>NC_141698.1:916154838-918554838 GCF_964263255.1 Lissotriton vulgaris
AGGCCACCAGTATTTTCCCTTCACTACATTCTTGCCCTTAAAAATACCTAGATGACCTTCATGACACCATTCTATTATGCAATTTCTGAGGTGGAAAAATCCTATTGCCTCTAAGTAAATTCTCCTTACACACTGACAATAATTTGCAACAATCTTCTTCCAAAAATGTTCTCATCCTCCACCCCTTTATCACATAAAATGTCACCTTCTGTAGCGCGACATCACTGTCCAGTGCCTCTTTCCTTTACTTATTAGTTACCACATTTTTTTCCTCTTCACCCATCGAAGCCACAATTTTCTACTCCTCACCACCTTGCTCACTCCCTTCCCACAATGATAAGGGAAGCCTACTCAGACAGTCTGCCACCTTATCTTTCACTTCTTGTACATATGGCACCTTCTAGTTGTAGTCCATCAATCTCATAGATAAACTTGCAGTCGCTGTTAATAATTCATCTGTTGTAAGTAATTTGGCCAAAGGCTTATGGTAATACCTCACCAACACATTTAGACCCCACACAAAACTCCTAAGATGCTCTAAAACGCATACTAGAGCCAACTCTTCCCTTATCACTACTGAATAGCATTTTTCAGCAGGGGAAAGCCCACAAGATGCAAACATTACAATAGTTTCCTTGTTCTCCTAATAGTTTTGAGACAATACTGCTCCAATGCCATTTAGACTTGCATTAGTAGTACAACTCATATTTGGGTCAAATCCGTGGAGATCCCGCCAAGCATATTGCGGCCTCTGACCGCCGCTCCTACGCCAGGCGGAGCCTGCTGTCCTAGTGCGGTCCACCTGCACGAGTCGTAATTGGGTGTCTGACCGCCTGTGCAGTGGTGGCTGGATCCGCATTCCCACCTAGTCAGGTGACACAGGAACAGGGTGGATGCACCAAAAGGGTGAGACAAGGAAATGCCAATTTTCTGAAAGAGACATTTTTTCAGAATGTGTGGCTTAAAATCTGACTTTACGATTAAAGAGGATTCTAAAATACAATTTCTCAGACAACAAAATGTTACTTCCCTACCTTCTACCAATCAAAGATGAGCACTTATTAAATGTAATAAATGAACCCAATATTATCCTATGTCAGACGTAGGCATTCCAGTAGTGAAAACCGAATTTGTGAGTTTTTCACTACCAGGACATGGTGGATGGCGCAATAAGTGCTGCCGACACACTAGTAGAATTTAATTTACAGGCCCTAGGTGCATAGCATACCATTTGTCTAGGTACTTCAATCAATCAGGTAGATTCCAAATTTACCATGTTTTAGGGAGTGAGCACAATCGCTTTAGCACTGGTTAGCAGTAGTGAAGAATACAAACTTTTAAGGCCAAGAAAAATGAATTCAGCAAAAATAGAAAGAGTGAAGGCAAAACGTTTGGCCGTGACCCTGCAGAGAAAGCAAGGTCAAATACTTACCAGCAGAGACAAACGATCTACTGAATTGAATGTTATGCCCTCATGTTCCTTTACACTGTTCTAGGGTCCATATTTAGTTTAGCCCTAATAGTATACTGTGGCTTAATTGGGGCCAAAGGTCTTAATTTTCTTGATTGTCTACAGGACTGGGTTTAATGGTTCTGCCTCTGTGTTGGATCCAAGAGCAGATGTATATTCCAAGTTTAAGCTGAGTCGGTATGTGTTATTGAGCAAATTTAAATGAGCCTATCATCAATGCCTTACGGTTCGCTGGTTAGTTGACTGACTAATTGACTCGTACATATTGTTGGCAAGTTCACAGATGTGTTGGTGCTTTAAGGTGCATGTAGAGATCAAGTGCTATTGAAAAGTGGTACACCTTCTCCTTTTTTGTGTGTCTTTACTACTCAATTCTCCTGTCGCTTCTCCTATCACTTAGGGGCCATATGTATCAAGGTTAGAACTTGCAATTCTGAATTAGCGATTTTTACCGAATCGCAGATTCAGAATCGCAAATCGGTATGTATGAAAGAAATCGCAAATAAATAGCGATTCAATAAAAATCACTATTTATCTGCGAGAACGCAAAAAGCGATTCCTTAAACCGCAAAAAAACGCAAAATTGTGATTCCTTAACGGAAAAAAATCGCAATTTTGCGAATCTCGCAAATCAGCCAATCGGAAACTCTGGTGCAGCTTGATGACATCGCTACCAGGAAGTGACTGACTACCCATGCTGCACCAGAGTTGCTGAGTGAGAGTCACAGTGAGGGAGAGTGGGAGAGTGACCAGTGCAACTGAAACACCATGGCTGGAAACATGGCAATGCCTGAAATACAGCAGCAGCAGCAGCAGCAGCAGCAGGAGGGAGAAAGTTCTAGAAAAAGAAAACTAAAATTCTCAGAGGCTGAACTGGAGACATTGATACAGGAGATGGTGCCAAATCATGATTTGCTGTTTGGAAAGAATTCCCTGAAGGTGCCAGAGACCCGTAAAAGACGCATTTGGGCTGCCATACAGGCAAAAGTGAATGCGCTAGAAGTGACACACCAGAATCTGGATGTACTACGAAAGCGCTGGTACGACCTGCGCCAGCGCTCCAGAGAGAAATTGGCTGCCAGGCTGGAGCAGTCACGGCACACCGGTGGAGGGACCTCAACTGTGCCGGACTCCACACCTTTAGAGGAACTTGTGGAGGGTACCCTGCTACCAGAAAGCATGACGGGCGTGGCTGACCTAGACAGCTCAGATCAACCAGCATCTAGACCAGGTAAGAAGTATGCCATCACACCCCTAACACCCCCCAGACACCCCCCAGCAGCGACCTAGGGTCAGGGTAAATAAAATACATGCCAGAGCAGGTACAAAAGAGGGTGGTGATGGACGGAGCATCTGAATCAATCAAACACCCACACCCAGTCAAAAGATCTGGGTTTAATCCATCACCGTTCTTTAGCCCACTCTGCCACCCCAGTTCAGACATGGCTATATGCAAATCAGTCTGACCCTGTGCCTCATGGGAACAGTCCAGCCCGAACTGCCAAGCCATGTCTTTCCTGGACCGGAAACAAGCTTCCGAGGACCGGTTTCTGGCATTCCAGCCGTCTTCAGCCCGGCTTGCTTGAATCCAGTGGCAAAGTGAGCAAGGGACTCACGTCTGAGCATACCCTGCCACACTTATGGCGGCCAAAAGTGGTACAAAAGAGGGTGGTGATGGACGGAGCATCTGAATCAATCAAACACTCACACCCAGTCAAAAGATCTGGGTTTAATCCATCACCGTTCTTTAGCCCACTCTGCCACCCCAGTTCAGACATGGCTATATGCAAATCAGTCTGACCCTGTGCCTCATGGGAACAGTCCAGCCCGAACTGCCAAGCCATGTCTTTCCTGGACTGGAAACAAGCTTCCGAGGACCAGTTTCTGGCATTCCAGCCGTCTTCAGCCCGGCTTGCTTGAATCCAGTGGCAAAGTGAGCAAGGGACTCACGTCTGAGCATACCCTGCCAACTTAGGGCGAACAAATTAGGGGACACAGGTACACAGGCAGACATAGTAATGCATCTTGGGAGATGTAGTCACATGAAAATCAAAGTTGTGTTTATCAGCCACGCTAGTCATATATTGCATGTGCAGGTCAGGAAAGGGAAATAAAAAAGTAATGTAATCCCAAACTGTGAAATATTTTATTTTCACATTGCAAATGAGTAAAGATAATAAATGTGTGCTGTACAGGCAGTGGAACAGTGACCGAACGTCCAGACTCTGGAGACGCAGGGCAGGAGCAAGAAACAGATGGGGAGAACAGCGCTGTCAATCCTCCAAAAAAACAAAGGAGAAACATAGTGAGACCACTACCACCAATGGAGGACGAGGCAGAGGACAGCAATGGTAATTTGCACTCTGAATACACACGGCCACAGCAAGAGTCCCGTCCACAAGACAGCCAAGTCCCACAAGGCAGAGGCAGGCGCAGACATTACATGCCCAGCAGTTTTGGAGATCAGGGTGATGAATCTGTGTTGCAGCGCCTGCAAGCAAAAAACATTAAGGCATTACAACGAGAGCTGAGGGCAGGGCTCAGGGGAATGCGAACTGAGGGGTGCCATGCATGTGCTTTGTGGTGAGCTGCACGCAGAACGTGCTGCTAGGCGCCGAGAGCTGGAGCGCATGGACCGATATACATGGGCCATCAACCGCTTGGCCTCTGCCACTAACATCCAGACCAGGCGCAGCATTGTAATGCAGCGGGAGTTTTCACATGGCATCCAGGACATCGCTACAGCAGTTGTGCAGGCAACATCTGCTCTTGACGAGCTGCGGGCAGTCCGTACTACAGGCCCTGGCGTACCAAGTCCCAGTGAAGAGGACGCACAGTCAGTGCGGAGCACCAACACCCCACCACCCATCATGGAGAGGCACCATAGTGGCAGGAACAATAGGCCTGCTACATACAATTAGAATTACGCAGTGCAACAACCAGCAGGGGCCTTAGCTCGGCTGCGCCGCATATGGGGGGTTCCTTTTGATGGCATTGGGAGAGGTCAACTAAAGACTTGACTTTGCAATCACTCCTGTTTAATTGTAGCACTGTGAGTTAAACATGTGCATGATATTAAGAGTGTGACTAGTTAGCATGAAGGACGTGTGTCATTGTTTCTCCTGCAATTAAGGAATTAAAACAGTCACACACATAAGATTTGTCATTGTGTCATTATTTCTTACCTAGAAGTAGTTGCGCGTAATCTCATCACGCCTCTGGCGCCCAGCTGCAGCACCAGCTACACCAGCTGCCATGCGTCCAGGTCCAGGCCCCTCCACGTCAGAGGATTCAGATTCGCTCAACTCCACTGGTGTGCCTTTCCTGGTGGCAATGTTGTGCAGCATGGCACATGCTAACACTATTTTACAACATGTTTCTGGGCTGTATTGAAATGCTCCTCCACTTTTATGTATGCAGCGGAATCTGCTCTTCAGTATGCCAAAAGTGCGTTCAATGGTGCCTCATGTAGAAATGTGGGCTCGGTTATATCGCCGGTCCCCAGCATTAGCAGGATTGAGGTAGGGTGTCATGATGAAATCCCGGACTGCATATACACTGTCACCTGTGGGTTGAAATGTCAATGGTTAGTCACTGAAATGCACATGGTACTCAGTAGAAATGTGCCCTATGTTTAAATGCATTTACCTAGTATCCCTCGCCAAAATCACCTCTTGAGAGTCTATGGTATAGCCCACTGTGACGGAATATGAAAGCGTCATGTGTGCTGCCTGGATACTTTGCTACTATGTCAGTGATTATGTTTTTGGCATCACACACCACCTGTATGTTTAATTCAATTCAATTCAATACCACTTTATTCGATTAATAAAAAATCATAAAAGTAACAATACAGAAAATGTATGTTTAGTGAATGGTAGCATTTCCGGTTCCTGAATACGTACTCATTGTTTGAGGGGGGGGGATATTGCATCATGTGTCCCATCTATGCATCCTATGGCGTGGGGGAATTGGGCAATATTGTAAAAGTCCTGCTTGGTTTGGGCTAGTTCCTGTGGGGTGCTGGGGAAGTGAATGTGGTGTTGCATCCTCTGTGCCATGGGATCGAGGAATGCATGGAAAAAGCGCGACAGGGCACTTTGTGACACGCCTCCTGCTGTGGCTATCACCCCCTGAAAACTACCTGAGGCCAGCAGGTGTAGTGAACACAGGACCTGGATGTGAGTGGGGATGGCTTGTGTCCTTCATGTGGGGGATATAAGATAGGGTCTGAGCTCTTCAATTAAATCTAGTATACTGTCTTCCTCCAGTCTGTAGTGGGTGTAGATGTCCTCCTCAGTGCGCTGGTAGATGGTGGTGTGCGCACAGAATATCCTCTCCTGGCATCTCCTCCTCTGCGCAGCAGCTCTCAGTCTTCGCCTCCTCGCTATCACGTAGAGCCCAGACATTGTGGGAAAAAGTCGGTTGCATTGTGGGCTTCCTTAAATACTTTGCACCTGGAAACCACCTGCTCCCACTTGGTGGTAATTGCGATTCTCAAAATTGTGAATTTCGTGAATTCGCAAATTACGATTTTTTGATACATTCCATAGCGAATCCTTATTTGCGATTTCCAGATTTGCGATTATCGCTAACTGGGATGATCGCAAATTAAGGAATTGCTATGGAAATCGCAGAATTCTGGCTCACGCAATGTAAGGAATCGCTATTTTAGAGATTCCTTATTTTGCAATGAATTTTTGCTTCATACATTGGGATTTGCTAATTTTTAATCGCAAATGTTGTTTTTTGCGATTCCAGCGTTTGCGACTGAAAATTAGCTTGAAACATATGGCCCTTAATTCTCTGGGAGTGTACTGGACTTAAACAGCCTTTGATGTGCCTGTCTTTACTTGACAGGCTGAATTTTACGTCAGGGATAGTGGCTGCTGTCTGACACCCTTGTCACTCGCTCCTACAACTTATACCATTTGTGGGAGGGCGATGTGTGGCACCATACTTTAAAATAAGTTGAAAGCTTTGGGAAAGGTAGAAAACCTTTCTTCGACTTGAGGCTCCCAGGGCACCAAGTTCGCAGAATTAGATGTGCTTTTCACACTGCTGCCGGCATCCCGTTGCAGCTTGCTTCGATTGATGCCTAGTGGGGAAGCCACTCTAATTTTACTTAATCTCATTGTTCAGTCTGTGTTGTGCGAGTTGAGTGCGTAGTGGTGTAATAGAAAATGAAAACTCTGTTGTCACAATTAGCGATGCATACATCTTTATACTTAATCAAAGCATTGAGCTGGTGAAGGGAGCCACAGAAGCTAAGACAGAGTCGTAATATGTAGGAGTTTCAGTATGTCAATTGAGGAAATCGGAGAAGGAAAAGTATAAAGATGTTGACTTCAACAATTGTAGTTTTTTTTTCAATTTCTGTCTAACGCAACTGATTCACATGCCATAATGATAGCAAGAATGTTTAACTCAACTTCATGCACGAGAAAGCTGATGTTCGCTTTTTAGAAAATAGGCTCCTAGAAATTTCTATGTAATTAGAATTCAAATAAATCATGAAAATGGTATAATATATATTGGTACATAGGCTTTTCAGTGTTCTCCTGCCTGATCCCCGTGTGTGTGTGCCCCGAGGAGATAACCAGTTGATATTGCAGCTGCCACAAGCTCTTGGGATTCCTTTCAGAAATTATGCTTTCTTCACCTCTGGCATTTCTCTAACAAAAACTGTTTGTGGAAATGAGCACACCAGAAATGAATTTTTTTGGCAAGAGATCACATACAGGACCATGCTATTTATAAGCAGCTGAGAAAGTTTATTTCTTTGCATATACACAGACAGGCTGTGAACAAAACAGATTGCTGCTCTTGTTAATTCAATGGTGGATGAGTCAGAAGTGGATTATCCTGCAGTTCTCATGTAATAAATAGACAAAGCGCCAGTGCTAAACAAAATAGCATTTATATTCACCACTATCACTCTATTCACAAATGCATCTATCTCTCGTGCAGTCACATACTATATGCTGTAGCCGCTATCCTCCCCCACAGGAATTCGAAGTTTGATGGTTATAGTACAATAAATTGCATAGTAATGGCTAAATTCGATGTTTTTATGTTGTGAATTTTTTGTTGATCTCTGTGTGATGAGTCATAAATACAAATAAACCCAAGAAAACATCAATCAATCAATGTTTGTTAAGCTCAGCTACTCACCTGGAAGGGTCTCAAGGCGCTAGGGGGAGGGGGGATCGCAGCTCCTAGGCATTAGCAGAGTATCGTCGGAGGCCAAGAGGGTCATAGGTCTTCCCTGGCCTTTCAGGGTATGTGCAGAGCTGGGCACTCATGGTGATTCGTTAAAAAGCCAGGTCTTGTGGACCTTCAGGAACTTGGAAAGAGTTTATGTCTGGCGGAGGTGGAGAGGGAGGGTGTTCTATGCTTTTGCCGCAAGGAAGGAGAAGGAGCGCCCTTCTGTTTTGGTCTTCTTGATGCGTGCTACCGTTGCAAGGGAAAGGTGGGCTGAGCATAGTGATCTTTGGGGTGCATGGAACAAGAGGCTGTGGTTTATGTAAGCGGGCCGGTGTTGTGGAGAGCTTTTTGGGTGTAGGTGAGAAGCTTAAAGGTGATTCTCTTCTCAACAGGGACCCAGTGTAGTGCCCGCAGGTGTTGGGTGATGTGACAATGTCGCAACAGGTCAAGGACTAGTCTGGTGGCGGTGTTCTGGATGTTCTTGAGTTTGCGGATGAGGTCCTTGTTGATCCCACCATAGAGTATGTTGCCGTAGTCCAGTCTGCTAATGATGAGAGCGTGGGTAATGGTTTTCCTGTGTTCTTGGGGGATCCAATTGAAAGTTGTATGTAGGAGACGGAGGGTGTGAAAACAGGAAGAGGTGACAGCGTTGATCTGGCAGTCCATTTTGAGTTCTAAGTCCAGGATGATTCAGATGTTGCAAGCATGGTCCGCGGGTGGGGGTGGGTTCCTGAGGACTGGGGGCCTCCAGTTGTCACTCCAGGCATCGGGATGTGGGCCTATGATGAAGACTTTGGTTTTGTCTATGTTCAGTTGTAGGCAGCTGTTCTTCATCCATCTGGCGACCGCTTCCATTCCTTCTTGAAATTTGTGATTCGAGATGTTTGGTTCGTTGGATAGTGAGAGGATGAGTTGCATGTCATCTGTGTGCAATATGATGTTGAGTCCGTGTGATCTGACGATGGAAGCAAGAGGGGCCATGTAGATGTTGAACAGGGTGGATCTGATGGAGGATCCTTGGGGTACTCCGCAGGTTGTTGGCGTTGGCTCCGAGATGCAGCGACGTAGTCTAACCCGCTGCATTCTGTCAGAGAGGAATAAGTGAATCCAGTTAAGGGCTTTGTTTCAGATTCATGCATTGTGTAGTCTGTGGGCTATGGTGTGGTGTGACACTGTGTCAAAGGCTGCAGAGAGATCCAGGAGGATGACTGCCACCATCTCACCTCTGTCGAAGAGGGAGTGGATGTCGTCAGTTGCGGTCTCTGTGCTGTGGTTCTTCCTGAAGCCTGATTTGGGGGAGTCAAGGATGTTGTTCTCGTCAATGAAGGAGGTGAACTGGCTGTAGACAGCTCTTTCAATAATTTTTGCGGGGTAGGAAAGTAGGAAGATCAGTCTGTAGTTCTTGAGGTTTGTGGGGTCTGCCAATGGTTTCTTTAGCAGAGGGTTGACCTTGGCGTTTTTCCAGTCATCGGGGAAGGAGGCGGTCTTAAAGGATCGGTCGATGATTCTTTGTAGCTCTGGGGCGATGATGTCTGCGGCTCTGTGTTAGATGTGGTGGGGGCAGGGGTTTGTGGGGGCTCCGGAGTGGGTGGTCCTCATGGTCTTTAGGGTTTCTTCGATGCTGAGGGTGGTCCAGCTGTCCAGTGTCGGCTTTGCTGTGCAGGAAGCAGTAGGTGTGGGTTCCTCGTGGAGGATGTTATTGTCAAAGTTGTCATAGATGGTGTTGATTTTGTGATGGAAGATGGCTCTGAGTTTGTCGCAGAGGTATTGGGAGGGTAGGATGTCTGTGGACTCGCAGTTGGGTTGGGTGAACTCTTTGATGATGCCGAAGAGTTCCTTGCTTTTGTGTGTGTGGTCGCAGATTCCGCCCTGGAGTGCTTTCTTCCTTGAGTGTCTAATGAGTTTGTGGTGGGCAGTGGTGCCTGTTTTGTACTTGTAAAGGTTCACCAGGTTTTCGAGTTCCTCCATAGTTTTTTGAGACATCTGCAGGATCGTCTGGATTCCCAGAGTCGTTGGAAAACTAGCTAGCTTTCTAGGTGTGAGGGTTGGAGGATTTCTTGAGGGGGGCGATGGTGTCGGCACAGTTAGTGATCCATTTGTGTAGGGTGCAGGAGGTGGTGGTGGGGTCGTTTTCTGAGGGATGCACGGAGCTGCTGAGGGTGGAGGTGAGCTGCTCATCAAATTTCTTGTTCAAATTCCTGCTTTGGAACTGGGGTGGGCGTCTGCGGGGGATGTTTGCTTTGTAGAAGAAGTGGACGCAGCAGTGATCTGTCCATGGGAGTTTGGAGGTGTGGCTGAAGGAGATAGAGTTTCCTGCGGTGAATATGGGGTTGAGGGTGTGTCATGCTGAGTGAGTTGGGTCTGGTACAATCTGGTTGCATCCGATGATGTGGAGGTTTTCCAGGAGGGAGATGGAGTTGAGGTCTTGGCGGTTGTTGAGGTGTAAGTTGATGTCTCCCAGCAAAATGTAGTTGGTGGAGGTAATGGCAAGTGGTTTGATTATGTTGGTGAGTGAGTCAGAGAAGTCCGGGAGGTTGGCAGATGAGGGTGCCTCATAGGGTGGTGGTCGGGTTGACCTGCATCTTGAAGTGGAGCTGTTCCATAAGGTCCATAGGCCCATCGGTGTAGGTGCTCAGGCGGAGGTTGGCCCTGTGGGCAATGGCGATGCTGCCTAGGGGCAGTCTGGGCGGTCCTTCCGGGTGATTTTGTATCCTTCTGGGATGACAATCACAATGTCAGGGCCTTAGGTGGAGCTTGTCCATGTTTTGATGAAAAAAGCGACATCAAGAGAGTTGCTGGCGAGGAGGTTCCAGATTTCTGTGGCATGTCTGTGGAGGGAACGGACGTTGAGGAGGATGCATTGTAGGGTTTGGGCTACGGAGGGGATGTTGCTGATCGGCGGAGGTAGGTCCTGGGTTTTGGCAATGTGGCAGGAGTGGCAACAGTTTCGGCAGGTGAGAGGACCTTGTGTGTTGAGAGGAGAGCAGAGCTTGCAGTTGTTATTCTTATTGCCTCTGTTGAGTGCATGGAGATCTGCTGAACTGTAGCGTGGATAGGTCAAGGGACAAGCATTTCTGGCGCTGGTCGCGGTCGAGTTGCGGACAGGTACAGACAGACTTGCCTTAGGCGTGCCTGCTGCATGCGGCCACACAGCGGCCACCATTAAGTTGAGGTCAGGGGAGAGCGGGACAGCTGGGAGGCTGGTGCCAGATAAAAAGAGGGAGGGGCCGCAGGGGCGGCAGCAGTGGGAAATGCCAGAAGGGGCAAGGACGTTGAGGGGAGAGAGAAGAATGGTGAATAAGGGTTATAGAAGAAATGAGGGGATACAGAAATAGAAGCAATAGAATAAAATAGAACCAATAGAATAAAAACGAGAATTAAGCCAGCTGAAAATCAAGAGCAGTCCAGGGCTAGCCAGGGCTTCAAACCGTGGTCTGTGCAGGTCTAATGGTCAGAGGCACAGCGCTGCCTGGGTGAGCCATGGAGCAGTCCGCAGGGAGTCCAGGAACCCTTTTTTGATGAGTGGCAGTACACAATGACCTTTAGTCTGTAGTACCTTACCAGAAGACAGGGCGTGGGATGGAATGCTAAAGTCGCAACACGTCCATGGCATGCTTCTTATATTCAATGGGACCTGGAGAAAAAAATATTTCAACAAACAGAAATACATCAGCAATATCCTGAAAGAGTTCTAACTTATTATTGTAAAGATGCAATGGCATTACAAAGACTAAAAGGCTTTACACTGTAGTGAGTCTCTCTTCTTGGCAACAAAATATACGCGAGGCATTAAAAAGTGGGACCATCTTTAAAACTTTTGTAGGCTATCTGGATGGTTGAGTAAGTCACTTCTAAGCCATGTGGATTTAACATGTAGGCTCAATGCCATATGTTCAATGTCACGCATGATGGTAGGAGGTTTGCTTCTGTCATGTTACAGCTACCCTGTCACAGTGATTATGCTTAATGGCAGCACAGAAATGAAGAGAATATAGGCTTAAAGACTGCATGCAAGTACCTTCCACCTTGTAAACTGTGCTTGAATGTTCCTTTCTGGACATCCATCTTTAAATTGCTTCGCTCAATTCTATCTGAATTGATTTATCCTAATTTGTGCAGTGAGAGACCCACAGCTTTATTATCTGTACAGAACATACTGATGAGACAGTCTATGAATGAAGGGTGCTCAACTCTGTTCAGGGCACATGATGCAGGCAGGGGCTACTGGGCCTAATCCTTAGGGGTTGAGCTCATATGTCTGTGGTATGATTGTTTAGGATGTCCCAGAGCTCAACCTGATGTTTGGGGAGGTAATGGACATTGCTATAAAAGCAAGAAAGGCCAGTGGTAGGGCATCTTTGGTGGAGTAGGGATGGTGAGGCGGTGAGGGGTAGTCGTGGGTGAGGGGATGGAATGGGTGCTGGGTGTTAGGCAGTAATGGAATTTGCACATACGGCTGCTAAGCACACTTTCTACTTTAGGGAGGTTAGCAATGGTAGAGCTAAGCTTTGAGATAGGAGGTCCGAGACTATGTAGATAAACCTGAGACTATGTGATACAAAACCATTTGCCATGGGAGCGCTGGGGGTCAGTGAAGCTGGCTTCAGGTACGGACTGGCACAGACAGGCCTGCCTTTTGCTCATTAGCAATGTGCCCCCTGCATATAACCGCTGCATGTCTACACTGCAGAGCCATTTTAAGATACTCAGAGGAGGGGAGTTGGTGCTCCAGAGGGCTGGAGGTGGGGGAAGCAGGCAACAGAAGCTGACTTGCACAAAAGGGTAGGTTGGCTACTCCAATGCAGAAAACGTGCCAAAGAAAAGATAAAACTGACAAATAAAAAAGGCAAAATATTAATGGTAAAATAATCAATAAAACAAGGCCAGGTAAACTTGGAGCCAAGACTTAAGGAAAAGAACAAATAGGGACTACAGCGAGAATTAATTAAAGAAAAGGTCTAAAAATGCCAGCAATCCTTAATTACAGGACCAAGACTCTGAGAGTACAAGGAAATTAAATGCGGTTAAGTATAGAGAAGGCAATTAAAAATGGACCAGGCAGGACAGCATGTCCAGGAAGTGATCCATTGCAATAAAGTCCATGGTACGCTCTCTACTTGGCATCAAGTTGGGCTCTAAGGGGGATATTCTCAAGAACATGTGATAATTACTGCAAAATGAGCTTAACGCAACTCTTCACATCACAATCTATCGCGGGAAAATAACGTTGTGTTAACGTTGTATTCTCAACACGATAGTACCATGTGATAGGCTCATGATAACGCGTCAAATGTCCACGAGAAAGTCAACGCCATATGTTCAATGTCACGCATGATGGTAGGAGGTTTGCTTCTGTCATGTCACAGCTACCCTGTCACAGTGATTAGGCTTAATGGCAGCACAGAAATGAAGAGAATATAGGCTTAAAGACTGCATGCAAGTACCTTCCACCTTGTGAACTGTGCTTGAATGTTCCTTTCTGGACATCCATCTTTAAATTGCTTCGCTCAATTCTATCTGAATTGATTTATCCTAGTTTGTGCAGTGAGAGACCCACAGCTTTATTATCTGTACAGAACATACTGATGAGACAGTCTATGAATGAAGGGTGCTCAACTCTATTCAGGGCACATAATGCAGGCAAGGGCTACTGGGCCTCATCCTTAGGGGTTGAGCTCATATGTCTGTGGTATGATTGTTTAGGATGTCCCATAGCTCAACCTGATGTTTGGGGAGGCAATGGACATTGCTATAAAAGCAAGAAAGGCCAGTGGTAGGGCATCTTTGGTGGAGTAGGGATGGTGAGGGGTAGTCGTGGGTGAGGGGATGGAATGGGTGCTGGGTGTTAGGCAGTAATGGAATTTGTACATACGGCAGCTAAGCACACTTTCTACTTTAGGGAGGTTAGCAATGGTAGAGCTAAGCTTTGAGATAGGAGGTACGAGACTATGTAGATAAGCCTGAGACTATGTGATACAAAACCATTTGCCATGGGAGCGCTGGGGGTCAGTGAAGCTGGCTTCAGGTACGGACTGGCACAGACAGGCCTGCCTTCTGCTCATTAAGCAATGTGCCCCCTGCACATAACCACTGCATATCTACACTGCAGAGCCATTTTAAGATACTCAGAGGAGGGGAGTTGGTGCTCCAGAGGGCTGGAGGTGGGGGAAGCAGGCAACAGAAGCTGACTTGCACAAAAGGGTAGGTTGGCTACTCCAATGCAGAAAACGTGCCAAAGAAAAGATAAAACTGACAAATAAAAAAGGCAAAATATTAATCGTAAAATAATCAATAAAACAAGGCCAGGCAAACTTGGAGCCAAAACTTAAGGAAAAGAACAAATAGGGACTACAGGGAGAATTAATTAAAGAAAAGGTCTAAAAATGCCAGCAACCCTTAATTACAGGACCAAGACTCTGAGAGTACAAGGAAAGTAAATGCGGTTAAGTATAGAGAAGGCCATTAAAAATGGACCAGGCAGGACAGCATGTCCAGGAAGTGATCCATTGCAATAAAGTCCATGGTACGCTCTCTACTTGGCATCAAGTTGGGCTCTAAGGGGGATATTCTCAAGAACATGTGATAATTACTGCAAAATGAGCCTAACGCAACTCTTCACATCACAATCTATCACAGAAAAATAACGTTGTGTTAACTTTGTATTCTCAACACGATAGTACCATGTGATAGGCTCATGATAACGCGTCAAATGTCCACGAGAAAGTCAACGCCATATGTTCAATGTCACGCATGATGGTAGGAGGTTTGCTTCTGTCATGTCACAGCTACCCTGTCACAGTGATTATGCTTAATGGCAGCACAGACATGAAGAGAATATAGGCTTAAAGACTGCATGCAAGTACCTTCCACCTTGTGAACTGTGCTTGAATGTTCCTTTCAGGACATCCATCTTTAAATTGCTTTGCTCAATTCTATCTGAGTTGATTTATCCTAATTTGTGCAGTGAGAGACCCACAGCTTTATTATCTGTACAGAACATACTAATGAGACATTCTATGAATGAAGGGTGGCCAACTCTGTTCAGGGCACATGATGTAGGCAGGGGCTACTGGGCCTCATCCTTAGGGGTTGAGCTCATATGTCTGTGGTATGATTGTTTAGGATGTCCCAGAGCTCAACCTGATGTTTGGGGAGGCAATGGACATTGCTATAAAAGCAAGAAAGGCCAGTGGTAGGGCATCTTTGGTGGAGTAGGGATGGTGAGGGGTAGTCGTGGGTGAGGGGATGGAATGGGTGCTGGGTGTTAGGCAGTAATGGAATTTGTACATACGGCAGCTAAGCACACTTTCTACTTTAGGGAGGTTAGCAATGGTAGAGCTAAGCTTTGAGATAGGAGGTCCGAGACTATGTAGATAAGCCTGAGACTATGTGATACAAAACTATTTGCCATAGGAGCGCTGGGGGTCAGTGAAGCTGGCTTCAGGTACAGACGGGCACAGACAGGCTTGCCTTTTGCTCATTAGCAATGTGCCCCCTGCATATAACCGCTGCATGTCTACACTGCAGAGCCATTTTAAGATACTCAGAGGAGGGCAGTTGGTGCTCCAGAGGGCTGGAGGTGGGGGAAGCAGGCAACAGAAGCTGACTTGCACAAAAGGGTAGGTTGGCTACTCCAATGCAGAAAACGTGCCAAAGAAAAGATAAAACTGACAAATAAAAAAGGCAAAATATTAATGGTAAAATAATCAATAAAACAAGGCCAGGCAAACTTGGAGCCAAAACTTAAGGAAAAGAACAAATAGGGACTACAGGGAGAATTAATTAAAGAAAAGGTCTAAAAATGCCAGCAACCCTTAATTACAGGACCAAGACTCTGAGAGTACAAGGAAATTAAATGCGGTTAAGTATAGAGAAGGCAATTAAAAATGGACCAGGCAGGACAGCATGTCCAGGAAGTGATCCATTGCAATAAAGTCCATGGTACGCTCTCTACTTGGCATCAAGTTGGGCTCTAAGGGGGATATTCTCAAGAACATGTGATAATTACTGCAAAATGAGCCTAACGCAACTCTTCACATCACAATCTATCACAGAAAAATAATGTTGTGTTAACGTTGTATTCTCAACACGATAGTACCATGTGATAGGCTCATGATAACGCGTCAAATGTCCACGAGAAAGTCAACGCCATATGTTCAATGTCACGCATGATGGTAGGAGGTTTGCTTCTGTCATGTCACAGCTACCCTGTCACAGTGATTATGCTTAATGGCAGCACAGAAATGAAGAGAATATAGGCTTAAAGACTGCATGCAAGTACCTTCCACCTTGTGAACTGTGCTTGAATGTTCCTTTCAGGACATCCATCTTTAAATTGCTTCGCTCAATTCTATCTGAATTGATTTATCCTAATTTGTGCAGTGAGAGTCCCACAGCTTTATTATCTGTACAGAACATACTAATGAGACATTCTATGAATGAAGGGTGCTCAACTCTGTTCAGGGCACATGATGCAGGCAAGGGCTACTGGGCCTCATCCTTAGGGGTTGAGCTCATATGTCTGTGGTATGATTGTTTAGGATGTCCCAGAGCTCAACCTGATGTTTGGGGAGGCAATGGACATTGCTATAAAAGCAAGAAAGGCCAGTGGTAGGGCATCTTTGGTGGAGTAGGGATGGTGAGGGGTAGTCGTGGGTGAGGGGATGGAATGGGTGCTGGGTGTTAGGCAGTAATGGAATTTGTACATACGGCAGCTAAGCACACTTTCTACTTTAGGGAGGTTAGCAATGGTAGAGCTAAGCTTTGAGATAGGAGGTCCGAGACTATGTAGATAAGCCTGAGACTATGTGATACAAAACTATTTGCCATAGGAGCGCTGGGGGTCAGTGAAGCTGGCTTCAGGTACAGACGGGCACAGACAGGCTTGCCTTTTGCTCATTAGCAATGTGCCCCCTGCATATAACCGCTGCATGTCTACACTGCAGAGCCATTTTAAGATACTCAGAGGAGGGCAGTTGGTGCTCCAGAGGGCTGGAGGTGGGGGAAGCAGGCAACAGAAGCTGACTTGCACAAAAGGGTAGGTTGGCTACTCCAATGCAGAAAACGTGCCAAAGAAAAGATAAAACTGACAAATAAAAAAGGCAAAATATTAATGGTAAAATAATCAATAAAACAAGGCCAGGCAAACTTGGAGCCAAAACTTAAGGAAAAGAACAAATAGGGACTACAGGGAGAATTAATTAAAGAAAAGGTCTAAAAATGCCAGCAACCCTTAATTACAGGACCAAGACTCTGAGAGTACAAGGAAATTAAATGTGGTTAAGTATAGAGAAGGCAATTAAAAATGGACCAGGCAGGACAGCATGTCCAGGAAGTGATCCATTGCAATAAAGTCCATGGTACGCTCTTTACTTGGCATCAAGTTGGGCTCTAAGGGGGATATTCTCAAGAACATGTGATAATTACTGCAAAATGAGCCTAACGCAACTCTTCACATCACAATCTATCACAGAAAAATAACGTTGTGTTAACGTTGTATTCTCAACACGATAGTACCATGTGATAGGCTCATGATAACGCGTCAAATGTGCACGAGAAAGTCAACGCCATATGTTCAATGTCACGCATGATGGTAGGAGGTTTGCTTCTGTCATGTCACAGCTACCCTGTCACAGTGATTATGCTTAATGGCAGCACAGAAATGAAGAGAATATAGGCTTAAAGACTGCATGCAAGTACCTTCCACCTTGTGAACTGTGCTTGAATGTTCCTTTCAGGACATCCATCTTTAAATTGCTTCGCTCAATTCTATCTGAATTGATTTATCCTAATTTGTGCAGTGAGAGTCCCACAGCTTTATTATCTGTACAGAACATACTAAAGAGACATTCTATGAATGAAGGGTGCTCAACTCTGTTCAGGGCACATGATGCAGGCAAGGGCTACTGGGCCTCATCCTTAGGGGTTGAGCTCATATGTCTGTGGTATGATTGTTTAGGATGTCCCAGAGCTCAACCTGATGTTTGGGGAGGCAATGGACATTGCTATAAAAGCAAGAAAGGCCAGTGGTAGGGCATCTTTGGTGGAGTAGGGATGGTGAGGGGTAGTCGTGGGTGAGGGGATGGAATGGGTGCTGGGTGTTAGGCAGTAATGGAATTTGTACATACGGCAGCTAAGCACACTTTCTACTTTAGGGAGGTTAGCAATGGTAGAGCTAAGCTTTGAGATAGGAGGTCCGAGACTATGTAGATAAGCCTGAGACTATGTGATACAAAACTATTTGCCATAGGAGCGCTGGGGGTCAGTGAAGCTGGCTTCAGGTACAGACGGGCACAGACAGGCTTGCGTTTTGCTCATTAGCAATGTGCCCCCTGCATATAACCGCTGCATGTCTACACTGCAGAGCCATTTTAAGATACTCAGAGGAGGGCAGTTGGTGCTCCAGAGGGCTGGAGGTGGGGGAAGCAGGCAACAGAAGCTGACTTGCACAAAAGGGTATGTTGGCTACTCCAATGCAGAAAACGTGCCAAAGAAAAGAGAAAACTGACAAATAAAAAAGGTAAAATATTATTGGTAAAATAATCAATAAAACAAGGCCAGGCAAACTTGGAGCCAAAACTTAAGGAAAAGAACAAATAGGGACTACAGGGAGAATTAATTAAAGAAAAGGTCCAAAAATGCCAGCAACCCTTAATTACAGGACCAAGACTCTAAGAGTACAAGGAAATTAAATGCGGTTAAGTATAGAGAAGGCAATTAAAAATGGACCAGGCAGGACAGCATGTCCAGGAAGTGATCCATTGCAATAAAGTCCATGGTACGCTCTCTACTTGGCAACAAGTCTGGCTCTAAGGGGGATATTCTCAAGAACATGTGATAATTACTGCAAAATGAGCTTAACGCAACTCTTCACATCACAATCTATCACAGGAAAATAACGACGTGTTAACGTTGTATTCTCAACACGATAGTACCATGTGATAGGCTCATGATAACGTGTCAAATGTCCACGAGAAAGTCAACGCGACACCACAAAAATGCAAAACACGAACGCAAAAAAAGTTGCGATGAGGAAGATCGCGATACAAAAATCATCGAAAACCAGCGACAGGCCTGCAATTCCCACGCTTCATGCGGGAAAAGGCACCATAAAAGCAGAGTAAAAAAACTGTAAGATGAAAATGTACGAGCAAAACCCCATGTCTGTGATGTAGAACAAATGACCATTGTTCCGCTTCAAATAGGCTTCTCCTCACAAACAGTCACAATTTACATTGACATGCAGTCTGTATGTGAATTGGGCCAATGCGGAAACATACATGGAACACACTGTGAAACCGCATTTCCCCTGCTCTTTGCAGAGGGACAATCAACACCTCCTGCACACAAACTTGCCATGTCCATGATCAATCAATCATGTAAGCATGTATGAAAGTAGGGGCAGTGACTCCAACTTACGTACATGTTGCCCATGTTGTGGGACTTGAGTTACAGGGTGCATCCCTGCAACATTGTGGTACAAATCTCACTCCAAAAGGAGCACTGTTGTCACTTGTAGGTCACAAATGACAAAGAAAATGGAATGATTTAGGGCACATGTGAGATGCCAAAGAGTGAGATTCCGCACTAACTGTGACACACAGAACGGGCATGTCGAATTCGTGACACCCTAAATTCATACATTTGTCAGCACTACATGTCGCACTCACACGTGTCTGAGTGATGTGCACATACAGATGAGTGACATGCACCCAGGGAATGTGTCTAGGAATGCATTTATTTGCACATGCCGTGCCTGTGGTTATTTGGTACTGTCCCATGATTGCTAAGGATTGTCACAATATGACGTGCTCATGTAAAGAAACTGTCAATGATGGTGTTCCTACGCGCTATTCTTGCTGCAGCTGCAGTGGGGTGTGGTCCACCTGCCTCATCTTCATCATCATCGTCCGGTGCATCTGGCACTTGCATCCATGGGCCATTGCTGCGTACCCATATGTTGTACAACACACAACATGCAACAATCATCTTGCACATGATGTCTAGCCCGTACAGGGGCCTTCCACCTGTGATGTCCAGGCACCTGAAATGTGACTTCAGCACACTAAATGTGCATTCCACGATGCCCCTGGTGGGTTTGTGGTCCAAATTGTACTGCCTCTGGGCCTGTGTGTTCGGGGCTCGGAGGGGTGTCATCAAGCGTAGAGTGAATATCCTTGATCACCTGTGATAGTGCAGAGAGACATGAGTCTATAGCTTGTTTTGCATGATGTGTTAGCAGGCTCACTGGTACATTGGTCTGTGATATGTGTGACTCAGTGCTTCTTGTATGACATGTACTGCATGTAGCAAATGTGCGGCATCAATGTGTATCACGTAGCCTCACTGCTGCTCCTCCCTCCCCAGAGCCTATTCACTAGTGTGCACAGCGTGGTTGCATCACTTGCACACCTATGGCACACCATTGTCATGCCTGTCTGCGCATGTCTACAAGGCTGACAATAGCACAGTGACGTTGTGCGCTGAAGGTGGGCGTCAACGTGTGTGTGAGTCTATGGTAACAACAGGGATGACACAGATGTAGAGTTCTTGTCTGGCTGACCTCGGCATGCATTTGAGGGTAGACCTTGGCTTATGCTGAGGTAATAGCAAAACACACAACAGTTGGCATGTATAATCCGTGACACCGAGCGGGCTTACGCTCCCTCATTTACCCCTTCGGCCGAGACCGCATTCCGGAGGCATGCTACATAGCAACATTGTATATTGCATGACGGGGGCGCAGACAATACAACAGAGACACACCATCACTTACTTCCTTGGCAAGGCCAGAGCCATGTTTTGAATAACCATACCCCTAAGTTGTACTGCCGTATACTGGTCCACTCTGCTTATGCTCCCAGGGGAGTACGACACAGCTAAATGTCTCCGGTCTACCCCACAGCCTGCGGTGACATGTTTGTGTCCGCTGTACACTGCACAATGTCATGTGGTAGGGCCCTGGCCCTCATGCATACATATGGACCACACGGACACACTTAGATAGTTTGTGGTACAGGCTAGGGGCACGGGGTGTGGGGTGAGTATAAGCCACCCCTCATGGGTCATTTGGTGCTGGCAACAACTACAACAGTGATCAGACAATCAGAAGTTCAAAGTACAAACAGCAAGGGTCCATGACTTGAGCTGCACAGTTAGTGGCCCTGGATGCACTGCAACTGGCTCAGGCACACCGCCAAGGGACGGTGACTTGCGATGCTCTGAGGAAGGGCCACGAGAACTGAGCGGGTCCTCGGTGATGTACAAGGAGAGTGTTACGGGGGATAGTGGAAGGTATCCTTCCAGGACATGATGCAGAGGGCAGGATCAAGCCCAAACAGGCATATGGAGGAGTTGATTGTTGAATGCTACAGACACCTTTTTACCACCATGTCAGTATCAGCTACATGATGATGTAGACAACCCCCAGGCCATAGGCTCAGATGCAACCAGAGCTCAACCAGAGAATGTTCATGACTTCCGTGGCACAGAGTCAATGGCACCACAGCTGTAGGGGGATGCAGTCTACGATGATGCCTGTACAATGATATGAACTATGCCATGAGGAGATCTAGACTCGGTTCCAGATGTGTGACCTACTGGACTGCATTGTGTACCGGAGGCAGCGGTCAGCAGTGTCCACAGCAAGGTGTCATCGGCTTGCGAAGAACAGAGTTAGTGGCACCAGTGCACTTGGTGGTAGAGATCGTTTACCTCCGTAACAGAGATCCTTTTCTTCTCCAGACTGAACCGCCTCTTCCTCGTTCTCCTCCCCTGGCGTACTCTGATAGGAACTCTGGCATGATGAAATCAAGACTCAGTTCCGAATGTGTGACCTACTTGACTGCAGTGTTGGCCTGAGGCAGCGGTCAGCGCGGGTCAACCGTTGTTCAGCCAGCCCCTCCTGGATCTCTAACACACGACGTTGAAATGGCATGTGGAGCTCGTTTGAGTTTGATGGAGGTAGAGGCACCAGAGCTGAGCGGGTATGCAGCCTGCAATGATGCTGTGTCCTGCCTGGTACAGACTGTATTGGATTGGTGTGGGGCCTGCTGGACCGCAGCGTAGGCCGAAGGCAGAAGTCTGCAAGATTCCACAGACACCTGCGCTTGGAAGGCTATCCACGCGTTGGTGGCACCACATAGAAGGGAGTATAGTGATATCAACTCAGCCTTAAAAAATGTACTCTGACATAGTGTTATCATGACTCAGTGTGACCTACTAGTCCACTGTGTATGCCGGTGGAGTACGTCAACGAGAAAGGAGTACCTGCCTATGTCGTGGAGGCTGTGATCATCTGAGGAGGCTGCCAAAGTCATATGCCTTGGGCTAGGAGCTTGCACCGGCATGTGGTGGGCCCTCTTTGACACACGGCTGTGTCAGCAGGTGAGCAGTGAGGCCTGGGTACGTGGGGGTGGACAAGTCGGGTTCGGGAACCAGCGGCCCGGGGTGCACCAGGCACACAGGATTGCAGGCAACGCCACTCACAGCGATGGTGTCGGCCTCATGGTGGTGTGAGAGGCATTTGGCATTCCGAAAGAGAACCAAACCCAGAGTTAGGTGCTTTGTATTCACACCTCTACGCTGGCATGCCATATGCTGGGCCAGCCCACTTCGCTCACGCTTACAGGGGGAGACGTATCAAGCAATCTTCCCCACTGGCTGGGGTGCCATGGTTGTGGCCAGGGTCCACTACACTCCATACACCAGCGGGGTATGTCGACATGGATATGTGTGTGGTCTGCATACTGCAGTCTGGCCATCACATCCATGCCACATGTGGCATTGTGTACATTCTCATTCATGGGTCACTTGCCTCCTTCGCACATTCCTGGTCCCCACCTCTCCCCACAAACTGCTATCGTGTGAGGAGAGGTGCCATGCCGTTGGTGACTTATGAACATGACTGGCCCAGGTTCCCACAGTAAGTTGTGCTGTCGTGTCCGGTGGGTGGGATGTTGTTTGGCATGTTGTATATGAGTTTGTAACATGTGCATTACCAGTGTTGTGAGGTGCATGATTGCGGAGTTGACGTGTGTGGTGTGTTCATTTGGTACTTACCAACGAGCAGTGCATTTCCGTTGGTGCCATCCTGGAAGCGCTGGTTGGTGATGGACTCTCGGAAGATGTAGGAATCATGCACACTGCCTGAGTAGTTGGCAACGACATTGGTGAAGAGTCTCCGGTGGTCCACTATTGCCTGCACATTGATCGAATGCATGTGCTTTCTGTTGCGTAATTGTGTGCAGTGTCGGTAAGGGGCACAATTATGCAGGCAATTGCCCCCAAAACCTGCGGGAAACCAGCTATGGTGTAGAAGCCTTGCTTGGTCTCCAGCTGTTCCTGCGCAGTGCGGGGGAAGTATAGGTAATGGGGTACCAAACTGATGATGGTAAATAGGACAGGTGTGAGGAACTTGGATAGGGCTGGCTGTGAGATTCCTCTGACTCTGGTGGTTGTTGGTTGAAAGGTACCAGGGGCAACAGGTGCAGCACAGCCAGCAGCTTTGTCTGAGGTGGGATGTTGGTTGTCCGCTGTGTTGGCAATGATGTTCAGGATGCGGAGGATGGTTGTCCTTTTGAGCCTGTAGTGGGCAATAACATTCTCTGGTGTTAAGTCTGTGAGACTGGTGCGTTTCCTGAAGGACTGCTGTCTTTGTCTTCACGGCCTCTGTGGTGGTCCGGGGGGTGCGTGGGTGGTCTGGAGGGGTAGGAGTGGTCCGGTAGGGGGTGGCCGGCCTGGGGGTGGTGGCGGTTGGTGGTGTGGCCCTGTTGGTGCTCCGAGCTTCATGATCAGTAGCTCCATGGCATCTGCTGTTCTTCAGGTGTGGCTCTGGGCTGGGCTCCCTTTTCTGGTACAGGCTGTCGTCCGACTTTACACCAGGTCAGAGCAGGGGTTAATTTCATGCTACTAACGCCCCTTATCACCTGTTTTGGGTTCTTATCGCCGATCTAGCTGGTTGTTGTGAATGTTGCGGAGTGGTGTTGTCACAGCTTTTTGCACAGGAACGCCTACTCTGCATCTTATTAGCAATAGTTGCCGGGTTCATATTTGGCGAGGATTTTGCGGCTGCTATCGCATGTAAACTGGTGATATAGGCTGTTAGCCCCAGCTTGTGAATGGGGCGATAAATTAATCGTGACTTTGGCTACGATAAAGTGCAGTTAACTCAGCGATACATCTTTGAGAATATGCCCCTAAGTTTTTTATCTGTGGCATCAGTCTTTACAATGATAGGCTGAGTATAGTCAGAGAACTTCAACATTGGAAAGTGCTCTCTTCATGTTCTCAAATGTTTTCCGACAGTTCACAGTCCATGTCCCATTTCCGGTCTGTTTCTTGGATTCCAGGGCTTTTAATAGTGTAACTATAGTCCTACAGGTGTCCGTAACATCCCTGTTAAAGCCAGTAAGTACTAAAAAGACTCTCACTTTAATTAGGATGACGGGAACCTCCAACTTCAACACAGACTGTACCTTAGCATCCAACTGGTTGATTATCCCATTGCCCAGCTGATGGCCAAGGTATACCACAGATGACCCTCCTATCTGTCACTCGGGTGCCTTTATGGGTGCATATAATTAGTGAAAATTGCTTTCATAAAATGATGTAACTTTTTGTCAAAATTATGTGACATTGCACAAAATACAAATCAGCCATTTAGCATGATATTTTAGCACCAAAATGCAAGACCTAACTTCACACTAAACAATGGTACAAAAAAGGTGCTAATTAGTACAGCTCCTCGTGTGTTGTTGGTTCTGTGTGTGCGTGGTTATCTAACTTTCACCCATGCATATTTGCCCTGACGGTCAGTTTCCTTTCCTGTCTCGTGCTCACAGGGAGCTCTCTGAGCATGACAGCACATGGTTTACCCGGCGCTGGAAAGTAGCAGGAACATTTTTCAACCCAACAGGCATTTCTATAAATTTGTATAATCCATGGGGCGGTAGCTGTCAATAGTGCAGTTGGTGCAGTAACACCAGGGCCCTGGTATTGAAAGGGGGCCGAGCCTTTTTTGTGGTGGCTGAAATTATTGGGACCTGCATGCTCAAGATTTGTTTTTAACACAGAGCCAGTCTGTGGCCTGGCTCTTTGATTACCCTTCATGGAGGGTGACTTGGTTAAGGAAAAATAAACAAGAGAGACAAAAGAGGTGAAAGAAAAGGAGAAGGCGAAAGATAGAAAGGATAGAAGTAGAGGAAACAGTGACCACCTGGGAGAAGCGGATGATGAGAGAGAAAGAGAATAGAGGTAAAGGCAAGCAAAGGGCCTGAGGACGAGAAAGGGGGCAGAAATATGTATGTCGGGGAGAGAAGGGATGAAGGAAAAAAGTCAGTGAAAGGGAAAGTGAAAAGAGGCATGCAGATAGGGAGGAGAGAAGTAAAAAATAAATAGAACTAGGAATTTGAAGACTTATATGTAGGGGTGCACTACATTGGGGTCCAGGAACACAATGGGCCCACTGAACCCCAATAATGCCTGTGTGTTCATATGGGTGAAGAGAGCAGTAGTCCTTTTACCTTTCGCATTAGGGCCCATGACAAACAGGCTAAGCAACTGCCATTTAGCACAAAGAGTGCATCACTCTAATGACTCCTAAGTTTCAGTGACTCTGCAATGGTAGATTAAACTGTGACCGAACTAGTGGCTTTTTTAAAATTGCAAATCCAGAATGGGGGGGGGGGGGTTGGGAACATCTACTCTTTCATTTATGCATATGGTGCCCTTGTTCTGCAACTGTATATTCGCTCTGGTTCACACAATACAGTTATATGCTTGGCAATTGGTACTATAGACATTTGTCACAGTCAAACTGGTCAAACGAAAGGTACTCAAATAGAGAGTGCCAACCATTCAGTCACATGCTTGTCAGCTTTGGGGACCGGATGTGCATCTCTCTCAGTGACTTTGTAGAAGGCCATGTAGTCCACACAATAGCGCTAGTCTGCGGATCCTTTTGACATTAAGGCTATCAGGTGCAACTCCATTTTTAGTAGCCTCTGACACCATCTTAGGTAATATAAGTTGCCATATTCTCACTATTATGCAGAATCATTGTCATGCCTGCCACTGTTGCAGATGTAATCTGATCTTATCATTCTAAGAACTGAGAAAGTGTCAAGTCATTCGGTTAATGAAATATATATAATGCCGGATGCAACACCAGTCTGGGACAAATGTCTATTTATTACCATGTGAAGGTCAATTAAGAACAAATACAGACGGATAACCATAATAGTGTAGTCTAAAATGACATCCTTTCACGTTATATGTTTATGAGGAAACATATGAGACATACACCTCGATGCACATAATCTATGTCAGGCATTCCTAAATATGTCAGTAATTTCAATCTTTGTTAACAGTTAGTATATAAGGTCTGCCACATAACCACTTGTTGGAGAGGACCTTCGCCACAGATTATCCAACAAGATTTGGCAGACACAGTTTCACACACTGCCAGCGCACTTCGAAAATGCTATATTTTGTGGATGCTGATAAAACAGAGTCCCAGAAGATGGCTGCTACGGTAATAAGTGTTTGACCTTCGTAGAAAAGACTGCAATCCTGCCTCTGCTGATAAAGACTGCTCTTGCTGTCAACAAGGTACGGAGTGCACCACTTCTCCCTAAGAAAGCACTGCTCTCCATGCTCTCCTAGTATAGAAGTTGGTTTTATGATGTTAGCTTATAGATTGCAAACACAACAAGTGATGGACAGAATGTGGATCAATGTCACACACTCACCCCAGTCCAAGGATCTGGGCCTAAATCCATCGTTATTTTGCACTCCACACCACCCTGTGTTAGACAATGGCGATATGCAAATCAGCTCTGACCCTGAGCCTCATGGGAACAGTCCAGTCCGAACTACAAAAGCCATGTCCTTCCCAGAACGGAATCAAGCATCCGAGGACCGGACCGGTTTCGAGGTAACACCTCTCATCAGCCCGGCTAGCTTGACTCCAGTGGTGTGGAGTGCCTGGGACCCCCACATATCGCCATTGTCTAACCCAGGGTCGTGTGGAGTGCAAAAAAAACGATGGATTTGGGCCCAGATCTTTTGACTGGGGGAGTGTGTGACATTGATCCACATTCAGTCCATGACTTGTTGTTTTTGCAATTGCCGCCCTAAGTGCGCTGGGGATGCCCAGACGTGGGTCCCAGGCACTCCACACCACTTGGAGTCAAGCTAGCCGGGCTGATGAGAGGTGTTACTTTCCCGTTTTATCTTTAATGCAGCCTGTTCACGCTGTTGTCTTTCACGTGGGCTTTCCGTTTTTGAGAATTATCAGGGCACACAGTCACAACTATTTTTGATTGCTTAAGAAGTTTATTCGGTTTTTTACAACTGGTCTTTTGTTTTCGTTTGTAGAGTAATTCCCCTGACGACGGGCCATGCCCGAAATGCATTGGGTCGTGTGATGTGTTTAACACACCTGATTTGAGAATACTTGTGGAATGCTATATACTGATATGGTTTAACAAAACCAACATCGCTGCATCCATTGGAATAAATCTGGATATGTGAAAGGTAGGACATGCCCTGGTGTGTGTGACATGTCCTGATAGTGAATTACAGCCCATTTTGGTTTTCACTATTGCAAGGCTACCTGTTTCCCATATGACAGAATGGGAAATTTGTTTATAACATCTTATAAACATAACTGGCCCTAGGTGGGAAAATAAAATGTAGTATGCCTGAACTCAGAATCTAACGATGCATCCTTTAGTAAAGGTGATTTTTACATTCTGTGTTTGAAAATACCACTTTTAGGAAGTAGGTATTTTCTTTCTAAGTCATCCTGTGTGCCTCTAGTGGAATGTCAATTGCCTTTCTGGGCTTTGGATGACAGATGGCTAGGAAGCAAGAGTGGAGTCCGATAGTGTAGGTAGGTCAGGAAAGGACTGAATAGATCTGGGCTGCGATGGGGGAAGAGGGAGGAGATTTCCTTGCACCTCAAAGGGCCTGGTCTGCCTCTGACAATGCCGTCTCCACCCCCTGCTGGGAAATCACACCTGAGAAGGCAGAACTGGTTCTGGCTGGGCACAGACACCCTCTGGCTAGAGGATCAAAGGATTTTTGGATACAAATACTGGGGCCCACACCCCTGAACTTTAGAACTCTTTTGGATCAAGAAGACTGCCAAGAAGAAGAGCTGGAGAATCTGTGAGGAGGAACTACCACTTTGCTGTGTGCTTTGCTCTGTTGGCCTGCAGTGGCTGCTTCTGTCTTGAGCAGTGAAAGGACTGGACAGAACTTTCTGCAATCTACTTTTGTGAGTTTCTCCAAGGGCTTGAGGTAGAGCTTGCCCCCTGTTCAAGAAGCCTCATGAACAGCAAATACTTCAATCTCTTCTGCCCTCAGCCCTGGGGACTGAGTGTTTTGTGCTGCAACAGCAGAAAAGTAAACTGACGATGTCTACGATGCCGCTGCCGACTCTGTGTCCTGAAGGCATTGCAGAGGGCACCGCCACAATGCTGCACCGTGACCCTGGTCTCACCGACGACGCCTGCTGATGCCACCATCGAGCCGCTGCTCGCACTGCGACCTGTGGGCACCGCACTCCACACCGCCTTGCTTCACGATGATGCCTTGGCCTTCCCAACAACGCTGCTCCACGCCGAAATCAATGCCACTGCTTGCACCGTGGTTTGAGGGCACCGTTTATAAAGTTACAGAATGCATTGCCCTCATCCCGCACCACAGCCGTGGCCTACCCACTAAAGCGCTTCAGCAACGACAACGCCGCTGCTTGCACCGTGACCTGCTAGCACCGTGACGAGCACCACCTTCATCTGGCACCGCGACCCTGGTCTCACCGGCAATGCCATCTGACGTCACCACTGAGCCGCAGCTCGAATCCCGACCTGAGGGCACCACACACCTCACCACCTCCTTTCGCACTGCAGCATCCAACGCCGGCCGACGCCAGCTCTCCTGACTCCAACAGAGAGGAGATCAACCTGCAACGCATGTGACTTCGAGGGCCCCCGACGACTCCTGCACCGACCTCCCGAACCGACGCCTGCGGACGCCGTGTTTTCAGAAGCTCACCGAGAGGTCGGCGACGCCCTTCGTTTCTAAAAGGTACTGTTTGCGGGTCTTCCCGACACCGTAGCTGGCCCCCGACACCACAGTCTGCCAGAACTGTTTGTATTTGTTTGCTCACGACGCCGTGATAGCCCCGGATGGAGCTATCGACATCAAGGAAATGCATATTTTGATAACTGCGGATTTTTAAGTACTGTATTATGGATTTTTATCGTATTTGGTCTTGTCTTAAGTATATAAAATATTGGATATTTTTCTAAACTCGTGTGGTGTCCTTTTGTAGTGCTTACACTGTATTACTGTTGGTTATGTGCAAATGCTTTACACACTGCCTCTAAGATAAGCCTGACTACTCCTGCCAAGCTACCAAGGGGGTGAGCAGGGGTTATTTTAGGGGTGTAACTCCCTTATCTTGACTAGAGTGGTGGGTTTCTGCCTGGCGTTGGCGCATGCCCTAGCCTGCCAAAAATCCAATTTCTAACACAGACCTAACAGTTAAAAGTGTCTATTCTCCTTAGTGCAAAGCGTGTGCGAAATTGTAATCATCAAATAAGTTTGTTTCTGTTACCATGGTGCGCATGATCCCTTTGTTGGGATTGCTAGCAACCCAAAAGCTATAAGTCTACTTCAACAATATAATGGGTAGGGTTCTACAGGCTACAATAACCTGCCTTTCACATTCAGCACTGCTGCATTTGACTGAGTTCACCTGTGCCACCCGTGGGAAATCAAACCTTGTAGAACTACACCAAAGTCAGGTAATACCCCGAAACCGGTCCCAGGATGCTTACTTCCGGTCCAAGGAGGACCTGGCCTGGCAGATCAATCGGCTAGACTGTTCCCATGGGGAGCAGGGTCAAGACTGATTTGCATATGGCTGTGTTTAAATTGGAATGGCATGGGGTGCTGAAAAACAATGTATTTGGGCCCAGATCTCTGTACTGGGGTGAATGTTTGACATTGTTCAGCATTTTGTCCATCAATTGTTCTTTTTGCATTTGTCACCCGAGTGGGACCGGTAGGCCCAGACGTGGGTCCCGTACTCTCCATGCCACTGGAGTCAAGCTAGCCTGGCTGATGAGGGGTAATACCCTGTAATTGGTCCCAAATGTTTGTTTTCAGCCCAGGGAGAAGCTGGCCTGGCAGTTCGGGTAAGACTGTTCACTTGCGGAGCAGGTTCAAGACTGATTTGGCTATGGCTGGTTTTAAACTGGAAGGGCATTGGGAGCAAAACAACAATGGATTTAGGCCCAGATCTCTGTATTGGGGTGAATATTTGACATTGTTCAGCATTCAGTCCATCAAATGTTCTTTTTACGTTTGTCACCCAGAGTGAGACCGGTATGCCCAAACAGGGGTCCCTTGCTCCCCATGCCAATGGAGTCAAGCTGGCCTGGCTGATGAGGAGTAATACCCTGAAACGGGTCCAGGATGTTTGTCTGGTCCAGGGATCACCTGGCCTGGCAGTTCGGGCTGGACTGTTCCCATGGGGAGCAGGGTCAAGACTGATTTGCGTATGGCTGGGTTTAAACTGGAATGGTTTTGGGGAGCAAACAAATGACACATTTAGGCCCAGGTCTCTGTACTGGGGTGAATGTTTGACCTTTTTCAGCATTCTGTCCATCAACTGTTCTTTTCGCATTTGCAATCCATCTAGTAGCATTTAATTTACAGGCCCTTGGCACATGTTGTGCAGTTCACTAAGGTCTTATAAGTAAATGAAATGCTCCAGTTATGGATACATCAATCAAACCTTGTTCCTAAACAACAAAAACAGATCAGCAAACCATGAATCAGCAGGCTAAATGTTTGGAGGAAGTCCACTGTAAGTCTGACAGGACTAACAGTTGAAAGTGTCTCTTCTTTTTAGTGCAATGTGTGAGTGAAATTGTAATAATGAAATAAGTTTGTTTTTGTTACCACGGTGCCCCTTATCCCTTTGCTGGGATTGTTAGCAACCCAAAAGCAATAACTCTACTTCAACGATATATTGGTAAGGGTTCTACGGGCTACAATAACCTGCCATTCACGTTTCGCACTGCTGCGTCGAACTGAGTTCACCTGTGTCACCCATAGGTTGGAAAGCAAACCTTGTAGAACTACCCCAAACTGGTACTTTATGCAACACTTTCTTGTGTACTAACTCCACTGGGCTAGCCAAAGGAATTACTGGAAAGCTCAATCACCCCAAATCCAAATCCAATATCGAAGCATTTTCAGCCTTGATGCACTTCTTTACTTAGTCAGATGTCTGGTAATTTGTGCTTTTGAGGTCTGGCCACACCATTAATTTCTCTTAACTATGCTGACAGTACATTTCTAAAAGCTATACACATGCATTGTAATCACCTCCTGTAACTATGTCATGAGCACAGACACAGACCCTAGTTTTGGCAAGAAGAGATGGAAATAATAAACACAGTAATAATCACCACACTTTCCCACACTCCTTCTGCTGCTCAGGCGCTTGTTCGGAAGCAAGGTGTGCCCCATTAACACAGCTATTCTTTCCATCACCATGCAGTGGGTCAAGAAGATGCTCACTGCTTCATCCTCCTCTGCCTTAGCCATGATGTTCACTGTGTAAACTCTCTAGAGGCTTGCTGGAGGCTTAAACCGACTCGCATGGAACACTCTCCTGAACTGCTTAGTACACCTGTGTCCAGGTAGCTAAACACATAACTCTTCTCAATAACTTTGTATATGCAACACCACTTACCTTCCAAAGCCCTTGGACAAATGGGCTTCTGCACAACACCTTCTGACCTTATTTGTACACAGTCAGTACTATTTTCTGGGCATACCATAATTTATCAGCTCCTGGCTTGCCTGACAGTTTTTATTCACCTGACTTGTGTATTGAGCCATGAACATCCTGAGGCCAATCTCTTAGTCTATCACATTCTTTTGAGGTAACTCAGAAGATCCTTGTCATGTGTCTCTGACTAAGGTGAGTAAGGCATGCACTGGCTGCCCAAACAGGAGTGTAACAGGACTGAACTCTGTCCACCATCTCATTGGTCTTTCTGCTTATATGTCATGCAGAAATGGTAGATCAGACCAGCTTGCTCCCACATATCTCTCATTTATGTGGAGTGGAGTTTGTACCCCTGTCAGAAATCACTTATTTTAAAAAATGTAACCCTAGAAAAGGTCCCTAGGAGTGCCCCAGCTAGCTCCTTTGCAGTCATGCTGTTCAAAGTTATCACCCCAGGAGACCTTGTGGCATGGTCCACCCCAAACTGCATGTACTTTTTGCCTGAACACAAGGAAGGGTCAAATATACAAATAATAGCATTCCCACCTTGCTGTGGCACCAGTGTGGTGGTGCCTTGGTTTTACATCCTGATTTACCACTCATGTGGCAAGTGGGACAGGTCCTATAGCACTGTCTCAGTGTGCATCCCTAATCAGTACAACCAAGAGTCCAACTTATCCTGGGTCTTTCTGAGTCCTGCTAGAGTCTTGCTAATAACACTTTGCGGGCCAGTAACAATAAAAAATAAAATGTGAGTACTAGGAAAACCTTTCACCTCTTGCTAGCTCTGGACTCAGAATTCATGGGTTTGCTTTAAAGCAGTCCATCCTCTCCACGACATAGTGTCTTCTGACTACTCTCCTTCCTTCTGAAGTCCCACAAGTGTAGGGTAGATCCTTCAGCAGATAGCAAGCCTTGCAGCCTTGGCAGTGACCCAGACGTTAACACCTGGTCTGCTTCAAGTATGTCATCCTCTTCTCCCTCTGGGACAGCAGCAATGGGTGTCATGGCCAGTGCCTTCCAAGAGCTTGCCCTGATCTGTTTATTTCCTTTCTCTGGTTTAGGCACATTTGGCCAGGTCCCAATTTCTTCCTGAGACTGATGTCTAGCCTGTGCTCTTGTCAACACAGCTGACATGGTCCAAGGCATGTAGGATGATGGTACTGCTCCTAAACTAGGGGCAATCAAGTGATTGTTGAAGAGACTTCCAGCACCCTGTATCACTACAACAACCATAGCAGACTGGCCCTTGATTTTGACCTCATCGTGGGTAATTGGATAATCCACAACTTCCCCAATGGCTACCAAACCTGTGCCATTGGCATCCGAGACAATATCCTTGGGTTTGTAAAACTTCCTGTCAACCATTGTCTTGTAACACCTGTATTCTTTAGGTCAAATCACTTCCTCCCATTGATACCAGCTTCTAACATGCCATTTGGTTGGGGTATTCTTAAGAGTATCTGGGTCCATTTTCCAAATGTCCATTTCTACCAGGTTGAGTTCAATAGGGGACCTTGGTTCCCCTCAGCCAGAGTCAATATACTCACTATTAGGGGAATAATTGGTAAGAGATCTTTCACCTGACAGTCTTTCTTTTAATGCCCCTCCTTGTGGCTTGGAAACAACAAATTTTGCTACGTTCTCCCTGGGTTCCTAACTTGAAAGACAATTACTTTGCTGCCTGTGTTGTCCCTTGAAGTATTGTGAATTGCCATGGCCTTTACCCTCCGGTTTGGAATCAGTCTAATGAGAATTCCTCTCTCTCTCTTTGGCTTAGAGCCATGTTGCTCCAACCCTTTGCTGCCCTTCTTAGCTATACACCAATTTATTTATTTATTTATTTATTTTAACATTTGTAAAGCGCGAAACAAAGGCCCGTGGGCATCTCGGCGCTAAGTAACTGCAATGTTTGGCCAACAAGGGGACTGGGAGATCACTGATTGAAAAGCCAGGTTTTGAGGTTTTTTCGGAAAGACCAGAGGGACGTGCTAGTCTTGATCGAATGAGGCAGTGTGTTCCATAGCTTTGGAGCAGCCACGAGGAATCTTCTGTCACCCCAGTTGACAGATTTAGTTCGGGGAATCACCAGGTCCAGGGAGCTGGAAGAGCGCAATGCTCTAGATGGACAGTAGGGGGTGAGGTTCTGAGTGAAGAACGCAGGGACAGCGTTGTGTAAAGCCTTGTATACCAGGCACAAGGTTTTAAACTTAATCCTCTTCCTCACCGGAAGCCAATGGAGTTGTTTCAAGGTGGGTGAAACCGGATGGAATTTGGGGCCTTCACTGAATCCTCTTCTATCAAGTCCGACAGGTTTTGCCTAGCTGGGGTAGACCACTCCTCCTTGTCACCAACTGTTTAAGAGAATTAAAATCCTTGTCCTCCATCCCTCTCACCCTCTTATTCCTGTCACACAGCACACCTTGAATCCATGTCTTAAATCGAACACCATTCATTCTCATGCTCTCTTTGAATTTCTGAATGTACTGAAGTGGCTTCAGTGCAAACAGAACATCTTTCATTTGCTTATAGTTAATTTGATCAGCTACAGGCATTATTCCAGTGACTGCCTTCTATGGCAAGTTATTCACTAGAGTGTCTGCCTTATACACATCATTTAAAACCTTCTCTCTACAAACAGTTTAAAAACTGAAAAACATTCCAAAATATCAGAGCTCTCCACATACATGCGCCCAAACTCTTTTTGAACTTTGGCAAGTGCTCCAATTACATCACACAAATTTAGCTGTTGCAAGGTCTCAATGAGTAAATAGGCAGAAAGCACATACTAAAGGTCATTTCAGTAAAATGTCTTTAAAGCTTTTAACAGGGTTCTGGTAGTAGAGGAGGTTGGTATTATGAGGTCTGTGGAAGGTTGAAGCTGAAATGTAGGCTGTAGTTACTGCTTCAGTTGATGAGGTACATTTCTGTCACAGTTTCAAGTCAACAGTGAGGAGAAGATGATAGCAAAAGTTTTTCCTAATAAATGTATTGGGCTTGAGATCAGCTGGTGAAAGTTCAGTACTTCTTTGCTTGTTGGGAGTATGAGGATTGGTGCAGTTCTGACCTGTTGAACCATGTTTTAAGGTCACTTAGGTTAAGTTGATCGTACTTTTAGCAAACAACCACGGAAACAATTCAGAAAGGCAAAATCTGTGGGCAGATTTGAATGCAGGACAAGAGATTTAAAAAATAAGCAGAAGAAGAAAATGTTTCCCTTTGAGTTGTAAGAGTTTTTGAAAACTGGAGCTGGGTATAGAATTCCAAATATCTTAGGCCAAAACCAATGTTCTTGGCTGAGGGATCTCATGTAATATAGATGTTACATCATCTTCTAGCCATATTTTGATGATGAAGAGAAGGTTTAGGATGTATCCAGATATAATGTTTTAAACCAGAGCATGTCCTTGTTAAGTCATCTACCTTTTATTGAGATACTTTTAGTTAATATTTGATATTATTAAAAAATGGAAGGGAGATGTGGTTGAGGGAGGAGAAAGGAGGAAGTAAAAGGGAGACGGTCTGGTTAAAGCAGTAGAATTAGTGGATGTGGCATGTACGCAGAAAACAAATCATGTCTTTGCTTTTTGTGTTGATCTCTGTGGATATGAACATGGGATGTGGCATGGGGAGGATGACAATGGTGAGAGGTTGTAGTTTGAGAAAGCAAAACAATATAAAAAAGAAGAAGTACAAATGGTGGAATAGAGTAAGGAACAGAGGTGGAGAGACTGATGTGGGCGGATAAGATAACAGGGACTGCAGAGCGAGTAATAAGAGAGTGTGAAGTAATGAAAATTAAAGGATGAAACATGGGGGAGTGGATGGGAAAAGTATGGATTTGGGAATCAATAGCATACTTATTGTGTAGGCTAGAAAGCATTGTATCTTAGGATAGAAGTAGGTAAGTAGAGAGAATACAGATAAGGAACACTATTGATATGAGCCAATTAGAAGCTTAGGATATGGGAAAAAGTGGCCCGCTTATATCAAGGATGGATGGGTTTAGATGAGGTAGGAGTGCGCAATAGGTGTATGTTTGACTAGAGTAACCTGGGACGGAGAAAGAAGTGAGACATGGAAAGATAGAGGTGTCAGAGGATGGCTGTTGTAATGAGTAAATTAAGGTCTGACCAGGGAATGCCAGCAGAGGCACGTCCATTGCAAAATATTAACAGGGTCACTCATGCACAGTAGCATCTTTAGAAATAAGGAATCAGCAAAGTCTAAGGGGAACTCACTGTACGGTGCACTATTTTACTTACCCAATCCAGTTCTTTGACAGCCTAATCTGTTTCACTTTGGCAAACCAAGTCTAACATGGCCATTGAGACCCTGGAGTCTATGTGTTCTGTAGGTGGCAAAGGCCATGGCAGCTGTTGGATCTGTTCGCATATTTCATTTACTTATAATTCCCTAGTAAAGTGCACTACATGCGCCAAGGGCCTGTAAATTAAATACTACTTGTGGGCATGCAGCAGAGATTTCAACACCCACTCACTTGATAAACATGGCTCAGACCTGCCATTGTAAAGCCTGTTTGTGCAGTATTAAACTGCAATTTCAACCTGTCAAGTACACCTACTTGTCAGGCCCAAACCTTCTGTTTTATTACATGTACTTCACCCCAATTTATGCTAGAGGCAGCCCCAAGGGCAGGGTGCAGTGCATTTAAAAGGTAGGACATGTACTTTTCATCTTACATGTCCTGGTAGTGAAAAACTGTTTAATTAATTTTTCACTATTGAAAGGCCTATCTCTCCTAAAGATTTAACATGAGGGTTGCCTTAAAACATCTTTTAAGTGTAACTTCCCATTGGGAGCAGATAGAAAATTGCAGTTTGATGTCTCTGGACTCACAATGGAAAAACACATATTTTTACTAAAGTTGGTTTTTAAATCTCAGGCCTGAAAATGCCCCTTTTCAAAAGTTGGCATTTTCTTACTTTAACTACTCTGTGCCTCTGCCTGTCTCTGAATACATATGTGGGTTAGGGTGACTGCTGGGCTTTGCACATTCCCTCTAGACAGTCACACTAAAGGAGCTGGGGAGTAATGTTTACATTCTGATGGCCCATCACCAGGCCGATGGTCCTTCCTGCAGTAGATTAGGAGGGAGGGGCTGACACCTGCACCTGAACAGAGCTGTACCTGTTGCCACACAAAGAGCTGCATACTTCCCTGTGGTGTTTCTGGAGCCACAGAAGGTCAGGGACCTTATGAGAATCAATGCCCTTTTTTATTGTCTAACCCCCCCTTCAAAGATACATTTTGATATAAGTACTGGAACTCTGACACCCCCATACTAGTTCACTTTGGGGTCCTGAAAAGACTGCTACTAAGAGGAGCTCTGCTGCCAGGAGGGACTGTCACTTTGTTACTTGCTTTGCTGTGTTGATTTGCTGTCTACTAATTGACGTGCTGCATTGGGCTCTGCTCTGTTGGCCAGCTGCCTGCTACCTCTGCAGTGAGGGAGGATTGAACCTGCTCTCTATAACCCCTACTCCGTCCTGAGTGACTCCAAGGACTTGCTGACTTGCCTCTTGTTCTCCCCGAGGCCATAAAAGACCTCACTATCTGCCTCTCATTTACTTCCTTCCTGCAAAAGCTTTCCTGACAAGGACTAGACCTCCATTCTGGATGGTAAACTATTGTTTCTACCCTACCACATGTGGAGCGTCTTTTTGCTGTTTACCCAGCACATGTAGAACTTTGCAGTTTCTCTAAAACAGTGCATGGGGAGCTCCTTGCTACTTCTGTAAACCAGCACATGTGGAGCGCCTAATTGCTGTTTCCCCAGCCCATTTGGAGCACCTCATTGCTGTTTTCCCAGTACGTGTAGAGCTCTCTGCAATTTCTCTAAACTGTCACGTGTAGCACTAATCGTTTTTGTGAACCAGCCAGTGTTGAGCACCCCACCGTCTCTGCATGAGAAGCGCAGTATAGCCATGGAGAAACAAGCACGTGTGTATCGCTGATCGCTTCTCTGCACCAGCGACTGTGGAGTATTCTGGCGATACCTCCACCGTACCAGGGTAAGCTGACCCGGAGGATTGCCTGATATGATGGCACCCTGGCAGCATCAGCCCAGTGCCACCTGGTGGACTATGAGTCGTGGAGTGTAATACCCAGGGTGAGTCCCTCGCAAGGCCTCTTTTTTCCTGACTAGTATTAGAATAAGGGAGATTGAGATTTCCTGCTCGGTCGGAGCACTGCAGCAGAAGCTAAAGACTCAAGTACCTCTCCGCAGTCCACCATAAGGACATTACTGTAACTCCTTCAATTGGAGTGCACACATCTTTTGAGCATTGTGTTTGTCAATGTTTATGCTGAAACCTATCAATTACCGTAAAAGCTCTAAAAAGAGCTCAATTTTAAAGTACTGTTTTGAAGGTCTTGAAAAACGAATACCTCTTGATCTACTGATTAAATTTTAGTTGTTTTAATTAGATATTGTATTTAGTGTGCTGTACAAATTCTTTACACATTGCCTTTTTGATACACCTGACTGCTCTATGCCAAGCTGCCATAGGGTGAGCACAGGTAACCCTATCTGATTCACCTAGAGTAGAGGGGCATAGGTGTATAACCTAGCCAACCTGAAACTCATTCCTAACAGATGCCATCACCCTGATGGAGGACCATAGTGATCCTGACGTTCCTGGTGAGAACCTCTGTTTTGGAAAGGGAGCCACTACTCCATTTAGAGTGCATAGAGCGTCTTACATGGCCCCAGATTAGAAAATACAGGTATATAAAAGAAATCTAAATAAAATAAGTGAACGTCTCACAAATTCAGGGCCTGGTGCACCGATGTGGCAATAAACTCAGCAGTCCAATGGATAAGTACCATCAACCAAAAAGGATGATAGTTGAAAGGGGCTTATCTATAGCCATCTCTGTATGTATACCATTACATTATATGTTGAGTATTTTGCTGACATGAGAAAAGAAGACAGTTGAAGCTATTTGTAGGCAGTCCTAAAATGGGAAAAGGGAAAAGCAGCAAAGAGCTAAACAAGTGGTAGAGAGCTAGCAAGAATTTTAATGGAGAAAAAAAATGGGAGAAATAGGCAAGGAATGCCCATGCACTCTTCCCCTTAAGAAGTACCGAAATTCCAACTCCTACTAAGTGCATTGAATCAAACACATCGCTTTTGTTTTAGTGCGCACCAAATAGTCATTAGGGGTGCTGGAAATTAGAATAATTTCAATACGCAAAATTACATGAAATTCTCAAATAATGTTGTGATATTAAAAACAATTATGTGCTTTTGGGCAAAATGCATCTTGTACACAAAAATAGCATGAAAAGGTATGATACGTGTTGCAGGTATGTGGCCATTTTGATTAGGGCATGGCACTCCTGACTCCAACCAGCTCCTGCATAGCTTTCCTCCTGTTTCCAGTACCATCCAAATCTGTTCCCTATATTCTTATCCTCTTCTCTCATTTTCTGACCTTTATTTTCACTTTTTGTCTACTTTCTATGCATATATGCTTTAAATTTTCACTGTTTTCTGCTGTGTCTCTGCATTGTGTTCCCACAGGGTGGGAGCAGATAAATTTCCCCTTGCTCATACTCTAGTGGGTAGGGAAACTTAGAATTGTTTCTGACCCGACAGGAGCAAAAGAAAAGCAGCTCCCACTAGGTAGAAGCACTGCCACCTTCTGCTGCACCCAGGATGGGTGCTCGCAGGTGAACCATCAGACAGCGGGTGCCTTGGGGCTCCACCCACAGATACCAATATAGCAAGCAACATGGGGAGTTTGGGTAGGCACCGGGCACCCTAATAAAAGAATAATAATAAAAATGCCGGCACCTGAGGTATCAGGGACCTTGCAGGGCTGTGGGGTCTCTGGGACTCCCCTGCTGCCCCCAAAACAATTAAGCATGCGTGTGCCCCAGGTGGGCGCCGGGACACCCAAATAATGAATTAAGTAAGCATTTATTATTCACTGCTCCTTGCGAGGACTTTTCAAAAAATATATATTTTTTGGGGAGTCTGGAAGGGGCAGGGGCCCAACCAAACTTTTAATTTTGAAGTATAACTTGCAACACTATAATGCACAGCTTATGACCTCAAATATTATCAGTGAATTTCTAGTTTTTTTAAATGTAATGAAATATTTTATCACCATTCACCATACGTAAAGCCAACCCACCGCAGCACACATCCTTTTGGCAAGAGCAGTGTGTGGTTGGACTTATAGGTCCTGGCAGAATTTGTCAAAGAGTTACAACACCAAAATATAAAAAGTGAGACTATTGGTTTTAACAAGAGGTGAGAATATCAATCTATGCAAAGCACATCTATCAACTGTTTCCACAAATTACCAACTTTTATTATCTAATGTATATTTTAGTGATTGTTCCTTATAGGAGACATCGTAAAAGCATTCAGAGAGAGATGGACAGTCAGAATACAGATCGGAACAGCGAGTCAAGCTGAAAAGGGAGACACACCAGACTTCTGACTACATCATTAAACAGGAAGACAAGCAAAATACTTCAAAATCCGGTTTCTGGCTAATCAGCTGTCATCAGCCAGGCTAGCTTGAATCCAGTGGCAAAGTGAGCAAGGGACCCACGTCTGGGCATACCCTGCCAACTAAGGGTAAACAAAGCGATACCAAATGGAAATATGTCGATTACCCCAGGGGTATGAGAACAGCTCTGGTTGTTTTTAGCCAGCGTAACAGAGCTACTTCACAACTTTGATGAGGATGCATTGTCCTATGTAAATGACATCTATCTGATGGGCAATGAACTATTGGAACATTTGTCTAGGGTGAAACACATAATTCTTGGGTTAGACCACTTACAATACAAATTTAATTTAAAAAAAACTAAAATCGTCTACCTAAGTATCCTTTTTTTGGTCAGGTGAACGCAAAAGCCTGGGGGCACAATTTTTTGAAAAATGTGCACTGCTACAAGCTCCAACAACTCTAAAAAGACTACAATTTATTTTAGGATTCTTGAATTTTGGCAGGACATATATTATACAGAAAGGGTGAAACCTTTCTACGACTTAATTTGACCTGATGTGCACCATTGGACACAGGAACATACTGATTTCCTACGTTCCGAAAAAACTGACATGATAGCTTCCAACATTTATACACATGTCTCAACACAACTAACCTGGTGATCCGCGTGGTCGCTGGACCAACCGGGTACACCTACATCGCTTTCAATGAAAGTGATACAGTACCTATAGCTTACAAATCACATTTGTACACAATGTTGAAATGCAATCTGCACCAACAGAAAAAATACTCACAGCAGTATAGACTGCTGTAGTGGGAGAGAGAGCACAAGCACAGGGGAAACGCATAAATGTCGTGACCTCGGTAGCGACCCTGGAGGCCGTTACAAAGGCAAGCAACCCGAATGCTAAAGCACTGCATCCACGATGGATTCAAAGGGCTAACTCTGTCACTGCAACAGATTACAAATTTGATTCTACATTACAAACACAAGCATTCCTGCAGTACAAACAAGAATATCCTCTGCTCAATTAAATAAAGCCTCTAGATCAATATGAATGTATCATTTATACCGATAAATCTGCCCTACTAGCTGTAGGTATGAAACAACAATGTTCAATGGCATGCGCAATTGTCTAAAAGGACGCATGCAGGATGGAAATTTTCTTTCTGGAAAAACACACAGTTGCAGAATCTAAAAGCCCTGTTACTGGCAAAATATTGATCATGAATTCCCCACACTCATAGTGTGTGATGTATTTGACTGTGTCTAGTCCTATAACAAATATTTACATTATTTGGGGCTAGTTTGGATTTAGAGATTCCAAACGTTGCACAGTAAAGCATAAGATGCTCTGGGAGCAAGTGGTGAAGCTGAAAGAATGCCTGCCATAGGCTCCTGTTATTCATACTTTGAGTCAACAACAATGTTAGGGTTCATGTTGAAGGGAATTCGATGGAGGATGGAGTCGCCAAGGCAACGGTTCATACTGCTGCAATTGCTGTAATAACTCGCTCTAGCACAAGGCTAGATGGAACAACTGTGATAGCTGTAAATGCCATGTCCAATGGCTCAGCCCTGCCAAAAAACTTTCCAATCAAGTACTCCTACAAGTGATATGCACAAAACATTGCTCAGATTTCTGAAGTGGGGGATAGAGTAATACCAAACGCTGATCGCAGATTGGGATTGATACTACTTGCACACAAGGGTCTGGGTTCATCACATGATGGGACTAATTGCTAAAGCAGCGCTATTTGTGGCCAGGTCTTACTAAGCAGACCAAGGACTCTGTCCTCAAATGCTTCCTCTACCAGCAGATGACAGGCTCCACCAATGCACATCCACCGCAAACACCTTTGTTGATCTCAGGCAAACCTCTCACTTGTGTGCATTTGGATCACTGTGCCCCTTACACTCTGACTGGGCTTACAAGTACAACTTGGTGGCAATAGATTCATGCTGTAGATTCCTGAGAGTTTGGCCTCTCGGCTCGGCTGACACTTGAACTATTATAAAGGATTTATGAGTCTTTATTGGCACATACACAATTGGCACACTCCATTCTGACCAGGGTCTGATGTTTAGTTCTCTGGCTTACAAAGAAGCCATGGGAAGTTTGAGTATGGCCTTGTGGTACTAATTCTCCTATCACCCTGAGGGAAATTCAGTAGTAAAGAGGAAAAACTGTGACTTAAAGCAATCCTTAACAGCAAGGGTATTAGGATCGGTGGCAGTTGGGTCAATCACCTAAATGGGGTCCAGAGAGCACTTAACAACATGCCAAGAAAATCCCTGTTGGTCCAACACTTTATGAGCTCCTGTGTGGGGTAAGGATGTAGGTAGGTAAACAACCTCGATAGTGTCAGCACAGTGGCAGCTGAAACCCCATTTGACCTCAATGATTGTTTGGAGGTTTTACAGGACCTAAGAGAATACCGAGCGTCAAAAAGCAATGTCCAAGTAAGATGCACTGCCACTGGGGAAGTAAAAACAGTAATGGCAAGACCTGCCCAGGTCCCAGAGATTGGGGAACTGGTCAGAGAGAAAATTGTGGACCAAAAGAAATGTGGGCCATTTATCTGTACCTGTCCTAGATGTCGAAGGAACCAGACCTGACCTTCTTCCACCTCTTGCTGGCTACAGAGACAAAAGGTGTCTCAGTTGATCTGATCAAACCACACTATGTGGCCGATTCTCAACAGTGGGCCATGTGAACTACTGGGTAGCCACCGCACTCCTCTCGCTACCATACAGGAAGATCAGATGGGGGCTTTAATAACGACTGAAGACTCCATCTTCCAAATAGAAGCTGTGAACGACAATGAAATGATGCTTCTCTGTGTTGAAACAACTACAAATGTACAATCAACAAGTACAGAAATTTCAATTAAAAAAATTGACGAGGTCTATGCCACAGATTGAGTCATTTACTAGCTATATAAAACCTGCTGAGCTGTCAAGAATAGACCGGACGGCGTCCGGCTACTTCGTGCAATATGAAGATTTTTCATCACATCCCAGTGAATTTGAGCTACCAGCAACACCTCTCTATTTTAAAGTTCGAGTTTATGCTTTCTATCTTTGGCTGAAAGAGATTTACTTCATTGTTGCCTGGGTACATCTAGGGATTACAACTGGGTTATTTTTTCCTGATACTTTGGATTGGTATTGTAACTGTCTTTTTCCTACTTCTGAATGGACACTTTCACCCAGAACACGCTGCAGTACAACTCATGATCTTAGTTCTTAAACCACATGCATCTTCACAATGTGAACTAAGAGGCTTGTCCCTGGTGAATATTACAGTGGTTCTAGTTCCTGAAGGAATTGTATAGGACAGGGTATCTATGGTCCTACTAAACTTTTGAAAATGTCTTATTTGTTAAATATTTATTTTGGTGACATCATCACCTAGTATTTTCTCTGATGATTGGGAGATTGAAACTGTCCATACTTTGCTTTCCTATAAAGAGCAATCAGCTGCATTTTCTAATTATGAATTGTATGATGGCACAAGTAATTTTGAGGACATGTTTTGTTACCAATGCAAAAACAATAATTGATGGGCAGAATGCAGAACAATGTCATACATTCACCCCAGTACAGAGATCTGGGCCTAAATCCATCATTTTTTTGCACTCCACACCACCCCAGTTCAGACATGTCCATATGCAAATCAGCCTTGACCCTGTGCCTCATGGAAACATTCCAGCCCGAACTGCCAAGCTATGTCTTCCCTGGACCGGAATCAAGCATCCTAGGACCGGTTTCTGGCTATCAGCCGTCTTCAGCCAGGATAGCTTAACTACAGTGGTGTGGAGAGCATGGGACTCACGTCTGAGCATACCCTTCCCACTCAGGGTGACAAATGCAAAAACAACAATTGATGGACAGAATGCAGAACAATGTCATACATTCACCCCAGTACAGAGGTCTTCTGAAATTGACATAATATAGCAAGATGTTGAACTTTTAAACCTACGTCCTCACACTCCCCATGGTCCCTGCAAGCACTCATTAGCTCCACGCACATTGATTTGCATTCAACGTCTAGGACTTTCTCCCCCCTCAACCCTGCGCCTCACGCTCAGCCTCTCCTACCATCTATCCCTGAGCTTCAAACTGTGCCCTCTGCAATGCACAGCTTGCGCTGTTATTACCTCAACACTCGGTCCCTGGTTAAAAACCAGATAGACATTTTTCTTTTCCTGAAGGAGGAAAAACCTGACATCCTCTTACTGGCTGAAACTTGGCTAACTCCTCACTCCCTCCCCGATATACTTGTAGCACTTCCCGCAGAATATTATATTCTGACAGCTAACCGTACATCCGGGAAGGCGGGAGGCGGTGTAGCAGCTATAATCTTGCAATCCCTTCATGTTAGGGAACTACCTTCTCTGATCCTTCCGGACACCGAGAACCTGGTGATTAATCTTGACACTGAGAGTGGGTCCCTCATCCTGGTACTGATATACCGGCCTCCCCAATACATGGCCAAGTATCCATCTCTTCTGGCGGAGCAGCTGGCTTCATACGTAGTCAGCTACTCTAAAATCATCCTTATTGGGGACCTAAACTATTGGTTCGACAGCACAGACACAGATACTCAAGCTGCTGAACTAAAAGACCTGCTTACAGATCTTAATTTAAACCAGCACATTCATTTACCTACCCACCAGAAAGGCCACAGCCTTGACCAGATCTGGACGCATAACTTATCACTACCCAACCCTGTTATCAGTCCATGTATATGGTCGGATCATTTTATTATTTACTTCACATTAGAAATACGAGGAAATGTCAAGTCCAGACCGTGCAAGAGCAAAGAATTCCGCAAATGGAAATCTATGGACCTTCCGGGATTCATTGATGTTTTAAGTAAAACCGTACCATCGCCGCACGATGACCTGGACACTGGCGAGAGAGCGCTGTCTAATTGGCTACGCCACGCAGCTGACCTCTCAGCCCCCCTGGTACTGGTCCCTAGTATTAGAGGGAATGAAGCCCACAAATGGTTTTCCCAAGAACTGAAACAGCTTAAACTGGGGGTTCGACAAAAGGAACGGAAATGGAGACAAAGTTACTCCCCTCAAGCCAGGAAAGTGTACTGTGCCGCAAGAAAGGAGTTCCAAAAAATCTTGCTCCAACATAAAACCAACTACTTTTCCCAAAAAATTTTAACCTCTTCCAACAAAACTAAAGATGTTTTTAACATAGTCAATGAGCTCTGTGACGATGACAGGACAGCTCCCTCAATAGCCCCCACCCAGAAGTTGAGTAACTCTCTGAATGAATACTTCAGAATGAAAATTGTAACTATAAAACGCAAAATTGCTAGTTCACCTAAATCTTCTCCTTTGAATGATATTTTTAATAACCCTACTACATTAGATGCCCTTCCTGCTATAGACCCTAAAACTTTTTCCACTCTCCTGGCACGGGTCAAGTCTGGCTCACCCGACGACATCTGCCCACCCTACATTTTCACAGAGATAGGGCACTCTATCCCTCATGGGATCCTTCCTCTGCTTAATGACTCACTCGATCAGGGAAAGGTACCTGCAGGGTTTAAACATGCTCTACTGATTCCCTTGATTAAAAAACCCGGTCTTGATCCCCACGATCCATCAAACTATCGCCCGATATCCTTGTTGCCATTCCTTTCAAAAATTCTGGAGGCACACGTTGCTAGCTGTCTTTCTAGCTTCGTTGAAACCACTGGATACCTAGAGCCCAATCAAGCAGGGTTTCGACCGGGGCATTCTACTGAGATGGTGACACTGGCGGTCCAGAATGTACTAAGATGCAATGCAGACAAGGACATTCACCAAGCACTGGTACTTCTTGACCTGTCGGCCGCATTCGACACGGTCGACCATACCATCTTGGTCGACCGTGTCGAACAGGCAGGCCTGAGAGGCTCAGCACTGAGATGGCTGAAGTCATTTATCTCGGAACGTACCCAGGCAGTGAGATTAGGAACCTTTACAGCCCCAAAAATCAAAAACGAATGCGGAGTCCCTCAGGGCTCGTCCTTGTCCCCACTTTTATTTAATTTGTACTTACGACCCCTGTTATTTTCACTAAAAAAGTTTAGAGCCTTAATCTTTAACTACGCAGACGATCTGCAACTGATCTTCTGTTTGGACTCCCCTGGCGCGGCCACCGAATTTCGGGAGGTCATGGTCCACATTCAAAGATGGATGGGCCTAAATCACCTGAAACTCAACCCAGGCAAAACTGAATTGATTTTGCCTGGGAAGAGTGAACTGTACCGGGGGCCACATTTCTGGCCTCCAGAAATGGGAAACCCTCCAGCTAAGTCCCAAACAGTAAAAAGCCTAGGAATCACTTTTAACGAAGACCTTTCGCTTAAAAGTCAGGTAGGAACTGTGGTATCTGCAAGTTTTTTCCAACTTCGTAAGATCAAGAAGATCGCCCACCTATTAACCCACCCTGCTCTGATTCAGGTCATTATTGCTCTTGTGCTGTCCCGCCTGGACTATTCCAATAGCTTGTATCTGGGTCTTCCAGCGGGGCAGCTCAAGAGACTTCAACTGGTTCAGAACCAAGCGGCCAGGTTGATTTGTAGGATTCCCAAGTGGCAGTCCATCAGGCCGGGACTGGCCAGTCTCCACTGGCTGCCAGTAGCGCAGAGAGCAGCATTTAAAGCGGGATGCATTATTTTCAGGGCTCTACAAGGTAAGGGCCCTGGATTCATTAGCAGCCTGCTTGTCAGTTACACCCCCTCTCGTGCTCTCCGCTCAGGTCAAAAGAACTTGTTAGTGGTGCCTCGGATTAGGAAACAACGCCAGGGAGGCGGATCTTTCCACTTCTTGGCCTCCTCCCTGTGGAACTCCCTGCCACTGACGTTAAGGCTTCATGAAGACCTGTTAGCCTTTAGACAGGCTTTTAAAACCTGGCTCTTTAAGCAAGCTTACCCTTAGTTAACTCCGTTTCTTTCTGTTACATGTTATGTTTTGCCAGTCTTCCACAGCGCCATGAAGCCTACGGGCGTACGTGCGCTTAATAAATTTAATTTAACATAACATAACATAACAGATGTGTCTATATCACAACATGACAAGTCATAATTATGGTCAATAGTAATGCTGAGCTGGACTTTACAAAAGTTACGTTCTGCCATGTGCCATGGCGTTACATCAACAGTAAACATCTGTTTTGAGCAGATGATCTAACAGAAAAACAGATGACCATTTCACGTAGAGGTGACAAATATAACCTGTTGCACATTGAAAAATTAGACCAATTACCTTTCACTGTGGCTGAGACACCATACTCTAAATTGATAATCCATGGTTACATCACCCTACCTGTCATGACCTTTCAATTCCAATATTGTCTCCAAAACCAACAGGTATGCAGATATGAAGCACTAGGAGAAGGATATGTACATGAGTATTGAGAAGTACCATTCAGGTTTGATGCAGGAATGGTGACACAGAAGTTTTTCTTAGTGGCTCCGACTGTAGAAATGGCTTAAGCGGCTCCTTGGTTTGCAAAGACATTTCTCATAAAATGTGATTGCCTAAGCAAACTGAAAGATGTGGCATTTACTTCAGCCAAAGAGATTTTTGAACTCCAGGTTGCAAGGTCCTCGTCTGAGATACAGACACTGCTCCATACTAACTTCCTGCTGCATTTTGGGAAGCTGTTCCATTGTATCTTTAACAAGTCTGATACGAATAGAATAGTGCCCTTTTTTTAAAATATAGGCTATGGTTTTGTTAGCACTTTTAAGAAGATATTCGAAGTTATACCATCTCTCATAAACTCCATGTTGGGAAGTGGTTTTGGGGAGCTCCCACTTGTCCTGCTACTCGTGGCGGGAATACTGATTTTATGCTCTCTGCTCTGCAATGGACATCCCGGTTCAACTCGAAATGGAGACTGGACTTTTAGTGCTGCATTTTCGTGAGTGCACGATACACTGCTTCGGCACACCCCTGCTTCAAGAACTAAATGAGCATTAGTTTTTGTCGTTTAGACAGATTGGGCCTGCCTGCATACAGCTTATCTTCCACTGCCTGCTTTGCAGCCACAAATGCATCCTGGATATATGTCTCGGATCAGAATTGGTTGCGCCACAGGACACTGAAGTTCTAATTAACCCCTTAAAGGCCCATGCATATTGCTGTCCCCTGCGTATTCCATTGATGATGAATGCATTCTTAGAGACTCCCTGGGATGCTTCAGCTCCTAGTAATGTGAACAACGGCTCTGCGGACAACTTGTGGGATATGGCACCTCCCACAGCGGCTGCAGTGGGAACTGGATGGAATCCCCTTTGCTCCATAAACATGCTACGAGGTGCGCCTCTGGGAACGTCTGCGGATGTGTGCAACATGAATGTTGCGTCTACCACTCAGAGCACATAAACAATTGGCCTTTTCCATATGGGAACAATTTGGCCTATTTTTTAATCAAATTTACCAAAGCAGAATTTTCTAGGCACCATGGCTTTCTAAGTGCTTGGGATCTCAAATAATATAATGACTTTGAAAGACTGTTAATACATATTTATTTGGAAGCCCACTTTTAGATAACTTTTAAGAGTAGTTGTTTTAACATTTTTAAAATTGTTATCTCAACTTTTAGATAGCTTTTAAAAAGACGACCCTTAATATGAGGACTGGGTGTTATATTCCCGAGATAGGACCATGTAGCAAAGCCGCTTATTTCTTACATTGTCTCCAGAAATAATATTTCCAGCGGTGACCTTTTGCACACATTTGCACGCATGACAATGTTGGATTATTTTCTCTGAAACAAAACTTGTTTTTACATCTAGCTTCCCACAACGTTATTACAATGCCCTGAGCATTATGCACAAGGTCTCATTTCGCACTACCTATGATTGTCATCACTATCTTCATCTATGGGGCGACAGGGCTGTCTGCATATTCATAACATCACTAATCTATGCGTACATTGCAAGACTGCTTTGTATTATAAACTATGAGCATATGAGATTAGCAGAGTGGGTACTCCCGCTGACACCAAGGGTCTTTGCATGCTTAGAAATCACCAAGTTGCGGTCTGATATCTTGTGAAGGGTGTCCAGTTCATGACCAAGATGGGTTCCTTCACTCTATCCCATTGGATCGTTCCTTGGGGAGGATTCTTGGCTCCACACCTACACACACTCGTTGTATACTTAGAGTAGAATTCAAATAGCAGGAGTACTCTAGATTACTGTCTTGTATATAAATGTCTGCATATAAATATATATATATATATATATATATATATATATATATATATATATATATATATATATATATATATATATATATACATACATACATACATATATATATATATATATATATATATATATATATATATATATATATATATATTGTTTGACCTGGGAGGAGTCGAAAATCGGCAATTATACAGGTTGTGGGGAGTATGGATAGTTACCCGTCCCCCGCTCCATCACCGAGACGCCGCCTGGCTGGCGAGGGGAGTCCAAGCTACTGTTCTTCGACTTCAGCTGAGTACCCGGAATCAAAACGCTATATGCGATAAAGATTGTGGCAGGAATACATATACCATAAGGCACTGCGGCCAATGCCCAGCCCATCCAGAGGCGTGTCTTTATAATTTAGTAAGGTGTACCCTGCAGCTTTCCTACATACAGATTGTCGTCCTCTGCAGAAGAAGGCAGGAGCCTTCGAAACGCGTCAGGATGTACAAGACGATATAGGACTAATATGAACTTTTTACCGGTGTCCCCAGGCTATACTAGCATGCTGTGAGTGAATAAAGCTGTTGACCTGGATCCCCACGAATGTGGCCTGTGTTCTTACACGTGAGTTTACCTATATTGGATGGTTCCATCATCATTCGTTGCCGCACCCGCTTTGAAGAGTGCACGAGCGCTTTGATGGAGAAGTGAGCCCCGCAGCCGAAACTGCACACGCTCAGCACCGCAAAGCGACGACCTGGGAGGAGTCGAAAATCGGCAATCATACAGGTTGTGGGGAGTATGGATAGTTACCCGTCCCCCGCTCCATCACCGAGACGCCGCCTGGCTGGCGAGGGGAGTCCAAGCAACTCTTCTTCGACTTCAGCTGAGTACCCGGAATCAAGACGCTATATGCGATAAAGATTGTGGCAGGAATACATATACCAGAAGGCACTGCGGCCAATGCCCAGCCCATCCAGAGGCGTGTCTTTATAATTTAGTAAGGTGTACCCTGCAGCTTTCCTACATACAGATCGTCGTCCTCTGAAGAAGAAGGCAGGAGCCTTCAAAACGCGTCAGGATGTACAAGACGATATAGGACTAATATGAACTTTTTACCGGTGCCCCCAGGCTATACTAGCATGCTGTGAGTGAATAAAGCTGTTGACCTGGATCCCCGCGAGTGTGGCCTGTGTTCTTACACGTGAGCTTACCTATATTGGATGGTTCCATCACCATTCGTTGCCGCACCCGCTTTGAAGAGTGCACGAGCGCTTTGATGGAGAAGTGAGCCCCGCAGCCGAAACTGCACACGCTCAGCACCGCCAAGCGACGACCTGTGAGGAGTTGAAAATCGGCAATCATACAGGTTGTGGGGAGTATGGATAGTTACCCGTCCCCCGCTCCATCACCGAGATGCCGCCTGGCTGGCGAGGGGAGTCCAAGCAACTGTTCTTCGACTTCAGCTGAGTACCCGGAATCAAGACGCTATATGCGATAAAGATTGTGGCAGGAATACATATACCAGAAGGCACTGCGGCCAATGCCCAGCCCATCCAGAGGCGTGTCTTTATAATTTAGTAAGGTGTACCCTGCAGCTTTCCTACATACAGATCGTCGTCCTCTGAAGAAGAAGGCAGGAGCCTTCGAAACGCGTCAGGATGTACAAGACGATATAGGACTAATATGAACTTTTTACCGGTGTCCCCAGGCTATACTAGCATGCTGTGAGTGAATAAAGCTGTTGACCTGGATCCCCGCGAGTGTGGCCTGTGTTCTTACACGTGAGCTTACATATATATATATATATATATATATATATATATATATATATATATATATATATATATATATATATATATATATATATATATATATATATATATATATATATATATATATATATATATATATATATATATATATATATTGTTAAGCATCATTGTAGAGCGATAGCTACTATTTACGCTTTTGGTGCTTGTAATCACGTTCATCTGCTTCTGTCTACTAATCATTGCAGCACACATATTTTATGGAAGAATAACGTTGGTTCAATAAATATTATTGAAAACATCCCACTGTCTCTCTTTATATTTCTCTAAGAATAAGTAAGCACAAGTGCCTGAGCGAAAGGCTCTGTACTGTTTCCATGATCCCTCAGGGGTCAGGGTTGTCATGTTCAGTGGTTGCCAGAAACAATATATAGTGGTTGCCAGAAACAATATATAGACAAAAGCTGTGATATTTGCTTGGAGAATTTGGTGGGGGACCAACTGATGGAACTGTTTTTATTGTTTTTATCTGTTGTACCCACAATTTGACTCTAAACTGCAAAGTTCAAAAAACTAAAGCTATACTGACCTACTTGCACGCTGCTGCATTCTGCCTCAGTGTTTTATATTTTCTGCCTTCGGCAGTCGCGCGCTCTGATTGGTCAGCTCTCAGCCAATCAGCGCGCAGCCCGGGTGGAGCTGGTTGAGCTCCCTGGGTATTAAAAGGACGCCGATGCGAGGTCGCGCGGTTAGACAAAAGCTGTGATATTTGCTTGAGGAATTTGGTGGGGGACCAACTGGTGGAACTGTTTTTATTGTTTTTGTCTGTTGTACCCACAATTTGACTCTAAACTGCACCATTCAAAAAACTAAAGCTATATTGACCTACTTGCACACTGCCGCATTGTGCCTCAGTGTTTGATATTTCCTGCCTTCGGCAGTCGTGTACTCTGATTGGTCTGCTCTCAGCCAATCAGCACGCAGCCCCGGTGGAGCTGGTTGAGCTCCCGTGGCATTAAATGGAAGTTACTGCAAGGACGCGCAGTGGACGTGCGCAGCGGGCGCGCCGTTGTCGCGCCGAAGGCAGCCCGTCTGCACTCGTCCACGCCGGAACGTCACCAGGAGCCAGGGACTTTGCCCCTCTTAAATTACTTGGAGGCAACTATACCGGCAAGGAATTGTGGGCCTTAGGTATGAAAGGCCCCTGTGGGAATTATAGCTGGGATCCTGGGATTTGCCTCTCGCTCTGTGAACACTGTAAATTTAGACCACTTCACTTGAAGCACGCTACAACCTAATGTCCTGGGGGGGCTGACCCACACTCTGTTGAGTATTAATTGTCGCTCCTAGCCTAAACATCACGCTGAGGTATTCAATCTCCTACAAGAACATTCACCTGAGATTCTGTTCCTTACGCAAACATGGCTCTGTGATTCCTCTGTGGCCATCCCAGCACTTGCTCTTCCTACAGGCTACACTATACGCAGCTTAAATAGAGCTGGAGGAAGAGGGGGCAGCATTGCAATTATTTACAAATCTGTACACTCATGCAGTTTGTTACCATTTGCGCTTTCTGATTATGAGAGTGCAATATTTAAAATCTCACTGAGTGCTAACTTCACCTTCTCTGGTCTACTTATCTATTGACCTCCTGGCCCTTCTAAAGTTTTTCGAGAAGCCCTCTTAAACTCGGTTGTAACACTGGCTCTACAGACGGCCAACTTCAACATCATAGGCGACCTGAACCTCCATTTAGAATCACAAGAATCTTCGGAGATCATTAGCTTCCTAGGGGATTCGGCAGCCTGTCAGCTGATTCAACTGACGCCCAGTGCGATGCATCGAGCAGGTCATCTTCTTGACCCTATCCTCTCGAACTTAGAGTCACTGGAAGTTTTGCCACCGCTCCCTATGATCTGGACAGACCACTTTCTCATTTTAATGCGGCTATCAATAGCGGGACTTACATCTCAGCCTAATCAACACCCTTCCCTAAAACGACCTTGGCATAAACTGAACCAAGCAGACTTCCTCACAGCCCTGAGTGGAAAGCCTCTGGGCAAAGCCACAAACATGGAAGAGGCTAACGCGGCTTTCCAAAGGTGGATAAGCCAAGCCTTAGATACATGTATTCCCCTTAAACTCACGCACTCGAAAAGCACGAGGGCCAATGCTTGGCTTAATGAAGACCTTATCCTAGCTAAGAAAAATTGTAAAGTTCTGGAAAGAGCTTGGAGGAGGTCATATGACCCTCAGGCCAAAGCACTATATAGAGCGGCCATTAAATCCTACCATAAGCTGGTGCGTAAATCCAGAACAGCTCACTACTCTGGCTTGATCAATACCAGCACCAATCGCAACAAAGCTATTTTATCTCTATTTAAAGAACTGACTTCGGTGCCAGGGGAATTAGGCAAGACTATCTCTTCCAACAAACACTGTGAAGACCTGGCAACCTTCTTTCTGAAGAAGGTTGAAGATATTTATCATAAGTTAGACCATGGTACACCTTACAGAGCTTATGGGAAAAACACCCCCACTGTCTCAGAGACTGTCCCCCTTGCTTCTCTCCCCCCCATTTTCCTGAGGGAATTAGAGAGACTAGCTTTCAAAAGTAAATCCAGATCCCCAGACGATCCCCTTAAACCAGACGCCTTCAGAAAACTCAACAGGATTTTCTGCCTGAATGTCTGGAGCTACTCAATCTCTCCCTCTCGACCACAACAGTGCCTAAATCTTGGAAACATGCTAAAGTGGTCCCTCTTCCCAAGAAACCTACACTTGATGTGTCTAAATCAGAAAATTACCGCCCGATCTCACTACTCCCTTTCCTCTCGAAAATTGTGGAAGCACATGTGAATTCCATCTTAACACAGATTCTAGACTCAAATCATATACTGGAAAGCTCCCAGAATGGGTTTCGACTAAGATATAGCACAGAGTCAGCCTTATTGGCTATGGTCGAACAACTCAAATCTGCGCTAGTTGCCGGCAGCACATCTGCATCGGAGCTGCTGGAGCTAAGCGCGGCATTTGACACGGTGTCTCATGAAATCCTGCTCCTTCGTTTGGAAGAAGCAGGTATTGGGAATGTAGCCTTAGAATGGTTTTCCTCCTTTTTGAGCGACCGGACGTTTCAAGTGACTTCTCCTCCTTTCTCGTCCCAAATCCATTCTCTCCGATGTGGGGTCCCTCAAGGTTCTGCATTGAGCCCTGCGCTTTTTAATATATATATGACCCCCCTGGCATGGATGGCCAAAGCACGAGGAATATCCCTGGTGTCATACGCTGATGACACCCAGTTGGTGATTGCCTTGTCTAATGACCCAGAGCAGGATAAATTAAAATTTAAAGAAGATATCATGGCAATTGCAGAATGGATGACAGCAAATTTCCTGCAATTAAATTCCACCAAATCAGAGATTCTTCTATTTGGCAAAGAGTCCCATATCTGGACGAATGATTGGTGGCCTCAGGCGCTAGGTGACCCCCCTGGTCCCAAACCTGCGGTAAAAACCCTAGGCTTTTTAAAGGATACAAATCTCAATTTTGAAACACAAACTAAGTCAGTAGCCGGGAAATGCTTTCGACTACTGCGCGGCCTACGACCTATCCTGGGCCTCTTTGAAGCCCAAACACGCCAACTGATTATCCAAGTCTCTACACTGGCCCACCTGGACTACTGCAATGTGCTTCTGCTCGGCTCTAACAAATCCGTGCTTAGTAGACTGCAGAGGGTCCAGAATGCGGCAGCACGTACTATTTTTGCCCTTCCTAAATTCAGCCATGCGTCGAATCTCCTCCGCCGTCTACACTGGCTCCCGCTGGCACAGCATATTCATTTTAAGACGCTTTGCATCATGCATGAGATACTAACAGGCAGTGCACCTGACATTGGCCTTTGCACTCGGTACACCCTTATAACGTGCCCTACGTTCGGCAAACCAGGGTCTTGCCTGTATCCCTCACATTCGCAGAGCGAGATCCGGCGGTCACTCCTTCAAATGCCTGGCCCCTACTCTCTGGAACTCTTTCCCCCTTTATATCCGTAGCAATCCTGACCATCAGGACTTCAGACGTCTCGTGAAGACGTGGCTCTTCTCCCAGGCCTGATCCTCCCCATTTGTCCTGTTCCGGTCCCGCCCCTGGAATATTTCCCTTTGTTATACTCCCTGCTTGGTCTGGTTGCAGAGCTGGGATGCCTCTTTGCCGAGGCAGCCATGCGCTTTATAAATATTTTAATCTAATCTAATCTATTCACACCCTGGTAGGTTACGATGGCTTAAGGTGATACAGTGAGCTAGCTTGTCTATAGGCCAACATATCCTGCAGGGGTGTCCGGAATCAGTCTTGACACCAAGCCCTTAGTTTATGTTGTCCAAACAATGTGCAGGTCCTATGGATTGGTAGGAACTACACAACACTCCCTCCTCTAGCCCAAATTGGTTTGGGATCGCATCCCCTGGAGACAAAGACTAACTTAAGGAGATGGTATAATTTAAATTTGGCTATGGGGGTGGTTTCCTTGGACCCATTTGTGCTCAAGGTGGGGTTCCATACACCCCCACTATTGGTATTATCCTGTGGGTGGGGTTCCTGGGACCTCTTAAGACTCAGGGAGGGGAGCCATGTGCCTCCGCCCCTATTAATAAAGTATGGCATGGGGGTATTCTTCTTTGGTGGTCCTAAAATGAGGAAAGAAAAAGAAACACTGATTAATAGTATATATATATATATATAATATATAATATTAAAGCACATTTAAAAATAGAGAGCCAAAAATATACTGCTTGAGTAGCCAATTCTTTACTCTCTTTAACCTTCAGCCTAAAAATAGTTCTATATCCTACAAACATTTAACTGCAAGTGATGGTGTTCCTCCACTAGCTTCATCCATGTTTGCAATTGTCACAATAAAGGTATGAGTCATTCACAAGGTTGGAGAAGGTGCTAGTAAGATATATGGAGGAGCACCACACCCTTGAGTTCAACAGTGCTCCTCTCTTCCTGCCCATCAACCTTAAGCCTAAGCATAAATGGCTCATAATAGAATAGAATCCCAAAAGCAAGAAGTATGACTCACTTGGGGGACTAGTCACAAAAGTAAATTTAAATATGTAGATTTACCCTATGCACCTTTACTCTTTCGCTTTGTAGTAACTATGATTTTTGGGTATTTACCATTTTCCAGTGTAAAGCTACTCCAAAGAGTAGACATTAATGAGTGTAAAGTTACTAATAGTACCTTTTCACATGTATGCGCACGTCTCTAGTATCAGGGCTGAAATTGTTCTGTGGAAAAGTATAGAGGAAAGTAAAACAGTTTATTAATCTTTAAACAACATTAATAAAGATATTTGAATGATAAATATTAATGTAAAATAATTGTATATATGTTGTAAACCTAGAACAATTAAAAAAGTTACAGCACTATTATCTTAAGAGCATATTAAAATATAATTAATTTAAACGTATCTAATTATTGTATCATTATTTATTTAAAGAAGTATTTCAAAATATATCCCACATACAGACATTTTTCATTTGATATCCTCATGAAAGTTCAATATAGAAATATTTCGAATCAATTTGTTTTTTACCTAAAATTACTTTTTTACATTTTAAATAGCTTGAAAAGATTACTTAAACAATTATATTAAAATTAACTTGATTTGTGTATTGAAATATGTTTTCAACATTAAATAAAGTGTATATAGATGTATAAAAATTTAGGACAAAGATAATTATTTTAACATTACTTCCTATGTTTTTTTTAAGAGTCTACCTCCATGCTTTTCTAAGAAAGGGTGTTGCTGTTGCAGTTGTTGGCAATGTGAAGTGCTGGAATTACTCTATGTGTGAGCTGGAGTACATTTACAACTGTTGTGTAACTTTTTCTGTTATTATAGCTTTAGAAGTGCAGCTTGTGAATATCAATGGGTTCACTCATTTGTGCTGGGTGGATGTCTGTCCTTCCTCCAACCCCTCCTTGGCCATATCTGAACCCCACTTTTCCTCCCTAAACACCACCCAATTATTAGTCAGTATTCACTATTTTCTAACTTCTCCTCTCTGTCCCTCCCACATTTACTACTAAAAAATACACTTACATGTGCAGAGATCTCCCCAATCTGTGACATACAAAAGATAGGAGCGGCAGAGTTGGAGGTCTCCACATGTAGGCTTGTAAATGGTATTTGGTAGTATTTTAGCAGTACTATTGTCGTACTGCTAACCATACTATAAAGTGGAGTTTGTGACTGGGCCCCTAAACAACTGGACCTTCAGTTCTGAAACACTCCCTAGCATGCCTGACTAGGATCTCTGGACCACAAGCACTCTCTACTTACAAAGTCTAAAAAAAGCATAACATATTATATAACTATAGCTCATGCCCTAAGATAACTATAACTCATCCAATTTTAGATGTTGCAGTGATGCTATCAATAATGCTGTTAGACGGACCGGGAGGGTCGGCCGAGGATAAGGGGAGAGGTCTCCGGGGAGAGCCGTCTCCAGCGATCGTACAGACAAGTAACTTCCCCCCCCACAGACGGACACCACACAAGGTTGAAGTTCAACGAGACTTTATAGGCAATTCTTTAAGTTTACGATGGAATGGTACAAGGAGGTCTGGACTCAGGGGTCCCCTCGATTCTAGTCTCTGGTTTGGGAAAAGGGTAGCGGGACAGTCTTGTTACCAAAAAGATGAAAATAGCTCTCAATCCTCGAGCTCGGCGTTCTAGATGATCGGGCCGCGGCGGAGCCAGCAGGTCCCGAGATGGACGAAGGAAACGACGGTCCGCGGCGGAGCCTGCAGGTCCCGATGAAGATGATGGTTACAAACGGTCCGCGGCCACGCCAGCAGGTCCCGACGACGATGAAGGATATGAAGGTTACGAAGGTTGCGGCAGCACCAGCAGGCCAGACGATGGTGCACAAGACAGAGCTACGGCAGCGCCGGTAGTCCGTCAAGGATGAGTTCTTCTTTGCGTCTCTCGACTCCAAGATACAACTGCCTTCCTGCTCTGGAGCTGCCCCAGTTATAGGGCTGGTGTGCTTTGATGTCCGGACCCTCGCACTTGGAGGTCGGGAGGTCCGGGATGAGGGAGTCCAGACACCCAGCAGGGGGGTGGAGCCGGCGCCCGGGGAGGCGATGGGCGAGCGGCACTTGGCGGGGGAGAGCCATCGACACCTCTTTCTCCCATTGACTTGCCAAGTAGCCCGCTCACCTCCTGGGTGGATGGTGGTGCCGGGATGTCTGAGGTCGGGCCAGGCCCAGGGTTGAGGTCGATCGGGGGCCAGGCGGCCTCGTGGTGGATGGTCCAAGATGGCGCCCCAGGATGGGCGCAAGGGCCGGCAGTGGATTGGACCCACGAGGTTGACATGCTCGAGGGCAGGGGTCTCTGAGGGGGCAGAGGACGTGCAATGGTGGTGTGTGGTACTTGTGGGCCTGGACTCGGGCCTGGTTGGGCCGGGGGAGAGCGGCCCTTCATGTGGCCTGTCCAACATGCGTCCCCCCCAGCTGAAGGCGGGGAGAGTTACCCATCTTCTTGGGGACTCTCCTCGTCGAGGCGGAAGAATCGGGACAGGCCATCCGCGTTGGCGTGATCTGGCCCAGGCCGGTGTTCAACTGTGAAGTCCATACCCTGCAGGGAGATGGACCAGCGTAGTAACTTCGGGTTTTCCCCCCGCATCTGCATCAGCCACTGCAGGGGTCGGTGGACGGTCTGCACCCGGAAGTGGGTACCAAAAAGGTAGGGCCGGAGTTTCTTGAGGGCCCAGACTACAGCGAAGGCCTCCCTCTCTATGGTGCTCCAGCGTTGTTCCCGTGGTAGGAGTCGCCGGCTGATGAAGGCCACTGGCTGATCAAGGCCTTCGGTGTTCAATTGCGACAGGACCGCCCCAATGCCGTGGTCGGAGGCATCCGTCTGGACGACGAACTCCCGGCTGTAGTCGGGGGCCTGGAGCACAGGGGCGGAACACATGGCGGCTTTCAATTGTTCAAATGCAGCTTGACACTCGGGGGTCCAGTTGACTTTCTTGGGCTGATTCTTTGACGTGAGTTCTGTGAGGGGCCCCACCATCGTACCATAGTCTTTCACGAACCTTCGGTAATAGCCCGTGAGGCCCAGGAAGGCTCGTACTTCGGTCTGGGTGATGGGGGGCTGCCAGGATTGGATGGCGGCAATTTTTAGCTGCAGAGGGGCCACCAGGCCGCTTCCCACCTGGTGCCCGAGGTATGTTACAGACCCTTGCCCAATTTGACACTTGCTGGCCTTGATCGTGAGGCCAGCTCGCTGAAGGGCTTGCAGCACTGTTCGGAGGTGGTGGAGGTGTTCGGACCAATGGTGGCTGTATACAGCGATGTCGTCTAGGTAGGCGGCGCTGAATTCTTCGAGCCCCGCCAGGACCTGATTGACGAGCCGTTGGAATGTTGCTGGGGCATTCTTCATGCCGAAGGGCATGACTGTGAAATGGTAATGGCCATCGGGGGTGGAAAAGGCAGAGCGTTCTTGCGCCCGGGGTGTGAGGCCGATTTGCCAGTAGCCCGCCGTCAGGTCGAAGATACTGAGGTAGCGGGCAGCTCCCATGCGGTCGATTAGTTCATCTGCCCGGGGGATGGGATGTGCGTCTGTTCTGGTGACCGCATTCAAGCCCCGGTAGTCAACGCAGAACCGGAGTTCTGGTGTGGTGCCGGGGGCAGCTGCTTTGGGGACCAGTACTACAGGGCTGGCCCAGGGGCTGTCTGAGGGCTCGATGACCCCGAGCGCGAGCATCTTGGCTACTTCTTCCTGGATGCAGGCCCGTACCCGATCTGGCACGCGGTAGGCCCGGTGGCGGATAGGGGGGCTGTCCCCCGTGTCCACATCGTGCACACACCAGGAAGTGACACCTGGGGTGAGGGAGAACAGGCTGGCGAACTGTGACAGGAGGACTCGACACTCCTGGTGTTGCTCTCTGGTGAGGGCCCCCGAGAGTCGGACCCCATCCACGGAGCCGTCTTGCTCCCGAGTCCGTAGGAGGTCAGGGAGGGGCTCGGAGTCTTCTTCAGCCCCACTGTCTGTGGCCATCAGGAGGCTGAGTTCTGTACGCACAAAGTGGGGCTTCAGTCTGTTAGCGTGGAGGACCCGGAGGGGGTTCCGGGGCGATTCCATGTCGATGAGATAGGTGGCAGGGCCCTTGCGCTCGACTACTTTGAAGGGCCCCGTCCATTTGTCTTGCAGGGCGCATGGCTCGGTGGGGGACATCACCCATACCTGTTGGCCAGGTTCAAATTCAATGGAAGAGGCATTCCGGTCATACCACTTTTTCATGTCCTCTTGGCTGGCCTCTAGGTTAGCTTTCGCCAGCTCCCTGAACCGCCGGGTCTGGTTGCGGAGGGTTAGGAGGTACCGGAAGACATCTGGAGGGTTCTTTAGCGGGGGCATCTCCCAGCCTTCCTTGACTAGGCTGAGTGGTCCCCGCACTGGGTGTCCATATAGCAGTTCAAACGGGCTGAAGCCCAGGGATTTCTGAGGGACCTCCCGATAGGCGAAGAGGAGGCACGGTAGCAGCACATCCCACTGGCGACGGAGGGGTTCTTCCAACCCCCCGATCATCCCTTTTAGCGTGCGGTTGAACCGCTCAACGAGTCCGTTCCCTTGAGGGTGATAGGGGGTCGTGAATCGGTAGGTAACCCCGCACTGTTGCCAGAGGGATTTCATATATTTAGAAATAAAGTTCGTGCCTCTGTCGCTGACGACTTCTCGGGGGAAGCCCACCCGGGAGAAGATCCCCATTAGAGCCCGGCCGACTACCGGGGCTGTCACGGTCCGCAGGGGAACAGCCTCAGGGTAGCGGGTGGCGTGATCCACTAGCACCAAGATGAATCGATGGCCTTGTTTGGTACGCGGGTCCAGGGGTCCCACGATGTCTATCCCGACCCTCTCGAACGGGGTGGTGACCACGGGAAAAGGTTGCAGGGGGGCCTTTAGTTTGCGGCCGCTCTTTCCACTGGCTTGGCATGTGGGGCAAGATCGGCAGTGCTGGTGTACATCGTTTCTCATTTTGGGCCAGAAGAAGTGGGTCACTAGGCGACTGTAGGTTTTATCTTGTCCCAGGTGTCCTGCTAGGGGGACATCGTGGGCCAGGTTTAGCAGAAAGTCTCTAAAACGGAGCGGCACCACTAGTACTCGGCTGGCCCCCAGCTCTGCGATTCTTTGCTCACTGTACAGCAGATCATTGTCCCAGTAGACCCAGTGAGTTCCGGAGGTATCCCCTGCGCTTTGGGCGAGCGCTTGCTGGCGGAGTCCCTCGAGGGAGGGACAGGTCTTCTGTTCCTGGCGAAATTGCTCTTGCGTGGGCCCCCCCTCTTGAGGCCACTGGTCGAGGTTAGCGAGGTCGGAAGGTTGAGCTGGTTCGGGGGGGACGTCATGGTCGGTGGTTTCGGCTGGGGCGACCGGAGGCGGTGGCGCCGGCCATTCGGGTTCTTCTGGGCGGTGGTTGGCACGGGCGGCCATGGACCGGGTGGTGACACACGCCCAGTCTGGGACGCCTAACATCCCCAGGTGTTCTCTTCGTTCTACGGCTGCCCACGGAGAGCTTTCAAGGTCATTCCCCAGGAGGCAGTCTACGGGGGCATCGTCTCGGACTGTTACCTTCAACATGCCGGAGACCCCTCCCCATTTGAAAGGGACGCAGGCCATCCGACACAGACTTTCTGAGTTATCGGCTGAACGTACCGGGCAGAGAATGTTCGGTAGATATTGTTCTGGGGTCACCAGGTGACAGCGGACGGCTGTTACACTGGCCCCGGTGTCACAAAGGGCTTCGGCCCGGCGTCCATTGATGCTCACCCATTGGCTGTACTTCTGGGTGTTAGCGGGTAGGGGGACCCGCGGGACCATGTCTCTCCCCCCTAAGCAGGCTAGGGCCATGGCGGCTGGCTCCCATTCTTGATGCTCTTGTTCATATTCCTCTTGTTCCTCTGTGATCTGTTCCTCCCCTAGGGCAGCAGCAGCTACCTGGCGGGGCCTTGGGCTCTGGTACTGGGGGCAGTTTGGGTCGTTCGCATAGTGGCCGACTCGTTGGCATCGATGGCACGTAACATTGGCTCGATATCCCGGTCGCGCCGGGGTGCTGCCCCGGTTGGCCGGGGGGGTGGTGCTGGTAGCGGGGGCGACCGGGGCGTTGTCTCTTCCTCGTCCTTGGCCCCCTCCTCCCCCTCGGGGACGGTGCTGACCATTGTTGTTCCGGTTCTGTTCGTAGGACCCATTCCGGCCCACTCTGGTGATCTCCCACCGGTCAGCTTCGGCTGCGAGCTGCCGGGGATCCGTTAACTTGCTGTCGAGGAGGTGCTGGCGGAGTTCAATGAAGCAATTGTTCAACAGATGCTCCCATACCATAAGATTAAACAGTTGTTCGTAGGTTGTGACGTTGCTTCCTTTGATCCAGCCCTCGAAGGCTCGGCTAAAGTAGTTTACATAGTCCACCCAAGTTGTACCCGGGATGCGGGTGCAGTCTCGGAACCTCTGACGGTACATTTCGGGTGTGAGGCCATAGCGGGTGAGGAGTGCAGCTTTCATATGGTCATAGGAGGTCATCTGGTGGTCCGGGAGCTGTAGCAGGGCATCGCGGCCCTCATTGAGGAATCTCCCCCATAGACCGGCTCCCCAATCGCTTCTATCTATCCGGTGTGCAGTCATAGCGATTTCATAGGCCTTAAACCATTGCTGGATGTCGTCCTCTCGGAAGTATTCTCGAACGACATCCTTGGGGATGTGTACCTTTTTCTCTGTTGCCCCTGGGGAGTGGGGTTGTTCGTGCACCCCTACTCTTTTATTCTGCTTGCGTAGGTTGATCTCAGCTAGGTTCCGCTCGTGTTCGTACGCTAGTTTCTTTTCCTCGAGCTCCCTTTGTCTCTGTTTCTCCTCTCTTTCTTCTCGGAGACGCAGGTGCTCTAAGTTGATTTTTTGTTCGGCCAACTTAAGCTCAATGTCCATTTTGAGTCGGGCCATTTCCAGCTCGTGTAGTCGGGTTTTTTCTCTTTCCTGGATCTCGTCTTGCGAGAGACCCGTTCTTTGCTCTTCAGGGGCCGTGGTGGTTTTTGCTGCGGTGCTCTGATCGGGGGTTCCGGCGGCCCCGGTTTCTGCCCAAGACTCTAGGGCATGCTTAAAATCGTCTTTGGTACTTAGTCCGGTGGTAGCGATACCTAGTTCGATGCAGAATTGTTTTAGTTCACGATGGCTGTACTCATCCAATTTCTCCATCTGGAACTTCTCGGTTGATCCGCTTTCTTTAGTTGTCATTGTGATTTCGTCGTGGGGTGAGCTACTCTCTGTACGTTTATGCGGTGATTCGGATCGCGCCGCTGGCCACCAATGTTAGACGGACCGGGAGGGTCGGCCGAGGATAAGGGGAGAGGTCTCCGGGGAGAGCCGTCTCCAGCGATCGTACAGACAAGTAACTTCCCCCCCCACAGACGGACACCACACAAGGTTGAAGTTCAACGAGACTTTATAGGCAATTCTTTAAGTTTACGATGGAATGGTACAAGGAGGTCTGGACTCAGGGGTCCCCTCGATTCTAGTCTCTGGTTTGGGAAAAGGGTAGCGGGACAGTCTTGTTACCAAAAAGATGAAAATAGCTCTCAATCCTCGAGCTCGGCGTTCTAGATGATCGGGCCGCGGCGGAGCCAGCAGGTCCCGAGATGGACGAAGGAAACGACGGTCCGCGGCGGAGCCTGCAGGTCCCGATGAAGATGATGGTTACAAACGGTCCGCGGCCACGCCAGCAGGTCCCGACGACGATGAAGGATATGAAGGTTACGAAGGTTGCGGCAGCACCAGCAGGCCAGACGATGGTGCACAAGACAGAGCTACGGCAGCGCCGGTAGTCCGTCAAGGATGAGTTCTTCTTTGCGTCTCTCGACTCCAAGATACAACTGCCTTCCTGCTCTGGAGCTGCCCCAGTTATAGGGCTGGTGTGCTTTGATGTCCGGACCCTCGCACTTGGAGGTCGGGAGGTCCGGGATGAGGGAGTCCAGACACCCAGCAGGGGGGTGGAGCCGGCGCCCGGGGAGGCGATGGGCGAGCGGCACTTGGCGGGGGAGAGCCATCGACACCTCTTTCTCCCATTGACTTGCCAAGTAGCCCGCTCACCTCCTGGGTGGATGGTGGTGCCGGGATGTCTGAGGTCGGGCCAGGCCCAGGGTTGAGGTCGATCGGGGGCCAGGCGGCCTCGTGGTGGATGGTCCAAGATGGCGCCCCAGGATGGGCGCAAGGGCCGGCAGTGGATTGGACCCACAAGGTTGACATGCTCGAGGGCAGGGGTCTCTGAGGGGGCAGAGGACGTGCAATGGTGGTGTGTGGTACTTGTGGGCCTGGACTCGGGCCTGGTTGGGCCGGGGGAGAGCGGCCCTTCATGTGGCCTGTCCAACAAATGCCATAGAACATGTCATGAGTAATGTAATATGTGAGGGGAAACAAGCAGTGCATGGTGAGGGAAAAAGTTAATTTCAGTGTTTTTTGACTTTAAAACATTATGCTGGTACTAAAGTTTTCACCTAACTGTAACATCATTTTAACATTTGTTTTTTTCAGTGCATTTCTAAGGTTTTTTAGTGTAAAGTAATATTTTATTACAATACATAAAACCAAACCCCACACCATGCACGACCTTCAGCAAGGGGGGTTCACTGGCCATGTCCTTCAGTGAAACCCTCACAGGCAGCCACTATCCTGCTGCAGTAGAAGATTGTGCACCCCACTCCCCAAGACACAATCGGCACAGGGGACCTATTTGTGGGAAATGTTGCCTTAAAGAAGGGGTGGGGCTTGAGTGCCCCTCCACCCCCGAAGCCTCTATTGATCCTGGGGATCCCATCCCCTAGCCCAGGAAGTCCTCCAAAGCCAAGAGTTAAAGTCAGACTTTGCAGCCACAACTTCCCAAAGCACTCCTTCATGGTGCTGCTGCTAAATATCATTAATCTATTTACTTATTCTTCTTAGATATAGCAACTAATCTAATATGCTTCATACCCTTCTGTATTTTGCTTTTTGTATTTTTCCTAATTTTCTCTAACCTACTTTAGTGTCCTGTAACCCTGCAAACATCCTTGTCTATCTTTTTATAATGTATATACATTGTGTAATATTTATATTCCCTCTGTTTCCGCAGATGACATTCTTTTGTCTCTTTGGCTTTTTCTTCTTCTACACTGACCCATTTTGTTACTGTGGCAGCAACCTCTCCCTTACCCTTCTTTTATTTTACATCTCTCCATTTCTTTCTTCTTCCTTTAACAATTGTTACTTGATCCTTTCCTAGGGATTTCCCCCATTATTAAAACTCTATTTTATAACATTGTGAGGCCTGTGGAGTTCTGGAGATGTGAGGGAAGATAATCATGAGTAATGAAGGCCAAAAACGAAGATGTGTGGAATGCTTTGAAGACCTGTTGAACCAGTCTGTGCCCCAGTCTTCACCAGACTGCCAGACAGCCGGGCAGCAAACACTTGCCTATTGACTGCAACAGACCAACCAAGGAATAAATAATGCAAGCGTTCAAACATCTGAGAAATGGAAAGGCAGCAGGGCTTGATGAATCAAATCAAACAGCATTTGTAAAGTGCAACACTGTCACCCAGTTGTATTTGGGTGCTGTGTCTTCATCAAAGAGTCTCTTTCTGAAGACGGCCAGAGAGATGGTGTGTGGAGCTAGAGGGGTGGGTCGTTCCATGTTTTGGCAGTGATGTAGGAGAAGTAGCAGCCACCACTGTGGCTTTGATGGGTGCTGCATGTTTTGTGAGTTAAGAAGAGTGCAGATCTTTCGGCGGTTGGTGGAAGTTCAGCCGATGGTTGATGTAGGCAGGTTCAAGGATGTGGAGAGCTTTGTAGTATCTTGAACTAGCATCCCTAAAATTCCTGCAGAGGCACTGAAGGCAGACATTGATACATCGGTACACATGCTCCACCACAAGTTTGAAAGGATCTGGGAAGAGGAAAAGGTGCTATCAGACCAGAAGGAGGGATATCTCATTAAAATCCTGAAGAAAGGTGACCTGAGTAACTGCAAAAAACACAGAGGGATAACTACTCTTCTATCAACCACAGACAAAGGGTTCAGCAGACTCATCCTGAATAGAAACAAGTAGATGCTCAGTTTGCTTCTTCAAAGATAGATCCTGCACTGACCAGATTGCAATACTGCATAACACTGCACATCATCATTGACCAGTTGATGGACTCGAACTCCCCCCCTATGTCAATTTCTTTGATATTGATAATGTAATTGACAGCGTTGATGGAGAGAGCCTTTGGAATTTCCTTCATCACTACAGTGTACTGGATAAACTCATCATCCTATGAGGGAATGATCTTCAAGATAGTCAGTGGAGAACAACTCATGGAAGCCTTCAAAGTGATGACCGGAGTCTGCCAGGGTTGCTTACTCTTACCTTTTCTCTCCCTGTTAGCCATAGACTAGATGATGAAGGCATTCACAGCAGGGAGAAGAAATGGGATTCATTGAACACCTTGGAGGCAGCTAGGCAACCAAAACCAGCCCAAGAGGGGAGCCTCATGGCCTCTGCTTTGTTTTTCTTTTAATTGAAAAAAGGGGCAGACCTGTGGGATTGGGTCCCTGGGGCTTAAACCGGCTCTGGAGGGGGGGGGGGGGCGCTCGGCCCCCCTCCCTTTCAGTTATATAAAAAAAATAGAAGGCCACGCCCCAGGAAATATGGTGCCCGGGACCAAAGTAGTCAAGGGAAGGGGGCCACAAGACCCCCATCCGAAAAAAAAGAAAAGGAAAAGATAGCCGCCTCTCGCTGGAAGCCCAAACCCTTTGTCCACCACTCTTCAAGCGCACCTCCTGGTGTGCTGCTGGTAGGGGGATGAATTCCCCTTGGATGCTGATGGTCCTTTGAGGACAACAAGACTTCTTGTTACCACCATAAAGCCCCACACAGGAAGATTACTTAGAGGTGGTCGGAGACCATGTCCCCTTTCTCCACCACTTGGCATATGTGCCTCCTGGTATACAGCTGGTGGGGGATGAGGTCTGCTTGCCTCCTGATGGCCTCAGGACTAAAGTGGACTTCTTCCCCCAAGCAGTGGTGCGCTAGGAGGCACATTTGCAGCATGGTGGAGAAAGGGTGTGCGACCTTTGACGACCTCTCAGCAATCCAGCTGTGTGGGTCTTACTGGAGGTAACAGGAGGGCTAGTTGGCTCCCAAGGACGAAGTATTTAGAAAAATTTGTATATATATATATATATCAAACTGGCGGCTTGGAAGGAACGACTGCATGTATTTGCCAGCATAGGATGATACGGACCTTGGACCTTTGGGAAGTGTGCCCATGTAGTGCATAATATTTATATGTGTCATGCAGATGAGAATACAAAGAATCTGTGGTCCCAAAAGTTTACCATTGGACTTTATAATCCCTGTATGATCTGGATGTGAAAGGACATTTGTCTGAGATATAACAGTCCTCTTTCTCCCTTTACAGGCTGCATCCAATGAAATCACTTTACCTGTTTTAAAGACTGCCCTGATAGTGCTGTTGTATTCATATGCAAGCTGGAAGAAGGCTATACGCCGAAACGCGTCCTTACGAATAAATATTTTGGAAGTGGGAACAGTAATATAGCAAATCAATTTCATATATAAATCCAGGGAACTCCTCAAGGTGTAGAATTCTTCATTGCCATGATTTCAAGGACAGTGCGTTTTGGCTTTGCAGCCATATCAAAATAAATGTAATGATAGTCACATACTTGTGTCACTAGGTAAAACATTTGAATCCATATATATTTGACAAATGAGAGTGCTTCATAATAAGACTACTTTTATTGTTTTTCCAGACAGACCTGATATCCAATCCCTCTTTTTCTGAAATATTTGTCTTAATACCTGTATAGTGAGTAAATGAATAGTCCTTTACTATTGTTCTGCTCCAAAGCATCTTTTTATCATTGTGAGAGAGTTATTCTTTATCCCTAAATTACATGACAGTAAAAGTATTCAATGTTCTTAGTAACTTGCTTCAAACAATAAGATATACTTCCTTATATCCAAGTGAACTGTTCTATTTCCCTCTTCACAATACAAATCACCTTCTGAGAGTTGTTTTTAGAGGATACCATCCGAATATTCATTCTACAAGTGTTAAAAATATATACAACATATTTGAAACACATCACCTATTCCATAAAAAATGTATTAATGAGGACCAAATGTTAAGTTTCTATGTGAACTTGTTTTTTTAATTTGTCTCTTAAGTATATTGTTGAAAATAATCCTTAGATAAGTAACTAGTAGGAACTAAACATTTACAAAATAACTATAATGGTGGATTTTATTTTCAACATGTTCAAGGAGCTGATTGACAATAGGTGATGCCATAAAATCAGAAACCAGTATATTTTAAAACTTTTGAAAAGATAAGTGTAAAAACCAACTAAAATGGCCTCCTCCACACCGTAATGAGAAGAGAATGACCATTACACGTAAAGTTACACTAACCTGAGAAAATTAAAGTAGTGTGTATTATTTTTCTTGTACATCTCGTGCATGAAAAAGCAATGAGTTGTTGGGCTAACTCAAAAATACGGTCGTTTTGCTTTTGCCCCTGCAAGTAAACGTTGCTTGAAATTCCCCACTTTCCCTTTTTAATATAGGTAGATTTTAATTCATCACTTGTAATACTCGGCGAGCGTACACATTGACGCTCCTCGTGAATCCAGATAGATTCCTTTTGTCTCTGCTCTTCACTGCTCAGATACCGAAGTATGTGGTTGCTCATGACCACAGTTACTTATAAGTGTGTGGATTTCCCTTAAAATCATTAAAAAAGATCTTGAGGTCATGTTTTTCAACGCGACTTTACAGGGATAACAAAACCGTGTAATCAATAACCATCAATTAACACATTCTAGTAAACTAATAAATCATCAGCTCGTCAATCACGTTTGTCAGTCAAGCATCCATGCTTTCAGTCAGTGCTACCTCCCAAGGGATGCTAATTTTGCAGCATTGGTTGAGCCCAAGCAAATAAATATATCACAGTCTGTGGCGAAGGACACGAAAATATGCCCTCCTTACTTTGTTGGTTACTTTCACTAGATGAAATGAAGGGCTCTAATCAGACAAAATATGTTTATCTGCACATCTTTGTTTATGGACGAGTACAATGACGTAGTATCTCACTCGTTTATGGTACTCGTACTAAAGAAGAGTCATGATGGTGGAGTTTTGGATCAAATATCCCGTTTCCTGTAACCTAAACAAAAGGAATCTCGGATGTAGGTTACAAAAAGCACATTCTTAGCTTATGATGTTGTAAAAAAGAGGACGGGGCTGACAGACATACGTTGCATCCTATTTGTAAATTGTGCATAGTGTAAAATATTCAGGAAAATGAGTGTTTATTAAACAAAAATAATTGCTTTCACCATAGTCAATATACGAATGGTTTTATCCCTGCACAACAACATCGAGGTAGATATTAATTTAGCAAAATCAAAGTGCTTTACTCCATAATGTCCCGTTCTACTTATGGCATAGGTATCTAGGAACACATTGATTAGTTCCATTTCACGAATTAGCAATTTTCTATGTGCGTTGGGCTCCTTTATAAACACAAACCCAATTTGTTTTGCTTTCAGTGTCCGATGGCTGGTTTTGAACACTGTCATTTTGTCTAGCAGATGCTTGAATGAGATAGGAATCTAATGATCATGGTTAACTATCGTTCCACAAAAATATTGCACCCATAATTTCGACTGCATATTATCGTAAAGGCAAGTATATGTAGGTAAGTGTACATTTACGATTGTAAATATTTGTACCTTGACAATTCACACAAACACACACACACATAAGATAAAACAACTTGCTCTTTCTAAAAGTAACCTGTTTTCGTAGAGCGCCCTGCATCGCGCTACGAAATTCGTTTTATTAATTAAACTATTTACTTACCTGCATTTATCCATATTCCGGTTTATAGCAACCCCACCCTGCCCCTCCCCTCCCCGCCTTCCTGCCCCACCGTAACTCCCTCCACGGGCCGCGGCTGTTTGCATCGCTCTTGTACCACGCAAGGTGGTGCAAGAGCGATGCAAACCTAAAGTCATAAGGGCAGATTTACAAGCCCCTGTGACACATTTGTGCTGCTGTTGCATCACTTTTTTGACGCAGCGACGGAGTAAATCTTGCACCACGCTGCGACTTATTTACAACGTGATGCGTCTAAGCAGATGTGTCACGTTGCAAAGCACTGTGCCACATGAAACCTGCGTCAGGTTTTCAAGTGGGCGTTCCGTCGCAGGGTGGGCGTTCTGTCACAGGAAAGCCCCGTAATAGTGAAGCAGTGAAATCTACAAGATTTCACGGAGTCAGTTTTGGGACACTGCTGAGCCAGAGCAAGGGGAGAAGACAGGAATGCGCCATATTGGAAAAATATGGCGCATTCCTGACCTTGCCCTGTGACATCGGTCAGCACAGCAAGGCGACTTACTTTGCTTCCCTGCACCACAAGGGTAAAACATGTGGGCCTAAGTTCCTGGCAATCAGTCTGCCTGCCACATACTATCAGCTGATCATATTGGGCAGAATGGTCCAAGAGGTGATGGTGGCCAAAAACCATGCAACTAAAGTGGTTGAGATGAGTTAGGTAATATTAGGGCATAACGGTTGACAGGGTGCATCATTTGCTTTTGGTGAAGTTAGCTTTAGATTGCAAATACATGGAGCAATTCCCGTTAATATCCCATTTCTTTTTTAGGTATGGTGGTATTCTTTAGGGTCTAAAAATAATATTGAGACGCGGAATTTCATGATTATCTAAAAAGAATGTCTGGTGGGGATAACAGATAAAATAATATTTGAGGAAAGGGTTTCTGGTTCATGAAAATTATGCCAGGAGCATTCTTGTGCAAAGTTCATACTTAAAGGGCAAGGAGGTTAAGACGAATACCTTAAAGAATAGGGTGCTTTCATAACATTTCGATTAGACACTAAACCATGAGCCTGTTGAACATTGCATATTGATCCATGTGCACTGATGTTCAAACGAATTTACACGTTTTTCATTCTCCCAAATGTTTTCGGATTTGTATCCGCTTACGTCATAAAGCATATCGATTGAATGATTTTACATGCTTTATACTGTCAATATATTTGCTTGGAAATAGTTGGGCAACCTGTAGTATAACGTGCTGACATAGTCTATTTATTTCAAAATAAATTACCAAATCTATAAGCGAGGCTCCTCCACGTTGAATCAGTGCTGGCAATTGCTGAAATCAATGTCCTAAAAGAGAAACCACACCTGAATTATAACTTGGGTCATTAGTTAGTGTCAGTTTGAGCCCGATATGCGTTGCAGAATTCCCAGGCTGCTAATAGGATATATTTTCAGCTTGGACTTGTCACCACTCAGGTTCACATTAAGTCACATAATATTAAGCCACACATGGCTTTAACTATTTTTCTGACAAAACAGCATTGAGTATTTGGCTGAAAACCTGAGACACGCGTTGAGCAGCTGGAAGTTAAAAACAATCTGTGGACACGGTTTCACTAGAAAAGCGTATTTATTTTATTTAGTTTGCTGTGCCTCAAAACAGATTTGATATTTTAAAGGGCTTTGTAATGTGAACTTTCCCTGGGGTGAACACTGATTGAGCAATTGCATTTGTTTTTATAAATACTGATGGACTATTTTAAAAGGACCAGAGGAAAACTGGGAGTCAGATTGGGAGCCAGATTTATCAAGGTTTTGCATCACTCTTGTACCATGCAAGGGGGCGCACAAGGTCGACGCAAAACCTAAGTGAGATTTATCAAGCGACGCATGGCTACCTTCCGTGGCCCTGCATGGCTCGATAAATCTCGAGTAACGCAGTACAGAGCATATCACTGCTTTTCTTTACTGTGCCTCAGGGAGACGTACCATGGATGGAGCGTTGGTGTTCCCACACATTCGCCCACGGATTGTGCACATTCCCTGGTGAGACATAACAAGGAGAAATATCTGTATTTATCTTCTTTTTTTCCTCTTTTTATGTGTTCTGCACTCTGCCTGTCCCTTCCTGCAGAAAAATAATCCTGCCTACAATGTGGGCACTGTTGCACCATAAGACAAGTGTGCCTGCGTATTTGCTAGGCAGCCAAAGGGGCTGCAGCACTAGGAAATAACAGGTATGTTCCATATCATGTTAATTATGGCGTATTCCTGCTCTTTCACGCAGCGCAGTGTTAGACGGACCGGGAGGGTCGGCCGAGGATAAGGGGAGAGGTCTCCGGGGAGAGCCGTCTCCAGCGATCGTACAGACGAGTAACTTCCCCCCCACAGATGTACACCACACAGGAATAAGGTTTAACGTTCTTTATAAGCAATCTTAAGTACGGTGGAATGGTACAAGGAGGTCTGGACTCAGTGGTCCCCTCGACTCTAGTCTCTTGGTTTGGGGAAAAGGGGTAGCGGGACAGTCTTGTTACCAATCTGGTAGATGCGATGATAAGAGGGATAGCTCACAATCCTCGAGCTCGGCGTTCTAGATGATCGGGCCGCGGCGGAGCCAGCAGGTCCCGAGAAGGTGGTAGTTACAAACGGTCCGCGGCCACGCCAGCAGGTCCCGACGAGGATGAAGGTTTCAGAAGGTTGCGGCAGCGCCAGCAGGCAAGGCAGTATTTCGCAAGGCAGGGCTACGGCAGCGCCAGTAGTCCGTCAAGGATGAGTTCTTCACTGCGTCTCTCGACTCCAGGATACAACTGCCTTCCTGCTCTGGAGCTGCTCCAGTTATAGGTCTGGCGCCCTTTGATGTCCGGACCCTCGCACTTGGAGGTCGGGAGGTCCAGGATGAGGGAGTCCAGACACCCAGCAGGGGGGTGGAGCCAGCGCCTGGGGGAGCTGGGGGCTATCCGCACCTGGCGGGGGAGAGCCATCGACACTTCTTTGTCCCATTGACCTGCCAAGTGGTCCGTTCACCTCCTGGGTGGATGGTGGTGCCGGGATGCCGGGGCCTGGCCAGGCCCAGGGTTAGGGTCGATCGGAGGCCACGCGACCTCGTGGTGCAGCGTCCAAGATGGCGCCCAGGCCGGGCGAGGGGGCCGGTAGTGATTCGGGCCCATGATGCAGAGATGTCCGGGAGCAGGAGTCCCGTATGAGTCGGGGAGCGGGTGGTTTCTGTGGGTAACACCTGGAGGGCCGGGCTCGGGCCTTGTCATGCGGGGAGGGAGCGAGCCCTTCACGTGGCCTGTCCAACATGCGTCCCCCTCAGCTGAAGGCGGGGAGAGTCACCCATCCTCTTGGGGACTCTCCTCGTCGAGGCGGAAAAAGCGGGACAGGCCATCCGCGTTGGCGTGGTCTTGCCCAGGTCGATGTTCCACAGTGAAGTCCATCCCCTGCAGGGAGATGGACCAACGCAATAGTTTTGGATTTTCCCCCGCATCTGCATTAGCCACTGCAGGGGCCGATGATCTGTCTGCACCCGGAAGTGGGTACCGAAGAGATAAGGCCGGAGCTTTTTGAGGGCCCACACCACTGCGAATGCCTCCCTCTCGATGGTGCTCCAGCATTGCTCTCGGGCCAGGAGACGTCTGCTGATGAAAGCCACTGGTTGGTCAAGTCCTTCGGGGTTCAACTGGGAAAGGACTGCCCCAATGCCATGGTCGGAGGCATCCGTTTGGACGATGAATTCCCGACTGTAGTCGGGGGCCTGGAGCACAGGGGCGGAGCACATGGCGGCCTTCAGCTTCTCGAAGGCCGCTTGACAGTCTGGGGTCCAGTTGACCTTCTTTGGGTGGTTTTTGGATGTGAGTTCCGTGAGGGGCCCCACAATGCTGCCATAGTCCCTCACGAACTGCCGGTAGTAGCCTGTGAGTCCCAAGAAGGCGCGGACCTCGGTCTGGGTGATGGGGGGCTGCCAAGACTGGATGGCAGCGATCTTGAGTTGCAGAGGGGCCACCAGACCGCTTCCCACCTGGTGTCCGAGATAGGTCACGGACCCCTGGCCAATTTGGCATTTGCCGGCCTTGATCGTGAGGCCGGCTCGTTGGAGGGCCTGCAGAACCTCTCGGAGGTGGTTGAGGTGGTCGGACCAGTGGCGGCTGTACACAGCGATATCGTCCAGGTAGGCGGCGCTGAATTCCTCGAGTCCCGCCAGGACCTGGTTCACTAGCCGCTGAAAAGTTGCTGGGGCATTCTTCATGCCAAATGGCATGACCTTGAAGTGGTAGTGGCCATCAGGGGTGGAGAAGGCAGATCGTTCTTGGGCCCGGGGTGTGAGACCGATCTGCCAGTAGCCCGCTGTCAGGTCGAAGATGCTGAGGTAGCGGGCAGCTCCCATGCGGTCGATTAGTTAATCTGCTCGGGGGATGGGATGTGCGTCGGTTCTGGTGACAGCATTCAAGCCCCGGTAGTCGACGCAGAACCGGAGCTCAGGAGTGGTGCCGGGGGCGGCCGCTTTGGGGACCAGTACCACTGGGCTGGCCCAGGGGCTGTCTGAGGGCTCGATGACCCCGAGCGTGAGCATTTTTGACACCTCCTCTTGGATGCAGGCCCGTACCCGATCTGGTACGCGGTAGGCCCGATGTCGGATAGGGGGACTGTCTCCAGTGTCCACGTCGCGCAAGCACCAGGGGGTGACCCCTGGGGTGAGGGAGAACAGGGTTGCGAACTGCAGTAGGAGGTCTCGGCAGCCTTGGCGCTGTTCCGGGGTGAGGGCCTCTGAGAGTCGGACCCCGTCCACGGAACCGTCCTTCTCCCGAGTCCGTAGGAGATCAGGGAGTGGTTCGGAATCCTCTTCGGCTCCGCTGTCTGTCGCCATCAGGAGGCAGAGCTCCGAACGCACAAAGTGGGGTTTTAATCTATTGGCGTGGAGGACCCGGAGGGGGTTCCGGGCAGATTCCATATCGATGAGATAGGTGACAGGGCTCTTGCGCTCAACCACTTTGAAGGGCCCTGTCCACTTGTCCTGCAAGGCGCATGGTTCGGTGGGGGACATCACCCACACTTGTTGGCCGGGTTCGAATTCGATGGAAGAGGCATTTTGATCGTACCACCTTTTCATGTCTTCCTGACTGGCCTCCAGGTTCGCTTTTGCCGTTTCTCTGAATCGCCTGGTCTGATTGCGTAGGGTCAGGAGGTACTTGAAAACATCTGGAGGGTTCTTCAGGGGGGGCATCTCCCAACCTTCTTTGACTAGGCTGAGCGGCCCTCGCACAGGGTGTCCGTATAAGAGTTCGAACGGGCTGAAGCCGAGGGACTTCTGGGGGACTTCTCGATAGGCAAAGAGGAGGCACGGCAGTAGCACATCCCACTGGCGACGGAGGGGCTCTTCCAACCCCCCAATCATCCCTTTGAGCGTGCGGTTGAACCGCTCGACTAGTCCGTTTCCTTGAGGGTGATAGGGGGTCGTGAATTGGTAGGTGACCCCGCACTGTTGCCAGAGGGACTTCATGTATTTTGAAATAAAGTTTGTGCCCCGGTCGCTGACGACTTCTCGGGGAAAGCCCACCCGGGAGAAGATCCCCATCAAGGCCCGGCCGACTGCCGGGGCTGTCACAGTTCGCAGGGGAACAGCCTCGGGGTAGCGGGTGGCGTGGTCCACCAGTACCAGGATGAACCGATGTCCTTGTGCTGTACGGGGGTCCAGGGGCCCCACAATGTCTATTCCCACCCTCTCGAACGGGGTGGTGACAACTGGGAAAGGTTGCAGAGGTGCTTTAAGTTTGCGGCCGCTCTTCCCGCTGGCCTGGCACGTGGGGCAAGACCGGCAGTGATTGAGGACGTCGTTTCTCATTTTGGGCCAGAAAAAATGGGTTACCAGGCGACTGTAGGTTTTGTCCTGACCCAGGTGACCAGCCAGTGGGACATCGTGGGCCAGGTTTAGCAAGAAGTCTCTAAAGCGGAGGGGCACCACTAGCACTCGACTGGCCCCTAACTCCGCGATTCTCTGTTCACTGTACAGCAGGTCGTTGTCCCAATAGACCCAATGGGCTCCGGAGGTATCCCCTGCGCTCTGGGCGAGGGCTTGTTGGCGGAGTCCCTCGAGGGAGGGACAGGTCTTCTGCTCTTGACGAAACTGTTCCTGGGTAGGCCCCCCTTCCTGACGCCACTGAGCCAGGTCGGGAAGGTCCTGGGTCTGAGCGAGCCCTTCGGGGGTTTGCTCTTGAGGGTCGGTCCGGTCGGCGTCTTCTGCTGGAGTGACCGGGTGAGGGGGTGCTGGCCATTCTGGTTCTTCAGGTCGGGGGATGGCACGGGCGGCCATGGACCGGGTGGTTACGCACGCCCAGTCCGGGAGGCCCAACATCCCCAGGTGCTCTCTTCTTTCTACGGCGGCCCACGGGGAACTCTCAAGATCATTTCCCAGGAGACAGTCCACGGGGGCATCATCTCGGACCGTTACCTTCAACATGCCGGAGACTCCTCCCCACTCGAAGGGGACGCAGGCCATCCGGCATAGACTCTCCGAATTGTCGGCTGAACGGACAGGGCAGAGAATGTTCGGCAGGATCTGTTCTGGGGTCACCAGGTGACAGCGGACGGCTGTCACACTGGCCCCTGTGTCACGTAGGGCTTCGGCCCTGCGTCCATTAATGTTCACCCACTGACTGTACTTCCTGGTGTTGGCGGGTAAGGGGGCCCGCGGGACCATGTCTCTTCCCCCTAAGCACGCTAGAACCATGGCGGCTGTTCCCACTCTTGGTGTTCTTGCTCGCACTCCTCTTGTTCTTCGGAGATTTGTTCTTCCCCCAGGGCGGCGGCAGCCATCTGGCGGGGTCTCGGAGTCTGGTTCTGTGGACAGTTCGGGTCATTTGCGTAGTGGCCGACTCGCTGGCATCGGTGACACGTGACATTGGCTCTGTACCCCGGGCGCGCCGGGGGGTTGCCCCGGTTGGCCGGGGGTGGGGTGCTGGCAGCGGGAGCGGCTGGGGCGTTGTCTCTTCCTCGTCCCTGGCCCCCTCCTCCTCCTCGGGGACGGTGGTGCTGCCTGAGCTCGACGAAGCAGTTGTTAGATAGGTGCTCCCACACCATGAGATTGAAGAGTTGTTCGTAGGTCGTTACATTGCTTCCCTTGATCCAACCCTCGAAGGCTCGGCTGAAATAGTTCACATACTCCACCCAAGTTGTACCCGGGATCCGGGTGCAGTCTCGGAACCTCCGGCGGTACATTTCGGGTGTGAGCCCATAGCGGGTGAGGAGGGTAGCCTTCATGTGGTCATAGGAGGTCATCAGGTGGTCTGGGAGCTGTAACAGGGCGTCGCGGCCCTCATTGACGAACCTCCCCCATAGCCCGGCTCCCCAGTCACTTCGATCGATCCGGTGGGAGGTCATAGCGATCTCGTAGGCCTTGAACCATTGTTGTATGTCGTCATCTCGGAAATATTCTCGAACGACATCCTTGGGGATGTGTACTTTCTTCTCTGTTGCTCCCGGGGTGCGCGGTTGCTCGGGCACCCCTAATTCTTTGTTCTGCTTACGTAAGTCTATTTCTGCTAGCTTGCGCTCGTGTTCATACGCTAGTCTCTTTTCTTCGAGTTCTCTTTGTCTCTGTTTTTCTTCCCGTTCTTCTCGGAGCCGCAGATGTTCTAGGTTCAGTTTTTGTTCGGCTAATTTGAGTTCGCCATCCATTTTGAGCCGGGCCATTTCTAATTCATGTAGTCTGCTTCTTTCTCGTTCTTGGATCTCATCCTGCGAGAGACCCGTTCTTCGCTCCTCGGGAGCTGTGGTGTTCCTTTCTGATGCTGCAACATTTTGGTCCGGGGGTCTGACAGCCCCTGTTTCTGCCCATGACTCAATGGCGTGCTTGAAATCGTCTTTAGTACTCAGACCGGTGGTAGCGATACCTAGTTCAATGCAGAATTGTTTCAACTCCCGATGGCTGTACTCTTCCAATTTCTCCATCTGGAATTTCTCGGTGGATCCGCTCTCTTTGGTTGTCATTGTGGTTTCGTCGTGGGGTGAGCTACTCTCTGTACGATTACGCGTTGATTCGGATCGCGCCGCTGGCCACCAATGTTAGACGGACCGGGGGGGTCGGCCGAGGATAAGGGGAGAGGTCTCCGGGGAGAGCCGTCTCCAGCGATCGTACAGACGAGTAACTTCCCCCCCACAGATGTACACCACACAGGAATAAGGTTTAACGTTCTTTATAAGCAATCTTAAGTACGGTGGAATGGTACAAGGAGGTCTGGACTCAGTGGTCCCCTCGACTCTAGTCTCTTGGTTTGGGGAAAAGGGGTAGCGGGACAGTCTTGTTACCAATCTGGTAGATGCGATGATAAGAGGGATAGCTCACAATCCTCGAGCTCGGCGTTCTAGATGATCGGGCCGCGGCGGAGCCAGCAGGTCCCGAGAAGGTGGTAGTTACAAACGGTCCGCGGCCACGCCAGCAGGTCCCGACGAGGATGAAGGTTTCAGAAGGTTGCGGCAGCGCCAGCAGGCAAGGCAGTATTTCGCAAGGCAGGGCTACGGCAGCGCCAGTAGTCCGTCAAGGATGAGTTCTTCACTGCGTCTCTCGACTCCAGGATACAACTGCCTTCCTGCTCTGGAGCTGCCCCAGTTATAGGTCTGGCGCCCTTTGATGTCCGGACCCTCGCACTTGGAGGTCGGGAGGTCCAGGATGAGGGAGTTCAGACACCCAGCAGGGGGGTGGAGCCAGCACCTGGGGGAGCTGGGGGCGATCGGCACCTGGCGGGGGAGAGCCATCGACACTTCTTTCTCCCATTGACCTGCCAAGTGGTCCGTTCACCTCCTGGGTGGATGGTGGTGCCGGGATGCCGGGGCCTGGCCAGGCCCAGGGTTAGGGTCGATCGGAGGCCACGCGACCTCGTGGTGCAGCGTCCAAGATGGCGCCCAGGCCGGGCGAGGGGGCCGGTAGTGATTCGGGCCCATGATGCAGAGATGTCCGGGAGCAGGAGTCCTGTATGAGTCGGGGAGCGGGTGGTTTCTGTGGGTAACACCTGGAGGGCCGGGCTCGGGCCTTGTTGGACAGGCCACATGAAGGGCCGCTCTCCCCCGGCCCAACCAGGCCTGAGTCCAGTCCCGCAAGTACCACACACCACCATTGCACGTCCTCCGTCCCCTCAGGGACCCCTGCCCTCGAGCATGTCGTCCTCGTGGGTCCGATCCACTGCCGGCCCACGCGCCCAACGTGGGGCGCCATCTTGGACACTCCACCACGAGGCCGCCTGGCCCCCGATCGACCTCAACCCTGGGCCTGGGCCGGCCTCAGACATTCCGGCACCACCCTCCACCCAGGAGGTGAGCGGGCTACTTGGCAAGTCAATAGGAGAAAGAGGTGCCGATGGCTCTCCCCCACCAAGTGCCGCTCGCCCATCGCCTCCCCGGGCGCTGGCTCCACCCCCCTGCTGGGTGTCTGGACTCCCTCATCCCGGACCTCCCGACCTCCAAGTGCGAGGGTCCGGACATCAAAGCACACCAGCCCTATAACTGGGGCAGCTCCAGAGCAGGAAGGCAGTTGTATCTTGGAGTCGAGAGACGTAAAGAGGAACTCATCCTGGACGGACTACTGGCGCTGCCGTAGCTCTGTCTTGTGCACCATCGTCCTGCCTGTTGGCGCTGCCACAGCCGTCGTAATCTTCATCACCTTCATCGTCGTCGGGACCTGCTGGCGTGGCCGCGGACCGTTGTAACCACCATCTTCACCGGGACCTGCAGGCTCCGCCGCGGACCGTCGTTTTCCTTCGTCCATCTCGGGACCTGCCTGGCTCCGCCGCGGCCCGATCATCTAGAACGCCGAGCTCGAGGATTGAGAGCTATTTTCCACTCGTTGGTAACAAAGACTGTCCCGCTACCCCTTCCCTAAACCAGAGACTAGAACCGAGGGGACCCCTGAGTCCAGACCTCCTTGTATCCATCATCGTAACCTAAGAATTGCATATAAAGTCTCGTTAACCTTCAACCTTGTGTGGTGTCCGTCTGTGGGGGGGAAGTTGCTTATCTGTACAGTCGTTGGAGACGGCTCTCCCTGGAGACCTCTCCCCGTAACCTCGGCCGACCCTCCCGGTCCGTCTAACATTGGTGGCCAGCGGCGCGATCCGAATCACCGCATAAACGTACAGAGAGTAGCTCACCCCACGACGAAGTCACAATGACCACGAAAGAGAGCGGATCAACCGAGAAATTCCAAATGGAGAAATTGGAGGAGTACAACCATCGTGAACTAAAGCAATTCTGCATCGAACTGGGTATCGCTACCACCGGACTGAGTACCAAGGACGATTTTAAGCATGCCCTAGAATCTTGGGCAGAGACCGGGGCTGCCGGAACCCCTGATCAAAGCACCGTAGAAAAAACGACCACGGCCCCTGAAGGGCAAAGAACGGGTCTCTCGCAAGACGAGATCCAGGAAAGAGAAAGGACCCGACTACACGAACTAGAAATGGCCCGACTCAAAATGGACGTTGAACTTAAGTTGGCCTAACAAAAAATCAACTTAGAGCACCTGCGTCTCCGAGAAGAAAGAGAGGAGAAACAGAGACAAAGGGAGCTCGAGGAAAAGAAACTAGCGTACGAACACGAACGGAACCTAGCCGAGATCAACCTACGCAAGCAGAATAAAGAAGCAGGGGTGCCCGAGCGACCCCCCACCTCCGGGGCCACAGACAAAAAGGTACACATCCCCAAGGATGTTGTCCGAGAATATTTCAGAGAGGACGACATCCAGCAATGGTTTAAAGCCTATGAGATCGCTATGACTGCACACCGGATCGATAGAAGCGACTGGGGAGCCGGTCTCTGGGGAAGATTCCTCAATGAGGGCCGCGACACCCTGCTACAGCTCCCGGACCACCAGATGACCTCCTACGACCATATGAAAGCGGCACTCCTCACCCGCTATGGTCTCACACCCGAGATGTACCGTCAGAGGTTCCGAGACTGCACCCGCATCCCGGGTACAACTTGGGTGGACTATGTAACATACTTTAGCCGAGCCTTCGAGGGCTGGATCCGAGGAAGCAACGTCACGACCTACGAGCAACTATTTAATCTGATGGTATGGGAGCATCTGTCGAACAATTGCTTCATTGAACTCCGCCAGCACCTCCTCGACAGCAAGTTAACGGATCCCCGGCAGCTCGCAGCCGAAGCTGACCGGTGGGAGATCACCAGAGTGGGCCGGAATGGGTCCTACGAACAGAACCGGAACAACAATGGTCAGCACCGACCCAGAGGAGGAGGAGGGGGCCAAGGGCGAGGAAGAGACAACGCCCCGGTCGCCCCCGCTACCAACACCACCCCCCCGGCCAACCGGGGCAGCACCCCAGCGCGACCGGGGTACAGAGCCAATGTCACGTGTCACCGATGTCAACGAGTCGGCCACTATGCGAACGACCCAAACTGCCCGCAGTACCAGAGCCCAAGACCCCGCCAAGTGGCCGCTGCAGCCCTAGGGGAAGAACAGATCTCCGAGGAACAGGAAGAATACGAACAAGAGCATCAAGAGTGGGAGCCAGCCGCCATGACTCTAGCCTGCTTAGGGGGGAAAGACATGGTCCCGCGGGTCCCCCTACCCGCTAACACCCAGAAGTACAGCCAATGGGTGAGCATCAATGGACGCCAGGCCGAAGCCCTTCGTGACACCGGGGCCAGTGTAACAGCCGTCCGCTGTCACCTGGTGGCCCCAGAACAGTATCTACCGAACATTCTCTGCCCTGTACGATCAGCCGATAACTCGGAAAGCCTGTGTCGGATGGCCTGCGTCCCCTTCGAATGGGGGGGGGTCTCCGGCATGTTGAAAGTAACGGTCCGAGACGATGCCCCCGTAGACTGCCTCCTGGGCAATGACCTGGAAAGCTCTCCGTGGGCCGCCGTGGAGCGAAAGGAACACCTGGGGATGTTGGGCGTCCCGGACTGGGCGTGCGTCACCACCCGTTCCATGGCCGCCCGTGCCAACCACCGGCCAGAAGAACCCGAATGGCCGGCGCCACCGCCTCCGGTCGCCCCAGCCGAAAACACCGACCGTAACATTCCCTCCGAACCAGCTCAACCTACCGACCTCGCTAACCTCGATCAGTGGCCTCAAGAAGGGGGGCCCACGCAAGAACAATTTCGCCAAGAACAGAAGACCTGTCCCTCCCTCGAGGGACTCCGCCAGCAAGCGCTCGCCCAAAGCGCAGGGGATACCTCCGGAACTCATTGGGTCTACTGGGACAATGATCTGCTGTACAGCGAGCAAAGAATCGCCGAGCTGGGGAGCAACCGAGTACTAGTGGTACCCCTCCGTTTCAGAGACTTCCTGTTAAACCTGGCCCACGATGTCCCCCTGGCAGGACATCTGGGACAAGATAAAACCTACAGTCGCCTAGTGACCCACTTCTTCTGGCCCAAAATGAGGAACGATGTGCACCAGCATTGCCGATCTTGCCCCACGTGCCAAGCCAGTGGAAAGAGCGGCCGCAAACTAAAGGCCCCCCTGCAACCTTTTCCTGTGGTCACTACCCCGTTTGAGAGAGTCGGAATAGACATTGTGGGGCCCTTGGACCCACGCACAAAACAAGGCCATCGATTCATCTTGGTGCTAGTGGACCACGCCACCCGCTACCCTGAGGCTGTTCCTCTGCGAACTGTGACAGCCCCGGTAGTCGGCCGGGCCCTGATGGGGATCTTCTCCCGTGTGGGCTTCCCCCGAGAAGTCGTCAGCGACAGAGGCACGAACTTTATTTCCAAATACATGAAGTCCCTCTGGCAACAGTGCGGGGTTACCTACCGATTCACAACCCCCTATCACCCTCAAGGGAACGGACTCGTTGAGCGGTTCAACCGCACGCTAAAGGGAATGATCGGGGGGTTGGAAGAGCCCCTCCGTCGCCAGTGGGATGTGCTACTGCCGTGCCTCCTCTTCGCGTATCGAGAGGTCCCCCAGAAATCCCTGGACTTCAGCCCGTTTGAACTGCTATATGGACACCCAGTGCGAGGGCCGCTCAGTCTCGTCAAAGAAGGCTGGGAGATGCCTCCGTTAAAGAACCCTCCAGATGTCTTCCGGTACCTCCTCACCCTCCGCAACCAGACCCGGCGGTTCAGAGAACTAGCGAAGGCCAACCTAGAGGCCAGTCAAGAGGACATGAAAAAATGGTATGACCAGAATGCCTCATCCATTGAATTCGAACCTGGCCAACAGGTATGGGTGATGTCCCCCACTGAGCCATGCGCCCTACAAGACAAATGGACGGGGCCCTTCAAAGTAATAGAGCGCAAGGGTCCTGCCACCTATCTCATCGACATGGAATCCTCCCGGAACCCTCTCCGGGTCCTCCACGCTAACAGACTAAAGCCCCACTTTGTGCGAACAGAGCTCAGCCTCCTGATGGCCACAGACACTGGGGTTGAAGAAGACTCCGAGCCTCTCCCTGACCTCCTACGGACTCAAGAGCAAGACGGCTCCGTGGATGGGGTCCGGCTCTCAGAGGCCCTCACCAGAGAACAACGCCAAGAGTGTCAAGCCCTCCTATCACAATTCGCCAGCCTGTTCTCCCTCACCCCAGGTGTCACTTCCTGGTGTGTGCACGATGTGGACACCGGGGACAGCCCCCCTATCCGCCACCGGGCCTACCGCGTGCCAGACCGGGTACGGGCCTGCATCCAGGAAGAAATAGCCAAGATGCTCACGCTCGGGGTCATCGAGCCCTCAGACAGTCCCTGGGCCAGCCCTGTCGTACTGGTCCCCAAAGCAGCTGCCCCCGGCACCACACCGGAACTCCGGTTCTGCGTCGACTACCGGGGCTTGAATGCGGTCACCAGAACAGACGCGCATCCCATCCCCCGGGCAGATGAACTAGTCGACCGAATGGGAGCTGCCCGCTACCTCAGCATCTTCGACCTGACAGCAGGCTATTGGCAGATCGGCCTCACACCCCGGGCGCAAGAACGTTCTGCCTTCTCCACCCCCGATGGCCATTACCATTTCACGGTCATGCCCTTCGGCATGAAGAATGCCCCAGCAACATTCCAACGGCTCGTCAATCAGGTCCTGGCGGGGCTCGAAGGATTCAGCGCCGCCTACCTAGACGACATCGCTGTATACAGCCACCATTGGACCGAGCCCCTCCACCACCTCCGAGCAGTGCTGCAAGCCCTTCAGCGAGCCGGCCTCACGATCAAGGCCAGCAAGTGTCAAATTGGGCAAGGGTCTGTAACCTACCTCGGACACCAGGTGGGAAGCGGCCTAGTGGCCCCTCTACAGCTGAAAATTGCCGCCATCCAGGCTTGGCAGCCCCCCATCACCCAAACCGAGGTACGAGCCTTCCTGGGCCTCACGGGCTATTACCGAAGGTTCGTGAAAGACTATGGTACCATAGTGGGGCCCCTCACAGAACTCACGTCAAAGAACCAGCCCAAGAAAATCACCTGGACCCCAGAGTGTCAAACTGCATTTGAACAATTGAAGGCCGCCATGTGTTCCGCCCCTGTGCTCCAGGCCCCAGACTACAGCCGGGAGTTCGTCGTCCAGACGGACGCCTCCGACCAGGGCATTGGGGCAGTCCTGTCTCAAGTGAACACCGAAGGCCTTGATCAACCGGTGGCCTTCATCAGCCGGAGACTCCTACCACGGGAGCAACGCTGGAGCACCATAGAGAGGGAAGCCTTCGCTGTGGTATGGGCCCTCAAGAAGCTCCGGCCCTACCTTTTTGGCACCCACTTTCGGGTGCAGACCGACCACCGACCCCTGCAGTGGCTGATGCATATGCGGGGGGAGAACCCAAAGTTGCTACGCTGGTCCATCTCCTTGCAAGGTATGGACTTCACAGTCGAACACCGGCCTGGGCCAGATCACGCCAACGCGGATGGCCTGTCCCGGTTTTTCCGCCTCGACGAGGAGAGTCCCCAAGAGGATGGGTAACTCTCCCCGCCTTCAGCTGGGGGGGACGCATGTTGGACAGGCCACATGAAGGGCCGCTCTCCCCCGGCCCAACCAGGCCTGAGTCCAGTCCCGCAAGTACCACACACCACCATTGCACGTCCTCCGTCCCCTCAGGGACCCCTGCCCTCGAGCATGTCGTCCTCGTGGGTCCGATCCACTGCCGGCCCACGCGCCCAACGTGGGGCGCCATCTTGGACACTCCACCACGAGGCCGCCTGGCCCCCGATCGACCTCAACCCTGGGCCTGGGCCGGCCTCAGACATTCCGGCACCACCCTCCACCCAGGAGGTGAGCGGGCTACTTGGCAAGTCAATAGGAGAAAGAGGTGCCGATGGCTCTCCCCCACCAAGTGCCGCTCGCCCATCGCCTCCCCGGGCGCTGGCTCCACCCCCCTGCTGGGTGTCTGGACTCCCTCATCCCGGACCTCCCGACCTCCAAGTGCGAGGGTCCGGACATCAAAGCACACCAGCCCTATAACTGGGGCAGCTCCAGAGCAGGAAGGCAGTTGTATCTTGGAGTCGAGAGACGTAAAGAGGAACTCATCCTGGACGGACTACTGGCGCTGCCGTAGCTCTGTCTTGTGCACCATCGTCCTGCCTGTTGGCGCTGCCACAGCCGTCGTAATCTTCATCACCTTCATCGTCGTCGGGACCTGCTGGCGTGGCCGCGGACCGTTGTAACCACCATCTTCACCGGGACCTGCAGGCTCCGCCGCGGACCGTCGTTTTCCTTCGTCCATCTCGGGACCTGCCTGGCTCCGCCGCGGCCCGATCATCTAGAACGCCGAGCTCGAGGATTGAGAGCTATTTTCCACTCGTTGGTAACAAAGACTGTCCCGCTACCCCTTCCCTAAACCAGAGACTAGAACCGAGGGGACCCCTGAGTCCAGACCTCCTTGTATCCATCATCGTAACCTAAGAATTGCATATAAAGTCTCGTTAACCTTCAACCTTGTGTGGTGTCCGTCTGTGGGGGGGAAGTTGCTTATCTGTACAGTCGTTGGAGACGGCTCTCCCTGGAGACCTCTCCCCGTAACCTCGGCCGACCCTCCCGGTCCGTCTAACAGGCCTTGTCATGCGGGGAGGGAGCGAGCCCTTCACGTGGCCTGTCCAACACGCAGCAAGGTGTCTTGATGACTTGCGTGAAATAATGATAAATATGGGTCTAACTGTTCTGTGTGACCATCACACCTGTGAGCATGGATATTCAAATACAGGTGTTCTGCAATTAGCTGTATTTTCTGCTCAGATGTTTTGTTCAAAGGACAGTTCATTCACCAAAAAGCCAGACTCTGTTATGATACATTTTATCATTACTTCTATTTTCACTACAATTGTTAGACTTCATCCCTGTCTCTCTATTCAGTAGTCCTTACTTGGCCTAGATAATTTGCGTGTTGATTGTCACACTTTCTCTCACATTTCTGCAAGCCAAATACTGCAACACGTCAAGGGTTGGATGTAGGGCTTCAGCCTTCACCTCTTTCTAAGAGGCTCAAAGGAAAGCACATCATCTGTTGTTCCTCACTAGGGCCATATTTATCAAGGTTCTGTGTCACCCCCTGCACCACACAAGGAAATGCAAGGGAAAAGCAAAACTTAGATGAGATTTACAAAATCATGCTTGTGTAGCCCTGCGGCGCTTGGTAAATCTGGAGTAATACAAGGAAGCATAAATTGCTACCTTGCGTCACTCTGCCCTGGGAAGGCGTTCCATGGGTGGAGAGCAGGTGTTCTATTGCTGCCACCAATGGAGTTTGGCACATTTCCAGATTTACCCAGGGGAGGTGTAATGAGGAGATATATCTTTATTTATTCCCACTCTTTCCTCTTTCTGCATGTGCTGAAATCTGCAGCACACATAGAAAGAGGAAAAGCATCAAAGGATTGTTTTGTGGAGGAAGTTGCCCCTTCCTACAACATACCCAGAGTTCCCTACTTCCTTATTTCCATAATTTATGAGACACTCTAAGCCTGAAATGGGATTGTCTTGACTTATATTGGGTGCTCCCATGTGTCTTGAGAAAAATACACCTCTGTGATGAGCTCTAACAAGAGTGAAGCACTTGTCAAGGGTTGCTTTTATTCATTCCAGGTTGACTTGGATGGAGTTTTACCAATACAAACAAGCATTAGAAATGCAATCGGGCTCGGATTTATTTGAGTTTGAGCTAATGGCATTGTAAATGGCAATGTCTTTTCGCCATGTTTCATGGAGTGTGTGCATGTGGTGTGTAGTGGAATTATGTCGGTTGAATTGTAATTTTACCAATGGTGGCATGCTGTGCTTTATATGAATAAGTTTAAAAGTACAGTGTACCATACTGCGATTGCTTGGTGGAAAAGTGCACGGCCGGCTGGAGGTGTGTGTGCCTGGTGGAAAGGTGCACTGACGGCTGGTGGGTGTGTGCTTGGTAAAAGTGTGCACAGATGGTTGATGGTTATTTGTGCATGGTGAAAGCATTCATTGACGGTTGGGGGTGTGTTGTTGTGTGTGTTGTTTTCTGTGTACTGGTGAGTGTGTGGTGGTGAGTCTGTGGGGCTGAGCTTGGGGAGTGAGTGTGGTGGTGAGTGTGTTGTGTTGAGTGGTGCCGAGTGTGTGGTGTTGAGAGACTGAGGTGTGTGGTTTGAGTATGCGTTATGTGTGTGTGGTGTATGTGTGTATGGTGTATGTGTGTGTGGTATGTGTGTGTGGTGTATGTGTGTGTGGTGTTTTCTGCACACTCACACACTGCCCCTACACATTCACACACTGCTCACCCGCACACTCCCAATGTCACCCTGCATAGTCACACACTGTTTATCCTGCACACTCATTCTGCACACTCACACAATGTGCACCCTGCACTCACTGTCACTCTGCACTCACTGTCACTCTGCACTCACTGTCACTCTGCACTCAGTGTCACTCTGCGCTCACTGTCACTCTGCACTCACTCTGCACTCACTGTCACTCTGCACTCACTCTGCACTCACTGTCACTCTACACTCACTGTCACTCACTGTCACTCTGCACTCACTGTCACTCTGCACTCACTGTCACTCTGCACTCACTGTCACTCTGCACTCAGTCTGCACTCACTGTCACTCTGCACTCAGTCTGCACTCACTGCCACTCTGCACTCAGTCTGCATTCACTGTCACTCTGCACTCAGTCTGCACTCACTGTCACTCTGCACTCAGTCTGCACTCACTGTCACTCTGCACTCAGTATGCACTCACTGTCACTCTGCACTCACTGTCACTCTCGCACTCACTCTGCACTCACTGTCACTCTGCACTCACTGTCACTCTGCACTCACTGTCACTCTGCACTCACCATCACTCTGCACTCACCTTCACTTTGCACTAACTGTCACTCTGCATGCACTCATTGTCACTCTGCACTCACCGTCACTCGGCACTCACTGTCACTCTGCACTCACTGTCACTCTGCACTCACCGTCACTCTGCACTTACCGTCACTCTGCACTCACTGTCACTCTGCACTCACTGTCACTCTGCACTCACTGCCACTCTGCACTCACTGCCACTCTACACTCACTGTCACTTTGCACTCAGTCTGTACTCACTGTCACTCTGCACTCAGTCTGCACTCACTGTCACTCTGCACTCAGTCTGCACTCACTGTCACTTTGCACTCACTGTCACTCTGCACTCACTGTCACTCTGCACTCACTGTCACTCTGCACTCATTGTCACTCTGCACTCATTGTCACTCTGCACTCACTGTCACTCTGCACTCACTCTGCACTCACTGTCACTCTGCACTCACTGCCACTCTGCACTCACTGTCACTCTGCACTCACTGTCACTCTGCACTCACTGTCACTCTGCTCTCACTCTGCACTCACTGTCACTCTGCACTCACTCTGCACTCACTGTCTGCACTCACTGTCACTCTGCACTCAGTCTGCACTCACTGCCACTCTGCACTCAGTCTGCACTCACTGTCACTCTGCACTCACTGTCACTCTGCATTCACTGTCACTCTGCACTCACTGTCACTCTGCACTCACTCTGCACTCACTGTCACTCTGCACTCACTCTGCACTCACTGTCACTTTGCACTCACTCTGCACTCACTGTCACTTACTGTCACTCTGCACTCACTGTCACTCACTGTCACTCTGCACTCACTGTCACTCTGCACTCACTGTCACTCTGCACTCACTGTCACTCTGCACTCACTCTGCACTCACTGTCAATCTGCACTCACTCTGCACTCACGGTCTGCACTCACAGCCACTCTGCACTCAGACTGCACTCACTGCCACTCTGCACTCAATCTGCACTCACTGTCACTCTGCACTCACTCTGCACTCACTGTCACTCTGCACTCACTGTCACTCTGCACTCACTGTCACTCTGCACTCACTCTGCACTCACTGTCACTCTGCACTCACTCTGCACTCACTGTCACTACACTCACTGTCACTCACTGTCACTCTGCACTCACTGTCACTCTGCACTCAGTCTGCACTCACTGTCACTCTGCACTAAGTCTTCACTCACTGCCACTCTGCACTCAGTCTGCACTCACTGTCACTCTGCACTCAGTCTGCACTCACTGTCACTCTGCACTCAGTATGCACTCACTGTCACTCTGCACTCACTGTCACTCTCGCACTCACTCTGCACTCACTGTCACTCTGCACTCACTGTCACTCTGCACTCACCGTCACTCTGCACTCACCTTCACTCTGCACTCACTGTCACTCTGCACTCACTGTCACTCTGCATGCACTCACTGTCACTCTGCACTCACCGTCACTCTGCACTCACTGTCACTCTGCACTCACTGTCACTCTGCACTCACCGTCACTCTGCACTAACCGTCACTCTGCACTCACTGTCACTCTGCACTCACTGTCACTCTGCACTCACTGCCACTCTGCACTCACTGCCACTCTACAATCACTGCCACTCTGCACTCAGTCTGCATTCACTGTCACTCTGCACTCAGTCTGCACTCACTGTCACTCTGCACTCAGTCTGCACTCACTGTCACTCTGCACTCACTGTCACTCTGCATTTACTGTCACTCTGCACTCACTGTCACTCTGCACTCATTGTCACTCTGCACTCATTGTCACTCTGCACTCACTGTCACTCTGCACTCACTCTGCACTCACTGTCACTTTGCACTCACTGCCACTTTGCACTCACTGTCACTCTGCACTCACTGTCACTCTGCACTCACTGTCACTCTGCACTCACTCCGCACTCACTGTCACTCTGCACTCATTCTGCACTCACTGTCACTTTACACTCACTCTGCACTCACTGTCACTTGCTGTCACTCTGCACTCACTGTCACTCACTGTCACTCTGCACTCACTGTCACTCTGCACTCACTGTCACTCTGCACTCACTCTGCACTCACTGTCACTCTGCACTCACTCTGCACTCACTGTCTGCACTCACTGTCACTCTGCACTCAGTCTGCACTCACTGCCACTCTGCACTCAGTCTGCAATCACTGTCACTCTGCACTCACTGTCACTCTGCACTCACTGTCACTCTGCACTCACTGTCACTCTGCACTCACTCTGCACTCACTGTCACTCTGCACTCACTCTGCACTCACTGTCACTTTGCACTCACTCTGCACTCACTGTCACTTGCTGTCACTCTGCACTCACTGTCACTCACTGTCACTCTGCACTCACTGTCACTCTGCACTCACTGTCACTCTGCACTCACTGTCACTCTGCACTCACTCTGCACTCACTGTCAATCTGCACTCACTCTGCACTCACTGTCTGCACTCACAGCCACTCTGCACTCAGTCTGCACTCACTGCCACTCTGCACTCAGTCTGCACTCACTGTCACTCTGCACTCACTGTCACTCTGCACTCACTGTCACTCTGCACTCACTGTCACTCTGCACTCACTCTGCACTCACTGTCACTCTGCACTCACTCTGCACTCACTGTCACTCTACACTCACTGTCACTCACTGTCACTCTGCACTCACTGTCACTCTGCACTCACTGTCACTCTGCACTCAGTCTGCACTCACTGTCACTCTGCACTCAGTCTGCACTCACTGTCACTCTGCACTCACTGTCACTCTGCACTCACTGTCACTCTGCACTCATTGTCACTCTGCACTCATTGTCACTCTGCACTCACTGTCACTCTGCACTCACTCTGCACTCACTGTCACTCTGCACTCACTGCCACTCTGCACTCACTGTCACTCTGCACTCACTGTCACTCTGCACTCACTGTCACTCTGCTCTCACTCTGCACTCACTGTCACTCTGCACTCACTCTGCACTCACTGTCTGCACTCACTGTCACTCTGCACTCAGTCTGCACTCACTGCCACTCTGCACTCAGTCTGCACTCACTGTCACTCTGCACTCACTGTCACTCTGCATTCACTGTCACTCTGCACTCACTGTCACTCTGCACTCACTCTGCACTCACTGTCACTCTGCACTCACTCTGCACTCACTGTCACTTTGCACTCACTCTGCACTCACTGTCACTTGCTGTCACTCTGCACTCACTGTCACTCACTGTCACTCTGCACTCACTGTCACTCTGCACTCACTGTCACTCTGCACTCACTGTCACTCTGCACTCACTCTGCACTCACTGTCAATCTGCACTCACTCTGCACTCACGGTCTGCACTCACAGCCACTCTGCACTCAGTCTGCACTCACTGCCACTCTGCACTCAGTCTGCACTTACTGTCACTCTGCACTCACTCTGCACTCACTGTCACTCTGCACTCACTGTCACTCTGCACTCACTCTGCACTCACTGTCACTCTGCACTCACTCTGCACTCACTGTCACTCTGCACTCACTCTGCACTCACTGTCACTACACTCACTGTCACTCACTGTCACTCTGCACTCACTGTCACTCTGCACTCACTGTCACTCTGCACTCAGTCTGCACTCACTGTCACTCTGCACTCAGTCTTCACTCACTGCCACTCTGCACTCAGTCTGCACTCACTGTCACTCTGCACTCAGTCTGCACTCACTGTCACACTGCACTCAGTCTGCAGTCACTGTCACTCTGCACTCAGTATGCACTCACCGCCACTCTGCACTCACCTTCACTCTGCACTCACTGTCACTCTGCACTCACTGTCACTCTGCACTCACTCTGCACTCACTGTCACTTTGCACTCACTCTGCACTCACTGTCACTTTGCACTCACTCTGCACTCACTGTCACTTGCTGTCACTCTGCACTCACTGTCACTCACTGTCACTCTGCACTCACTGTCACTCTGCACTCACTGTCACTCTGCACTCACTCTGCACTCACTGTCACTCTGCACTCACTCTGCACTCACTGTCTGCACTCACTGTCACTCTGCACTCAGTCTGCACTCACTGCCACTCTGCACTCAGTCTGCAATCACTGTCACTCTGCACTCACTGTCACTCTGCACTCACTGTCACTCTGCACTCACTGTCACTCTGCACTCACTCTGCACTCACTGTCACTCTGCACTCACTCTGCACTCACTGTCACTTTGCACTCACTCTGCACTCACTGTCACTTGCTGTCACTCTGCACTCACTGTCACTCACTGTCACTCTGCACTCACTGTCACTCTGCACTCACTGTCACTCTGCACTCACTGTCACTCTGCACTCACTCTGCACTCACTGTCAATCTGCACTCACTCTGCACTCACTGTCTGCACTCACAGCCACTCTGCACTCAGTCTGCACTCACTGCCACTCTGCACTCAGTCTGCACTCACTGTCACTCTGCACTCACTGTCACTCTGCACTCACTGTCACTCTGCACTCACTGTCACTCTGCACTCACTCTGCACTCACTGTCACTCTGCACTCACTCTGCACTCACTGTCACTCTACACTCACTGTCACTCACTGTCACTCTGCACTCACTGTCACTCTGCACTCACTGTCACTCTGCACTCAGTCTGCACTCACTGTCACTCTGCACTCAGTCTGCACTCACTGTCACTCTGCACTCACTGTCACTCTGCACTCACTGTCACTCTGCACTCATTGTCACTCTGCACTCATTGTCACTCTGCACTCACTGTCACTCTGCACTCACTCTGCACTCACTGTCACTCTGCACTCACTGCCACTCTGCACTCACTGTCACTCTGCACTCACTGTCACTCTGCACTCACTGTCACTCTGCTCTCACTCTGCACTCACTGTCACTCTGCACTCACTCTGCACTCACTGTCTGCACTCACTGTCACTCTGCACTCAGTCTGCACTCACTGCCACTCTGCACTCAGTCTGCACTCACTGTCACTCTGCACTCACTGTCACTCTGCATTCACTGTCACTCTGCACTCACTGTCACTCTGCACTCACTCTGCACTCACTGTCACTCTGCACTCACTCTGCACTCACTGTCACTTTGCACTCACTCTGCACTCACTGTCACTTGCTGTCACTCTGCACTCACTGTCACTCACTGTCACTCTGCACTCACTGTCACTCTGCACTCACTGTCACTCTGCACTCACTGTCACTCTGCACTCACTCTGCACTCACTGTCAATCTGCACTCACTCTGCACTCACGGTCTGCACTCACAGCCACTCTGCACTCAGTCTGCACTCACTGCCACTCTGCACTCAGTCTGCACTTACTGTCACTCTGCACTCACTCTGCACTCACTGTCACTCTGCACTCACTGTCACTCTGCACTCACTCTGCACTCACTGTCACTCTGCACTCACTCTGCACTCACTGTCACTCTGCACTCACTCTGCACTCACTGTCACTACACTCACTGTCACTCACTGTCACTCTGCACTCACTGTCACTCTGCACTCACTGTCACTCTGCACTCAGTCTGCACTCACTGTCACTCTGCACTCAGTCTTCACTCACTGCCACTCTGCACTCAGTCTGCACTCACTGTCACTCTGCACTCAGTCTGCACTCACTGTCACACTGCACTCAGTCTGCAGTCACTGTCACTCTGCACTCAGTATGCACTCACCGCCACTCTGCACTCACCTTCACTCTGCACTCACTGTCACTCTGCACTCACTGTCACTCTGCACTCACTGCCACTCTGCACTCACTGCCACTCTACAATCACTGCCACTCTGCACTCAGTCTGCACTCACTGTCACTCTGCACTCACTGTCACTCTGCACTCAGTCTGCACTCACTGTCACTCTGCACTCACTGTCACTCTGCATTTACTGTCACTCTGCACTCACTGGCACTCTGCACTCATTGTCACTCTGCACTCAATGTCACTCTGCACTCACTGTCACTCTGCACTCACTCTGCACTCACTGTCACTTTGCACTCACTGCCACTTTGCACTCACTGTCACTCTGCACTCACTGTCACTCTGCACTCACTCTGCACTCACTGTCACTCTGCACTCATTCTGCACTCACTGTCACTTTGCACTCACTCTGCACTCACTGTCACTTGCTGTCACTCTGCACTCACTGTCACTCACTGTCACTCTGCACTCACTGTCACTCTGCACTCACTCTGCACTCACTGTCACTCTGCACTCACTCTGCACTCACTGTCTGCACTCACTGTCACTCTGCACTCAGTCTGCACTCACTGCCACTCTGCACTCAGTCTGCACTCACTGTCACTCTGCACTCACTGTCACTCTGCACTCATTGTCACTCTGCACTCACTGTCACTCTGCACTCACTCTGCACTCACTGTCACTCTGCACTCACTGTCACTTTGCACTCACTCTGCACTCACTGTCACTTACTGTCACTCTGCACTCACTGTCACTCACTGTCACTCTGCACTCACTGTCACTCTGCACTCACTGTCACTCTGCACTCACTCTGCATTTACTGTCAATCTGCACTCACTCTGCACTCACGGTCTGCACTCACAGCCACTCTGCACTCAGTCTGCACTCACTGCCACTCTGCACTCAATCTGCACTCACTGTCACTCTGCACTCACTGTCACTCTGCACTCACTGTCACTCTGCACTCACTGTCACTCTGCACTCACTCTGCACTCACTGTCACTCTGCACTCACTCTGCACTCACTGTCACTACACTCACTGTCACTCACTGTCACTCTGCACTCACTGTCACTCTGCACTCACTGTCACTCTGCACTCAGTCTGCACTCACTGTCACTCTGCACTAAGTCTTCACTCACTGCCACTCTGCACTCAGTCTGCACTCACTGTCACTCTGCACTAAGTCTGCCCTCACTGTCACTCTGCACTCAGTATGCACTCACTGTCACTCTGCACTCACTGTCACTCTCGCACTCACTCTGCACTCACTGTCACTCTGCACTCACTGTCACTCTGCACTCACTGTCACTCTGCACTCACCTTCACTCTGCACTCACTGTCACTCTGCACTCACTGTCACTCTGCATGCACTCACTGTCACTCTGCACTCACCGTCACTCTGCACTCACTGTCACTCTGCACTCACTGTCACTCTGCACTCACCGTCACTCTGCACTAACCGTCACTCTGCACTCACTGTCACTCTGCACTCACTGTCACTCTGCACTCACTGCCACTCTGCACTCACTGCCACTCTACAATCACTGCCACTCTGCACTCAGTCTGCATTCACTGTCACTCTGCACTCAGTCTGCACTCACTGTCACTCTGCACTCAGTCTGCACTCACTGTCACTCTGCACTCACTGTCACTCTGCATTTACTGTCACTCTGCACTCACTGTCACTCTGCACTCATTGTCACTCTGCACTCATTGTCACTCTGCACTCACTGTCACTCTGCACTCACTCTGCACTCACTGTCACTTTGCACTCACTGCCACTTTGCACTCACTTTCACTCTGCACTCACTGTCACTCTGCACTCACTGTCACTCTGCACTCACTCTGCACTCACTGTCACTCTGCACTCATTCTGCACTCACTGTCACTTTACACTCACTCTGCACTCACTGTCACTTGCTGTCACTCTGCACTCACTGTCACTCACTGTCACTCTGCACTCACTGTCACTCTGCACTCACTGTCACTCTGCACTCACTCTGCACTCACTATCACTCTGCACTCACTCTGAACTCACTGTCTGCACTCACTGTCACTCTGCACTCAGTCTGCACTCACTGCCACTCTGCACTCAGTCTGCAATCACTGTCACTCTGCACTCACTGTCACTCTGCACTCACTGTCACTCTGCACTCACTGTCACTCTGCACTCACTCTGCACTCACTGTCACTTTGCACTCACTCTGCACTCACTGTCACTTTGCACTCACTCTGCACTCACTGTCACTTGCTGTCACTCTGCACTCACTGTCACTCACTGTCACTCTGCATTCACTGTCACTCTGCACTCACTGTCACTCTGCACTCACTGTCACTCTGCACTCACTGTCACTCTGCACTCACTGTCAATCTGCACTCACTCTGCACTCACTGTCTGCACTCACAGCCACTCTGCACTCAGTCTGCACTCACTGCCACTCTGCACTCAGTCTGCACTCACTGTCACTCTGCACTCACTGTCACTCTGCACTCACTGTCACTCTGCACTCACTGTCACTCTGCACTCACTCTGCACTCACTGTCACTGCACTCACTCTGCACTCACTGTCACTCTACACTCACTGTCACTCACTGTCACTCTGCACTCACTGTCACTCTGCACTCACTGTCACTCTGCACTCAGTCTGCACTCACTGTCACTCTGCACTCACTGTCACTCTGCACTCACTGTCACTCTGCACTCATTGTCACTCTGCACTCATTGTCACTCTGCACTCACTGTCACTCTGCACTCACTCTGCACTCACTGTCACTCTGCACTCACTGCCACTCTGCACTCACTGTCACTCTGCACTCACTGTCACTCTGCACTCACTGTCACTCTGCTCTCACTCTGCACTCACTGTCACTCTGCACTCACTCTGCACTCACTGTCTGCACTCACTGTCACTCTGCACTCAGTCTGCACTCACTGCCACTCTGCACTCAGTCTGCACTCACTGTCACTCTGCACTCACTGCCACTCTGCACTCACTGTCACTCTGCACTCACTGTCACTCTGCACTCACTGCCACTCTGCACTCACTGCCACTCTACACTCACTGTCACTCTACACTCACTGTCACTCTGTACTCAATCTGCACTCACTGTCACTCTGCACTCAGTCTGCACTCACTGTAACTCTGCACTCAGTCTGCACTCACTGTCACTCTGCACTCAGTCTGCACTCACTGTCACTCTACACTCAGTCAGCACTCACTGTCACTCTGCACTCACTGTCACTCTGCACTCACTCTGCACTCACTGTCACTTTGCACTCACTCTGCACTCACTGTCACTTGCTGTCACTCTGCACTCACTGTCACTCACTGTCACTCTGCACTCACTGTCACTCTGCACTCACTGTCACTCTGCACTCACTGTCACTCTGCACTCACTCTGCACTCACTGTCAATCTGCACTCACTCTGCACTCACGGTCTGCACTCACAGCCACTCTGCACTCACTCTGCACTCACTGTCACTCTGCACTCACTCTGCACTCACTGTCACTACACTCACTGTCACTCACTGTCACTCTGCACTCACTGTCACTCTGCACTCACTGTCACTCTGCACTCAGTCTGCACTCACTGTCACTCTGCACTCAGTCTTCACTCACTGCCACTCTGCACTCAGTCTGCACTCACTGTCACTCTGCACTCAGTCTGCAGTCACTGTCACTCTGCACTCAGTATGCACTCACTGTCACTCTGCACTCACTGTCACTCTCGCACTCACTCTGCACTCACTGTCACTCTGCACTCACTGTCACTCTGCACTCACCGTCACTCTGCACTCACCTTCACTCTGCACTCACTGTCACTCTGCACTCACTGTCACTCTGCACTCACTGCCACTCTGCACTCACTGCCACTCTACAATCACTGCCACTCTGCACTCAGTCTGCACTCACTGTCACTCTGCACTCACTGTCACTCTGCACTCAGTCTGCACTCACTGTCACTCTGCACTCACTGTCACTCTGCATTTACTGTCACTCTGCACTCACTGGCACTCTGCACTCATTGTCACTCTGCACTCAATGTCACTCTGCACTCACTGTCACTCTGCATTCACTCTGCACTCATTGTCACTTTGCACTCACTGCCACTTTGCACTCACTGTCACTCTGCACTCACTGTCACTCTGCACTCACTTTGCACTCACTGTCACTCTGCACTCATTCTGCACTCACTGTCACTTTGCACTCACTCTGCACTCACTGTCACTTGCTGTCACTCTGCACTCACTGTCACTCACTGTCACTCTGCACTCACTGTCACTCTGCACTCACTCTGCACTCACTGTCACTCTGCACTCACTCTGCACTCACTGTCTGCACTCACTGTCACTCTGCACTCAGTCTGCACTCACTGCCACTCTGCACTCAGTCTGCAATCACTGTCACTCTGCACTCACTGTCACTCTGCACTCACTGTCACTCTGCACTCACTCTGCACTCACTGTCACTCTGCACTCACTCTGCACTCACTGTCACTTTGCACTCACTCTGCACTCACTGTCACTTACTGTCACTCTGCACTCACTGTCACTCACTGTCACTCTGCACTCACTGTCACTCTGCACTCACTGTTACTCTGCACTCACTGTCACTCTGCACTCACTGTCAATCTGCACTCACTCTGCACTCATGGTCTGCACTCACAGCCACTCTGCACTCAGTCTGCACTCACTGCCACTCTGCACTCAATCTGCACTCACTGTCACTCTGCACTCACTCTGCACTCACTGTCACTCTGCACTCACTGTCACTCTGCACTCACTGTCACTCTGCACTCACTCTGCACTCACTGTCACTCTGCACTCACTCTGCACTCACTGTCACTACACTCACTGTCACTCACTGTCACTCTGCACTCACTGTCACTCTGCACTCACTGTCACTCTGCACTCAGTCTGCACTCACTGTCACTCTGCACTAAGTCTTCACTCACTGCCACTCTGCACTCAGTCTGCACTCACTGTCACTCTGCACTCAGTCTGCACTCACTGTCACTCTGCACTCAGTATGCACTCACTGTCACTCTGCACTCACTGTCACTCTCGCACTCACTCTGCACTCACTGTCACTCTGCACTCACTGTCACTCTGCACTCACCGTCACTCTGCACTCACCTTCACTCTGCACTCACTGTCACTCTGCACTCACTGTCACTCTGCATGCACTCACTGTCACTCTGCACTCACCATCACTCTGCACTCACTGTCACTCTGCACTCACTGTCACTCTGCACTCACCGTCACTCTGCACTCACCGTCACTCTGCACTCACTGTCACTCTGCACTCACTGTCACTCTGCACTCACTGCCACTCTGCACTCACTGCCACTCTACAATCACTGCCACTCTGCACTCAGTCTGCATTCACTGTCACTCTGCACTCAGTCTGCACTCACTGTCACTCTGCACTCAGTCTGCACTCACTGTCACTCTGCACTCACTGTCACTCTGCATTTACTGTCACTCTGCACTCACTGTCACTCTGCACTCATTGTCACTCTGCACTCATTGTCACTCTGCACTCACTGTCACTCTGCACTCAGTCTGCACTCACTGTCACTTTGCACTCACTGCCACTTTGCACTCACTGTCACTCTGCACTCACTGTCACTCTGCACTCACTGTCACTCTGCACTCACTCTGCACTCACTGTCACTCTGCACTCATTCTGCACTCACTGTCACTTTACACTCACTCTGCACTCACTGTCACTTGCTGTCACTCTGCACTCACTGTCACTCACTGTCACTCTGCACTCACTGTCACTCTGCACTCACTGTCACTCTGCACTCACTCTGCACTCACTGTCACTCTGCACTCACTCTGCACTCACTGTCTGCACTCACTGTCACTCTGCACTCAGTCTGCACTCACTGCCACTCTGCACTCAGTCTGCAATCACTGTCACTCTGCACTCACTGTCACTCTGCACTCACTGTCACTCTGCACTCACTGTCACTCTGCACTCACTCTGCACTCACTGTCACTCTGCACTCACTCTGCACTCACTGTCACTTTGCACTCACTCTGCACTCACTGTCACTTGCTGTCACTCTGCACTCACTGTCACTCACTGTCACTCTGCACTCACTGTCACTCTGCACTCACTGTCACTCTGCACTCACTGTCACTCTGCACTCACTCTGCACTCACTGTCAATCTGCACTCACTCTGCACTCACTGTCTGCACCCACAGCCTCTCTGCACTCAGTCTGCACTCACTGCCACTCTGCACTCACTGTCACTCTGCACTCACTGTCTCTCTGCACTCACTGTCACTCTGCACTCACTCTGCACTCACTGTCACTCTGCACTCACTCTGCACTCACTGTCACTCAGCACTCACTGTCACTCACTCTCACTCTGCACTCACTGTCACTCTGCACTCACTGTCACTCTGCACTCAGTCTGCACTCACTGTCACTCTGCACTCACTGTCACTCTGCACTCACTGTCACTCTGCACTCATTGTCACTCTGCACTCATTGTCACTCTGCACTCACTGTCACTCTGCACTCACTCTGCACTCACTGTCACTCTGCACTCACTGCCACTCTGCACTCACTGTCACTCTGCACTCACTGTCACTCTGCACTCACTGTCACTCTGCTCTCACTCTGCACTCACTGTCACTCTGCACTCACTCTGCACTCACTGTCTGCACTCACTGTCACTCTGCACTCAGTCTGCACTCACTGCCACTCTGCACTCAGTCTGGACTCACTGTCACTCTGCACTCACTGTCACTCTGCATTCACTGTCACTCTGCACTCACTGTCACTCTGCACTCACTCTGCACTCACTGTCACTCTGCACTCACTCTGCACTCACTGTCACTTTGCACTCACTCTGCACTCACTGTCACTTGCTGTCACTCTGCACTCACTGTCACTCACTGCCACTCTACAATCACTGCCACTCTGCACTCAGTCTGCACTCACTGTCACTCTGCACTCACTGTCACTCTGCACTCAGTCTGCACTCACTGTCACTCTGCACTCACTGTCACTCTGCATTTACTGTCACTCTGCACTCACTGGCACTCTGCACTCATTGTCACTCTGCACTCATTGTCACTCTGCACTCACTGTCACTCTGCACTCACTCTGCACTCACTGTCACTTTGCACTCACTGTCACTCTGCACTCACTGTCACTCTGCACTCACTCTGCACTCACTGTCACTCTGCACTCATTCTGCACTCACTGTCACTTTGCACTCACTCTGCACTCACTGTCACTTGCTGTCACTCTGCACTCACTGTCACTCACTGTCACTCTGCACTCACTGTCACTCTGCACTCACTCTGCACTCACTGTCACTCTGCACTCAGTCTGCACTCACTGCCACTCTGCACTCAGTCTGCAATCACTGTCACTCTGCACTCACTGTCACTCTGCACTCACTGTCACTCTGCACTCACTGTCACTCTGCACTCACTCCGCACTCACTGTCACTCTGCACTCACTCTGCACTCACTGTCACTTTGCACTCACTCTGCACTCACTGTCACTTGCTGTCACTCTGCACACACTGTCACTCACTGTCACTCTGCACTCACTGTCACTCTGCACTCACTGTCACTCTGCACTCACTGTCACTCTGCACTCACTGTCAATCTGCACTCACTCTGCACTCACTGTCTGCACTCACAGCCACTCTGCACTCAGTCTGCACTCACTGCCACTCTGCACTCAGTCTGCACTCACTGTCACTCTGCACTCACTTTGCACTCACTGTCACTCTGCACTCACTGTCACTCTGCACTCACTGTCACTCTGCACTCACTCTGCACTCACTGTCACTCTGCACTCACTCTGCACTCACTGTCACTCTACACTCACTGTCACTCACTGTCACTCTGCACTCACTGTCACTCTGCACTCACTGTCACTCTGCACTCAGTCTGCACTCACTGTTATCTGCACTCAGTCTGCACTCACTGCCACTCTGCACTCACTGTCTGCACTCACTGTCACTCTGCACTCAGTCTGCACTCACTGCCACTCTGCACTCAGTCTGCAATCACTGTCACTCTGCACTCACTGTCACTCTGCACTCACTGTCACTCTGCACTCACTGTCACTCTGCACTCACTCCGCACTCACTGTCACTCTGCACTCACTCTGCACTCACTGTCACTTTGCACTCACTCTGCACTCACTGTCACTTGCTGTCACTCTGCACACACTGTCACTCACTGTCACTCTGCACTCACTGTCACTCTGCACTCACTGTCACTCTGCACTCACTGTCACTCTGCACTCACTGTCAATCTGCACTCACTCTGCACTCACTGTCTGCACTCACAGCCACTCTGCACTCAGTCTGCACTCACTGCCACTCTGCACTCAGTCTGCACTCACTGTCACTCTGCACTCACTTTGCACTCACTGTCACTCTGCACTCACTGTCACTCTGCACTCACTGTCACTCTGCACTCACTCTGCACTCACTGTCACTCTGCACTCACTCTGCACTCACTGTCACTCTACACTCACTGTCACTCACTGTCACTCTGCACTCACTGTCACTCTGCACTCACTGTCACTCTGCACTCAGTCTGCACTCACTGTTATCTGCACTCAGTCTGCACTCACTGCCACTCTGCACTCAGTCTGCACTCACTGTCACTCTGCACTCAGTCTGCACTCACTATCACTCTGCACTCAGTATGCACTCACTGTCACTCTGCACTCACTGTCACTCTCGCACTCACTCTGCACTCACTGTCACTCTGCACTCACTGTCACTCTGCATTCACCGTCACTCTGCACTCACCTTCACTCTGCACTCACTGTCACTCTGCCCTCACTGTCACTCTGCATGCACTCACTGTCACTCTGCACTCACCGTCACTCTGCACTCACTGTCACTCTGCACTCACTCTCACTCTGCACTCACCGTCACTCTGCACTCACCGTCACTCTGCACTCACTGTCACTCTGCACTCACTGTCACTCTGCACTCACTGCCACTCAGCACTCACTGCCACTCTACACTCACTGCCACTCTGCACTCAGTCTGCACTCACTGTCACTCTGCACTCAGTCTAGACTCACTGTCACTCTGCACTCAGTCTGCACTCACTGTCACTCTGCACTCACTGTCACTCTGCACTCACTGTCACTCTGCACTCATTGTCACTCTGCACTCACTCTGCACTCACTGTCACTCTGCACTCATTCTGCACTCACTGTCACTTTGCACTCACTCTGCACTCACTGTCACTTGCTGTCACTCTGCACTCACTGTCACTCACTGTCACTCTGCACTCACTGTCACTCTGCACTCACTGTCACTCTGCACTCACTCTGCACTCACTGTCACTCTGCACTCACTCTGCACTCACTGTCACTCTGCACTCAGTCTGCACTCACTGCCACTCTGCACTCAGTCTGCACTCACTGTCACTGTGCACTCACTGTCACTCTGCACTCACTGTCACTCTGCACTCACTGTCACTCTGCACTCACTCTGCACTCACTGTCACTCTGCACTCACTCTGCACTCACTGTCACTTGCTGTCACTCTGCACTCACTGTCACTCACTGTCACTCTGCACTCACTGTCACTCTGCACTCACTGTCACTCTGCACTCACTGTCACTCTGCACTCACTGTCACTCTGCACTCACTCTGCACTCACTGTCTGCACTCACAGCCACTCTGCACTCAGTCTGCACTCACTGCCACTCTGCACTCAGTCTGCACTCACTGTCACTCTGCACTCACTCTGCACTCACTGTCACTCTGCACTCACTGTCTGCACTCACTGTAACTCTGCACTCAGTCTGCACTCACTGTCTGCACTCACTGTCACTCTGCACTCAGTCTGCACTCACTGCCAATCTGCACTCAGTCTGCACTCACTTTCACTCTGCACTCACTCTGCACTCACTGCCACTCTGCACTCACTGTCACTCTGCACTCACTGTCACTCTGCACTCACTGTCACTCTGCATTCACTGTCACTCTGCACTCACTCTGCACTCACTGTCACTCTGCACTCACTCTGCACTCACTGTCTGCACTCACTGTCACTCTGCACTCAGTCTGCACTCACTGCCACTCTGCACTCAGTCTGCACTCACTGTCACTCTGCACTCAGTCTGCACTCACTGTCACTCTGCACTCACTGTCACTCTTGCACTCACTGTCACTCTGCACTCATTGTCACTCTGCACTCACTGTCACTCTGCACTCACTGTCACTCTGCTCTCACTGTCACTCTGCACTCACTGTCACTCTGCACTCACTGTCACTCTGCACTCTGTCTGCACTCACTGTCACTCTGCACTCACTCTGCACTCACTGTCACTCTGCACTCACTCTGCACTCACTGTCACTCTACACTCACTGTCACTCACTGTCACTCTGCACTCACTGTCACTCTGCACTCAGTCTGCACTCACTGTCACTCTGCACTCAGTCTGCACTCACTGCCACTCTGCACTCAGTCTGCACTCACTGTCACTCTGCACTCAGTCTGCACTCACTGTCACTCTGCACTCAGTCTGCACTCACTGTCACTCTGCACTCACTGTCACTCTCGCACTCACTCTGCACTCACTGTCACTCTGCACTCACTGTCACTCTGCACTCACTGTCACTCTGCACTCACCGTCACTCTGCACTCACCATCACTATGCACTCACTGTCACTCTGCACTCACTGCCACTCTGCACTCACTGTCACTCTGCACTCACTGTCACTCTGCACTCACTGTCACTCTGCACTCACTGCCACTCTGCACTCACTGCCACTCTACACTCACTGTCACTCTACACTCACTGTCACTCTGTACTCAATCTGCACTCACTGTCACTCTGCACTCAGTCTGCACTCACTGTAACTCTGCACTCAGTCTGCACTCACTGTCACTCTGCACTCAGTCTGCACTCACTGTCACTCTACACTCAGTCAGCACTCACTGTCACTCTGCACTCACTGTCACTCTCGCACTCACTCTGCACTCACTGTCACTTAGCACTCACTGTCACTCTGCACTCACTGTCACTCTGCATGCACTGACACTCTGCACTCACTGTCACTCTGCACTCAGTCTGCACTCACTGCCACTCTGCACTCAGTCTGCAATCACTGTCACTCTGCACTCACTGTCACTCTGCACTCACTGTCACTCTGCACTCACTGTCACTCTGCACTCACTCTGCACTCACTGTCACTCTGCACTCACTCTGCACTCACTGTCACTTTGCACTCACTCTGCACTCACTGTCACTTGCTGTCACTCTGCACTCACTGTCACTCACTGTCACTCTGCACTCACTGTCACTCTGCACTCACTGTCACTCTGCACTCACTGTCACTCTGCACTCACTCTGCACTCACTGTCAATCTGCACTCACTCTGCACTCACTGTCTGCACCCACAGCCTCTCTGCACTCAGTCTGCACTCACTGCCACTCTGCACTCACTGTCACTCTGCACTCACTGTCTCTCTGCACTCACTGTCACTCTGCACTCACTCTGCACTCACTGTCACTCTGCACTCACTCTGCACTCACTGTCACTCAGCACTCACTGTCACTCACTCTCACTCTGCACTCACTGTCACTCTGCACTCACTGTCACTCTGCACTCAGTCTGCACTCACTGTCACTCTGCACTCACTGTCACTCTGCACTCACTGTCACTCTGCACTCATTGTCACTCTGCACTCATTGTCACTCTGCACTCACTGTCACTCTGCACTCACTCTGCACTCACTGTCACTCTGCACTCACTGCCACTCTGCACTCACTGTCACTCTGCACTCACTGTCACTCTGCACTCACTGTCACTCTGCTCTCACTCTGCACTCACTGTCACTCTGCACTCACTCTGCACTCACTGTCTGCACTCACTGTCACTCTGCACTCAGTCTGCACTCACTGCCACTCTGCACTCAGTCTGGACTCACTGTCACTCTGCACTCACTGTCACTCTGCATTCACTGTCACTCTGCACTCACTGTCACTCTGCACTCACTCTGCACTCACTGTCACTCTGCACTCACTCTGCACTCACTGTCACTTTGCACTCACTCTGCACTCACTGTCACTTGCTGTCACTCTGCACTCACTGTCACTCACTGCCACTCTACAATCACTGCCACTCTGCACTCAGTCTGCACTCACTGTCAGTCTGCACTCACTGTCACTCTGCACTCACTGTCACTCTGCATTTACTGTCACTCTGCACTCACTGGCACTCTGCACTCATTGTCACTCTGCACTCATTGTCACTCTGCACTCACTGTCACTCTGCACTCACTCTGCACTCACTGTCACTTTGCACTCACTGTCACTCTGCACTCACTGTCACTCTGCACTCACTCTGCACTCACTGTCACTCTGCACTCATTCTGCACTCACTGTCACTTTGCACTCACTCTGCACTCACTGTCACTTGCTGTCACTCTGCACTCACTGTCACTCACTGTCACTCTGCACTCACTGTCACTCTGCACTCACTCTGCACTCACTGTCACTCTGCACTCAGTCTGCACTCACTGCCACTCTGCACTCAGTCTGCAATCACTGTCACTCTGCACTCACTGTCACTCTGCACTCACTGTCACTCTGCACTCACTGTCACTCTGCACTCACTCCGCACTCACTGTCACTCTGCACTCACTCTGCACTCACTGTCACTTTGCACTCACTCTGCACTCACTGTCACTTGCTGTCACTCTGCACACACTGTCACTCACTGTCACTCTGCACTCACTGTCACTCTGCACTCACTGTCACTCTGCACTCACTGTCACTCTGCACTCACTGTCAATCTGCACTCACTCTGCACTCACTGTCTGCACTCACAGCCACTCTGCACTCAGTCTGCACTCACTGCCACTCTGCACTCAGTCTGCACTCACTGTCACTCTGCACTCACTTTGCACTCACTGTCACTCTGCACTCACTGTCACTCTGCACTCACTGTCACTCTGCACTCACTCTGCACTCACTGTCACTCTGCACTCACTCTGCACTCACTGTCACTCTACACTCACTGTCACTCACTGTCACTCTGCACTCACTGTCACTCTGCACTCACTGTCACTCTGCACTCAGTCTGCACTCACTGTTATCTGCACTCAGTCTGCACTCACTGCCACTCTGCACTCACTGTCTGCACTCACTGTCACTCTGCACTCAGTCTGCACTCACTGCCACTCTGCACTCAGTCTGCAATCACTGTCACTCTGCACTCACTGTCACTCTGCACTCACTGTCACTCTGCACTCACTGTCACTCTGCACTCACTCCGCACTCACTGTCACTCTGCACTCACTCTGCACTCACTGTCACTTTGCACTCACTCTGCACTCACTGTCACTTGCTGTCACTCTGCACACACTGTCACTCACTGTCACTCTGCACTCACTGTCACTCTGCACTCACTGTCACTCTGCACTCACTGTCAATCTGCACTCACTCTGCACTCACTGTCTGCACTCACAGCCACTCTGCACTCAGTCTGCACTCACTGCCACTCTGCACTCAGTCTGCACTCACTGTCACTCTGCACTCACTCTGCACTCACTGTCACTCTGCACTCACTGTCACTCTGCACTCACTCTGCACTCACTGTCACTCTACACTCACTGTCACTCACTGTCACTCTGCACTCACTGTCACTCTGCACTCACTGTCACTCTGCACTCAGTCTGCACTCACTGTTATCTGCACTCAGTCTGCACTCACTGCCACTCTGCACTCAGTCTGCACTCACTGTCACTCTGCACTCAGTCTGCACTCACTATCACTCTGCACTCAGTATGCACTCACTGTCACTCTGCACTCACTGTCACTCTCGCACTCACTCTGCACTCACTGTCACTCTGCACTCACTGTCACTCTGCATTCACCGTCACTCTGCACTCACCTTCACTCTGCACTCACTGTCACTCTGCCCTCACTGTCACTCTGCATGCACTCACTGTCACTCTGCACTCACCGTCACTCTGCACTCACTGTCACTCTGCACTCACTCTCACTCTGCACTCACCGTCACTCTGCACTCACCGTCACTCTGCACTCACTGTCACTCTGCACTCACTGTCACTCTGCACTCACTGCCACTCTGCACTCACTGCCACTCTACACTCACTGCCACTCTGCACTCAGTCTGCACTCACTGTCACTCTGCACTCAGTCTAGACTCACTGTCACTCTGCACTCAGTCTGCACTCACTGTCACTCTGCACTCACTGTCACTCTGCACTCACTGTCACTCTGCACTCATTGTCACTCTGCACTCACTCTGCACTCACTGTCACTCTGCACTCATTCTGCACTCACTGTCACTTTGCACTCACTCTGCACTCACTGTCACTTGCTGTCACTCTGCACTCACTGTCACTCACTGTCACTCTGCACTCACTGTCACTCTGCACTCACTGTCACTCTGCACTCACTCTGCACTCACTGTCACTCTGCACTCACTCTGCACTCACTGTCACTCTGCACTCAGTCTGCACTCACTGCCACTCTGCACTCAGTCTGCACTCACTGTCACTGTGCACTCACTGTCACTCTGCACTCACTGTCACTCTGCACTCACTGTCACTCTGCACTCACTCTGCACTCACTGTCACTCTGCACTCACTCTGCACTCACTGTCACTTGCTGTCACTCTGCACTCACTGTCACTCACTGTCACTCTGCACTCACTGTCACTCTGCACTCACTGTCACTCTGCACTCACTGTCACTCTGCACTCACTGTCACTCTGCACTCACTCTGCACTCACTGTCTGCACTCACAGCCACTCTGCACTCAGTCTGCACTCACTGCCACTCTGCACTCAGTCTGCACTCACTGTCACTCTGCACTCACTCTGCACTCACTGTCACTCTGCACTCACTGTCTGCACTCACTGTAACTCTGCACTCAGTCTGCACTCACTGTCTGCACTCACTGTCACTCTGCACTCAGTCTGCACTCACTGCCAATCTGCACTCAGTCTGCACTCACTTTCACTCTGCACTCACTCTGCACTCACTGCCACTCTGCACTCACTGTCACTCTGCACTCACTGTCACTCTGCACTCACTGTCACTCTGCATTCACTGTCACTCTGCACTCACTCTGCACTCACTGTCACTCTGCACTCACTCTGCACTCACTGTCTGCACTCACTGTCACTCTGCACTCAGTCTGCACTCACTGCCACTCTGCACTCAGTCTGCACTCACTGTCACTCTGCACTCAGTCTGCACTCACTGTCACTCTGCACTCACTGTCACTCTTGCACTCACTGTCACTCTGCACTCATTGTCACTCTGCACTCACTGTCACTCTGCACTCACTGTCACTCTGCTCTCACTGTCACTCTGCACTCACTGTCACTCTGCACTCACTGTCACTCTGCACTCTGTCTGCACTCACTGTCACTCTGCACTCACTCTGCACTCACTGTCACTCTGCACTCACTCTGCACTCACTGTCACTCTACACTCACTGTCACTCACTGTCACTCTGCACTCACTGTCACTCTGCACTCAGTCTGCACTCACTGTCACTCTGCACTCAGTCTGCACTCACTGCCACTCTGCACTCAGTCTGCACTCACTGTCACTCTGCACTCAGTCTGCACTCACTGTCACTCTGCACTCAGTCTGCACTCACTGTCACTCTGCACTCACTGTCACTCTCGCACTCACTCTGCACTCACTGTCACTCTGCACTCACTGTCACTCTGCACTCACTGTCACTCTGCACTCACCGTCACTCTGCACTCACCATCACTATGCACTCACTGTCACTCTGCACTCACTGCCACTCTGCACTCACTGTCACTCTGCACTCACTGTCACTCTGCACTCACTGTCACTCTGCACTCACTGCCACTCTGCACTCACTGCCACTCTACACTCACTGTCACTCTACACTCACTGTCACTCTGTACTCAATCTGCACTCACTGTCACTCTGCACTCAGTCTGCACTCACTGTAACTCTGCACTCAGTCTGCACTCACTGTCACTCTGCACTCAGTCTGCACTCACTGTCACTCTACACTCAGTCAGCACTCACTGTCACTCTGCACTCACTGTCACTCTCGCACTCACTCTGCACTCACTGTCACTTAGCACTCACTGTCACTCTGCACTCACTGTCACTCTGCATGCACTGACACTCTGCACTCACTGTCACTCTGCACTCAGTCTGCACTCACTGCCACTCTGCACTCAGTCTGCACTCACTGTCACTCTGCACTCACTGTCACTCTGCATTCACTGTCACTCTGCACTCACTGTCACTCTGCACTCACTCTGCACTCACTGTCACTCTGCACTCACTCTGCACTCACTGTCACTTTGCACTCACTCTGCACTCACTGTCACTTACTGTCACTCTGCACTTACTGTCACTCTGCACTCACTGTCACTCTGCACTCACTGTCACTCTGCACTCACTGTCACTCTGCACTCACTGTCACTCTGCACTGACTCTGCACTCACTGCCAATCTGCACTCACTCTGCACTCACGGTCTGCACTCACAGCCACTCTGCACTCAGTCTGCACTCACTGCCACTCTGCACTCAGTCTGCACTCACTGTCACTCTGCACTCACTCTGCACTCACTGTCACTCTGCACTCACTGTCACTCTGCACTCACTGTCACTCTGCACTCACTCTGCACTCACTGTCACTCTGCACTCACTCTGCACTCACTGTCACTACACTCACTGTCACTCACTGTCACTCTGCACTCACTGTCACTCTGCACTCACTGTCACTCTGCACTCAGTCTGCACTCACTGTCACTCTGCACTCAGTCTTCACTCACTGCCACTCTGCACTCAGTCTGCACTCACTGTCACTCTGCACTCAGTCTGCACTCACTGTCACTCTGCACTCAGTATGCACTCACTGTCACTCTGCACTCACTGTCACTCTCGCACTCACTCTGCACTCACTGTCACTCTGCACTCACTGTCACTCTGCACTCACTCTGCACTCACTGTCACTACACTCACTGTCACTCACTGTCACTCTGCACTCACTGTCACTCTGCACTCACTGTCACTCTGCACTCAGTCTGCACTCACTGTCACTCTGCACTCAGTCTTCACTCACTGCCACTCTGCACTCAGTCTGCACTCACTGTCACTCTGCACTCAGTCTGCACTCACTGTCACTCTGCACTCAGTATGCACTCACTGTCACTCTGCACTCACTGTCACTCTCGCACTCACTCTGCACTCACTGTCACTCTGCACTCACTGTCACTCTGCACTCACCGTCACTCTGCACTCACCTTCACTCTGCACTCACTGTCACTCTGCACTCACTGTCACTCTGCATGCACTCACTGTCACTCTGCACTCACCGTCACTCTGCACTCACTGTCACTCTGCACTCACTGTCATTCTGCTCCCACCGTCACTCTGCACTCACCGTCACTCTGCACTCACTGCCACTCTGCACTCACTGTCACTCTGCACTCACTGTCACTCTGCACTCACTGTCACTCTGCTCTCACTCTGCACTCACTGTCACTCTGCACTCACTCTGCACTCACTGTCTGCACTCACTGTCACTCTGCACTCAGTCTGCACTCACTGCCACTCTGCACTCAGTCTGGACTCACTGTCACTCTGCACTCACTGTCACTCTGCATTCACTGTCACTCTGCACTCACTGTCACTCTGCACTCACTCTGCACTCACTGTCACTCTGCACTCACTCTGCACTCACTGTCACTTTGCACTCACTCTGCACTCACTGTCACTTGCTGTCACTCTGCACTCACTGTCACTCACTGCCACTCTACAATCACTGCCACTCTGCACTCAGTCTGCACTCACTGTCACTCTGCACTCACTGTCACTCTGCACTCAGTCTGCACTCACTGTCACTCTGCACTCACTGTCACTCTGCATTTACTGTCACTCTGCACTCACTGGCACTCTGCACTCATTGTCACTCTGCACTCATTGTCACTCTGCACTCACTGTCACTCTGCACTCACTCTGCACTCACTGTCACTTTGCACTCACTGTCACTCTGCACTCACTGTCACTCTGCACTCACTCTGCACTCACTGTCACTCTGCACTCATTCTGCACTCACTGTCACTTTGCACTCACTCTGCACTCACTGTCACTTGCTGTCACTCTGCACTCACTGTCACTCACTGTCACTCTGCACTCACTGTCACTCTGCACTCACTCTGCACTCACTGTCACTCTGCACTCAGTCTGCACTCACTGCCACTCTGCACTCAGTCTGCAATCACTGTCACTCTGCACTCACTGTCACTCTGCACTCACTGTCACTCTGCACTCACTGTCACTCTGCACTCACTCCGCACTCACTGTCACTCTGCACTCACTCTGCACTCACTGTCACTTTGCACTCACTCTGCACTCACTGTCACTTGCTGTCACTCTGCACACACTGTCACTCACTGTCACTCTGCACTCACTGTCACTCTGCACTCACTGTCACTCTGCACTCACTGTCACTCTGCACTCACTGTCAATCTGCACTCACTCTGCACTCACTGTCTGCACTCACAGCCACTCTGCACTCAGTCTGCACTCACTGCCACTCTGCACTCAGTCTGCACTCACTGTCACTCTGCACTCACTTTGCACTCACTGTCACTCTGCACTCACTGTCACTCTGCACTCACTGTCACTCTGCACTCACTCTGCACTCACTGTCACTCTGCACTCACTCTGCACTCACTGTCACTCTACACTCACTGTCACTCACTGTCACTCTGCACTCACTGTCACTCTGCACTCACTGTCACTCTGCACTCAGTCTGCACTCACTGTTATCTGCACTCAGTCTGCACTCACTGCCACTCTGCACTCACTGTCTGCACTCACTGTCACTCTGCACTCAGTCTGCACTCACTGCCACTCTGCACTCAGTCTGCAATCACTGTCACTCTGCACTCACTGTCACTCTGCACTCACTGTCACTCTGCACTCACTGTCACTCTGCACTCACTCCGCACTCACTGTCACTCTGCACTCACTCTGCACTCACTGTCACTTTGCACTCACTCTGCACTCACTGTCACTTGCTGTCACTCTGCACACACTGTCACTCACTGTCACTCTGCACTCACTGTCACTCTGCACTCACTGTCACTCTGCACTCACTGTCACTCTGCACTCACTGTCAATCTGCACTCACTCTGCACTCACTGTCTGCACTCACAGCCACTCTGCACTCAGTCTGCACTCACTGCCACTCTGCACTCAGTCTGCACTCACTGTCACTCTGCACTCACTTTGCACTCACTGTCACTCTGCACTCACTGTCACTCTGCACTCACTGTCACTCTGCACTCACTCTGCACTCACTGTCACTCTGCACTCACTCTGCACTCACTGTCACTCTACACTCACTGTCATTCACTGTCACTCTGCACTCACTGTCACTCTGCACTCACTGTCACTCTGCACTCAGTCTGCACTCACTGTTATCTGCACTCAGTCTGCACTCACTGCCACTCTGCACTCAGTCTGCACTCACTGTCACTCTGCACTCAGTCTGCACTCACTATCACTCTGCACTCAGTATGCACTCACTGTCACTCTGCACTCACTGTCACTCTCGCACTCACTCTGCACTCACTGTCACTCTGCACTCACTGTCACTCTGCATTCACCGTCACTCTGCACTCACCTTCACTCTGCACTCACTGTCACTCTGCCCTCACTGTCACTCTGCATGCACTCACTGTCACTCTGCACTCACCGTCACTCTGCACTCACTGTCACTCTGCACTCACTCTCACTCTGCACTCACCGTCACTCTGCACTCACCGTCACTCTGCACTCACTGTCACTCTGCACTCACTGTCACTCTGCACTCACTGCCACTCTGCACTCACTGCCACTCTACACTCACTGCCACTCTGCACTCAGTCTGCACTCACTGTCACTCTGCACTCAGTCTAGACTCACTGTCACTCTGCACTCAGTCTGCACTCACTGTCACTCTGCACTCACTGTCACTCTGCACTCACTGTCACTCTGCACTCATTGTCACTCTGCACTCACTCTGCACTCACTGTCACTCTGCACTCATTCTGCACTCACTGTCACTTTGCACTCACTCTGCACTCACTGTCACTTGCTGTCACTCTGCACTCACTGTCACTCACTGTCACTCTGCACTCACTGTCACTCTGCACTCACTGTCACTCTGCACTCACTCTGCACTCACTGTCACTCTGCACTCACTCTGCACTGTTGGACAGGCCACATGACGGGCCGCTCTCCCCCGGCTCGACCAAGCCCGAGCCAGTCATACAAGCACCACACACCACCATTGCACGTCCTACGTCCCCTCAGGGACACCTGCCCTCGAGCATGATAACCTCGTGGGTCCGATCCACGGCCGACCCACGCGCCCAGCCCGGGCCGCCATCTTGGACACTTCGCCACGAGGCCGCCTGGCCCCCGATCGACCTCAACCCCGGGCCTAGCCCGGCCTCAGACATTCCGGCACCACCCTCCACCCAGGAGGTGAGCGGACTACTTGGCAAGTCAATGGGAGAAAGAGGTGCCGATGGCTCTCCCCCGCCAAGTGCCGCTCGCCCATCGCCTCCCCGGGCGCTGGCTCCACCCCCCTGCTGGGTGTCTGGACTCCCTCATCCCGGACCTCCCGACCTCCAAGTGCGAGGGTCCGGACATCAAAGCACGCCAGCCCTATAACTGGGGCAGCTCCAGAACAGGAAGGCAGTTGTATCTTGGAGTCGAGAGACGAAAGAAGAACTCATCCTGGACGGACTACTGGCGCTGCCGTAGCTCTGTCCTGTGCACCATCATCCTGCCTGTTGGCGCTGCCACAGCCGTCGTAACCTTCATCCTTCACCGTCGTCCGGATCTGCTGGCGAGGCCGCGGACCGTTGTAACTGTCATCTGCATCGGGACCTGCTTGGCTTCTCCACGGCCCGTCGACCATCCTTCATCCATATCGGGACCTGCTTGGCTTCTCCACGGCCCGCCGACCACCCTTCAGCCATCTCGGGACCTGCTTGGCTCCTCCACGGCCCGACCAGCAACCACGCCGAGCTCGAGGATTGAGAGCTATTGAACTCATTGGTAACTAAGACTGTCCCGCTACCCTTTTCCTCAACCAGAGATCAGAACCGAGGGGACCCCTGAGTCCAGACCTCCTTGTATTATATCAACGTAACCTAAGAAGTGCATATAAAGTCTCGTTAACCTTCCATCTTGTGTGGTGTCCGTCTGTGGGGGGGAAGTTACTTATCTGTACAGTCGTTGGAGACGGCTCTCCCTGGAGACCTCTCCCCGTAATCTCGGCCGACCCTCCCGGTCCGTCTAACATTGGTGGCAGCGGTGGGATCCGAATCACCGCATAACGTACAGAGAGTAGCTCACCCCACAACGAACAACAATGTCGACTAAAGAGAGCGGATCAACTGAGAAGTTCCAAATGGAAAAGCTAGAGGAATACAGCCATCGTGAACTAAAGCAGTTCTGCATCGAACTAGGTATCGCTACCACCGGACTAAGTACCAAGGACGATTTTAAGCATGCCCTAGAATCTTGGGCAGAGACCGGGGATGTCGAAGCCCCGGAGCAAAGCACCGCGAAAAAGACCAACACGGCCCCTGAAGAGCAAAGAACGGGTCTCTCGCAAGACGAGATCCAAGAAAGAGAAAAAGCCCGACTACACGAACTTGAAATGGCCCGACTCAAGATGGACATAGAACTCAAATTGGCCGAGCAAAAAATAAACTTAGAGCACCTTCGCCTCCGAGAAGAAAGAGAGGAGAAACAGAGGCAAAGGGAGCTCGAGGAAAAAAGGCTAACGTACGAGCACGAGCGGAACCTAGCCGAGATCAACCTGCGCAAACAGAATAAAGAATTAGGGGTGCCCGACAGACCGTCCACCCCCGGGACCACGGACAAAAAAGTGCACATCCCCAAGGATGTGGTCCGAGAATATTTTCGAGAAGACGACATCCAGCAATGGTTTAAGGCATATGAAATCGCGATGACTGCGCACCGGATCGATAGAGCCGACTGGGGAGCCGGCCTATGGGGCAAATTCCTCAATGAGGGCCGCGATACTCTGTTACAGCTCCCAGACCACCAGATGACCTCCTACGACCATATGAAAGCGGCCCTCCTCACTCGCTATGGCCTCACGCCCGAGATGTACCGTCAGAGGTTCCGAGACTGCACACGCATTCCAGGTACAACTTGGGTGGACTATGTAACGTACTTCAGCCGAGCCTTCGAAGGCTGGATCAGAGGGAACAACGTCACGACCTACGAGCAGTTGTTCAATCTGATGGTATGGGAGCATCTGTCCAACAACTGCTTCATTGAACTACGCCAACACCTCCTCGACAGCAAGTTAACCGATCCCCGGCAGCTCGCAGCCGAAGCTGACCGGTGGGAGATCACCCGAGTGGGCCGGAATGGGTCCTACGAGCAGAACAGGAACAACAATGGTCACCACCGATCCAGAGGAGGAGGAGGGGGCCAAGGACGAGGAAGAGACAACACTCCGGCCGCCCCCACTACCAGCACCACCCCCCCGGCCAACCGGGGCAGCACCCCGGCGCGACCGGGATACAGAGCCAATGTTACATGTCACCGATGCCAACGAGTAGGCCACTATGCAAATGACCCAAGCTGCCCGCAGTATCCGAGCCCAAGACCCCGCCAGGTGGCCGCCGCGGCACTAGGGGAAGAACAGATCTCCGAGGAACCAGAAACAGACGAGCAAGAGTATCAAGGGTGGGAGCCAGCCGCCATGACTCTCGCGTGCTTAGGGGGAAGAGACATGGTCCCGCGGGTCCCCCTACCCGCTAACACCCAGAAGTACAGCCAATGGGTGAGCATCAATGGACAACGGGCCGAAGCCCTTCGAGACACCGGGGCCAGTGTGACAGCCGTCCGCTGTCATCTGGTGACCCCAGAACAATATCTACCGAACATTCTCTGCCCTGTACGATCAGCCGACAACTCGGAGAGTCTGTGTCGGATGGCCTGCGTCCTCTTTGAGTGGGGAGGGGTCTCCGGCATGTTGAAAGTAACGGTCCGAGACGACGCCCCCGTGGACTGCCTCCTCGGAAATGACCTGGAAAGCTCCCCGTGGGCAGCCGTGGAGCGAAAAGAACACTTGGGGATGTTGGGCGTCCCAGACTGGGCGTGCGTCACCACCCGGTCTATGGCCGCCCGTGCCAACCATCACCCGGAAGAACCAGAATGGCCGGCGCCTCCGCCTCCGGTCGCCCCCGCCGAGACCCCCGACCAGGGCATCCCCCTCGAACCTGCTCAACCTTCCGACCTTGCTAATCTCGACCAGTGGGCTCAAGAAGGGGGGCCCACACAAGAACAATTTCGTCAGGAGCAGAAGACCTGTCCCTCCCTTGAGGGACTCCGACAACAAGCGCTCGCCCAAAGCGCAGGGGATACCTCCGGAACTCATTGGGTCTACTGGGACAATGACCTACTGTACAGCGAGCAACGAATCGCCGAGCTGGGGGCCAACCGAGTACTAGTGGTGCCACTCCGCTTTAGAGACTTCCTGCTAAATCTGGCCCACGATGTCCCCCTGGCAGGGCACCTGGGACAAGATAAAACCTACAGCCGCCTAGTGACCCACTTCTTCTGGCCAAAAATGAGAAACGATGTGCACCAGCATTGCCGATCTTGCCCCACGTGCCAAGCCAGTGGGAAGAGCGGCCGCAAATTAAAGGCCCCCCTGCAACCCTTTCCCGTAGTCACGACCCCATTTGAGAGGGTCGGAATAGACATTGTGGGACCCCTAGACCCACGTACAAGACAAGGCCATCGCTTCATCCTAGTACTAGTGGACCACGCCACCCGCTACCCTGAGGCTATTCCTCTCCGGACCGTCACAGCCCCAGTGGTCGGCAGGGCCCTGATGGGGATCTTCTCCCGTGTGGGGTTCCCCCGAGAAGTCGTCAGTGACAGAGGCACGAACTTTATTTCCAAATACATGAAGTCCCTCTGGCAACAGTGTGGGGTCACCTACCGCTTCACGACCCCCTATCACCCCCAAGGAAACGGACTTGTTGAGCGGTTCAATCGCACTCTAAAAGGGATGATCGGGGGATTGGAAGAACCCCTCCGTCGCCAGTGGGACGTGCTGCTGCCGTGCCTCCTCTTCGCCTACCGGGAGGTCCCACAGAAGTCCCTAGGCTTCAGCCCATTCGAGCTGCTCTATGGGCACCCAGTACGGGGGCCACTCAGCCTGATCAAAGAAGGCTGGGAGTTGCCTCCGGCCAAGAGTCCTCCAGATGTCTTCCGATACCTCCTCACCCTCCGCAACCAGTCCCAGCGGTTCAGAGACCTAGCGAAAGCCAACCTAGAGGCCAGTCAAGAGGACATGAAGAGATGGTATGACCAGAACGCCTCATCTATTGAATTCGAGCCGGGGCAACAGGTCTGGGTAATGTCCCCCACAGAACCGTGCGCTCTCCAAGACAAATGGACGGGACCCTTCAAAGTAATCGAGCGCAAGGGACCCGCCACCTATCTGATCGATATGGAGTCCGCCCGGAATCCGCTCCGAGTCCTCCACACCAACAGACTGAAACCCCACTTTGCACGAACAGAACTCAGCCTCTTGATGGCCACAGACAACGGGGTTGAGGACGACTCCGAGCCTCTCCCTGACCTCTTGCGGACCCAGGAGCAAGACGGCTCCGTGGATGGGGTCCGACTCTCGGAGACCCTCTCCCAGGAACAACGCCAAGAGTGCCAAGCCCTCCTATCACGGTTTGCCAGCCTGTTCTCCCTCACCCCAGGTGTCACTTCCTGGTGTGTGCACGATGTGGACACCGGAGACAGCCCTCCTATCCGCCACCGGGCCTACCGCGTACCTGATCGGGTACGGGCCTGCATCCAGGCGGAAGTAACTAAGATGCTCACGCTCGGGGTCATCGAGCCCTCCGACAGTCCATGGGCCAGCCCGGTCGTACTGGTCCCCAAAGCAGCCGCCCCCGGAACCACACCCGAACTCCGGTTCTGTGTCGACTACCGGGGCCTGAATGAAGTCACCAGAACGGACGCACACCCCATCCCCCGGGCAGATGAACTGGTCGACCGAATGGGCGCTGCCCGCTACCTCAGCATCTTCGATCTAACGGCAGGATATTGGCAGATCGGCCTCACACCCCGAGCACAAGAACGTTCTGCCTTCTCCACCCCCGATGGCCACTATCACTTCACGGTCATGCCCTTCGGCATGAAAAATGCCCCAGCGACGTTCCAACGGCTCGTCAATCAGGTCCTGGCGGGGCTCGAAGAGTTCAGCGCCGCCTACCTGGACGACATCGCTGTGTACAGCCACCACTGGACCGAGCACCTCCACCACCTCCAAGCAGTGTTGCAAGCCCTTCAGCGAGCTGGCCTCACGATCAAGGCCAGCAAATGTCAAATTGGACAAGGGTCAGTAACCTACCTCGGACACCAAGTGGGAAGCGGTCTAGTGGCCCCTCTTCAACTGAAAATTGCTGCCATCCAGAACTGGCAACCCCCTAACACTCAAACTGAGGTGCGAGCCTTCCTGGGCCTCACGGGCTACTACCGAAGGTTCGTGAAAGACTATGGTACCATCGTGGGGCCTCTCACCGAACTCACGTCGAAAAATCAGCCCAAGAAGGTGAACTGGACCCCAGAGTGTCAAGCGGCCTTCGAACAGCTAAAGGCCGCCATGTGTTCCGCTCCTGTACTCCAGGCCCCAGACTACAGCCGGGAGTTCGTCGTCCAGACGGATGCCTCCGACCAGGGCATTGGGGCGGTCCTGTCCCAGGTGAACACCGAAGGCCTTGATCAACCGGTGGCCTTCATCAGCCGGAGACTCCTACCACGGGAGCAACGCTGGAGCACCATAGAGAGGGAAGCCTTCGCTGTGGTATGGGCCCTCAAGAAGCTCCGACCCTACCTTTTTGGCACCCACTTCCGGGTGCAGACTGACCACCGACCCCTGCAGTGGTTGATGCATATGCGGGGGGAAAACCCAAAACTGCTACGCTGGTCCATCTCCTTGCAAGGTATGGACTTTACCGTTGAACATCGGCCTGGGTCTGACCACGCCAACGCGGATGGCCTGTCCCGGTTTTTCCGCCTCGACGAAGAGAGTCCCCAAGAGGATGGGTAACTCTCCCCGCCTTCAGCTGGGGGGGACGCATGTTGGACAGGCCACATGACGGGCCGCTCTCCCCCGGCTCGACCAAGCCCGAGCCAGTCATACAAGCACCACACACCACCATTGCACGTCCTACGTCCCCTCAGGGACACCTGCCCTCGAGCATGATAACCTCGTGGGTCCGATCCACGGCCGACCCACGCGCCCAGCCCGGGCCGCCATCTTGGACACTTCGCCACGAGGCCGCCTGGCCCCCGATCGACCTCAACCCCGGGCCTAGCCCGGCCTCAGACATTCCGGCACCACCCTCCACCCAGGAGGTGAGCGGACTACTTGGCAAGTCAATGGGAGAAAGAGGTGCCGATGGCTCTCCCCCGCCAAGTGCCGCTCGCCCATCGCCTCCCCGGGCGCTGGCTCCACCCCCCTGCTGGGTGTCTGGACTCCCTCATCCCGGACCTCCCGACCTCCAAGTGCGAGGGTCCGGACATCAAAGCACGCCAGCCCTATAACTGGGGCAGCTCCAGAACAGGAAGGCAGTTGTATCTTGGAGTCGAGAGACGAAAGAAGAACTCATCCTGGACGGACTACTGGCGCTGCCGTAGCTCTGTCCTGTGCACCATCATCCTGCCTGTTGGCGCTGCCACAGCCGTCGTAACCTTCATCCTTCACCGTCGTCCGGATCTGCTGGCGAGGCCGCGGACCGTTGTAACTGTCATCTGCATCGGGACCTGCTTGGCTTCTCCACGGCCCGTCGACCATCCTTCATCCATATCGGGACCTGCTTGGCTTCTCCACGGCCCGCCGACCACCCTTCAGCCATCTCGGGACCTGCTTGGCTCCTCCACGGCCCGACCAGCAACCACGCCGAGCTCGAGGATTGAGAGCTATTGAACTCATTGGTAACTAAGACTGTCCCGCTACCCTTTTCCTCAACCAGAGATCAGAACCGAGGGGACCCCTGAGTCCAGACCTCCTTGTATTATATCAACGTAACCTAAGAAGTGCATATAAAGTCTCGTTAACCTTCCATCTTGTGTGGTGTCCGTCTGTGGGGGGGAAGTTACTTATCTGTACAGTCGTTGGAGACGGCTCTCCCTGGAGACCTCTCCCCGTAATCTCGGCCGACCCTCCCGGTCCGTCTAACATGCACTCACTGTCAGTCTGCACTCACTGCCACTCTGCACTCAGTCTGCACTCACTGTCACTGTGCACTCACTGTCACTCTGCACTCACTGTCACTCTGCACTCACTGTCACTCTGCACTCACTCTGCACTCACTGTCACTCTGCACTCACTCTGCACTCACTGTCACTTGCTGTCACTCTGCACTCACTGTCACTCACTGTCACTCTGCACTCACTGTCACTCTGCACTCACTGTCACTCTGCACTCACTGTCACTCTGCACTCACTGTCACTCTGCACTCACTCTGCACTCACTGTCTGCACTCACAGCCACTCTGCACTCAGTCTGCACTCACTGCCACTCTGCACTCAGTCTGCACTCACTGTCACTCTGCACTCACTCTGCACTCACTGTCACTCTGCACTCACTGTAACTCTGCACTCAGTCTGCACTCACTGTCTGCACTCACTGTCACTCTGCACTCAGTCTGCACTCACTGCCAATCTGCACTCAGTCTGCACTCACTTTCACTCTGCACTCACTCTGCACTCACTGCCACTCTGCACTCACTGTCACTCTGCACTCACTGTCACTCTGCACTCACTGTCACTCTGCATTCACTGTCACTCTGCACTCACTCTGCACTCACTGTCACTCTGCACTCACTCTGCACTCACTGTCTGCACTCACTGTCACTCTGCACTCAGTCTGCACTCACTGCCACTCTGCACTCAGTCTGCACTCACTGTCACTCTGCACTCAGTCTGCACTCACTGTCACTCTGCACTCACTGTCACTCTTGCACTCACTGTCACTCTGCACTCATTGTCACTCTGCACTCACTGTCACTCTGCACTCACTGTCACTCTGCTCTCACTGTCACTCTGCACTCACTGTCACTCTGCACTCACTGTCACTCTGCACTCTGTCTGCACTCACTGTCACTCTGCACTCACTCTGCACTCACTGTCACTCTGCACTCACTCTGCACTCACTGTCACTCTACACTCACTGTCACTCTGTTAGACGGACCGGGAGGGTCGGCCGAGATTACGGGGAGAGGTCTCCAGGGAGAGCCGTCTCCAACGACTGTACAGATAAGTAACTTCCCCCCCACAGACGGACACCACACAAGATTGAAGGTTAACGAGACTTTATATGCACTTCTTAGGTTACGTTGATATAATACAAGGAGGTCTGGACTCAGGGGTCCCCTCGGTTCTGATCTCTGGTTGAGGAAAAGGGTAGCGGGACAGTCTTAGTTACCAATGAGTTCAATAGCTCTCAATCCTCGAGCTCGGCGTGGTTGCTGATCGGGCCGTGGAGGAGCCAAGCAGGTCCCGAGATGGATGAAGGGTGGTCGGCGGGCCGTGGAGAAGCCAAGCAGGTCCCGATATGGATGAAGGATGGTCGACGGGCCGTGGAGAAGCCAAGCAGGTCCCGATGCAGATGACAGTTACAACGGTCCGCGGCCTCGCCAGCAGATCCGGACGATGGTGAAGGATGAAGGTTACGACGGCTGTGGCAGCGCCAACAGGCAGGATGATGGTGCACAGGACAGAGCTACGGCAGCGCCAGTAGTCCGTCCAGGATGAGTTCTTCTTTCGTCTCTCGACTCCAAGATACAACTGCCTTCCTGTTCTGGAGCTGCCCCAGTTATAGGGCTGGCGTGCTTTGATGTCCGGACCCTCGCACTTGGAGGTCGGGAGGTCCGGGATGAGGGAGTCCAGACACCCAGCAGGGGGGTGGAGCCAGCGCCCGGGGAGGCGATGGGCGAGCGGCACTGGCCGGGGGAGAACCATCGACACCTCTTTCTCCCATTGACTGGCCAAGTAGCTCGCTCGCCTCCTGGGTGGAGGGTGGTGCCGGAATGTCTGAGGCCGGGCTAGGCCCAGGGTTGAGGTCGATCGGGGGCCAGGCGGCCTCGTGGCGAAGTGTCCAAGATGGCGGCCCGGGCTGGGCGCGTGGGTCGGCCGTGGATCGGACCCACGAGGTTATCATGCTTGAGGGCAGGTGTCCCTGAGGGGACGTAGGACGTGCAATGGTGGTGTGTGGTGCTTGTATGACTGGCTCGGGCTTGGTCGAGCCGGGGGAGAGCGGCCCGTCATGTGGCCTGTCCAACATGCGTCCCCCCCAGCTGAAGGCGGGGAGAGTTACCCATCCTCTTGGGGACTCTCTTCGTCGAGGCGGAAAAACCGGGACAGGCCATCCGCGTTGGCGTGGTCAGACCCAGGCCGGTGTTCAACGGTAAAGTCCATACCTTGCAAGGAGATGGACCAGCGTAGCAGTTTTGGGTTTTCCCCCCGCATATGCATCAACCACTGCAGGGGTCGGTGGTCAGTCTGCACCCGGAAGTGGGTGCCAAAAAGGTAGGGTCGGAGCTTCTTGAGGGCCCATACCACAGCGAAGGCTTCCCTCTCTATGGTGCTCCAGCGTTGCTCCCGTGGTAGGAGTCTCCGGCTGATGAAGGCCACCGGTTGATCAAGGCCTTCGGTGTTCACCTGGGACAGGACCGCCCCAATGCCCTGGTCGGAGGCATCCGTCTGGACGACGAACTCCCGGCTGTAGTCTGGGGCCTGGAGTACAGGAGCGGAACACATGGCGGCCTTTAGCTGTTCGAAGGCCGCTTGACACTCTGGGGTCCAGTTCACCTTCTTGGGCTGATTTTTCGACGTGAGTTCGGTGAGAGGCCCCACGATGGTACCATAGTCTTTCACGAACCTTCGGTAGTAGCCCGTGAGGCCCAGGAAGGCTCGCACCTCAGTTTGAGTGTTAGGGGGTTGCCAGTTCTGGATGGCGGCAATTTTCAGTTGAAGAGGGGCCACTAGACCGCTTCCCACTTGGTGTCCGAGGTAGGTCACTGACCCTTGTCCAATTTGACATTTGCTGGCCTTGATCGTGAGGCCAGCTCGCTGAAGGGCTTGCAACACTGCTTGGAGGTGGTGGAGGTGCTCGGTCCAGTGGTGGCTGTACACAGCGATGTCGTCCAGGTAGGCGGCGCTGAACTCTTCGAGCCCCGCCAGGACCTGATTGACGAGCCGTTGGAACGTCGCTGGGGCATTTTTCATGCCGAAGGGCATGACCGTGAAGTGATAGTGGCCATCGGGGGTGGAGAAGGCAGAACGTTCTTGTGCTCGGGGTGTGAGGCCGATCTGCCAATATCCTGCCGTTAGATCGAAGATGCTGAGGTAGCGGGCAGCGCCCATTCGGTCGACCAGTTCATCTGCCCGGGGGATGGGGTGTGCGTCCGTTCTGGTGACTTCATTCAGGCCCCGGTAGTCGACACAGAACCGGAGTTCGGGTGTGGTTCCGGGGGCGGCTGCTTTGGGGACCAGTACGACCGGGCTGGCCCATGGACTGTCGGAGGGCTCGATGACCCCGAGCGTGAGCATCTTAGTTACTTCCGCCTGGATGCAGGCCCGTACCCGATCAGGTACGCGGTAGGCCCGGTGGCGGATAGGAGGGCTGTCTCCGGTGTCCACATCGTGCACACACCAGGAAGTGACACCTGGGGTGAGGGAGAACAGGCTGGCAAACCGTGATAGGAGGGCTTGGCACTCTTGGCGTTGTTCCTGGGAGAGGGTCTCCGAGAGTCGGACCCCATCCACGGAGCCGTCTTGCTCCTGGGTCCGCAAGAGGTCAGGGAGAGGCTCGGAGTCGTCCTCAACCCCGTTGTCTGTGGCCATCAAGAGGCTGAGTTCTGTTCGTGCAAAGTGGGGTTTCAGTCTGTTGGTGTGGAGGACTCGGAGCGGATTCCGGGCGGACTCCATATCGATCAGATAGGTGGCGGGTCCCTTGCGCTCGATTACTTTGAAGGGTCCCGTCCATTTGTCTTGGAGAGCGCACGGTTCTGTGGGGGACATTACCCAGACCTGTTGCCCCGGCTCGAATTCAATAGATGAGGCGTTCTGGTCATACCATCTCTTCATGTCCTCTTGACTGGCCTCTAGGTTGGCTTTCGCTAGGTCTCTGAACCGCTGGGACTGGTTGCGGAGGGTGAGGAGGTACCGGAAGACATCTGGAGGACTCTTGGCCGGAGGCAACTCCCAGCCTTCTTTGATCAGGCTGAGTGGCCCCCGTACTGGGTGCCCATAGAGCAGCTCGAATGGGCTGAAGCCTAGGGACTTCTGTGGGACCTCCCGGTAGGCGAAGAGGAGGCACGGCAGCAGCACGTCCCACTGGCGACGGAGGGGTTCTTCCAATCCCCCGATCATCCCTTTTAGAGTGCGATTGAACCGCTCAACAAGTCCGTTTCCTTGGGGGTGATAGGGGGTCGTGAAGCGGTAGGTGACCCCACACTGTTGCCAGAGGGACTTCATGTATTTGGAAATAAAGTTCGTGCCTCTGTCACTGACGACTTCTCGGGGGAACCCCACACGGGAGAAGATCCCCATCAGGGCCCTGCCGACCACTGGGGCTGTGACGGTCCGGAGAGGAATAGCCTCAGGGTAGCGGGTGGCGTGGTCCACTAGTACTAGGATGAAGCGATGGCCTTGTCTTGTACGTGGGTCTAGGGGTCCCACAATGTCTATTCCGACCCTCTCAAATGGGGTCGTGACTACGGGAAAGGGTTGCAGGGGGGCCTTTAATTTGCGGCCGCTCTTCCCACTGGCTTGGCACGTGGGGCAAGATCGGCAATGCTGGTGCACATCGTTTCTCATTTTTGGCCAGAAGAAGTGGGTCACTAGGCGGCTGTAGGTTTTATCTTGTCCCAGGTGCCCTGCCAGGGGGACATCGTGGGCCAGATTTAGCAGGAAGTCTCTAAAGCGGAGTGGCACCACTAGTACTCGGTTGGCCCCCAGCTCGGCGATTCGTTGCTCGCTGTACAGTAGGTCATTGTCCCAGTAGACCCAATGAGTTCCGGAGGTATCCCCTGCGCTTTGGGCGAGCGCTTGTTGTCGGAGTCCCTCAAGGGAGGGACAGGTCTTCTGCTCCTGACGAAATTGTTCTTGTGTGGGCCCCCCTTCTTGAGCCCACTGGTCGAGATTAGCAAGGTCGGAAGGTTGAGCAGGTTCGAGGGGGATGCCCTGGTCGGGGGTCTCGGCGGGGGCGACCGGAGGCGGAGGCGCCGGCCATTCTGGTTCTTCCGGGTGATGGTTGGCACGGGCGGCCATAGACCGGGTGGTGACGCACGCCCAGTCTGGGACGCCCAACATCCCCAAGTGTTCTTTTCGCTCCACGGCTGCCCACGGGGAGCTTTCCAGGTCATTTCCGAGGAGGCAGTCCACGGGGGCGTCGTCTCGGACCGTTACTTTCAACATGCCGGAGACCCCTCCCCACTCAAAGGGGACGCAGGCCATCCGACACAGACTCTCCGAGTTGTCGGCTGATCGTACAGGGCAGAGAATGTTCGGTAGATATTGTTCTGGGGTCACCAGATGACAGCGGACGGCTGTCACACTGGCCCCGGTGTCTCGAAGGGCTTCGGCCCGTTGTCCATTGATGCTCACCCATTGGCTGTACTTCTGGGTGTTAGCGGGTAGGGGGACCCGCGGGACCATGTCTCTTCCCCCTAAGCACGCGAGAGTCATGGCGGCTGGCTCCCACCCTTGATACTCTTGCTCGTCTGTTTCTGGTTCCTCGGAGATCTGTTCTTCCCCTAGTGCCGCGGCGGCCACCTGGCGGGGTCTTGGGCTCGGATACTGCGGGCAGCTTGGGTCATTTGCATAGTGGCCTACTCGTTGGCATCGGTGACATGTAACATTGGCTCTGTATCCCGGTCGCGCCGGGGTGCTGCCCCGGTTGGCCGGGGGGGTGGTGCTGGTAGTGGGGGCGGCCGGAGTGTTGTCTCTTCCTCGTCCTTGGCCCCCTCCTCCTCCTCTGGATCGGTGGTGACCATTGTTGTTCCTGTTCTGCTCGTAGGACCCATTCCGGCCCACTCGGGTGATCTCCCACCGGTCAGCTTCGGCTGCGAGCTGCCGGGGATCGGTTAACTTGCTGTCGAGGAGGTGTTGGCGTAGTTCAATGAAGCAGTTGTTGGACAGATGCTCCCATACCATCAGATTGAACAACTGCTCGTAGGTCGTGACGTTGTTCCCTCTGATCCAGCCTTCGAAGGCTCGGCTGAAGTACGTTACATAGTCCACCCAAGTTGTACCTGGAATGCGTGTGCAGTCTCGGAACCTCTGACGGTACATCTCGGGCGTGAGGCCATAGCGAGTGAGGAGGGCCGCTTTCATATGGTCGTAGGAGGTCATCTGGTGGTCTGGGAGCTGTAACAGAGTATCGCGGCCCTCATTGAGGAATTTGCCCCATAGGCCGGCTCCCCAGTCGGCTCTATCGATCCGGTGCGCAGTCATCGCGATTTCATATGCCTTAAACCATTGCTGGATGTCGTCTTCTCGAAAATATTCTCGGACCACATCCTTGGGGATGTGCACTTTTTTGTCCGTGGTCCCGGGGGTGGACGGTCTGTCGGGCACCCCTAATTCTTTATTCTGTTTGCGCAGGTTGATCTCGGCTAGGTTCCGCTCGTGCTCGTACGTTAGTCTTTTTTCCTCGAGCTCCCTTTGCCTCTGTTTCTCCTCTCTTTCTTCTCGGAGGCGAAGGTGCTCTAAGTTTATTTTTTGCTCGGCCAATTTGAGTTCTATGTCCATCTTGAGTCGGGCCATTTCAAGTTCGTGTAGTCGGGCTTTTTCTCTTTCTTGGATCTCGTCTTGCGAGAGACCCGTTCTTCGCTCTTCAGGGGCCGTGTTGGTCTTTTTCGCGGTGCTTTGCTCCGGGGCTTCGACATCCCCGGTCTCTGCCCAAGATTCTAGGGCATGCTTAAAATCGTCCTTGGTACTTAGTCCGGTGGTAGCGATACCTAGTTCGATGCAGAACTGCTTTAGTTCACGATGGCTGTATTCCTCTAGCTTTTCCATTTGGAACTTCTCAGTTGATCCGCTCTCTTTAGTCGACATTGTTGTTCGTTGTGGGGTGAGCTACTCTCTGTACGTTATGCGGTGATTCGGATCGCGCCGCTGGCCACCAATGTTAGACGGACCGGGAGGGTCGGCCGAGATTACGGGGAGAGGTCTCCAGGGAGAGCCGTCTCCAACGACTGTACAGATAAGTAACTTCCCCCCCACAGACGGACACCACACAAGATTGAAGGTTAACGAGACTTTATATGCACTTCTTAGGTTACGTTGATATAATACAAGGAGGTCTGGACTCAGGGGTCCCCTCGGTTCTGATCTCTGGTTGAGGAAAAGGGTAGCGGGACAGTCTTAGTTACCAATGAGTTCAATAGCTCTCAATCCTCGAGCTCGGCGTGGTTGCTGATCGGGCCGTGGAGGAGCCAAGCAGGTCCCGAGATGGATGAAGGGTGGTCGGCGGGCCGTGGAGAAGCCAAGCAGGTCCCGATATGGATGAAGGATGGTCGACGGGCCGTGGAGAAGCCAAGCAGGTCCCGATGCAGATGACAGTTACAACGGTCCGCGGCCTCGCCAGCAGATCCGGACGATGGTGAAGGATGAAGGTTACGACGGCTGTGGCAGCGCCAACAGGCAGGATGATGGTGCACAGGACAGAGCTACGGCAGCGCCAGTAGTCCGTCCAGGATGAGTTCTTCTTTCGTCTCTCGACTCCAAGATACAACTGCCTTCCTGTTCTGGAGCTGCCCCAGTTATAGGGCTGGCGTGCTTTGATGTCCGGACCCTCGCACTTGGAGGTCGGGAGGTCCGGGATGAGGGAGTCCAGACACCCAGCAGGGGGGTGGAGCCAGCGCCCGGGGAGGCGATGGGCGAGCGGCACTGGCCGGGGGAGAACCATCGACACCTCTTTCTCCCATTGACTGGCCAAGTAGCTCGCTCGCCTCCTGGGTGGAGGGTGGTGCCGGAATGTCTGAGGCCGGGCTAGGCCCAGGGTTGAGGTCGATCGGGGGCCAGGCGGCCTCGTGGCGAAGTGTCCAAGATGGCGGCCCGGGCTGGGCGCGTGGGTCGGCCGTGGATCGGACCCACGAGGTTATCATGCTTGAGGGCAGGTGTCCCTGAGGGGACGTAGGACGTGCAATGGTGGTGTGTGGTGCTTGTATGACTGGCTCGGGCTTGGTCGAGCCGGGGGAGAGCGGCCCGTCATGTGGCCTGTCCAACACACTCACTGTCACTCTGCACTCACTGTCACTCTGCACTCAGTCTGCACTCACTGTCACTCTGCACTCAGTCTGCACTCACTGCCACTCTGCACTCAGTCTGCACTCACTGTCACTCTGCACTCAGTCTGCACTCACTGTCACTCTGCACTCAGTCTGCACTCACTGTCACTCTGCACTCACTGTCACTCTCGCACTCACTCTGCACTCACTGTCACTCTGCACTCACTGTCACTCTGCACTCACTGTCACTCTGCACTCACCGTCACTCTGCACTCACCATCACTATGCACTCACTGTCACTCTGCACTCACTGCCACTCTGCACTCACTGTCACTCTGCACTCACTGTCACTCTGCACTCACTGTCACTCTGCACTCACTGCCACTCTGCACTCACTGCCACTCTACACTCACTGTCACTCTACACTCACTGTCACTCTGTACTCAATCTGCACTCACTGTCACTCTGCACTCAGTCTGCACTCACTGTAACTCTGCACTCAGTCTGCACTCACTGTCACTCTGCACTCAGTCTGCACTCACTGTCACTCTACACTCAGTCAGCACTCACTGTCACTCTGCACTCACTGTCACTCTCGCACTCACTCTGCACTCACTGTCACTTAGCACTCACTGTCACTCTGCACTCACTGTCACTCTGCATGCACTGACACTCTGCACTCACTGTCACTCTGCACTCAGTCTGCACTCACTGCCACTCTGCACTCAGTCTGCACTCACTGTCACTCTGCACTCACTGTCACTCTGCATTCACTGTCACTCTGCACTCACTGTCACTCTGCACTCACTCTGCACTCACTGTCACTCTGCACTCACTCTGCACTCACTGTCACTTTGCACTCACTCTGCACTCACTGTCACTTACTCTCACTCTGCACTTACTGTCACTCTGCACTCACTGTCACTCTGCACTCACTGTCACTCTGCACTCACTGTCACTCTGCACTCACTGTCACTCTGCACTCACTCTGCACTCACTGCCAATCTGCACTCACTCTGCACTCACGGTCTGCACTCACAGCCACTCTGCACTCAGTCTGCACTCACTGCCACTCTGCACTCAGTCTGCACTCACTGTCACTCTGCACTCACTCTGCACTCACTGTCACTCTGCACTCACTGTCACTCTGCACTCACTCTGCACTCACTGTCACTCTGCACTCACTCTGCACTCACTGTCACTACACTCACTGTCACTCACTGTCACTCTGCACTCACTGTCACTCTGCACTCACTGTCACTCTGCACTCAGTCTGCACTCACTGTCACTCTGCACTCAGTCTTCACTCACTGCCACTCTGCACTCAGTCTGCACTCACTGTCACTCTGCACTCAGTCTGCACTCACTGTCACTCTGCACTCAGTATGCACTCACTGTCACTCTGCACTCACTGTCACTCTCGCACTCACTCTGCACTCACTGTCACTCTGCACTCACTGTCACTCTGCACTCACTCTGCACTCACTGTCACTACACTCACTGTCACTCACTGTCACTCTGCACTCACTGTCACTCTGCACTCACTGTCACTCTGCACTCAGTCTGCACTCACTGTCACTCTGCACTCAGTCTTCACTCACTGCCACTCTGCACTCAGTCTGCACTCACTGTCACTCTGCACTCAGTCTGCACTCACTGTCACTCTGCACTCAGTATGCACTCACTGTCACTCTGCACTCACTGTCACTCTCGCACTCACTCTGCACTCACTGTCACTCTGCACTCACTGTCACTCTGCACTCACCGTCACTCTGCACTCACCTTCACTCTGCACTCACTGTCACTCTGCACTCACTGTCACTCTGCATGCACTCACTGTCACTCTGCACTCACCGTCACTCTGCACTCACTGTCACTCTGCACTCACTGTCATTCTGCTCCCACCGTCACTCTGCACTCACCGTCACTCTGCACTCACTGTCACTCTGCACTCACTGTCACTCTGCTCTCACTGCCACTCTGCACTCACTGCCACTCTACAATCACTGCCACTCTGCACTCAGTCTGCACTCACTGTCACTCTGCACTCAGTCTGCACTCACTGTCACTCTGCACTCAGTCTGCACTCACTGTCACTCTGCACTCACTGTCACTCTGCATTTACTGTCACTCTGCACTCACTGTCACTCTGCACTCATTGTCACTCTGCACTCATTGTCACTCTGCACTCACTGTCACTCTGCACTCACTCTGCACTCACTGTCACTTTGCACTCACTGCCACTTTGCACTCACTGTCACTTTGCACTCACTGTCACTCTGCACTCACTGTCACTCTGCACTCACTCTGCACTCACTGTCACTCTGCACTCATTCTGCACTCACTGTCACTTTGCACTCACTCTGCACTCACTGTCACTTGCTGTCACTCTGCACTCACTGTCACTCACTGTCACTCTGCACTCACTGTCACTCTGCACTCACTGTCACTCTGCACTCACTCTGCACTCACTGTCACTCTGCACTCACTCTGCACTCACTGTCTGCACTCACTGTCACTCTGCACTCAGTCTGCACTCACTGCCACTCTGCACTCAGTCTGCAATCACTGTCACTCTGCACTCACTGTCACTCTGCTCTCACTGTCACTCTGCACTCACTGTCACTCTGCACTCACTCTGCACTCACTGTCACTCTGCACTCACTCTGCACTCACTGTCACTTTGCACTCACTCTGCACTCACTGTCACTTGCTGTCACTCTGCACTCACTGTCACTCACTGTCACTCTGCACTCACTGTCACTCTGCACTCACTGTCACTCTGCACTCACTCTGCACTCACTGTCAATCTGCACTCACTCTGCACTCACTGTCTGCACTCACAGCCACTCTGCACTCAGTCTGCACTCACTGCCACTCTGCACTCAGTCTGCACTCACTGTCACTCTGCACTCACTCTGCACTCACTGTCACTCTGCACTCACTGTCACTCTGCACTCACTGTCACTCTACACTCACTCTGCACTCACTGTCACTCTGCACTAACTCTGCACTCACTGTCACTCTACACTCACTGTCTCTCACTGTCACTCTGCACTCACTGTCACTCTGCACTCACTGTCACTCTGCACTCAGTCTGCACTCACTGTCACTCTGCACTCAGTCTGCACTCACTGTCACTCTGCACTCACTGTCACTCTGCACTCACTGTCACTCTGCACTCACTGTCACTCTGCACTCATTGTCACTCTGCACTCATTGTCACTCTGCACTCACTGTCACTCTGCACTCACTCTGCACTCACTGTCACTCTGCACTCACTGCCACTCTGCACTCACTGTCACTCTGCACTCACTGTCACTCTGCACTCACTGTCACTCTGCTCTCACTCTGCACTCACTGTCACTCTGCACTCACTCTGCACTCACTGTCTGCACTCACTGTCACTCTGCACTCAGTCTGCACTCACTGCCACTCTGCACTCAGTCTGCACTCACTGCCACTCTGCACTCACTGTCACTCTGCATTCACTGTCACTCTGCACTCACTGTCACTCTGCACTCACTCTGCACTCACTGTCACTCTGCACTCACTCTGCACTCACTGTCACTTTGCACTCACTCTGCACTCACTGTCACTTGCTGTCACTCTGCACTCACTGTCACTCACTGTCACTCTGCACTCACTGTCACTCTGCACTCACTGTCACTCTGCACTCACTGTCACTCTGCACTCACTCTGCACTCACTGTCAATCTGCACTCACTCTGCACTCACGGTCTGCACTCACAGCCACTCTGCACTCAGTCTGCACTCACTGCCACTCTGCACTCAGTCTGCAATCACTGTCACTCTGCACTCACTGTCACTCTGCTCTCACTGTCACTCTGCACTCACTGTCACTCTGCACTCACTCTGCACTCACTGTCACTCTGCACTCACTCTGCACTCACTGTCACTTTGCACTCACTCTGCACTCACTGTCACTTGCTGTCACTCTGCACTCACTGTCACTCACTGTCACTCTGCACTCACTGTCACTCTGCACTCACTGTCACTCTGCACTCACTCTGCACTCACTGTCAATCTGCACTCACTCTGCACTCACTGTCTGCACTCACAGCCACTCTGCACTCAGTCTGCACTCACTGCCACTCTGCACTCAGTCTGCACTCACTGTCACTCTGCACTCACTCTGCACTCACTGTCACTCTGCACTCACTGTCACTCTGCACTCACTGTCACTCTACACTCACTCTGCACTCACTGTCACTCTGCACTAACTCTGCACTCACTGTCACTCTACACTCACTGTCTCTCACTGTCACTCTGCACTCACTGTCACTCTGCACTCACTGTCACTCTGCACTCAGTCTGCACTCACTGTCACTCTGCACTCAGTCTGCACTCACTGTCACTCTGCACTCACTGTCACTCTGCACTCACTGTCACTCTGCACTCACTGTCACTCTGCACTCATTGTCACTCTGCACTCATTGTCACTCTGCACTCACTGTCACTCTGCACTCACTCTGCACTCACTGTCACTCTGCACTCACTGCCACTCTGCACTCACTGTCACTCTGCACTCACTGTCACTCTGCACTCACTGTCACTCTGCTCTCACTCTGCACTCACTGTCACTCTGCACTCACTCTGCACTCACTGTCTGCACTCACTGTCACTCTGCACTCAGTCTGCACTCACTGCCACTCTGCACTCAGTCTGCACTCACTGCCACTCTGCACTCACTGTCACTCTGCATTCACTGTCACTCTGCACTCACTGTCACTCTGCACTCACTCTGCACTCACTGTCACTCTGCACTCACTCTGCACTCACTGTCACTTTGCACTCACTCTGCACTCACTGTCACTTGCTGTCACTCTGCACTCACTGTCACTCACTGTCACTCTGCACTCACTGTCACTCTGCACTCACTGTCACTCTGCACTCACTGTCACTCTGCACTCACTCTGCACTCACTGTCAATCTGCACTCACTCTGCACTCACGGTCTGCACTCACAGCCACTCTGCACTCAGTCTGCACTCACTGCCACTCTGCACTCAGTCTGCACTCACTGTCACTCTGCACTCACTCTGCACTCACTGTCACTCTGCACTCACTGTCACTCTGCACTCACTCTGCACTCACTGTCACTCTGCACTCACTCTGCACTCACTGTCACTCTGCACTCACTCTGCACTCACTGTCACTACACTCACTGTCACTCACTGTCACTCTGCACTCACTGTCACTCTGCACTCACTGTCACTCTGCACTCAGTCTGCACTCACTGTCACTCTGCACTCAGTCTTCACTCACTGCCACTCTGCACTCAGTCTGCACTCACTGTCACTCTGCACTCAGTCTGCAGTCACTGTCACTCTGCACTCAGTATGCACTCACTGTCACTCTGCACTCACTGTCACTCTTGCACTCACTCTGCACTCACTGTCACTCTGCACTCACCGTCACTCTGCACTCACCTTCACTCTGCACTCACTGTCACTCTGCACTCACTGTCACTCTGCACTCACCGTCACTCTGCACTCACCGTCACTCTGCACTCACTGTCACTCTGCACTCACTGTCACTCTGCACTCACTGCCACTCTGCACTCACTGCCACTCTACAATCACTGCCACTCTGCACTCAGTCTGCACTCACTGTCACTCTGCACTCAGTCTGCACTCACTGTCACTCTGCACTCACTGTCACTCTGCATTTACTGTCACTCTGCACTCACTGTCACTCTGCACTCATTGTCACTCTGCACTCATTGTCACTCTGCACTCACTGTCCCTCTGCACTCACTCTGCACTCACTGTCACTTTGCACTCACTGCCACTTTGCACTCACTGTCACTCTGCACTCACTGTCACTATGCACTCACTGTCACTCTGCACTCACTCTGCACTCACTGTAACTCTGCACTCATTCTGCACTCACTGTCACTTTGCACTCACTCTGCACTCACTGTCACTTGCTGTCACTCTGCACTCACTGTCACTCACTGTCACTCTGCACTCACTGTCACTCTGCACTCACTGTCACTCTGCACTCACTCTGCACTCACTGTCACTCTGCACTCACTCTGCACTCACTGTCTGCACTCACTGTCACTCTGCACTCAGTCTGCACTCACTGCCACTCTGCACTCAGTCTGCACTCACTGTCACTCTGCACTCACTGTCACTCTGCACTCACTGTCACTGTGCACTCACTGTCACTCTGCACTCACTCTGCACTCACTGTCACTCTGCACTCACTCTGCACTCACTGTCACTTTGCACTCACTCTGCACTCACTGTCACTTGCTGTCACTCTGCACTCACTGTCACTCACTGTCACTCTGCACTCACTGTCACTCTGCACTCACTGTCACTCTGCACTCACTGTCACTCTGCACTCACTGTCAATCTGCACTCACTGTCTGCACTCACAGCCACTCTGCACTCAGTCTGCACTCACTGCCACTCTGCACTCAGTCTGCACTCACTGTCACTCTGCACTCACTCTGCACTCACTGTCACTCTGCACTCACTGTCACTCTGCACTCACTGTCACTCTGCACTCACTCTGCACTCACTGTCACTCTGCACTCACTCTGCACTCACTGTCACTCTACACTCACTGTCACTCACTGTCACTCTGCACTCACTGTCACTCTGCACTCACTGTCACTCTGCACTCAGTCTGCACTCACTGTCACTCTGCACTCAGTATGCACTAACTGCCACTCTGCACTCAGTCTGCACTCACTGTCACTCTGCACTCAGTCTGCACTCAGTCTGCACTCACTATCACTCTGCACTCAGTATACACTCACTGTCACTCTGCACTCACTGTCACTCTCGCACTCACTCTGCACTCACTGTCACTCTGCACTCACTGTCACTCTGCACTCACCGTCACTCTGCACTCACCTTCACTCTGCACTCACTGTCACTCTGCACTCACTGTCACTCTGCATGCACTCACTGTCACTCTGCACTCACCGTCAATCTGCACTCACTGTCACTCTGCACTCACTCTCACTCTGCACTCACCGTCACTCTGCACTCACCGTCACTCTGCACTCACTGTCACTCTGCACTCACTGTCACTCTGCACTCACTGCCACTCTGCACTCACTGCCACTCTACACTCACTGCCACTCTGCACTTAGTCTGCACTCACTGTCACTCTGCACTCAGTCTGCACTCACTGTCACTCTGCACTCAGTCTGCACTCACTGTCACTCTGCACTCACTGTCACTCTGCACTCACTGTCACTCTGCACTCACTGTCACTGTGCACTCATTGTCACTCTGCACTCATTGTCACTCTGCACTCACTGTCACTCTGCACTCACTCTGCACTCACTGTCACTCTGCACTCACTGCCACTCTGCACTCACTGTCACTCTGCACTCACTGTCACTCTGCACTCACTGTCACTCTGCACTCACTCTGCACTCACTGTCACTCTGCACTCATTCTGCACTCACTGTCACTTTGCACTCACTCTGCACTCACTGTCACTTGCTGTCACTCTGCACTCACTGTCACTCACTGTCAATCTGCACTCACTGTCACTCTGCACTCACTGTCACTCTGCACTCACTCTGCACTCACTGTCACTCTGCACTCACTCTGCACTCACTGTCACTCTGCACTCAGTCTGCACTCACTGCCACTCTGCACTCAGTCTGCACTCACTGTCACTCTGCACTCACTGTCACTCTGAACTCACTGTCACTCTGCACTCACTGTCACTCTGCACTCACTCTGCACTCACTGTCACTCTGCACTCACTCTGCACTCACTGTCACTTGCTGTCACTCTGCACTCACTGTCACTCACTGTCACTCTGCACTCACTGTCACTCTGCACTCACTGTCACTCTGCACTCACTGTCACTCTGCACTCACTCTGCACTCACTGTCACTCTGCACTCACTCTGCACTCACTGTCACTTGCTGTCACTCTGCACTCAGTCTGCACTCACTGCCACTCTGCACTCAGTCTGCACTCACTGTCACTCTGCACTCACTCTGCACTCACTGTCACTCTGCACTCACTGTCTGCACTCACTGTAACTCTGCACTCAGTCTGCACTCACTGTCACTCTGCACTCACTCTGCACTCACTGTCTGCACTCACTGTCACTCTGCACTCAGGCTGCACTCACTGCCACTCTGCACTCAGTCTGCACTCACTTTCACTCTGCACTCACTCTGCACTCACTGCCACTCTGCACTCACTGCCACTCTGCACTCACTGTCACTCTGCACTCACTGTCACTCTGCATTCACTGTCACTCTGCACTCACTCTGCACTCACTGTCACTCTGCACTCACTCTGAACTCACTGTCTGCACTCACTGTCACTCTGCACTCAGTCTGCACTCACTGCCACTCTGCACTCAGTCTGCACTCACTGTCACTCTGCACTCAGTCTGCACTCACTGTCACTCTGCACTCACTGTCACTCTTGCACTCACTGTCACTCTGCACTCATTGTCACTCTGCACTCACTGTCACTCTGCACTCACTGTCACTCTGCTCTCACTGTCACTCTGCACTCACGGTCACTCTGCACTCACTGTCACTCTGCACTCTGTCTGCACTCACTGTCACTCTGCACTCACTCTGCACTCACTGTCACTCTGCACTCACTCTGCACTCACTGTCACTCTACACTCACTGTCACTCTGCACTCACTGTCACTCTGCACTCACTGTCACTCTGCACTCAGTCTGCACTCACTGTCACTCTGCACTCAGTCTGCACTCACTGTCACTCTGCACTCAGTCTGCACTCACTGTCACTCTGCACTCACTGTCACTCTCGCACTCACTCTGCACTCACTGTCACTCTGCACTCACTGTCACTCTGCACTCACTGTCACTCTGCACTCACCGTCACTCTGCACTCACCATCACTCTGCACTCACTGTCACTCTGCACTCACTGCCACTCTGCACTCACTGTCACTCTGCACTCACTGTCACTCTGCACTCACTGTCACTCTGCACTCACTGCCACTCTGCACTCACTGCTACTCTACACTCACTGTCACTCTACACTCACTGTCACTCTGTACTCAATCTGCACTCACTGTCACTCTGCACTCAGTCTGCACTCACTGTAACTCTGCACTCAGTCTGCACTTACTGTCACTCTGCACTCAGTCTGCACTCACTGTCACTCTACACTCAGTCTGCACTCACTGTCACTCTGCACTCACTGTCACTCTCGCACTCACTCTGCACTCACTGTCACTCTGCACTCACTGTCACTCTGCACTCACTGTCACTCTGCATGCATTGACACTCTGCACTCACTGTCACTCTGCACTCAGTCTGCACTCACTGTCACTCTGCACTCACTATCAGTCTGCGCTCACTGTCAGTCTGCACTCAGTCTGCACTCACTGTCAGTCTGCACTCAGTCTGCACTCACTGTCACTCTCGCACTCACTCTGCACTCCGTCGCCGAGCCCTAAAAATGGAATATTCAAAAGTCCGCCTTGGCTGACAAACATACACCACCCTTTTAATGTGCAGAACCCTTTTGAAGGGGCACGCGCTCCATTGTAGAGAAAATACAATTGGTCGCTTTACTAGCCCCGCGCGGTCAACATCAATAAGCCATCTAGAAGATGGGTTTCAGGTGTGTGATTTCGTTGAGTGGATGGTCAGTCACTGTTACCAGCTAGATTTATTTGGGATATGAAACGAAAATAAATGTGTGCATGTACCTGTGTGTCTTTATTTTTCATGTGTGTGCGCGCCCCAATGTCATCGTGTTTGTGCGGGCATTGCCGGGGGCCGGGGTAAGTGGGGTGGGAAGGTGACAATATTTTTATGTAAGGTTGTAGTCCTTCAAAATCTAAAACAAAACACGCGTGTCGTGTGGCTATAGTAAACCAAGTTAAAGGCAGCACTCAGATTTCATACTGGCGAATTGTTAATAAGGATGTGAATGTGAACTAATAATAATGATAAGGTATAAAATTATGTATATTTAGACGGCGAACACGGTATTACTGGAAGCTGTCTGAAGACTGGGATGCATTTACCTGCATCTCTAGTTCAGCCGAAAAAGAAAAAAAAGGCAGACACCCTTTATTCTGAGATGTCCAGAAACAGTAACACGAAATATGCGCGTGTTTCCCCTAATGTAATAAGCTGATGAAAAGATTCGCCTGGCAGCCGCGCCGAGCCATAACAAACAAACCATTACTGGTCGAGAAACAGAAAAGGTCACGTTACTGTGCAGCTCTGGGCAGCATTAATCCAGGGCTGGAAACAGTTGACAGTTTTGTTCCTTCTTTTTTTATCTCCCGTTGTTTACGTAATGTGATGTGAAAAGTAACAATTTAAATTCTAAAATGTAGCGCTGATCCTCTTTCTGAATTCGGCAAAATTGGCTGTCGTTTTGAGGCATAAATATGTGATTTGAATTTGAAAATGTCCGCATTTTAGCAGATAGGTGCTAATTAGAAAGTACTCGTCTCTACATGAGGGTTTTCGTGTAAACGGTAGAGATTCGTGTTCTGTGTGCCACACAGTGTGGATTATTACAACAAAAGGATCGAGCAATATCGTTATCGACTAAACTGTAATTCACTAAACAAGCGCATAGTCAAGAAAACACATTGGCACCAAGGGCATGCTAATACCTCACGAACACAACTAGAAAAGTTTAGTTTCAGGAAATTGTGCTACAACAAGGCCAACAGAGAAGTTGGTTGTGTTACCCAAAAGTACCAAGGACATCTGGTTTGTTAACATTAGCAGAGACCGAGAGGGCACCATGGCATAATATTACTCGTTAACAGTTATCTCTTTTTTAACTAAAACACGCGAACGCACCCGAGCTTCTCATTGGTTGAAATTCGTAATGTACAGTAATCTTGTCATTTCAGTGAATTCAATCGAGTATGGAAAATATTCCTCTGGGTTGTCACCATTCTTGTGAGTTGTGGGTCGTAAAATCGCTAGTTTTGGCGTAGTAACAATAATAGTGCACAACCACACATACCTGGGTACTTGTGCGTGTACTAATAGACAGAGAGAGACAGTGCTATCTGCGAGAGGGAAAGAGTGAAAGGCACAGAGGGAGAGGCGCGGAGAATGAGGGAGTAAAAGAGAGAAGCAGTGAGTATAGTAAGAGGGGGTGAAATAAACAGATGTGTGAGGACAGCTATGCCTGTGTGCACGTGAGGAGGACGCGAGCCCGACAAACGCACTGCTCTATGGTGAACGCACGCAGACCATCTGGAATGCATTACACGGGCACCCTGACAGCTCCTAATTAAAATTAATGGACTGCCGTGCACGAAACCGCACAGAAAATGCCAAAAATGGCGGACGGAAATTACATCTGCCCTATCGCATCAAGACTACTAAAAATACAGCACCGCGAGGACCAATCACCATTCAGATTATAAAATAAAGCACTGCGAAACCACGAGCACAGAGGAATTTTTCCACCCTTAACAATACGGGTCGTAGCTCCTCCCCACTTCTGACGAAGTGGTGACGTTACCGAGCCCGTAAAAATGTACTACTGTGCTTGGAGTGGTAAAAGGCTTTGGTCCTTTTACAGTTCAGTGTGAATGGCTCTTGCTAATCCTATGCAAAAAGGTTTTCCTGCTGCTCCTAGATGCCCAATGTGTAATGTGTGTTGATGGGTGGCACCTTCAGAGAATGCCCTCAAACATTCACACAAATATAAGCCATACATGGGGAATATCATAATAGTAACTTGCCCCTAATATACGCACAACTGCCTAACAGGCAAAGTGCAAAAAATTATGAGCAACTACATGAGATTACAATTCAAACTAACAAGTACTAGCGCAAATAAATATGGATTTTGAGCTGATAATGATACAAACAATTCTAAAAATATACCCACACACAGCCATGTAAGGTTGATATTATTTTTTTAATCTAAGCATTTGGAGACACCTCTAAAAATCTGCCCCAAGTGTTAATACGCAGTAAAAATTGGGGGCATATTTTCAAGCCCCTATTGTCACCGGAGCAATACTTTTATTTACGCTCTGTTCGCATAGCATCAATTTTCATATTTACAAGGTGTTGCTAAGCCACCTAAGGTATTCAGACAAAATATTGAGTTGGAAATGTCGACTTACACAAATATCAACTTGGAAATATAGTCACACAGTAATATTGACAGCAAGAATATCAAGGTCAAGAATATCGAATTTGAGATATAGAAGTCATTTATATCGTTTGCAAAAATATAGTTGTTTACAATATCAATTTTTTATTTAGTGTTAGGTATTTTAGTTTATATTTTAAATGTATGTGATATATGTTTTTTTGTATGAGTATTGCTTATGTTTTTTAATATATGTGTTACATTTTTAGTAGTTATCAATTTTATTTTAAGTACATTTTGCATTATTTAGTTCCGTAGCAGGTTGTAGGTTTATAGGGGAATAAGGTGGGAAGTAATTTACTTATCATAAATTAATTATTATTTGTTATTTATTAATATTTATTTAATTGCGTTTTTATAGGGTTACTTGTGGAAAGTCATTTATTTGTAATTAATTATAAATTGGTTGTTAATTATTATTTTGCTTGTTTTTAATTATGACCTGACTTGAGTGAGAATATTAATTGTTACCCCTCCGCTATCCATCAATTTCCTTACTGTTGCACTGACTGGTGTGGGAATAGTAATTTTTACCCCTCCACTATCCAAAACATACCCTGATTTTTTATATATTCTTTAAATGATAAAATAGATTAAAATTAATAGTTTATTAATTGTTTTAAAGTAAAATATATAATAATTATTATGTATGTGTGTTTAACTTTTTTTACTTACGTTTATTTGTTATATTTGTTAACATTTATATTGCTATTGTTGGTCGGGGCACAAACCTGTGGTTATCGGCGAGAGCTGCTGCTGCTAAGGGGTCACACAGCCAGTGTCACTTTCTCCCGCCGCCGTGGCTGAAATCACGGCCGCCGAGAGGGGAACGGACTACCACTCCCAGCAACCCTGCCTGACCAGGACACCACCTGACACACGCACTTCCGCCCGGAGCCTCCCAAAAGACAGCGGCTCCTCTGGTGGTGCGGGGGCTATTGTTGGTCGGGGGCACAAACCTGTGGTTATCGGCGAGAGCTGCTGCTGCTAAGGGGTCACACAGCCAGTGTCACTTTCTCCCGCCGCCGTGGCTGAAAACACGGCCGCCGAGAGGGGAACGGACTACCACTCCCAGCAACCCTGCCTAACCGGGACACCACCTGACACACGCACTTCCGCCCGGAGCCTCCCAAAAGACAGCAGCTCCTCTGGTGGAGTGGGGGCTATTGTTGGTCGGGGACACAAACCTGTGGTTATTGGCGAGAGCTGCTGCTGCTAAGGGGTCACACAGCCAGTGTCACTTTCTCCCGCCGCCGTGGCTGAAATCACGGCCGCCGAGAGGGGAACGGACTACCACTCCCAGCAACCCTGCCTTACCGGGACACCACCTGACACACGCACTTCCGCCCGGAGCCTCCCAAAAGACAGCGGCTCCTCTGGTGGAGCGAGGGCGATTGTTGGTCGGGGGCACAAACCTGTGGTTATCGGCGAGAGCTGCTGCTGCTAAGGGGTCACACAGCCAGTGTCACTTTCTCCCGCCGCCGTGGCTGAAATCACGGCCGCCGAGAGGGGACAGACTACCACTCCCAGCAACCCTGCCTGACCGGGACACCACCTGACACACGCACTTCCGCCCGGAGCCTCCCAAAAGACAGCGGCTCCTCTAGCGTCGCGGACGCGCGCGGGCGACGCTGGGCTAAGCCCGGGCAAAGGGCGGGCCCTCTACGGCCCTCATCGGACTGAGGAGGACGGGGACGGGCCGCCCCCTTTGTCTGTTCAGAGGTAAATTTCCGACTTGTACTTTCTCTAACTATGCCTAAGCCCAAAACAGGGGATATGTCCGATAAAATCCCGGATGATATATTTGCACATTCTCCATCTAGTTTTCCATGGCTGGATGACTTAAACAGCCTGTGTAAGGTTAAGTACGTTCCAGCAGCACTTTCCCCCACGTCAAAATGCTGCAGCTTATCACCATGTCCAAGGGAGCTGAAATCCTCTCCTGATACCCATAAAATACCTCCCAGGGTTACACCTGCCAAAAGGAAGATCGATGGGGACAAAGACAACGGGAGTCTTCCTAAAACACAAAAACTTGATAAACCTTCTCTAAGTCCTATACCACCTTTAATTAATTTGTCCTTTATTTCGCCACCTGTTGTTAACCTGGACGACTTATCACCATTCTCCCATCAGGCTCTTCTGACTATGATCGAACATCTGATCAAATCTTTAATACACCCCTTGATGGACAAAATCACTACATTGGGGGAGAAGCTGACGGGGTTGGAGAACTCTATTGAATCTCCCCTGAAATCCTCAACCCACGTTGTAACAACTCAATGCCCGCCGACAACCGTTCTTTCAAACTTACCTAATCTGATCACTCCTTATGAAGCGGTGCCTACTCAATTGCCAACTCCCACCTCCTTGTTGCCTATCAATCCCAAAGCCCCCCCGAAATTGAGAACAGCACGTCACATTCCATCTAAACATGTGCGCACCACCCATATACACTTACCTCCAGAAGCAGCGCCTTTTGTAATTGTTCTCTCGGGAGTCCCTGAACTAACAATAGGTAAAGCTGAGAGACAACATGAACTTATGAACAAGGTCAAGTTCTGGCTATCTAAAAACAGACCTTTGCCCTACCATCTTGATGGCCGAATAATAAGTGTCCGGAGGGTGGGCTGGCTTGGACCCCTTAAAAAAGACATCTTGGGCGATTTGATCCTGATATGATTTAGGAGCAGACACATTGTGCCATACATGCAGACATGGATATCTCAAAATGGCGATGGACTTATTTCTACCTGGAATCTACATGACTTTTACCCTAATACGTCCTACATGCTTTCCCTTAGTCCCCGGGGCATTGACAACAACCCAGTGGGTAGAGGAACCCATTTAAGTAATGGCAGTAGTTTTTCAGGGGCTTTTAATTGTCCAAAACCGTCGTACAACAGTTTTATGTATTGTAATTACTAAATCTTTCAGATCACTGTTACCTACAACGTTGCCTAAAGGTTGTGTAAAGCATGCTTAATCTTTTAACTGTGCAATTTAAAGCCATTATGAGATCTATTTTAAAATGTTTTTTAAAATGTATTGTATTATTTGTCTGTATGCTTTTATGATTTTAGGTTTAAAGCATTTTTATTAAGACAAAAGAATACGGGGAAGGGGAGCAGGAGGTCAGGGTTACATACAATACATTAGAGAAAAGAAGCGCAATATCAGGAGCGTTGTCAAGAAACAGTTCGTAGTCCAGAGGAGAAGCATTGGCAGATAAGAGGATAAAAAGCAACCTGTATCTCTATTCTGAGCATATCCAGCACCCCAAATCCAAACAGAAAAAGCAAAGAGAATAACCCAGAAAGGCACAACCCAACCCCTCCCGGAACCCCTGCCCCAAGATAAAGGAAACAACTCCCCAACTCCCCCCAACCCCCCCGTCCAATGGCCCACTACCAATACTGCCCGCCCCTAAGCCGCACCCCCGCCCCCCAAGAACCCGCCCCCAAATTATCCTACTCTGCCGGAGTCACCGGCGGCGTCAGCCTCAGAAGTCTGAGGTACCTCGGGCAGGTGAGCTCCCTGAACTCGGTGGTTAGCAGCGCGAGGAAGGGTTGCCACAGCTCATCAAATTGGTCAATCTCCCCCGCCACTGTGAGCGACAGCTTCTCCATCCCCAACACATGCCAGAGTCTATGTAACCAACCCGTAATGGAGGGGACAGTGGTGGTGCGCCAATGGATAAGGATATTCTGGACCGCAGACCCCAATGCGATTGCGATCTGCCTACCCCTGCGGGATTTCAGTGGGTACATCAGGCCATTAGGGAGGCCCAGCAAGACATACGCCGGGAAGCGCGGGAGCTCGATTTCAAAGTGTTTATCCACCTCATCCAGAAACTCCTTCCAATAGGCGGCCAGCAAGGGACAATCCCAAAGAATATGTGAGAGGGTCCCCACCTGTCCACAACCTCTCCAGCACCCCCTGTCAGTGTACCTATGCATCTCACACAATCTCTCTGGGGTGTAGTACCAGTACGTGGACACTTTGGTAAATGTCTCAGTGAGGCTGGTATGGTACGCAGAGTGTCGTGCCCGGTGTGCGATCTGGTCCCATTCCTTGTGGCTAAGTGTTCTGCCCAGCTCCCTGTGCCATCGTTCCCTCCCCGGGTTATAATAGTGGAACGGCGGGGGTTGTAGATGCTTGTAAAGATCAGTAATCAATTTGGCATCGGAGGTCCGGGTCACCAGCCACTGCTCATACGGTGTAATTTGACGGTCGGCGGTGTCCCGCACCTGGGGCTGGAGGGCCCAATGCCGGACCTGCATGTAACGTAGCCTATCCAACTCCGTCAGGCCGAATTCTTGCCGCAGCTGCTGAAAGGGAACCACGCCGTCAGGCCCGTAGACCTGGAAGAGCGCCCTGCAGCCCTCTGTTCTCCAATGGGAGAAAGCGCCCGGCTCCATCCCTGGGGAGAAGTCAGGATTACCCACTATGGGTGTAAACGGTGAAGGGAAAGAGGAAAGGCCTCGAGCCTCGCAAACTGCATCCCACACCCTCAAGGGGACCCGCGTAACGAGAGAAGCGTATAGGTTGGGGGGACGATGAGCACCGCGTAAGAATGGAACCTCCTGCAGAGTGCGGCCTGCCACCGCCTGGTCCTGAAAAAGCCAGTGCTTGTCGGACTCCCACCTGCTCCACTCTACAAGGTATCGTAGCTGCGCCGCCTGAAAGTACTTACGGAGGTCCGGAATGCCGAGGCCTCCTGCTTCCGGGGCAAGCGTGGAGAGGACCCTCTTCATCCGCGGCTTGCGGCCTTGCCAAACAAAGCGGGAGATGTCGGCCTGCATTTGTCGAATCCAGCCCACTGGAGGCTGGAGAGGGAGGGCACGAAAAAGATATAATATCTGGGGCAAGACCGTCATCTTAACCGCCGCGATCCATCCTAGCCAGGACAGCAGGCCCTTACTCCAGCGGCCAAGCTCCTCCCTAATCTTCTTACTAAGAGAAGTGTAATTGGCCGCCACCATCTCCGGCAACGTGGGTGCCAGTAGGATCCCTAGATATGGTACAAGGGACGAAGACCACTGCATAGGGAAGAGTCGCTGAAGGTCCCTCCTAGTGTCTGCAGCCAAAGACACATCTAGAGCCACTGATTTGCTCATGTTCATTTTAAAGCCGGCCACACGTGCAAAGGCATCCAACTCCTGGATGCAGGCTGGTAAGGACCTCCTGGGGTCGTCTAGGGTCAGCAGGACATCGTCCGCATAGAGGATGACAGTGTGAACGTACTGGCCCATCCTAATCCCAATAGCATCCGGGTTGTGGCGGATCCTTTGGGCAAACGGCTCCATGTAGAGAGCGAACAAGAGCGGAGAGAGGGGACAGCCCTGCCTCGTGCCGCGCTCGATAGCGAAACCACAGGAGCTACACCCGTTGACTCGCACAGACGCCGAAGGATACTTATAGCAGTTGAAGACCATAGTGCGGAATTTATCACCAATTCCCAGTTTCCTGAGAACTAGCTCGAGATACGGCCAATGAACCCTATCAAAGGCCTTTTCCGCATCAACTGCCAGCAACATCCGCTCCCCGGGGATCCGCGAGGCCTTCTCCAAAACGTGCGTCACCCGCTTGGTGTTGTCGACCGTCTGCCTGCCGGGCACAAAGCCAGCCTGGTCCGCCTCAACCAGACCGGGGAGGTGCAGGGCCAGCCTGGACACCAATATCCCTGTGTACAGCTTGAGGTCGACATTTAAGAGCGAGATAGGCCTATACGAGCCGCATAAAGCCCGGTCTTTTCCGGGTTTCGGGATCACCGATACCGTCGCCCTCAAGAGATCCGTGGGATAGCTCCCGGGTCGGCGAAGGAATTAAATAGCCGAGTTAAGATAGGGGCCACAATCGGGCAAAAGGTCTTATAGAACAAGGACGTGTGGCCGTCCGGGCCCGGAGCCTTCCCGTGCTTCAACCGAGCTATAGCGGAAATCACCTCCTCAACGTGAATATCCCGCTCCAGATATTCCGCCTGAGCGGGGTCCAGCGCCGGAAGGGGCACCGACTCCAGATATTCCTCGGCGACCAGCGGCGAGGAGGGCTCCGCAGCGTACTGCGCTTCGTAGAAGCTGCAGAAAGTTTCCGCCACCTCCGCGTCCCCGGAAACTGCCACTCCGTCTGTACTCACAAGTTCCTTCACGACGTTACGCTGTTGCGCGACCCGAAGTCGATGCGCCAGGAGCTTGCCGCACCTGTCCCCCCCAGTGTAGTAGGCATGTTTCAAGCGCAAGGCGGCGTATTCGGCTCTATCCAGGTCCAACGCCGACAGGAGCTTCCTAGCCGCTTTTAGCTGCCTCCAAACCCTCGGAGCACCCGTACGGCGGTGGACCTGCTCAAGCTCCCGGACCTGTACAGTCAGCTCATCCCTCTTCCGTTGCCGCTCTCTATTTTCCGCCGAGGAGATGGAGATGAACTCCCCCCGAAGAACCGCCTTCAATGCAGCCCACTGTGTCGCTAGTGAAGTGTCGGTATTGCTATTGTGTGTCTGATAGTCCTGTATGACCTCTTCAATACGTTTCACCACCATCTTCTTGTGTAAAAGGGTGTCCCTAAGGCGCCACATCCCCCGAGAGGGGGAGGCCACCGGCCAAGCAAACGCGCCTGTAACCGGCGCGTGGTCAGACAGTGACAGGACCCCAATGTCTGCCGTCGTAGCGGCGGCACGCATCGGCCCACTAACCAGGAGATAATCCAACCGTGCATAGGTTCGGTGCGCATGCGAAAAGTAGGAGTAGTCCCTGTCTGTGGGGTGCATGGAGCGCCAGAGGTCGTGTAAGTCCATGTCCGCAATTTGGGCCTTCACAGCCTGGGAAAGTTCTCCAGTCTGCGGAAACCGCTGTGCTGACCTATCCAGTACCGAATCAAAGACGATATTAAGGTCCCCCCCTAGAATAACATGGCGATCGGGAGAGGCAGTGACATCCACCAGTACCGAGTCCAAGAAACGTTCCTGATGGTCATTTGGGCTATAAACGGAGCCAACCGTAAACGCTATGCCTCCCAAACGGAGGCGATAAGCCAGAAGCCTCCCCTTCTGCTCAGCATATTTATATAGCACCTCCCCCCTAAAGGAGCTCGCTATGAGAATGGCCACCCCCGCGGTTTTGGTCGCTGCAGAGGAGAAAAACTGGGTAGGGAACTTAGCAGAGCGCAATTTATGGCAGTCGCGGGACAACAAGTGGGTCTCCTGCAAAAGGCAAATGTCAGCCTGCGTCCCCTCAAGCAGGGACAAAATCGCCTTGCGCTTAACAGGATTATTCAGTCCCTTAACATTAAGGGTCACCACCTTCAGGGACGACATGTCTCCCAGGGACCAGGAACGCTATGCTGCGGGCAAGGAACCAGAGGGCGAGGGGCGCGGGGCGGCAGCGCGGGACAGGCCAGAGCAGGCCAAGCGTGGACAAGGACAGCATCGGACGGGACTCCCCCAACTTCAGAACAACACCCAACCCCACCCCAAACACACCCACGGCAACTAGCCAAATGCAAACTCAAACAACCCATTGTCTCAGTCAAGCCCCAAAACGGGCAAGTCCGTAGAAAGTAGAAAAGTGGACGTCCAGCCACTCACCTCGACCCGCCCCCTCCCATCCCCCCCAGCCCCAAACCTGGCATCGAAGAAGCTATGTTCATCTCCCCCCGGAGTGAGTCTAGGCCGACAAGGCCACGCCGTTGGAGTCGGCCAAGTTCTCGGCTGCCGCCCTCAGGGCACCGGCCATGTCCGCCCTGATAGTAGGGGAGTCAGGACGCCCAGCGCTCGCTGTCGATTGTCTCCTCGCTGATCTCCGCCGGCCCCGTCTCTCTGATCGCCTCCACGACGGTGTGGCTCCGTCCTCCTCCGTAGCCGTGAGCCCAGGACACCGCAAACGTCTTGCAAGGAGCGTAGTTGATGCAGCACTCCGTTCCAGCGTAAGATCAAGCGAAAGGGGTGCCCCCAGGAGTACGGTGTCTCCTGGTCACGCAAGAAGTCGGTAGCAATCCTGAAAGACCTGCGTTTCTGCAGTGTGATGGCGGACAGGTCCTGGTAGAGCGCAACAGGCCGTTCCCGGAAAGTCAGCGGCTGTTTCCTACGGGCTTCAGACATGATGCGCTCCTTCAGCGGGAAGTCGGGCAAAAAAGCTAAGATGTCCGGCGGGGGCGCCGATGACTGGCGTTGTCGGCCAACTCTATGAGCTCTATCAATGCGAATAGGAAAGTCTGCGGCCTCCCCCAGGATCTCCCGGAACAGGTCCTGCAGATAGCCCACCAAATCTGTCCCTTCGTCTGCAGATGGCACGCCACGCACTCGAATGTTGTTCCTCCTGGACCTGTTCTCAAGGTCCTCGGAGTGAGCCTGGAGCTCAACGCACTGCTCCCGGAGACGGAGAACGTCTTGTTGTAAGTGGACAATCTCATCGTCCCGGCGTTGGGATGCCGTCTCCACCGTCTCAACCCGTTCACCAAGGCCCTCCACCTCTCTGCGGACCTCCCGGACCTCGCTAGCCACTTCCCGCTTCAGCGTCTGGAAGTCTTCTTTGAGGGAATTGAACAGCTCCTCCATGAAGGATCTCGTGACAGGGGGTTCTCCTCCAGACGCGTCCGCCGAGGCCCTGGAAGACCCCGGCGACGGCTGTGCTCTGTCCCGTAGCTGCTGGGCCCTGCCAAGCATGTCCGGCAGGGTACGGTCCCCCTTTCTCGAGCCACCTCTTCCAGTCATTCCAAGGGCTCCAACTGCAAAGTGGGTACAGGCCCTACCGCTCCGGAGAATGCTCAGCCACCAGCAAGCACTCGATGTGGGGAGCTCCTGTCAGGTCCGGGGGACTGCGTCACAGATGACAAAATGGCGGGCCAGTCCGTGCGCCACCAGCCGTGGGCGCCCAGTCGGGACGGCAGCTGGAATCTGAACTGGGGGGCCTCGGCCAGTACACACCACAGGGAAAGAGCCGTGCAGAGGCGGAGGGCGCAGAAATTCGCCGTCAAGGGGCTCCGGGGACGGCCAACGACACTGACTCCTCGGGGACAAAATGGCGGCTGGGTGGGGCCAAGCAGATCGCCCGAGCCCGGCGACACCACCGGGGCACCCCAGAAAGCAGGCAACTGGAAAAGTATCACAGCCAAGGCCACACTGTCACTCAGAAAGGTCCGGAGAACCTTCCCCGGTTTCAGGCCGATCGCTCTCCAATCCCGGGATCGGGTCCCTCGTTAGGCAGGGTGCCACCACCTCAAGTCCAAGCGCCAAAGTGCGCATCCAAAGTCCTCTGCGTAGCGGGTCCTCTAGCCCGCAGCTCTCCTTCGACTCCGCCGAGTTCCGGGACGGCCTCCGCCCAGATCGCCAACTTTCAGCACTAGGCCCAGCCGAGGCGCATGGACAGCACTCCGATACGCTCCGCCTCCCGGGCGCTCCGTCGTCCCTCGATCTGCGATCGGTCTTTTGAGGCGCTTCCACCGGAGCGATTAGGGTCAAAGCGACATCAATGTGTGCGCAGGTGCTTCGCCACACTCCTCTCATCCGCTGAGCTTCAGCGGGGGGAGAAAAGCTGAAGAAAAGGGCTTGAGCCTAGTTGGGCTGGAGGAGCTGCGGGAGGAAGCGTCCGCTCACCCCGCCATCTTGGCCACGCCCCCCTTTTATGATTTTAAACCTAAAATCGAATAAAGCCTTTTTGATTTGATTTGATTTGATAACATTTATATGAAATCTACTTTCTGTTTTATATTAATTTTATTATTTACCATATTTAATATTGAATATTTTATTGTATATATTTTTAAAATTGATATTTTATACAACTATATTTTTTGCATTGATTTGTTTTCGATATTTTTGTACTTACCTGTTTAAGTTTAGGGTGTCAATATTTTTGCACTCTCGATTTTTTCATCTCTATTTTTTCTTCTATATTTTTTACATCGATATTCCGTCAGTGTACCCCACCTAGCATGACTTAACGCCACCTTGTAAATGTGCCCCTTTCTGCCGCAGTCCTCTACGGCAAAGGGGCGTGCAATGGATGTTGCTGTGGTCATTCCATTGCAACACCCATTGCTTTTTGATGCTGTCCCAGATTTACAAGGCAGTGCAAAAAGCTAACGCCATGGAACACTAGGCGTTAGAATGGCGATTCAAGGAGAAGTTATTAATTTCTCCTCGTTGTTTGCTGTTTCCATGTCTTCTGCACACAGGGGAAAAGGGAGTCCCTTCCTGCACATAAATAATCATCCATGCAGCGCGGGTTCCCTTTCAACATGGTGGCAAGGTGCCTGCACTGATGATACACAGCTTTTTGTGTGCCAGCACTACGGGAAACACAAAGGTGTGCCATATTTTTGTGAATACAGCACATCCCTGCGTTTTCACAATGTTGGAGCATGACGCTGCCAAATATTGCGCAACTCTGCGCTTTGACCTTTTTTTGTAAATTTTCCCCGAGCAAGTAAAATAAAAACATTGTAGCCTTGGCATACATACCAGTCACAGAAGTAGCTAACCACTGCAGCATACTGATAGAATCCCCATACTCCCAAAGGAATGAACGGAAACTAAGGCCCAGAGTTACAAAGATTTTCCATTGACATTGCGTAACTTTTCTGATGCAGCCCTTTCACATATTTCTTTTTGGATATTTACAAAACAATGTAAATGTCGATTTGCGTGCCTTAGTATTAAAAAAGAAGCGTAAAGCAGTGCATTGTGCTGCCCTACTCTACTTTGCATCAGGTAGGCCTTCCATGAGTGGTGCATGGGCGTTACAAATAGATCTAACGTGTGTTTATGTCAAAATATTGCACCAGCTTGCGGTGGGCGTAAGGAGGTGAAATATTTTGATTTCTTCTCATTATTTTCTCCCTGCACGGGCACTGCATTCTGCAAAACATGTACAGACAGCAAAAGACGCAAAGGATAGTTTTTGTGCAGGAAGTACCCTTTACTGAACAACAACTTTACTGACCACAATGTACACACCCTTGCACTATGGCTCAGGGGTGCCTACGTTAGAGATAGACAGTCCAACGTGCACCAGTGCATGGAGAGAGCAGAACTGTGTCATTTCTTTGACAATGTGATTCAGTTCTGTTCTCTCCACGTGATGCAACACAGCGCAGCAACTGTGCTTGCTGAGCTGCACTGCCTTGCATCACTTCTTCGTAAATATACCCCTAAGCCCCCTCATGGACTACTTTGAAGATACCTTGTTTGGCAGACTGCCCTCGTCTGGTCACAGACACCAACTCAAATTTCAAATCGTGTGGTGGAACATGTACAGCAGTGCAGTTGCTCAACAATCCCAAACCAACAGCGCAGTGGAAGACAGGTACACAGCCTTCAAAGATACATTGGACTGAAGCCACTCTACCCGATTCAAAGTTCTAGAAATCCTCCAAAAAGAACAAAGCTACCAACAACTAAGAATAGAACTATCAGTAAGACAAAGCAAACCTAAATTGTCTAAAAAGACAAAAGAGATGTACGAAATGTTACAAGTTAAAGTAAAGCTCTTTGTAAACAACAAAGGACTACACTTCTTCAAAATGATAGCTAGAACAGTGCCCTAAATAACCTATATATCTCACTACCAATAAAACTGAACACAAACCAGCAATCACAAAATCCAAATAATTTCTTTATAAATATTGCATAAAATACCTTTATTCATCAGTTTATGACCTAACACTGTAAATAAAATAACATACAATAGGACTGATAAACAAAAATATTACATACAAATGTTAAAAAATCATATCTCAAAAAAGAGAAAAACAAAACCATCAATTAAAATGCTTTAAAAATATTACATCACATATAAACGAAAGACAACACTATTGAGCTCATTATGCCATCATTCCAGGGATTGAGACAGGCCGTCTATAAGGCGGCTATCCCGCACATGACATTACAATGCGGTGGGTGCTGCTGGCTGCAGGACCCGCTGGAATGGAAAAAATGGATGTTGTGCACTTCGAGGCACTGCGTGGCAGGCACCACGCGGTAACTGCAACCTGGTGCAGGGAATCGTAGGGGGGTACCATAGGTACCCCCAAGTGCAAAATCCATGTGCCCATGCACAAGGGGGCCCTGCAAGAGGGCCCCCAAAGTACATCCCTGCCAGCCTTTTCATGGCGGTTGAAGCTCCATGGACAGGCTGGAGGGAATGCAGCACCCAAATCTGGTGGGAGGTGCCTGCTAGGCACCAGCACCATTTTGTGGATGCAGGGTGGGTCCGACAGGCAATCACAATGATTGCCTCTGTCGGACCTGTGGCAGATGACCTTTCCACACACCAGGCACACTGCCCTTCATCCTGATCTGGGGGGCAAAAAATGGCATTACGATGGCGGTGAACCCGCCACACGCAGGCTGCCAGTGGCGGGTTCTCTGCCATCATAATCATGCCCTTTATTTTCACTGACATAGAAATTCAGTATTACAATAACATTACATAATCAAAAATACATTGAAATACTAAACTTACGATTTTGTAGCTGAAATCTAAGATCCACCATGAATCCACATAAAAGAACTCTACATAAATAGGAAAAACATTATTCAAAACATGCAAAAAAGAAAAGTCCCAAAGACAAATCTAAATAAATAGTCTATAATCCTAGGCAACTATGTAAAACCTTAAAATCTAAATAAAAAACAGCTCCAAGAATACCAAAAAATAATTTTTGCTCCGACAAAAGAACATGAACAAATAACATCACAAAACATACATAGCAAAATATTAAAATCATTTCAGTGGTACACCACTAACGTTATTAACATTTATGAATTATAGATGAGTAGCAGTGAATTACGAGATATTTTTCACTGAAGGGTTCTGAGTGACATCAAATAGACAATGAGAGTAAACCTTGCCTTGTCCATGATGTCACTCAGAACGCTGAGGTAAAAAACATTGCTGAAAATCACTTTTTACCCATCTGTAATGTAATGGTATGTATGGCCCACAAAAATAATCTGCTCCTGCTTTCAACTGCTATGCAGAAGAGTAATGGGGGGGCACACATAACATGGTCTCTGTTATGTAAACCTGCCATAAAAATAAATAAAACACAAGTGCCATTCTTTGCAAACCCACACCACCTTCCCTGACTTTCTTCCCCCTCCTACAGCTTTGATATCTGCTTTCATACAAAGCAGAGAATCATAGCAACACTGACAGGCTTTCAAGGAGACCTGTCAGTCTGGCCTGGAAGGCCTTTATGACATCACAACAGTGGGTACCCAGTTTTGTTATCAAATAAATGATAGAAGCTTTTTATGAGAGCCATACATAACATAACCACAATAACTATTATAGCTAACTGCACAACACACATTATAATAAGGCATATCACATTACACTAAGTAGCATCAAAATGCTAACACTAAACAATACAAACACTACACACTAACACACTCCTCTATAATATCAATATCTACTCACATCCATTTCCTGAGTACTTGAGTAGGAACAGGAAACCTCGATCTACAAGAACCAAATCCTCTAAACAATGATGTAAATAAGGTAAAAACAACAGATATGTAACAAACTGTAGACAAATAAAAACTAAAAAATACTATTTGGCAATAAAAATTAGATGTAAACATTAAAGAGAATGTATGAAACACAAAATGTATATGTGCAAAAAAATATAACATAACAATTATAAACAAAATTGTGTTGTAATTGTTTATTTAGAGATTAAAGGTATATACATTCATAAAAGTATAATACATTATAGTAGACCCATAAACAAATACTCATGCACATGTGACACATATATTGAAGAATACTATAAAATGTACATAGGAATAGAAGTTATTACATAGAAAAACATGTATGGGCTGTTACAAAAATGTTTATATACAATATACTAGTAAAAATAAATACCTATGTAAAGAAACAGTTGCACAAAATGTGTGAAACAAGAAAGCATTATGAATATGACATAAAAATATATTACAAAAAACAAAGTGGATTTATAGAGAATTGATGTATATATATATATATATATATATATGTGTGAGAAGTGTGGCTCACTGGTTAGAAGCGGCAGACCCGGAAGCAGAGGTTGGCCCGGGACCAGGGTTCAATTCCCAACGCGGCAGGGTCTTGGGTCAATATCCGTGGACACGATAATTCTCGCCTCGGTGCCTACTCTAACCATGGGTTCCACTCTGCAACTCTGGGCAATAGCTTGCTGAATCTCCACAATGACCCCTTCAGCGCCGGGGATGCCTGGCTTCACCTTGGGGGTGCCCAGGAGGGACCATCTCACAGGGAAAGCCAGGAAGGGTTCCCCAGCGGTATACAGCACCAGGACACTCCGAGATGGAGTCACAGTGCGCTTTACAAGTATACGTTTACATATATATATATTATATATTAACCCTGGGCGGAGAACTACGCTCCGTTCGAGGAGATTGCGAATTTTTCATCAACTTCGTGGCGAGCGCGGAGCTGTCGACTACTTCGCAATCTACAGCGTAGCGAAGTAGTTTTTCTTCCTCGCACGCTCAATAGCATTCTCGCGTGCGCGGTAATGACTCACCATGGTTTTGCATTCGCTTTCTCGCTTTTCTCTCCCGTTCGCGTTCGCTACGATGTTTGGAATCCGGCCACACAATCCCACCCAACTGTGAGAACGCGATAACGTCATTCGGACGCGCGAACAAGTCATGTAGTTAGTGTAGGCCTGCTTGAGTTCATTTACTTTCTGTGGGTGGCTTGGCCAGGTGGTGGCGGCCATTTTGTGTTCTAAGCAACTGTGTTTTTGCCATAGGCCTCCAAGCTTGTGGCCTACTCTGCCAGTAGGCCCAAGGGTACTACTAGAGTCATCATCTTGGGTGCATGAAAGTTGTTCAACTGTTATTGTGGTGTTTAAGTTGTAATTGTAACATCATGTAGGTCATGGATGGCTTTGCATTGATTAGTAAACTGTGTGTTTGGTGTTGAATGGCAGGTTTTGGGTGTGTGTTGAATAATATGGCTTTTTCTGCGCACTAGGTAACCCTAGAATGCAGCTCACGTACTTTTGGTAAATGTGCACAGTGTGACAACGTGACCTTACAGTTTTTGTCTTCTTCGCGCGCTCAATGTGCAATCTCGCGAGAAATATGTCTCGAGTTGCATAAAACCTTCTTGAAAATGTTGATGCTGTTGATTTTGCTAAAGAAACTCCTCAGGTTGTCATTTGGTTGTAGTTTTTGGAGCATGGACCACTTACTGTTTCTGTCCTCTATGTACTTTGTTGTTTGAGGGTGGCCTGACCATGTGGGTGGCGGGCAGCCATTTTGTGAAGCCAAGCATTGTCCTTTTGCCCGTAGGCATGTATTGTCTGTCTTCTCTTTCTTTTCATGTTGTTGGGGATGTCCAGGCCATGTGGGGGCGGCCATTTTGTGTGACCTTCCATCGTGCTTCAGTTTTGTCGCAGGCCTACAAACTTGTGATTTCTTCTGCCAGTAGGCCTAGAGTCCCAGAGGTAGTCAGCGCGGCGGGGGTGCTTGATGTAGCGGTTTCCATTTTGTCTGTTGAATTTAACCTCATTTAGGGCGTGGATGGCAATACATTGAATTCCCAAATGTGGTGTTTGTGGTGTAGTTAACTGTTTGGGTATGTGTAAAAAAACTGTAAATGCCTTTGTTGTTTGTGTTGTTGTTGTGTAACTTTTAAACCTTTTAGCCATGGGGATTTTCTTTTTTGTGCATTAAGCTGTGATGTGTAACAGACATCCTCCTTTTTCTGGCCATAAAGGTATATAGGCCTGCTTGAGTTTATTGTTTTCTGGCCTTTACCCATGTACCTGTGATATGTGCCCATGTGGCTGGGAGCTGTGGTGGTAGTGTGCTGTTTTGTTTTTGACAAATTGGCCTGTGTCTTGCCGTTGTTCCTGTTGGCTTACTACTGTTCACATCCCCATTTCTATCTGCTGCAGGTCACTGATGCTGCATCCATCCTAAATGATGCACAATTTAAGGATAAACAAGTCCACTTCCACTACATTTGGTTTTTAGTTATTTGCTATTCTTACTCTTACTGAGTGTACTAATACTTCTAGTAGTAATTAAAATTAAAGCTAAAAAAATTCCACATTCGACTGATGTTATTCTGCCTTCTTTGCTTGTAGGTGCACAAAAGAATGAAGACTGAGAGAAGGTGTCCGTCATCATTCATCGACTGTTCTACTGCCAGACGGACGTCCTTCTGTACTACGTCACGTGTGGTGTGACTCACCTGACCAGACATCATTCTCAGTAACTTGTTCAACTGAGTGTTGCTGCTGACATCTGAAGAAGATGGGCCCAAAGATAGCAGGTACCAGGTCCTCCAAGACCAAGAAAGTTGCTGAGAAGAAGGAAGAACAGAAGAAGGAAGTGACACTTAAGTCTGGTGTTGACCCGAAAACCTTTTTTGGGAAAAAAAAGTACGCCTGCAGCAGCGGTGACCGGGGTCCAAGCTGGGGCTAAGCATGGGCTGACAATTCGTTCCGCTCACGGAATTTGCGGATTTTCCGCGATTTTGCGATCCGCGAATCTCGCCGAAATCACGGTAAAATCCGCGAATCAGCGGGGACACATTTTCATCCAAGCACTTACAGGGTTACAGCAGCAGGTGCAAAAGTCGAAGCTAATTTTTTGTAACCTTTTACAAAAGGGTTACAAAGAAATTAACTTCAACTTGGGCACCTGCTGCTGTAAGCCTGTAAGTCCTTCCTGGCGCCTCGTTGCCTACTTGACACTATTCTCTGACCCTGCTCTGACCCTTGAAGCAGGGTCAGAGAATAGTTACAAGTAGGCAATGAGGCGCCTGTCACGAAAATTAAATCTCACAAGGAAGCACTGACAAATATAAAAACAAGCATTTGCAATGCAATAGGTCTCGCATTAGGAACGTTTGAGCTATTGGTATTGTAAATGACAATTTTTTTAATTTATGTGTTGGTTTTGAAAATAGCTAAATTAATAGCTTTGTCATTTACACTGCCAATAGTTATAACTTTCGCAAATGTGACACCTATAGCATTTGCAATGCAACATGTTTTGTATTTACGTGACTTAGATGTATTGATATTACAAATTACAATGGCTTTAAATTTTTTTAAATAATTAATACTTAATTAAAAGTGATTTTAATTTATAATGACAATAGCTTAAACTTTTGTAAATAACTTTTGTGAAGATTATGTTCAGTGTATTTTATTGTGACGAAAATCCAAGAACAGAAGTGAAATATTAACATCTTTTTGTGACATTTGTAATAAAGCTTGAAACATTGAGAGAACATATTTGAACCAGTTGTTGTTGAATGGTTGCGCAAATTGATGCCGGGGTGGCGCTGAGTGGTGCTGTGGTGGTGCTGAGTGGTGCTGTGGTGATGCTGAGTGGTGCTGTGGTGGTGCTGAGTGATACTGGGATGGTGCTGAGTAATGCTGGGGTGGTGCTGAGTGGTGCTGTGGTGGTGCTGAGTAATGCTGTGGTGGTGCTGAGTGATGCTGTGGTGGTGCTGGGTGGTGCTGTGGTTGTGCTGAATGATAATGTGGTGGTGCTGAGTGATGCTGTGGTGGTGCTGAGTGATGCTGTGGTGGCGCTGAGTGGTGCTGTGGTGGTGCTGATTGGTGATGTGGTGGTGCTGAGTGATGCTGTGGTGGTGCTGAGTGATGCTGTGGTGGTGCAGAGTGGGGCTGTGATGGTGCTGGGTGATAATGTGGTGGTGCTGAGTGATGCTGCGGTGGCGCTGAGTGATGCTGTGGTGGCGCTGAGTGGTGCTGTGGTGGTGCTGAGTGGTGCTGTGGTGGTGCTGAGTGATGCTGTAGTGGTGCTGAATGGTGCTGTGGTTGTGCTGATTGATGCTGTGGTGGTGCTGAGTGATGCTGTGGTGGTGCTGAGTGGTGCTGTGGTGGTGCTGAGTGATAATGTGGTGGTGCTAAGTGATGCTGTGGTGGTGCTGAGTGATGCTGTGGTGGCACTGAGTGGTGCTGTGGGGGTGCCGAGTGGTGCTGTGGTGGTGCTGAGTGATGCTGTGGTGGTGCTGAGTGGTGCTGTGGTGGTGCTGAGTGATAATGTGGTGGTGCTGAGTGATAATGTAGTGGTGCTGAGTGATGCTGGGGTAGCGCTGATTGATGATGTGGTGATGCAGAGGGCAGAAAGGCACAAAAAGCAGTCTAACAAAGGGCAGAAGGGCAGAAAAACAAGGAAAAAATGAGTCTAACAGAGGGCAGAAGGGCGCAAAAAAACAGTCTAACAGAGGACAGAAGGGCATAAAAAGAAGGGAATAACGAGTCTAACAGAGGGCAGAAGGGCACAAAGCGAGTCTAACAGGGGGCAGAAAGGCACAAAAACAAGTCTAACAGAGGGCAGAAGGGCAGAAAAACAAGGGAAAAACGAGTCTAACAGAGGGCAGAAGGGCAGAAAAAACAAGGGAAAAACGAGTCTAACAGAGGGCAGAAGGGCACAAAAAACAGTCTAACAGAGGACAGAAGGGCATAAAAAGAAGGGAAAAACGAGTCTAACAGAGGGCAGAAGGGCACAAAAAATGAGTCTAACAGAGGGCAGAAGGGCACAAAAACAAGGGAATAACAGAGGGCAGAAGGGCACAAAAAACAAGTCTAACAGAGTGCAGAAGGGCAGAAAAACAAGGGAAAAATTAGTCTAACAGAGGGCAGAAGGGCATAAAAAAGGAGTCTAACAGGGGGCGGAATGAATCCCGCCCTGCGTGTTTGTCCACGAAGAAGCCACCTTTTTGTGCAATACCTCTACTCAACTGGAGTTAATCAGTAAGTGCTCCCTCGTTGGCTAAATGTATATTGGCAGATTTACAATAACTGGCACATCCCCAGGGATGCACCAGTTATTGTGCGCCGCAGCTCTGCCCCCCATGGTGCGCCGCATTTACAATGCGGCGCACCATGTGGCAAAAATGGCACAGATGCGTCACGCATCTGTGCCGTAAATGCAGCGCATTGCTGGAGCTGCGTCGCAAGCGCGACACAGCTCCAGCAATGCTCTGGGGGGCCCTATCTCCCCTATGCTGTGTCAAGCCTTGCGCCTGCTTCAAGCAGGCACAGGGTTTTGACGCAGCATTGGCCTAAAAGTGACTGAGTGAAATCTTGTAGATTTCACTCAGCCACTTTTAGGAGGCGTTCCTGCGCAGGAACGCCCTCCCCTGCGCCGGAACGCCTCCTGATGGCGCAGGGCTTTACAACGTGACGCATCTCTCAGATGCATCACGTTGTTAATACCCAGCACCATGGCGCATCATTTGTGCTGCCGCTGCGCCAGAAAAGTGACGCAACTGTGGCGCAAAAGAGGCGCAAGTGGCTTTTAATCTGCCCCTTAGTGCTTTTACTACACTGTAGCTGCATAAAGGGCCAGAAGATGTGTCTCCAGTGACCATGTGTGCCTGTGCCTGTGTTACAGGCACACATGGTCACTGGAGACACATCTTCTGGCCCTTTACGCAGCTGCAGAGTAGTAAAAGCACTATACATTTACCCAATGAGGGAGCACTTACTGGATTAGCCAGTAGAAAGTACTCCAGGGCAAATTGCAAAAAAATCTGCGATTTCGCTGGAAAATTTGCAAATTCGCTGATTTATTTGCGATTTCGCGTGGAAATCCACGAATTCGCGGAATGCGAATTCGCAAATTTCGCCCATGCTTAGCTGGGGCCAACACCTCCACATCAGTGGGCCCAAGCCACCAACCCCGGCCCAGGCAGATGAGTGGGGAAGAGGCAGCCAGCCTAATGGTGGAAAGCAGTGATACTGAGCCTGACCTAAACTTAGCGATATCTCAAAGTAGTACACAATCCATGAAAGAGGGAACACAGCAGAAAAGTGGTGAACGACAACCACCGCCCGCAATAGCAGATGTTCCAAAACAGCATCCACAACCACCACCCGCAATAGTAGATGTTCAACCTGAGCCTCCGCCTGCAATAGTAGTTGTTCAACAACCACCGCCCGCAATAGTAGATGCTCAATGAAAAAAACAACCACAACCACCGTCTGCAATAGTAGCTGTTCCACAACCACCGCCCTCAATAGTAGATGTTCCTCGAAAACAACAACCACAACCACCGCCTGCAATAGTTGTTGTTCAACAACCACCACCCGCAATAGTAGTTGTTGTTCCTCCCGAAGTCGGGGCAGTTCAGGAAATTGAGCCTGATGCAGAGCAAGAAGAAGAGGAAGCACCTGATGCAGGACATCTATTGTTTTCCAAATCCCCACCAAGGAAAAGGAGGGTTAGTCCATCAAGTTCTTCGCCAAGCATCCCTTCTGATGATCTTGATCTCAATTGGGAGCCACAACAATCTGAGCATGAGATGGAGAGACATCCCAAGAAGACCAGGCTAAGGAAAAGGAAGCTTCCACGAAGCCTTACACTTATGGAGTGCGATGTTGAACAGCCGGATAATGATGGTGATGACGAGTCAGACCCAGTCATCACAAGCATTACTCCTGGGCCTGAGAACATGGAGACCAACATTTTAACCCTAGCGAGAATGGCTGCGACTAGTAGGGATGTAGCACGCATACCTCCAACACAGGCCACACCAAAAGCAAAACTACTTCCAGCTTCCATTTTTACATTTGCACAGGGCCGGCAGCGTCCTACATCCAGCACAAGTTCCACCTCAGCAGAAGTAGGTTGTGGCACTACTGCGCAGCCACATAGTGAATTTCAACACACAACCTCCAGTTCATCCGGCATTGGAAGTGGCACCTCTAGCAGGAGACAAAAGTTAAGCTCCCCAGTGTGGGACTTCTTTACAGTTAGCGCAAATGAGGACAACATTGCTATATGCTCCATTTGTCATTCCTCTGTTAGTTGTGGTAAGCTTGGTACAAACTATGGTACCGGAGGCCAAATGACCCATTTGAAAAAACACCAGGCAATCCAGTGGGAGGACCACCTACGTAGCATGAAAGCAGGAACCATTAATGTTGGTGGGGAAGTAGTAAAAGGTCCACTCAAGGTCTAACAGGAAGAAGAGGGAGACATTCTATCTGGTAGTGGTACACAAAGTACCCCTGTCCCCAGCACTGCAGTGGTAGAGCCCACATCCTCTGCATCAGCAACATCTCAGTGGCACCAGAGTAAGAGTAACCCGGAGACAACAAGCAGTACGGGTGCAAAGTCTGCGACGCGAAGTACTGCATCAAGCATAACTGAAGGAAATACCAAGCAGCGTACAATTCTTAGCATGTTTAGGCAGGAGGGAAAGTACGAGCGCAACCACCCAATAGCACGTTTGTACAATGCTAAGCTTGCTAAAATGTTAGCACTGGACGTTCTCCCTTTTTCTTTTGTTGAAGGGGTGGGTTTCCTGGAATTTGTGACAACCCTCTGCCCAAAATGGAATGTTCCCAGCCGCTACTATTTTGCCAGAGTTGCTGTTCCAGCACTACACCACGACGTTATGGAATTACTGGGAAAAGCCTTGCAGCAGAGTGCTGTTCGTAGTATCCACCTGACAACAGACATGTGGACCAGTTGCCAAGCCACTGATTACATGTGCATCACTGCACAATGGATCTCTTTTTTAGATGTTAGAGACAAGGTATCTGCAGGCATTGACACTGCTGAGATTTTGAAAGATACTCGCAGACATGCAACTGTAGCCATGTTTGCTATGGAGAAATCGCATACTGCTGCAAACATTTTGGCTGAGTTTAACAGTAAGGTCTTTGAATGGCTGAGACCAAGAGGCCTTAACATTGGTTTTCTTGCCACTGACAATGGCGTAATGTAGTTAAGGCCATGGAAGATGGTCGCTATTTCAGGGTCCAGTGTTTGGCACACTGCATTAACATTGTTGTTCAAGACTTTCTGTAAAATGAAAGCAAAGTCAGCAACTTACTGACCATTTGCAGAAGAATCTGCACGCATTTCAACAATTCTTTTAAAGCCCGGAAGCAGCTACGGGTCATTCAAAGTGACTATAAAATGCCAGTGAAAGCACTCATCCAGGAGGTCCCAACACGTTGGAACTCTACTTATTACATGCTTGATCGGCTGTTTGAGCAGTACATACCACTTAATGCTTATGTCATGACAAGAAGATCAGGGGATCCTACTATTAAAGCCATGACCATTGAGATGTGGCAATGGGATCTCATTAAATGCCTGACAGAGATGCTACTTCCTTTTGAGGTCTTCACATGTGCAGTCAGCAGGGAGGACTGTACTATGGGCCAAGCTATCCCATTGTTGTACATGCTAGAGCAAGACCTGAAGGAAGTGTCTGAAACATACTAAGGTGTTGAAGGAAAACTTGAAGCATGTTATTTGGCAAAGGCCTTAGCCGGCCGCTTATCTGAGAATACAAGGATTGAAAATAAGATTGTGTCACATCAACATTACATTACTGCCACAATTTTGGATTCACGGTACAAGTTATTTGTGAACAGTAATGCAGTAATTCCTTTTTCAGAAGGGGATGTTGCCAAGTACAAAACTGTAATAGCTGAGGAAGCCACTGATTTAGAAAATGAATGGCTCTCAATTAGAGGCCTGCCAGTGCCAGCCCAGGACAGTGCAAGTACTACTGAGAATCCTACAGAGTCAAGTTCCTCTTCACAGCATGAGAGCAGTGCGTTTGCTTCCCAGCAGTCATCAACAATACCAATAACAACAACAGGACCAACAGGATCTGATTCATCAGACACAACCAAAAAAATAGCTGCTTGGTTTCTACAGAAAGGGATGGGTAAGTCCGTTGCTGTCACAAAGCCAAAAGAGGACAAGGAAACCGGAGCACCACTGATCATTGAGCGGATGGTCCTGGCCTATCTGGATAATACAACAGAGGTGTTCATGGAGCAAAGCCCATTGGTGTATTGGTATAGGAAAAGAAGCGACTGGCCAGTGCTCAGCAGGCTGGCAATAAAGTATCTGGCTTGCCTTGTTGCAAGTGTCTCTTCTGAGCGTGTTTTCAGTGCTGCTGGTGCCATTGTAACTGTCAAAAAGGACCAGTCTCTCGCCCAAAAGCGTGGAGAGGTTAACCATGATCAAAATTAATCAGCACTTCATACCACCAGACTACAAAATACGTGAATCACAGCTGGAAGAGGAGAGCGAGTCGGAAGACATAACTACTGGGTTACATGACCTACTTCTGTCAGAAGAACCACCAGGGTTTGAGGACGAGCTCCTCTTCCCTGACAACTAGGCTTTTAAATTGTTACATTCTCGCTTCCTTTATTTGTGTGTATCTGTCTTTCTGGTTCAAACTTCAAAACCAACACCATCCTTTCTTTTACTTTTTTAATTACCTATTGGAGTTGCACATCTGTGCATTTAACTGTGCACTCCACTCCTCACAGTCCTGCTCCATCTTCCTGACTCACCCTAAATACATTTCCATCTTGCCATACATTGGATGGAGATGGAGAATAGTACAATAATGTAGCGTCCAACAGTCCCTCCATAACAAGTGAAACGTACGTGACTATATCCATCTTCGGTTTTGTTTCCAATCTGAAACACATCACTGTCTTAAGGGTACCACCTCTGTCTGCACTGGCATACACAACTCTTCAATGTCAGAACTTGAGCAGGGCTCCAAAATTAAAGTAAACTCGTCATCACTTTCAGAAGGCTCTGCTGCATCTGTGATCTGACAGTCACAAAGAAGAGAAAGACAGGTATATGAAATGAATGATGCCATACATTGCATTGGATGCTTGCTGACTCAGAGCAAATGTGCATGAAGTAGAACTATACTGGTAGTTTAATATAATATAACAAAGTATTTGTGTCTCAAGTGATGGTCAATGTTTCCATGTTGTTTAATAATATGTATGCAATTGTACTCCTACTACTGCAGGTGCAGTCTAGACTTAATTGTAGTCACTCACTACAGACTGAGTTGCTGTTGGTGGTTTGTTGGACAACACGTACACGTGCCACACCAGATGATGATGACCACCATACCATCTTTACACGCTGCCAGTCAGTATGATCTGTGATGATTGATGGAATACGTTCAGGAAGTGGAATTCAAGGTAAACACAACCAATCAACAAGAACCACAGCAGACCTTGGCTACATGTGTGTGCAGCGGTGGAACAGAATAGAGGTATGATTGACTGACAATGGCGCATTGATTTAATCACTTGATTTGGCAAATGCTAGGTTGCTCTAAAGGCCTTTTGTCCGGAACTGTGAAAAATTTAGTTAAATGGAGTTTGGGCCACAGACTCACAGCCCGGTCTTGTGGTGTGGTCCTGTAACTGTTCTGTGCTGGTTCCTATTTTGCTGTTCTTTTCGATGACTGCTGTGCAACTAGAAGAGTAGAGTTAATCAATGTATCCAAGCCGCCTCAGTCTGAAAATCTTCTCGCTCACGAGTCTTGTCTTTTCTTTTTTGCACTACACTGTAATTGATTTTTATTAATGTTTTCATTCAGTTAACTTATTTTGGAATACCCCATTCCTTTTTTCATCAACAATTACAGGCCGGCCTTTCACCAATCCTCCTCATCATCCAGCCAGAGGCGCCCAAGAATGATATTCAGTCACAGTGTCCATGGAAGGGAGGACAAAGATGAATGACGAGATACAACTACACATTTGGACCTGGATAATACATTAACTTTAGTATCATTTTCATAATTTTTTTGGATTTCTTTTTCCTCTTCCTTTATTTTACGCTTGTGTTTGGTAATTGATTGTTCACTTAAACTATTGCTTACTTTTCTTTGCTAGCTTTCAGCCCGCTACAGCAGGTATTACGGTTTCTCGGAGGGCATACAGCCTAGACAAAAGTCATATTCATATCATATATAAGAAATACTTCCTTTGAATTATGTAGTAGTAGTTAAGTACCACTTTTTAGTAACCATCAAGTTATAACTTATCTTCATCATGTATGCATTTCGTTTTTCTGAACTTTAGATTTATTGGGTAGTAGTGGATCACCAATCATCGTCTTCATTGCTTTGCTTTTGTTGTCTCCATGCGTACTGTTTTTCTTTGTCAAACCTTTCCCCAAACCCCCGTTCCCATCCATTCATCAAACCCTAACCCTCTTCCCCCGGGCTGTGTGGTTTTATATTGAGGTGTGATGTTACTACATTAAATCTACACCAACAATTGATCACACGCTTGCTGGGGCAGATGTGGTGAAAGCAACACTAATTAAATCAAATGTCAACGAGGCAGGGCGAGGATCTTCTTCTGCTTGCCCACCCAAGCTCACTTTATGTACTAGTGTACAAGGCAATTAATTTCCCAAAGTGACCCAACAAATAAATCTAAATAATTGCTGGCATTGTTTGAATTTAATTTTAGAGCATTTAAGTTTGCGAATTGGATTGTGTTTTACTGATTTCAACACAACTACAGTTATGTTCTTGTACATGGCAGTCCCCGACACCATTGATTTCTTTGAGTTCGTTTAGCAGTTGCAATATTGTTTGTATTTTTTCTCAGTCTTATGTACTGTATTTTTCTACTTCTCCCACATTCTCTCTCATGCAAATGACTGTCTCTTTGTTTTTGTTTGCCAATGCTAGTGCCAGTGTCTAGTCTACTACTACCATCACACAACCACGGCATATTCTCCGTTGTCTTGGGAAACCATGCAGCCCTTGCGGTGCCAAACTTAATCATCATCAATCACAGGTAAGACGAGACGTTTGCTGGGAGGTATAATGGAGGAGAGGCTGGTAGTACTAATAGGACAAATATAACTGAGTGAGGGGTACCGCATCTATCTGTTTGCATGTTACACATGTGGTCAATTAATAAAGTATTTCAATCAAACACTGGCCGCTGCCCTGCATCTAGAGTAAACCTTGTGACGTACAACAGTAACCCCACCACAAAACAACATCATATGTGTAAGTTGAAAATAAATAACATTTATTCATGTAAAAAAATATCCTCCTAGTCCTATCCCACCCCTATCCCCACCCTAACCCCAACCAATGTCCAAGTCCAAAGAATGTCCCACAAAAATAACCCCAACACCCAATTCCCACCCACCAACAAAAGTATTAAAAAAGGGGCAAATCAACAGGGTCCATTACAATTGGCGGGCTTTGAGGTGTTTGTCAACTATTATCTTGATGCGCTCCTCTAATTGGTCCTCCAGCTTGGCCACCCGGAGGAGAAGTTGTTGCCGAAATGCCCAGCACCTACATTTGCATCCATGATGTGAGGGGGTGGCAGATGTTAAATGCCGGCTGCCTGGCCGCGGCGCCGTACTCCTGCAAGTGGGGCCTTGCTGGGGCCAGACGCATTGGAAGAGGCAGCAGCTGCTGCCGCCGCCTCTTCCTCCTCCTCCTCGGCCTCAGCCACCAGCCGGCGGTACTCCTCCACAATGGCCTGCAGTTTCCTTTGCCGGGCCCTGGCTGCCAATTCCTTCTGTGATGGTTTTTGGGAAGGAGTATAAATTGTAAATTGATACTTGTATAGCGCACTACTCACCCGCAAGGGTCTCAAGGCGCTTGTACGAATACCGCTGTGGAACCCGTCCTGGCTTTCCGTGTGAGGCGTCCACTCCTGGGCACCCTCAGGGTTGTGGGGGCCATTGTGGAGATTAAGCAAGCTATTGTCTAGAGTTGCAGAGTGGGACTCTATGATTGGAATAGGCACCGAGGCGAGAATTATCAGGTTCGTGGAATTTTGAGCCCAAGCCCCGCCGAGGCGGGGAATTGAACCCTGGTCCCTGGTTTTTTCCGGCATTATACTTGCCCGAGTACTATGGGTGGACTTGAGTACACAGAAAAACACCAGTCTTTTTTGTATCTCCTTTTATATTTTCAAAGTAAGACTCTGCTTCCAGTGACAGTCTCCACCTATGATGAATACAATACATTTAGGGGGCATCCACCCATTAAAAGTAAATGTCTATCATTCTTTATTATCGCCTTAGCTGGTTTCACTTTCACCAGCAACCACCCATGCGTCTACTCCTTCCTTGCCTTGGGTTTCATTGACACAAACTCTGCTCATGATTCTTGCTATCCACTATATCCATGCACCCATATTGTTTTGCCCAACCAGGCCTGCATTTTCTTTCACCTTCCAGTTCTACCCATCCTTCAACAACCCATGCATCGTATTCATATCAACCACGTGCATGGACCTTCCAAAGTATCCTTCTATGGTAGTCTTATTATTACATCTCTTTAGTCCTTCCTCCTTCCACCCTAGTTCACTTCTTTCCCTTTTTGTTCAACACATCCCTCAAGGTCATCTGATCTGACTTTTAGTCTTCTCCATAACTTTCACAGCTGAGTTGGAGTCTGATAGAAGAGGCCTTGTTTACTCAACTCACACTGGTAATGCTGCAAAGGGTGTCTTCTTCAACCATTGTATATTGTCGAGTACAACTTCAAATTCATACTTTGTTAATAAGTCTCATAGCACAGTGAGGGAAATGTTCCCCTTCCACCTAGTAATGCAAATAAGTAATGACTATAACTTACCACCCCCACCGCTGAAGTTTCCTCCCCCACTGATGCTCCTGCAGGTGCCGCAGCCACTGTCTCCTCCTGGATGGCAATCGCATCGCCGCTAGCCCCGTCGGCACTGGTGGTTGGCAGTGATTGTGCACCTATAAATGCAAGTACACCTTTTTAGATGCCTGCACACCTCCCCCTGTTTTACTAGTTGTACTTTTTTCACCAGTAAGGAAGATTGAAAAAACAGTTACGTACAACATAAATCGTTGTAACTAGTCCAAATTGCGTCCTACTGTACAGCAGTTACATTAGATAGAGTTTAGTTTTAATTTATTAGATGGTCCCTAGGGTCATCTAATCTCTACTCCTACTCTAGTCTTTGGAAAGTTAGCCTGAGCCATATAACCATTTTAGATCCGGGTCTACTGCTTTGCCCATGTTACCTCGCAGCTTGTTGCAAAGTAAGAAAGACGCCTTTGAGGCCACATGAGTGTTGCATACAACTAAAGAGGTTGACAAACCAGTATTGTTAGTCCCTTTTGCTTAGCAATAATGTTGCACTTTTTGCCATGACTGCTAAAAACTGGCATAGTTGTATTCACTGTCTAACGCCCAACATTTTTCTCATAGGCAGATGAGAAGATTGCCTTCTACGAACCAGAGATTTGCAGAGCTTTCGAAAGATGCATGTGTAACCAGTACAACGGTGAGGGGTCTCCCACAATTCACACATTTCTCTATCGTGCACTAGATGTACAAAATGTATAGTATTTAATCTTCTTCATTTTGAATGGTGGAGCAGGATGTTTTTCATGGACATACTTACAAGTTAAAACAATACAAAGCTGGTTATTAAAAAAATTAAGTTTTTGAACTTGCACATAGACTCTGTGGTATATTTTGAGTGTCTGGGGTGTTGTGGACTGAAACGAGTGAGTGAGCGAAAGGGTGTTCTGTTCTGGGTTGTGTAGTAAAATCATTGGGTATATATATCTAACTATCTTCGTGTTGGGGTCGGGAGTGGGACAAATGACTATGACTGAGACACTTAGGTAGGTAGACGGTCATTGGATTGTGGGTTCTTCTGACTGAGTTCTGTGACTAGGGTGTAAAGTGTAAGTAAGGTCCAACCTCCCTATCACCAACATCAACATCCTATTTTCTTGTGCATAGTTCTGTATGTGCATGTGCAGAGAATAATAACCACAACAGTAGTAGTAGTGCCGCTCGCAGCTGCTACTTGGAGTCACAGACACTGAACCTGCCGTACTTGGAGTCCGGGAGCCTGCATTGCCGAAGGGGACAGAACGGAATAACTGCTGAAACTACACAGGGGCCGGGACTGCGAGACCCAGGGATCCACGCACGACCAACGCAGCGCACCTGGTGTCTCTTCCCGCCCCCTGCTCCTCCCTGCTTTCTAGGCTACTTACAGCTCGCGCCCCCGCTCCGCGGGAGCCGCTCGCAGCTACTACTTGGAGTCACAGACACTGAACCTGCCGTACTTGGAGTCCGGGAGCCTGCATTGCCGAAGGGGACAGAACGGAATAACTGCTGAAACTACACAGGGGCCGGGACTGTGAGAGCCAGGGATCCGCGCACGACCAACGCAGCGCACCTGGTGTCTCTTCCCGCCCCCTGCTCCTCCTATGTAGTCACGCCCCCAACGCTTAGCGGGACACGAGCGGGATGCCGGACGAAGCCCGGACAAATGGTGGACAGTCTTAGACAGTCCGAGACAGGACGTAACTGGACTGGGCTAAGAACTCTGCCCGAAAATAGCGTGAGTCGTACTATCTTTAATCCTGTTAGACTCCGAAAACTGTTACAGCTTTGTGGACAAATTGATTATATGTTTAACTTAGGACTCTACTATATTCTTGGGGCTTAAACCATATAGTGCCTAGCAGTCTAACATACTAGCATAGGTTGTCATGTCTAAACTAAAGAATATTATTGCACCTATTAATACCATGGATAACTACCTTGTACAGGTTGTTGCAAAAATCAATAATGAGAGAAGATCCTCATTGGGCCTGAGCCAGTCCCCTATTTTCCCCTTGTCTGAACCTATTAGAGGAGATTTACTGGAGCTGGATACTAATAACGAGGCTCCTGTGGCTGACCAGTCTAATAATGATATTTTGGTACAGAATATATCGGCAATTGCCGTGACTGAAATGGTAGCTGAGGATGTTCTAGATTCAGAAGAGGAACAATCCCCTCCCCCAGTGCCCGTGCCTGTACCTAGAATCACCAGAGGGAGTAATAAGGGCCAACCCAAACGAGGTGGGCTACGTTCGAGTAGAAAACGGCCAGCCTCCCCACCAAAAAAATGTGATATAGCTGAAGGAAGGGGGGAGAACGGGGGGATTATTTCCTTGGATGATGCCCAGCTTAAGAAATTAGTAAGCATGTTCGACTCAAAGTTAAAGGGCATTATTAAACCATTAGTAGCAAAAATTGACCAACTTACAGAGGAGGTTCATAGACTAGGGGGGCTTTTAAAGAAAACTATAGAGGAGGTGGGAGACATTCCGAACCAAGTGGTATGTAGAGTTGAGTCAAAAATAGCACCTGTGGGGCCGGTGGTGGGGGGTGGAGAGAAAACAGTACCTAACCCTCCCCCTGGTCACTATCAAGAGGTAGGGTACCATGTACTATCTGAGGACGGTTCCTCGGCAAGGCTAGCGGGACAAATTATATTGTGTCCAGAGACAGGCCCAGTAGAGCTCATTGTAGAGTCCTCCCCTCTTGTTTTGGTTTTGGCTAACGTACCACCCCTGAAGCCTGGCCAGATGGAAACTACACCGTCCTTAGTAAGTAAAGCACTACATTGGCTATCCAATAACATGGCTATATCCCCATGGGGTAAGCAGCAGCTAGCAGGGGAAATAGTGACGGCAAGAAGAGTTGATTGGATAGGGAACAGCCCCAAAAAAATTGTGGGTGACTGTGTAGTGTTGCACTTTTCAGGGCCTGAAGTACTCCCCAACATCCTGCCAAACTTATTTCCCCCTCAACGTAGAACTGAATTCAAGCATACTGAGGACTAAGTGGAATTTGGTGTCAAAGGGAAGGGCTAGGGGTGGTCAAACCTGTGACTGGGGTCTGAGTCTTGAAAATAGGTTTGCAGCACTATCCAATCTTAATGAATGCGATTGACTTGGGTGTGGTAAAAGTACTGAATTCTATGATTTAACTGGGCTTGATGACCTTTGTACTATTGCTGATAAGGGTAATGTGGTTACTGTGCCCCTAGTAAGAAGGAGGGAACTACTTAATCTAAAAGAAAAAGGGCTCAACAGGGAAGTCCCTGCACTGCTGAATGTGAGAAACTTGGAGAGATATACTGGTCTTGGGCTTGAAGCCTCTTCTTCTGGAATATTAGACCATCCCCCTACTAGTCTAGATCCTGAAGCTGATTTGGTATCCGTAAGTCTAGACAGGCTGTCATCCCCAGGGCAGGCATGTCTACCTACAGATAAGTCGAGGCTGTCTTTCCTTTCTTGGAATCTCGCTGGGATAGCTAATAAACTGATCTCCCCGGAATGGTGCGACTTTATTGACCAACATGATATTATCTTGTTTCAGGAAACATGGTCATTGAGCCCAGTTTATCGGGTTGGGTTTCTTGATTTTCATATTCCAGCTACTAAAAATCCCAAAGGGCGCCCATCCGGAGGCTTGATTATATGGGTACGTCAATCGTTACACTGTAAAATCCAACAAAGGACCCTCACGTCGCAAGATATATTACCAGTGAACATTACATGGGTCAATGGCCAAGGGATGGCTATCTTTAACATCTATGCCAGGGGGGTCGGGGGGGGGAACACATCTGAAGTAATATCTGTCCTTGATCAGGAGCTTGAGATGTTGCCATCACAGCTATCTATATTAGTAGGGGGTGATATAAATACCACCTTTGAACCTTTAGGACAAGAGGACCAGTTTGTGGCCGTAGATGAGGACAACAAATGGGGAGTTCCCCAGCTTGAACTGGCTATGGTCAAGAGATGGTCTGCTGTGGCCATCCAAACAAAGAGTTTATGCTTAGCAAGGGGTCTTAGAGCAGCAAATGGCTGCACCCCATCTGATCATCAAGGGAATAATACATTTGATAATGGAAGGACAACCAGCAGAATAGACTACTTTCTTGTGGATATTAGGGATTGGAATAGGCTGCAAGATATGATTGTAAAAAGTAGAATTGAAAGTGATCATAACCCACTTTGCATGGATTTTCTATTTAATCTAGGGGTAAGAGAAATAAGCCCTGGGAGTGGCAAGGTGACCCTAGATATAGTTTCCTCAAAAAATCAGCGCCATGTAAAATGGGGTAGATTGGTAGAAGACCCTAAGCAGATCGAGGATCTTAAGAGAGTGGTGGCTGAGGAAGTAAATAGTTTGAAACCACATAGTGATAAACCAAACTTCCCTGAAATTATGGCTGAATCTTACCCTAATTTCTTTACTAAACTCCAGGGGTTCTTTTTGAAAACAGTAGTGCAAAATAAGGCTAAGAAAAAGCTTCCTAAGCTAGGATGGTACGACCAATCTTGTAGACTAGCCCGCCAGAATCTAGGAACCGAGCTTAGGTCTAGGAATATCATAGGAGTAAGGAAGGCCAGGGATATATATAGGTTAGCCCCAAAAAAAGCTAAGAAACAGTGGGACGAAGATCATTAGCATGACTTGAAATCTGCTTGTGCCGCCAAAAATCACAAGCAATTTTGGGCAATCGTTAAGTGGGATAGAGGAGGGTCACCAGAGGCACCTCAAAACAATGTTGCCAAAAATCAGTGGATAGATTTTTTTAAGCCTCAGTATGCCTGTAATTTAGTTGCAGATTGTCATCCCCTACCCCCCACGGTCTTCTACAGCTGCCAAGTATTTACCACAAAAGATGTCAGCATTGCATAAGACTGTGTAACAGGGGGAAGAGTGCCAGGCATGGATGACATCCCTGCTGATGTGTTTCTAAGTGATCAGGAAGTATGGTGTCAGTATTTTTCATGGCTAGCCAACTCTGTGGCTCAGGGTGCTCCTATACCCACTTCTTGAAAGGGTGCGGAAATAATTCCAGTATTTAAAAAGGGCGACAAAACGCTACCCAGTAACTATAGACCCATCAGCCTTATAGATTCAGCACAAAAACTGATGGGTCGATTAGTGCAGAACAAGCTTCAATCTTGGATAGTTGAAAAAGATATCTTGTCTCCTTACCAAGCTGGTTTCTGTCCCCTGACCAGTTCAATTGACCAGGTTTTCTATTTTATAGCCCTCTATTGGAGGAATGTGACCTTGATTAATGGCCCGCTGTATGCTGTACTTGTTGATTTAAAATCAGCTTTTGATTTAGTCCCCCGGCCAAAATTATGGAGTGTACTTGCTGAAGCTGGTATAAGTCCAGAATTGCTAATGCTGCTTGTCCGCTTACACGAAAACAACTTCGCTAGAATTAGGTGGGGGGCACAGGGTGAAGTGACTGATCCTTTCCCCGTGGAACGTGGGGTTAGACAGGGGTGTGTCCTGGCCCCTACACTGTTTTCCATATACATTAATGGTATTGTGGACCATTTAAGAAGGTTCCCCACCGATGCACTAGTTCTAGCAGGGGCTCGTGTGCCAGTCCTCATGTTTGCGGACGATATGCTAATAGTATCACAAACTCCTATTGGGCTTCAGAAGGCAGTTAATGCTTTTGGTGAGTTTTGTCAGATTCGCGGGCTAGAGTTGAATACTTCTAAGACCAAGTTTATGTGTATGAATCAATGGAAGGCATTCAAAGGCTCTATTACTTTTAATGGTACCCCCCTAGAGCAGGTAGAGGCTTTTACATATTTAGGAATATCCCTTCAGGGTAATATGAGATGGAATAGTCACATCGACATGGCAATTTTAAATTCCACCAACTTGCAGGTGTGGTAGCGCTTAAACATAGAGCCTCACTGACTGAACCAATCACCCCTGCTCTAGAAATTTACAACATGAAGGTGATAAGTGCCTCACTGTATGGATCAGAGTTATGGGGATTCTCTAATTTGAAGGACTTGTCATTGGCAGAGAAGAGGTTCTAGCGGGGCCTAGTTGGGGCACCACAAAGTACTCCTACTGTTTCTCTGCTGCTCGATCTTGGCAGGAAAAGTATAGAGGACCTAGCTCGTCTACGCCCTCTGTTATATTGGAGACGGATAATGACAACCCCGGAACTAGCTCACTATGCTGCCGCCCTAACAGACATTATTAATGCTGACCGCTTCCATACCATCTTGTGGCTTAAAGAAATTAGGGGCCTATTATCCAAGCTAGGTCTCGACCATCTATGGGCTAACACTAATGTATCATGTTTTCCATCAAAGTCTATTTTGAAGAAAATGTATTGGGACATGGTTCAATTATCTGTTTCTTGTATTGGATCCAACTCCAAATTAACCCAATGTTTTGTCGACATCAAAACAGTACCATCATGTAAACCCTACTGGGATACCATTGAAAAGCCGTTTGATAGGAAACTGTATTTCCAATTTAGAATTGGAACTCTTCCCTTAAACGCATTTACACAAAACTGGTCTGCAAACCGAGAAGAGAAATGCCATTATTGCAAAGATCTAACAGAGAATGTTTCCCATTTACTGTTTGCTTGCCCTTTCTATGACTGCCCACGCCGCAAATGGATAAAACCAGTGTGTCTTAACCTAGGGACACGCAGACACACAGAGGCGCTTAGAATACTGGAAACAGATTGTACACCTTATTTTGCGATCGCTGTTGCAAAATTTTTAGGTTGGGCTTGGACTATCCGCACCCGTAGTTTACAATCACTTGATGCAGCCCAATGAATTATTGTAACCATGGTTTTTACATATGTTTAGTTTTATAATAATTCTAGATGAAATATTGTATATCATGTATCCTAAATGACAGCACAAAGTGCTTAATGTTTGTTTTAAACATAATGATTTATATGAATTGTAAGTTTAGTATTTATTGTGTAGAGGTAGGATGTAACTGCTTTTATGACTTGCTGTCGAATACAGCTTTTGAATTTGATTTGATTTAGTATACTAACCGAACAAAAATTAGTAGGCAAACATCTGGTTGCGCATTTTGTTGGTGGGAATTGACAAAGACTAGAGATTACAGAGGACAACGCAAAAGACAGGAGTGGACCCAGTGGCTACAGCTATTCTATCACAGCTTTATTCAAAAGAATACCTTAACTAAAGAGTGGCCAACAGGGCAAGCTTAGCTACACACAGTCTAATAGTAGTAGCACAGAGAGTCATAGGGCAGAGGCAGTTTGAAGGAACTGAAAGTCAGGGATGGCATTGGATACCCAAAATTTGGAAAACAAATTGAAGACCAAAGAAGGTTTTGCTAACATTGAATTAGGAAGGAGGCTTAATCGGTTGGAAAAAATAAGGTGCGTTAAAAAGTTAGGGACACCTAGCACCTCCAACAGGTCCTGTTCCCTGTCCAGAATGTCTGCCCACCGATGGGCCAGCTGCTGGTGGGTGCGCCAGATATCCAAGCGGCGGTAGACTGCCCCGCGCACCTTCGCCCACCGGCGGTGACGCTCCTCTGGAAGGTAACCGGAACCTGGCATGCCGCCTGCTGCCAAGGTCAAGGGGAGGTGGCGCTGGATGAAAAAAAACAGGGTGGCCACCTCCGCCTCCCCGAAAAGATTCTGGGCCTGCACCCCTGCAGGTTGCATTCTGCCGCAAGGCAGCCGGTTCTTGGGCGCAGGCGCCTTGCCCTTCGAGCCGGTTCTGCTGCTCCCCTTTGCCATGGTTCTGGGGTGGAGGTGGAGGTGGAAAAGAAAAGTTAGAACAAAAGGAAAAAAAGTTAGGGGGAAGAAGTAGGAGCTTAAATAAAGAAGTAAAATAAAACAGTAGAAAAGTTAAAAAAAAAGGTGGAAAAGTAGAAATAAAATGCAAAATATGAACTTAGGGACAGAGAGAGATAGATGATAAGTAAAAAAAGTAAGAAAAACTGTGAAAATAGGTAAAGATTGCAAAGATAAAAGGTGGATAGAAAACTAGGCCCAGAACCATAGCATAGAGTGTGAAAAACAAGATGGCCACGCCCATCGCTACCACGTGGGTAAGTTTGCACGCAATTTCACGCGAACACGCACTTTGTCAGCGTGATCAAGTAGTTGTGTTCCCGAACAAGACGTGCACCACGCAAACACGTTATTCCCGACCCAGAAGAGAAAATAGGGGACGCGAGCGGGCGGGACAATTGAAAAAACAAGATGGCCGCGCCCATAGCCCACCACATGGGTAAGGTCGCACACTACAATCCCCTGAACACGTAGACAGCGCCCCGAACAGGCACAACGTGCTTCAGAGCAAGAAAAATGGCTTGCGAACGGGTCCAGCAAGCTACTACGCATGCTCGCGAAGCTACGCACGCTCGCGAAGCTCGCATAGTGCAAGAACGTCTTTGCGTAGCTTCGCGTAGCGCGACTACGCGTACTACGCCCAGGGTTAATATATATATATATATATATATATATATATATATATATATATATATATATATATATATATATATATATATATATATATATATCCAACGTAAAGGTTACCCCCAAATGGAAAAGCCGCCAGCCAGGTAGGTACACTCTTCGTTTTTAATTTGCAAGTTACAGCTTACTGCAGATGAAGCAAAGTCCAATTTAATTCGAAGCTTGACGGGTTTCATGCTCGGAGAGCATTTCTTCAGAGGCTTGAACCCTGTGCGAGACGCTGTGATCATTCATCTTAAACACCTGCCCCAGTGGGCGTTGGCTTTCCCTAAGCCTTCTGGTGTTCGTAGTTTTTTCATGTTGCTCCAGTGAGCCGCTCGCTAACAGAGTCCAATGTTTCAAAAAATAAAAGCCCCAGTGGGTGGAAGTTGTCTCCTTATCTCTGCGCCGTTCAGTGTCCATGCAAAAAACGACCTTCCTGCAAAGCTGTTAGCCGGGTGACTACAGCTTTAAACCACTGTAACGACCGGATTTTTGGCTCAGATGGAATCAGCCCCCAGGGGCCCCTCTAACCCAGCCGGAACGTAATCATCTCCCACCTCAGGACGTATTTACAATGGGTATAGACATATATGTACATACATCTCGTACCTAAGGATGGGGAAGATAGCAATAAACATGCATAGGTTTTCTACAATATCCTATTTATACCAACTAGTCTCGCGGCCACTTCGGCCCAGACTAATCTACCCTGGGGCAGGTCTGAATATGTACCCTTACACACTGATCTCTATCAGTGCTCACTCGACACACAATCCGGCGTGTCTACACACATGGGTCTGCAGCCCCAGTGCTCTCATTTTCCAAACGGTCCACAATCAGGCGAACCTACACACTGTGTCCCCCCAGTGCTCTCACTTATACACACGGTCCACAATCAGGCGAACCTACACACTGTATCCCCCCAGTGTTCTCATTAACGCCGTTCACTAACGACGACCACTTTCCTATGAGTACTTAAGAAGGAAATCTCTCACTTGTCTACTCGGGATAAAAGTACAATAATCGAAATCAGTACGACTCGTCTAATTGATGTGTATATATGTACCTTCTGCTCTTGACATCAAACATACCCTCCTTCCCTCATTGTTTATTCATTCCTTACCTGATCGGGAATCACAACCGTTCATGCAAACAATGTCTGACTAGAAAGTGCGGTTACCTCGATTGAACAAGAATACAAGGCACATGTCAGTTCACTAAGAACTCGGGGTATTTATTAGCAGTTAACACAAACACAATACTATGCAATATGTATATATTCTGCAAAGAAAAAGACAAAAGGGGTTAGGATGAGCGCTCAATATGGGAAAGGGCGGAGGTCACCTGGTTAATATGAAGTCGGGGCTCGGTAGTCATCTAGGTTCCCTTCTTGTCTCTGTGTCTTGGCTCGTCTCGGGGTCACACCTCAGCCGTCACAAGTACACGTCTGCACCGCTAGGCTCAACCTCCTCTGCTTCCCTCCAAGGCACTGGAACCTTGCTCGCTATTAGCTACCGTCTCTCTCTCTCTCTGGCTCTATGCGCTCCGCGCTATCTCTCCTCCAGTCTTTCTCAGAGAGTCTCGGTCTTAGAATATTTCTCGGACTTCAAAATGGCGACTGTCCGTCTTGAAGATAATTAATAGCATAGATGCTAACGGCTAGCTGCCGCCTACGAACTAACTGACTCATTGCCTAACACTTTCGCTAATAGCAAAGCCTGTCCCTTCATGGAAAGTTACGGCCAGTAACCTGCCGCCCACCAAATTCTTGTACCTCCCCGTACCAAGGACACGTTCCCAGCCGGCCGGCCTGGAGTTGTGTCTTCGGAGTGGAGAAAAATACATTCCTTCGATAAGGGCCAGCCTGAGCCGGTTCTCTCCAAGCGAACAACACCTTGAAACTAAAACATTACACTTGACCTAGAAAGCCTCTCCAGCTACCGGGCAGAAGGCAAGATGGAGTCTGTCCCGTTTAAGGCCTACCAGGCCCAAAATACGCATAACTCCCTGGAAAATATGCTAATACTCTTGCAAAAGGATGGATCATCACTAGCACTTGTATATCTATTCCCTAGCTTAAGCTCATAAGCCCTGATCTAAGGAAAAGGGTACGAAAATGCACTACTGTGCCTTATGAATAGGTCCTACTTATAGTCCTCATCCCTATACTATAAAGGTGATAGACTGGAGTCACTCTCCATCATCCTCCCTCTAAAAAGGGCCACAAAAAGTTGGTTATTACATTTCACCCTTGACTCCAGTCTATTATCTATACACTATATAGAACTAACATCAGTAGAGGAATAATAAGAAACAAAATTAACTGATCTATGTCTTCTGCTAATTCTACAATATTGGAGTAGAGAAGGAATGCACTGAATAAAGCAGCAAATAGCCACTAAAACACAAACACAAACACAAAGTATAATACCCCCTAAAATCTGTCGTAAGGAATGTAAGTCAGGTAACCAATTAAAGAGCCAGTCAAACCAGCCCTGATCAATATGTTGTCTAACCTCTGCAGTCAAATCGTGGAGTTTGTCAATATGGGCTTGAATCGATTTAGAATGGTCAGACAAATTAAAACAGCAGAGGCCTTCAAAATCAGAACAATCATGTCCATGTTTCAATAAAAGATAATCAATTGCAGCGCGATTCTGCAAAATGGCTCGGCGTTCACCCTGGGCATCTAATAATAGGTCAGATAATACAGTAGACGTTTGATTAATAGATTTAACCATCCAGCAGGCCATCTTGCCAATTGTTTTGGCGTTATAAACAGCTAACGCCGGGACACCAATGATAGAAATAGCTAAACCAAGATATTCTGATTTAGAATAGAGGTGTACTGATGAATCACAATCTTCATGTAACATCATAGAATCACGTACTACACGGGAATGGGAACCAGGGTGCGATGAAAACATTAACAAGCTTAATCTAGTGATAGCACATGGACCTCCAGAAATATTAGCGGGAATATAGGGCCAGGAAGTATTCCCACAAGAGAACAGCCATCCAGCAGGCAATAACATTGCACGATAATAACTAGGAGCAACTAATAAACTTTTACATGTCATATTGTTCTTGACAGAAATGCATGAACTTGGAAGTCTCTGTAAACACAGCAATCGTTGATGAGCCGAAAAAGAAATGGCAGCCTGCAATTTTAGTTTTAGACATTCTGTGATGGCCTTTGGATCGCATGTTAAAATAAAACATAAATCACCCTGCGAAATATTATATGTTGTGATTTGAGAATAAAGTGGGGAAACTGATTCAGATAAAACTGTACACAAAGGACAAAATTCATGAGCCGAAAAATCGCCCAGAATAATATTTGGTCGGGCACTGGAAATATTAAAAATATGTCGTAAAGTCTCAGTAGAAGCGGGGACGGCAACCAAACAGGTTGCCAGAATGTCAGTCACAGACCTCATGGGAGTGAGGCAAAAATGTGGAGAGTTAGTAACTCTTTTCGCAAGAGTAATCCAAAAATTGGAAGATGAGTCCCACGCAGCGAAGGAACGAGGAATTCTGATTCTCCAATCAACCGAAGTCGGTGGATTCTCTCCTCTCCCGGCGTAGCAGACCAAATGGGGTCCAACGCCGGCACATCCTGCAGCAGCAGTCCAGAGAATGATCTGAAAGAATACAAACACAGGCCTTAATCATTCTCGTAAGTAACATTTGTCAGCTGGGACAGCTTCCCAGCTATCTTTCCCTGGCTTCATCACCAAAATGGTGTTGTCATGACCGGTCGCAATAACTTCAGCCTGTTCAGGGTGATGTTTAGGCGATTGCACCCATATCTTAGCTCCGGGATTATCGGAGGAGCCGAAGCCCTTTTGGCCACGTGTCGTTAGCAAAGTCGGGGCAGAGCCTTTCTTAATCTCACCACTGAAGACAGGCATAATCAACAATTGAGCAACACGGTCAGACTTTTTGAATGATAAATCCACCTCACTGCTATTAAGCAAGCGGACCTTAATCTCTCCCTGATAATCGCTGTCAATCACTCCTCCAAGAACTTGAATACCTTTTAAGGCAAGGCCCGATCTAGGGGCAATCAGTCCAAAGCTACCGGCTGGTATACATACACCAATGCCAGTTTCAACAATGATTCGGTCTCTACTTTTTAGGACAATGTCCTCCATAGCATGCAGGTCTAAGCCTGCGGAACCTGGGGTTGCTCTACATGGAGCCAGAGCTCCGGGGGTAATTTTCCAATACATAACTGTAGTAGCAAGGGTATTCGGTTTTACATCAACAGCTGGAGGGAACAAACCATTAAAGGAGATTCAGCATGCAACAAGGGACGATTGTTCAGAATTAATAATGCCTGAATTAAAAAGTCCCTCCAATGTTTGTAGTGGTCATCCGTTAACTTTCGTAACTGTTCCTTTAGCAAACCATTCATTCTCTCAATCAATCCCGAAGCCTGTGGATAATATGGAATGTGAAACACCCATTCAATGTTGTTTTCCACACAGAATTCCTGCACCAATCTTCCACTGAAGTGGGATGCGTTATCAGATTGAATCTGAAATGGAACACCATAATATAAAATGAGCAGTTCCAATGTTTTAATGGTATTAATTTGGGTAGCATTTTTACAAGGGAAAGCGACCAGAAGGCCACTATAGGTGTCAACAACGGTACAAATATACTGACAATTTCTGCTCATAGGGAGCGGGCCAATATAATCAATTTGCCAAATTTGAGCGGGCAATTTTCCTCGATGTAAATGGCCTTGAACAATGTGAGGCACTTCTCTCTTTCTAGAATGCTGGCAAATGGGACAATGCAGAATGACATCTTGTTAGACGGGACCTGGAGGGTCGGCCGAGGACAAGGGGAGAGGTCTCCGGGGAGAGCCGTCTCCAGCGATCGTACAGACAAGTAACTTCCCCCCCCACAGATGTACACCACACAAGGATAAGGTTCAACGTTCTTTATAAGCAATTCTTTAAGTACGGTGAAATGGTACAAGGAGGTCTGGACTCAGAGGTCCCCTCTATTCTAGTCTCTTGGTTGGGAAAAGGGTAGCGGGACAGTCTCGTTACCAATCTGGTAGATGGAATAGCTCACAATCCTCGAGCTCGGCGTTCTAGATGTTCGGGCCGCGGCGGAGCCAGCAGGTCCCGGGATGGTTGAAGGTAGCGACGGTCCGCGGCGGAGCCAGCAGGTCCCGATGAAGGTGGTGGTTACAAACGGTCCGCGGCCACGCCAGCAGGTCCCGACGACGATGAAGGTTTCAGAAGGTTGCGGCAGCGCCAGCAGGCAGGTCGATAGTTCGTAAGGCAGGGCTACGGCAGCGCCAGTAGTCCGTCAAGGATGAGTTCTTCACTGCGTCTCTCGACTCCAGGATACAACTGCCTTCCTGCTCTGGAGCTGCCCCAGTTATAGGTCTGGCGCCCTTTGATGTCCGGACCCTCGCACTTGGAGGTCGGGAGGTCCAGGATGAGGGAGTCCAGACACCCAGCAGAGGGGTGGAGCCAGCGCCCGGGGGAGCTGGGGCGATCGGCACCTGGCGGGGGAGAGCCATCGACACCTCTTTCTCCCATTGACCTGCCAAGTAGTCCGCTCACCTCCTGGGTGGATGGTGGTGCCGGGATGTCGGGGCCTGGCCAGGCCCAGGGTTGGGGTCGATCGGAGGCCACGCGGCCTCGTGGTGCTGTGTCCAAGATGGCGCCCGGGCCGGGCGAGAGGGCCGGTAGGGAATCGGGCCCATGATGGGGAGATGTCCAGGGGCAGGGGTCCCATATGAGACGGGAAACGGGTGGTTGTTGCGTGTAACACCTGAAGAGCCAGGCTCGGGCCTGGTCGTGCGGGGAGGGAGCAAGCCTTTCACGTGGCCTGTCCAACATGCGTCCCCCCCAGCTGAAGGCGGGGAGAGTCACCCATCCTCTTGGGGACTCTCCTCGTCGAGGCGGAAAAAGTGTGACAGGCCATCTGCGTTGGCGTGGTCTTGCCCGGGTCGATGTTCCACAGTGAAGTCCATCCCCTGCAGGGAGATGGACCAACGCAAGAGTTTCGGGTTTTCCCCCCGCATCTGCATTAGCCACTGCAGGGGTCGATGATCGGTCTGTACCCGGAAGTGGGTACCGAAGAGATAAGGCCGGAGCTTTTTGAGGGCCCACACCACGGCAAAGGCCTCCCTCTCGATGGTGCTCCAGCGTTGTTCTCGGGCGAGGAGCCGTCTGCTGATGAAAGCCACTGGCTGGTCAAGTCCTTCGGGGTTCAGCTGGGAAAGGACTGCCCCAATGCCATGGTCGGAGGCGTCCGTTTGGACGATGAATTCCTGACTGTAGTCGGGGGCCTGGAGCACAGGGGCGGAGCACATGGCGGCCTTCAGCTTCTCGAAGGCCGCTTGACAGTCGGGGGTCCAGTTGACTTTTGTTGGTTGGTTTTTGGATGTGAGTTCCGTGAGGGGCCCCACAATGCTGCCATAGTCCCTCACGAACCGCCGGTAGTAGCCTGTGAGTCCCAAGAAGGCACGGACCTCGGTCTGGGTGATGGGGGGCTGCCAAGCCTGGATGGCAGCGATCTTGAGTTGCAGAGGGGCCACCAGACCGCTTCCCACCTGGTGCCCGAGATAGGTCACGGACCCCTGGCCAATTTGGCATTTGCTGGCCTTGATCGTGAGGCCAGCTCGTTTGAGGGCCTGCAGCACCTCTCGGAGGTGGTGGAGGTGGTTGGACCAGTGGCGGCTGTACACAGCGATATCGTCCAGGTAGGCGGCGCTGAATTCTTCGAGTCCCGCCAGGACCTGGTTTACTAGCCGCTGAAAGGTTGCTGGGGCATTCTTCATGCCGAATGGCATGACCTTGAAGTGGTAGTGGCCATCAGGGGTGGAGAAGGCAGATCGTTCTTGGGCCCGGGGTGTGAGACCGATCTGCCAGTAGCCCGCTGTCAGGTCGAAGATGCTGAGGTAGCGGGCAGCTCCCATGCGGTCGATTAGTTCATCTGCTCGGGGAATGGGGTGTGCGTCTGTTCTGGTGACCGCATTCAAGCCCCGGTAGTCGACGCAGAACCGGAGCTCAGGCGTGGTGCCGGGGGCGGCCGCTTTGGGAACCAGTACCACCGGGCTGGCCCAGGGGCTGTCTGAGGGCTCGATGACCCCGAGCGTGAGCATCTTGGCCACCTCCTCTTGGATGCGGGCCCGTACCCGATCTGGTACGCGGTAGGCCCGATGGCGAACAGGGGGACTCTCTCCGGTGTCCACGTCGTGTAAGCACCAGGGGGTGACCCCTGGGGTGAGGGAGAACAGGGTGGCGAACTGCAGCAGGAGGTCTCGGCAGCCTTGGCGCTGTTCCGGGGTGAGGGCCTCCGAGAGTCGGACCCCGTCCACGGAGCCGTCCTTCTCCTGAGTCCGTAGGAGGTCGGGAAGTGGTTCGGAGTCCTCCTCGGCTCCGCTGTCTGTTGCCATCAGGAGGCTGAGCTCTGAGCGCAAAAAGTGGGGTTTCAGTCTATTGGCGTGGAGGACCCGGAGAGGGTTCCGTGAAGATTCCATATCGATGAGATAGGTGACAGGGCTCTTGCGCTCGACTACTTTGAAGGGCCCCGTCCATTTGTCTTGCAGGGCGCATGGTTCGGTGGGAGACATTACCCACACTTGTTGGCCGGGTTCAAATTCGATGGAGGAGGCATTTTGATCGTACCACCGTTTCATGTCTTCCTGACTGGCCTCCAAGTTTGCTTTTGCCATCTCCCTGAACCGTCTGGTCTGGTTGCGGAGGGTTAGGAGGTACTTGAAAACATCTGGAGGGTTCTTTAGAGGGGGCATTTCCCAGCCTTCTTTGACTAGGCTGAGCGGCCCACGCACAGGGTGTCCATACAAGAGTTCGAACGGGCTGAAGCCGAGGGACTTCTGGGGGACTTCTCGGTAGGCAAAGAGGAGGCACGGCAGTAGCACATCCCACTGGTGACGGAGGGGCTCTTCCAACCCCCCAATCATTCCTTTGAGCGTGCGGTTGAACCGCTCAACCAGTCCGTTTCCTTGGGGGTGATAGGGGGTCGTGAATCTGTAGGTGACCCCACACTGTTGCCAGAGGGACTTCATGTATTTTGAAATAAAGTTTTTGCCCCGGTCGCTGACGACTTCTCGGGGGAAGCCCACCCGGGAGAAGATCCCCATCAAGGCCCGGCCGACTACCGGGGCTGTCACAGTTCGCAGGGGAACAGCCTCGGGGTAGCGAGTGGCGTGGTCCACCAGTACCAGGATGAACCGATGTCCTTGTGCTGTACGGGGGTCCAGGGGCCCCACAATGTCTATCCCCACCCTCTCGAACGGGGTGGTGACCACCGGGAAAGGTTGCAGAGGTGCTTTAAGCTTGCGGCCGCTCTTCCCGCTGGCCTGGCACGTGGGGCAAGACCGGCAGTGCTGGAGTACGTCGTTCCTCATCTTGGGCCAGAAAAAGTGAGTCACCAGGCGACTGTAGGTTTTGTCCTGACCCAGGTGGCCAGCTAGGGGGACATCGTGGGCCAGGTTTAGCAAGAAGTCTCTAAAGCGTAGGGGCACCACTAGCACTCGACTGGCCCCTAACTCTGCGATTCTCTGTTCGCTGTACAACAGGTCATTGTCCCAATAGACCCAATGGGTTCCGGAGGTATCTCCTGCACTCTGGGCGAGGGCTTGTTGGCGGAGTCCCTCGAGGGAGGGACAGGTCTTCTGCTCGTGGCGAAACTGTTCCTGGGTGGGCCCCCCCTCCTGACGCCACTGAGCCAGGCCGGGAAGGTCCTGAGGCTGAACGAGCTCCTCGGGAGTTTGCTCTGGGGGGACGGCACGGTCGGTGTCTTCTACTGGAGCGACCGGGGGAGGAGGTGCCGGCCATTCATTTTCTTCGGGTCGAGGGGTGGCACGGGCAGCCATGGACCGGGTGGTTACGCACGCCCAGTCCGGGATGCCCAACATCCCCAGGTGCTCTCTCCTCTCTACGGCGGCCCACGGGGAACTCTCAAGATCATTTCCCAGGAGACAGTCTATGGGGGCATCATCTCGGACCGTCACCTTCAACATGCCGGAGACTCCTCCCCACTCGAAGGGGACGCAGGCCATCCGACATAGACTCTCCGAATTGTCGGCTGAACGGACAGGGCAGAGAACGTTCGGCAGGATCTGTTCTGGGGTCACCAGGTGACAGCGGACGGCCGTTACACTGGCCCTGGTGTCACGTAGGGCTTTGACCCGGCGTCCATTAATGTTCACCCACTGACTGTACTTCCGGGTGTTGGCGGGTAGGGGGACCCGCGGGACCATGTCTCTTCCCCCTAGGCACGCTAGAACCATGGCGGCGGGTTCCCATTCTTGGTGTTCTTGTTCACATTCCTCGTGTTCTTCGGACATTTGTTCTTCCCCCAGGGCGGCGGCAGCCATCTGGCGGGGTCTCGGAGTCTGGCTCTGTGGACAATTCGGGTCGTTTGCGTAGTGGCCGACTCGCTGGCATCGGTGACAGGTGACATTGGCTCTGTATCCCGGCCGCGCCGGGGTGTTGCCCCGGTTGGCCAGGGGTGGGGTGCTGGTAGCGGGAGCGGCTGGGGCGTTGTCTCTTCCTCGGCCCTGGCCCCCTCCTCCTCCTCGGGGACGGTGCTGACCGTGGTTGTTCCGGTTCTGTTCATGTGACCCATTTCGGCCCACTCGGGTAATTTCCCACCGGTCAGCCTCGGCGGCGAGCTGCCGCGGATCAGTCAATTTACTGTCGAGGAGGTGCTGCCTGAGCTCGACGAAGCAGTTGTTTGATAGATGCTCCCATACTATGAGATTGAAGAGTTGCTCGTAGGTCGTTACGTTGCTCCCCTTGATCCAACCCTCGAAGGCTCGGCTGAAATGTTATGTTATGTTATGTTATATTGATTTATTATGCGCACAGATACCCCAGCCAAGGGGCGTCCCGGCGCAGAGACAAGGTAGAACATAACACAACAGGAAACTAAAAACATGAAAGCAGCTAAAACAGGAAAGTTTTTAAAGCCCTCCGGAAAGTTAAGAGGTCCTCCATCAGACGAATTTCAACAGGAAGGGAGTTCCATGCTGACGCGGCCTTTACACTAAACGAGCGGCCACCCATGCGACTAAGCCTAAATCTGGGGACCACCGCAAGGGCCAAACCCTGGGAACGGAGGGTGCGGGTGGGAACATAAAAGGAAAGACAGCTGGATAGGATTTCCGGGCCAATACCTCTCAGAATCTTAAAAGCGAGACACAAGACCTTAAAAAGGATGCGCTTCCTGACAGGGAGCCAATGTAGGGTACGAAGGACAGTTGCCACCGAGCTGAATCTGGGCAGGCCGACAATCGCCCTCGCCGCAGCATTCTGAACCCGCTGCAGACGGGTTAGCTCGGCCTGGTTAGCCCCAGCCAGAAGAGAGCTGGCATAATCCAGGCGGGAGATGATAGTTGCCTGGATCACCAGCTGCCTGGTCGGGGCGTCAAAGAACTTGAGAACAGGTCTCAAGCCCCTTAGGAGACCGAAACAACAGGCCGCAGTTTTTTTAGTATGCCCTACAGAGGAGAGGCCCGCATCCAGCCAGACCCCCAGGTTTTTCACCTCAGATACCGGGGTCGGAGTGGGTCCCAGCTCAGAGGGCCACCATTGGTCACCCCACAGCTCCACTCCCTTACCGACAACCATCACCTCCGTTTTTGTGGCATTTAGCTGAAGGCAGTTGCCTGTCAACCAGCTAGCCACCGCCTTCAGTCCAGACTGAAACCTGGGGGCCTCAGTCTCCGCATCCCCGCTGAGAGTAACCGCCAGCTGTGTGTCGTCGGCATATGAGACCAAAGTTAGGCCCCAATGCCTAGCGACATCAGCCAGCGGTCTCACGTAAAGATTGAACAACGTGGGACTCAGCGAGGACCCTTGCGGAACCCCCATGGCCAGCGGTTGGAAATTGGACTTGAAGGGAGGGATGGCAACACAGAAGGAGCGGTTATCTAGAAAGGAGTGGAACCATTGCAACACCTGACCGCCAATGCCGGTCTCCTCAAGCCGATGCAGGAGGATGCTGTGGTCTACCGTGTCAAAGGCGGCGCTAAGGTCTAACAATATAAGCGCCGCCGTTTGACCAGCATCCAACCTTGCACGGAGATGTTCCACCATCACAAGTAACGCGGTTTCCGTGCTGTGGCCGGCACGGAATCCGTTTTGTGTGGGGTCGAGGGCATTGGTCCGTACAAGATGTTCAGACAGGGCCAAGTTGACATGGGCCTCAGTGATCTTGGCTGGCCAAGGTAGCAACGAAATGGGGCGATAGCTTTCAGGCTTGGCCGGGTCCAGGGAGGGCTTTTTGATAATTGGGGACACCACAGCTTGCTTCCACTTAGCTGGAACTACTCCCGTTTCCAAGGAAAGGTTGACGAGGGAACATACAGCTGCACGTCCCATAAAAGCCTGATCTCGAAAGAGAGCAGGCCTTACTGGATCGGATGGAGATCCAGATTTGACTTGCAACGCAAGTTTATCAAACCCGTCCAAGGTAAGGGGGGGGAAGACAAGCAGAGTAGACTGATGGTGGGTCCCATTGATACTTTCCCGACCGGACCCTATGCTAGGGAATGTCCGATAAATAGCTTGGACTTTCCCCAGAAAATAAGAAGCAAGGGATTCACAGTGGGAAAGAGAGCTTACGGTCGTAGAGGTAGTCCGCTTTGACATAAGATCTTTTACGGCCTTAAAGATGGCTTTCGACGGATTAGTACTGTTCCGGAATTCCGCGGCATAAAAAGCCGCTCGAGCTCGACAGATAGCCCGATGGTAGAGCTTGACGGACCTGGCGTATGCAGCTTTTAGATCAGCTCCATAGGTTTTCCTCCAGGCCCTCTCAGCCCGTCTACAGGCACCCTTTAGGGCCCGAAGGGCACTATCGTACCAGGGTCTCGACTCTCTGGAGTTCACGTATTCCACCCAAGTTGTACCCGGGATCCGGGTGCAGTCTCGGAACCTCTGGCGGTAAATTTCGGGTGTGAGCCCATAGCGGGTGAGGAGGGTAGCTTTCATGTGGTCATAGGAGGTCATCAGATGATCGGGAAGCTGTAGCAGGGCATCGCGGCCCTCATTGACGAACCTCCCCCATAGACCGGCTCCCCAGTCGCTGCGATCGATCCGGTGGGAGGTCATAGCGATCTCATAGGCCTTGAACCACTGCTGTATGTCGTCATCTCGGAAATATTCTCGAACGACATCCTTGGGGATGTGTACCGTCTTTTCTGTTGCCCCCGGGGTGCGCGGTTGCTCGGGCACCCCTAATTCTTTGTTCTGCTTGCGTAAGTCTATCTCAGCTAGTTTGCGCTCGTGTTCATACGCCAGTCTCTTCTCTTAGAGCTCTCTTTGTCTCTGTATCTCTTCCCGTTCTTCTCGGAGCCGCAGGTGTTCCAGGTTCAGTTTTTGTTCGGCTAATTTGAGTTCGCCATCCATTTTGAGCCGGGCCATTTCTAGCTCATGTAGTCGGTTTCTTTCTCGTTCTTGGATCTCATCTTGCGAGTGACCCGTTCTTTGCTCCTCGGAAGCCGTGGTGTTTTTTTCTGCTGCTGCGACATTTTGGTCCGGGGGTCTGACGGCCCCGGTTTCTGCCCATGACTCAATGGCGTGCTTGAAATCGTCTTTAGTACTCAGACCGGTGGTAGCGATACCTAGTTCCATGCAGAATTGTTTCAACTCACGATGGCTGTATTCTTCCAATTTCTCCATCTGGAATTTCTCGGTGGATCCGCTTTCTTTGGTTGACATTGTGGTTTTGTCGTGGGGTGAGCTACTCTCTGTACGATTACGCGTTGATTCGGATCGCGCCGCTGGCCACCAATGTTAGACGGGACCTGGAGGGTCGGCCGAGGACAAGGGGAGAGGTCTCCGGGGAGAGCCGTCTCCAGCGATCGTACAGACAAGTAACTTCCCCCCCCACAGATGTACACCACACAAGGATAAGGTTCAACGTTCTTTATAAGCAATTCTTTAAGTACGGTGAAATGGTACAAGGAGGTCTGGACTCAGAGGTCCCCTCTATTCTAGTCTCTTGGTTGGGAAAAGGGTAGCGGGACAGTCTCGTTACCAATCTGGTAGATGGAATAGCTCACAATCCTCGAGCTCGGCGTTCTAGATGGTCGGGCCGCGGCGGAGCCAGCAGGTCCCGGGATGGTTGAAGGTAGCGACGGTCCGCGGCGGAGCCAGCAGGTCCCGATGAAGGTGGTGGTTACAAACGGTCCGCGGCCACGCCAGCAGGTCCCGATGACGATGAAGGTTTCAGAAGGTTGCGGCAGCGCCAGCAGGCAGGTCGATAGTTCGTAAGGCAGGGCTACGGCAGTGCCAGTAGTCCGTCAAGGATGAGTTCTTCACTGCGTCTCTCGACTCCAGGATACAACTGCCTTCCTGCTCTGGAGCTGCCCCAGTTATAGGTCTGGCGCCCTTTGATGTCCGGACCCTCGCACTTGGAGGTCGGGAGGTCCAGGATGAGGGAGTCCAGACACCCAGCAGGGGGGTGGAGCCAGCGCCCGGGGGAGCTGGGGCGATCGGCACCTGGCGGGGGAGAGCCATCGACACCTCTTTCTCCCATTGACCTGCCAAGTAGTCCGCTCACCTCCTGGGTGGATGGTGGTGCCGGGATGTCGGGGCCTGGCCAGGCCCAGGGTTGGGGTCGATCGGAGGCCACGCGGCCTCGTGGTGCTGTGTCCAAGATGGCGCCCGGGCCGGGCGAGAGGGCCGGTAGGGAATCGGGCCCATGATGGGGAGATGTCCAGGGGCAGGGGTCCCATATGAGACGGGAAACGGGTGGTTGTTGCGTGTAACACCTGAAGAGCCAGGCTCGGGCCTGGTCGTGCGGGGAGGGAGCAAGCCTTTCACGTGGCCTGTCCAACACATCTTTAATCAAATTTAAAGGAATGTGAATCCCTCGGTCAGTGGCCCACCTGCTAGTGGCTCTCTCTCCAAAATGTCCCGCTTTCTGGTGGGCCCATTTCGCCAATCCCGCCAAATCAGAATCTTGCATGTCCACCACTGCCTCGGAAATTTTAGACTTTTCATCTGCAATATTATGAAAGAATTTGTCAAGGGAATCTATTGGGGTGTGAGCATCTACGTGAAAGATTGTCACAGTACTCTGTGGGAGCAATTCCCAAATTTCTTGCCATAGTTCTTTTCCCCACAGTTCTTTTGAATGCAATTCCCAATTATGAGAATGCCATGTTGGTAACCATACCGCCAGTCCATTAGCAGTGGACCAGGAATCAGTGAAAATGTGACATGTGCCAGGTAGTTCCTGCTTCAAAACTTGGTAAACCGCATACAATTCAGCATATTGACTACTTTTTCCATCACCAGTGGTACTCAATAATTTCTGTGTAATCGGATTATAAGACACTGCTTTCCAATGTCGTTTTTCACCAATGAATCTCGCTGAACCATCCGTAAACCACACATGTTTTCTGTCCTCCACGGACAGATCATCAAATGATTTACCCCACTTGACGGGAGATTCCTGTACTACAGGTACAGAACAATCATTTCCAGTCTCATTCGATGGCGCCTGCGCCACTCGCTCATGCAACACAGCCACACCTTTCGGACCCACACGCGCTCTGTCCTGAATGTACCATTTCCATTTAATCACACTCGCCTCTTGAGCATGTCCAATTCGATGGGATTTCGGCGAACTCAAAACCCACTGCATGATAGGAATTTCAGGTCTCAAAATCACAGCATGACCTAGAGTCAATTGCTCGGTATCCACCAGAGCCCAGTAACATGCAAGCAACTGTTTTTCAAAAGGTGTATAACGCTCACCAGCTTCAGGTAACTTTTTAGTCCAAAAACCTAATGGCACTTTTTGTCCGCCCTGCTTTTGCCATAAACTCCAATTGGCATACGGACCTTCCACAGACACATTCAGATCCACATCACCCTCGCCCACAGGCCATAAATCCAAGGCGTACTGAATGGCTTCTTTCGCCAAAGTAAATGCATTCTGTTGTAGTTCACCCCATTCAAACGCATTCTTTTTACGAGTGACTCGATATAAGGGAGCCAAAATCTGACTCAAATGGGGAATATGCTGACGCCAAAAACCAAACAAACCAATGAAACTCTGAGCCTCCTTTCTATTCCTTGGAACCGCAAAATCTAAAATTTTCCGCTTCACCTGTGGGATCACTTCTCTGTGACCTTCATGCCAATTAATGCCTAAAAATTTAACATTTTGGGATGGACCTTGTAATTTGTCGGGATTGATCTCCCAACCTTTTGCTCGTAAACAGTGAAGGATCTGATCTAAATGGGACTGGACCTGATCTTGTGTCTCACCTTGAATCAAAATGTCATCAATATAATGACACACCTGTATTTGTGGATGTACGGGCACCTCAGACAAATGTTCCGCCACCAGCCGGTGACAGATCGTAGGACTATGCACATAGCCTTGAGGAAGACTCCTAAACGTCATTTGACGTCCATTCCAGGTAAAACTGAATTGTTCCTGACACTCAGGGGCAATTGGAATCGAAAAGAAAGCATTAGCAATATCAATAGACGCATACCATGTACCTGGATGCTTCTGAATTCTCTGAATCAAAGTAATAATGTCTGGTACAGCAACAGTCAAACGAGGTGTATGTTTGTTCAATTCTCGATAATCGACCGTCATGCGCCAAGAGTTATCACTCTTGCGCACGGGCCAAACGGGATTATTCCAAGCAGAAGTAACCGGAGTTATAACTCCTGCATCAACCAAATCCTGAATTGTGGCACTGATCTCTTCGTGGCCACCTGGGATACGGTATTGTTTTTGAGAAACTACTTTCGTGGCTTGAGGAATTGTAATGGGGGGCATTCGTAAACGGCCAACCCGTACGGGTCTGGACGAAATGTAATGCTTGGTTCCAAATTGATAACAACCATCATCCAGATGTAAAGTCATTCCTTTCAAAATATCAATTCCAATTATATACTCCAAGAGTGGTACGACTAACACAGAATATTCTTTACGGGGAATCCTACCAATTTTCATCTCAAGCGTAGTTTGCACTGCGGGGGTCTCTTTTCCGCCTAGACCAGTAATTGTGAAGAATTATCCTTTAAATTTCTTTGCTTTACCATGAATTAAAGTGGCCTCCGCTCCTGTATCCACTAATGCTCGGGCCCTTTGGATATTACAATGTTTCCAAAAAATCTCAATATCTACATAGGGTCTGTTATCTCTGTGAGCCCACCTTCGTACTGGAGCTTAACCTATTTCCTAGTCATTTTTACTGCGTTCCGCTAACCAGGACAAATCAGGATAAATGCTCTCATGTTTCTTGGGTATCAAAATCTCCTGTTCATATCCATCTCCATTACGAAATGGATTTTTGTCATTTACCTCGTACTGTGAATTACGATCAGCAAGCCTGTGACGATCCTCCCTTCTCCTCAGCTCAGGGGAATAATCTCTCTCCTCTCTATACCGGTTGGATACACGATCATCTCTCCCCCTTTCTTTTTCCCCCTCTCTCTCCCTCTCTCTGTCACGACGAGGGGACACATCACGATCAAAACGCCGGTCACCACGGCGATCAGAATCCACGCGGCGCCTCTCATCACCACTGTCATCAGAACCACGGCCACGATCATTCTTTCGTACACGACGGACACCATCCTTTCGATCCAAACCACGCTTACGGAATATGTCCCACAAGCGATTATTAGGCTCACCGTCAATATCCTCCCTTTTCACACCGTCAGCCAAAAGTGCAAGAAACATATCACGTCTAGAGAACTTGTAATCTCCGGCAGTACGACCCTCAGGCCGAGATTGTCTCTCAGGTTTAAACCATTCACCCAACTCACCAAGCTGACGAACAGATTCAAGCACCGCAGACAAAGGATTGCCAGTCTGATTAATCAATAAAGTCATCATAACCTGCTTGTAAGCAACAGGGGAAGAACGGATAATGCGATTGCGTACAGAAGATGTTAAAAGACCGTCCAACAACCTATCAGAAGTACTGAGAAAAATCGCGGTCTTCATCACTTCCTCCTTCAGACGTTGCGACGCATCACGCAAAGTGTACCACGGCTTGTCATTGACAGGCCAATCAGATTCAGTAGGGTATTTCTGGCTACAGCCATCAGACGCAAGCTGGAGCAAAGTAATTTGACCAGCACCATTATAGTTCCGAAAATGATCTTGAATGGTAGAATCAGAACTCAAAGAGCAAAACCGTAAACAATCAACAGCATCGAGCATGATACCGGCAGCACCCAGTTCATAAAGGCGCACCATCCACGTAAGCAAAGCCTCACCGGGCCGTTGACGAAATCGTTGTAAAATATCACTAACCTCCTGTTGAGTAAAATCTTCAATACTATCCAGGGCAACACCAGCCGGATTGCCAGGAGCCTGTTGTAACTTGCGACGAAATACAGGATGAGCAGAAACCTCCGGTAGAGCTCCCGAAGAAGCCCCGTCCTTAGATTTAAAAGAACAGTCAGGAGGAGACACGTCATCAGAACGGGAAGAACGACCACGGTCGGTAGACATGACATCTTTGTCACAAGAAGCAGATTTACAGTCGCGTCCGGAGCGAGAAGACTCGCGCTTGGCACCCTCCTCAGCCGAGGAGTCAGAAGTATTAGAATCCCAGATATTACCATCCCACTCGTCAGGGTTCCAATCCATTCCGGCTTTCGCCACAACCATACGCACTTTCCGTGCAGACACACGACCACGACGGTGTTTGTATTTATACCTCGCAATGCGAACTGCAGCTCTTTCGGCAATAGTTTGATAAGTCTCAAGTTTGTCGGCAAGCAATTTATTTTGACACCGCAACAAAGTATGCGCATTCTGCAATTCAACAACCTGTCCTTCTATATCCCTGCACTGCTTTCGCAACTGAACAAACCGCTCATGAAGAATCCGGTATGCATGTAGCACAATCCAACCTCTGCGACCCAAAATAGGAAGCTCATCACCCTTCACTACCGGAGCTTTTTGCAAGCAAGAAACCACCTCAGCAGGCTCCGCCTGCTCCAAACAAGAAGTCCAATTCTCGCTTAAACCAGTAGAATCGGCCCACTCACGGGCCAAAGCCTCGTAAGGCGTAGACTCCCAGCCGGGAATCTGAAGAGGCAATTTGAAAACAGAGCCTGATTTTTTCAAAAACATTTTAACACACAAAAATTATATACACAATTATTAACAAAGAAAAACACGTACGAGCCGAGCGCAAACCAACAAGATGAAAACAATACAACGCACACAGGCTTCGTAAACAGTTCGTGACGCCAGATGTAACGACCGGATTTTCGGCTCAGATGGAATCAGCCCCCAGGGGCCCCTCTAACCCAGCCGGAACGTAATCACCTCCCACCTCAGGACGTATTTACAATGGGTATAGACATATATGTACATACATCTCGTACCTAAGGATGGGGAAGATAGCAATAAACATGCATAGGTTTTCTACAATATCCTATTTATACCAACTAGTCTCGCGGCCACTTCGGCCCAGACTAATCTACCCTGGGGCAGGTCTGAATATGTACCCTTACACACTGATCTCTATCAGTGCTCACTCGACACACACATTCCGGCGTGTCTACACACATGGGTCTGCAGCCCCAGTGCTCTCATTTTCCAAACGGTCCACAATCAGGCGAACCTACACACTGTGTCCCCCCAGTGCTCTCACTTATACACACGGTCCACAATCAGGCGAACCTACACACTGTATCCCCCCAGTGTTCTCATTAACGCCGTTCACTAACGACGACCACTTTCCTATGAGTACTTAAGAAGGAAATCTCTCACTTGTCTACTCGGGATAAAAGTACAATAATCGAAATCAGTACGACTCGTCTAATTGATGTGTATATATGTACCTTCTGCTCTTGACATCAAACATACCCTCCTTCCCTCATTGTTTATTCATTCCTTACCTGATCGGGAATCACAACCGTTCATGCAAACAATGTCTGACTAGAAAGTGCGGTTACCTCGATTGAACAAGAATACAAGGCACATGTCAGTTCACTAAGAACTCGGGGTATTTATTAGCAGTTAACACAAACACAATACTATGCAATATGTATATATTCTGCAAAGAAAAAGACAAAAGGGGTTAGGATGAGCGCTCAATATGGGAAAGGGCGGAGGTCACCTGGTTAATATGAAGTCGGGGCTCGGTAGTCATCTAGGTTCCCTTCTTGTCTCTGTGTCTTGGCTCGTCTCGGGGTCACACCTCAGCCGTCACAAGTACACGTCTGCACCGCTAGGCTCAACCTCCTCTGCTTCCCTCCAAGGCACTGGAACCTTGCTCGCTATTAGCTACCGTCTCTCTCTCTCTCTGGCTCTATGCGCTCCGCGCTATCTCTCCTCCAGTCTTTCTCAGAGAGTCTCGGTCTTAGAATATTTCTCGGACTTCAAAATGGCGACTGTCCGTCTTGAAGATAATTAATAGCATAGATGCTAACGGCTAGCTGCCGCCTACGAACTAACTGACTCATTGCCTAACACTTTCGCTAATATTAAAGCCTGTCCCTTCATGGAAAGTTACGGCCAGTAACCTGCCGCCCACCAAATTCTTGTACCTCCCCGTACCAAGGACACGTTCCCAGCCGGCCGGCCTGGAGTTGTGTCTTCGGAGTGGAGAAAAATACATTCCTTCGATAAGGGCCAGCCTGAGCCGGTTCTCTCCAAGCGAACAACACCTTGAAACTAAAACATTACACTTGACCTAGAAAGCCTCTCCAGCTACCGGGCAGAAGGCAAGATGGAGTCTGTCCCGTTTAAGGCCTACCAGGCCCAAAATACGCATAACTCCCTGGAAAATATGCTAATACTCTTGCAAAAGGATGGATCATCACTAGCACTTGTATATCTATTCCCTAGCTTAAGCTCATAAGCCCTGATCTAAGGAAAAGGGTACGAAAATGCACTACTGTGCCTTATGAATAGGTCCTACTTATAGTCCTCATCCCTATACTATAAAGGTGATAGACTGGAGTCACTCTCCATCATCCTCCCTCTAAAAAGGGCCACAAAAAGTCGGTTATTACAACCACTTACATGTGGCAGGGCTTTTCCGCGACCGGGGTCGGCCGCCAAACTATCCAACGTAAAGGTTACCCCCAAATGGAAAAGCCCCCAGCCAGGTAGGTACACTCTTCGTTTTAAATTTGCAAGTTACAGCTTACTGCAGATGAAGCAAAGTCCAATTTAATTTGAAGCCTGACGCGTTTCATGCTCGGAGAGCATTTCTTCAGAGGCTTGAACCCTGTGCGAGACGCTGTGATCATTCATCTTAAACACCTGCCCCAGTGGGCGTTGGCCTTCCCTAAGCCTTCTGGTGTTCGTAGTTTTTTTATGTTGCTCCAGTGAGCCGCTCGCTAACAGAGTCCAATGTTTCAAGAAATAAAAGCCCCAGTGGGTGGAAGTTGTCTCCTTATCTCTGCGCTGTTCAGTGTCCATGCAAAAAACGACCTTCCTGCAAAGCTGTTAGCCGGGTGACTACAGCTTTAAACCACTTACATGTGGCAGGGCTTTTCCACGACCGGGGTCGGCCGCCAAACTATCCAACGTAAAGGTTACCCCCAAACGGAAAAGCCGCCAGCCAGGTAGGTACACTCTTCGTTTTTAATTTGCAAGTTACAGCTTACTGCAGATGAAGCAAAGTCCAATTTAATTCGAAGCCTGACGCGTTTCATGCTCAGAGAGCATTTCTTCAGAGGCTGGAACCCTGTGCGAGACGCTGTGATCATTCATCTTAAACACCTGCCCCAATGGGCGTTGGCTTTCCCTAAGCCATCTGGTGTTCGTAGTTTTTTCATGTTGCTCCAGTGAGCCGCTCGCTAACAGAGTCCAATGTTTCAAAAAATAAAAGCCCCAGTGGGTGGAAGTTGTCTCCTTATCTCTGCGCTGTTCAGTGTCCATGCAAAAAACGACCTTCCTGCAAAGCTGTTAGCCGGGTGACTACAGCTTTAAACCACTTACATGTGGCAGGGCTTTTCCGCGACCGGGGTCGGCCGCCAAACTATCCAACGTAAAGGTTACCCCCAAATGGAAAAGCCGTCAGCCAGGTAGGTACACTCTTCGTTTTAAATTTGCAAGTTACAGCTTACTGCAGATGAAGCAAAGTCCAATTTAATTCGAAGCCTGACGCGTTTCATGCTCGGAGAGCATTTCTTCAGAGACTTGAACCCTGTGCGAGACGCTGTGATCATTCATCTTAAACACCTGCCCCAGTGGGCGTTGGCCTTCCCTAAGCCTTCTGGTGTTCGTAGTTTTTTCATGTTGCTCCAGTGAGCCGCTCGCTAACAGAGTCCAATGTTTCAAGAAATAAAAGCCCCAGTGGGTGGAAGTTGTCTCCTTATCTCTGCGCTGTTCAGTGTCCATGCAAAAAACGACCTTCCTGCAACGCTGTTAGCCGGGTGACTACAGCTTTAAACCACTTACATGTGGCAGGGCTTTTCCACGACCGGGGTCGGCCGCCAAACTATTGTTGAAAAAGGTACAGGCAGAAGACCTTTTCCGAAGTTGCCCGGCGTTAGCCGCCTCTATACCCACTTAAGTTTACCAAACAAAGAGGCAGGCGCTGGAGACTTGGAAGACAGGAAACAGAAGTTTTATTCTCTCCGGAGGAGAAACACATCAGTTCGGACAGCAAGTATCGTCACGAGGTGCTCTAACTGCATCTCCGAGGCCTGGCCTCTTATACACAGGTTTATTACTTTATTGCATAAAACACATCTCTGTCAACCCTTTGATGTACGGAAAGACATCTTCGGAATCCCCGCGTCAGGCCCGTTCCCACACACATTTACAGTTGAAGTCCCCACCCCGGCCACAACAGATGATGATTATCGCGCAGCTGGACATTCCGCCGATTCACGGGATGTGTGAGGTTGATCGGATCTCATGGGGTGGGGGCTTTGATTAGCTCAAGGATCCTTTGATGGGGGGGGGGGGGGTGTTTCCTACTGTACAGGAGGAAGGGGGCAATGAACAGTATCCGCAGGGCCAGGTGGGGGTCTGGGAACGAGGAAGACAAACGGGCACAGGAAAAGGGGGTTTGCGTCAAAGGACCTGGGACCATGAAAGGGATGAAGGGAGGTGTCGCGCTGGGAACAGGATAGGATTCCGAGGCAGAGTCGCGCAGATGGGGAGGGTTTATGGCCCATGCATGAGAGAGCGGGGGTGACCAGTGCGTGGGGGATGCTTGTGAGGGCGAAGAGCCGTGCTGGGGGTCAGTGGCGTGCAGAGGGTGGTTCTGACCAAGGTACCTAAAATGGCGGGTGTGCACGACAAAAAGTGTGGCATCGGGAGAGAAGGCAAGATGGCGCAGATAATGTTTACCAAATCGTATTAATTTTCCACAGTCCTCCCTTTAACATTCCTAAGACATCTTGCTGGCCTATTTCCTACCATGTCGATTGTGGCAGTCATAAGTAAAGAAGTAGGAACCCAGGTGAAGGAGCTATGCGTAAACATTACATTTAAAATCTTTCATCTTAGGAGGCGGGCTCATCGCTGAGCTCGTTGCAGGAAAGTCATAGTAATGCAATATCGGACAAGAATGATTTTGTAGTGAAAGCGTTGGGTACATTTCATAGATGCTTATAGTCATTTGGAATATGAACTGATAGGCGATTACATATGTAAGGTCATTTTGTACTTGGTTGGAGCATAATCAATACAATGGTAGCTGAGAGAGAAATGAGACGTAGTAAAAACGATAATCAGGGGTGTCATTGTTCGAAGAGGAGGGGTGCTGCTTTTTCCAGTGTCTTATTGTCGTGGACCATTATTAGTGAGTTCTCAGCATTCTTTGTCGTCTTCTGTTGGCACTGTTGAGCACCGGCGGTGGAGCTATGCGTCCAGCTCTATTCCAGGTCCTGCGTTGCAGGGCATGACCCTTTCCTCGTTTTTCTGGTCAAAAAGGTCCTTTTTCGCCCTGAGTCCTCACTGTTCTTTCATGGGTACCTTAGACAGGGCACCCAAGTTTCATTTTAGTTTGCAACAAAACCCTAGTCAATCGGACTGCAGTTTTTACTCTTTTTCGAGTCAATTGTCAAAGAGTTCAGGTGGAAGAAGGGGGTGTGTGGGTAGTCCTTGTGGTAGGTCGGGGGAAGAGGGGATGGAGCAGGGCCAGATCGGGAACAGACCAAGGGGACGGAAAATTTCAGGTAGGTGGGCCCATGACCGGTCTCAGAGGGCGGGGACTTTTCGGCACATGTTGATCATCGAGCAGGGGCATCAGGTCAGCCCTTTCCTTTCATTTTGTCGGAAACAGTGCCTTGTCCTGCGACTCCTTACTGTTGCAGTCCCGCCTTGGTCGATGTCGCAGGTGTTCCGCGATCTGTAGTCAGGCCGCGTGCTCCCACATCCGGTCTCTCTCTCCTCCGACAGGGGTACCCTTAAATGAGTTTTGAAAAGACAGTCTTTAGAGAATTGGCAGAGGAAGGTAATCACATAAGTCTATTTCTCTCCCAACTCCAAGCAACTGGGGAAACATCCGTTACATTGGGGTTTACGACCAACGTATAAATAATTGATGATAGGTTTGCTGGATTCTCTACAACTTTCCATCGTAACTATTTCTTTGGCATTTGTCAGTATTACATTCATTGTCGTGGTACGAGGTCTGATACCTATTCATTGCATTCGTTTATTACAGTCTCGTCAGCTCTACTGGCAGAGACCCACTTTTCTAGTACGAGTCTTACAAAGCTATACCGTTCTTCAGGGCTGTGTATTTTACGAAAAAGTGCAACGCGCTATCACCATGGCCTGATGGATATCTTTCTGAGAAATGAACATGGGCTAAACAATTTTCCATTATATCGATGCATCCTATCTTTCAGCTAAACATTTTACTCTCAACAGGGTTTACTGCAACAATTTCTTCATTTCAATCTAATCTTAACTTTGCAAACATTATTCTAATTTCTACATAGTCTCTTACAACCTGGCTACTTCATAAAAAAACGGGGGGGCTTTCGATAACTATTCGACTCATCTTTGGGGTGACCGGGGTTTTATGAAAAACAACTAGGAACATAGCAAACTGGGGTGAGGGACTATCGTCTTGCTTTGAGTCGCAAGGGCGTTATCTAGCAGAAGGCTACAGTTCAGTTGGTAAGCGTTCAGGGACATTTCTTAAATTCTAAATTTTGTAGCTTGTTCATCAGAAAAAAATCATTTCTAGGAACAACGGTTGGCCTGGGTCAGCCGTAAGTTGACCCATCTCTTATGACCAGGGGTGAGCCACATTTTTCAAACTCTCGTCCGGGGCAGCTGATACAAGACTGGGGGCGTTCTGGGAAGACGGGGATGCTTTGATCATTTTTACTGTCTGGACATTGAGACAATTCGGGACGGGGAAGGTTGCGTTACCTGAGGCATTTTTATCATAGAAGCCACTGACATGTAGTTCCCTTATTACGGGTCAGATTAGGGAACCTCAGTCATCTTACCTGTCCTTTCCTTCTTGGCCAATCTAGATCACATCAATATTTAGCAGAAAGGAGAGGTAGTAACATGGTATCAATGTAATTTTAGTTAAGGCAAATTTGTGCAAATACTTGCAGTATTTGGAGCCAATTGGGTGGTGCACCAGGGATGGTGGTTCGCCAATTAGGTGCCAGTCGTTAGGAAGAGTGGGAGTGTGGAAGAGAGAGAGAGAGAAAAAAAAAGAGGGAGAGAGAGAGAGAGAAAATGAGAGAGAGAGAGAGATATGCAACAATAGGCTAAATAGTACACGTGCAACATGGAGAGTGGCCGTGTACTAAGATAGGCCATTCAGCGCGTTACACAACATGAGACATTACAGATCTGTGTTAGAATATAGAAAGCATGCAGTTTGGGACGGACGAGCATTAGGTCTGGTACAGAGGGACATGCATTGAGTAAAAAGCACCATAGTGTTGCGCTTCTCGCACTCTCGGTCCTTTGCCTAGTTAAGTCAATGCTTCAGTCGCACAGAAAACCTTTTCTCATAGTTTCAGACATACGTGACATGGGCTCATTCACGCAACACAGGTTAGGGGTGATCGCGTCTCATCATATCATACAATGATTGGCTCTTTCGTTACAAGAGCAGTGTGTGGGTGTCTTTAGGTGCCACCTTGCTGTGTTCGTCTGCCTCATGTATCAGACATGGCGTGGCTTCGGATCTTCACTATACCCCAGTCGTGATTCCGATGTAACCTGTAGTGGGAGGAAAAGAGGGGAAGGGAGGGGGGACAACATTCGAGCAGATCAAATGTACGGGCACGAAAATTCTTTACTTACCACATACTCGTCTTATCCCCCCCAGGATACAATCCCTGGGGTCTTGGTTTCTGAAGCCAGGGACGCGGGCAGTATGGTAAGGGTGGCAAGCGATACGTTGTTCATGAGGGAGACGGTCCGAGTGGGGCATTTATAGGTCATGTGTAGGGAAACGTTTAAAAATCAGAGGCGCTTAGTGCGAGGTATCTAGTTTGCAGATGTATCCAGCTATCGGGATCCTTAAATCATTCCCCATGCGGTGATGTCCTAAGGCATATCGGCTCTTCGGCCAACCCTGTTCCTTAGTACTTGTGAGTACCATGCCTTTATAACATTTTATCATTTACACCGTGTCACTTTACCCGTTCTCAGAAGTCGAGGTCCTTCTTCATGCGTTTGTTCCTGGGTCAGTCGCACATTTGGAGGCAACGTAACGTGCCTTAGATTCGGTCGTTAATCCAGGGCTGGGTAACCATTTTCTAATAACCTTAAAAAGAGAACAAAACAGTTTGCACAGAAAAACCTTCCCGCTGATCCCACATTTACAAAAGTATGCGATACCTGTTCATAGTTTGAAAAACCTTTATTAACATGATTTGATCAGCATGTAAAATATGAGAGTGCAATCGTATTTGGCCGGACACGGTGTTGGTTGAAGCACGTACAGTAGGGGGCTACTTTGCAGCATTAATAAAACGTGTAAAAAGGGTTTGTTTTGTCCTTTTGCAGGAGAATAAACACGTCTATCAATAGTTGAGGGATCAGGGAGCATTCGTTTCGTAATTGGAAGCATAGTTAGACTAGTTGCAATCAAATTTCCTAGATGCATACCGTGGGCGTGTGTCATAAGCGACGTTATGTATCAGTTACAATAATATCATAATAAATCGAACATTGAAACCAACATTTTAACGGGATCTTTTTACATGTTCGCCAAGTGAACCCTCCCTCCTTTTCGTCAAGTGTACAAAGGATCATATACATATTTCAGAACATCAAGTCTTATTAGCTAAAAACACCACGAGGTGTTCGTGAGTTCCTGTTGACACCGGCGCCATTTTGGGCGAGGCCGGGTTAGTCCGGAAGCAGCATCAGGGACAAAATGTCTCCAACAACCGGCGGTTGGACCAGAGTTCCTTTCGGTAGTTCAAAAAGACTTGTGCTAACAGAAGGGGCAGGCAATGTGGACCATCAATCAAAAAAAAAGGGGGGTGGGGAGGGAAGCAAAATTTCCCCTACCGGGTCACGTTGAGGTTCAGCCGGAACTTGCTCGAATTTGTTAGCCCACAATCTTTCTGGATGGTTCAGACTGAAGCTGGCGCTGACACGAGAGCACCACCATCTTGTGGCTACGTCGTTAGTGATCAAAGCAGTTGTTCCCCACCGGAAGCCTGTAGGGGCCGAGGGCTCCTGGGACTCTTGTAGAATCTTCAAGGTTGTGGAGATGCTGTCGGAGGTGGGGACTCGTGCCCAGGGGGGCAAGCGTCCTAGTTACATAGACTTTTTAGGGCGAAAAAACTGAACTGTGCAGTTGGAGCAGGACATTCGGCTTGGGGCGCTAGGGTGCAGCTGTGGTGCCTCCACCAGTACACTTGAGAGCCATCATATGTCTTGTGCTGCGCAAGTATGGTTGCGGGCCATTCTGTGTCCGGTGCTGCGCAAGTAGGGTGGCCGCCATTCCATGTTCCGTGCTGCGCAAGTAGGGTGGCCAGCCATTCCATGTTCTGTGCTGCGCAAGTAGGGTGGCCAGCCATTCCATGTTCTGTGCTGCGCAAGTAAGGTGGCCGCCCGGCTGGAGAATTTCTGCGCCGGGCCGGGGCTGGGAAACCTCCACCTGGGGAGGCGAGGGAGGCTCGTTCGCGCCGCTTCCCTCTCCCAGCCCACCCTGCGCCAATTTTCAGCGGAGGTATTCGTGATGGCCGGACCAGAAGATACGAGGGAGGGGGTCATCTGCATCCGCCCCCTCCCTACTCGTGGCCCGGACCGCGGCGGTGAAAACCAGGAATCCTAACCGCTAGACCATATGGGAGAAGAGGATGGGACATGCCGGGCCCATGGTGCCTTCTGGGCATCCCACCGGCGACCTCCGTGATTGCTGGCTGTCGGCAGGACCCCGCCCCACACGTGCTGAGTGTTTCACCTTCCGGATGGGCGTGACCAGTGACCTGTTGCATTTTGGGAACTTCCGGAGTGGGCGTAATGTGTATTGTAGTGCTCCTATTAGTATGGTTTTACTTTACTGGAATTAAATCTTAACTTATATTGACAGAGACTTGGCTTCCTTGAATCTTTTTACTACGAGAACCTCACTGCAGTGGGGGTAGGTATTTATGCCTGGGTAATGGGGGGGTGGGGTGTCCACAAGAACAGTTTTCCTGAACGGGGGGTTGTCTATGCAGGCCTGTAATTGCTTTTGTCCACAGAGTGGGGGCAGCAGAGAGTAATCAGTCCCATTGCGCTCAAAGTTTGAGTTCATTAATGGAATGTGTACTAATCTGTCCGAAACTACTCTGTGTGTTGTTTCTGTATGTTATCCGAAAGGGTGGCTTTTGTGTTCGAGAATAGTAGCGGTAGTACGGGGTTCGTCACCGGGTAACCTAGAGCTTGACTGGGTTTCCCGTCTTAGCGCTGTTCGATCTATGAGAACTCAAACATGTCGCTGAAATCGGTCTGGCGAAATATGTGCCATCGGGCGTAATCAAACGTGGTGGTTCTATCCGGCCTGTCTGTATCAGTCTGATTCATCTTTGTCTCACGCATTTTCCCTTTCTGCCGGCCTGTTATCTCTGTCAGCTCTCTGCTCTTACCTGTGTTCAGTAGAGTCGGGCATTGGGCTTTCCAGTGCCCGGAATATTTACAAAAAGCACATTGATTTTGTCCTAAGTCTGTTCGCCCTGCGCGTAATGTCGGAGGATTACGTTCGGGTCGTCGTGTCTTGGGGTTGTCCTGTCGGTACATCACTTTACACCGTTCCCTTCCTGTGTTTACTCCTTGGAACCGTGTCGCCGCTATCCCTTCCTTTGGCCTTTCAGATGCTTGGAAGGTTGTCTGTCGCGTTTCTTTACCTACTCTGACCTCGTCTCTTTCTTTTCGTAGCATTGCTTCTTTGCGCCACATACCGAGACTGTCGAGCATAATAGGCGTTGTCTTACTACTACAAAGGGCTATTTCTAACGTTTCTATTTTATCAAGGTCGAAGGATCCTATCAGTGGCCACTGTTTCTCTTGATTTACTTTGGTATACTTGTGCCATAGCTTACTATAAGCTATGGTAACTAATCCAAATTTTGTGAACATGTCTTTATTAGGGGTGCCTTCCAGCGGAGCTAGATGGTCCACCTCTAATAAACGGTCCGGGTTGAACCAGCTACTAATCAGTGGGGAGAAGACAGGCATGATGGATCACAATGGGGATAATAGTCAGCACTACCTATCTTATCACTGCGTGCAAAGACTAGACAGAATATTTCTATTCTACGTTGTTTGCAGGCAGTGAATACCTCATGAACCAATATCAAACAGTCAATCTTCGGTCAATCAAATAATCAGTGGGGAGAATAAGTAGGCCCGCAAAGGTCTGCGTTACCTACCCTTTCACTATCTGCAAAGAGGGAACCTGTTATTTTCCTGTTTGTAGACAGAGAATCTCCAGAAAATAATCCGCGAACAGTAGTTCGGGTTCAATCAATTAATCAGTGGGGGAGAGGGCAATCAGTGGGGGAGAAAGATAGGTACGACGGGTGCGTTACCTATCCTTCACTGTTTGCAAAGAGAGAGCCGGTTGTTTCTCCGTTTGCAGACAGCGAATCTCCAAACAAATCAACAAAGAGTAATACTAGTATTTTCCAAACAATCAAACAATCATTTCGCAATTTGTCGTGTTTACACGACCTTACCCGGACCGCATGGTCAGTTTCTTGTCTTCCAAATCCAGCGCCCGATCGTCCTCTTTTCTTCGTATTCCTCGCGGCACTCCTGATGGTTCCCAGTCAGGACCGTAGATCACTCGAGAGAGGTCTGTTCGGAACCAGTGAAGTTCGGATGATCGGCTGCCAGACGAGGGTCTATTGGGCAGGAGCTCTCCCGATCGTTGCAGTCGTTCACTCTGTCGTCAGGACCTCTCCCACTGGATCCACGTGTCGCTGATGGTCCCCACGTTTGGGACGCCAATTGTTGAAAAAGGTACAGGCAGAAGACCTTTTCCGAAGTTGCCCGGCGTTAGCCGCCTCTATACCCACTTAAGTTTACCAAACAAAGAGGCAGGCGCTGGAGACTTGGAAGACAGGAAACAGAAGTTTTATTCTCTCCGAAGGAGAAACACATCAGTTCGGACAGCAAGTATCGTCACGAGGTGCTCTAACTGCATCTCCGAGGCCTGGCCTCTTATACACAGGTTTATTACTTTATTGCATAAAACACATCTCTGTCAACCCTTTGATGTACGGAAAGACATCCTCGGAATCCCCGCGTCAGGCCCGTTCCCACACACATTTACAGTTGAAGTCCCCACCCCGGCCACAACAGATGATGATTATCGCGCAGCTGGACATTCCGCCGATTCACGGGATGTGTGAGGTTGATCGGATCTCATGGGGTGGGGGCTTTGATTAGCTCAAGGATCCTTTGATGGGGGGGGGGGTGTTTCCTACTGTACAGGAGGAAGGGGGCAATGAACAGTATCCGCAGGGCCAGGTGGGGGTCTGGGAACGAGGAAGACAAACGGGCACAGGAAAAGGGGGTTTGCGTCAAAGGACCTGGGACCATGAAAGGGATGAAGGGAGGTGTCGCGCTGGGAACAGGATAGGATTCCGAGGCAGAGTCACGCAGATGGGGAGGGTTTATGGCCCATGCATGAGAGAGCGGGGGTGACCAGTGCGTGGGGGATGCTTGTGAGGGCGAAGAGCGGTGCTGGGGGTCAGTGGCGTGCAGAGGGTTGTTCTGACCAAGGTACCTAAAATGGCGGGTGTGCACGACAAAAAGTGTGGCATCGGGAGAGAAGGCAAGATGGCGCAGATAATGTTTAACAAATCGTAGTAATTTTCCACACTATCCAACGTAAAGGTTACCCCCAAATGGAAAAGCCGCCAGCCAGGTAGGTACACTCTTCGTTTTTAATTTGCAAGTTACAGCTTACTGCAGATGAAGCAAAGTCCAATTTAATTCGAAGCCTGACGCGATTCATGCTCGGAGAGCATTTCTTCAGAGGCTGGAACCCTGTGCGAGACGCTGTGATCATTCATCTTAAACACCTGCCCCAGTGGGCGTTGGCTTTCCCTAAGCCATCTGGTGTTCGTAGTTTTTTCATGTTGCTCCAGTGAGCCGCTCGCTAACAGAGTCCAATGTTTCAAGAAATAAAAGCCCCAGTAGGTGGAAGTTGTCTCCTTATCTCTGCGCTGTTCAGTGTCCATGCAGAAAACGACCTTCCTGCAAAGCTGTTAGCCAGGTGACTACAGCTTTAAACCACTTACATGTGGCAGGGCTTTTCCGCGACTGGGGTCGGCCGCCAAACTATCCAACGTAAAGGTTACCCCCAAATGGAAAAGCCGCCAGCCAGGTAGGTACACTCTTCGTTTTAAATTTGCAAGTTACAGCTTACTGCAGATGAAGCAAAGTCCAATTTAATTCGAAGCCTGACGCGTTTCATGCTCGGAGAGCATTTCTTCAGAGGCTTGAACCCTGTGCGAGACGCTGTGATCATTCATCTTAAACACCTGCCCCAGTGGGCGTTGGCTTTCCCTAAGCCTTCTGGTGTTCGTAGTTTTTTCATGTTGCTCCAGTGAGCCGCTCGCTAACAGAGTCCAATGTTTCAAGAAATAAAAGCCCCAGTGGGTGGAAGTTGTCTCCTTATCTCTGCGCTGTTCAGTGTCCATGCAAAAAACGACCTTCCTGCAAAGCTGTTAGCCGGGTGACTACAGCTTTAAACCACTTACATGTGGCAAGGCTTTTCCGCGACCGGGGTCGGCCGCCAAACTATCCAACGTAAAGGTTACCCCCAAATGGAAAAGCCGCCAGCCAGGTAGGTACACTCTTCGTTTTTAATTTGCAAGTTACAGCTTTCTGCAGATGAAGCAAAGTCCAATTTAATTCGAAGCCTGACGCGTTTCATGCTCGGAGAGCATTTCTTCAGAGGCTTGAACCTTGTGCGAGACGCTGTGATCATTCATCTTAAACACCTGCCCCAGTGGGCGTTGGCTTTCCCTAAGCCTTCTGGTGTTCGTAGTTTTTTCATGTTTGCTCCAGTGAGCCGCTCGCTAACAGAGTCCAATGTTTCAAGAAATAAAAGCCCCAGTGGGTGGAAGTTGTTTCCTTATCTCTGCACTGTTCAGTGTCCATATATATGCTCAAAGGTTGCCCACCATGTTGGGAAGCACTTTAGGACCAGCAATACCTCTTGGACTGAGCAGCTCTTGTGATGCGGCCTGACGCGTTTCGCTTAATTGCTTTCTCAAAGGCCGATTCCTTCAGTTCTCCAGCGGCTTGCGCAGACATTAAAATCACTACTCCCACCTGCTGATTGGTTAATTTCTCGCACTGTTTTCTGGGGCATGTAGTGTTCATGCTGCGCCCATTAAACCTTACATAGGTGCCATGAGACTTCAGTTCTCTGATGCATGCCCTGTATGGGCCACAGGGGCTGGAAAGTCTTTATTTCGGGTGCCAGTCCTTCCGCAATGAACCGGGCAGATTCCCGACTCAGCGGCCCACAAACGTTAATGCGGTAGTGCTCCCCCGCGGCAGGACTGTCACGTGTAAATATATGCTTAAAGGTTGCCCACCATGTTGGGAAGCACTTTAGTACCAACAATACCTATTTTACTGAGCAGCTCTTGTGATGCAGCCTGACGCGTTTTTCTTGATTGCTTTCTCAAAGGCGGATTCCTTCAGTTCTCCAGTGGCTTGCGCATACATTAAAATCACTACTCCCACCTGCTGATTGGTTAATTTCTCGCACTGTTTTCTGGGGCATGTAGTGTTCATGCTGCGCTCATTAAACTTTGTATAGGTGCCAGGAAAGGGGTATTACCAGAGTGCAAATTCCAGTGGATCAAAGGGGCCCGTATGTTCAAATGTCAGTTGTGGGGAACAATCAAAAATTTCTTTTGGATACTGGGGCCACCAGGTCTTCTATTGCACGTCTGTCAGTCCCATTGGCACCCCTGTCTGGCAATATGAATGTTTCTGTGGATTTTGCAGGAACACCTGTGACCAGCCCTGTCTCGGAACCTCTTCCTCTCAATATTGGCCCTGCACATGTTGACGCTCCCTTGGTCCTTACTATTGGTTGCAGTGAAAACTTGCTAGGCATGGATTTACTGAAAGCTCTGTATGCGACCATATCATGTAATCCCCAAGGTGTATCCCTAACAATTTCCCCCACCGCAGCTTCCTATATGTATCTATCAGGTCTCCTCCCACCAGAGTTGCAGTCTTTACCTTCCTCCCTCAGGGCATCATTAGAAACTGATGTAGGGTGTCTCAACATATCCCCTCATGTAGTACGCATCCAGCCAGGTGCACTTCTCCCCCGCCTCTGGCAGTATCGACTGCCCGCGGAAAGAGAAATCACCCTTTTAACAGTAATATCTGAATTAATGGACAAGGGGGTAGTGGAGGAGACACGTGGCAATATCTGTAACAGTCCCATTATTCCCGTTCTTAAAAAGACCAATGGAGATCCTCTCTCCCCTAAAATATACAGATTTGTGATTGACCTGAGAGCCGTTAACAAAATATCAATCTCCCAATATCCTGTTATCCCCGACGTTACAGCCCTCTTACCGATGGTCCCTTCTGATGCCACGCACTTTTCGGTCATAGACCTGAAGAATGCGTTTTTCAGCATTCCTATACATCCTGACAGCAGATATTTTTTTGGTTTCTCCCTTGGTGGGCGGAGCTTTAGATTATGCCGCGCCCCTCAAGGTTTCACAGAGAGCCCCAGTATCTATAGTCAATTCCTAAAAAGTCAACTAGATTCCTTGGAACTCCCTGATAATTCCACACTATTACAATATGTAGATGACCTCCTCATTGCTGCAAATTCTTCCCCAGCATGAAAAGAAGCTACTCTCTGTTTGTTATGCCACCTTGCCCTCCATAATCACAAAGTCTCTTTAAAAAAGCTTCAGTTTTGTCAAGAGAAGGTGACCTATTTAGGTCATCTCCTCTCGAAGGAGGGAAGGCAGCTCACCGCTGATCGTGTAGCCATTATCAATGCTATGACGGCCCCACGAACACAAAAGCAGGTGCAAGCCTTCATAGGCCTAACCTCATACTGTAGACAGTGGATTTCCAATTTTTCGGCCATGGTCAAACCTCTTCTTACATATCAGACAGTTCCTTTCCATGGACTAGAGAGCATGCACAGGCCTTCCAAGATTTAAAAAAGGCTCTGTGTACTGCTCCAGTCCTCGGTACACCTGATTATAACAAACATTTTTTTCTTTTTCGACATGAGACAGACGGCTGAGCATGCGCTGTCTTGACCCAGATGTTCGGAGGTCACCATCGGCCATGTGTCTATTTTTCAGCCACCTTAGATCCTATTGCAAGGGCTCTCCCAGGATGCCTACGGGTGACCGCTGTGTCGCCCTCATGGTCCGTCGAAGTGCGGCGATCGTCATGAACTCCCCCTAAATTCTGATGGTCCCCCATTCTGTAGATACTCTCCTTAATAACACCAAGACACAGTACCTCACTAGTGCACGACTCACAGGATATGAACTGACACTCTTTTCCAGCCACATTACCATCAAAAGATGCACTGTACTAGACCCCGCCACATTACTCCCACTGGATACTCAGGATGCACGCTTAGACCCACATGACTGCATATTAAGGACAGAGGAGGAGACGAAGGGACGGGTTGACTTACAAGATACCCCGATAGCAGAACCACAAGGTACACTGTATGTGGACAGATCATGTCTCAGAGGGTCAGATAGTAACACTTCAGCCTCCTACGCCCTCACGACATTAGGGTGAATAGTAGAAACAGCTCAGATTCCGCAGTGCTCTGCTCAAGCAGCGGAATTAGTGGCCCTCACTAGACCCTGTGAGTTAAGCAAAGGGATGACGGTAAATATTTATACTGACAGCCAATATTCCTTCGGGGTACCCCACAACTTCAGGAGGTTATGGAAAGAAAGGAATTTCCTTACTTCCCATAGGACCAAGATACAACATGGCCCCCTAATTCACTGATTGTTAGACTCCCTGAAACTCCCCAGAAAGGTGGCCATTATAAAATGTAAGGCCCAAAAGAAAGTGACAGATGATGTTGGGAAAGGCAATGCCCTGGCTGATCTGACGGCCAGACCAACAGCTCTTAGGAAAAGGGAAGTAATGTATGTTGGAGGTCCCGCTAGGTGGGTGGCAGATGAGGGCATGGTTGAAAACACCGTACAGAGTGTGATTGATATTCAGTCCATACTACTCCTGAGGAACTAAGGGTGTGGAAGGAGCAATTAGCAAAGGAGGGAATTGATGGTTGTTGGGTCTGCACGACTATGGAAAGACAATGGATGTTACCTGACAGTCACATGCTACCAGTAGTTATGATGGCCCATGGTCCTGCTCACATCAGTGCAAAAGGGATATGCAAACTGTTGGAACCTACATGGTAAACTCTAAGATACCAGCATATGCTGACAATCTGGTTAAAACATGCATGATTTGCCTTATGTATAACCCAGGAAAAGGCATAGTTACTCCTAAGGGAGGATTCTCTCCTCCTGCCTTCCATTTTGAAGTCCTCTAAATGGATTACATCCAGATGGACCGATGTAACAATTTGAAGTATGTCCTAGAGGTGGTGTGTACCTTCAGCCGATGGGTGGAGGCCTACCCCATCAAAGACTGCACCGCTATCACTACTGCCAAAGTGCTATTAAAAGAGTACCTCCTACGATTCGGTTTGCCCCTCTTGGTCTGGAGTGACAACGGGACCCACTTTACGGCTCAAATTATGGAATATATCTGTACAGCATTGGGTATAAAACAGAAATTTCATGCAGCTAACCACCCCCAGTCAGCAGGTCTAGTGGAGGTGTACAATGGCATCCTAAAAACTAAAATAGCCAAAATAGTAGCCGAGACAGGTGTCACTTCGGTTGATGCTCTGCCCTTAGCCCTACTGTCCACAAGAACAACGGCCCACACCAGGATAGGGCTATCACCCCAAGAAATTGTGTTCAGGAGACCTGACAATATATGGGGTGACCCGCGGCCTAAGAAACTGTCTGATGTTGAATACCCTGTATTAAATGATTATCTGTACAGTCTGACTAATAACTTTCGTACTGTTTATCACCAGGTGCATGAGGCCATGCCTGACAAAAGTGAGGGCCCAAGACACGTTATCCAACCAGGTGACTGGGTCCTGATCCGGAACTTTCAACGGACTAAGAGCCTCGTGCCCCGCTGGACACAGCCCTGTCAGGTGTTGCTGGCCACCCGCACGGCCGTGAAAGTAGAAGGCCGGAGGAATTGGGTGCATTTGTCGCACTGCAGGCATGTGCCTCTGCCCCTCCCCTATGATCAGTGGTTGAGGGAAGGACAAGGAGACTTAGAAACAGTAACAGTCCTGACGTTTGTCCAAATCAGCGATGCCAGACAGCATTCTAAATCTACGGAAGCAGAGAGTGACAGCATACTGAAAGGAAGGGTGGAACCCTCCCTTAACTCTGCTCAACACCAAGAACAATTGTTTTCCGACCATACTTTCCCTACATTCGACCGATACAACTTGAGCCCCCGAAGGAAGGCTTGCCCTTGAACTTCACCACGTGCCTAAAGGCTGTAGGTCTGTGATCTTCCCCGGTTGAGAGTAGTGCTGGTGTGTCAGACTAAGGTACGCCATAGGGCCCTTGGCACCTGCGCCCAGTGAAGCAACCACCAATCACAGACAGCCACTAGAGGTCCCTGGGTTAGCACAATGGCAGCCTTCCAAAACACTCGAATCCAGAAACAAGATGTCAGTCTCCGACCTAGTAAATGCTTCATGGCCACCGTGGTGACGCTGTTTGTCTCCCTCATCCCGTCTATCCTTGGTTGGCTGTTGCTAATCTACCATCCTGTTACCTCACCAACTCCTACCCCGACTCCTGCAGAATACCAGTATTTCACGCTACCACCCACGAATTACCCCGCCATGCAGAATTCTTCAACAACACCTTCATCCAAATGTTGCATCATCACCAGCTGATCATGAACACTTCCAACTGCTGGGTTTGTGGACTGATGCCGTATTCCATGATACATCCTGTACCATTCTTTCCCTACCCCTTTTCCATCCCTGGGTCTTGTCTTGCATAGTGGATGTTGATTCAGGAGGCCTGCACTGTCAATGGTACTGCCAATTCTGCCCTTGGAACATTTCGGGATGACTTCTGGCGGAACAGGTCCGGCCAAGTCAATTCTCCTTTTTGCCCGACCAGCTCATCCACAACGCTACTATCACCAGATAAACTTGGTGAGATGGTAGTATTCAACTCAGCTAATCGGCGAACATTTTCCAGATTCCGCACAAGAAAGATACTGCCTGATGAACGAGACACTGTGAATGTCATAAATGTGCAAGGCCGTGTCTGCATTCATGGCCTAGGGACTAAGAAAGTTGGTACCAGTACGGGTGATATCACAAAGCTGGTGGCATCCCCCAACACCTATTTCATCTGTGGCACTGCCGCCTACACTTGGCTCCCCCGTAACTGGTCTGGTACCTGTATCTGGCCTTCCTCCATCCACCAACGTATTCTACCCATGGAGGTTATCACCTGTTAATGAAGGGTGCTCTGCGCCGCTCACGTAGGGGCGTCATATCAGCCGAGGATACAGCGTGCCAGTAAACTGGGGATTTCCTTAAAGGTTTCCTTCCTTTCTGGGGCCCCATGGCCAACAGTCGGGCTGTATGAGGACTGACGAGGGTCCTTGAAGCCACCATCACAGTAACAGCTGGTGCCCTCTCCAACATCACTGCAGAGCTGCAGGTGGACCGCCTCATAAACGCTCCAGAACAGAATGGTCCTAGATGTCATCCTTGCTGATTATGGTGGTGTGTGTAAATTGATTGGCTCCAGCTGCTGCGTGTACATCCCAGACAACGCACCTACAGTGTACGATGCCATCCAACGTCCGCATTGCCTTTCTTCCAAAATTCATCTGGATGAAGGCAACTGGTCCCTCACAGGCTGGATCTTGGGCTTCCTTTCCCGGTGGGGGTGGAGGATCCTCATCTTCCTTGCCTTTGGAGTAACTGTCTTGGTCTCCTGCTGTTTGTGCTTTCAGTGTCTGCCAGTGCTCCGTACAATGTGTGTCCAGACCATCAAGCATCCACCCTCTAACATTCACAACACCAATATGATGATGATGCTCCAAGAAAAAACTGATGGCCTTATGAACATTGACATTTCTTAAAGTATTTGCCACTCAATGGCAAAAGGAGGGTCTGAGGAAAAGTGTTCTTCTGATCGGCATCATTTGTACCGCAACTCCATTGCTTTTTCATTGCCATCTTGTGTCAAACACTTCCACACGACCCACCTGGTTGTTTCTGCTGATGCCTGAGAAAAATCTAACTAACACAACAACATCCATCTTGCAGTCTGCATTTCTGCCCAGGAACTGTCGCACACCCAACGCCCCCTGTTCTTGCAGTTCAACAGAAAGCCATGAGACACTCACACCCTGTGTAAGTGATTTGCTTTCCATCTCCTTCTCCCAGCCTGGTAAACATCCTTGACACCGTGATCAGGTTATCTGGACAATGGTCTGACTGCTGGGCCTTGATCAGGGTGATTAAACAATGACCTGAAAGACCGGGCTTTGATCAAGGTGATTAAACAATGACCTGAAAGACTGAGCCTTGATCAAGCCAAGTGAACAATGATTGTGTACCAAGCCTTGACCAGGTAAACCATCTAAAAACGTCGTCTGGATCTTGTTATCAACTGCAAAAACTGCCCTGATTGAACAATCAACTAACATCCAAAAGACTGAGATGAAAAAGTATAAAACGCTTGTAAGCTGCGGAGTAAAGCAGCAGCCTCCTCTATCTTGTTTCTGACGAGCTTGGGACTTTGTTCCAGAGCCCGGGCTATTTGAATAAATATGGGTTCCTCCTGCAGACGAAGGCTCCTGTGTCTCCTTTTACTACGTATGAAGGGTATGGAAGGTTTGGGCGGTCCCTCTGCCGCTGAGACCCAGTAAGTGGGTTAATCCGGATCTTCAAATCTTAGAAATATATTGTTTTTATCTTTAGCTTATTTTAGTGATGCATCTTGTAATGATTGTAATGAATTGATTCCAGCAATAGATTGTTAAAATTGTTTTTTAAATATAAATGTATGATTATGATGTGTTGTTTATGTTTGTATTTTAATTAGTTCCATGAATTTGAACCAGCAAATATACTTAACGAGAGACAGTTACCATTCTAGTCCTAATGAAGATGGTTTTTGAATAATTTAGTGCCACTGAAACGCGTTGACGCCCCTTTATCATTGGTGTTGGTTATATTTACTGAACTGTCCATATCAAATTGCAATATATATTGCCAGATTGTACTACAGGGGACTGATTCCTATGAAATAACCATTCCGATGATGATTTGTATGTCTTTCACATGTGTTACTGTCTCTTGTGTCTTGTATGTATAAAAAAATTATGTGACCCTTTTTATTACATTACTGTATTTCTTGCGATCATTGTTTTAATAAAATTGTAGTTTTATATACTTATTGAGTCATTCCCTGATGTGCTTGTGAATAATTGTTGGGTCCTGTGGTCAGGATTGATGTGAAATCTATGTAGATTGTTTGAGTTTATTTGAGTAGGAGCAAATGAAATGTGGTAATCCTTCTAGGTCCAAGAGAGTTTTTTTGTTGACTGTACTTACTGTCCCCTGTCTCTTGGTTAGTGGGGTAACTCCCTTTTTCTACATGTATTTAGGATGTAAGTCAAACCAAAAGATGGGTAGGAAGTGGGAAGAGCTTAAACAAAGCTTCCCTGCTATAGTATATGATGCATGTCTCAACGAGACAGCGCAAACGATGCCTAGGCGGGACCTAAAAATGCAGGTTTTGCATTTCCCTGCGGTGCCTGCCATATGGTGCAGGGAAATATAGGGGGACACCATAGGTGCCCCCCAAGTGCACAAACACCCAGCCCCTGCACAAGAGGGAGCCTGCAACGGGCCCACAAAGTACATACCTGCCAGCCTTTCCATGGTGGCTGAACAGCCATGGAAAGGCTGATGGGGATGCAGCATCCTAATCTGGCAGATGGTGCCTGCCAGGCACCGTCACCATTTTGAGGATGCAGGGCAGGTTCGACAGGCAATCATAAGGATTGCCTCTGTCAGACCTGTGGCACATGGGTTTCCGAGTGCCAGGGCCTGCCATCCTGAACTGGCAGGTAGTAAATGGCTGCACGATGGCGGTGAACCCGCCACCTGTAGCCTGCCAGCGGCGGGTTGACCACCATCCCCAATGCCTTTTGTCATTTCTACAGCAAAGTCTTTAAGCATAGGATTAGCACAGTGCTATCCATGTCAGGCTGTAAAATGACATTTGTAACAAAGATTTCTGTTATCCAGCAGTGAGGCGTTTGCATCAGACCCATAGGGATAAAACTGAAAAATGATCTTTCTTTGGCATTGACAGTGTGCTCACCAATGCAAGAGGTGGTGACATGAAGAGAGCTGTGAGGCGACTGGAGTCCGAGTACATTTTCAGATTCAACAGCAGACATCCGGAGGGCTCAATCAAGATGAGGAGCTTCATGTCCATCTAGGATAAGTTTTTCAACGTATCTATATATGATAGATTTATATATCTTTTTGAGTATCTGTTCCATTACCTAATATAGTCATGTTCTATAGAGGTCAATCTGCATGCGGTGATGTTTGTATTGTTATTTGCATCTGTGCTATATATGAGATATTTTATATATCTCTTTTCTTTTTCTGACATTGGGCAAGATGCCACTCGTTTCCAATATGTGTTTGTGGATGTTGTGCTGTATCCTATCATACCCCTTTTAATCGTTTTCTCTTCCTTTTCTGTTATGTTATACTTTTCTTGTGTGTTGAAAGGAAAAACAAACAGCGGTAATCCACGCATGAACATTTTTTATGGCAAATCATGTATTTACTTTTTCTTTGTCACATAGCTAATATGCCTTGTATTTCTTTAACCGTATTTGCCACTGGGAGATGGTAATATTATACATGAACGATTGAAAAATGTTTATTATTAATTTTGAGCCAGTTGGTACCATTTTTACAGAGGCACTGGCCAGTTATACCTGCATATTAATGTATTTATTCCTCACAGTAGACTACAAAGTACAGTGGTTTTGTAATGAAATGGCAATGTGCCTTTTTTTTTATTGTGGTCAACCTGACCATGTAATGGAGCATGCCCTATGAGATCAGACATGACTTCGGCGGCTGGATGCTGTACTGAGCGATTCCATTCTAGACCTGTTATGTTCAGCGTTACGCTCAAAATCTTTAAATGCTGAAATTTGCACCTATTTGGTAGGCTTAATTTATTTATTTGTTATAGAGTTTTCATTTTACCATATTCATTTCCTAAACAATTTACGAGAGTATTGGTTTTATTCCTGTAACATACCCTGTATTTATCGAACACTACAATTAATGTATACAGTATGTTTTTATTCTCTTGATGATGTGAGATTTGTTATTGCTCTTGACAAGCACAGCCCTGGATGAAACACATTGAGCTTTATAAACTATTTTGAGGCTTTAAGCTTCTGGAATGCAAGACTTCTTCCCAGTGTGGACTGTTACATGCAAAGGACTTTGTATGATAGGAATAGCGGGCCCTGCTCCCACCCTCTCACACCGAGGTGGATGTAGTCGGAGGACAGCAGGTAAACTGAATATTTATACATATATATACATATGTGTGTGTGTTCAAAAAAACATTGCCCAAGAGCTCACAGTGTGACCACATGTTAATACTGTGATTGAAAAGCCTGGCGTAGATTCACTACGTTTTTTCACTGTATAATGTCACTTTTCTGGAACAACCCCCATCGTAAAATCTACAAAGCCAAAGTTAGATTTGCATGGGTTTTTTTTAAAGCAATGTAACATAATGCAGCACATCCCTTGAAAGAGGTAGGCATTACATGGGTGGAACAAGAGCGTTTCCATTCAACCACCTGTATATTTTAATGCAAACTCAATTTTACAAACAATTTTAAACAAGCATTTGCACCAAAATGGTGCACCTACCTGAGATTGACTTAATGAGATGTATCTTTATTTCTCCTCGTTTTTCCACTTCACATGTGTGCTGCATTTTACAGCACACATACAAAAAGAAATGGCCTCAAAGCATAGTTTTTGTGCCGTAAGGTATTTATTCTTTCACAAAATCTATCCTCACCACAATGCAGGCACCCTTATGATATGACGAAAGAGTGTCTGCATTTGTGTTAGGCAGCCACAAGTGTGCCAGAACTGAGAGAGAGCAGAACTGTGCCATATCTTTGTAAATGTTGTTCAGTTCTGCTGTCTCCATTTCGTGCAATGCAGAGCAGAAACATTCCTTGTTGCGCTGCATGTTGTTAAATCTTATTATATCTGGTTCCATGTTGTTTGGTTTCACATTATCTAATTTGCAGACAGCGCCATCATTTAGGTTGTGATTGTTTTTATGAGGAGGCCCAGATACTGCCATCCCAAAGTAAATTTCACTTTGTTGGGAGGTATGGGCTGCCCTGATTTATTTTTAATACAGTGCTTACCACCAGCATACTTCAGTAAAGTTGTAAAGGTAAAATTAGATATCAAGTCACCAAGTATCTTGGATAAAACCTACTAACTGGACCACATCCATTGACGGAAGTGGGGGAGCAATGCCCGTATACCTGTGAATTACCCATCTTGTTCAGTCTCGTGCCATGGTGTTGTATAGTACTTTTTACCTTGGCATAGGGGAGTGAGCAGGAAGGTCATTAAATATTTCCCCTCGACCCTCCACACACCTTTTTGTTTGTCCAGTTGTATAGTACTCACCAACTTAATTGAGTCTGTCTCTAAACACTTTCAGTGTTACTGTGGTAAGAAAACAGAGTAAGGAGATTGTGAGGACTTTATTCTGAATTATATGTACAGCATTTTTGGTGGATTCCATTGTTTACCACTGATTTCAAACTTCCACTAAATTATAATTGGATGATCAGGTCCATCCCTATGTAGAAATAACTCCAAAAAGAGCAGTAATAGCCCAGTAATAGTCAAGCAATACTGCACAATTGGTTGTAGTGAAAAATAAATATGTATAAAGGTCGTATTATACCTCATAGGATCCTACTGCTCATGAACCATCACCATCCATAAGATAATCAAAACAAAACAGGGAGCGCTGCACGGTGTCTCAAAGAAACAATCAGTAATCAAAATAACTTGTATTCAAATCATGTGAATCAGTCCATAAAATCTATGGGGCATATTCTCAAGGAACTATTACCGAGTTATTGGCACTTTATCACAGCCAAAGTCGCGATAAAATTATCTCCCCATTCACAAACTGGTGCGAACAGCCCCTATCACCAGTTTACCTGCAATAGCAGCCGCAAAAAATATCGCCACAGATGACCCCGTCAACTATCACTAATGAGATGCAGAGAAGGTGTTCCCGTGCAAAAAGCCGCGACAACACCACATCACAACATTCTCAACTACCAGCCAGATCGGCGATAAGATCACAAAACAGGTGATGAGGCACGTTAGTTTACGGAAATTAACACCTGCTCTGACCTGGTGTAAATTCGGACTACAACCTGCACCAGAAAAGGGAGGCCAGCTCAGAGCCACCACTGAAGAACAACAGATATCACAGAGCCAATGATCATGCAGCAAGGACACACAAGAGGGCCACAACACCCACCGCTACCACCCCTAGGACCACCCCCTCTCCCAGGGTCCTACCACGGGCACCCCTCAACTCCCCCGGACCAAGATATTGCACATCAACGTCACAAAACATAAGCAAAAGCATTCGCCTGATGTCGCACCTTTAAAACAATCAACATACATGTCAGTACAGAAAATCTGATTGATTCATTCACCATTGAAAGTCCAAACAAAATATTACAATCAAATTTGTCTCCAAACAACTATTTGGAAGCGTCATGGTGGGGCATCCCAGGACATTCTCTGAGTCACAGCCTGCAAGACAATCTCCAAGATATTAAGGTGTGTAAGGCACTCATCAAAGGACAGAGAGAAAAAGAGAGAGAGAGAGAGAAAGAGAGAGAAAGGGAGAGACTGAACAAGGACCGCAAGGACAATTGGACCCTTGGCTCATTTATACATGCCAACTGCTGTGTGTGTTTCGCAATTGGTGCACCCCAAATCTAAGGCCTGGCATCAAAGTCAGCGCGAAGGCCACATTACATTTAACAAATGCAAGCAGTGGTCAGACTAAAATTAGGTATGAAAGCTCCTTTGTCTCAATACACAAGGCAGAAGGACAACCGAACATCCGACCTTGGTCCTGAATGTGGCTGGCACGCCCTGCGTGAGATACCATACCAGCCTCTGACGACTCTCACACCACGATCTGTGCTTATGATAGACCAATGTGTCCACACCCCCACAAACTTGTCCCTGCTTTAGCTACACCTGCAAGGGATGCCCTTGACACATTGGTAAAAAACAACCCATACGTCCAAACAGTGTACACACATACGACTCATTGCCCAGAGCTGTGGCATATCGTCCACCAAACAGTCGCCTGTCTGAGTAATGTCGGTGCTACAAGACCAACAAACGTGGAACTGTACCGTGCACAAATGCTGTATATTTTGGGATCACTGCCAATGGCAGTGTTGTGAATCAGTTACCGTTTGAGTTTCCGTCTTGCCTAAGTCACTTGCGTCCAGCCCTGGTTCCACTGTCTATCATGCACATTAGAGTGACCCATGGACGTCAGCATATCCAAGACAACGGTAGCTGAATTGGATTATGACTTGACAGTGCGCCCCCTGTTGGGCCACGAACAGGAATGTCACCGGGATACCTGTGCATTAGATGCTTTGATATTTGGCGTAGGTGCTGGTAGTTGTGCATGGGAGACTGCACAACTCCTCGTGTGCAGTGACCACATCGGGCGCTCCCCTATTGGTCTGTGTTGCAGATTGGTGAAAGGGCGTGGCTGGAGCACATCTGTCCAGACCAGTTAATGGATTGGCTTTCCCTGATGTTCCTTGAACTCGACAACCATCTACTCCTGGAACAGATTACCCATGAAGCTGCGTTCACATTCATGGACCAGTAGCTACGTTCCTGCACAAACAACTGATTGTCACCCACAGCACAGGTCCCCACACATTGTTGCATCTTTGGGAATGCTCACAGATCTCAACAGTGGATATGTCTGCCTTTGCCTGGACTCAGAATGCATGGGCATGGAACTACGCGTGTGTACACACACACACACATGTGCAAGGTGATGCAGTCCCATGGGCGGAGCTGCACAGCGTCGTATGGCAACATTCCTAATTTGGACATACTGCTGGGGGAGAGTACACACTTTGCAATGTAGTACGACATGTGACCTTGAAGGACCATTTCACCAGCTCACTGTCAGCAGAGCAGACAGTCGGCGCAGTCTGTTGGTACAGCACTATGCTGAACCAATTGGGCTGTAAGTCGTGTCCTCTGACATGGGGCAATGAGCATACGCCAAACATCACATGACTTGTCTAGAAAGGCAAGGTGGTCTGAGCCCATTCCCAAGCATAATGATTTGTGCACATTTTTGCCTCCCCATTTCTTGCACCTCGACATGTTCCTATGCTACGTGTAAGTGTCTTAAGCATTTCCCTTCATGTTGTGGCCCTTGCCTTGCCCACACTGACACGCACATGCTAATAAAGTCTACACAACTTCACTAATGTTCAACTGTGATGAGTGTTGATTAGAATGACTAATCGTGTGCCTCAATAAGCATTGTCCGTACACAGGGAGGGACTGACTAACACCTGTACAATAGGGGTGGGTCCCTTTTGACAGCTCCACCTCTGTGAGCCTGGCATTGTGTTTGGGATAGTTGCTGGCAGCCCTGTGCACTTACGTGTCTTCAGCAATGTGAGTATGGTGTACATATTCTGGACATGTAGAGCAATGTCATACATCAAAACAGACTGTTTCCACACAGATGTGTGTGAGTAGGTATGTGAAGAGATGTTCTGTTGTCACATGTGATGGAGGACACCACTTCTAGCCTGCTACAGATTTTGTCAGATCTACACACAGCCCTATTTAATACATAGACGTGTGCCTACGTTGGGGTTTTGCGAGATTTTTGCTCATGTGCAATGAGGCCACAGCTAGTTCACACCTTCACAGTCAACTAATTGGCCATGTGGCTCAGGGTCACACATGTGCATTGATGACATTTACCAGGGTGTACCTTCTTGTGCAATCAATGTCCCTACATCCATCCATACTTTTATATTTGAGTGAACATAGACATAACACATCTGTGTGATTTCAAATGTTTTATTCACATTCTGGTGAATGCCAGAGCTGGAGCTGTACAAGGCCATGCCAAGCCTACATTACATGGTAGCCCAGTGGTGGGCCAACCAGAGTCCTTTGTGGAATGAAAAGTGAATTGGAAGAGGGAGAGTTCAGTCTGCAGACGGATGCTGTGTCATTGGTAACCACAGTACATATGGCAGTCCATGTCATGGTCCAAGTGAATGTTGCAGAGTGTTCCGGGGGACAGTGGGAGGTGTTGTCCCAGTGTATGATGCATAGGGCTGAACCAGGCAGAGACAGGGGGCGTTGTCAAGCCGGCGACTAAAATAGCTGCCTGGCTCTAAAGCTCCGACAAGCATCCCAGCTTCTAAACGTATTCCCGTGACTGAAGCCAACATCACGCCGCAAAACATGCTGTGAGGAGTAGCAGAAGATGTCCTGACCCCGCCAATCAAAAAACAAAGTCTGAAGTGCCCGAAAACATCCGCTGCGAAGATGGGCAGGTTCCGCGATGCGGCTTGGTCTGGTGTGAGTTCCGCACCCGGCCTCCTTCCTGGTCGACACCGCCCCATAGCACGACCACGTCAAAGGAAGAATCCGCGCAAAACTCAGGGCAGGGAGAAGGCCCCTCAGAGGTAATGGCCTCTCTACTCCAAGAGAGGAGATCCGGCATTAAAGCATCAGACAGCCGCTTTGACTTACTTGACAAAAATATCTCAAGTCTTGGTTCCAAAATCCAGGTGCACGACAGATGGCTCAATGTGGCAGAAGCTCTCATCTCTGACATTGAGAATGGGACTGCGCAATCTGCTAAACGTCTGGAAAGGGTTGAGCACATTCTAAAGGAGGTGGCAATAAAAATGAGGATCTCGAAGCACGCACCCGCTGAAATAATCTGCGTAATATTGGTGTTCTGGAGACAACCCCCACTGGCCGCATGGATTTATTCGTAGAGACTTTTTTACTAGGGCTGTTCGGCAAAGATTCCTTTACTCCTGGCTTTGTAATCGAGAGGGCACTCAGATCATTGGGACCTCACTGCAACCCCGGTCTTTCCCTCAGACACATCGGGCCGCGCGTCATGAACTTTTGGGACCGAGAAGCAGCACTTCGCCTGGCTAGGGAAAGGGGAGACATTGACTGTCAGGGCTCAAAGTTTTCATTCTATCCAGACTTTACGGCCATGGTACAAGACGCAAGGCGTAAATTCAACAGGGTCAAAGCCACCCTGAGGAACTTGGGGCTACGATACGGTATGCTATACCCTTGCCAGGCTGATGATCGACGTGGACGGCAGGGCTCGAATCTTCTAGAACCCAACAGAAGCGCAAGAGTTTTGTTGCATCTATAAACTGAATAACAATCCTTCTGCCGGGGTGGGGTCTGGTGCTTTCCCTCCACACAGCGGTTCTGATGCAAGTTCCGATCTGTTCTCCAGTGCAGGCACCGGATGATCAGGCCCTCTGACTCATGTCAACTTATTTTAATGTTATATTGGGAATACGTTTTACACCCTGCAGTGTTATTGCAATTAGCTGGTGGCTTGCCTGGGTGTTGCCGCCCCCCATGGTAAATCCTTTGAGCTTGATTTGTTTCACTCTGGGGTACTGTTTTTTGGGAAAGACATTCCAGCGTAAAGAAACTTGGTACTTCACGTTCATTATCATTTGGGGAATGGCCCTTCCCCGTTGGGGTTTGGCTCGGTGTGGGGTGGGGTGGGGAGGTGGGGTTGTTAACATTTGCAATACGTGTCTATTGGGACATACCAAGACATTCACTGTTGACCAATATTGTTTTTTGTCGCTACAATCCTGTGATTGGCATGTTGTACCAGGTGGATGGCCAGGTTTGGTAACACAGAAGGTCCCTCAGACCTCTCCCTAATGTCTTGGAATGCAAGGGGCCTTAATAAGACCCGGAAATGTAGGCAGGTGATCCACTATTTATTGAGACAAAAGGTAGATATTGTTTACTTACAAGAGATACACCTCCCAAAACAGATACGGCGCACTTTGGAGCTAGCTGGGGTGCACATAGATATTTTGCCAATTACAGCAACTATGCGCAGGGGACGGTCATTTTAATACATAAGAGAGTTCCATTCCGCTTTAGCTCCCTGCACCAGGATGGCGAGGGAAGGTACCTTGCAGTATCCGGGACTCTAATGGATAGGAATGTTACACTGCTATGCATATACGCCCCTAACACCTAATCCCCAACTTCTTTCAGGCCCTTCACTCACAACTCGTCAGGCTGGAGCCTCGGATGTTGCTTATTGGTGGGGATTTCAATTTATTGTTTAATCCTGAGATGGATAGCCCCTCTGTGTCTTCAGACTCTAAACCACGAGCCCACCGTGCATTTCAAGAGCTTTGTGACCGGTTCACTCTGTTGAACGTCTGGCGCAAACGTAATTCCAATACCAAAGAATATACCCATTATTCAGAACAACACAACACCTGGACGGGAATTGATTTTTGGTTGCTCTCCCCAGATATTTATGGTTGGTGCACCTCGGTTGGGACCCTCCCTAGGACTTACTCAGACCACTCCCCAGTTGCACTACATCTTAAGGTCCCCCGCCCAGAGGGCTTTGAAAGACAATGGCGTTTTTCTAGCTGCGCCTTACATGATGAAGTGTTCAAGGAAGAGATACGTGAGGCCATTGAGGAATACTTTGCAATTAATACTGGCTCGGTGGACTCATAGGAAGGTTTTAAGCTGTCATTAGGGGTACATGAATTGCCAAACACGCATGTGTCCTTAGAGACCTTCATAACACACTGGCATATCCCAAGCGGACCTCAATTCGGTAGATGGGGCTTCCAGACATAACATACAACTCATTTATGAGGGCCGACGATTGGTTCTTCCGGAGAAATACAGGGAAACAGCAGACCAGGAAATTTTATTCTTGGGGAAATTTCAGGCAGCCAGACGGTATGATGAAGGTGAGAGACCTGGCAGAGTCCTGGCCCAACTGTTGAGAGTGCCATATCACAAGACTTACATCACTGAATTACACTCCCCCGATACGCACACGCACACCTCCAAGACAGACATTCAAAATAAATTCACGGAGTACTTTTCGGCTATGTACTCCACCACACTGAGGAGCAATCATGAGGCACAAGAGGGTTACCTAGATGAGATAGTTATAGTTTATCTTGAAAAATACATGCAGTATTTTCTAGCAGAACCCATTTCTGTTGTAGATGTGAGTGGCGTCAGAGACACTATTTGTGGTTCCTCGGCCCCTGGGTTAGATGGATTCACGGGAGAATTCTATAAAGAGTACAAGGATCTCTTGGCCCCAAAACGTATTGAGGTCTATGCCGAGGCTCTAGAGGTACAAATCCTTCCTCACATGCTCCGGGAGGTTGTCAAAATCCTACTCCCCAAACCTGGCAAGGACCCCACGCAATGTGGTTCTTACCGGCCGCTATCCCTCCTTAATTTAGATTATAAAATATTAGCCAAAGTCATTTCTAATTGGCTGTCCCAATTAATGTAATTAATCATTTCTCCGTCTCAATCGGTTTTGTGCCCCATTGTAATTTGACAATGGCCGGGTTAGCGCTTAGCTGTGCTACACGTTTTTCCGCTAACCTTGGCTATACTTGGAAACGCCATTTTGTATTTTACGGCGGCCATCTTAGATCATGAGCGGCCTCGTGGCCAGCGTGCCCTTTAGTCCGTTGTCCGTGCCACTGACCACTCGAGTTTGCCCAGCAACAGGCTATTTTTAGTAACGGTCAAGCCTGTACATGCGCAGTCCCAACTGACCAGTCATCCCTCAGGAATGTGCCACCAAACTGACCAGCGGGGTTGTAACCCCTCCAATGAGCTGGCTGTGTTCCAAAAATGACCATATATGTACATAACGCTCTGTAACTTTGTACCGCCTATCTTTTTATTACCTGCAAATTGTATAAAAGAACGGGTCACACCGATGTTCGGTGTGATACTTCTTGCATTACCGAAGGGTGCTGTAGGAATGTACCACCACCCCATGGGGTCTTAATAAACTTGTTCTTTGTACTTTTCAGTTTCCGTGCCAACAGTTCTTTCAATGTAAGTGGGTTATCTTCGGAACATGTAGGCCTTGGGAACCCGATACAACAAATTGGCGACCACGAAGGGACTCATCGGCGACTCGGATGCCCGAAGGAGAGGTCGTGACGAAGGTTTGGAAACTCGCCATGGACGCGTACGCTGCCACTGAGTGACCCGAGTCTTGGCACCCGCGGTGTTTCTTCCTTTCCTTCTGATCTGACCTTCCAGGTGGCGCCGGTCTCCGACTCAGTTCTCGATCGTCTGCGTTGCTGGATAAAGTGCCGTTTGGCTGATTCGATTAAAAGACCTTGGCAGTTGGAATCTGGACCTTTGAGAATTGGGTAAGATTTGTGATCGGTAAGGTAGTCTGCGGACGCATACTGAAGTTCTACGATTTGTGATCGGTAAGGTAGTCTGCGGACGCTTACTGAAGTTCTATGATTTGTGATCGGTAAGGTAGTCCTCGGACGCTTGCCGAAGTTCTATGATCTATGATTTTGATTTGAGTTAGCTAACATTTGTGAATTTGTGAATTTGTGAACTTTGAATATATATGTGTAGTGCACTTCACATAGGCAGGCATGTAGAGATGTTTCTCTAATTTTGTTTTTTTCCCTTTGAGCGGCACATTTGTGTGAAGTACTGTAAGTGCCATTTTTACGGTATCACGCTTTCGTGATACTTTTTGAACATGCCTGTTTTAAGCACACTCCGAGGGATGTGCTGTCTTGGAAATGGTACCACAATTAGGTTAGCGGAAGCACAGCCGGCTCCCCCAGAAGGAACACCAAATCGTGATATGTACATTAAATTTGGCCTTCCCCCTATAATGTACAGTAAATTATGGAATAAATATACTAAATCAGATCCTGAATTGCAATGGCCACTACATGGGTCGTTCGATTTACGTAAGGTTCAGTTTGTGGAGCAATGTTTGTTTCAACGAAGGTCTAGACAAAATATGTTTGATTGTGTGCGAATGTGGGAGAAAGCGGTGCGTGAACGTATGAAGCATGAAGTTGCCTTGGCGGACAAAGAGCAGCGTAAGGCTGCTCGTGATAAGGCTTTACAGCTTGAGGAAAAGGAGGCACAGGAAAAGAAAGAGAGGGAGGAACGGGAACGTAAATTGCAAACGACTGGTCAATTCCCTATTCGCCGACCACTTTATCCTGTCCTTAATAATGAAATTGATGATTTTTCATTGCTAGATCGATCCCCGCCTCCGTACGTCTCACCTACGGCTCCAACTGCAGACTCTGATGACGAAGGACAGGATAAGCCAGGAAAAGGGGATGCGTCTGGTGTCAGGTTTTCTGCGGAGAAATCCGCAAATTTGCGTAGTTGGGCTCGTAAAGTGAATACGAATTTTGTTACTCAGGCTGAAGTTGTTGTTGAAAGGGGTAAATGGACAGACCAAGAATTACTGTATTTTTTTGCTACTTTGGCAGATGAAGTTGTTACTGCATACCGTCAATTTTCGGATACGTTAGAATCTAAGGTTGTGTCAATTCACCGTGAGAATTTGGAAAAAGGTGTATTTGATCTTTCAGATGTCGATGCCTTTTACAAGCAACTGATCCAGCTGCGGGATGAGACTTCCAGATTGCGGGACGAGCGGAAAAAGAATAAGAAGTCCGGGCCGGAGTCTACTGGGCTATCTAAGGAGTGTTCTCTCCGGGGTTCAGATAAGAGTTCTACCATGCATGTTATGCCTATGCGTGAAGCCGCACCTTTGTATGTTCCGCCAAAAGGGGAAGGTACAGATGATGATAAAAAGGATGCGAAGGGGTATTTTATATATAACTGGGTGTATACGCCTTGGAATAGAGCAGATGTTATGGCGTTGAAAAATTCTTTACCTGACCTTCGTAAAAATCCGGCAGCATTCTATGAAGGGGTGGAAGGGGCTATTTCGTCCTGTGTGATGACTCTTGTTGACATAGATTTGTTTTTTGGGTTAATTCTTCCGCCTGATATGTGGAGAATAATTTGTAAAAATAATGATGAAACAATACTTGGGGGAACATGGAAAGAGATAAATGCAGCTGACCTAGATAGGGAACCGGCATGTAAGCCATGCCAGTTGATTCTAGACCTTCCGGCGGCTATTTTGATTAAATTAAAAACGCTCGTCCCTTCTAAAAAGATTGATTGGACTATGTTAGCTTCGTGCAAACAAAAGCCAGATGAAACGGTTTCAGATTTCTTTACACGCTTCGAAGAAGCGTTTCACGATTACAGTGGACAATCGTTAACAGACGATACGGGTAGGCATTTGTTTGTAGATAAGTATGTGGCTAATCTCCTACCGGAGATTGCAAAACGATTAAAACCGAGTGAAAGCTCCTGGGCCACGGTGACCCCTGCGTCTTTGTTGACTATGGCTTAGTATTATGAGCGGCAGGAGTTGGAGGCTAAAGAAAGTGTTGATAAGAAAGCTAAAGAATTGAAAACGAAGGTGATGTTGGCGCAGGTTCGTGGAACACAAAATAGAGGGAATGATAGAGGTAGACGAGGTGGAGGCAATACGTTGTATGGTCGCACGGATATAGCGGAGGATCAATGTGCTTATTGTAAAGAGTTTGGGCATTGGGCTGATGATTGTCCGGTACTTCGTGAACAACGTAGTCAGCGTGGTCGAGGAGGTGGTAGGTCGAGGGGCAGTTATACGGGGGCGAGAGGTGGTGGAGGTGACCGTGGAAGGGCTGAAGAGAGGGGCCGTGGCCAGGATGAACGAAATGCTTTTGATAGACGAAATCAATATCAGATATCGGAGGGTGAGAATGTGGAACATCAAGATTATGTGCACGCATAGGATTGCGTAGGATGGGGTACGGAATCAATTGAAGTGCCGGTAGATCAGAAAGGTCCATATGTAACAGCGGGCATTTTGGGTTCTACTGATCAATTTCTAGTCGACACAGGAGCTACTCGTAGCGCTTTGTCAAAAAACTTGGTTCCGAGGGCTCCCCTGTCTGGCGAAATGATAACATGTGTAGGGTTTGATGGCACACCCTCCCCTAGCCCATTGTCAAAACCACTTGCACTTTGTCTTGACAAATTTTTCAGTTTTGGTCAATTCTTGTTATCACCCCACACACCAGATAATATACTGGGCATTGATTTGCTTAAATATTTTCGAGCAACAATACGGTGCGCTCCTGAGGGAGTGCGGGTTATCCTGAATGACAATTACCCGGAATCAGACAGGTTTTGCACTATACTAGACATTCCAGCTTTGGCCTCTCTCCCGCACACGTTATGGGCGACCTCAGACACGGATGTGGGAGAGATGCGTATTCCACCTATTCAAATTACTGTAAAGGAGGGAGCCTCTCTGCCACGGGTGCCACAGTATAAGATTTCGAGGGAAGGTGAAACTGCCCTGACACATATTGTTCAAGATTTGATAGCTGCAGGAGTGGTGGAGGAGGTTCCTTATAATGTTTGTAATAGCCCTATTCTTCCGATCCTTAAGAGAGACACTGACGACAAAGTCTATCGGTTTATTATTGACTTGAGAGAAATTAACAAAATTGTCATTCCCCAATACCCAGTGGTGTCCGACATTACGACCTTGCTTACACTGGTGCCACCAACGGCGACGACCTTTAGTGTTATTGACTTGAAAAATGCATTCTTTTCTATCCCCGTCCATCCTGATAGTAGATATTTGTTTGGCTTCACGTTAAATAATAAATCGTATAGATTTTGTCGTGTTCCTCAAGGTTACACTGAGAGCCCGAGTATCTACAGCCAGGCTCTGAAAAGACAGCTTGATTCCTTTGAGTTACAGTCTGGGGTTGTCCTTATCCAGTATGTGGATGACCTTTTGCTTGCTGCAGACTCTTATGCACAATGTGAGGAGAGTACGATTGCTTTGCTTTCTTTTCTGGCACAGAACAATCACAAGGTTTCTAAGAAAAAGCTTCAATACTGTAGACCCAAGGTGACCTACCTCGGTCATCTTTTGTCTAAGGAGGGGCGTGCATTAACATCAGATCGAATTCAGGCGATTCTAGACACACCAGTCCCCCGCACTCAGAGAGATGTACGTGCTTTCATAGGTTTGACGTCCTTTTGCAGACAGTGGATTATGGGTTTTCGCATATTTATTCAAAGATTTTTACATTGTACGTGCACGAGAAAGATGGGTGCGCGTTATCAGTGTTAGTGCAAGTACACGGGGATAAGCAGAGGCCATGCGCATATTTCTCAGCCCTTCTTGATCCTGTAGCACGAGGGTTACCTGGGTGTTTCCGAGCAGTTGCAGCAACAGCAGTAGCCATACGACAGAGTGAGGGAATAGTTTTATCGCACAAATTGTTGGTGTTAGTTCCCCATGCAGTCGATGCCCTGTTAAATCAGACGATAACCCAGTATCTTACGAGCGCACGTTTGACAGGATATGAGCTCACACTTCTGGCGCCACATATCACACTAAAAAGATGCGCTACCCTGAACCCTGCCACTTTATTGCCCTATCCGGTTGAGGAGGGTCAGGAAGAAAAACATCACAACTGTGTTTTCCTGACCGAGGAACAGACAAAGGGTCGTGTCGATCTACAGGATATGCCACTTCCAGATGTGGATGGGGAACTGTGGGTTGATGGATCGTGTTTGAGACTGCCAGATGGTACGACTTCCGCAGTCTATGCGATCACGACACTTAAGACAGTGATAGAAACAGCTAGAATACCACAGAAATCGGCTCAAGCAGCAGAGCTGATAGCCTTGACAAGAGCCTGCGAATTGTGTGCTGGCCTATGTGTGAACATATACACAGACAGCCGGTACGCCTTCGGAGTAGCACATGACTTCGGGCTACTCTGGAGAGAACGTGGGTTTCTGACTTCTCATGGAGTACACATTATGCACGGAGAACTAGTGCGTGATCTCCTAAACGCGTTGCTTTGTCCAAAGAAAGTAGCGATAATAAAATGTAGCGCCCATAAAAAGATCACCGATAAAGTGGGTCAGGGAAATGCCTTTGCGGACAGCATAGCGAGACAAACGGCTATGTCTCGAACTGACTCCCCCATGTACGTGACACAATCACAGGCTGAGCGATGGTATGATGCTAGAGCAGAGATATTAGATATTCAGAAATCAGCTACTGAATCAGAACTTGCGGCATGGGCAGCAGATGGGATGCTAGATGATGAAGGTTGTTGGAGAAGTAAGGACATGGAGAGATGGAAATTGCCTGCAGCTTACTTGCAAGCGATGGTCCAGATGACACATGGGTTGGCGCACGTGGGGGCTCTTGCAATCACTCGACTATTAACACGAGTTTGGGAGCATCCCGAGATTGGAAATACTGCCAAGAGAGTAGTGCAGACCTGCCTGATATGTTTGCAACACAATCCTGCAAAGGGGACCCATACTCCGAAAGGAGGGTTCGTTCCACCTTCTGCACCATTCGAGGTACTTCAAATGGATTATATCCAGTTGGAGCATTGCAAGTGCAACAACCTGAAGTATGTCTTAGTGGTGGTATGTGCTTTTAGCAAATGGGTTGAAGCTTTCCCCACGAAAGACAATACAGCTCTGACAACAGCTAAGGTGTTGCTTAAGGAGTTCTTCCCTCGATTTGGAGTTTGCAAATTTTTATGGAGCGATAATGGGCCTCATTTCGTTGGGAAAATTGTGGAGTATGTGTTGAAGGGCTTGGGAATTCAGCAGAAGTTTCATGCTGTATTCCACCCTCAGTCGGCAGGTCTTGTTGAGCGGTATAATGCCACGTTAAAACTAAAACTGGCTAAGATTGTAGCATCTACGTCATTGAAGTGGCCGGATGCTTTACCGTTAGCATTACTATCTCTCAGATCAGTACCCCACTCTCGAACTGGCCTCACACCATATGAAGTGGTGTTTGGAAGGCCGATGACCATCTGGGGAGTGCCTAAGCCGCGATTGATACATGATGTGCCTTGTATAATGATGAATGACTATTTGGCACGATTAACAAATGATTTGCTTTCTATTCATCAACAGGTTCGAGAAGCGCTCCCTGACAACTCTACTGGAGAGGCCCATAATCTTCATCCTGGCGACTACGTGATGATAAAGTCGTTTGAGAGGGCGAACAGCTTGGAACCGAGGTGGCGTGGCCCCGAGCAGGTCCTCCTGGCGACTCGAACAGCAGTACGAGTGACCAATAGAAAGCGGTGGGTGCACTCAACCCACTGCCGTTGTGTCTATCCTGATCTGGTGAATCCTGCTGTGTTGACCGACTACAAGGAGATTCTGGAGAAAGAGAAGAGCCCAGCTGTGACATCGGCCGAAGTTGAGGGAGCCTTCCCGGACCACACTGTTTCTGGACGAGAGCGCTATAATCTGCGGCCACGATAAGGAGAAGATTTTTGATTTTTTTCGAGACTGGTTGGTTACCGCTCTGGGGTTTGTGAAACGGAAACCGGGAATCTCAAGGGGGGGGGGATCAGTTCTGCCAAGAGTAGCGACACCCGTCTTGACCCCGGAGAAGAAAACAACGGCTACCTCGGAGCTCAGCACCGTATTTTTCCTTTTTAGGTATAAATATATACATATGTACATTTGAGACTCTGTGAACTCTTGAACTATTTGAGACATTAAGAACTCTTTGAACTATGGCGTCTTCTGCATCACGAGATAAAAGAATACTTGGTGCCATCCTTTTTGTCTTGACCATTGTGGTGATAGCAGTGATAGCTTGGGTAGTTGAACTCGTGGTGCCTGCACGTGAACATTTGCTGCCGACTACCCCGGCTCCATCAGAACATTTTCACTTCACCTTGCCCTACCATGAAGAACGGCACCGGCAGACCTATTTGAACAATAGCTTTATTCAGATTCTGCATCATACGCATAACATGACAAATACTTCCAATTGTTGGGTGTGTGGGATGTTGCCTGGTCATCAGAAGAGAGGGGGCACTCCACTCATTCCGCTTCCGTTTTCACATAATGGGTCTTGCAATGCCTGGTACACTTTGCTATTCACTTTGCGATGGCCAACGAAAGGGGGGGTGCTTTTCCGTTTGAATAAAATTTGCTACCATGACCGGGATGGGTATCCACGAGCTGAGGGTACTCGATTTGAATGGGAGGAGTACCGCCCCGATAATGCATCTGCCCCACGTGTTTACAGCAACCAGAGGAATATCAATGTATCCAGTTCACATGTTATTAATGTTATTGCCACTAAAGCTGATTTGTGCATACGCAATAAAGGTACAATTCCGGTAGGGAAAAGTGAATGTAACACTACACTTACATTTGACAGTCCGAATGGCATATCGTTTGTAGCATCTCGCAATACTTACTTCATTTGTGGAACGAAGGGTTATCATCAGCTCCCATTAGGATGGTTAGGCACATGTTATGTATCGTTTGTATTGCCCCCTGTATTCATTGCCCCACCAATGTATCATAATGATTATGTCCTTTACCACGATTTCGTGTTGAATCGTGTTAGACGTTCTGTTGTTTTGGATGACATCGATCAGACCGATACTGCTTTACAACAATATGTGGACTTTAATTTAGGACTGTTTTCCTTTGTGGGGGCTGCACTGAATAGCCGGAAAATACGACGATTAACCCGTGTTGTTGAGGCTGTAGCCAATGATACTGCTATTGCACTAGGAAATATTACCGAAGAACTTCAGATGTCTAGGATTGTTACGCTCCAGAACAGAATGGTTCTAGATGTGGTTCTAGCTGACCGTGGGGGGGCATGTAGAATCATCGGAAGTAGCTGCTGTGTATACGTGCCTGATAATTCACCATCTGTTTATGATGCTATTTCGAAATTGCACAAGATAGCTGCCGAAATACACCCGGACAATGGAACTTGGACTCTTTCAGGGTGGTTCTGGTCAATGCTCACCACTTGGGGTTGGAAACTGCTAACGATTCTATGTATCATTGTTGGAATATTATTTTCTGTATGTTTATGTATACAATGCGGCCCAGCCTTATGTTCCATGTGCTTATCAGCTTGCATACCATCAAGACGAGCTCTTGCTCAGAATAACATGATGCTTCACAAAGAAGTAGCTCAAATAATGCTAATTGATATCGAAGATGAACACCCTGATTATGTTCACTATGAGGTAGCTTCAGCTGAACGCTAAAAGGGTCGTCTGTCGTAATTTGACAATGGCCGGGTTAGCGCTTAGCTGTGCTACACGTTTTTCCGCTAACCTTGGCTATACTTGGAAACGCCATTTTGTATTTTACGGCGGCCATCTTAGATCATGAGCGGCCTCGTGGCCAGCGTGCCCTTTAGTCCGTTGTCCGTGCCACTGACCACTCGAGTTTGCCCAGCAACAGGCTATTTTTAGTAACGGTCAAGCCTGTACATGCGCAGTCCCAACTGACCAGTCATCCCTCAGGAATGTGCCGCCAAACTGACCAGCGGGGTTGTAACCCCTCCAATGAGCTGGCTGTGTTCCAAAAATGACCATATATGTACATAACGCTCTGTAACTTTGTACCGCCTATCTTTTTATTACCTGCAAATTGTATAAAAGAACGGGTCACACCGATGTTCGGTGTGATACTTCTTGCATTACCGAAGGGTGCTGTAGGAATGTACCACCACCCCATGGGGTCTTAATAAACTTGTTCTTTGTACTTTTCAGTTTCCGTGCCAACAGTTCTTTCAATGTAAGTGGGTTATCTTCGGAACATGTAGGCCTTGGGAACCCGATACAACACCATCGCTCTACCTCTCTAAATCTTCAAAAACTTTTCTCAGTTATACACAGGATCAACCCAGACACGCTGGCAGCAGCCATTCTTCAAGACACAGAGAAAGCTTTAGATTCACTAGAATGGCGCTTCTTTCTCTCTGTCACGCGACGCATGGCCATGCCCAGGGGTTTCATCGCTACGATGCTTTGTTATATAATGAACCGACAGCCGGGCTACGTTTAAATGGCACACTCTCCAGTGCCTTTTGGCTTTCTTGCGGAACCCGACAGGGATGTCCATTATCCCCCTTTTTTATTCATTCTGGCTATGGACCCCTTGATACGCCACTTTCTGGAACGGCACTTACATAGGGGCCTACAATTCAACACCGGCCCCCTCCTGGTTTCAAAATATGCGGACAACACAATCCTGTACGTTGACACCCCAAGATAACCTAGACGAGTTGATAAGGGAAATTATTAGATTCATCCGTTTCTCGGGACTAGGCATAAATCGGCACAAATCAGTCATATTCCCATTGACAGTCAGCACAAAACTGTGGGAATGCGAATTCCCTCTGAAGTGATGCACAGATTCAGTTAAATACTTAGGAATCCATATTCATTTTGACACTGCCCAAATACTAAGTCTCCATTATTGGCGAGCCATAGAAACGCTTACAACACAAATAGAGAAGTGGCTAAATCTACCCCTGTCACTCGCAGGTCAAGTATCAATTCTAAAGATGGCAGTACTCCCCAAATTTATTTCACTCTTTAACAACATACCAAATTCCTCTCACTATTAAGTTTTTTCGTATATTTCGTACTCTTCCGACTAGGGGTGGGCGGAATTTGCTTAATCGCGTTATACAAATCTCTGCGAAACGGTAAAAAATCTCTGCAAACACGCAGAAATTCCATGAACACTCGGAATTGCTTGTTCGTAATGCTTTTTTCCTGTTTGCAATCGATGTTTGCATGCTCGGGGGGAAATATCTCGCGAACACGCATTTTGAGACCGCAAACAAGCAAAAAACTTCAGGAAGTCGCGGAACGCAAAATTTTGGGCAATTTTGCGTTCTCCGTGGAACACGAAATTACCCAAATTCAGCAAATTCCGTGAATTGAACAAAATTTGCTGCCCAGGCCTACTTCTGACCCGCCTGGTCTGGGACGGGAAAGAGGCGCAAGTCAGATGGGCAGTCCTCGCGTTGCCATATAAGAGAGGGGGATATAATGTCCCTGATTTTCAGCTATACTATCTAGTGGCCCAATGTAGTTATGCTTACTCCTGGTATCACCCAGACACCCGGATTCCATATCTGAGGCCAGAAGCAGACCACGTTCTTCCAGAACGGCTCTCGACGGTCCTACCTATGGGTGTCCCTAAAGACATCCAAACCGTATTCTCCACAAGCTGGGCATAGAATAAACTACTCCTGGATCACAGGTATGGATGTTCTGTACTCTTCGGCACTACCCATTGTTAACCCCCGTTGGATCCCAATCACGGGTGAGCGATTGGTACAGCATACTCTGATGAAATTTGAGCTGTCACAGATAGGTGATTTATAGCTGGTGGGGCTCATCTTTTCCTTAACAGAGGACATCCGTTTCCAATCTGGGAGCATTACTAACGGATTCATCCTGAGCCACATTCGCTCTGCCTTACGTTCCACCTTACCGACTTTCCCAGTTCAGCCGACTTCAATCCCCCCTCTCACAATGATTCTAGAAAACACAGATAACGTACACTTAATTTCGAAGCTCTATAAGGCATGTGCTGCACTGAAACCCATAAATGACACCAAGATCCGGAGCCCGTGGGAAGCCAACCTGGGAACGACAATCACAGATGAGCAGTGGGCCTCATGCTGCTCGGTCACATAGGACGTTTCACTAAATAGTAGGCACAAGCTCCCACACTTTAAATTCCTTCCTCACACAGTCATTACTGTCCACATCTTACTCCTCTGATAAGTCTTTTGTGTTCAGTGTGTCAGGTGTGTGTGGTGGTGTTATGGCTGCATCACTGTGTGCCACTGACGCATCAGGGTGCGAAGGTGATAGGGCTGCATTACTGTGTGCTACCGACAAATCAGGGGTCGGAGATGTGTGTGTCGAAGTTCACGCAGCAGTTATCTGGGACAGGCTAAGTGGCAGAAATGGCAAGATGAGAAACTGCAAGGCATGGAAGAACCCAGCTACATCTCATTGGTGTTCAGCCTTGGCAGCCATACTTCCAGCCTTCATCGGTTCCATGGTCTCCATTGACCTGCACATCTGTGCCAACTCTGTGCTGTCACCGCTGGTGCCTGTCTGACTAGATAGTTCTTATATTGGAGTATTGGCCCCAGCGATGTCAGCCAAGGATTGTCCGAGAGCATGGTGCCGACAGTAGGTGTCCGTTAGGGACTGTAAGTGGTCTCTGATGGTCTCAGACACCCACGTATGACATTGAGTTTGTCTGCCACGAGCTCGAAACCCAGTCGCAGCTGATCAGCCATCTCCTCCTGGCAACCTATCACAGGGCGCTGGAATTCCATGTGTTGATCTGGGGTCCTGGGTGACAACTGTGGTGGTGTGTGCTTCCTGATGTGTGGCTGTGTGGTCTTTGCAGGCGGTGGGGTCACCTTGAGGCAGCTGTGCTGCCCTGCTCCTGGGAGTGGGGTGCAGAGATTGTCCATCGGCCGTTGGAGGTTGTCTATGCATATGTGCAGAATGTCCTCTTCATCTTCACTGATGAGATTTTTAGGTCTGCTCTGTAGGAGGAGTTGATTGTCCCTCTGCAATGTAAAGGGGAGATGCAGGTGAACAGAGTGTCCCATATATGTTGACGTTTTGTAGATGTTTACATACAGACTGCATGACAATGTACATTGTGACTGTTTTCATGGAGCTGGCTATTTGATGGTAGACAGTGGAAATTTCGACTACATGACGGATTTGTGGTCGTACTTGTACATTATCATTTCACAGTGTCATGCAATGCCAGATGTGAGTGGCCAGTTACTGCGCAAAAGGGGTACCAGTTGTGTCCTCTGTCCTGTGGTGTAGGTGTTGCACCTTGTGCCACATTGCCGTCAATCTTGATGGGCTGTGATTGCTATGTGTGTATGCTGCAATGTGGGAAAGTCACTCCTGCAGCTCTGATTTAGCGGACACTTATCCCTTTGAGGCAGTGTGCCTTTGACTTGTGTGCTTTTCAGCAGCTGGGATGTTTGCAACTTGGGTCATTTGTGCTCCTGACGGATTTTGTGGTCTTGTGCATGGTTTGTCTGCTGATGTGTTATTCAGACACTCTGTTCATCACCACCCCCTTTTCTGAATCGTTTTTGGCCACTATAGGTGTGGCAGGGTATACTCAGACATGAGTCCCTTTCTCACTGCACCATCAGGATTCAAGCAAGCCGGGCCGAAGACGGCTGAAATGCCAGAAACCGGTCCCCGGTAGCTTGTCTCCTTTCTGGTGAAGAATTGGCTTGGTAGTTTAGTCTGCCCTGTTCCCATGATGCACTGGGCCAGGGACAGACTGATTTGCATATAGCCAGGTTCTGAACTGGGATGGTGCAGTGAGATAAATAACGGTGATGGATCAAGCCCTGATCTTTGGACTGGGTAAGAGTGGTCTGCTTAATTCAGACACTCTGTTCATCACCACCCTCTTTTCTGAATCGTTTTTGGCCACTATAGGTGTGGCTGGGTATACTCAGACATGAGTCCCTTTCTCACTGCACCATCAGGATTCAAGCAAGCCGGGCCGAAGACGGCTGAAATGCCAGAAACCGGTCCCCGGTAGCTTGTCTCCTTTCTGGTGAAGACTTAGCTTGGTAGTTTAGTCTGCCCTGTTCCCATGATGCACTGGGCCAGGGACAGACTGATTTGCATATAGCCAGGTTCTGAACTGGGATGGTGCAGTGAGATAAATAACGGTGATGGATCAAGCCCTGATCTTTGGACTGGGTAAGAGTGGTCTGCTTAATTCAGACACTCTGTTCATCTCCACCCCCTTTTCTGAATCGTTTTTGGCCACTATAGGTGTGGCAGGGTATACTCAGACATGAGTCCCTTTCTCACTGCACCATCAGGATTCAAGCATCCCGGGCCGAAGACGGCTGAAATGCCAGAAACCGGTCCCCGGTAGCTTGTCTCCTTTCTGGTGAAGAATTGGCTTGGTAGTTTAGTCTGCCCTGTTCCCATGATGCACTGGGCCAGGGACAGACTGATTTGCATATAGCCAGGTTCTGAACTGGGATGGTGCAGTGAGATAAATAACGGTGATGCATCAAGTCCTGATCTTTGGACTGGGTAAGAGTGGTCTGCTTAATTCAGACACTCTGTTCATCACCACCCCCTTTTCTGAATCGTTTTTGGCCACTATGGGTGTGGCAGGGTATACTCAGACATGAGTCCCTTTCTCACTGCACCATCAGGATTCAAGCAACCTGGGCCGAAGATGGCTGAAATGCCAGAAACCGGTCCCCAGTAGCTTGTCTCCTTTCTGGTGAAGAATTGGCTTGGTAGTTTAGTCTGCCCTGTTCCCATGATGCACAGGGCCAGGGACAGACTGATTTGTATATAGCCAGGTTCTGAACTGGGATGGTGCAGTGAGATAAATAACGGTGATGGATCAAGCCCTGATCTTTGGACTGGGTAAGAGTGGTCTGCTTAATTCAGACACTCTGTTCATCACCACCCCCTTTTCTGAATCGTTTTTGGCCACTATAGGGGTGGCAGGGTATACTCAGACATGAGTCCCTTTCTCACTGCACCATCAGGATTCAAGCAAGCCGGGCCAAAGACGGCTGAAATGCCAGAAACCGGTCCCCGGTAGCTTGTCTCCTTTCTGGTGAAGAATTGGCTTGGTAGTTTAGTCTGCCCTGTTCCCATGATGCACTGGGCCAGGGGCAGACTGATTTGCATATAGCCAGGTTCTGAACTGGGATGGTGCAGTGAGATAAATAACGGTGATGGATCAAGCCCTGATCTTGGACTGGGTAAGAGTGGTCTGCTTAATTCAGACACTCTGTTCATCACCACCCCCTTTTCTGAATCGATGTGTTATTGACGTCATGGGTTGTATGTGCACGTGGATGTGTCAGAGTGTGACCTGCTCCTGTACGGATGTGATCCACACTGGGCCACCTCAATGTCGACTTGTGCACCATGCCATGTATTGTGACTGCAGCCATGCTATCCGTCATGCAGTGTCACTTGCATTGTCAGTGTGGTTCAAACAGCTGCTGCTTTTCTGGATTCTGCATATGTGCATGGGTAGGTTGTGGCATTGGTGATATGGGGGGGCATTTGTGCACATTGTGGATGGGGGCCTACTTTGTGTTTGTATGTGTGCTGCAGTGTGCAAGGGTATTGGGGACATGTTCCACTATCATTGTGAACATGCAGTCTGCCACATATGATTGTGCATGTGTGCCATTATGCACATCTCCCACATTCCCCCAGGCCCTGGTCGTTACTCCCCCTGTTGCTGTTGGGTCTGGTCATATCGAGCTGTGTCCAGTCCCCCAACTCCATCATGCCGGCACCTCTTGACCTCCTCCATTGACATCCTCGACACTCCGACTGCATTGACCTTGACAATGGACTGCCATATTTCCATTTGTGTTGCCGATGACGCAGTGGAGGTGACGACCAGTTGTTGACTCTTCTCGGCCGGTGATAAAAAGCAAAAGGCACAAATGGTGGATGGAATGCTGAACATTTCAAACATTCACCGCCAGTCACAAAAATTCAGGTTTAATCCATAGTATTTTTGCTCATCATGCCACCCCAGTTTGGACCCAGCCATATACAAATCAGTCTTGACCCTGTCCCTCATGGAAACAGTCCAGCCCGAACTGCCAAACCAGGTCCTCCCTGGACCAGAAACAAGCATCCAGATAGAAAGCAGTCAAGACTAATGCCAGGAGGCAGTAGAGGGACCGACTCTCAGATATGGTATGACCTAGTCATAACTATTGCTGAACTATATGTCTGTAGAGAACTTAAAGAGGTTAGATGCCTATTTTTAAAGGTTTTGCTGGGGTTGAATGAAACTCTAAAAATGTGCTCCACGACTCTCAGATACCCACGTAGGCACATTTTTCTACCTTCAATCACTGCAGACAACAATGCGTTCTGCAGTCGCACCCCAAACTATATATTTTGGCCCCTGAGAAAATGTTTCATAGTATATATATGGGCTGAACAAATATGGCACCCACTTAAGTAGGCTGCACCTTGATCTTTCGATAACGTGGCAACTTGGTGTGCATATTTCAACACCAGATTGTAAAGCAATTTGCTGGCCCCATGATATTAGACTGAGCAGTGCCATACACTATCATTCAGAGGTGTTTACATTTTTCTTTTGAGTCATGCCTTTGCTGTTTTTTTGCACATCCTCTTGACCACTCTTAGCAGCTGTAACAACACTTGTGGTATTACCAGTAATTTGCAACTCATCAGACATGATTGAGCCTAGTTCTTTTGTGTAAACGAAAGAGCACTCTCTGGTTAGCGTTCTTTATATTTTGGAAGTAGTGTAAAGGAAACCGGGACTCTATTTGCATGCCAGACAATGAAACATAACACACAGTGTATACATGCCTTTGACACAGTAATTACTGGCTGTTGTTTAGATTCCGTGCATGGTCACTGGCGTTGGCTGTGTTCAAATCAGCTGTATCAACATTTAATCAAAGTCTTATAGATTTTCTTTGTATATTTTCCCAGCGTCAAAAGAGAAATTCCGGGCCCAAAAAATAGGTCCTGGTGATGAAAAAGCATGCCCGGCAGGTTGCAAAAATAACGAATCCTTCACGGATAATTGATGGAGCCTTTTCACGTTTGTCAGAAGCAAACAGCATTTTGGAAGCGAGCGTTCTTTATATTGAATCAAAGAATTTCAGCAATCCGTAATCAAATTGGCCGCATTTCATACTTGAAAGTGAACAGAAATTCCCAAGCATCCGGTATTCTGGGGGTTCTGCCATACCTAGAAAATGAATCATGTACTGTGCAAACAAGTCACTGTATGTATAAATATGATGTTATATATATAGCTTGCCATGGCCGACCACAGTGAGCCGCTCTTGGCAAGCTTAATGCGGATATTGGAGTTAGATTACGGTGGGTATTTGTTCTAGCCCATCGTGAACGCAATATGCCTACATACTTTCTCATTGCGTGTCCAGGTGCACCAACTTTTTTAATATATAAGATTTAATAAAATGAGCAAAAATATATTATACGTTTGATAATACGACATCTAAGGACGAAGGGTGCTCAAAAGACACATTAGGAAATCAGCACGTCCTTCTGATTGCGATACTGGTCTTAAATGTATGTTTTCTTCCATAATATATAAAAAAAATGTATTGCTTTTGGAGTGGTGGTCTGGAGATTTTTGTGTGATCTCGTATTATTTCGACCAGGTCACGGGCCTCAATAAATAAAGCTCCCTTACCCGCTTCCTATTCCTGGCATGTACTCTTTGAGGTTATAATCCATGTTCTCTGGTTTCCATTTTCTTGACCCCGATATGAGTTCAGGTGACCCCACTTGTATTGTGCTAACGCACTAAGGGTTAGCGCTGGTTTTAATTCTGGCTACATACAGATTTAACTATCAGGCAGCTAGTGTCATCTACAGAAAAATCATTTAGAGAGGGATTTTGGGCCAGACCCATTAGTGATTGCTACAATTATATCAGCCCCTTCAGCCATTAATTCAATAAAGTATCACTTGGTTCACCCAAGGTGGCATCTCACTACAAAGGGGCATATTATCAACAAGTTGCGAAAATTATCACAAAGCGCACATAGCGCGTTTTTTATTATCGCTGGATTTCATCGCGTGGTAGCGCAGTATTAACACCGCTTTGCTCCAAGGCAATATGAAATCCAGCCATAGCCGTGAGAACATGCTTTATCGTGAGAAAACAAGCGATAATTTTCCTGGGATACTGAAAACCTTGCTAATAGGCAGGTTTCCACTTAGCCTTGCAATCCACCTCCCATATAAAAGATGGCTAAGTCGTATTTTTGCAAAAAACAGATTAGGCCTGGTTCTCAACTTTTTTTTGGGAAGAGCGTTTATAATTTATGCTCATTAGTCAAACACATTTCTTTATGTTAGTACCTCTTTTTTATTTAGAACATGTTTGTTATTATTTTTGTCTTTCATTGAACTATTCTTTGTGAAAAGGAAAAAAAGTGCACAATTTACATATATTCTAAAAGACACTTAAGACAAATCTATTTACATTCAAACACAAATCATACATATTACATCACAATACACATAATTATATACAAAAACACATTAAACCAATTGTGACCATCGATGTGACTCATACATTAAAAAAATCAATCTCATAGTTTTTCAAAAAAATCTATATATCACCATCAGAGCATATATTTAATAAAAAAATATTTCACAATATAGGGCATAATCCCTTTTCTTTCTTTTATGCTCTTTCTGATATGGCGTATTTTTAGCAGGAGTTAAAAACCTGCCATAAAGGGGGCTTAGCGCTGCTTTCATTCTTGCATCACGGGTCCGGTGCAGCCTTGTTATTATCCCTAAGCTGTCTTAGCGAGTATTTGTCATGGAGTTGTGTGAAGGAACGCCCTCTTTGCATGTCATTAACGATAAATATCGCTGACATGCCAAGTGGCAAAAAAACGGCTGCTAACTCAAGGTAACAAGCGCTAATGCTTGTTAGTTAGTTCTTGTTAATAGTGTGATAGAAAAATTGCTGCTTTTTCGGTGATATGTGCCGACAAAGCGTTGATACTTCTCTTGATAATATGCCCCTATATTTTTAACTATAGTGAGTGATACCTCATGGATGCACTTTGTGCCTGTTTCTTACTGCATCAGCCTATAAGAGCACCTTAGAGATCAGACTCTCCCAAGCCTTACTCAGACCTACCCTCAAATGCTACACAGGCAAAGAAAGCACAGAAAGAAGCAGGATGGATAGACACACAGCACAAATGCAATGGGTGAATATGTGCATGACTGCATTTGCATGGATTAGTACATTAAAACCAGAACCTATTGATTTTGACGCCGTTAAATTGCATTAAACACAAGTAGTGGCTCATGTATTAATTTTTTCTCTACTATATCCATTTTGTACTTCTTTGTTTGTGTTTACGTTCTTTATGCTAAACTCAATAAAACACAACACTGGGGGGGGCGTTTCGATGGAGTTCGTGAATGCAGAATAATTGTACTTAAATTGAAGCGAATATGACATTCAGTTCCAACAGTAAGTCGTTTTCCTGTCACTGTGACAGCGGTGGAAGCATATCCACAATAAAGCTTCAACAAGCTAAGCTGTCCTGCAACTGATTCTGCAGCAGAAAAAATGCAAGCTCTGTCTGGGGTAGTGACTACTAGGAAATATCACCAGTATTGGTACTTACCCCGATTACAGATAATTCTCCAGGAGGCCAAATAGTGCTCATTGCAAAACAGAGATTTTAACGAACGAGGTTTCAGCCACTCACTGCACACACCAAACAACAAAATGCATCGATTAAGAAACTAGTATTCAGACTGGAAAATAGGCTTGAAAATTAATTGGATTCGAAATCTTCACCAGAATTCACTTGAGAAATGGTTCTATGATTCTGAATCATCATGGTACCTCCTTGAAAACATAAATAACGATAATAATTTCCAGGGTATCAAAATCAACATCAAAACAGGTAATGCTAAAGTTCTGGAAAAATACAGTTTGTGCAGGAAATTAATGCTAAAATTTCCATTTAAAATCCATTTAGACAGAGTTGAGAAATATTTCCAAGGGATCTACATACATATAATCCTCTCAACATCTTGTTACCGTTTCCCTTTCCTTATTAGCTAAATTGAATATAGACTACTGTCTGAATGAATATTCAGAAGGTTGTTTTTCCCTTTGTACAGGATAAGGCAGTCTCTGCAGGAGCCAGATAAGTAGCATAATATCATTACAAGATACAGATGAAGGTGACAAGACAATTTGACAACATCCCAGTAGCTTTTTCCATGTGACTGCAACCTGTTAGCTCTACGACTCAAGCAAACACACAAAGGGGCATGTATATCCGGGTAGAAGGCTACTGAATCAAGAAAGGCCCTGGCCTCCTGCCCCATCCTCCTCCTAGCGAACAAACACCAACATAATTGGAGAACCCCACCTGACTGGTGGAGACCTCGCACAAAGAAAGTGCATCCGCTAGCAAAGCTCATGTAATTTTATAAGAAAGGAATGCCACGAGGCACCAATAGCATAAGCTTTGTTGTGTAACATAAAAATCAATGTTTCTGAAGCACAGGGAATTTTCTAGCTGCATCAGGGGCATTGTTTTTCTGCAAGGCATTTCAGGGTGGGGGCAGGGAACTTTCCATCTAGAGGGCTGCCTTATGTAAGGCTGACCTGCTGAGGCATGAAAGATGCTGATGCTGTGGTGGATGGGCCACTGCAGCAATTTTAACAGTAATAAAGTTGAAACACAACACAAGAAAAATCCAACATCATTGTAAGGAAATATAGAGAATTATAATATATAAACTGATATCAAAGTGACAAACAGTAAATCAGTAGAATCGGAGATATGCAATTTGAAAGATTTAGGTAAGTGTAGCGCCCACAAGCACAAAGTGCCACTGACATTGATTGGCTTCCAGCAGCAGCACCATTAGTAGCAAATCACTGTTTCCCCATTTAAATGTGATAAGGTCCTTGTGAGTTTGAGGGGTCAGGGAACTCAGCCAACTCTAAATAATGCCCTCAGCAATCAATAACTGTGGCTCAAGTCAGTATTCCAAAATAAAGCATCATTTCAATTTTTGTGCTGAATCTTTCCCCACGACATTGACCTCAATCTGGAATTACTATTCCCCTAATTGCAGGACCGTGGTTAGTTAGTTCATAACAATTAAAGAAATAGCATTTCAGTAGTGTCCTCCATTGAAGCAAATGGAATAGGTGTTGCAGGGGTGTGGTGGTGGTGAGAAAAACAGGTGACCAAGGATCACAGTTGTAACACATCGCTTGGCAGGGCTAGGCATCACGGGAGGGAGCAGTGGGCGGCACTGTCTTCAGCACAACACAACACACAGGCAATATAACAACACAACACACAGGAAATATAAGTCATGGAACTTTCTTGTTATCCATTTAAATGTGTTTTAAATATTTCCAAAAATACATGAAATGACATCTTGCCATACGTGATTGATGAGGTTAATATTAAAAAGAACTATATTGAGTTGTTCGGGTCCAAACTGTAATTACGTTTATGGAGTACCATAAATGTTAAATATGCCATTGTTATACATTTATGCATGGAACACATAAAAACCTAAATTTCCAATTACGTTTTCTGAGCCAGAATCGACTCTGAAATGTTTTTTTTGGTATTTCTGAGAATATGCAAATATGAAGCTAACACGATCACTTAGATACTTTATGTTTGTTATTTAATGAATAGTATATATTTCCCCCTCACGATGGCAATATTATTTTCATCATATTTTAAGGGAGCTGTTTTTAGACACCTGTAATTTCTGGGTATGCGTGTATGGTGAAATCAAGACAAGTGCTTTGTTAAAAGAGTCAAATACCTTATTATTAAGTGTGCTATCATCACAAAAGTATGGAATCCAATTCTGTAGCCAACTGTAGCCACGATACGTCTTGCTTCACTTTTTTAATGTATCCACTATTTTCTAAAGCATTCTTTATATGATATGTGGTTCAAGGTTTCAAAGTCTCAAATGAGCTGAGTTTAACATTTTTTCACTACAAAAATACAAACTAAATGAAGTGTGAGCTAAGAATTGTTCAACCAGCCAAAACATCCAGCAAACCATAATTTCTCTTTCAGCTCCCCTCTGGTGGCCTGCCAAGAATATGTGGAAAAACATGAATGTCTTTTTAACTGATAGACCCAAACGCAGCCACAGTGTTACTGGTTTGGATTTCACAAAGTTTCACCCACCAGGAGAATACTTTAGGAATTGGACCTGCGAAGGCTTGAGGGAAATTATTGAATGTAGGTTTTCACAGCAAACAGATTATAGGTGCTCTATGAATAATGGTATGCTGTTTTAAAGTAACTTTGCATCCGAATAAGATGCCTTTCACCATATGTCACTGCAGACACATCCCATCTCCTTATCCACCCCACCTGACCCAGCGGTTTGGTACTGTATGCTGTTTAGAGTACTCAGAACCCCTGATTTGACTTTTTCCTCTCCGATAGACAAATTCACAAAACATGCTATTTTCTATTCATTGGTGACTTACATTTGGTACTTTTGTTAAGTGTCTCTTTATTTGCCACGCGTAAACATCTTATTGGTGAACAAATTGAAAATATATTCTTAATCCCAATCTCCCGAACTTTTCACTGCCGGCAATCTAGGTTGAAGGTCCAAACGCACTTGTGTAAAATTATTTTTTTATGTAGATTATTATTATACAAACTTAAAATATCATATTTTCAAGCAAAGTTTGGGTATTTAAATAAAATGTGAAAATACTTTGGAAAAGTTTGTGAATACGGGCAAAAGTATGACATTTTTGTTCATCACATTCCCAATAGTCTCCACCGAATTAAAAGAAAACACATGTTCTCTCGGGTTCCCTGGATGGTCAATGCTGGAGCTTCACGTTGGTGGTCAAAGTGGGGTGTTAATGCTGTAGCGTGAAGTGCAGATCTTGCATTGCTTGTTGTCACTGGTGGTTGCTTTAACAAGAATAGTCAGGTCCACCAGAGCTTCACGTTGGCATCAGTCACGGCCGACAACATTCTAGTACAAATGAACCCATTTGCGGTCGCAAAAAGTCTAAAGCTTCAGGATTTCTTCCTTTTCTTCAGAGGAGTGCACTGTGCAGTCAACCATGGGTCCAGGACCTGAGGTGGCTCCTCTTCGGAATCAGGGACTCATTCTAGTGAAGGCCAGCAGGGCTCAGGCAAGCCCAGTTGAAGGTCCAGGCGGGACCAGCTGCAGCAAGTTGTCGGGATTCTTCTGGAACTTGTTATATCCCTGTTGCTCAGAGTAGGAGGTCAGCCAGCAGACCCTTGGAGTCACTCTGCCTGGATGAAGGGAACCAGTCTTTCTTCTTAGAGAGTAGGGCAGGACTCAGGCACCAGGACAGTCCTTCTTCAGTAATATCCACAGGTCTAGGAGTGCATTGAAGAGTGGGTCTGATGGTCCTATTTTCATACCTGGCACCTACTTTGAAGTGGAATAAAGTTCTGGAGTTTTTCCCTCGCTGACGGTTCTGGAATTTCCTTACTCCATGCCCTGTTTCCAGGATGTCTGGGATGACAAAAGAATACTGTGCAGTCCCTTGTAAGTGTATTGAGGTGGCACCTTTAAAATGGGACTGTGCAAAGCTCTATCTCTACTATCCTGGCAGGGTCAGCCAACCTGCCAACCCCTAGTCTCATTTTGTGTCACTGTCTGGGAGGAATACACAAAGAAAAACCGCCAAAGGCACCGAGTCGTGTGACCCAGGATACAGGCCGCAGGCACCAAATGGATAGCAGGAAAAAAATACGACTTTCTCAAAGTGGGATTTTCAGAATTGTGACTTAAAATCTGACTTTACTATTAAAGAGGGTTTTAAATTATAGTTCATTTGAATAAAGTTATCACTTATTAAATGTAATAAGGTAACCAACACTAATCCCATGGGAGAGGTAGGCTTTGCAGTAGTGAAAAATTAATGTAAAAGTTTTTCACTACCAGTACATGTAATACCTAAATGTACATGTGCAACATTTTAAATGCAAAGCATCCTGTCCTAATCACTATTTAGGGCCTACCCAAGGAGTGGCTTATTTATATTATAAATGAAGGTTTAAGCCTGGCAAAAGGTTTATTTTGTCAGGTGGAAATGGCAGTTTAAAAAAAGATCACATGCTTGGTTCACTGACAAACTATTACATTTGAAAATATCGCCATACCAAAATATTGATTGCAAAAATATCACTATCCTATTTTTATAAAGGTAGGTACAAAAATATCAAAAACAATCTGGTGGTCATTAATACCATTGTATTAAATATCGTTTTTTAAATATATATACATTGAAATATGAAATACTAACTATATGAAATAGTAACAATCATTTAATAAAAATTAAATAGATTTAATATATTTCAACAAATAAACCTTTTTTTAAAAATCGAAAGAAAGAAAGATATTTATACATATTATATATATATATATATATATATATATATATATATATATATATATATATATATATATATATATAAATATACAGTATGTATGTATGTATGTATGTGTGCTCTTATATAGCGCTCAACTTACCCTAGGGCATCTTGGCGCTTGCATTGGGAACCCGTCCTGGCTTTTCCCTGTGAGATAACCCATACTGGGCATCCCCAAGGTGGAGTAGTGGCTCCTGGAGGGAGTGCTGCTGGGCGGTGACACAGGGCGGTTGAGGGGCAGGGTGGGGGGGTAGTAAAGTCCAGATTATGGCTGAACGGAGGTAAGTATACAAATAAATAAATAAAATGGTTTTCATTGCATACGCTGCATCGCATTTGGCGATGCAGCGCACAAAAACAAAAAACACATCATTTTAAATAAAATAAAAAGTAATCAACATAAATTTCCTACAATTTTATACAAATATTTAACACATTTGAAACATTAATATTTATAAATAGTACAATTTTAAACAAGAAAAAATATGTTAATATAACTTGTAGCAATATAAAATAAATTATATAATTTTACATATAATACATATACTATTCCCATTACAGTTGATATAAAGCAAGGCAAAGAGTTCTACTAAAGATGTATAAAATGTACTTCCACTTCACTCAACGCAACATTTGGAAAACTGTTACATCACACAGGGTGTAAAATGCACTCATTCCACTCCAGACATTACAACAGTAGTGAAAATATTGGATTGCGTAGTGGTCACATTTATTATTCCCACTCCAGTCAGTGCAACAGTAGAGAAAATGTTTGATTTGCGAGGGCTAAAATTTACTATTTCAATTCCAGTCAATGCGACTGTAGGGAAAGTGTTTGACCACGGAAGGGTCAACTTAACTATTCCAACTCCAGTCTGTGCTACAGTAGGGAAAGTGTTGGATTGCGGAAGGGTAAAATGTACTATTCCCAGTCAGTGCAACATTAGATCAAAACACATTGTCCTTAACACACTAAAATAATTGCAAAAACATAGTAAACAAATATATAAATATGTAAAAAAACAAATATATTTAATATTAAAAATTAAATATAACAATACATATCACAGTGTTAAATACATATCATAAATAACTACAATTATCAGTATTATTAAAATAAAAAAACATATTTTTCGCTTAAATAAATAATTCCATTAACAAAAAATATTTTCAAAGTCATTTTATTTTAATTACTTCCAACCACATAGGGCCCCAAAAAAAACACAACCCCATGTAAAGCAAGCAATTTACAGTATTAACATAAATATTTATAATTACCCTTAATTAAAACAGGTATATTACTTAATTATAATTAATTTGATTCCCACAATATACACTCACCAAACACATTCCAACAATTGTACTTAACAAAAAATGAATTACACACTTAACATATTTAATTATCAATTTAACCATTAATATAAATTCAAAACTTGATTATAGCTTAATTAAACTTAATTTACTTCCCACCCTATACACCTACAGAACCCACAACCCACACCTAAAAATGTAAGTACAAAAAACTAATTGCATAATTAACATAGTTAATTATCAATTAAATAATAATTATTATTTAAAAATGAAGGGCCTCATTATGTCGGTCGGAAACAAAACTACCCGACTCCTTGTCAAATTTGGTTCTGACCGACTCGCGGTCAGCGGTTCTGCCATACTGATTATGATGCTTACGAACACCTTTCTGAAGGACTCCCATTAACTTCAATGGGATTCAGTGTTATGAGCATCAACACAGGCTCCTATTGGGAAAATGCGTGTCTACGGAAAAACTTGCACCCTGTCGTTGGCACCCCATGGTGTCTGCCACACCTTGTATGGTGTTACAGGGGGGTCCCTCGGGTACACCCTGGACCCCAAACCGGAGGACTCTGGATGAAGGGGGCGTGATGGGGCCCCCAAAGTCAGTGTTCAACAGCCTTTTCGTGTTGGACAGACCGAGTCGGGAAGGCTATTGGAATCCGACATTGTAATCGGTCAGTCGAGTAAACGCTGTTCGTTGAGCTGTACGAATAGGGTCCGACTGACTCGGATTCTCCGAAAGCCGGTTTTAATTGATTCAGAATGGCCGAACGGTTCCCCTTCCAACCGTGAGCATCGTAATCGGTCGGTCAGAATTGTTTCCGACCGAGTCGGGTGCATGGGTTCCGACATGGTCTAGGGGAATCCGGCTGTTGGTCGGAGGCTTTCTGACCGAAATCGTAATCAGACCTTAAATATTAATTATTTATAATAAATTTACTTTCCACCCTGTACCCCTATAAACCCCACTACCTACATCTAAAATAAAAATTAAATACAAAATTACACAATTAACGTAATTAATTATCAAATAAATAAATAATAATAATTAACAACTAAGTATCAATTAATTAAAAATAAATTACTTCTTACCCTGTACCCCTATAAATCTTACAACCTGCACCTATAATATAAAATAAAAATGTAATTGCATAATTAACATAATTAACTGGCAATCAAATAAATAATAATAGTCAATAACTAATTATTATTTTATTAAAATAGCATTTCTTCCCCCTATAAACCCACAACCCACAACAGTACTAAAAATCACAAAATGGTATTTAAATAATATTTCATAACTAATACAAATTTAGCTATATTAACCCCTTGCGCACTGCGCTAATTCCCCCGCTTAGCGGGCCAATTAGTGAGTGGGCAGGCCCACCATCACGCGGGATGGCCGGGGGCTGTCCACAGCACCAAATGGGTTAAAAAGCAAACAATAATTATACTGAAAACTCACATCATATATTTTTAAGATATATACTAAAATACATAACAATGATTTAAAAATGATATTATAAACAACTTTATTTTTGTAAAATGTATTAATATATTCGATATTTTAAAAATCACTATTACTTACCTTAAAATCGATATTCTTGACAAAGATATTCTTGCAGACGATATTGCTACATAACGATATTTTGAAGCTGATAATTTGGTTTGACAACATTTTAATTTCGGTATTTTGTCTGAATACCCACAGGCTGCAATGGCTGGCCTGGAACATGTTTTAATAGGGCATCTTTAGTGGGTGGTTAAATGAGTACTGTATGCCCACAAGAAGCATTCAATTTTACATGTAGTACCATTTTATTAGGCACTTATAAGTAAATGTTTGTAATGGGTGTAATCCAATTTTAGGAGTGAGCACAATCTTTTTGGCATTGGTTAGCAGTGGTACAGTATGCAGAGTCCTAAAAGCCAACAGATATGGGTACAGACAACATCAGGGTGAAGGCAAAATGTTTGGCGGTGACCCTGCAGAGAGGACCAAGTCCAACAGCCTACAATGGATGCTCAGAGTCCACAAGGTTGGAAAATGAAATCAAGACATGTAGTCCTTGTTCCTTCGTTTTAATTGATACCATGAAGTATGCAATATTCTCCTGAATGGTGGTGGATCTGTTTGTGTTTGTGATGCTGTGTCCGTAAATGGCATATGAAATTAATTGTATTCAGGGTTCTTTTCAGAATATAATTTAATAATTAGGTTTGTCAGCAAAGATTTGTGAATAAGAAATCATATCATGATTTCAAGGCATTATCCATCTAGATAAAAGACAGCGAACAACTAATTACATTCCCATATACACACATAAAATGACATGTTGGTGGGAGTTTCACTACAGATTAACCATCTTCTTCGTAATTCTCCATTCTCTCTTAGTGCCCTTCTAATCATTTCATATTTCATATCTTACTGCTAATCCCTTCTCAGTTACATTATCTCAGGTTAGTTCCTTATTTTTCGTTTTGTGAACTTGTCATATTTTTACCATTTCATGAACATAGCGCAATATCTAATCCTTATATACTTTTCAGCTACTTTATTTTTATCTGTTTATCTTTGGCAGTTCCATTTTAGTGTTAGCCTTGAAATGTTGAGCTATTGAAAGCTTGTTTGCTTGTAAACAAACAACTAACCATACACAAGTTATGTATTAGTCTATATTAAAAGCACACAGATTTGTTCGTTGAGTTCCACATAAAATTTTCGACCTGGAAAAATATCATTGTTAAACTTAATGGTGAAAAAATAATTCTGTATGGTAAACAAAAGTAAATAAATTAGGGCCGAAATGAAAAAGAGGTGAACATCTTCCCATATGAAAGTGGGGCGTAGGGAACTATTTAAATTGTACGCCCCAAAATATTACCTCAACAGAATGCTCATAAGTGTATGAAATCGGAGACGGTGGTATACCTGTATTTCATGAGGCACTGTGTACCTGAGATGAGGAACCTTAGAGCATGTAAAAAATACAATCAATTAAGTGATGACAAACTCATTAATTTAGTTCTTGGGGCAGAAATAGAAATGTTACAGTTTTATTATCAAATTCAAAAAATGCGGTACAGAAATCATAAATGCAAATGCATAAACGTATTGCCCTGAAGGCACTCAGTATATAGAGCAATACAGGATGATGTGTAGAACCAGAACATTTCTAATTACCAAAGGAGGAGCAAAATCAATGAGAAAACAATCAGCATCTCTTGTCAGGTTCATTTCTGTAGGGACTTCTCTTTCTAGATCTGGTGCGAAGAGCTCCCACTGCCCTATCTGATGCGTCAGTTTCAACTTTAAATTTCTTGGTAGTGTTGTGGTGTCATAGAATAGGACTTGAATCCTTGTTGAATACTTTCTTTCTTTAGTGCTTGAGAGATTAAAAATGTCTTGCTGTCAAAATTGTCAATAAACTGGTGATAGAAGTTTGCCAACCCCCAAACAACATTGAGTTTCTTTAATAGATGAAGGCGATGGCCAGTCTAGTACAGCTGCTACTTTCCATGAGTCCATGGCGATTCCCGTCTTGTTTATGAGATAACTCAAGTATTCTTCATCGGACTGGTCAAATTTGTCATGTATACAAAAAAGACTGTTCTTGCGTAGTCTTTTATGAAATTGAGTAACATGTGAATGATGGGGTCCGGAGAATAAACAAGAATGTCATCAGAATATATTACCACGGTCTGGTTTAAGAGGTCTGCGAACACGTTGCCCATGAATCTCTGAAAAATAGATGGCGCATTACTTAATTTGAAGGGCACAACCCAATACTCAAAGTGTATTTTGTATTTTTAATTATTTATTAACTGATCAATTAATTAAAATCATTACAGTAAAAACCGGTCAACATATAAAAGCTAAAAACCATAGTTCTAAAAGCAATTGTTTTTGTTACATAAAATTGAGCACCGCACCCCTGTACCAACATGATCGTTCCTCCCCGGAGGTTATAGTCAATGCTGTGGTCCCTTGCACGTTTTCTTTAAGTCCCCTTTTTAAGCCTCACTGGGTAAACAGCTGTATAGAATAAAGGACAAGACCTCTTACAATCCTTTTGGCCCTCGCTGATGTTGATGATGGTGAGCTAGGGGTGTCTTAGGGCCGCTAAGCTAGCTTCCTCCAGATTTGCAGTACCCTTCGCCAGAGTTTTATAGCTTTCCTTGGCTGCTTTTAGGGCGATCCTGATTTGATGAGTTATTTTTTGCCAATCTTGCTAGTGTTGTTGTGTCGGTGATGGGAAGGCACAGGGTGATGCTCTGCTGCAAAACTTTATTCCATTCGCAATACAGATTGGATGCAGGAGTCGCCAACGGTCGTTGTTGAAATTCGGGCAGCAGCATAGGAGATGCTGCCAGGATTCACTCGTATAGGGGTATACCGCCATATTCATGAAAATCGGCATTTGCGATTCTGTAATAACGAAAAAAAGCGAATCGCTATTCAGAAATCGCAAATCCGAATTCATGAAGAATTGCGATAAAAAAAAGCGATACGCACGCGATCGCAAATTCCGTTAGCGATGACCGATAATCGCAGAAAAATCGCTATTTTCGGCTACCCGCGCCGGGATTGCGAACTCGCAAATAGCGATATCGCTATTTGCGATATCGCTATTTGCGAGACCGCAAACTCGCGAGATCGGGAAAACGGGAAGTCGCATTTCGAGCCCAGTGATGACATCACAACCAGGAAGCTGCCGGTTCCCACCACCATTCTCCACAGTGAGGCTGACAGAGAGGGAGCAAGTTGGAGAGCTGCAGCTATTCAGGAGAGAACCACAGAACCACAACCCTGCTACAATGGCTGAGGAACCTGCACCTGGCACCAGCAGCTCGTCTGGGCACAAAAGGAAATTAAAATTTTCGGAGCAGGAGCTAGAACACCTGATAGAGGGGGTGGTGGCAAACCATGAGAGACTGTTTGGCAAAGATTCAAGGAGGGTCCCTGAACAGGAGAAGCGCAGGATATGGCAGGGGATTGCCTCGACTGTGAACTCCGTGGGAGTGGCGGACAGGTCCCTCGAGGAGTTAAAGAAGCGCTGGTACGACCTCCGAGGCCGTGCCAAGGAGAAGGTGGCGGCGCGCCTTGGGGAGTCCTCGGGCACTGGAGGAGGAGGACCAACTGTCCCACCCAATACTGCCATGGAGGACCAGGTGGAGGACACCCTGGAGAAGGAGGCCTGTGTAGGATTTACACAACTAAAAGAAAAACAAGGTAGTCCCTTTTACTAACTCAAAAAAGGGGGATAGCACTTGCTCCTATGATGCCACTGTAACTCACGAGATCTTTACAATTTCAAGCCACTCATAACAGTTTATACCATGTTATAAAAATCAACAAATTCAAATAAAATATCTTATTCATTTATTAAAAGAATTTTTTACAATAATAAACATCAAATAACTGTGCCACAGAAAAGTATTAAAAAAGAGTGTCAGCATCATGCAAAAGTGATGTACATCTCTTAGGTATACACAATACACAATTTAAAAACAGCAATTTTAAAAAAACCAAGTTGTCGACGCAGCGTTTCGGTTCTTAAGTTGACACCTTCATCAGGACGGGGTTTTTTAAGAAACAACGAACTCGTGATGTCTTCCTCTATCTTAAATTGAAGGAGACAATTCTAGATTCATGGTAGAATGTCACATGAATTTCCAATGGATTGTAACATTTGTAAAGGGGATTCCCTTTTATCTGAATGTTAAAAGGGGTTTTCTTTCAATGGAGGAAAAAGGAGCCACCGATATATAGGACAGTTTCTTTCAAAAGGCTTCCCCTATCAATGAGGTACCAACGAAAAAATGAAGCACGTGACTGGATGGCGTCCGGCTATTTTCGTTCAGTAGGGATTAGTTCCTTGTCACTATTCTTAGAGGGTTTTTTTTACATTCACCTCCCTTATTTCCGGGATTCGGCCTCCCTGCTCCTGTTTTCACTCCAGATTCATCGGGTGGCTCCTTTTTCCTCCATTGAAAGAAAACCCCTTTTAACATTCAGATAAAAGGGAATCCCCTTTACAAATGTTACAATCCATTGGAAATTCATGTGATATTCTACCATGAATCTAGAATTGTCTCCTTCAATTTAAGATAGAGGAAGACATCACGAGTTCGTTGTTTCTTAAAAAACCCCGTCCTGATGAAGGTGTCAACTTAAGAACCGAAACGCTGCGTCGACAACTTGGTTTTTTTTAAAATTGCTGTTTTTAAATTGTGTATTGTGTATACCTAAGAGATGTACATCACTTTTGCATGATGCTGACACTCTTTTTTAATACTTTTCTGTGGCACAGTTATTTGATGTTTATTATTGTAAAAAATTCTTTTAATAAATGAATAAGATATTTTATTTGAATTTGTTGATTTTTATAACATGGTATAAACTGTTATGAGTGGCTTGAAATTGTAAAGATCTCGTGAGTTACAGTGGCATCATAGGAGCAAGTGCTATCCCCCTTTTTTGAGTTAGTAAAAGGGACTACCTTGTTTTTCTTCTGTTCCCTTCACTCCTCGTCCCTGGATTGGATTTGAGAGGAGACCTCCCTTTCTGCTTTGTATTGGATTTACACAACTAGACTCATCCCGCACCACCCAAGACACCCAAGGTAAGTGGCATGCGACTGCGACCCTGCCCCCTATGGATGCCCATGACCAAATAGGCTCCCCTAATGTCCCATAGGCATGCCATAGTTGCACATCAAGGAATGTCCTGAAGCATTGTGGGAGATGTAGTCTGGCCACAATGTTGTAGTACCACAAGGCAGCCAGACAGGTCCCAAAGCACACAAAGCCACTGCCATTCAGGGAATGTCACCCAGCATGCATGTAGCAACTGCACGTCTGCCAGATACATGTAACTAATGATCCACCACTGCATCTGGCACACCAGCAACACCTGCGGTCATACCCCCAGCAGCTGTCGCCTCAACATCCGGGGCTGCGCCAGTTTCCACACAGCGGCCAGCCACACACTCAGGCCAGCAGGGCAGGCGTGGCAGGTCACGCCAGCACTCCACTCCAGCAAGCAGGCGGGCCAATGAACAGGGACTGGCGCGGCTCAGCGTTGAGAGACGCATGCTGCGGATTCACCAGCGCCAGGCACAACAGCAAGGAGCTATTCAGCTGCAGCTCCATATGATAGGGCGCAATGTGGCCACAGTTGCAGGCCACATGGACGGCATGAGGACAGCCATGGCAGGTGTGGGTGAACGATTAGACAACATGACTGCAGCCATGGCAGGTGTGGGTGAGGGAATGGCCCGCATGGCTGCAGCCATGGAGGCCAACACCGCTGCCATGTCGAGACAGCGCAGTGGAGCACGCCGGCGCCACCGCCAACTTATGAGCCGGCTGGCCTCTTACAGCAGGGCAAGTTATGTAGCAGCAAATGCTACTTCTCTGTTGGCGCGGCGCTCCCTGACCCAGCAGCACCAACTAGTACAGTGCAGTGAGGACATGACTAGGGTGCTGGAGCACCTCACCACGGCCGTCATTGCACTTCACCCTCCAGCAATACCATCCACTGTGGGGGGTGATGATGCTAGTGAGGGGGCGTCCAGCGTCAGCTCTCACTCTGCCTCACAGGTCCCACCACACAGCCGCAGCACCAGGCCCACGCCAGGGCCTGAAGGCCCGGAGGAGGATGCCCCTCAGAGGAGCTTGGGCGCAACGCGCAGTAGGCGCTCCTGAGAATTTCAGACTATCATTGGCACAGGCTGACGTTAAGCCTGCCATGTAGTGATACACAGCCGTATGCTGTAATACTGTTTGTTGTAGTTATTTGGACTGGAACCTTATTTTTATTTTTGTGAATTGAACAAATACATTTATTTTGCTACACACATTAGCATTGTGTCATCATTACATTTTGCATGCATTGTTGATTTGTGGGGTGATGGACGAGGTTGTACTAGAAAGTGTTCACTGCGATGTGGTTGCGACGTCTGTGCCCTTCTGCTGGGTTCTCCCCATGTGCATGGCGCGCATGTGCAGGTGGCCGGTTGTCCCCCTCAGATTCACTGCCAGAGATGTCAACAGGTATCCAGCGCTTGGTTGCAATGTTATGTAGTATTGCGCAGACAGCCACAATGCGGCAGCACTTATCAGGACTGTAATACATGGCCCCACCGGTCTTGTGCAGTATGCGGAACCTGCTCTTGAGCAGGCCAAATGTCCTTTCTATGCAATTCCTTGGCCGTATGTGTGCAATATTGTAGCGCCGTTGCTGGGGTGTAGCAGGGTTGAGGTATGGGGTCAGGAGGTATTCACGTAGGGCGTAGCCACTGTCACCTGAATGAGAGGAGCACATGGTGATTGCCTGTGCTGCGCTGTTACATCTTAGCAATGTGACATTTTCAACAAAGTGTACTTACCAAGTAGGTGTCCTTCCCCAAACTCTCCCCTGACCAGTCGTGTGTGGAGGCCGCTGTGCCGGAAAATGAAGGAGTCATGGGTACTCCCTGGGTACTGTGCGACAATGTCAGTGATGTATGTCTTAGCATTGCAGACCATCTGGATGTTGAGTGAGTGGTAGACTTTCTATTGCGGAACATATACTCCATGCCAGCTGGTGGGCAGATGGCGTCGTGGGTACAGTCTATGCATCCGAGCACATGTGGAAAATGGGCTACATTGTAGAATTGTAGCTTGGTCATGTCCAATTCCTGTTGGCTGGCGGGGAATTTGATGTGACGGTGTAGCTGGGTGAGCATGGCGTCAACAAAAGTGTGGAGGCAGCGTGACATGGTGGGCTGGGATATCCCCCCAGCAGCCGCTACTATCCCCTGGAAACTCCCGGAGGCCAGGAGGTGCAGGCTACACAATACCTACACATGTGTAGGCACCGCATTGGTACGGCTTGTTGGGTGCTGCATCAGGGGGTCAAGGTCCTGTATTAGCTGCATTATCATTTCCCCATTCAGCCTGTATTTAGCATATATCTGCTCTCTGGTTTGGCCCAGCAAGGTGACCCGCTGGCGGAATATCCTGTCCTGGATCCTGCGTCTCCTCCGTGCTAATCGCTCTAGCCTTCGACGCCTCACCACCATGTACATTCCTGGCATTGTGGGACTCCTAATGCTGCTGATGATGATGGTCCTTATGTGAGATTGGTCAGGCCAGTACCTGTTGGTGATAGGACAACGTTTTTTTGAATGTTTTTTTTGCATGGCTTTTATGGTTTCCACCTGCTTTGAGTTGTCCTTATTTTGCGCGGTGCAAATAGCGATTTTTGGGTTTTTCGCTAATAGCGATTTTTCTTGAATACCGATTGCGATTATATAGCGAATTCGCTATTATTTTCGCAGAATCCGTGGTGTGTCGCAATTTCCGATTCGCTAATGCTCACCTGCCGGGATTCTGCGAATATATTAGCGAATTCGCAAATCTGTGTTTGCGAATTCGCTATTTTGATGTTGAATGCCGATTACGGAAATTGCTCCCGCATTTGCATTTTCGCAGCGATTGCGGGCGCAATTTTACTTCATGAATCAGGCTGATAGTCTGCAGTTTATAGATTCACCTTTGCGGGCCCATACGGGTTTGAAGTAGGCAATTCCTAGTATAGTTAGCCTCATATAGAGTATTTTTCTTTGGGCCAGTGGGGTGAGAGCCTCACTTAGGTACGGTTGTGCTTTGCCTACTTTGTAGGAGTTATTCAGAGGATCTAGGTAGGCACTTTAATGGAGAGATTTGATATCAAGATCAAAGAGGTTTAGCTGACTTGCTTGCTTATGGATCTTTTTGTGTTATGTCGGGCCTAGCTAAGCTGAGCTCCAGTCTTAGCCTTGCGTTTCTGGCTGACCTTGGGATGTGGAGCACAGCTTTGTATGCTTTTAATTGGGCTGAATTTAGGGCAGAATCCAGTAGCCCGGGGAAGGCCAGGTGGCCGTTGCTGGTTGTAGTTTGGCTTTCAGGACAGTTCATATTGGGCCAGCGGACAGGCTAGTCAAGTGGTGGCTTAATTGTTTATTAGGTGAGTGACCTTGCTGGCCTTTGAGCTCAATTGTTTCAGATGGGCCTTCTGCTTGGCCTGCTCTGTCAGCCAAACTCCTAAGTAATTATATGAATCCACCATGTTGATTTTTAGATTGCCCATTAGCCATTGTGTGTTCTTATTCCGATGGTATATCTCATAAATGACCACCTTGTTCTTTCCTTGGTTGACAGTCAGGTTGTTGGTGGTGTTGAAGCTGTTTAAAGCATGTAGTGCTCTTTGTAAGCCCACCCTTGTATGATCAAGTATAGCTTAATGGCCGGCGTATTGTAGCACCAGCGACCTCATGCTTCCAAGTCTTGGAGCTACTAGACTAGCTCCTGTTAGGGCCACCCCCAGATCTGCTGTGTAGAGGTTGAAGAGGATGGGGGCCAGCACACATCCTTGCTTCAACCCATTCTCCCTGTATATTTTGGGGGACACTGTGCGGCTGCTGGTTTCAACCAGCACCCAGGCATCTTCATAGAGAGACATGGTTGCCTTCAACAAGTTTGGTGGAAAGCCCCAGTTTTCTAACTTCCACCATAGACGTTCCCGGACCACTTTATCGAAGGCTGTACTATAATCGACAAAACAGCAGAAAAGCGGTGGGTGATTCTTCAGGGTTGCGTGAGATGATAAGTAAGTCAATGCCAATACGTTGTCCGAAGTTAATGACTGTGACTTAAAGCCAGTCTGGTAGAAGGGTATAATGCTTTTCTCTTCGGCCCACTTCTCCAAGTACTTCAGTAGTAGGCAAGCATATCCTTTTCCTTCCAGGTCAAGCAAGGCTATTAGCCTGTAGTTTGATGGCTTGAGTTAATCCCCTTTTTTGAAAATCGGTACCAAAATTAAACCCTTCCAAGAATCAGGAGTTATGGCTATCAAGAAGGTGTTGTTATAGTGCGGAGTTAGGATTTCTGCCCAGAATTCGGAGGCCAATTTAAAGACCGGTGCTGGGATTCCATTGGGCCGTGGCGCCCCGTCATTCTTCATGCTCTTAAATCTTGATGACCATTTGCGGATTTGTCCATTCGGCTTGAATGCCGTGTGCTGCCACCTGGGAACCAATTTCCATTGGCGATTTGCCTGGGCTATGGGTCGTGTCACATGGGTCAGCACTTGCTCTGTCCTGTCCGACCATTTTATCCTCCTCAGGACGGTGTATCTTTTGTCCCCTAGTGATTCGCCGATAACTTGGAGGCTGATGGCTGACGGGACTTCCAACTGAAACACTGCTCTCAGTGGCCTGTGATCTCTATCAATTCGATCTTCAACTATAAAGTCTTTCAATTTGGCCGCTAGCCCTTCACCGGCCCTGATGTAGTCGATCCTTGAGGTATCCCGGAAAGTGGGCAAGGGCTCCCAGGCTTTTTTCCACATGTAAGTTGAGATCAGTTTGTGATTGTTGAGAAGGTGTGGGAGGGGTGCTGCCCTGCCTTGGCCCTGAGGAGAGGAGTCAGGTTTGTCGAGGTCCCTCAGAATGAAGTCCCCAGCTAGGATGACCTGATGTGATGAATGCTTGAATAGTAGGTCATCTATTTTCCAAGTTATTAGCTGATGCTTCTTGGTGATCTGTATGGGATTGATATAACAGTTTATTATCAACAGGAGCGTTGGGTATGAATTCTGGATCAGGCCTTCAATCTATACAGTTTGCAGCCCTGGTGAGTTCAGGTTAATATCTGTAGCTTCAAGGGCGCATTCGTGTTCAATGAAAACTGAAAGTCCGCCCGCCGGTCTGCCGAAGAGGTTCCTTTTTATAGCTGGTACAAAGTGCTCGTGGTACCCAGCCAGTGGTATACTGGACAATGCCCATGTCTCTTGAAGGCAGAGTATGTCCCCGGTTTCCAAAAAGTGCTTCAGGTTTTTGTTTCCGTTGATTTTGCCAATCCCTGCTAGATTCTAGGAAATGATGGTTAGTTGCTGCATGCTGGAAACTCCTCTCCCAAACTCTCCCCTGCTGGGCTGGAGTTCTCAGCTGTTAGGAATGTTGCAGCATCCTTCCTGTCAATCCAGTGTGGTCAGAGGTGGGGGGGTCAACCTGAATATCACACTGGTTGTTTCTACATAAAATCCTGATGCACATTGGGTCCCTGGGGCCCAAGTGACTGTCGCCCCGGGAGCCTGCGCTGTTTGTCCCATGCAGGACCGACCAGGGTGACTTTTTCTGGTTAGTTGATGCTAGGACGTGTGGGTATTTTGGGTGCGGCACCCACTGGACATCTATGCCCCACTCGGCGAGTTGTGTAGAGTTACTCAAGATGGCTTGTTGCGTTTCTGTATGCTTCAAGCCTACCACTGTTGAGTCCCTGTGTGTGTTCCCCTTCATGCTCCGAAAATCCACTCATTCTACCTCCCCCGTTTGAGTCTTTTCTAAGATGGCCAAAAGATTGAAGAGGTGTAAGATGTTATTCCTATTTAGGATGTCGTGCTGACCCGTACTCAGAAATCTCGGAGTAAGGACTACCTCATGGGCCGCTGTTGTTGCGCCCGACGATTGGGCTCTTTTTCCCAATCCTGAGGCAGGCTCTGCCAAAGTTGTTCCTGTGCTCGTATTTGTTTGGCTGAATATGACTGATCCTGCTTGGGGCCGATTGCTGTGTCCTTGCTTGACCCTGGAGCAAGAGTGATGCCTGAGTTCTCGTTGTTGTGTGATTGTAGTATCCGACTACAATGTAGCTATTACCGGCTCTATTTGAGGGGATGTGTCAGGCAATACTGAGCTTGTTCCTGCTATGGAATGGTTGTGGGCGGATTTGGCCTTGCAGGTGGCTTTTGGCCCGTCGCACTGAGGATGATTGCTGGTAGTGTGTGCGTTGACTGGTTTCCCGGAATCCGATGCTCCTGGGGTTCTTTTATCCGCCAGTGTTTGGATGTAAAAATTGGGTATGATGAAATAGCTTTGGAGACACCTTGTTGGAGTCGATCGTCGGTGTTCAGTATCTGTATATGTTTCCCTTTAGCCTTTGTCTGTCTTCAATTGCTATTTTAGCTTCTTTTTTGCTCTCCTTGATAAGTTATCTCAGAAAGTGGCTCATGTGCTTAAGGAGTGTTCCTGCAAAGTGGCCCACGCATGGTCTGAATGAGATCTTCCACTCATCTCCTTCTTTGATACAAAGGACATGGTAAGCTCCTAGAAGGTCAAGTTTGGTAAAAATTTGTGCGCCTCTGACTGATTCTAGTATGTCCCGGATGAGAGGTAGAGGGTAACAGTCTTTTATTGTTACTGTATTTATCCGTCTAAAGTCTATGTATAGCCAAAAATTATTGGAGCCTGATTACGAATTTGGTGGTCTGTTGGATTGCCAAACTCGAATTGGCGTGGCTGGAACCATAGCAGTGATGTATGACCGCTGCATTACAAGTGCAGTGGTTCCACCGACACAGGGCCGCCGCAACCACCTGGTATCCATGATCCCTCAGCTGTGGTGCGGTGGTCTTGCCCAGTAATATGCTGGTAGTGCTGCTGCAGCAACACCAAGCATATTATGAGTTTCCTCACAGCCACCGTTTTTATGACGGAGAGGCTGCTATGAAAACAGTGAGGAAACTAACTGGGCACTACAGGGCCCCCTATTGCTTCTGGTCCAAGGGATGCATGCAGGCGGTCACATGGTGTGCTCCCCTATGTGCATGTCCATGCTGTGCAGGAACGTGCTTTGGCACTCCCATTGCAGTGCCTTTCTAACAGGCACTGCCAAAGCACAGTCCGCTAGATCATAAATTAACTTGTAATCTGGCGGACGGTGTGTGGATGAATTTGGCAGTGTGAGAGCAGCACAGTGGTTTGGAGTCCTGCTCCCACAATGCAAAACTAATTATCAGGTCCTTAGTCTTTTTGAGTACATAGAAGAGGGGTGCCCCAGCAGGTGATGAGAACCGTGTGATTAGACCACTCTGAAGGTTTTCTCCAAGGTATTGCCTTAGTGTTTCTTCTTCTGGCTCAGTGAATACACTCTGCCAAAAGGCTCTTCAGCTCCAGATTCAAGAGGAACTGCAGAACCAAATCCTCTGGAAGGAGGTTGGGGTAATCCTTTTGGTTCCTGAAACACATCTGCATACATTTGGTAATGATCTGGTACCCTTTGTATGACATTAATGGGGCTGAATATGTTTTCTTTGGCTATGGGCATCTCCTTGGGTGACCAATATTTTTCAGTTTCATAACAAAATTGCTGATAAAAAATAAGAGGACATAGGGCCAGATGTAGGTAAAATAGATTTACCGAAAATTACCGAATTTTACCGATTCGGTAATTAATAATCGGTAAATCTGAGAGGTGGATATGTAGGTATTCCAGATGTGCTGGAATAACGAATGGGAAAAATTTGGTATTTACCGATTCGGTAAATACCGAATCGGTAATGCCCATTCATTCCTATGGGCTATGAAGCCCATATGAATGAATGGGCATTACCGATTCGGTATTTACCGCATCGGTAAATACCGATTTTCACAAGGGTGCAGGGGGTGTCACTTTGACACACTCTGGCACCCCCAAAACAGGCTTGGGTGCCATGTGGCAGGCATACATGCCCTAAGGGCAGGTCTGCCTGTCACATGGCATAGGTGTGCATGCACACATGTGCATGCACACCGGAATCGGTATTTTACCATCAAATTGGATTTGATGGTAAAATACCGATTCGGTAAGGCCTCTGGGACTCAGAAGAGTCCCACCTACATCTGGGTGCCTCAGTTTCGGTAAATTTACCGAATTTTTATCTTACCGAATCGGTAAAATTACTGAATCGGTAAAAAAATGCCCCCTACATACCTGTCACCCATTTACCGATCGGTAACGGCCAAAATCGGCCGTTATCGGTCGGTAAATGGCCGGAAACGGCTACCTACATCTGGCCCATAGATACAGTTTCTCAGTTAACAAGATATTCCCAATTGCATGATATAGTTGGGAGAAGTTATAGGATCAAAAGACAGATTCTCTTGATGTCTTCCAAAGGTTAACCATAGGGAAGCTGTCATGTCCTTCACTGGCCGGGAAACTAGTGGGGTTTTGTCATCAGTATGTACCTGTTCTGGGGCTTTCTTAGGAACTCAGAGTATTTGTTTTTCTGTAGACCATCTTTCATCCAGATGCATTGCACTTGCTCCACAATCTAACAGGGCTAATACATTCTCCTCAGTACCAATAGGTAACCCTAGAAGCATGGGCAGGAGAAAAAGATTAGTTGCCACTTCCTTTGAAGAACAAATTGAAGGGATGCCAGACCATCCTACCCTCTCCCTTCTTACAGAGAATGGGATCCTGGGAACAAGACAAGCATGAAGATGGCCTCCAGGAAGAGGAATGTCTGCCCAAAAAATTAGGGAGATTGATATCCTTGTCCCCCAGGTACAAGGCAATGGTTTCGCGCTTCCTGCGATTCGTTTTGGATGCCGCAAGGGGAACCATGCTTCTTAGACTTGAACTGAGGTGCACCCAAGATGTCACAAGAGTAACCATGGGCCGGGGCATGCCCAAGAAGCAAATAGAAGTGTTGCGGGTCAAACTCCGGTCCATGGCCTGACATCCCTAGTTTCATCAGGATATATTATAGAAAGGTCCGGCTCACTCTCAAAATCAAGGGTTTAGATACAGTTTCTCACATATGAAATCATGAATTTATGCAGAATCATTATAGTGTGAACAAAATAATTAAACTTTTAGCAAATCAGAGCACGTTCTGATGAAACAGCATTTTGCCTTAACAGCTAAGCACTATCTCACTACATGAATATTGTTTCTGCCCACTCTATGCTAATGTCATCCAGGTTTGACAAGACAAACTAGTTACAAGAACAACAACAAACTAATTTAAATGAATGCAGTTCATGGAGTTAGTAGATGGTCCTTGAAAAGGTGCCCATTACTGTGTCCATGTTGGAAAGCTTGCTTAGAGAAAAGCCAGAACAATGTCAATGGAAATAAACAAACATGACTCTGCTTGACTGCCTGCTGGAGAAAAAATGAGAGTGAACATATAGAAGATGACATCCATTTTAAACAAGAAGGTGTTGAGGCCTAAAATAACTTTGGAAATCCTCTCATTGGTCGGATACTTTTGGAGCCTTCTCCAAATCAAGATTTCTACATTCGGACATAGGGACTGATTTAATGTTTGGCTGGTATCTCACTGTTCCTCCGTGGGGATGGAGTAAACTGCTCTGTCCCCGTGATGGAGGTACTGGCTGTCAAGTTTATAAATGACCGACAAGCAGACAGTCATTTATAATGCATTTCCAGGCTCCACAGTAATGGTGATTCCTGTCAATGTATATCATTGTTTGGTGCAGGTCTGCTTCAGCATATAGCAACCCTGCCCCATGCAGTTTACATTTTTTTATTTTCAAAATAATAATCACGAACAAAGCCTTTCTTCTTGAAAACACAAAACTAATGCTCCCCTCTCCATTAGAGACATCTCCAATGGCAGGAGGAGCATTGTTTGGTTTTTACTGTCCCTCACTATCAAATCTTGCCTGGCAGTGAAGACCAGTAAACAAAATGGCTACAAGTTGACCCATCCTGACTGAGTGGGCAGACATGTAGCCATTTCACTGATGGCCTTACTCTATCAGGCAGGCAGAGAGGTTTACAGTGGTGGTAATGCAGTAGTCACAGCTGTAGCCAAACCGAAGATCCAACCTCATTTAAATTGGGCTGGGCGAATCCTCATGTAGGCAGTATGCATACAATTAAACACAAAGAGAGAAAGGGTAGAGTGGGCCTAATCCTTGTCCTCTTAAGTAATAGTAACAACAATAAAGGAGTTATTCCAAAACAGAAAATCAAGCCAAATATACGAATGAAAGTGAGAAAAAGAAAAAGAAAATTCTTTTAAAAGAACCCGCACTCACCAACCTCGTTGGAGACATGCGTCATCATAGGGTTCCCACCCGAGCAGCCGAATGCCACTCGGGTGTGCTTCAATGCCTGATTGCAGCAGAGCAGGTGTTTTTCTTGGTGAAAAAGTGAGTGTGTGTGGAATCAAGAAGTGAATTACAGTTGTCTTTATTGTGCCCTAAATTTTTATAATATAACAATAAGGCAAGATTAAAAACTTCAGGGGATGTCTTATAAGGTTAAATTGGCCTGTGACATCCACCCAGTGTATATAGTGAAAGGAATCGCGGTCTACATGTTTCAGCCTCTAAAATGCTCTAAGCGCATAGAGTATGGAAGCAGTAGACCCTGATGTGATTGCAATTTCAGGCTGACCATCAAGGAGCGTGGGTCAGCTGCAGAAAAAACAGGTTCATCCTGGTCAGCGATTTTACCATGGGTCTTAGTCTCTTTTTTGGAGCTCAGAATCTTCCAGTGTGGCAAGTCTGCTGGTTGGAATCGACTATGAGTGCCACTAGGCGGGATATCCACTCAATGAGGGCCTGCTCTAACCGATTTTTTATTGTGGAGAAGTTCCTTCAATCCAGCAAAGTCACACCTTGGTCTGATGGGGTCAGAAAGTTGGCCCTCTTACTCTGGTGTCTGGAAGTCAGAATTTGTTTAAGTCCCACAGCTTTTCAGAGATTGTATGGAAAGTCCTGTTGCCCAAGACCAAGGGTCCGCGACCTCAGTGACAGTACTTAGGAGTCAAGAAACACCTTATCAGAGGCCACCAGCTGGGTCTACTCGAGGTCAGTTGCAACTGGTCAGTATGGCACTTCAGTGAAAAGGTATCTTGCAAATTGTTGCGTCTCCATAGCCACACAGAAGGTCAGCAACATGAAACTTGGAGTTCACTTTCTATGTTCTGGGCACAATTGGGAGCAGGTCCATTCCTTCAGGTCTCCTCACAGGTCTCTATTGAAGAAATGTAGTCATTCCTCTGTTTTTCTACAGGCCCAAAAAGTGTTTGACCATCTCTTCCTTGTGCAAGAGGTTTTGAAAGGGGGTGGGATGTTTTTGAAGCTAGGTACCTCTGCAAAATCCTAGGGTTTCACATCATCACTCCACCCCAACACCAACCCTACTGCACAGATTTCTTTTATATTTCAATATTGTAGGTTGAAGTGGCCCTTGGAAAGACGTTCTTTATGAGCCACAGCCCCACCTCCAACTGACACTGCCTTGCCTGATTCCCCTGGTATTCAGACAGAATGTTGAGTTGTAAATGTTGACTTACACAAATATCGAGTTGTAAATATTGTGACACGGAAATATTGACAGCAAGAATATCGTGGTCAAGAATATCGAATTTGAGGTAAGAAATATTGTTTTAAAAAATATATGTCATTAATACCGTTTGCAAAAATAACGTTTTTTGTAGTTATCAATTTTCTTTTAAGTAAATTTAGTGTTCTTTAGTTCTGTAGCGGGTTGTGGGTTTATAGTTGAATAGGGTGGGAAGTAATTTCATTATAATAAATTAACGATTATTTTTTATTTCTTAACATTTATTTAATTTAATATTTATAGGGTTAATTGTGGGAAGTCATATATTTGTAATTAATTATTAATTGGTTGTTAATTAATATTAATTAATTAATCAGTAATTATGGTAATTGTGTTATTTTTTTAAGCTGTGGGTTGTGGGGTTTATAGTGGTAAAGGGTGGGAAGTAATTTATGTTTAATTATTAATAATAGGTCATCATTAATCTTAAATAATTAATTGATATTTAATTAGGGTAATTGTTTATATTTTTGGTGTGTCGGTTTTACTTTTTTAGGGATACAGTGTGGAGACTAAATGTATTTCAATTACTTTATAATTAGTTGTTAAGTACGATTCATTTTTTAATAGAAAATAAGTTTTAATTGTGTAATTCATTTTTTTACAGTTTCATTTTAGCTGTGGGTTGTGAGGATTATGGGGTTAAAGTGTGGGAAGTTAATTCATTTTTATGAGTTTTAATTTGTGTTTTAATTAATAATATTATTTTGATTTTTAATTAATTATGTCAATTAAGGAAGTACATTTAAAAAAAATGTAGATGTGGGTTGTGAATTGTGTGGTGTTATAGGGTAGGAAATAAAAAAAGTTAATTTATGTTCTAATTAATGTTTTTATTTCTAAACCATTATTATTAAAAATATGCATTTGTTTGAAACTAATATTTTATTTTATTTAATATAATATTTGTAGGTATTTGTCACATGTATTTAACATTATAATATGTTTTAAAATATTTTTCTAATATTAAATATATTTGTATTTACATTTTTTTACATATTTATAATATTTTCAAGTATTTTATTTGTTAAATATTTTTTTATTTAAAAAAAAAAAAAATTGTGGTCCTCATCTCACCTTTCAAGCCTCTGCGGGTCTTATGAAGCCGCCTTCTCGAACTGTTGCCCTTACGGCTTACCCCACTTGCTTGGGTCATCCGACCTGCCTCTTCTTTTTGCAAGAGGCCCTGGTGTAATCATAAGACTAATGATATTTACAGTAATCTTAAAGCCTTACCCCAGCTCACGAGAGGGTGCCATATGTTCGTTACCTTGTCCTTAACGCCCTCGTACTCTAACCGCGACATGTTAAACGTAGCTTTTAGCCAATCCTCCCTTTGAGGGGGTAAGGGGTCCTTCCACCTCTTACACACTTCCGTTCTAGCCAGCAGTATCAGATATAACAATAGACCCCTACCTTTCTGAGAAAGGGTCTGGCTGAAGCGTCCAACATCTCCAAAAAACACCAAAGTCATATTGATTTTTATGATAGTGTTGAAAATATCTCGTATATTTTCTCCCACCTCAGCCCAGAATTTTACTAATGTTGGACACTCATAGAAAATATGTATATCGTCTGCATGAGGTGTTGCACAACTGGGGCATTTGGGGGCGGGTGGGGGGCGAACTTTGCAATTTTTGCGGGGGTGTAGTAAAGTCTATTAATGACAAAGAAATGTTTTTTTTTTAAACAGGCAGGCTTGACATACCTGTACATAGTCTTTATTGATGGTTCATATAAGGAATCTATATACGGCCCAAGCGAGGTATCAGTCCAAACTGCGGAGAAGGGGGGTATCGTTTGGTCTTCAACCTCCAACAAACTATTGTACCATATAGATATTTCTTTATTAAGTGGACGATCAGATCTCAACAGATCTTCAATATCTCTATTCCCACTAGTCTCCCCCTTTTCTGCCTCATACCATGAAGTTAACTGCATGTATTTGAATCTTGAGATCCCTGGCCCGATCTTTGCCCTCAGGTACTCCCATGAATGAATACCCCGGAATCCAGCAGGTCAGACCAGTTTGTAATGCCTGCCCTTCTTATAGGCAGTGCCAAATTATCCTTTAGAAAGTCCGGTGTACCTGGTGCATCCCATACCGGGGCATTTTCAGAATGGTACCCAATGCCCCAACTGCACCTAAGCCTATACCATAACTCCAAGGCTGCCCTAAAAACCTTCAGCCGTACCCTCTTGAAGAACCTCGGTGACCCAAACTTGTACAGGAACGCAGCGCCATCTCCTCCTCCTTCCACCCGCACCATTTCGCCCAGTAGCCTCCCCCAGGCTGATTCCCCCGGTTTCACCAGCAACATCTGAATGCTTTTAAAATGGAATGCTGCCACGTACAGCCTTACATCTGGGAGGGCTAACCCGCCTTTTTTTAAGGGGAGGAGCTAGGAGGAACATGGCGGCCGCTAGGTGAACAGTCGTAGCCACCTCTCTCCTTCATGGAGCAGCGAGTGTTTCCTGTAATGCCTGTAATGCCGTAGTTATGTAGTCCCCAAAATAAAAATATGCAATCACCCCCCTGTTCCCCCTGAGAATAAGGACATACCAAGTGGCGATAAGGACGGAGCGAAGCTGTGCTGTGGGAGATATGCCCCCGGATCTTAGCGTGTCTCCGATGGTGTGCGGTGTGAGGCGATAGACCTGCGAGGGTGGCGTCTGGGCGAGTCGGTGCTGGCTGTGGGAGGAGGCAGCCAAGCAGCGGAAGAGGTGCGACTCTGCTTTGCTGACGTTCCGGGTCAGTGGAGGCAGAGCCAGCGGCAGTATCTTCGGCGGCATCATCAGTGTAGAGGCGGCGCAGGAGACGCCGTCAGAAACCGCAAGTTGTCTAAAGGGCTGGCATTACTGCTGTATGTGCTTTAAGGAGGAGGACTGTCAGGAGGGTAGGAAGGGGAGGTCTGGGCACAAAGTGTGAGCAGCGTTTTTAACCCCAACCCCCCTCAGCTCAACGTTTACAATTTTACTGGTGCCCTGGTCAGCTGTATGGAAGTGGAGGGTGGAGGTGGAGCTGATAAGGGTACAGGTGGTGAAGGGAGTACGGAAGGCGCTGGCTACGTAGAGGGGATCCAAAACCAGTAAAAACAAACAGATATACGTTAAGAGCCAGGACAGTGTTTGATGGCAATAAGGAAAAACCTGAATACCCCCACGTGTTTCAGCCCCCATCTTGGAAGTAAGGAAACGTACAAGGAGGGGGAGAGCAAAGCTGAATACCTCTGAAGAGTACTTAAGCGCTAAAAGCATCAAAAGTCGGGGGGAAAATAAGGCAGCAAAGTCAGTAGAGGCTAGTACCAAAGTTACTCCCTCACTTAAAACCTACTACAAGGTAATGTCAAACATCACCACGACTACCTCTATCTTTGCCCCCGCAATTAGTGGTGTCCCTAAGGGTACCCAGCCAGCTCAGTTTACACAACATTTACAGTCCATCCAGCCTGACCAGTCCATTAAGGTCACCCAGTCCTTACCTTTACAGAACACTCAGCCTATTATGGCAGTCCAGGAAACAAGCTGCACGCAGGCACCAACACAGGGAGGTGTTGGTGATGTTGTTGCGAACAGAATGGAAAATCATAATGACCAACAGGAGGCGGCAACAGTACATCCAGATATCGGTTTGACCAATCGTTACTCTATACTAGAGGAGGGTAGATCAAGCAGCACGCCGGTTCTTAGCATAACGGACAGCAGCACTGGTATGCTTAATATGTCACAATCAGCTAAGCATGGACGGAAAATCCGTTTCGCTCGCGGATTTTGCGGATTTTTGGTAAATTCGCAATCCGCGAGATTCGCGAATCTCCCGCAAAATCCGCAAATCCACGAGCAGCGGATTTTGCTCGCACTGCTCGCACTGTTCGCGTGAGTTCGCGGCTTCCCAGTACAACTTCGCGCCCCGCGAATAAGTGCAAAATTGCAGAAATACGATCTTAGCAAAACTGAAACTACTTACCAGGTTCAAAAGTTCAGGCTCATCATTAGTAGCCATTTCCTGTAGTGCTTCCTGAGGGGCCCCTCCAGAGTTCAGTTGCCAGTTGCAACTATTATGTGACCCTGCTCTGAACCTCAGAATAGTTACACATATGCCACAAAGGTCCTGAATTACAGCTAAGGGAGACAAGCAGGAGCCAGGCTGGAGGTTCAAATCCATTAATCAGCCCCTAATTCATTATTGTCAGTTGGGGCAGGGCAGGTGTTGTAACTAATTTTGCAACAATGAAAGCACTTAGCAAGTGCAAAAGATCACTAATCAGGAAGCACTAAGGAAGCAGGTGCCAGCTAAAAAAATATTCTGTGACACATTAATCAGCCCCAAATTAATTCAGGTCACTTGAGGCAGGGAAGGTGTGCTTGCGTTGCCACAATAATGTACACTGACTGGACAACCAGAGGGTGCTGTGATGAAACAGAGGGTGGCATGGGTGGGCCAGAGGGTGGCATGAGTAGTCAGAGAGTGGCAGTGGTGACAGAGAGTGGCAGTGATGAAGAAGAGTGTCCCAAACAGGCTGGACACGTAGAAACAACAAGTTCGCGAAACTTGCGACCCGACAGGTAAGTTCGCAATTTGCGACATTGTACAAAACCCTCGCGAACTGGCAGAAACCCGCGCAAACACAAAAAAAAAAATCCGCAAATTCGCGAGAATTCGCGGATTTTGCGGATTGCGAGTTCGCAAATCCGCAAAATTCGCGAACGCGAGATTCGCAAAATTCGCCCATGCTTACAATCAGCCTCTACAACCTCCCTTGACCAAACAGGTATAGAGCTTCCTATGAACAACACCAAATCAGATGCAACAACAGGTACACTGGCCGATATACTACTGGCAATGAAGGATGAAATTACCAGTAGGTTTACTGTCTCGGAAACTAACCAAGCTGAGCTGGCCAATAGATTCTCAGAATCAGAGGCTAACCAAGCATCAATAAAAGCTTCATGTGAGGAATTAACCAAGAGGGTGGACGAGGTCACGCTTAGAACCGAGGCAATGGAGTCAGAAGTCCCCAAGATTAAGGATGCCCTAAGCACCACTGAAGCTGAGGTTATTAAGTTGTCAGCTCAGAATACGGAGCTAAAAGAGTACATCGAGCGTTTGGAAAACTATTCACGCCGAAACAACTTGAGAATACTGAATGTGCCGGAAGCCATGGAGGGGGGAGATATAAAGGGGTTTGTAATTTCCCTATTGAAGGGGACAGTATTAAAGGACTCACCAGAGGTGGACTTGATACATAACATACAAAGGGTGCACCGGGACCCTTTTAGGGAAAACCTCGCTAAACAAAAGCCCAGGAAGATTCTGGTGAATTTCTTAACCTACTCCATAAAAGAGCAGATTCTTCCTGCTGCATTAAAAGTGGGCCCCATATATTTAACAGCTCTAATCCCTTTACCTTCCAAATAAGATGGGACATATCACATATCACCACATCAAAACAATGGGAGTTGGGAAAAAGGCTAGAGGAGCTGAATAGCTTAGGAGCTAAGGCGCAGCTGAAATTTCCAGCACAGTTGAGAGTGATGTGGGACAATAAAATGCACTTGATCAGGTCAGGGGAAGAAGCAGACACCCTCATTGCTAAGATAAGGGTTAGTAAAGGGGGTCAGGGGGGAAGTAAAATAATATAGTGGGTCTTTTACTATATATGGTGTGGGATCAGCAGGAAATAGTGTAAGATAAAAAAAATTAAAATTGATATGGTTGCTCCATGGGGGGGAAGGAAGGCTAAATAGGCTTTTCCCTATTAGTAGGGAGGGTTCCTCGGGGGCAGAGGGGCACAGGGTATAGGGAGGGGGGGACAGGGTAGGTAGGGGGCACGTGGTGGGGTTATTTTTTAAATAGTTTATTGGTTTTTTTTTTTTTGGTTTTTTTTTGGTCCTCATCTCACCTTTCAAGCCTCTGCGGGTCTTATGAAGCCGCCTTCTCGAACTGTCGCCCCTACGGCTTACCGCACTCGCTTGGGTCATCGGACCTGCCTCTTCTTTTTGCAAGAGGCCCCGGTGTAATCATAAGACCAATGCTATTTACAGTAATCTTAAAGCCTTACCCCAGCTCACAAGAGGGTGCCATATGTTCGTTACCTTGTCCTTAACGCCCTCGTACTCTAACCGCGACAGGTTAAAGGTAGCTTTTAGCCAATCCTCCCTTTGAGGGGGTAAGGGGTCCTTCCACCTCTTACACACTTCCCTTCTAGCCAGCAGTATCAGATATAACAATAGACCCCTATCTTTCTGAGAAAGGGTCTGGCTGAAGCGTCCGTCGTCTCCAAAAAACACCAAAGTCATATTGATTTCTATGATAGTGTTGAAAATGTCTCGTATATTTTCTCCCACCTCAGCCCAGAATTTTACTAATGTTGGACACTCATAGAAAATATGTATATCGTCTGCATGAGGTGTCGCACACCTGGGGCATTTGGGGTTGGGGTGGGGGGCGAACTTTGCAATTTTTGCGGGGGTGTAGTAAAGTCTATTAATGACAAAGAAATGTTTTTTTTTTAAACAGGCAGGCTTGACATACCTGTACATAGTCTTTAATGATGGTTCATATAAGGAATCTATATACGGCCCAAGCGAGGTATCAGTCCAAACTGCGGAGAAGGGGGTATCGCTTGGTCTTCAACCTCCAACAAACTATTGTACCATATAGATATTTATTTATTAAGCGGACGATCAGATCTCAACAGATCTTCAATATCTCTATTCCCACTAGTCTCCCCCTTTTCTGCCTCCTACCATGAAGTTAACTGCATGTATTTGAATCTTGAGATCCCTGGCCCGATCTTTGCCCTCAGGTACTCCCATGAATGAATACCCCGGAATCCAGCAGGTCAGACCAGTTTGTAATGCCTGCCCTTCTTATAAGCAGTGCCAAATTATCCTTTAGAAAGTCCGGTGTACCTGGTGCATCCTATACCGGGGCATTTTCAGAATGGTACACAATGCCCCAACTGCACCTAAGCCTATACCATAACTCCAAGGCTGCCCTAAAAACCTTCAGCCGTACCCTCTTGAAGAACCTCGGTGACTCAAACTTGTACAGGAACGCCGCGCCATCTCCTCCTCCTTCCACACCCACCATTTCGCCCAGTAGCCTCCCCCAGGCTGATTCCCCCAGTTTCACCAGCAACATCCGAATGCTTTTAAAATGGAATGCTGCCACGTACAGCCTTACATCTGGGAGGGCTAACCCGCCTTTTTTTAAGGGGAGGAGCTAGGAGGAACATGGCGGCCGCTAGGTGAACAGTCATAGCCACCTCTCTCCTTCATGGAGCAGCGAGTGTTTCCTGTAATGCCTGTAATGCCGTAGTTATGTAGTCCCCCCCAAAAAAATGCAATCACCCCCCTGTTCCTCCTGAGAATAAGGACATACCGAGTGGCGATAAGGACGGAGCGAAGCTGTGCTGTGGGAGATATGCCCCCGGATCTTAGCGTGTCTCCGATGGTGTGCGGTGTGAGGCGAGAGACCAGCGAGGGTGGCGTCTGGGCGAGTCGGTGCTGGCTGTGGGAGGAGGCAGCCAAGCAGCGGAAGAGGCGCGACTCTGCTTTGCTGACGTTCCGGGTCAGTGGAGGCAGAGCCAGCGGCAGTATCTTCGGCGGCATCATCGGTGTAGAGGCGGCGCAGGAGACGCCGTCAGAAACCGCAAGTTGTCTAAAGGGCTGGCATTACTGCTGTATGTGCTTTAAGGAGGAGGACTGTCAGGAGGGTAGGAAGGGGGAGGTCTGGGCACAAAGTGTGAGCAGCGTTTTTAACCCCAACCCCCCTCAGCTCGACGTGAACAATATTACTGGTGCCCTGGTCAGCTGTATTGAAGTGGAGGGTGGAGGTGGAGCTGATAAGGGTACAGGTGGTGAAGGGAGTACGGAAGGCGCTGGCTACGTAGAGGGGATCCAAAAACCAGTGAAAACAAACAGATATACGTTAAGAGTCAGGACAGTGTTTGATGGCTATAAGGAAAAACCTGAATACCCCCCACGTGTTTCACCCCCCATCTTGGAAGTAAGTAAACGTACAAGGAGGGGGAGAGCAAAGCTGAATACCTCTGAAGAGTACTTAAGCGCTAAAAGCATCAAAAGTCGGGGGAAAAATAGGGCAGCAAAGTCAGTAGAGGCTAGTACCAAAGTCACTCCCTCACTTAAAACCTACTACAAGGTAATGTCAAACATCACCACGACTACCTCTATCTTTGCCCCCGCAATTAGTGGTGTCCCTAAGGGTACCCAGCCAGCTCAGTTTACACAACATTTACAGTCTATCCAGCCCGACCAGTGCATTAAGGTCACCCAGTCCTTACCTTTACAGAACACTCAGCCTATTATGGCAGTCCAGGAAACAAGCTGCACGCAGGCACCAACACAGGGAGGTGTTGGTGATGTTGTTGAGAACAGAATGGAAAATCATAATGACCAACAGGAGGCGGCAACAGTACATCCAGATATCGGTTTGACCAATCGTTACTCTATACTAGAGAAGGGTAGATCAAGCAGCACGCCGGTTCTTAGCATAACGGACAGCAGCACTGGTATACTGAATATGTCACAATCAGCCTCTACAACCTCCCTTGACCAAACAGGTATAGAGCTTCCTATGAACAACACCAAATCAGATGCAACAACAGGTACACTGGCCGATATACTACTGGCAATGAAGGATGAAATTACCAGTAGGTTTACTGTCTCGGAAACTAACAAAGCTGAGCTGGCCAATAGATTCTCAGTCTCAGAGGCTAACCAAGCATCAATAAAAGCTTCATGTGAGGAATTAACCAAGAGGGTGGACGAGGTCACGCTTAGGACCGAGGCAATGGAGTCAGAACTCCCCAAGATTAAGGATGCCCTAAGCACCACTGAAGCTGAGGTTATTAAGTAGTCAGCTCAGAATAAGGAGCTAAAAGAGGACATCGAGCGTTTGGAAAACTATTCACGCCGAAACAACTTGAGAATACTGAATGTGCCGGAAGCCATGGAGGGGGGGGATATAAAGGGGTTTGTAATTTCCCTATTGAAGGGGACAGTATTAAAGGACTCACCAGAGGTGGACTTGATACATGACATACAAAGGGTGCACCGGGACCCTTTTAGGAAAAACCTCGCTAAACAAAAGCCCAGGAAGATTCTGGTGAATTTCTTAACCTACTCCATAAAAGAGCAGATTCTTTCTGCTGGATTAAAAGAGGACCCCATATATTTAACAGCTCTAATCCTTTTACCTTCCAAATAAGATCGGACATATCACATATCACTGCATCAAAACAATGGGAGTTGGGAAAAAGGCTAGAGGAGCTGAATAGCTTAGGAGCTAAGGCACAGCTGAAATTTCCAGCACAGTTGAGAGTGATGTGGGACAATAAAATGCACTTGATCAGGTCAGGGAAAGAAGCAGACACCCTCATTGCTAAGATAAGGGTTAGTAAAGGGGGTCAGTGGGGGAAGTAAAATAATATAGTGGGTCTTTTACTATATATGGTGTGGAATCAGCAGGAAATAGTGTAAGATAAAAAAAATTAAAATTGATATGGTTGCTCCATTGGGGGGGAAGGAAGGCTAAATAGGCTTTTCCCTATTAGTAGGGAGGGTTCCTCGGGGGCAGAGGGGCACAGGGTAGAGGGAGGGGGGGACATGGTAGGTAGGGGGTCACTTGGTGGGGGAGCAGAGGGAAAAAAGAAAAAAATGTATCCTCATCTAAACCTTTCATATAGCCATAGTAACTTTGCGCTAAACCCAGACAATGTTTTTTTTTAAGAGGGAATAGAAGAATATGGCTGGTATGACATTAAGGAATAAAGGGATTACATTTATTTCCTGGAACGTCAATGGGTTAAGGTGCCCCCGGAGACAGAGGTTAATTCTCAAACATCTCAAAATATCAACCGCACAAGTATGTCTGCTACAAGAGACACATCTGAGCTGGGAAGAAAGCACCGCAATCTTCTCCAAGGTTAAATGGGTAAAGTCTTTTAGTGCCTCAAGACAGACAGCACAAAACAGAGGGGTCGCAATATTAATCAAACAAGGAACTCCCTCTAATATATAAGAAAAGAACAATCAGACACCTCTGGTAGATGGTTGACTGCCTGTTTGGCATTTGAAAACTCTGAGATGGTCTGTGCCTCTTTTTATGGTCCAAACACGGATGATTCGACATACATCCACAAATTACAATCTGTGTTGATGTTGGAACCCCCACCACATGTGATAGGAGGAGATTTTAACATGTTGATGGATCCCCTTAAGGATAGATCTAATTTAAGCCATTACAAAGGAGCTGTGAGGGTTTCGTCGGGCACTAGTCAATATGATATGGATTTAGTTGATCTGTGGAGGGAGAAAAAGGGAGATCAGAAGGGCCTTACGTTTTATAGTAAGAAGAACTGTCATTCGTCCAGGATCGACTATATATTTATAGATAGAGGATCCATAGGTAATCTAGGGGAGATCCGAGTACTCCTGAGTCACTTGTCCGATCACGCACCTATACAAGTGGTATATCAGATTAAGGAGGCACAACGGCAAGCACCGAGGTGGAAGCTTAACAGGGCGAAGTTATTGTATCCTGACGTGATCACTGCGGTGCAGGCCCCATCTTTGGAATTTTTTTTACTGACCTCAAACACCTGATGTAGTATGGGACGCCTACAAGGCCAGGCTCAGTGGGAAACTCCACGGAATTATTTGTTATAAGAACAAGTCTGAAGCGGAGGTATTAAAGAACATTGAAGGGAAGATAAGTGGCTTGGAGCGAGAAAGGGATGGTGTTAATAACGGAGACCGAGAGCAACTCACTCAGATCTCAGGCAAGCTTGAAGAAGCGAGATCAGAATATAGAGGGAAATTGGAGGCTAAGTGTAGGGCACAGTGGGACACCAGAGGGATGCAGAATTTTGAGTATGGGGAGAAGGCGGGTGCCCTATTGGCCTGGAAAGCTAGGACTGACAGAGTCAGAAACAATATTAAAGAACTTAACATCAATGAGAATGGGGATGTCTCTAATAAGACCGAGGACATACAGGCTTGTCTTCTGTCCAAATTCTCAGAGTTGTACAGAGAAGATCTGCCCCCCCAGTCGAGTTCGATCCAGACATTCCTTAGAAGTAAACAACCATCAGTACTCTCTGAAGAAAGTAAAAACATCTTGGATGCCCCTTTTACGTTGGAGGAGATAGCGGCCCAGATCACGAAATTAAAAAACAAAAAAGCTGCGGGTTCAGACGCACTCCCGAGTGAAATATATAAATATCTTAAGAATGAGCTCTCAGAAGTAGTGAGGGACACCTTTAATTCAATTTACAGTTCAACAGGGAAGGTCCCCAATACATGGAAGGAGGCAATAATAGTCCTGATTTTAAAACCCGGTAAGGACCCAAAAAAGGCAGACTCCTACCGTCCAATCTCTCTGCTAAATGCTGATTATAAGATCTTTATGGGCATGTTAGCAGGGAGATTGGCTAAATTAATACCAAAGTTAATACACCCGGACCAGAAAGGGTTCGTCACAGGGGGGAGATACATCCAGGAACAAACGCAGCTTCTGATTGGCAACATAGATCTAGCCATTCAGAGGACAGATCCCTTGGCTGTGGTCGCTGTAGACGCAGCCAAGGCGTTTGACAGAGTTTTCTGGACATATCTATGGGAGGTCCTGAGAGCCATGGGGTTTGGCCCAGTCTTTATACAAACTCTACGGAATTGCGACCAAGATGCCACTGCTCGAATACTTCTAAATGGGGCCCTGACTGCGAGTTTTAATATTCAGAGGGGAACTAGGCAGGGGTGCCCGATATCGCCCCTCCTGTTCAATTTATATTTGGAACCATTAGCCCAGATGCTTAGATTGGATGATTTAATAGTTCCATTTAGCTCAGGACAAAACAGCTCAAAAATAGCCCTATATGCTGACGATTTGATATTATATACAGGGGACCCCGAGACAGTTATCCCGAGGGCGGAGGAGTGTATGAGTGAGTTTGGATTGCTCTCAAGGTTTCAAGTTAACAAAACGAAGACAGAGGTGATGTGTTGGAACCTGGAGTGGCCAGGGAGAGTGAGTGAAGAGATGAGATACTTGGGGATATATATCGTAAAAGATATTGAAAAGATACCTGAGCTCAATCTTAAGAGGGCGGTAAGAGAAATGGATAGTCTTTTCAACAGATGGAGTAATCTCCCCCTGACTATTTATGGAAAAAACAACTTGGTAAAAATGATAATATTACCTAAGTTTTCATATCTCTTCTCTTCAATACCATTAACATTTGACAGTAAAAGCTTAATGAAAATACAGAGCAAAATTGGGAGTTTTATCTGGGGCAACAAAGGAGTTCGTCTGGCATGGAAATATTTTATTGTTGTTAACATTTTGTTTGTTTTTAATTTTGAACTGACTGGAGTGAGAATATTAATTGTTTCTCATCAGCAATCCAACACTTTCCCTACTGTTGCACTCACTGGAGTGGAAATAGTAGTTTCTACCCTTCCACTATCCAACACTTTTCCTACTGTTAAACTCACTGGAGTGGGATTAGTAATTTACCCCCTCCCGCTATACAACACTTTCCCTACTGGTACATTTATTGGAGTGAAAATAGTAATTTTAACCCCTCCGCTTTCCAACAATTTCCCTACTGTTGCACTGATTTGAGTGGGAAATTTTTGTTTAAAGATGTTTAAATAGTTTAATGTTTTCATTTATGATAGGATGTGTTTTTAATAGATTTTATGATACTGTACATTCCCCCTCACAAAAACTTCAATGAGTAGCTCCTCCTTTGTTTCGGTGGCAGTGAGCCTTTTTCAGGCCAGATGCAGTGTGAAGAGAAAATTAGCAAATGCTAATTTCTTTCCCATTAACAAGCCCAAGCACTACCAAATTACTCTATTTTCTGTGGAGAACTTTGATCCTCCTGTTTTATGCAGGACAAATAACTTGGCCCAGTAGGAAGAGAAAGGCCTGGAATCTGCTTATTATGAGCTGAGCCAGGGAAATATGACAATTTTGCAAGTGCCATTAGGAGTGTAGTTATGATGAAAGTGACAGTATATCGTCACTCAGGGTACATGTTTACCGTAGGATTGATAACTGACCAGTATCTCTAGGCCGATGTAAGGCCTATGTAAGGGGAAACTGTGCTATGGCACAGTTTTTTCCCATTATATATGGATCAGTAAAGCACACAACTTTTCAATCATCATTTCAGTTCTACACTATGGCCACTCATCAGTGATGTCACTGACCATGTCATGTATGACGTAATATGTGAGGTAATATGTGAGGCCATAAGCAGTGCATTGCGGGGGGTAGTTATAGTAAGCTCAGCTAAATATGACTGCTGAATATCACTGGTTTTGTACGAGTGAAATCTGAGGCTAACTGTAATGTTCCTGTAACCTTTGGTTTTTCAGTGATTTTCTAAGTTTTTAAAAATTCTATTTCCTAACTTTAACGTCCCTGTAACCCTTGTTTTTTTCAGTGAATTTCTAAAGTTTTTTTAAAAGTGAAGTTAGATGCCCATCGCAATGCACAGTGGGGTGGGGTTGAAGACGTGGCCTGGCCTGGCATTGTGCTGCCCCACCCAAGCTTTGTGCTCCTGCCCCCTCCTCCTTGCCATCCATTGTCCATGACCATGCTCCTTCATTACAGCTGTGTGTGGCCATTGTTCTTCCACTGCCCTTCCTGCCTGCCCTAAACAGTTATCTTGCGATCCACCTGATCCCTACCCTCTGTTGTCCGAGTCCATGCACCAGCCCCTCCCTCCTGGCCTGTGTGGTCTGATGTGCTGCCACTGCCTTCCAATTAGCTTGATGTTCCTGCCCACTCCTCCTGCTCTCCATTCCTCAATTCTATGCCTCATCATTGTCCTCCTGCTTAGCAACTGTGCTTATCTTGCTGTGCCTGCTCTCCTTCCCCCTGTCCTCTGATGTCTGTGTGCATGCCCCTGCTCCTTCCTTCCTGCCTACCATATTCCTTGGACCTGCCACCATCCTATCTACTTTGAGTGTTCTGTTGAGCTGCCACTGCCCCTCTGACCTACCTACCATGGTAAGATGGCTGCTGCTGTCACTGCCACCTCCACCCAGCCTGTTCATGTTCCATGCCATTATTCCCTCCCACCTCTCCTCCATTGTCCCTTTTAGTGCCACTCCCTTCTGCCCTCCATGCTCTGTTTTGTTGCAACTGCTCCTCCTGTCTGCCCTGCATTATCTGTTGTGAAGTCTTTTCCCTTGCTGTCGTTTGTCTGTGTCCATCCCCTAACCCTCCCTTCCGTTCTCCATGGTCTTTTGTGCATGCCCCTGTCCCCTACCTCTTGCCCACTGCTAAAAAGGGTTCCAAAGACAACCGGTAACCAAAGACCCTTTTATGTTGCCCGGCGGTATCGCCTCTATGACCCACCGATATTAATCAAATGAAGAAGCAGGCGCTGGAGACTGGAAGGCAGGAAACGAGGATTTTATTCTCTCCGGAGGAGAACACATCAATTCAGACAGCAAGTATCGTCACGAGGTGCTCTAACCACATCTCTGAGGCCTGGCCTCTTATACTAGGGTTTATGACCTTTATTGCACATAACACATTCTCGCAATACTTTAGTACTTGAAAGAACATCCTCGGAATCTCCCCTTCAGACCCGTTCCCACATACATTTACAGTTGGATTCCCCACCCCGGTCACAACAGGTGATGGTTGTCGCACAGCAGGGCATTCCGCCGATTCACGGAATGCATGGGGTTGGTCGGATCTCATGGGGTGGGGGCTTTGATCGATTCGGGGGTCTTTTGATGGGGAGGGGAAGCTTCCTACTGTACGGGGTAATAAACAGTATCTGCAGAGCCAGGTGGCGGCCTGGGAACAGGGAAGACAAACGGGGACACAGGAAAAGGGGGTTTGCATCAAAAGGGTTTGAGGCCATGAAAGGAATGAGGGGAGGTGTCGCGCTGGGAACAGGATGGGATTCCGTGGTGAAGCTGCGTTGAAGAGGGGTTTATGACCCAAGGCATGAGAGAGCGGGGGTTGTCAGCGTGCGGGGGAATGCTTGCGAGGTTAAGAGAGAGAGAGAGACGCGCTGGCTATCAGCGAGGGGCAGGGAGGCCATGGTGCTCAAAATGGCTGCCGCTTACGCGCACGAATGGGCTTGGAAAGGGGCAAGATGGCGCCGATAATGTTGACGTTTTGCAGTCTAATCTTTAACAGTCCTCCCTTTTCAACATATCTTAGCCAACTTGCTTACTCAATGTCAATCTTCATCAAATTCCTAACCTCGGCATCATATATTGCTCTCATACGTTCGTTTTCAAAGTCCACAGTCTTAGGGCAAATACAATTTACACATAATGTACACAGGGGTGGTAGACATTGAATTCCTAAACATAAACCGCATAGTACAACCACAGGAATCAGGATAATGGTGAATAGTCTCCATCCCCAGTTTTTAACGGTGCTCCAGAACCACCCACCCAGCGACCATTCTTCTTGTTCTTGGTGGACTTCTGAAGAGAGTCTATGAAGATGTTCGATGGCCTTGTACACTGAGGGTGAGTTGTCCGGTATGTACGTACAGCAGCTGGACCCAATAATGCGGCATGCCCCACCACGATCCGCAAGAACCACATCCAGGACAAGGCGGTTCTGGAGGGCCACCAAGCGGACCGCTTGAAGTTCAGCGGTGTTGTTAGCAAGGATACCCGCCGTGATGTTCATTGTTGTCTCAACTGCTTGAGTCAGATGTCGGATGGCACGGCTGTTTGCCATCGGGCCCCAGAGGGGGACAAGTCCTTTCATAGCATCGATGAATTGCGCTCCTGTTGAATCGGCTTGTTCGATGTCCTTGGCTCGTTTTTGTCTGTGATGATTTGCTGGTGCCACATAAGTCGGAGGAAGGATGAAGGAAATGAAACAAGTGCCCCCCCAGCCTTTGGGGAGCCAGGTGTAAGCCTTCGTGCCGCAGACGAAATACGTGTTTGGAGATGCCACAAAGGAAGGTGGGTCGATGGAGTCCAGAGTTCTGGAAAACCGGCAGGCACTGTGGCCTACCAGCTGAGTCCCAAGCCCTTCCATGCACATGTGGCCGGTGACGTTGATGACTGACAGGGCCACAGTCAGGGTGGCAGCCGTTCGTTTTCGCAGGTAGGAGAAGGTGGTTCTGGTTGGATTATTGAACACTTGCATTTCAACTTGTTCTTTAGCAGGGATGTCCAAGTGGACTGTGTTGTTGTTGGTCTGCGGGCAGAAGTGTGTCTTTGTTCTGTTCCGCCAGACCCCGTGGTAGAAATGCGTTACGGTTTTGCTGGAGGTGGCATTGTCTTTAAAGCTTTCTTGCAGAAGCATCAGCCAGGCAAGACAGGAGCCGTGAACTGAGAAAGGTGAAGGGATGAATGGTATCGAGTGTCCAGTGGCGTGGGGTAGCAACCCACAGATCCAACAGTTGGTGGCATTGGTGGCAAGGTTGTGCTGGTGAAGTAGTTGCACGAAGGAGTTATTCCAAAATTCCTTTCGCCTCTCTCTGAGTTGGGGAGAGAGCGAAATCAGATAATGTTCCTTCATGGTGGTAGGCTGGACAGTGGTCAAGAAGGTTTCGTGAGCAGGTGCATTTTCTTCCACAATCCAGAGTGTGGTCATGAGGAGAAAGCAGAAGAGGATTGTGATGAAGAGCGCAATAGTCTTTGGGCTATGGAGTCTGTCTGCTTTTGGGTTTCTGCGGTGGGTATTTCCTGTTGCCTTCATCATCTTCTTATTTGGCGCTTCCATCATCTTCTTATCTGGCGCTTCCATCATCTTCAAGGGGCTCGGTAGCGGGCAGAACCACAGACTTTGTTTTGCTTCTCTCCAGGTAACCCTTGGTAGTGTTTAGGTCACCGTTCTGAGATTTAACTCGGTCCGTGGTCTACTTAGCCGAGACTCCCCCCTTTCGACGCAGGAAATACCCTTCTTTTGATGGCACTGTGGGATCAGAGAATTTTGAAAGTTCAAGTGTGTCGGTATCAGGATAGCAGGTTAGTGATGGTCGGTCCTTGTTCAGGAGCTCTTCTTGGCTGTCGATGTTTTCAGTCGAGGTCAGGGTCGAGGAGATCTTCTTACAGTGGTGTGCATGCAGCCAGTTGCGTTTTCCCTCCACCCGTAGTGCTGTTCGGGTGGTGATGAGGACTTGCCAGGGGCCCGTCCACCGGGGTTCCAGACTCTTGGCACGCTGGAAATTCCGGATCAGGACAAAATCCCCAGGCTGAATGGTGTGTCCGGGACCCCTGGAAGTGTCAGGGATGGCATGCAGCACCTGTTGATGGATAACAGACAGCGTTTTAGTCAACTGACATAAGTAATCAGACATTAGGACGTCCGGGACGTCATGAATGGAAGTTGGTTTCGGTGCAGACCAGACATTCATAGGCCGGCCGAAAACAACCTCGTATGGCGTCAAGTGGTGTTTGGTGGGGGTGGTACGCATTGAAAGCAACGCCAGGGGGAGTGCGTCTGGCCATTTCAGTCCTGTGGTAGCTACTATTTTGGCCAATTTTAGTTTCAGTGTGGCGTTATGTCGTTCAACTAGTCCAGCAGATTGGGGGTGGAAGACTGCGTGGAACTTTTGTTTTACACCCAACCCCTTCAAAATGAGTTGGATAACTTCGGCTACGAAGTGGGGGCCATTGTCGCTCCACAAAATTCGACAAAGGCCGTAACGGGGGAAAAACTCCTTTAACAGTACTTTTGCTGTGGCCATAGCAGTGTTGTCACGGGTTGGATATGCTTCCACCCATTTGCTAAATGCGCATACCACCACAAGTACATATTTCAGGCCTTGACATCTGTCTAGTTGGATGTAGTCCATCTGCAGGACTTCAAATGGGTGATTCGGGACCCCGAACCCTCCCCGGGGTACTACAGTTCCTTTCCCGGGATTGTGTTGCAGGCATATCAAACATTGTTGGACCAGGCGTTTGGCGGACTCTGTGATCTTATCATTGTGCCAAACTCTGGAGACAAGTTCAATCATGGGGGCTGATCCTATGTGGGCAGGGGAATGTGTCATAGTCAGTATGGGAATCAGATATGAGTCAGGTAACAACCATTTGTTTGTGTCTTTTGTCCGCCAGCAGCCTTCGTCATCTTTCAATCCCACCCGTGTCCATTCAGTCAGCTCGTGTTGTGTGCTAGCCATTTGAATGTCTCTGATAGTGTCCCTAGCGTCAGACCATTTTTCTGCTTGTGACCTGGTCACGTACATGCGTGTTGTCGTCCTATTTTCAGCTGTCGTTCGGGCAGTGATGTCGGCTAGTGCATTCCCCTGTCCAATAATGTCTGTCACCTTTTTGTGTGCCTGACATTTGATGACTGCAAGCTTTTTGGGGAGAAGGACGGCTTCGATCAAGGCGGAGACTAGATCCCCGTGCAAAATGGGGGAGCCGTGTGAGGTCAAGAATCCCCTCTCCCTCCAAAGGAGCCCAAAATGGTGAACCACCCCAAAGGCATACTGGCTGTCGGTGTAAATGTTTGCTGTGGTTCCTGCTGCTAGAATACAGGCTTGTGTCAGGGCAATCAGTTCCGCTGCCTGGGCAGATCGTTGCGTTATGCGGGCTGTCTCGACTACAGTTCGAGCCGTGGTGACTGCATAGGCAGCTGAAGTGGTGCCATCGGGGAGTTTGATGCAAGAACCGTCCACCCACAGCTCTCCGTCGGGGTTGGGGAAAGCCGTGTCTCTGAGGTCAACCCTACTTCTGGTCTGTTCGTCTGTGAGGGTCACACAGTCGTGTACAGGGTGCGCATTGGGATCGTTTTCTGGTAAGGGCAGCAGGGTTGCTGGGTTCAGTGTGGTGCATCTCTTCAGAGTGATGTGGGGTGCGAGCAGAGTCAGTTCGTATCCTGTCAGTCGTGCACTCGTCAGGTGTTGCGTTTTGGTTTGGTTTAGGAGGGTGTCAACTGCATGGGGTACCAGTACTGTGAGGGAATTCGAGAGCACGATCCCCTCACTCTGTCGGATAGAGATCGCAGCAGCAGCTACGGCTCGAAGGCAAGCAGGCAGGGCTCTGGCTACAGGGTCAAGAGTGGCTGAGAAGTAAGCGCATGGTCGTTGCTTTGAGCCGATGGACTGGGTCAGGACAGATAAAGCGCACCCCTCCCTTTCATGGGTGTAAAGGGAGAAGGGCTTTGTGTAATCGGGGGTACCCAACACAGGGGCCGAGCAGAGGGCATCTCGTAGTTGCATGAAAGAAGCCTGACACTCAGGGGTCCAAGGGAGTGGGAGAGGGATGTCCTTTGCTAACAATGAAAGCAGTGGTTTTACTACAAGGCTAAAGTTGGGCAACCACTGTCGGCAGAAGGAGGTGAGGCCTAGTAGGGAGCGGACCTGTTTCTGGGTCTTAGGGACGGGGGTGTCGAGAATGGTTTGGATCCGGTCAGGAGTCAGTTTCCTTCCGTCTTTGGACAAAAGGTGGCCTAGGTAAGTGACCTGGGGTTGGCAGAATTGCAACTTCTTCTTAGAGACCTTGTGGCCATTTTCTGCAAGGAAATGCAGGAGTTGAATGGTGGCTGTGACAGCTAGTGGAGTGGTGTCGGCTGCCAAGAGGATGTCATCGACATATTGTACTAATACCACTCCATCGGGTAACTGGACTTGATCCAGTTGTCTCTTGAGGGCCTGGCTGTAGATGCTAGGGCTTTCTGTGTAGCCCTGGGGTGCTCGGCAGAACCTATATGAGCGGGCTTTTAGGGTGAAACCGAAGAGATATCGGCTGTCTGGGTGGATGGGGATGGAAAAGAATGCATTTTTGAGGTCAATGACAGTGAAGGTGGTGGCAGTGGAGGGAATCAAAGTCAGGATGGTGGTAATGTCCGAGACCACAGGGTACTGGGGTACCACCACTTTGTTGATCTCTCGGAGGTCAATGATGAAGCGGTATGCTTTCTCATCTCCTTCTCCCTGTTTCTTAATGATGGGCAAGATTGGGCTGTTGCAAACGTTGCTAACTACTTCCTCTACCACTCCTGCGTCTATCAGTGATTGGATGATTTCTACCAATGCCTTCTCGCCCTCGGGCGATATCCGATATTGTGGAAGTTTTGGGAGTGTTGCATCTGGTCGAACAGTGATGTGCACTGGGTCAATCATCATGCGCCCTACATCCGAATCCGTTTTGGCCCACAGATACGGAGGCAGAGTGTCAAGCAGGGAAGTGTCAGCGTCGGTGATGGAAAACATGTGTCGGGGGGGCAATGTCTAAGCAGAACAGGATTGTCGTAAAGGAAAACTCGGACTCCATCTTGAGAACATCTAATCGTTGCTCGGAAGTGTTTCAATAAGTCGAGTCCCATAATTGCGTCAGGGCTATTGGAGGAGAGCAAAAACGTGGTGTCAGTGGTGTTGTTTTCTAAGTCAAAGAGGATTGGGGCGGACAAAGGGTTAGTGGAGGGCGTCCCATCGAAACCTGTCGATGTTATTAGTAAGCCAGACAAGGGTGCCCTTGGAATCAGTCGTTTAGATAATGCACTACGTGTTGCGCCAGTGTCTACCAGGAATGGTGACTTTGTACCCAAGACCTTAGCAGTGACATAAGGGCCTTGCTGGTCAACATGGAGCTCGACTGGATCCCTCCCTTGCCCTAGGCAGTCCTATGCAAAGTCATGAACGTCATCGTAGTCAGATTGCTGGCATTGGTTCTGTCGGGGTCGATCAAATGTGTTTGGTCTACTGGATCTATCATTAGTTGCGTTGTTTGGGGGCCCTCGCTGTGGTCCCCTATTTCTTGGTTCGTTTGCTGAATCTCTAGGATCTCTATTTCTGGTGAGTTCCAAAAGAACCGGGCACTGGGATTTCCAGTGGCCCGATCCTTTACAGAAGGCACACTGGTCCTCCCTAATGTCTGTACGTCCAACGTGGGGAGTTGAAGCACGGTCTTTGGGAGGTGCCGTTTTAGGGACGTTCATCTGATGGTTTCCCCGGTATTGGTCTCGTCCCAGAGTCACCCCTTGCAGTTGTGCTATCATCACCCTCTCCTTTAATTCTTTCTTCTTCCTCTCTGTTGTTCTATCGTTTTCGTTTTTCTGATGTTCATAATATTGGGCCATCTGGAGGATAGCCGTAGGTTTGGAGGCTGCCCAACTACTTTCACTGGCCTGCAGTTTCTGCGAGACCTCCGGTGATAAGCCCTTAACGTAATTCTGGACAAACAGATGGTGTCCGGTTGCAGTGGTCAGGTCCTGGCCGCTGTAATCGGAGAACACTGTTTCAAACCGGGAGAAGTATTCCGATACATCCTCCTGAGGTTTCTGGCGACAAGCCGTTACTATCGACCAGTCCACTTTCTTTTCTGGGATCAGGGTTTTTAATTTCTGCACGATTTTATCCGGGAGGTCTAAAATGGCTTTTAAAGGCTTTTGTCCGGGTTCTCGTTGTCTGTCTATGCCATCAAGTTGTGACCAGTTATGTCCAAACAGCTCAGAGTGGTCGACTTTCCGGATTTGCTTCCACACATCAGCTGGTAGACATAACCCGAAAAACAAGTCGATGTCAGCTAGAGTCATAATCGTCGAACCTAGGGCCGTACCCAACTCAGTATAGAAGGCAGTGGGGTTTTTACGTAGGTCAGGCAGAGATTTCCGGAAGGTCAGAATCTCTTGCCGGTCCCATGGTTGGTAGACCCAATTGTATACTACCCTTCCCTTTGCATCTTTGTTGTTTGCGTCATCGTGAGTCCCTTCACCTCGTGGAGGAACCCAGTAAGGGGCAGCCTCTCGTATCGGCATCATAGTGTTAGGTCGTTCAGTTTGTGGGTCGGTTGCTACGGAGGTAGTGGATTCGGTTTTCGGCTTTTGTTCAGTGAGGTGGCGGAAAACCTCAAGCGTACGCGTAAGGAGGTCCGTCACATCACTCTCACTCTCATCCCCGATATCAACCTTCCGGTACAGAGTCGTTAGGCTCTGTGGACCTTTTTCTTGATATCGGTCCTCGTATGCATTTAAGACGTGGTAACACAGTTGTACAGTAAAGTGTCGTCTGTGACTCCCAGTATAAGAATTAAACACATCCGTGACGGACTCTTCATCCTCCCTCTTCTCTACCAGTATCTTTGCTATCTTGTCGACCCCTGCTCGTTCATGTTTGCTTAGTCTATATGCTCTAACAGGACCAACCCTTCGGGCTTCTGGGTCGCCCGGCGTTGTCGTTTGCGTAACATCTAATACGAGGAGTTCAGCCGGCACGGAGGCCATGGGGGCTGAAGCCGTGGTGCTACTCCCGCTGGTACCTGGGGATAGAGGGTGCTGGGCTAAGGGTTGGGAAGGGGCATATGGAGGGGGCATGTGGATGATCGGAGGACCTAGCAGCAGATCATCGTTGGTTCGCTGTTTTGAGTGTAAATCAGGGTAGAGCGTGGAGGGAGTTCTAACCAGGCACTGGCTTGATGTTTCTATTTCTAGCTTCTGTTTGGTATCCTCTCTTTCTTTTATCTCTTTCTCTAGTTTCTGGGCTGCTAGGTGGGCTGCTTTCCGCAGCTCTTTTCCCAACCTACTCTCAGTTCTCTTTTTGCGTTGTTCGGCTTCTTTTCGCCACATGCCGAAGCTGTCAAGCATAGTGGACGTCGTCTTGTTTTTACCAAGGGCTGTTTCTAGTGCGATTATTCTATCATTTTCGAAGGATCCTATCAGTGGCCACTGACTTTCTCGATCCTTTTTCGTATATTTATGCCACAGCTGGCTATAGGCTATAGCGACTAATCCATGCTTCGTGAACATGTCCTTATTAGGGGTGCCTTCCAGCGGAGCCGGATGGTTCATCTCTAATAAGCGGTCCGGGCTAAACAGGCTACTAACCAGTGGGGAGAAGACAGGCATGACGGATCACAATGGGATAATAGTCAGCACTACCTATCTTATCACTGCGCGCAAAGACTAGACAGAATATTTCTATTCTACGTTGTTTGCACGTAGTGAATACCTCATGAACCAATTCTGAGCAATCAATGTTAGGTCAAAAATAAAAAATCAATATGGTCAATGGGGAGAATAAGTAGGCTCGCAAAAGTTCGCGTCACCTACCCTTTCACTATCTGCAAAGAGGGGACCTATTCTTCCCTGTTTGCAGACAGAGAATCTCCAGAAAACAATCTATAACAGTTAATCAATGGGGGGAAGGGGCAATTGTTCAGTGGGGGAGAAAGATAGGTCCGACGGGTGCGTACCTATCCTTCGCTGTTTATAAAGGGAGAGCCTGTTGTTTCTCCGTTTGTAGACAGTGAATCTCCAATAAATTAACTAAAAGTAATACTAGTATTTTCTCAACAATTATCAATCACTTTCAATTATCTATCACTTTCGCAATTCGTCGTGTTTACACGACCTTACCCGGACCGCATGGACAGTTTCTCGTCTTCCGAATCCAGCGCCCGATCGTCCTCTTCTCTTCGTACTTCTCGTGGCACTCCTGATGGTTCCCAGTCAGGACCGCAGATCACTCGAGAGAGGTCTGTTCGGAACCAGTGAAGTTCGGATGATCGGCTGTCAGACGAGGGTCTATCGGACAGGGTACCTTCCGATCGTTGCAGTCGTTCACTCTGTCGTCGGGACCTCTCCCACTGGATCCACAAGTCGCTGATGGGCCCCACGTTTGGGACGCCAATTGCTAAAAAGGGTTCCAAAGACAACCGGTAACCAAAGACCCTTTTATGTTGCCCGGCGGTATCGCCTCTATGACCCACCGATATTAATCAAATGAAGAAGCAGGCGCTGGAGACTGGAAGGCAGGAAACGAGGATTTTATTCTCTCCGGAGGAGAACACATCAATTCAGACAGCAAGTATCGTCACGAGGTGCTCTAACCACATCTCTGAGGCCTGGCCTCTTATACTAGGGTTTATGACCTTTATTGCACATAACACATTCTCGCAATACTTTAGTACTTGAAAGAACATCCTCGGAATCTCCCCTTCAGACCCGTTCCCACATACATTTACAGTTGGATTCCCCACCCCGGTCACAACACGTGATGGTTGTCGCACAGCAGGGCATTCCGCCGATTCACGGAATGCATGGGGTTGGTCGGATCTCATGGGATGGGGGCTTTGATCGATTCGGGGGTCTTTTGATGGGGAGGGGAAGCTTCCTACTGTACGGGGTAATAAACAGTATCCGCAGAGCCAGGTGGCGGCCTGGGAACAGGGAAGACAAACGGGGACACAGGAAAAGGGGGTTTGCATCAAAAGGGTTTGAGGCCATGAAAGGAATGAGGGGAGGTGTCGCGCTGGGAACAGGATGGGATTCCGTGGTGAAGCTGCGTTGAAGAGGGGTTTATGACCCAAGGCATGAGAGAGCGGGGGTTGTCAGCGTGCGGGGGAATGCTTGCGAGGTTAAGAGAGAGAGAGAGACGCGCTGGCTATCAGCGAGGGGCAGGGAGGCCATGGTGCTCAAAATGGCTGCCGCTTACGCGCACGAATGGGCTTGGAAAGGGGCAAGATGGCGCCGATAATGTTGACGTTTTGCAGTCTAATCTTTAACACCACCACGGCTGTTTGCTATGCATGGTCTTCTGTGTTGCCACAGCCGCTCCCATCTGCCCTGTGTGGTCAGCTTGCTGCCCCTGACCCCTCCCACCTTCCCTCCGTTGTCTCTGTGTATGCCATTATGGTCTCACTGTTGCCCTCAATGGTGTGATGTGCTTCCAGTGCCCATCCCACCTGCCCTCCATGGTCAGCTTGCTACTCCTGCCTTGCCCATTGCACCCTGCTCTCCTTTTTCCATGTGCAGACCCCTATCACCTCCCTCCTGCCTTGATTGGTCAACTAGTTTTCCCCTGCCCCCTCCCTCCAGCCCTTAATGGTCTAATATGCTGCAACTGTCCCTCCTGTCAGTCCTCTATGGTCAGCTTGCTGCCGTTGCCTATTTCCCGTCTGCTCTCTGTTGTCCATGTGCACGGTCCCATTCCCTCCCTTTTGCTTTCCATCGTGCAGTTGCTGCACTGCCATCCAGCTTGCCCTGTGTGATGTATTGTGCTGCTGCAACCTCAGACGCCTACCATGTAAGGTCAGTTTGGTGCCCCTGCCCATCTCCCTTACACCCTCTCTCATCCGAGTCATGTCCCTTCCCCATTTCCTGCACTCCAGGATCCAATGTACCAAACCTGCCAACATTTTGAGTTTGGTAAGAGAGAGATTTTGAAAGAAAATGGGAATTGATCTTCCCCATTGACTTACATTAAAAAAGAAGAGAATTTAGGCAGGAAACAAATAAAATAAAGGCCTTTTGGGCTTGAAAACATCGGAGTCTCCTGCCTGAAACGGGTCTGTTGGCATGTATGGTTGTACTGCCGCTGCCGCTTCCTTCTGCCCTCAATGGTCTTTTACATTGCCACAGCCTCTCTCGACTGTACTGCATTGTTAGTTTGTTGCCTCTTCCTGACTTTTCCCTGCTCTCAATGGACCATTGTGCTGCCACTGCCCCTTCCGCCGGCAAAGCGCGGTCAACTTGTTGCCTCTGCACCTTCCTTCATGAGAGGGTCTTATTCCCATAGAAATTATAGATAGTGCTCTAAACAACTAAAATAAGGACATACTTTCTGAGTTCTCAAACAGCAACAAAGCACTTTTAAATAATTTGCTATCTTTCTTTTTTTTATACAGTTGATCACTTGTCTATATGTTACACTTAAGGGAGAGGATGTGGTTACAGCCAGAGCTGCAGACTTTGCAACTGGGGAATCAGGTTTGGGTTTTGGTGTCAGCTTGACATCCTGTGATTCTGGGCAAATCACTTAATCTGCCCGTGCCTAAAACCAAAACGAATGCATCCTTGTGTAATGGATCTGATGCTCATGTAAAGCACTCCTATATCTTTGGGTCAAGTTTGCGCTATAGAAAACCAATACAATTACGTGTTTTGCACTCCTCTGTCATTTGCGACACTTGCGCTACATTTGGGTGATATTTGTGCTATATTTGGGCTCTTTTTATCCGGAGGCCATCTTGGGAAACTTATTTGGTATGAATTGCCCTAATTTCATCATTTACTTTGGTATCCTCAGAACAAAATGCTTTCAGTTTTCTACTTCGACTCCATAAAGATGGCGTTCATATGTGCCAAATCTTTGTCATCAGTTCAAAATGTTAGCATTTTAGTTGCTCATTAGAACACTGTAGTAGAACTGCTGTCCCAAAGAACTCGCTGCGCTCCTCGCAGCAGACAACGCTGCCACTGATCTTCCCCGCTGGAGGACTCAGACACGAGCATCCCCAAAGAACTCACTGCACTCCTTGCAGCAGAAACCCGCTTTCTCTGATCTTTACTGGCAGACCAGGCCAGAGCGATCCCAGGGTTCATCACTCATTCTTTGACATTTGCAATCAAACCGGAGCAATCCCAACGTTTCAGTTTGCCCCACCTTCATTTTTGAATTTTGACCAAGTCAGAATGGTCCCCACATCTCCATACTCTTCCCCTCGAGGTCAAGGGCTATGAACTTGTTTAACATGACCCAGAAAGCCAGATTACAAAAAGTAACGCAAAACCACTGGTGCGTCAAGAAAACTACTCTCATTCCCGCCATTAATGTTATTCCTGTATGCTTACAGTAATTTTTTGACTGGAACAGCGTGTAATTACACATAATGTAGTAATTTGGGAAATTTCGCATAAAAAGAATATTACATGAATTATGCCACTGTAATTTAAATTTCGCCCAGGTCTAGTGGATGTAAGTATGTGGGACAGTAGACATGCGCCTATGCTGTCCCTTTCAAATGGACGGATATTTTTTACCCAAATCTAAAAGCATGGATGACAAATTTACCAGTCTCAGCCATCTGTCTGTTCTGGGTAGTTAATCCTAGCCTTGGTGCTGTGCTAGGATCAGAGGTAAAGGTGGCAGCCGGTTGATGGTAAAACAACACACGCCCTGGATTTATATAAATCATTTATGAGCAAGGTATTATTAAAGAATAATACAATTTATAGTTTAGTAAATCAAGTCATCCGAATATAACAACAATACATTAAATAGCTATTTAATTCCTCTATAGTATGATTGATAGATTAAAAACAAACATGTATGTGTTGTACTGTTGGATTTAATGCACCACTACATCACGAAGTTCTCCTGCTAAGTTTTTAGCAACCAATTCACTTGTATTGATGCCTATATGAGAGGAAGGAAGAATAAAAGACAATTCATATAAATAGCATCGTTTGTAAAGGGCGTGTGTTTTAGAGGCTGTACTTGAGGGATGTGTATATGATCCATGCATAATAGTGCAGGGCCACGGGGAAGGACTGAGTTGCAGGAGTGCAAGAGTGGTTGTGTGGTTGTAGGATACGTTTAGGGATAGGCAGGGGGTTTAGTTCTTACCTATCATAACTGCAGGGTTGTCTGCAAACAGGCAGCCAGCACAGCAGGTGAGGGTGCATTCTGGAGAGCACAGTCTCCTTGAGGAGGGTGAAACGGAGATGGGATCCGGGTGCACCTCCGGGAATAGGTGTTTTCAGCTGACATGTTTAACAAAGTCAGTGGAACGTAAAATATGGTTTTAAAGTTACTTGTAATAAGTACTGTATGCTCCTAATATCATCGGAGGCTCCACCCACTCAATTGAGAGGGCGGAGACATGTAAGTCTAAACCAAGGAGTAAATATCAACTCAGAAATTGTAAATAGCAAAAAATTGGAGCGTTACCTATGGGCGTAGTGGTAAATATATATGTGAGTAAATATAAACGTGTATAGTTTCGTCTGTGAATCGGGCCCATTGTGTTCCACAAATTAATAACTGAATACATTATTGCTGTAGCAATACCTACTTTTTAGAACATCCCATCTTAAAATACGAGCAAATACAAAAATGTATTTTTGATTTTCATAGAGGAAATTGCCGTTCTTATTTTTGCCAAATTTCCGTATCAAATGTAGGCGCTTTCAGGTTTTAGTGTCTAGACACTGTACATTGCACGTTATAATTTTCCTATAGTACCCAGGATTTTTCTTTTTTTGCTAAATTCGTTTTTTTTCCAGAAACAAAGTGGACATTAAAGAATTCTCGAGAACGTTTTTTAATGCGCTGATAATCCTGGCCTGTGAAACTCCCACAAAGTGAAAAAATATTCATAAACATTGCCTGATCCACACAAAGCAGTGAATGTTTTAAGTTTAAATCCTATAATGGTTATGACCTTTCACCTTATTGTAACTCTCTATCCCATTAGTGAAGCTGGCAAGGATGAAAGGGCACTAAAGACAGAAGTACAGCAAAGGTTAACAAAGTTAGTGGACAAAACAAATCTGATACTGGGAGTGAACTTTCACATGCAGCAAGAAAATAAACACCAATGTCCTGGCCTGATCTACACAGGAGAGGGCCGAAGCCAAAATATTACATTTTATCGTGGCTGAGCTCCAGTTTACAAACACGCATTTTTGCTCGAAAAGTATGGACTTTCTTTCGCTTAATAATCAGGGAAAGCTCAGATTGCCTCTGTAGCCTGGAAGAATTCTTGATTTCATCAAACGTGTTAATGTGACGATAAATAATTGCGAAAAGCAAACATAAAATGACGTTTCCTAAAGGGAATGATTTTAAATCTGTAAGGTAAGCAAGTAACAACCCACCACTGAAAGGCAGAGCAGGTCTGGACATAGATGTGATAATGTTGCTGCATTTTCACACCTCACTATTACATGCTTAACAAATGTACCATGTCAAATGAGTAAATAAATGTTATGGACTGTTATGCCCCTTGACCACTTCTGCTCCATTCTTAACCCACTTTCATTAGAGAAATTGTGCCCTATAATCATTTATAGCATTTCTCATATGGATCTAAGAATTGCTGTCATCAATAACTTCTGTTCACAGTTTCTCTGGATCTCAAAGTCCTATTTCTGCTTTTGTGGCCCTCGGTTATTGATTAGTATTCCTTTCAAATTTTCCAAGACTTAGCATTATTTTTTCTCTTAGTTGCTCTCCTCGGATGCTGAAGATGAATCCAGACGACCTGCCCTGACATGTGAAGTTATTAATATATAGCACATGCAACAATAGTTAGGCCCTGCCTGGAATTGAGGCACAAATCCACGTGGAGATTCCCAGTAGTCGGATTTACTTTTATCACATTGTACCTCCACTTGAATTTTTGACTATTCTGAGTTTGAACTTTCGGAAGGGGAATAACAGTGGAGACACCGAATTGCAGTGTGGGGTTCGGGGGAGCAAGAGCAGAGAGGGGCTGAGAGGGTAGAGGAGGAAAAATGAAGAATAATTTTAGCAGAGGACATCATTGCTCACCCCTTCCTAAGGAAACAGCTTGGCTGGGGCTAGAGAACGAGGCTTGGATGCTGTTGCAACCAAAGCCTCATGCAAATTGACCAACCAAAACTTCTGGCCAGTAAAATCAAGTCCATTGTTCCCACATACATTATTTTTCTATTTTTTAAACATGAAATAATGCATTATATTTATTCATATTTGTTACTATTGTAAAGTATTTAGTTTAACATTAAATCCTATGGGATTGTATTTTAAGCCCCTTTGTTCATAATTTTTCATAGGCATTCGTTACAGGATCAATGGTTGACCGTGTTTTGTGTTGCACTCGCTAGTGTTTCTTTTTTTGCAGCAGCAACTTACGCTTCTAAGTTTGGCTCCAACCACATTTTCAGGAAAAGGGGTCTTCACTTTTAAGTAACTGTGGGCCGGATATAGGTGGCTAAATACCGGTCGGTAACACCAAACAACATCGCAAATAAGGAATTAGTAAAAATAAGGGAAACCAGTTACCTCCATCTCCATCTGCTGGAGGCTAGCCACTGCATGCCTCCTGGCTTTTGGTGCTGGTGGTGGTGGTGATGCTGGTGGTGATGGTGATGGTGGTGGTGGTGGTGATGGTGGTGGTGGTGGTGGTGGTGGTGGTGTGGTGTGTTCTGCAGGCGACAGGACCTCCTCCTCCTGTGTTGTCTCTCTCCTGGGTGCCTTTCCTGTGTTACACTCTGCAGCCCTGCGCAATGGCTCGCCTGTGGAGACAGAATGTACATTTCCTCACTTGTCTGGCAGCATTTGCGTAACAATACATTTCATGACTGCCAATCAAACTGAGTGTCCTCTGCTTGCTAATAGCTGATGTGTGTCACATGCCTTTGGGTTCAGTGGACTGACTGTTATGATATGTGTTACTTCTGACTATATCTCCCATAATGCTTTGCTGGTTTTTAATAAAACATGTACTGGAGTGGGATTCATACTGCCTCATTGGGTATTGGGGTTTGGGGTTAGGGTGTGGGGGGCACAGCATGCTGTGCATGCATTTTACCCTGCCTGTTGCCAGCTCTGGCTGAGCTGTCTGCATCCCCAATCCCACTCACACTCTCTGGCTGGAGGGTGGACTCCACCAGGAGATCAGGGCAGTTGGTGCATGTGCTGTGTTTCTCCCTCCACCTGTGAGGTTGGCTTGCTTCATTCTCTCTGCCAGCCTCTCCTTTGCACGCTTCCTGAGGTCATACCAGCATTTTTGTGTTTTTCAATGGAGCGCTGGGTTACTCCAATGGCATTAATCCTTTCCTGGATAACCAGCCATATCTGCTTCGTCTGAGATTCAGGCACGTGAAGTGAATTTTGTACTAAGAAGTTTTGTGACCTCCTCAATAAGAACCTCCAGCTCCCTCTCACTAAATTTATGTTTTCTCTTGCGTTCACCTGCCTCCTTTTCCCTCTCCTGATTGTCCATATCTGCTCTGTGTTCTCAGCAGAAACTTGAAAGAGTTGCTCCTGGGTTGTTTGCTGTGCTCCCTGCCTCTCAAACAGCTTCAAGATCAGTGCAGCTGCATGGGTGTGGCAACTTCCTGGTTGTTAGGTAAATACGGATGCACAGGATTGGCTGATTCGACAATAACTGATTTTTTGAAATACCGATTCGCTAATTACCAAATGTGTATTAAGGAATCGCTGATACCGATTTGGTAGTGGGGAATTGGTAATTTTTTTGCCGATGTTTACCAAATCCCTAATTTTTACAGATTATTACAGATTCAGTCATTTTTACCTACATTGAAAATACAGAGTTTTTAATAGCGAATCTGTAAAATTTGCTATTAAGGACTCAGTATTTTGGAATTATCTACATCTGGCCCTTTGTAACTAGCCAAAAGTAGTAAAATTACTCAAAGTGTATGAGTAAATTGCATGTGTAAATTACTCATTTCAATAAAACTTTATTCGGTCTAAAAATCAATAGGCCTAAAAGTTCATGGAAATATTACACATAGCTATAATCACACTGTTAGACCTGTCTGGCTTTTTGCGTTGTCCCTCCAAATTATTATTTATTTTGTCCCCTTTTTGCCCCTCATACCCTTAATAATTTTTGTGTCCACTAACTTTTTCTAGGTGTTGGTCAAGGGGATAGGTGTTCTTTTTCCCCTCATAGTTTTTCACCTCAGGCCCAGAGGCCTGTTCTGACAGGAAAAGTTGGAGTCACAAAATGGTGGCTACCAACTGCCCTAACTGCCAAACCCAGAACTTGCCCATAGACTAGTATAGGGCGTTCCAGAACCTTCTGGTCTCTTCTGGACCTCTGAGGGTCAGCCTATAAAAGGCGGAATGCTGGGCAGCCATTTTGTCTTCCTGAGAGAGTCAGCTGGAGGACAGGCTGTAGCTAAGGGTGGGAAGAGGCTAGACATAGGGTTGACCTCCTGGACTGGGAAGCTGCCTTACTGATCCACCACACTACCCCCCTTTGGGTTACTTGTCCTGACCCCGCTGTTGAGGGTTACTGGAGACCCTGGGCGCCTGACTAATCCCTTGACTGGAAGAGTAGGGAAGTGAACAGGAGAAGGAGACTGCAGCCTTGAAGAGTGTGGTCCTCTGCCCAGCATAAAGATCCCAGTGAGACTGTTGCAGCAAGAATCCCAAACGGAGTGGGGCTAACCCTTGTACCCCTTTTGCTCAGCTAATTAAATAGGTTCTGCCTGACTGCTGGTGCCTCAACCCTACCGTGTCCCTCTTCTTACCGGTTGCAGCGAGGGCTGAGGGAACGGTGGTAGCGTGACAACGAGCTGTTCTGGCTCTGGACCGGCGTGGGAGTGCCGAAGAAGCGGAGGCAGGGAAGCAACGAGCCGTTCTGTCCTTGATTGGTGCGAGGCGAGCAGCACCGATTTGGACCTGCAGCAGCAAGCCCTGAGGTGAGGAGCGGACCTGGAGAAGCTCTCGGCGACTTCCGGGTGGGCGGAGAAGAAGGGCAGCGCAGTGCGAGCAGCGCGGTCTCTGTCAGTGAGACACTCGCTTCTCGCGCATGCCCCGTTGAGCCGCCGGGCTCCGTGAGGCGGAGCCGGATCGGAGGAGCAGGAAGAGGCAGTGGCGCTCATCTGCACCAGTCCGTCCCTGCAGCGCCAGGATAGTGGAAGCGGAGCTCGTTAGCGCCGGGCCGCCTCCGCATTGCCAGCCCGTAATTTTGTGGCCGACGATTGGAAAACGACTGCGGGGTCTGAGGAGAGGAGAACCAGACCCCGGTAATCCCCGCGCCAGCCTTGAACAGGTGGCTGGTTGGGCGGGAAGCGCTCGTCACAGCGGCTGCCAGCCGGGGCCTCTGTAAAGCGACTTGGCAACTCCAGAACGTGGGGACTTGAGACACTTCGCCTCCCCATTACAGTAAGGTGCACGGGGGGGGGAAAGGAGGGAAGACTGAGCCTCTGGGAATCAATCCCCTCTCTCTCCGAAGAGCAGAGGAGGGGAATTCTTTAAGGGTCTGCCGGTGTATGAGGAAAGTGGTGCTCAAGCCTGCAGGGAGACACATTGGTCATTAGTTGTGTTCTTCCACAGAGTGAAATGGTGAAGGGAGTAGCTTGAGAGAGCAAATAGCAAAGAAAGGTTGCTGGTGTCAAGGTAGAACCCGGTAACTTTGAAACCTTCAGTAACTGTGTACGAGAAAGAGGGGGCTAGTAGTGCTGTGGGAGACAAATATTGTGTACTGCATAGTAACCTTATCTAACTAATTCTGGAGATTGATTAAAAATGTACTAGGGATGTTAATTGATGATTTAAGTTAGCCTTTCTACAGAGATTGTAACAATTTCATGACTAAAACTGTACTGAGTGGTAAACTTTAAAAAGGAAAACTGTTGGAGATGTTGATTTAGTAACTGTGAAAGACTAGGTACATTTACAGATTGAATGTATTATATTAGATGTGAATTCTGAATGTAAAAGAGCAAAGATATTATTTTTATAAACCAGTACTTATTTTTCCAAAATTGGTGTAGCGTCCTTTTTATGTGTTATTGCGTGGATTTACTGCTGGGTGGTTTGCAACCTTCACACTGTGCCTCTAGAATTGCATGTCTTGCCCCTAGGCCAGGCTACCCTAGGTGACCTAACATCCCAGGTTCTAACACACACATAAAATTGAAAAATGTTTATACGTTAAAAAGTTATAAAATGAGTGCATGAAGCACCTTTAGCGTTCAACAGCACATCAAATAATACGTTAAATAACCATGCTTGAAATTAGCAAAAAGGTGCAAGTCGAAGTCAGATTTCAGTGCTCCATTACAGTGGTATAGGCAGTAGATGCAGTTTAAATACCATGAGGAGTAGATAGAGAGAGAACAAAAACCTCAAGTAGGGTTCGCCATGCGCTCCTACTATCCCCCGGGAGTAAATCCAAAATCGCTGTCAACTCAATATACTGAGCCATACTGCACGTAAAATTCTAACAGACTTACCAATCATGGTGTGTCTAACCCTAAGTAGTGCTTTCAAAAAGGCACAAACAGTAAAAACAATTTCCAGTGAGCACAGATATTGTAAGTGGAGGAGAACTGGGCTACAGTGGTGGAAGCCTACTCTCCATAACATGGGTCTCAGAAAGTGCTTTCATGCAAGGCAGTGCAATTTACAAAAGAACATAAAGTGCAATAGTGATTGTGCAGAATGATTATCACAGGGGCAGGAGAAAATTGTGTTCCCCTCAGGGTCTAAGATGTGTTTGAAAAGTAAACCCCAATAAATTGTCCCTGCTCTGAATCGGAAAAGAAGTGACCACTCCCATCTTGACAGGTCAAGCACCAGTTACAAAGGGGGGGGGGTCATCTTTATATAAAAGACTATAGTAATGGAAAGCCGAGGGCTTGGATAACTCGTGTCTCAGCCTGATCTTTACACAATAGTCCTTAAATAAAGTTTTTACCTCCTACTTGGCCTTTTTAGGGGTACAACTGGGTTCAGTAAACCACCAGGATATACAGAGCAAACTGAGAATATCCCATATATAACTCTGCCAGGGTATGTAGCGTGCCTTATCCAATGTCAGGCAGTCAGATATAATATCCTTACAAAGTTTAGCAGCTGGGTTCAAATAAATACTAATCCATAATAAAAGCGGTGCCAGCTGAATATGGTCCTCAATAAAACCCTGGTTTAACTGAAAGTGGGTAATGAGTCTGGGAGTGGACGGCGGTGTACCTAGCTGCCATCGCAAACAGCAGTTTTCCTCTGCCTGAAGAGAACAGCATTTACTGACACCCCATACTCCAGGTCCGTAGTGGCTACACTGATGCATTGCGAGTTGTAAACCTTCAGTGGTGGAAACACAGTCACCCTAATTTGCGGTCTAATGAGGTTGCATATTGTACCCGCAGTTTTAAATAGTTTAATACATGCCTTAGTAAGATGGGGAGTCCATGATCCTGTGGAACTGAAATGTAATCTTTAATAAAAAAAGTTTTCATCAGTCGTCAAAACATGCCCCTTAAAACTAATTTTATTTAGCCTTAATTTGCCCCGGCCAGAGGACATGATGTGTGACCTCTAATAATTAGTACACAGATTCAGGTTGTGCATAAAGGAAGCAAAACAGTCCACCTGATGTCATCTCAATGCTTTTGGGGTGAGGGCTGACAATACCGCATCATCAGCATACAGTAAAGTGGGGACTGGGGAGCCTACAATTCAAGGTATATATGTGTGGGTAGTAGATAAATGGGCTTTTAATCTACTGATATGTAAAACAAATAATAAAGGTGCCAATATGCAAGCCTGCCTCACTCCATTCTTCAGCAGCAATTCAGTAGAAAGCTCCAAAAGGGAATTTAAACAAACACGAGCTGAAAGATCTAAATGCAGGCAGTACAAGAAATTCACTTGGGATGCGGGGGGGGGGGGTCCACACCTTAATCCTGCTACATTAACCAGAGTTTGGTTCTGTTCACTGAGTCAAAGGCGGTGGATAGGTCCAGGAAAGCTACGTAGATGGAGGAATGCTTGACCTTAGTGTATTTAAAGATGGCCAGAGCCAGATTCAGACATTGTTCGTTCATCCGTAGTTTTGGCCGGAATCCACATTGAAAAGGGGAGAGTATGTCCTTGTCAGCTACCGATTCGATCAAACGGTCATAAATGACCCTACCAATGATTTTAATAGTGCTGTAGATGAGTGAGATAGATCGATAGCACTTGGGTGGCATTCGGACACCCTTTTTGAATATTGGTACTATTGTTGCAGTAGACCATGACGGGAAATAGTAGTAGATAGGGACATGTTAAATGAATTCGTGATAAGAGGACCACAGATTTCAGGCATGCATTTCAACTAAACCATTGATACCCTATCTGGCCCTTACTGTGGTGGATGACCAACTCAACTTCCTTCAAAGTTAATAAGAGTAGCAGAGAATTCTGCAATCTGTTAAGGAGAGTAGCAGAGATAATTGGCGTGCCCTCAGTGTGGTACATAGTGGTGAAGTGGCTAACCCAGTCCGTGCCTGAGATGTTATTTTAGAAAGGGAGATTTATAGGGGAATTCCTGGAACAAATTAACTTTACTAAATCCCAGAAGGATTTACTGTCCTCTGACTCAGTTTTTTTGCGCTTACGGTTGCTGGAGGCAAGGCGGAGCTCCGAGTTGTGCTGAGCGAGCAGAGGGCGGCGAGGAGCCGGCAGCCGACCCCGAGAGCAATCAGCCTCCCGCCTTTATAGAGCCGAGGAACAAAGGAGCTAAGGAGTTGTTGAGCCCAGAGCCCGGGAACGGGTTCGACTACGACAGTGAGGGCAGCATAGAGGCAGATACAGCCACATCGCATTACAGGAATCAAAGGCAGAGGTAAAAAGCAGTAGAGTGGGAGAGCGTGGTTGCTGTTAGAGCTGACCCGAAGTACTGGGCCCAGGTACACTGCAGAGGCAGCCCAACTAGGTTGGGTGCTGCCTGCAGCCCCCAGTGTGCCCTGCTCTCCTGCTCTGCACCGCATTGCATCACCTTCTCTCTGCCTTGCCTTGTTTTGCTGAATTTACCCCACTTCGTTCTGTGCCTCAGTGCCTTCTGTGTTTTTCATGCAGCACTTAGCCGAGTACAAAATAAGAGAACAGTCAGTCACAGCCTCAGAAGCTTCTGTAACCTCACTGCCTCTGTGCCCTGTGTACCCCTCTGAACCCCATCCCCAGGAGGGACTTCGCAGGGTGGAAAAATACAAAAACCCCAGAAGAACACAGTGGTTCCAATACCGCCAGTCTGATTGCCCCCAACGCCTCAACCTCTGTAGGCTAGGGTTACACATCAGTAAAAACAACAGCACTGATAGTCTACCCCAACGACTCTGGGTCCACCTAGGAGTCTAGCCAGACAGCCAGAATGAGTCTGAAGGACAAGGACTTGACCAACGGGGGTAAAGCGAATAATCCATTGATTGACTGTAATTGATTTTTAGTAGGGTCTGCGGAGAGGAATCATTTGAATATTATCTCATACATCAAAGTACATCAAAGTATCCAAACGCAAACCACCAAATAAAACACAAATAAAAGCACCAAACAAGCACCAAACAAGAAAGGAGGATGAGATCCGGCAAAGTCAGACAGCTTTTACTTGAACCGAAAAGGAAGCTAAAGTTAAAAACAAGGAAACTTGAACCCGTAATGATGCGGCAATCACCTGAATCTGAGATAAAAACCTTAATACCCACAATGCCTACAAAGATTAACCTAACATTGCCATCACAAGCACAACTGCAACTCCAACTGCAGCCAAAAGTAAAAATATAACTGTAAAAATAATGGAAAATGTTCTCACGCTGCCTGAGCAGAGGCAGAGCACTCCATTAAATCCCTCTGAGGAGTGTAAAACTCTTGGTCTGGTGTTTACTGTTACCCCAAATTTGATTCCGATTCCAGATGGCCTTGGCGATGGCACACAGTCACTGCCCTCTCAACTGCCCCTTCAGTTGCCACTGGCACCACAGACACTGCAGTTATTGCCACAGCTACCATTGTCTTTCACAACGTTAAAGGACTTAAATGACTTTATAAACATTGAAGGAATGTCTGTGAGGAAGACAATATACACCCATCAGCCAAAGATATATACAAAATCCTCTTTCCTGAAGGACCCTGGGACAGCTATTTACAAAGAGGCTTTAAACACCACTTCTATTAAGTAAAACTGACTGCAGTCAGGGCCAGACTGGGAACCAAAACCGGCCCTGGCAAAGTTCTCGCCCCCCCCCCCTCCTCCGGGGAATGGGGTTGTGGGTGCCTCCGAGCTCTTTGCCAGGGCTGGTTTTCGGCCAATTTTGTTACAGGGCCGATTTTGCAGCAATGCTGCAAAAACAGCCCTGTAACGAAAACGGCCCCCAGGGGCCCCAAACCGGCCCCCACCCATGCGGCGCACCGGGGGATTGCCCGGTGCCCGGTACCGCCAGTCCGGCCCTGACTGCAGTCCTCTCTTTACCAATCCAGGGGAGACTTTACTGTTCAAAGGGACGAATTGTCAACTTCACCTTGTGGAGACAACCGCAATGACAACGTCAACCGGAATCAGAGGAGTGGGTGATTCTATCAATCTTGCAGCTAGAGGAGCAAATAGTCAAAGCGGGGTTGAAACACGCTCTCCCTGTTCTGGAAAATACATCATAAAAAATACCATGTTGAGCTCGCCGAAGATGGATAAATCCTCTGAGCTGGTGAAACATTTCCACTCAGCCAGTGGAGTTAAGACAAATTCAAGTCAAACCAGCACGCCTCACATAGAAATCTCAGATCCACCAGTTAAAAGTAAGGTTCAGGACAATCGTGACCATTGTGACCGAAAAGCACAAGACCCACTTTCTCAATCAAATAACAGCTCTCATATTCAGTTTCAGTTTCAGTTTCAGTTTAAGCTTTATTTCGATATAAAAACATATCATAAAAGCTGCACATCACATCAATAAAAAACAAAATTGACACAGGCAGTACGATGAACAACATACTTAACAGTATACAATATAAAAACAGTCAAAATAGTTTTTAAAAGGGAAAAAAGAGGGGAAAAAAGCATACTACTGTATCAACAATTTTTTTGCCGTTCTTAAGCGCCAGGCCCAACCTAAGAATTTTGCCATGCAGCAGGCGAAAAAGGGTCTCGCATCGGTGTACAATATGCGCAGGGCTTCCAGATGAGATCTTGTTCCCAGACTCCTACATAAGGGTCTCAGCCACATCTTTCTAGGTGCTACATAGATATTGCATTCGAACAACAGATGTGCAACAGACTCAACCCTCATTTCGCAAAAGGGACAAAATGGCACAGTTTGTAAGGGCGGCTTCCAGGTTGAGGTAAATTGACCAAGAGGGAGTACACCTAACCTGAATTTAATGTACAGTGCTCTGTCACCTGAATTGTGGATAGAATCCAAATAGGGTTCCCTAAAAGGGAGTTCTTTAATTAACAGAAACTGGGCGACAGATTTACAGTGATTAGAATTGCACATTCTTTCATTGTCCACCCAAGACCAGTATGCCTTTTTTAGTAATTGTTTTGAGGGCGCGGATTTATTATCCCAAGCATCTCCTAACCCCAGTTTGTAGAGAAGGCACTTAATATCCCTAAACCAGGTAATCTTGTAGCATCCTGGAAGGGACAGAAGATCTTCCAGAGCATCTGCGTAGCTGTGGAGTTCAGGGACATTCCATATTCTAGACCATAATAAAAGAGGGCGTAATTTTGCTTGGTCACATATTGGGCGGGAGCCCGCATCTAGAAAAATGGGGATTGTAGGAGTACTGTGGGGCAGCCTCATGAGGTCTTTATGGAAATTATTATCAAGAGAGGCCAAGGTATCAATTTTCTGTGAGCCCCACAGTTCCGCGCCGTATAGTGCTGCGCTTACAACCCTTGCCCTATAGATATCTAGGACTGCCCCAATGGGTTTCAAAGGCGAGGCACGCTGCTGTTTAAGCAGGGCTCCAGCTACCCTCTTGTGAGCAAGAAACACCTTCTGATGGTGTGCCCTCCAGCTCATAGAGTCGGATAATCGTATGCCCAGATAGTCGAATTCCTTGACTCTCTCTAGATGGACGGAGTCTAGAACGGGGGGAACAACTGCTTTTTTGGGAGGGTTGAGGACAAGGAACTTGGTCTTGCCTATATTTATGGCCAGGCCTTTATCATCACAGAAGGACTTAAAGCTGGATAGCAATTTTTGAATGCCCACTGGAGACTTAGAAATTAGAAGGGTGTCATCCGCGAACAGGAGCGTCGGAATTTTCTTCCCCGCCAGGGTCGGTGCATCAGATGGATCTTGTGAGAGATGCTCCACCACTCCGTTAACATAGAGAGAAAACAGAGTGGGGGCAAGCACACAACCCTGGCGGACGCCCCTGTTCACCGGAATGCGAGGTGTTTTTTCGCCCTGAGAACCCCATCTAATTTGAGCAAAATTGCTATCGTGGAATTTTATGAGTAAGGCTAACAGGTAAGATGGTAAGCCTAACTCATTAAGAACATTCCACAATAAAGCTCGTGGGACCAGGTCGAACGCTGTGCGTAGGTCTATAAAGACCAAGTACAAACTGCCCCCTCCCAGCACCACAACTTTCCAATAGAGCATGAGGAGGCGAAATGTCTGCTCAATGGTGCCAGTCCCCGTTCTAAAGCCTGCTTGAAGATCGGACAGTATCTGATTTTCCTCTGCCCACTGCAATATCCTGGTCAAAACAACTTTGCCCGCCACCTTTTGGGTTGAGTCCAGCAAGCTGATGGGGCGATAGTTTGCTGGATCGTCTCTGGAGCCTTTCTTAAAAATAGGAACCACTTCCGCACCCCTCCAAGAGTCAGGGAAAGAGCCTCCCAGCAGGGCCTCATTTAGGAGGGAAGTGATCAATCTGCTCCACTACGCCGGATAGGTTTTTAGCAAATCGCCCGGGATCCCGTCTGGGCCAGCAGCCTTGTTGGAAACAATGCCCATAATTGCATTTTCCACCTCCTGCCTAGAAAATGGACCATCACTGCTTGTGAGATCAGCTGTAGGGCAAGGTAGGGGAGCCAAGATATAGTGGCAAGCCCCCAGTGGGATGGAGTACAACTTGGAAAAATGTTCCAACCATACAGCACCGGGGATGTTACAGGTTAGTTGCTGATCAATAGGCTTTTCCCTGGCTCTTAACAGATCCCAAAACTCCTTGGCATTTTTCCTTTTGCTTGCTTCTGCTAAGTCCCGCCAGAAATTTAGATCATATGCCTCTTTTGCTTCTGTCACAACTTTTTTATAAATCTTCCTTGCAGCTCTTATATTGTCTGGCTCTTTAATTTTTACTGCAGAGATAAGAGCCCCCTTCGCTGCCCGGCATTTCGAGGAGTACCACTTGGTTCTGGTCATGGAAGCACCTTTTGGACCCACCTTAGTGCTCGATTGGGAGATAATAAACGAATCACTCAAGGCCTCTATGGTCTCTGTAAACAGTGGTAAGGTCTTTTTACCAGTGGGGCTTAGTGTATCAAGCTTGGAATCAGCCTCTAGCAGAATAGACCCAGCTTGTGCTAACCTCTCTTCGTCCGCCGAGACTCTTGCCCACTTCAAGCGCCTACCACAGTTAGAGGGAGCGATTTCACGTGAGGTTTTCCATTTATGGTCTGAGATAGCATGGGTCCCATCTTGCCATGGAAAGGTGATCGAAAGAGAGAGTGGGTTATGGTCACTGTCACAAGATGCAATGACCACCATGTCTTGGTGGAAAGGCCAAAGATTGAAGCTCTTATATTCAAATGCAGGTAATTCAAACAACCCAAGTCGATCAATCAGCCGCCAATTAGGTACAGGACTTATTCCTTCAAGAAAACAATAGTTCTCCTATTCAAATAAAACTATTTTAAACAAGTCAGGCAGATACCTGGGAGCAATTAGCAACACATAACAGCCCAATAGCAAATATGCCCCCTGAGCGTTGCACTCTGTTACCTTACAATGACTCTATTTCGACGAATAATGACATGACTTTTATAGCTACGCAGGAATGGGAAGAACTAGTTGCTTCTTACAACCTGAAATCAGCTCACTCACATTCACAAATAGAAGCAAATAAACTCCCAAAACTGGAGTAAAGCAATAATACTGGTAGTTTAATCCCGGAATCAAAATGGACAACAATCCTAAATACCTACCAAGACTCAACTGCAGAATTACAATTTCAATCTCATAAAATGGACTTGCAGCTTACTGCTCTACAGAAAATGGCTGATTCCATCTCAGAAATTGAATGGAAAATATCAGAACTTAACGTCCTCTTTAAGAGAGAGGTCAGGAAGTGGCTTATGTGGTCGAAGCAACACCATAATCATGTTTCTTTGAACCGATTGTAGATAAGTTATTAACCTTGATGGGGGGCGGAGCTAGCCGGCGTCGATGGCGGACGCGTGAGCCCTCGGCTCCTCGCAAAGCTCCAGAATTATCCTGCTTCACTATCCTTGATGTGCTCAAATTGGCTATAGCTTGTCTGGAACCATCGGCTGGCACCCCGGGCAGTGATCGATGATCTTTTTGGACGGCTACAGGGCGTGAATTCCTGAACATCCCGGGGCATTGTGCCTGGTGGCGCGCCTGTGGCGGACTAGGCCGAAAGCAGCGGGCTATCCTGGAAAAGAGGCCGGGCGACGTCACTGTGCGTGCGGCCACAATTCCGGCGGCTGTCGCACACCGTGCAAACCAAGGCGCGATTGGAACGGACCCTGGATTGCAAAGCCCTCCACCTCCTACCCCACACTGCCCCGGTGGGACAGGGGACTGGAGAAGCAGCGGAGCACACTACCTGAAGCGCCGCGCCACGTGGTGGGGCGACTCCGAGCCCGGCGCTGCAACCCAGCTCACTTGCACAGATCGCATGAGGCTCTGCCATCTCCCCTTATTCTGCTGAGGGACTGATTGTCTGGGACAGCTGAGAAGGACCTGACCCTATCTGGCACTGGGCCGTTCTGGAACCTGCGGACAAGGAAGTACTACCCGCCATTGCCGCCGCCATTTTCCACGCATCGGATACCTGACCGCTGGCGACGAGGTATCGAGGACCGGAGCAGACACCTGACCGGCCAGTGCGGCGAGCTTCATTGCCCGGTGCTGCCACGCATCGTAAATACCATGGGGAAGAACGAGGCGACCCAGGGGAAGATCTCCTTTGAACGGCGCCGTCTGAAGGGATCAGAGGTCCCGGCACCGGACACATCGCCGAAGGGTGCGGCAGCGGCGCCGACCCAGGCTCCGACGGAGCTCCGGGACATGTTGGCAGCCATGGAGAAAGGCATTCAGGAGAGTATAGCGGCGGTGGGCACCAAGATAGATGCTCTGTCGTACCGCATGGACCGTATGGCAGAGCGTGTGGACAAACATGCGGAGCGCCTTGACATGGCGGAGCGCCGGCTCACTGAGGCCGAAGAAGCCCAGATGGAGTGGGACAAGGAACGCAAGCAATTCGACAGACTCCTGACAGTCATCAGGGACAAGACAGAGGACCTGGAAGCACGTTCTCGCAGATCCAACCTCCGTATCACAGGAGTGGCGGAATCCACGCAAACGGGGAAAATGGAACTATTTGTGGAGAAACTCCTGAAAACACTCCTGGGAGAGGAAGTCTTTTCCCCCATGTTCATTGTGGAACGCGCCCACCGCACACTGGGCCCGCAGCCCCAGCCTGGCTTGCCACCTCACCCCATAATCGCGAAACTGCTCAACTATCGCGATCGGGACACTGCCCTGAGAGTGGCGAGGGAGAAGGGCAAACTCCAGCATGAGGGCATGAACATCTCCCTCTACCCGGACTTCACAGCCAAGGTGCAGCAGGAACGGCGGCAGTTCGCGCCATATAAGAAGCAACTCAGAACACTAGGCCTGGATTATGCAATGATGTATCCAGCCAAACTTCGGATCAATACAGGTGGGAAATCGTACTACTTCACGGACCCGAAAGAACTGCATAAGTCCCTTAAGACCTGGACTCGGGAAAGGAAGGAGAACCGGAGTGGCCGGGAGGACGAGGAGGAGGTATCTATGGAGGAACAGGACTAAAAAGCGGCTGAAGAGGGGGTTTATCCTCTACACACTGGTCGGATCACGGACCCGGATAATATGGGCGCCCCGGCCTTGCACTGGCACCTGCTCCACGATTTGGGGATGGACAACTTGGTTACCCTATGGCGCTGGTAAGGGGTTGTGTGCTTCGTGGCAAAATACACTGTGCCGGGGGAGCCAGTCAGAGTGGGTCTGAGTAACACTTTCTACCATGCCTTGAGCATTGACTCTTGAATGGAGCTGAGAGGGGAGCGGTACTTGCACTCTCTTGGAACAGTTTGGGGTGTACTGCATTGGTGCGCTCTGCCCTTGAGCTTTTGGTTGTTTTTACTCACTGAGGGGTTGGTGTCGGGCTATTTGACACTACTCCTGTAGGGGGTACATGGGGGGGGAGAGTGGGGTCTGTCTGACCAGGTTGGGGGAGGTCGGCTGTGGGTGGGTTGCTGTACTTGGGGTGGGAGCTAGACTCGGGGAGGAAAGGGGGGGTGTTTGGTTGGGGTTGTTGACGGGGTTTGACTGTGAAGTGTGTGAATTGAAGTGTTCTGCTGTCCCTGTTTGCGAGCGCCGGAGGGCGACTATGAGTTGGGGTGTCCTACTGTGTCCAGCACTATCCATCCTTACGGTCCATGCTCTGAAACCACTTAGCAATGGCTGATGCCACACCGACTTTGCATGCACATGCCCGGAATGAGCTGAATTTACTGACTTGGAATGTGCGGGGCCTGAACGACTTCCGCAAAGTGAGGAAAGTCCTTAACTATCTTAGCAGACACCACGTTGACATAGCACTGCTGCAGGAGACACACCTGCCACTCTCCAGCAGAATGCTCAAATCCAGGGGTTTGTCGGGGAACACAGTGGCGGCGGGTTACACTACACATGCCCGAGGGGTGTTAATTTGGGCCAATCCAAAGTCACAGTTGCGGCTCATCCCGGTGCATTCAGACCCAGACGGTAGATATGTCCTGGCGAGATGTGTGGGTAAGGGGATGGACATACTAATAGTGAACGTCTATGGCCCTAACTATGACCACCCTGAATTCTATAAGACCCTGTCAGCTATGGCAAGAACGCATGCTCAGCCCTGGATGTTGTGGGGCGGGGACTTTAACTTTGTGTTTGACCCATCAATAGACCGCTCCGCGGGCCCTGCCCGGAGACCTGTGGCCTCGGCCACGTACATGGCGGCTGAAATGATCAAATCTGACTTGCTGGATGTGTGGAGGGAAAAGCATCCGAGGGCGGGTGGGTTTACAGACTATTCTGCATTTCACGATGTACACACCAGGATAGACTACTGGTTGGCACCCCCCCTGGTACTCAACAACATTAGCGCATGCACAGTCCTCCCACGCACGCTTTCAGATCACTCCCCTATTCTCCTCCGCCTCGCGACGCCCAGGAGAGGGATCCCAGCCTTCACCTGGCGGTTCCCGCCTTTTGCACTGCTTGACGAGGCCTTCAGAGGGGAACTAGCAGAGGAAATAGAGCAGTTCTTTACTACAAACATAGGCACAGTGGATGACTTCTTTACGGTGTGGGAGGCATTTAAGGTTTACATCAGGGGGGTAGCGATGTCGAAACATTCCAGTGTGTTACGATCCATACGGCGAGACTTAACTACTCTGGAAACGAAGATGGCGGATCTTGAGGCAGAGCAGCAGCGGCTGGGCGGCGAGGCGGGAGACGGGGCGCTGTCCCAACTCCTGTCCGAGTTTCAGGCACTGGCGGACAGAGAGGTCCTCTACATGGGCAAATACGCCACGGCGAGACAATATGGGGAGGGTGAGAGGCCCGGGGCGCTTCTAGCACGCATGGTTCGCAGCACCAGGCGACCGCTGGTCATAGAGGAACTGAGAACTCCGGAGGGAGACACAGTGACGGACGAGGAGCAGGTACTTCAGACGTTCAGGAGTTATTATGCGGAGCTATACCGAGCTAAAACACAGGGAGTGGAGGGTGAGATGGAGGACTACTTAGACCATATAGCCATGCCGTTCCTCAAGGACTCGGACAGGGAATTCTTAATGGCCCCCTTCCACCAAGACGAAATATTAGAGGCACTGGCGGGCATGCGCTCGGGTAGTGCGCCGGGCTCGGATGGCCTCACGGTGGGGTTTTATAAGGCATTTAAGGATCTGCTGCTGCCACACCTAATCACCCTGTTTGATGCCATCTGCGAGAACGGTGAAATGCCGACTACCATGCGGGAGGCGCTACTCATCACCATACCCAAGCCGGGTAAACCCCCCGATCTCTGCGGCTCGTATAGACCCCTTAGTCTCCTTAATGTAGACGCCAAAATCTATGCCAAGGTCCTGGCCACTCGCCTGGCCCTGCTAGTACCTGGGTTGGTTGCCCCAGAACAGTCCGGGTTTGTCCCGTGCAGGAATTTAACCTACAATATCAGAACAGTGTTAGGCGCGATGCAGCATATCAAGCAGGAGAACAGCGCATTGGCTATATTCCTTGATATGGAAAAGGCGTTCGATTCGGTTGAATGGCCCTTTATGGTTCGGGTGTTGCGCAAGATGGGATTGGGCGAACAGTTCCTTCAGCAGGTTGGCGCGCTGTACCATCGACCCTTCGCTAGGCTCCGCCTGGGTGACAGGGTAACGGATCCGATTGACATAAGCAGGGGCACTCGACAGGGCTGCCCATTGTCGCCGTTGCTTTACGCACTGGTGGCGGAACCCCTGGCGTGCGCCATGCGGGAGTACCACAGCCTAGAGGGGGTTAGCTTCCCTACATATAAGATCGGGATATCAACATACGCTGACGACACGCTGTTATACGTCAGAGAACCGGAAGTTAATTTGCCTGCGGTGCTCCGCGAAGTGGTCCGTTTCGGCTCGCTATCGGGCCTGAAAGTGAACTGGGACAAATCGATCGCGTTCCCGCTCACCCCGGTGACACGACAGTTCGACATGGACTACCCACTGCACTGGTCCGCCGACTCAGTTCGCTACCTGGGCATTCAACTCCACTCGGACCCGGAGGTCCTTGTTCGAGACAACTACGGAGTGGCCCATAACAACCTTGTGGATGACGTAGATAAGTGGATCCGTCTCCCGCTCTCCCTCTCGGGTAGGATTGCACTAATGAAAATGGTGGTACTCCCCCGATTTCTCTTCCTCTTCCTGAATCTACCTGTGGTTTTATCCAGGACCTTCTTCCGGCAGCTCACCTCGGTGTTGGTGAAACTAGCTTGGGGGGGGGAAACAGCCCAGGGTTAGTTGGAAGACATTGATTCTACCTTGCGAAATGGGGGGGCTGGGAGCGCCGGACCTAGAACGGTATTATAGAGTCGCCCAGGCATCGCACTTATACTCATGGGTGCACGGTGACCCTCGGACCCCGCACCTTATACTGGAGCGGTTGTTAGCGGACCCGCTCCCTCTGCCTGCTACTGTCTGCCTACCCACAGACCGCGCCACTGGCCGGATGGTCTCGCTGAAGGCGACCAACCACGCCTGGAATTGCCTAGTGCGCTCTCGGGGCTGCACTCTGCTTTACTCCCCACTGTTACCGGTGGAGTGGGCCCTATGGCTCGACCCGCTCGGTGAGAAGGGAGTGGTCAAGGCGCTGAGTTCTCTTGGTGTAACGAAAATGGAGGACCTGTTTGAGGGAGGTGTACTCAAAACCTGGGATCAGCTACTTGTTGCCGGGGCAAGCCACACTCTATTACAAAAATTCCAATACCACAGGCTCCGCTCGGCCTTTCGTGAGCTACTGGGCCCAGATTTGGAGGAACCTGAGGAGATCCCGGAACTAACATATATACTGAAATCCACCTCTGCGGCGAAACTCATTACACAGCTTAACAAGCTGGGTGTGACGCACCAGCGTCTGCAACAGTCGAAGGCCAGAGAGGCCTGGCAGGCAGACCTACAATCCCCCATAGATGATGGAATGTGGCGCTACTGCTGCACAAGCACGCGCAAGATATCTCTAAACGGACGGCACCGCTTGGTGCATTTCAAATATTTACAACGAGTGTATTACACCCCGGCTCGCCTCCATCGCTATGGCCTCCGCGCCTCGGCCGAACGCTGCCGGACTCCGACAGCTGATTTCTACCATTTGGCATGGCAGTGCCCAGGAGTGCAGGCATTCTGGGGGGAGGTCTTTGCGGAACTCGATCAAATACTGGGGGAGCCTTTAGCTCGTGCCCCTGCTTTGGCGCTACTCGGTTATTCGAAACCACTAGCCCCGGGACTGCGTCGTCTGGTGGACATGGCGTTGCTCCTTGCAAGGAGGGTGGTAGCGACCTGCTGGATGAGGGGGCCCCTCCCCACCAAAGCTAAATGGCTGAGGGACCTGCAGTACTGCTGTACCCAGACAGAACTATATAGCGACCTTCTTCCGCCCAGAAGCAGGCCCAAGAATTTTTGGGACCTTTACAAAGAGTACAAACAGAGGAGTGAGGAGGACGGCTCTGACACCGCTGAGGAGGTGGAACTACAAGATAGAGTAGAAGAAATCGAAGCCAGCACTACACACGGTGACACGGGGGAGGCGGGAATGGGGAGGCCTCTGGTTGACTGAGGGTGGCTGTGAGAACTCGGAGATGGGCTGCTGAAGGATAGTAGGGTAAGGGCAGGTTTATAGGGGGGGACGGGGTGGGGACACGGGGTAGGAACACTCGGGTGATTGCATAGTCGGGACGGGTTAGGCAGACACACAGACACACACAGGTGGGTGGGGGGGCAGTTTGTTGGGCATTGTTTAATTTCTTATAGTAGATATGACGCTGGATCGCTGACTATCATGTGGGCAGGTTGATTGCCAGTTGTCACACCACTACAATACGCTACCTGTGCTGGGAGCCCTCGATTGGCATGGTTGTGCTGCTACTTTACTACCTCGCCGCCAGGCCTCCGGGATGCTGGCACTAAGGCTGTGTACGACTTACATCTAGCAGTTTCTGAGAAATTTGCGCCGATCCTGGAGTTATTTCATGCACATGTGATAATGCTGGTGATGTCAATGGCTTTGCTGTCAATAAAGATCTTTTGAAATAAAAATAAAAAAAGTTATTAACCTTACCATCCATGAAAGGGGACCTAATAGCAGATCTAAAAACAACAGTTTTAGATATACCTGCAAGGAACACTGAACTGCCTGAACCACTAATACGCCTTTTGGACCAACCTAAAGCAGAATGGACAGTAAACAGCAGTTTGCTCCTGGCAGGTAGGGATGTCCCACTACCTTCATCTGAGTGCTCAGAAGCTGAAACCACTGATCACTTGCCAACAGCCGGTGTAACTATAGTTGATTGCGTATCACCCAATGCCCATAGCTCTTGCAAAACTCGGAGTAAGAAAAAAAGGAAGGGAAGAAACAGGCATCTAATTAACAGAAGATCCTGTAAAGAACTACCATCACATCTGTCCCCAACAGTAACCACCCACGGTCCAAAAGTCACACAAGTAAATCACCTACGCTCTCGCTTCTGCTCGAAGACTCTGAGGATCTCCCCCTACATGCACTGCCAGGTCCCCACTGGCTCTGACCACACCACCTAGAGACACATCTCAGAAACCTCCACTTACTGACAGCAAGCGGGGACTCCCTCAAACAAAAACAACTCAAACTGTACTTACCTTTGATTTAACAAGGATCATTAAAACTGAAGAAACTCAAATTACAGAAATCTGCGACAACGCCCAGATCAGCAATGTGGAGTTCCTACAGAAGTCAATAGGGGGTACAACAAACACCACCAGGGTCCCAGAGAGAGAAAGGCAGCAAAGCATGCAACAAACCTGCTCCACAAGTGCCAGCCCAAGCCGCTCTCCCCAGTCAGGTCCCTCCGTAAGCGAGGGAGCCCAAATAAAGCAAACTGCAGCACAACACGGGGATAGCACGACCACTATTATTTTTACTCCAGAATATATGTCTCGAGGCAGAGACGACATATTGAACAGAGGAAATATACTGCAGCTTTTAAATTCAATCACAAGCCTAGAAAATATTGGCTCCTCTGATCTTCTCCAAATATTGTTTCAACCAAATAACAATTTACAATGTTTGGAAACAACCAAAGCAACATGGAACTCCAGAAATAGCCTAAAAATCATGGAAGAAGTGACTACATTAAGCAATGGGGGATAAAACTTCAAATTGAAAAGCAACCTCCCTATCCGACACCCTTCTTACTCTCCACTGGGTCACCCCAGCGGAAAAATACCAACTCAGTACTAAAGGGAGCAAGGAGTACTTCCCCAAGAGCGTACTCCTAAGATACAAAGACCTCTTTCCCAGCACAAGATCTAAGGGACCCACTTCACCCTTTGCCGGTCACCTCAGAAAACTGGAGGCAAATTCAGAGCACCATCAACATAACCGCCAAACAAATTGACAAAGGGAGTGTAACCTTGACCATGCCTTGGATAAGTCCAGACAAATTAACATATGTATCTGGATCATCAATGGTCTAGCTAGTAAACGTGAGGATCTGGGGTAATATTTTAAAACATTCGATTTGCTACTGCTGCAAGAGACCTGGGAGGAAAAGGCCTTTGAACTCCAAAGATACACATCGAGTTGTCTCCTGGCAAAAAATGCTCCGATTCTGGTCGCAGATCGGGGTGTTTAATGATTATGGCATCCATAGTAACAATAGGAGAGACCATAACAATAGAATCTCAAATAACACCCCAAGCGGCATGAAGGTGGTAAAGATCGTACTCTGACTAAACAACCTACATCAAGAAGTTATAGTAATCAACGCTTACATCCATACCAAACGGAAACAGAAAACCGCCAAGGAATTGATCGAGGCCACGAAAAAGATAATGGATGAAGAGGATTCCAACTATATTCAACATGTCTCCTATTAGCTCTGGGGCAGAGGATGCCCTTGACCAAGAACTTAGCGCCACATGGGAAGTGCCAAGACAGGGCTCCCCAAATATTAAGAAACCAACAAATTGCTCAAACCATCTATTACGACAGCTAGAACGTCTTAACCTAAGAGCCTTGAACGGGCGCTTCACGGAGGACGACCAACCAATTGCAACGTTCATTCACAACAGCAATCTTCCCATTTGGATTATACATTCACATCCTTAAATATGCGTGGTACAGTAATGGCATTTAGGATACCTTGCCTCTGCAAGTAACAATAAAAGTTAACTCACTTCTCAAGATTGAACCATTCATAGGCACCAACTTCAAATAAGGCCGCAAATCTTAAGCGGATTCGATGCAATCCCAGTAACATCAGCACTATGGGCCAGATGTAGGTAAATCTAATTTACCGACTCATAAATACTGAATCATACCGAATCGTATTTATGAATCGGTAAATTAGAAGGAGGGAGATGTAGGTAATTTTTATTTTGAATTACCGAATCTGTAAGATTCGTTATTTACCGAGTCGGTAAATACCGATTCGGTATTCCCCATTGATTCCTATGGGCTTTGGAGCCCATAGGAATCAATGGGAAATACCGATTCGGTATTTACCGACTCTGTAAATACCGAATCCAGCAAGGGTGCAGGGGGTGTCACTTTAACACCCTCTAGCACCCCAAGTGCAGGCTTGTGTGCCATGTGGCACACATACATGCCCAAGGGCATGTCTGTGTGTCACATGCCACAGGAGTGCATGCACACCTGAATTCGGTATTTTACCACCCAATAGGATTGGGTGGTAAAATACCGACTCTTAAGGGCCTGTGGCACTCTGTGGAGTCCCACCTACATCTTGATTTACCGAATTCGGTAAAATTACCGATTCGGTATTTTACTGATTCTGTAAAATAATGGTCCCTACATCTCAATCACCAATTACCAGTCGGTAACGGCGAATTCGGCCGTTACCGACCGGTAATTGGCGACCTACATCTGGCCCTATATGTCTTAAGGCAAAAACTCTTTAGACTCTCACTGAAAGTCTCACAACAAAACCGGTAGAAGCATGACAAAGCTTCATCCTAGCTGTTGCCGAGGAACTATTGAAAGGATCATCAAACAGAGTAAACCATCAAAAAGGAGCATCAACCAAATTACAATTCACCCCAGAAATTAAAATGCAAAAGCAGATCATAAATCGAACATTGAGACAGATGCGCAAATATCCATTAAACCATGACCTACAAAATGTTCTAAGGGAAGCAAAACATCTGCTAAAAAGGAAGAAATGGGAAAAAAAGAAACAAAAAAATGAAGAATTATGGGCAAAGCTCCTCCATGAAGTAAAACGAAAAAACAGCTCAAGGTTTTGGCAAATGATCAAAAGAATAAAGAATCCAGACCACCTTGGCCTAAATTCTAATATAACGGAGGAAGCATGGACAAATACCTCTTCGAGCATTGTAACATCACATCGGCTGACAATGGGGAGCGCCTTGAAGAAGTAGGGATAAAAGGGCCCAGTAAAGAAATCTGCAACGAAAAAACAAGCAACAGCCGTACAATGACAACTACCAAGAGGAACTATGTCACCCCCTTGTGCAGGTAAATTAATGCCAGACTTAAGTTCTTCTCCCTCTGCCGAGATTGAATATTCTGCCTCCACATCAGCAGATATTAAAAGGAAAATAGGTAGGGGCAGGCCAAAGGGTGCCCCCAGTCCGAATGGCATCCCACCAATGCTATATAAATCAGATGCTGAATTTTGGAGTGCAGCACTAATGCCGGTTTAAAAAAATATAAAGGACACCTTGATATTAGCGTTGTCCTGGTTTGGATCAGTAATAAGCCCAATCTTCAAACAGGGCAACAGGAAACTCCCAAATCATTACCGACTCATTGCCCTCATAGACGTGGACGCCAAGTACTTTGCAGGAACCATACTGGAGGAGTTAACATCATGGGCATCTAAAAATTCGATCATCCCAATTAATCAAACAGGCTTTTGCCAGGGTCAAGGGACCACAACAAAAATCATAGCATTGACCCTGCTGATGGATGCAGCAAAGGAGACCAAAACTCCCCCTTTTTTTTATCGAGTATACTGCTGCTTTTGATCAGGTTGATCGAAAAAAACTCTGGCGGAAACTGGAAATTGGGGAATACCTAAACAACTTTTTTACCAATTGATATCACTGCACACAAACACCTGGATCAAGGTTAAATTAGGAGCAGGAAAACACCACTCCAAACCCATTCTGACAGCAAAAGGGTTAAAACAAGGCTGCGTTCTAGCTCTGTTTTTATTTAACCTTTTACTTGCAGACCTGCCAGGAGAACTCGACAACTGTCCCTGCCATGAACCAAAACTGGGAAAAACTCAGCTGTCCAATTTGCTGTACGCGGACGACCTGTTTCTAATAAGTCAGACTCCAATCGGCCTCCAATACCTCTTGAAAGTAATTCACGCCTTTTCGGAAAGGAACTGCTTGCAAATAAACTTTGCCAAATCCAAAATCATGGCAGTGAACTACCAGCAAAAGAGGAAACTCAATTGCCATCTAAATGGACGAGGACTGGATTTGGTAACTGCCTACAAATACTTTGGAGAAATTTTGGACCACAAGAACTTGTTCACACCCCAACTAGAGCCTGTGCAAGGGAAGGGAACCCTGACTTGTCTTGCGATAAAATCCTTAAGCTCAAACTTCCTGACTTAACGTTTAACCCATTGCTCCAGGTTCTGGGAGCAAAGTTACAGCTGACCCTTACATATGGGAGTGAACCACTTCAATGTAAAGATGCTGCACTACTGGATATAGTGATAGCCAATTCATACAGGGCAATCTTTAATCTGCCAAGATACACTTCTCCATCGCAAATTCGGTTCGAATTTGGCCTTTTAAAACAAACACTGGAAAGACGGAGCACCTATGTTTCTAGCTGGCACAAGATTTGCAGCGCTGAGGTTGGTTCTTTAATTTCAAGCTTATGGGAAGAGTTGTTCCAACACCGAAAATCCTTAACCATAGATGACTCCAAGCCTTGGGACGGTGAAACCTCTGGGGAACCCCTATTGATCTCAATTCTTTTTTTAAAAATCACGAAAAAATCAGCACAAATCATCTCCTCCATTGAGGATAAGGAGCCATTATCCAAAATAGTGCATGGCTGGATCACACTAGGCAATTATGTAACACTGCAACTTCAAGCGTACCTTAGCATTAGAATGAACCTAAAGATGAAAGAAAAGTTTTTAAAATTACGCCTTGGGGTAATTCCAGCTGCCCCCACTTGCCGCCTTGGGAAAGAAAAAGCTGCCCGCAACAGTGTTGCTTGTGCAAAACTGGCAAAGAAAATACCATTCATGTAATTTGCATCTGCCCTAAACTAAAGGACCTAAGGAACAATTTATTACGTCCATCTTTTAAACTAAATCGTGTTCGAACATGAAGGCAAGCGGTCAAACTGTGTTTTAACCCAACCAAAACAAAATTGAACTGTCGGGTCAAAAAGTTTTTTGAATTAGTAGCAGAAAGACATAAGAGCACGCTGAATGCGGAACAATAAAAGCCAGACCGAACAGTTTCGTGATGGCACCCGGAAGCATCTGAACTTTTAATTACAATGATGATTATAAACTGACATTAAGTAAACTTTTAAGTTTTAGAAAGTCGCACAAAATTAATTTTTAGTAATTTTTAGCAATGTTCCAATCGTTTTGTAAAGGTTTTAATTAATCATGTACAAATACAAAAATTACCTTACCTTACCTGTCTCTTTCCAAAAACGCGTGTTCCAAAAGTTCCCAATCTTGAATATATACTTCCCTCTTCCTTTTTGTGAGTGCAATTTTGTACTCAGTGCATACCAGGGAGATTTGGTCTTATTCCTGGGGTGGTCATTTAGGGCTTTCCTCAGTTTCCTATTTGCAAGGGAAATTACTCCCAAGCGTAAGTTACCTTTGTGAATAACCCAGAGAACTGTTAGTTAATTGGTTAGGCTGTTCATTAAGACTTATTTGTGGATAGAAGAAGATACCAAGGAGGTCAAAGAGACCCAAAAGTGTAGTCTACTGAAGCGGTTCATGTCACAACGGCTCAGCTCTGCCACTCCATGGCAGACCGCCTGCCCTATATAAAGCTGAACATGACAACAGCGGTCAATTTCTAATGAGAATTTTCCTGCACTTGCCACAGAAATGAATGCTGAGTAAAACACCATGTTTTTCTTCCCTTCTAAGCATTAATTTTCTGTTTTTGTGAAAAATCAAAACAATACGCCTGACACTTAGAGAGTTTTATCCCAGCCTTTGGGGATCATTGTTTATTTTACCTTCACTCGACAACCATGCCTGTTGTGGTGGAACTGGCAGGCAAAATATGTATTCTTTAAGACGATGTCCTTTGATAGGGTGGATGTAGCAATACATAAAAGGCAAGATTCCTGTAGCACATTAGCACATCCTTTTACAGATATCCTCTTGGTGAGGTGCTGGAAACACGATTTGTGTTACAGCAAACAAATGATGGACAGAATGCTGGCAATGCAAGCATTCTCCCCCAGTCAAAAGATCTGGGTTAAATCCATCATTCTTTTGCCCACTATGCCACCCCGGTTTGGACCCAGTCATATGCAAATCATTCTTGACCCTGTGCCCCATGGGAACAGTCCAGAAGGAACTGCCAGGCCAGGTCCTCCCTGGACTGGATACAAGCATCCTGGGACGGGTTTCAGGGTATGTCACCATTCTTCAGCCAGGCTAGCTTGAATCCAGTGGCACAATGAGCAAGGGGCCCACGTCTGGGCATATCCATCCCACTTAGGGCGAAAAGTTTTAAAACAAACAAATGATGGACAGAATGCTGACAATGCTACATTCTCCCCCAGTCAAAAGATCTGGGATAAATCCATTGTTCTTTTGCCTACAACGCCAACCCAGTTTCGGCCCAGCCATATGCAAATCAGTCATGACCCTGTGCCCCATGGGAACAGTCCAGCCGAACTGCCCGGCCAGGTCCTCCCTGGACCAGATATAGGCATCCTTAGACCGGTTTCAGGGTATGTCACCCTTCTTCAGCAAGGCTAGCTTGAATCCAGTGGCACAGTGAGCAAGGGATTCACGTCTGGGCATACCCATCCGACTTAGGGCGAAAAGTGTTACAGCAAACAAATGACAGACAGAATGCTGACAATGCAAACATTCTCCCCCAGTCAAAAGATATGGTTTAAATCCATTGTTCTTTTGCCCTACACCACCCCAGTTTGGACCCAGTGATATGCAAATCATTCTTGACCGTGTTCCCCTTGGGAACAGTCCAGAGTGAACTGCCAGGCAAGGTCCTCCCTGGACCTGAAAAAAGCATCCTGGGACCGGTTTTAGAGTATGTCACCATTTGTTAGCCAGGCCAGCTTGAATCCAGTGGCACAGTGAACAAGGGACCCACGTCTGGGCATACCCATCCCACTTAGGGTGAAAAGTGTTACAGCAAACAAATGATGGACGAAATGCTGACAATGTAAACATTCTCCCCCAGTCAAAAGATCTGGGTTAAATCCATTGTTCTTTTGTCCACTATGCCAACCGAGTTTGGACCCAGCCATATGCAAATCAGTCTTGACCCTCTGCCCCATGGGAACAGTCCAGACCGAACTGCCAGGCCAGGTCCTCCCTGGACCAGAAACAAGCATCCTTGAACAGGTTTCAGGGTATGTCACCCTTCGTCAGCCAGGCTAGATTAAATCCAGTGGCACAGTGAGCAAGGGACCCACGTCTAGGCATACCCATTCCACTTAGGGTGAAAAAGGTTTTCACAAAACAAATGATGGACGGAATGCTGACAATGCAAATATTCTCCCCAAGTCAAAAGATCTGGTTTAAATCCATTGTCCTTTTTCCCACTATGCCACCCCAGTTTGGACCGAGCCATATGCAAATCAGTCTTGACCGTGTGCATCATTGGAACCGTCCAGACTGAACTGCCGGGCCAGGTCCTCCCTGGACCAGAAACAAGCATCCTGGGACCGGTCTCAGGGTATGTCACCCTTTTTCAGCCAGGCTAGCTTGAATCCAGTGGCACAGTGAGCAAGTGAGCATTCCGTCCATCAATTGTGTGTCTTTTGGAAACACGATCTTGACAGGTGGGAGAATCTCTTCTTAATGGTATTTCTGTTTCCTCAACAAGTTCTAAATAATTCCTGAAGTAGCTTTGTGTATTAAGAGCCTACCAAGAGCAGTTTGTGTTTTCTTTGTTCAAGACTCAAAAACGATGTCCTATCAAGGCTTGTCCAACATTTTTAAGTGTGTTGCCAAATATGATAATATCACTTGACATAAAATTCCTGTCAAAAACATATTATTCAAAAATATTGCCCCATTACAGTTTATAGAAAATCCACATCGAATATGACCATAAGCAATATTTAGGACACAATCGGCCTGATGTACATAGCTTTTTTGCTGTTGCAAAGCCTGCGATTCACAAACTCAAAAGGCTTAAAACTATTAAATGGTTTTTTGCTATGTACTAATCCCATTTTCTGTTACCTAATTGCAAAATGGACATAGAAATCTATAACAAATCACCATTTGCAAGGGATGTGTTTAGTGTGTGCCTTCCAAATAGCTATTCATCAATGTTTAATCATTTAAATTTTGATAGCACCTCAAAGGTGTTAACCCAACATCCCTGTGATAGCATCCAATCGTAGTCATGGCAAGTTCGGATTTCAACCCACTTCAATTTGTGACATTTTTGAGCCAACTAATTAGTTCACAGGCCTGTTTGCCAAATTCCTTTCGATTTGCAAATAGTTGGTGCACCAGTTGTAACCACTATTTGCAAATAGAAACTAGACCCCGATATTTGCGTCAGACGTTATTTCTGTATAAGATATCTTGACATGCAACCAAATGTATGACATCATTCAGATTTCTAATGTCCTGTTCAATATTATTGCGGAGTTGGCTGCTTCGTTGAGTGTCCTCTGCTTATGTGTGACACGCCCTACTGCTTGCCACCAAAGGGCCATAAATGGGCTGACACTGAATTGAATATGCAGGAATGCGTAACTCCGAGGAGCTACACAAGTCATCTTTACCAGCGATGTGAACACATCACCACACATGACTTTTGATATTTGACACTGTAGGAAAGAATCAGTCCCTAGCAATGTCATTACAAATGTCCTGTTATATTGAGATCCTGGCACAAACAATAATTTGTGTTAGGGCTGCCATTATAATTGGTGCAATATCTATTGCACCCTGTTATTATCAGGTGTGATAAAGTGTGCACCCCTTGGTAAAATTCAGCAGGTAAAACGTCCCAAAATTTAAATAGTTTCAAATGCCTGTTCAAAACTAGGCATGCAGATGGTAGGATTGTAAGCACTTAAATCTGAATTTAATGTCGAGTTTTTAGGGAAAAACGTTCAATAGGTGATAATGATTGAACCCCACACATTCTGACACTCAATGCGAGACTTTATTTGGTGCTATAATTATCATGTACAACAGCAGGGAACATGTAGTCAAGCTCTAAGTGCTCTGTGACCTGATGTGCCACTTTCTATAACTGCTTCCTGACATCCAAAACTGTGTTGTTGATGCCTCGGTTGAGCCTAAAGACAGATTGTACAACATCTAGGAACAAATAGACAATTTGGGATACAGAAATCTTTTCCATCAACTTTGCCAAAAAGGGGAGCAATAATAATTGAAAACAAGCTGGTCTGGTCACCAGCATTCCACTTTGTTTTACTGAACAAAGGCATCGTTTAGGATGATTGTATTTTGCTTGGTACATTAACCTCTGTAAGTGATGATGCATTGAGTCTTAGGTATGATAGCTGAAAGATAATACACTAAGCTAGTGGGACAAGAATTTCCCCAGCAATGTGTAGGGATTAAGTCATTGACATTTTCAAACTCTTTTGGCAGTGATTTTGGAGGGTTTTCTGGTCGACTAAGTGGCATCCGATATCTATTGGAAGTTGTGAGGTTTCTTAGCATTTCTATTAACTTTGTAGGCTGCACCATGTTTTTCTTTCTTTGTGGGTGGGTGCTTTTCCCCCAAGAAGAATTTCTAGGTTCCCCTATTTTTATTTCTGTAATTGTTTTTTTTGTTTGAACTGATCCAGCTCACTTTTTGTCTTGTTTACCTATGTTTTGATACTTTCAGGGAAGAAAAGAGGTAAAATAACCTTAGTGAGCCAGATATAGGATTACGTACGAACATCAATAGATTCAGAGATCATATTGCCTAGAATTCTGTTCGGAATTAGTTGATGCTGAAACTCTACCAAGGATTGTTAAAGGTGGTGTGGCTAAGTATTTTTGAAAGTGGTAGCGCCATCTGTAGGTTTACGTTGACATTAACGATATTGTGATCGCTTCAGGCAATGAGTTGTGTTCATTTGATCAAGATAATTTCCTTTGAATCAAACGTGTCATCAAGGACATGGCCTAAATTGTGTGTTGCTCATGTGACAGGCAGATAGTAATTCTGTGCTTCCAGGTTATTGAGTAGGAATATGGTCTGGTGGAGATTGAGTTTGTCAAACCAGGCGTTGAATTCTGCTAGAAAACATAGATTAGTGTGATAAATTGTACTTTCTGATACAGAGTCCATGAAAGTGTTAGCAAACGTCCTTTCTTTGTGGGAAGAGATTAGGAGGAGTATAGTGATGAACGTCAAGAGGTCAAAAGAGGGAACATTTATAGACTAAGGATATAGAGTGCTACATATTCTTTGGGAATTACCTGCTGGAGGAAGGCTGCAATATTTTGGTAAGCTAGGTATCCATGCTTTCTTGAATGCCCTCTCCTCTTCATTATCTGATATGAAAATGGATTAGATGATTAGAACTGTATATGTGGCTGTTCAGGTGGTTGCTTTAGCAATTCTTCAGGAATTTCCTCTTGGTGGGAAGGATGATTCTGTTATTGCCTTGTGTTAGTGCCCCCTAGGGTCCTTCGGTGGCCACCTTCTCACTTATATCTGAAGGTGTCAAGAGTAACACAAATCTTGACTATGTTGTGCCTCTCTGTAGGTGTATTGGATTATCCTTGGCATGCAGGATGTTCCTATTTATTCTGGTAAATGTATCAAGCTCTTCAGATGAGTTTGATTTGTCAAGCTCCTCTGTTTCTTGATCTGAGATTGATAGGTTGATTGGAAGTAATTAGAGCAATAGAATGATAAAGTATGTTTGCATTATAAAGGGGAACGGGTGAGTAGATTAGCATATGTTGAATCATTTGGATGTTCAATAGAGCAGAGCAGGCTAAACTTTACATGGATTGCTCCAAGGCTTAGTGACAAGGAGTATGTGGTGGAGTGGAAGTGGAAAATTATTAGCCAGAGGTTTGCTTTTTATACACCTGGCACTCACTTTGTCAGCGTTTGCCAGATTGAATAACTAGTATGATAAGCAGTGGATGAACGAGACGGTCAGGGTAGGAGTTAACCTAGTACTGAAATGTTAAGAGTTTGAAGGGTTAATTGAGGTATGTTTGACAGTAGGGAGTTTATCATGGGGAAAATGTGAGGCAGGCCGAGGAAGAGAAGGTGTGGCTAATACAATGGGGTAGTAGTTTAGAGGGTAAGTAGGACTAGGGTCAGTTGATTCCTGGGCCATGAGGCTGCATAGAATTTAGAAGAGGGATGACCTTCTGTAGAGAATGATATTTCATCATAGAATTCTGGTCATCCTAGTATGATCGGGTCTAAGGGCCTGATTGAGATCGTGGCTATAATGGGATTTATATTTCTTCGGACGGGATGTCCTTCACCGTTGTGATGGAGTAACCGTACGCCAAGATCTAAATCGGGCCCTAAATTTAGAGATTCTTCATTCTTCTAGACATTTTTTTGAACTTCTCACCATGATTCTCCCTCTTGTCTGAGTTTAAGTAGCTTCAGATTGGGGGTGGGAGGTATATGTTGGTGTATCCCTTATTAATTAAAACTTAATAATATAGAGATAGCTGTACTGCAGTTTGAGATTTCCGCAATAACTTCCCCTTCACAGGAATGATGGAAGTCCACTCTAGAGTGGAATTTTTTCTATACTGTGGAGCCACAATAATTTCTGCAGTGGTGGTGTATGGGGTTCACCCTGAGGTACCGGTATTGCTATTGTGAATATAAATAACTGGATCCTCAGTTTCAGTGTAGTGGTTCCAAGGGCCTGCCAAAATATGACAGTGATACTACCCAATTAATAGTTTCATCTCCCTAGTCCACAGATCAGAGAAAATAATCTATCCACCAATACCCTTGAAAGCCAGGGATCTACAGTAGTACTTCTGAAAGGGCAATTCATATTTGAAGATGCTGATAGTTTTAGAAGTACAGGACCCACAGTAGCAGATTTGTGAGGCCCACCCACGTCTAAATCCAGATATCCTTAAAGATACTTTGGGGAGAGCAGAACCTACAATAGTAGGTCTGTGAGGTTTACATGACGTGCAAGTGAAGCTATTCTGGAATTAAAATCAGAGGCACAGAACTTACTGAATTAGGTCTGTGAGGCTCACCCAGTTCTGTAAATGAGAATACCCTTGGAATCACAGGATCTCTAGATGTAAGCCTGTGAGTGCCACCCACATGGAAAGATGCAGCCATTTTTCAATGCATTTGGTTTCATAGGACCCACAGTAATAGGTTTGTTTGGTATCGTGAGATGAGAAGAAGCAGATGCCTAAGCATATCCCCTGAAGCATGGGACCTAGAGTAGTGTGGGATATCCACCCAGATGAAAAGTTGAAGCCACCTTCACAGCACCTAGCACAAAGCCTTCAATAGTAGGCCGTTGGAGCACAGCATGTGTTCAGATGCCAGTGATACACTTGTATGCACAGAACCTATAGTAGTAGGTCTATGACACTCAGTCAGGTGCATTAATACAGTTACCCTAGTATACCTGGGGAAACACAATGTACAGAAGTACATCTGAAAGCCTCACTCAAAAGTGTACATGCTGATATCTTAGGGATTCCTTTGGAAGCATAGATTCTAAATTGGTAGCTCTGTGATGCACATAGAGACATAAATGTAGGTATTCTATAACAGTAGGACTGTGTAGCGCACTCAAGTGTGATGAGGCAGCTAGACATGCAATACCAGTGAGGCACAGAAACTACAGTAGTAGGTCTGCGAAGCACACCTGGGAATGAAGAAGTTGCCTCCTAGAAACAACCTTCTTAGCCCTCAGTGGTGGCTGGTAGGGAACAGGGGTGGGGGTTTGAAAATATATATTATTTTAAACCACTTACCTATTCCAATGGCTGCGTCTCTCCTCCCCTACTTTGGTCTTCCTGACTGTAGTCCTGAAGAAGTTGCAGGAAGCACATGGGACACAGGTTCCCCTGAGCCAATGGCAATGCTGCAATGCAGCACAGTGATTGGTCTGAGCGCCATGGATCGCTGCTCAGATCGGGACAGGGAGCCTGTGCATATTCCCCACAAGGCTGTCCATTACACCCTGGTGGGTAATATGCAAAGTGTGCATAACGGCTTGGCCAGCCAAAATGGCCAGCAAAGCAGTCATTTGCACTTAGTGGGCACAGTCCACTCCTTCTCCCACCCTGAGCCAACCAGCCCCACCCCACCCTAACTCAGCCCACAGCAACCAAAAATAAAACGATAGAAACCTTGCTATTATTGTTTTCTTTTTCCCCCTTTTCACTACTCTAAGAGCAGTGGTGCGACGCTCCTCCACCATTGCGGAGGAGCCACAACTGTTAGCCCAGAAGCCCACAGGCTAAGTTCCCACAATAAACCCACATGAAACTGTAGGGAAAACTTACTAATACAATTGTCCCTTACATGCATCAGTAAATTACCCTTTCAAGCAAATCCATTTTCATTAATTGTCCAGGAGAACTAAGGTGCAGCAGATGGATTTATCCAGCATTAAATTTGGAGGCAGACAAATCCACAACTCATGGGTCTAATAACTTCATGAAGCAATTCTATATGTGGGTCCTATGGCTTTACAGGTTTTTTTGGAGCCATGCTCACCTCACAGTGAGGGGAGATAATGACCAATGAAAAACACTCTGCATTCTGTTTCCTAAATGCATTACAAGGCTACATCTTTAGGCTATCCTGACACAAATCTCAGAAGATCATGGAAGGTTTTCAGTGAAGCTGGGTAATCCCTATCCTTGAAGTCAAAAATGGAGCTTACTTCTTGACATATACATTGTAAAGTGACTGTAATAAATGGACTAGCAAAAACCCAAACATCAATTGCTGCTTTCATGAAGGAAGATTCAACCACTGGGTGAAGTCATGAACATAGCCTCAAAAGATCGACACCATAGAAGAGAACAAGGGATGTGGGAGTAAAATAGTAGATTCTGAGATTACATTTACAACACTGAATCATCCAGACCGCATGCTGTCCTCTAAGACACATCCGATTATCAGCTGCGAGTTAAGGAGGCTTTCGGCTTGCCTCACTTGCTTTCTGCCATTTGGAAATATTCTTTAAGCAACAAATAATATTTTATATCACTTGATAGTCAAAAGAGTCCTATTTTGACAGAACAACTAAACCACCTTCGGTAACAAGCAGAAGCGTCAAGAGAGAATCGGTGATCATAATGACATTCAATGATACACATCATACCACATAAAGCGAACTCTCATGGGCATCTCATGGGAACCTCTATTGCAATGGTGCTTTTGCCAGGTGCTACATGGGAATCAAAGAAAATAAAAATAATAATGGAATGCTTTCCATTATGGGCAATGGTAATTCATGTTATTCTGATTTGATCAAGGCTGGCCAAGTTGTCCCCATCCTAAAATAAAAACCCGCTGGACCCTGCCTCCGCTGAGAAATATAGACCCATATCCAACATCCCACTCCTAGCCAAAGTGCTGGAAAAATGTGTGCAACAGCAGCTAAGCCTAAACATCAACAACTTTCACCTGCTAGATGACTTCCAATCAGGGTTCAGACAGGGACACAGCACAGAAACCACCCTCCTCCACATTGTGGATGACGCCTTCAAGCCCTCGACCTAGGTAAAACCTGTCTCCTAATCCTCCTAGAACTTTCCTCTGCCCTTGATACGGTTAACCACAAAATTGTCCAATAACGCCTCAAACTCAGGTATGGGGTTGGATGGCACCATCCTTGAATGGTTTAGATCCTTCCTCCAAAACCGCTCACAGAGAGTCCTCATCAACGGTGATCTATCAGCCCCCTCACCGGTTACGGTTGGAGTCACCCAAGGATCAACCCTCTCCCCTACCCTCTTCAACCTTTACCTTGAACCTCTCACCGAGGTGCTACGTGCCGCCAACATCTCCAACCTTATGTGCGCTGATGATACACAGATCTACATAAAAAACCCTTCCCCTGAGGACATTTTCTCCCTGAACGAGGCACTGAAGCTGGCAGTCCATTGGCTCACCGCCAACCTGCTTAAACTCAACGCAAATAAAACTGAATTTCTTCTGATTGCCCCACCCAAACCCAATCCAGACATCCAGGAATGGATCAAGACCATCGCAGCACTTAACTGCCCTCCTACCATTGTTGACTCAGTGAAATCCCTAGGAATAACCCTTGATGGCAGCCTGAACATGCGTGGCCATATAAACTTGGTGGCCAAAAAGGCTAGATTCCACCTGAGTTACCTAAGAAACCTAAAACCCTTCCTCGATGTGCCCGACCTTAAAACGAAAAACCAGGCACTAGTCATTTCCAAACTATAATATGGATGCTCTACTCTCGCAGGGCTACCCAAGAACTCTCTGACCCCATTGAAAGCCTGCCTCAACACTGCCGCCAGACTCCTAATTGGCTCAAAGAAATTCTACCACATCTCTCCCCACCTCAAAGTTCTGAACTGGCTTCACCTCGAGGCCAGAATCCACTTTAAACTGGCCTGCATTACTCACAAAGCTCTTTACTCCAATTCCCCTACATTTATCGTACAAAAACCTGTGGAATCCGGAGGAGCCAGAAACTCCATATCTGCCAAAGACCTGTTGCTGCAACCAGCACGCTTCCGGAAGAAAAAAACTACAATCGGGCCTTCTCTGAGGCCGCACCAAAAATTTGGAACTATTTCCCACCCGCCATCAGAAGACTTCCGTCCTTGGCACACTTTAAGACCAAAACCTTCTTAATGGGAAAATACCTTGTCTAATGAATACTTTACAATCACCTCATCAACATGTTCCACCCTCCACCTCGGCATTATCCATGGCCTCTACGGATGATACCTGTTCTGCACTCCTGGGCATCCCCCCCGAGAGATGAGACTGCAGGCCTTCTTGTATAATATATCTACCTGTTTTAATTTTTATCTCACATGTAGCTTGACTTTAGACTGCATGCTTTTCCTGTACAATGTATCCCCTATTTTCCCAATTTGATCCCTCCCGTCCTTACGCTTTGCATACCACCCCTTAATCCTGTAAAGCGCTGTGATACCCTCACAGGTCTAGCTCACGCTCCATAAAACTATAAAATAAATAAATAAATAATCACATAGGCCTCTATATGGTGCATGGCATAACCTCAGTATATAAAGGTGAAATTACAATTTCTCTGATCATATCCATTCAATACATTTGGAGGACTATTCAAAACATATTTGAGGTAATGTGGCATAGTATACTTAGCTTATATCCATAGTATAAGTTATTTGGCTACTCATAAAAAGTTCTCTTAACATAAAAATTACGGGACTGCGTAATTCATGTAATTTGCTTTTGTGTGAATGCACAACATTGTGAGGGCAAATTACGTGTAATTAGACGAAATGCAGAACTGGCTGGCTTTTAATGTTATATTTTACCTAAGATGTGTCTTTGTTTCCATTTGTTGATGCAAGTATACATTTCATATTAAAATACAGTGTAAAGGAACACCAGCAGCACAAACAGAAGACACTTGTTCTGGTAGTTGGTGTAGTTTCCAAGCATTTGCACTAAATGTTTACTGCAAACAGCACATAATTACGCAATCTGGGTTAAGAATGTAATCAAGGGAATTTCCTATTAAAAGCTTAACACAAAATTACTAAACATAAACAAGATTATGCTGGAGTAATTGAAATTTCACTTGGGCCCAACATTAATGTAGGCATTACAAGGAGTCAAATCTAAAAATGGGGAATTGCTTTCTCTAAAATGGGAGTGGCAAGAGGAAAACCTACATAGGACTATTCTGAGGGCCCTTCCAACCCAAAGACATACCAATCACAGAACTTTAACCAAGCATTGGGATAAATCACAAGCTGATGGGACCAGTACATCGCCCTGTGACCATCACCATAGAACTGCTTACACATGTGTTTAAAAGCCTTACTAATTCTCTCCAAGTATATGCAGCCATGGGGCACTTCTGCTACCACAGCCTTTTTCATCGTGCTGCCAATGCTACCACACTTTATTACAGTCATCACCACTGTCGCTATGTGTAAGCATGCTGTCTCTAATTCCAGTGGATGTTTTCAAGGTATCTCTTTCCCAACACAGTGCAACATGTGACAGCTTAAATTTACAACAGTCAGTGACAATAAGTCAATGGTAGGTGGGAATTGCATATCTGTATGTAGCAACATGTTCACTTGGGGCATATCAACACACCTTTACTCAATGCTATGAAATGTGAATCAACATCATGAATAATCCAGTCATCGTCACTTTTTGAAGGAGGTCATGTTTATGACTTTGAGTCCCAACTTCTCACCCTTTCTGAATTACTTCTATTGTGCCTCAACAGATAGAGAACAGAGCACACACAGTGACTCGAGGCATCATGGAGTGCACATTTGTTCTCTCCATGCGGTTCTTCAATTGACTTGATCACTCAGGGCGGGTGGTACTTTATTATCCTGAAGTTGTGGGCAATAATAACCTTTCCAGTTACCTTTTGAACACTATAAACTGACAGCAGGCCATACACATGAAACAACAGCCAAGACTGCAGTTTAATCCAGGTCGCCCAGCTGGCCTAGCTTCAACTGTTCACAACTGTTCACTAGTTCACTGGCTCAAAAAGAAGGGTCCACATCACCCCGGATCTTAAATCTCTAAACTGGCTGCCATTTGAAGCCAGAATTCACCTGAAAATAGTGTGCATGACGCATAAGGCCATACACCACAATGCACCCAGCTATCTCACTCAGAAACTTACAATATCCGGCGGAATAAGATCCACAAGAAGTGCTGAAAACCTCCTATTGAAGCCAAAAAGATTCAACAAGAAAAAAACACACAAACGTTCCTTCTCTGGAACGGCACCCAGGATTTGGAATGCCCTTCCCCCGGAAACAAGACTGAACCCCTCCACTGCAGCTTTCAAACGGGAAGTAAAAGGCATTCATATGACAAAATTCTCTTAAACACAGACCTATGTTTCCGCAAGTACATATGTATATGTTTCAATCATGTCATTTTTATTTGACTTACTTACCTTTACTGTATTACTTTCACTCCTCAGGTCACTTCCTATTGCCCTGCTCATGATTGCCCTAGTTTTTTTTGTACTCTTCTTCGACTTATCCTGTATTTATGTTATTATTATCCCCATGTACTGTAAAGCGCTCTGATACCCGCAAGGGTCTTGTCCGCGGTCTATAAAACTCTGAAAATAAATAAATAAATCTACATATACGCAGTCAACCGGGGGAACACACTTCGCATGAGCCTCATGTATGTTTGGATTAATCAAGTGGATAGACATTGTTAAGTCAGTAAAGAACTGTGGAACATAATTTGGTCTAAAAAACATTCTGGGACACCACTGCCAGTTTCAGCCAGATGAAAGAACTGGTCATGACTGTGTGATGGCCATGGATGAATGGAGATCTATTTTTTAAATGATAAGAGCTGTGTTCAATTCTGTAAAGCCAATGCAAGAATTGTGTTATGTACATGTATGTATGTAATCACATAGCACTCATTCAGACAGAGGCAATGGAGAGACGTACAAGGCTTGCAGCCAAGACTATTGTCCAGCATCATTTTAGGAAGGTGTCCTAATTGTCTCCCTTAAGTAGTGCAGAAAATTACACGTGCTACAGATGCATGTATGTTGACTAGTTATTACTTTCCCAACCCTGGCCCTGCAAAATCTGGGTATTTTCTACTACCATAAGAAGATCCAAAACTATGTGGGGGAAATACCAACTATTTATGAATTGGCAATTGGGGAAGCCGCAGGTGGATTATTTCAGCATCAAGATGACTTGAGAAAATATCAAAAGAAAAGGTATAAATGCATTGACTGTGCAATTAAAAACTGGAGAATGATAGTGAAAACCTGTATGATCAACAGGTTCACCAACTATTCAGCACTCTGGCATTCTGATCTCCTGCACACAAACATATATGATGATATGGCCAGAAAATGGGAAGAAAAGGGGATTGTAATGCTGACAGATGTTTATGTAAATCCAGAAAGGCGTAGGTTTATAGAAATTGCACAGAAATATGATTTACAAAGTGATTCATGTTTTAAATATCTACAGGTTAGGAATTGCATGAGAGGTGTCCCAAAAGAGAGTATTAGTTCTGACCCCATACCAATACTTCAGCTTATGAGTAATCCCAAGAGTAGAATAGAAGATTTCTATCAGGAATTGCAAAAATGTATACCTAATGATTTAGAAAGAACTGAAGCAAGTTGGTCAAGCAAATTAAATGATGGGGAGGTTGATATAGATAAGGTGCTGGAAATAGGAAAAAATGTGTTTATGTCATCTAACCTTAAAGCTCAACAGTACAAAACGATCTATAGTTTATACTACACACCGTTGAAGCTGTATAAATGGGGAAAAGAGAGAGTCGGATAGTTGCCCAAGATGTCAAACTGGACCAGCTGACATGATATATATGTTTTATTCTTGTGTAAAATGAGATGAGTTAAAAATCGGAATCGAGTCATTTATGATACAGACACTGGGGAGGAATGTTAAGATCTCCTCTACATTAATGCTGTTGGGTTTTGATGTAACAATGCAATGTAATGTGCCGCAAAGAGATTCTGTGTTTTTAAGTTTAGCAATAGCACGCCTTTTGGTTGCCACAGTAGGGAAGGAATCTGAACCACCAACTTACTATCAGTGGCTAAATCCACAAATTTTTATTGGAAAACAGGAAATTGCTTTATATGAATGTAAAGGCTTAAAAACTAGAAAAAAAGGTATGAAAGTCTGGAAGCCACTTGTGTCTGGATGGAGGAATGAAACGACAAGGGGTTGGGTAAAGGAATAGATTTCATCACGCTTATAGTGAAGTATAACGAAATGATAATGCTAGAAAGATATGTTTTTTTGTGTTCTTCTTCTGATTATTTTGCTCAACCTACCCATTCTATAATCTTGTATAATCAAGGCACTCCAATATATCATGAGGCATGCAGGACCAGGTGGCCATATCCGAACGCACGCGCTCCCACACTGGCACAACATGGAGCGACCAGGAGACACCACTCAAATCAGTCAAAAACACACCCAGGTACTGAAGGCCGCCCGTCGTTTCCTGCAGCGTCCCCGCCCAAGGCCCTAGGCCGTTGTGCTCTCCCAGCACCCACAACACTGATTTACATTGGTTCAGATGGAGGCCCGACACCTCACCAAATATCCGCATGATGTCTAGAACCCGTGGTCCCAATTTGTTCAGATCAGTAAGAAAGAATAGGACGTCTTCCGCATACAGTGCGATTCTATCAGAGGGGCCTGCCTGCCACTCGACACCCCGCATCTGAGCATCAATTCTCACCCATGCCGCCAACGGCTCCATGGCCAGGACAAATAAGTAGGGCGACAAAGGGCACCCCTGCCTGGTGCCTCGGCCTATGGGGAAGGTATCGGACACCGCGCCAGCCACTCTCACGGACGCAGTCAGGTCTGTATATAGCAGATGTAGGTACGATAGAAAGTGGGGCCCGAGGTTCAGGCGGGACAGAAGTGCGTGAAGGTAGACCCAGCTCACCGAATCAAAAGCCTTATCTATGACGGCCAGTAAAAGCGCCGCAGGAATCCCCGCTGCCCGGGCCGCTTCCACCACCACCTGTGCGTGTCTGATATTATGCCGCGTCGCTCTTTGGGGCATGAAGCCGGCCTGGTCAGGATGAACAAGGTCGGTGATGTATGGGAGAAGACGATTGGCCAGCGCCTTCGCCAAGATTTTCGATTCTGTGTTTAATAGTGAAATCGGTCTGTAAGACTCGGGTAGGTCAGGGGGCCTACCGGGTTTGCAAAAAACCACAATGTCCGCATGTCGCCAGTCTCTCGGAAGCCGGACACTCTCCCTGGCCGCCTCCAGAGCCCTAATGTGGAATGAAACGACAAGGGGTTGGGTAAAGGAATAGATTTAATCACGCTTATAGTGAAGTATAACAAAATGATAATGCTAGAAAGATATGTTTTTTTGCGTTCTTCTTCTGATTATTTTGCTCAACCTACCCATTCTATAATCTTGTATAATCAAGGCACTCCAATATATCATGAGGCATGCGGACCAGGTGGCCATATCCGAATGCACGCGCTCCCACACTGGCACAACATTGAGCGACCAGGAGACACCACTCAAATCAGTCAAAAACACACCCAGGTACTGAAGGCCGCCCGTCGTTTCCTGCAGCGTCCCCGCCCAAGGCCCTAGGCCGTTGCGCTCTCCCAGCACAATAATATATTAATATATTATTATTCTACAGCAACTTATTATGACAACTGTGTATGAACTGTTTTAATTATAATGTTTATGATTTATATGTTATGCATTTATTGTGGATATAATTTGTCTATGTCATTTGTATTGCATCATATAGTTTCAACTTGTAGTTTCTATATGATTTTTATCTATGTAAATTAAACATATATTTTTAATATATATTCACATTCTATTGTTCTCTTCTCTGTATAGTCTAGACTAATTGTTCACTAAACCTTGCTGATGGCCTTGGAATTTTTTCCCACATTGGTTTTTACCCTGCCCTAGGAGTCTGCGTACCTTACTACCCAGAGGGTCCTTGTTTATTTCTCATTCGCCTCCACAGCCCTACCATAGTGTGCACCCAACTGGAGATGGATTTTATTGAAGAATTCACAGGGGAATCCATTGGGTCCAGGGGCCTTGCCCGCGTTTAATTTACTGAGGGCCGTTCCCAACTCCTCCGCCGACAACGGGAGGTCGAGGCGAGCGCGCCCCTCATCCGAGATTGCTCGTAGCGGGAGGTCAGCAAGAAATTTGTCCACTTCCTCCACCTGGAGGAGTTCCCGGGGGGGTGTATTGGGCAGCGTAAGACCGTGAAAAGCTGCCTGCCAGGGCCACCGGGGCAATCATGGGCATACCCTCTTCATCTCGAAGGCACGGCAAGGACTGGGGATGGAAGGTGCTCTGGCATAGTCTATATAGCATCGAGCCGGATTTATCGCCCCATTGGTAAATTCTACTTTGGGTCACCAGCCACAGCTGCTTGCCTCATCTAACTGCAGGGAGGCGTACGCCTGCTGTAACAGCAGCAGTTGACCCATGTCCTCCTCACTCCCATTCATATGGCAACGTTCCTCCTGGGCCTGAACACGGTCAGCGGCTGTCACAATATCTGTCGTGCGCGCCCTACGGGCAGCCGCACACCAAGCAATGTCTACCCCTTGAAGTCTAGGCTTCAGGGCCTCCCAGAGTGTCCCGGCGTCTATGTCAGGGTTATCGTTCTCATTCCAGTAGTGTGCAATAGCCTCCCTTATGTGTTTTTGGTAAGGTTCCTGCTGCAAATGCCATGTGGAGAGGCGCCATCGAAACGGCTGCCTTCGTTTGTCTAAGAGTAGGTCCATCGCTACCGGGGAGTGGTCCGACAGACCGCGGGGCAATATAGATGTGGTACCTACCCTCCCGACCCAGGCATGGGGGACAAATAGGTTGTCGATCCTAGAGAAGGACTTATGTACCGCTGAAACATAGGTGTACTCGTGACATTGGGCGTGTTGGTGGCGCCACACGTCTACCCACCCCATTCCTCTCACCATGCCGTTTAGTTTAGTGGGCATGTCCGGGGGCAACTCGCCTCCTAGCCTGCATCTATCCATCCGCGCATTCATCACGTCGTTCCAGTCACCACCAACCACTGCCATCACATCTGGCATCCCGGCCCACACACCAAACAATTTTTCAATAAGGGCTCCCTGCAGAGGAGGCGGGGCATACAAACTCCCAAAAATCACTGATTCAGTGCCTATCTTACCCTGGATGAACACATATCTACCTTGAGTGTCAAGCCATTGAGTTTCATGAACGTAGGACAGCCTTTGGTGCACCAAGACGGCCACTCCTCGAGAACCCCTCGCGAAACCAGCATGGTACACTTGCTGAAAGCCATACCGCTGCAGGCTAAGGGTCTTAGTACCCATAAGGTGCGTCTCTTGCAGTAATAGGACGTCGGCCCCGTCCTTCTTCCCCTGCCGGAGGACCGCCCCCCTCTTAATCCTGTCCAACATCCCCCTCACATTCCAGCTCACAACACGCAGCAAAGCCCTCTGCGGGCCTGAGTCAGGGGTATTAACCGCCATCTATGGGCAGAAAAATGAACATTCCGAGCATATGTGACCACACACACATTCCTCGCCTCGACAGTACATGAAATAACACTGTGCAATTCAACGCCTCCTGCCTCCCCATGCCCCTGCTCCACAACCCCTCAACAAGCCCCCCAGCTTCCCCCCCCTCCCAGGTCCCACCAACAACAGCCCCACTCCCCCCCATCCCATACCTCAAAAGCGCTGAAGTATCTGTCGCGGTATAGGTCAACTCCGGCCCCCAACGGGAGGCCAGAGATCCGCTATGCCAATGGATCCCCATGAACTACCAACTTCGCCCCCTCTCAACCCTCCCCAACAAAACTCCTCTAAAACGAGGGGTTATCGCATTACAGTCCACCCCCCCAACCCGCACCCCGCGACTGTAAATCTACAAGTAGACGCCAGTGTTAATGTTACCATCAGTGTGGGCCACCTCCATGCAGGCCGGCAATTGCCACCACGCGGCCTGTACCACAATCGGCAAGTCAAATAGTCACCTCTCACCACTTCACTCCTCATGGATCTACCATCGGAGAGTCTGGGGGCTTAGTCTCGTCTGCAGTCCCCTTCTTAGCCGGGGAGCGTTTCTTGGAGCGTGATCTCCAGTTGCTTCTGCTGCGTGAGCGTCGGGGCGTTCGCAGCGGCGCCGCCGAAGAGGATGAGTCCGAATCTCTAGCTGGCGGCGTGTGAGGCCGAATCCGTACAGTTTCATCTGTCCAAGTAAAGACTTGTTCAGGGGAATTAAAGAAGAAAGTGCGAGATTGAAAAATGACCCGCAGCCGAGCTGGGTAAAGCAGAGCGTATTGGATCTTAAGGCCCCGCAGGCGGGCTTTGGCGGCCGCGAAGGACTGCCGCTGTTGTTGCACCAACCGTGTGTAGTCTGGGAAGATCATGATCCGTTGATTATTCCACATGAGGGGTTCTTTGAGACGGGCCTGTTTCAGGATCGTGTCCCGATCGTGGTAGTTGAGCAGTTTAGCTATCACCGACGCGGTCGTTCACCCACTGGTGGCTTCTGAGCGAGTGCCCTATGAGCCCGCTCGATGATGAAGCAGCGGGAGAGGGACTCCGCTGGGATCCAGCCCTCCAACCACTCAGTAAGAAAGGCTTCCATGTTTCCCTTCTCACTGTCGTCCGTAAAGCCGACAAAGCGGAGGTTGTTGCGTCGAGCCCCCCCTTCGGCATCCTCAGCTCGGAGAGCTAGGCCCTTTTGTATGCCCTCCATACTGGCCACTCGTTTCTTCAAGGCCGCCATTTCGCCCTCCACTCCTGTGATATGGGTTTCAGCTTCCATGATACGGGCCACTGCGTTGCGCAGATCTTGTCGCAGCAGGGTCACATCGGCCCCAACGGCCCCAATTTTAGCATCCAATGTATCCCGGGACTGGGTGATCGCCGCCAGGAGGGCGGCATTGTCAGGCCAAGCGGACTGTTGGCCTCACGAAGCTCTGGAGTTACCACTCGTGCCCGTGAATTTGTCGAGTGTTCCTTGTTTCGAGGTCCCGCCTCTGGTCATGGTGGGCGGTAGGGAGGATAGTCGTCAGGTCATCACCGCAGGTCACTACAATAGGCAGCAGTGGGTCGTGAGGCCTATGCGTGGATCATGTCCACCGCCCGTTCCGTCTGCTAGTATGTCGGGCCTCACAGAAAGGGCGCCAGGGGAACTCCACCAGCCTCAAACGCGGCGCACTCACTCGTAGATATCAGGGGGCCGTTGCGGCCCGATCCGACCGCCGAATCTCCACAGGTCGTTCCTCACACTGCAGCTCCTCGCACCCCCACCACAGAGGACACTCCGCTTCAAGGCCCTCGCCCAAGCCTTCGGGCAGTCGGTCGATGTGCCAGCAGCAAGCGGGCCTCCCCGGCACAGCACACCCTTTGGCACAGGGTATCGTCAGCAGGCACCCTCCAACAGCAGCACCTCGGGGGGGTCAGGCCACTATGCAGCCCCGCTCCGCTGTCCGTCGTCTGCCGTCCGGTGGCGGACCCCTCGGAAGCTCTCAAAATCGAGGTCCCGGCTTCACCTCGCGGCACAGGCCGCTCCGCCCCCTGGGCCGATTGCACCCGTGCCTAGTCCTCGGTGCGGCCGAAAATTTCGCTACACCCGCTGGACACCTTCCGCCACTCTTCCACATCGCAGGATGGGCACTGGTGAAGGGGGAAGGCAGGATAAATGTCCGCCATGTTCGCCGTCTTGGCCAAGCCCCCGGCCTGTAACATATTCACAACAGCCCTGTTTATTAATTACTTGTTGCAAGTATTATGGATAACATTTTCTTTCTGATTTTTTGGTGGGAGCAATAATGTCTACTAAAGATGCTAGGTCAAGAAAAAATCTAGGCATGAATGTGTCATCATCAGTTGATTTTGGGGGAACTGTAGATTTTCTCAAATACCGCTCTGTAAATTGTTCTATAATGCCTCAGGTGGAACGAGGAAGATGCATATCGCTAGGGGTGATGGGTTAGAAAGCTAGCTTGGTAATGATGATGGGGTAAAGGAACAATAGTCAGACCGTATCTGGATTTCGAGATTGGTGTGAACATGAGGTCCAGGTAGCAGATGATTTGGGGTCACCAATGAGGAAGTGCTACAGTCCAGGATTGTCTGCGCAGTCGGGATCTGGTTCAGTTGATACAATTAAACTTAGCCCCAGAAAACAATGACTTGTGAAAGGAAAACTCAAGCCTGAATAGCATTTTGAACTTGGTGGCAGGGAGTCATGTGGTAACCTTATTTCTAACGAAAGTCACGTGTACATTATTCTCCAATATATCGACTTTCAATTAGTGCAAACAATTGTTTTAAACCAACATACATCGCAATTAATGTTAATATGGATATATACATCCTACTCATATGTTAAAGGTGCCTCCTACCTCGAATCTCTGAATTGTCTTCCAAAACTAAAGTCGCCTGAAGCTGCTACAGTTTCCCATTTCAGACATTTCCGTGCAGATCGGCTGGCACAAGCCTGTTACACGTTCCTTGCTTTCATTGTGTTTTCAAGCGTTTATTTTTTCTTTTCAGCTAAAGCTATTTCATGCAAAAGCAGTGTGTTTATCTCCCAGGGCCCCACGGGCACTTTTTTCTTACAATGTGCTAATTGCGAGATCTCTGGCACGCTCTGCCTTGCTGGGCTGGTCTCTCTCGCTGGCTGCATCTGTGTTTAGATTACCTCTGTGATCAGTCAGGGGGCTGCTCTGGGGCCTTTCAGCTGCTTTCAAGATTAGGTCGTTAAGGGGCTCAGCCTAACTCTGCCGTCACTTGTCTCAGTGACTCCCCGGAGTCTACCCTGTTCAGTTTCCTCCTTTCACTGACATGGGAAGGCATGCTACTGCACCCCAGACTGGAGATAGCAGGTTTCAAGCAGTGCGAATTCAAATGGCTGTTGATAAATTGCTTTCCGTGTCCTTCACTATCCATTTCTGTCAGTAGACAGTAACATGGCAATGACTGTCCAGCAGCGTTCCAAGAACAACACTTCCTGCTTCGGCTTAGCCCACACCACCCTGACAGATTGGAATTAATTGTGTTCAATTGGCCACTGAGTGTTATGCAAAATGATGCAGCTGGTAATGAAGAGGAGCATTGTTCTCACTCAGTGTTTCAAGTACAAAGCTATCATGCTCTTTTTGTACATTTCTATGGTGGAAATGCGGTTTACTAATCATCTTTGCAATTGCGGGTTATAGTCCGAGCAATTTAAAATCATATTTCAGATTTAAAGCAAATATGGAAATGGCACAACTTCTACGGAATGGATTTGGCTAGCTTTTGGTACATCTACTAGTAAAGTTTATTTTGCATACAGTATCATTTCCAAAATATGACAAACTTGGCGAATTTGAGAGATAGAACAGGTAGGGGCAGCGGTGTTAACTATATTATGTAACCCAAAAGGGACTTGTTTAATTTAGGGTTTATTCACAAGGAATTAGGGAACCCTTGCAGGAGTAGGCACATGCTAGGAATTGTAGAGATTTCTGAATGTCATCCTTTTTTACAAATCAATCCTGAAGATGGGCAGCTACACCACAAAAGGTCCAAGGAAATTGGCTTTAATAAAAGACATCTGGCCAAGGGATACGGGTTCCCAAAATACCACAGAGTCAGATACAACATGTAGTTAGGAACAGTCAGCCAATCAGAATACAGCATCCACACTACATGCAGTGATCACACTCTCCCTATGCTTGACATCTGGACATATACACGCAGGCATACATTGGGTCTCCAGAAAGACGAGAGTCACCTGTGACCCCTTATCAGATGGTTGAATTTATGGTTCATGACTAGGCCTGGATTTATGTGCTCTAAAAGAATGTGTCATCAGTTTATTGTACTTCAAAAACTGTATTTAATGCCGGCCAAAACATCTGTACATCGAAAAAGTCTTCAGACACAACTCTGTTGCTGCTCTACTGGCGGCTGCATTTAATTTAACCAACTTGTTCCTGTTTTGCCAAATGGCTCTTATCTTTTTATTTTTTCAAGGTAAATTCATATCCTCAAGGGCAATTTTCGTCATCATGTTTGAAATTGTTTTAATACCATTGGTATGTGTCATCCAATACTCTTTCCACAGAAAAAACTAGTCAGTCCCAAGACATGAATATATCTCAGTTCATCCGACATTGCCAAGTGGCATAAACTTGTGCAGACCTTTGCATTTCATCATTTGTGTGTGTGTGTGTGTGTGTGTGTGCTCTTGTACGTACATGTGTGAGTGTTTGTGTATATATATATATATATATATGCAACCCCGAATTCCGCGCTGCACGGACAGCACCTCAGCCTTCCCCCAGAGCAACCGGCCAGTTCAGGGCTGTCTTGCCTGGGACACGGGCGGAGTACGGCGGCGGCCATTTTGGGTAGGGCTAGACACTATAAAAATAGACGGCCATGACTCCGCGCAGCGGACGTGCTCAGCGGGCACGCCGTATTCATGCCGGAGTCAAGCCAGAGTCCAGCCCATCTGCGCCCGTCCGCGCACAGGCCGGGCGCAGGGCCAGGGACTCTGCAAAAAATATCATACCCAGGAGTTATGACAGACAAGATCTGCTTGCCTTACAAACAAAGGCCTGCTGTGATTCACATAAACTCGATCCCTCAGACTGGGCGGGCCCAGTGAGCTGCCAGGGCTGCCATCACACTTTTCTGTGGTCTCAAGTCTCGGCCTTCTCAACACCCCATAATAGCTTTAAGGCAGCCCTAATAAATGCTATATCTGTGCCGAAGCATGCCCAGCATATTCAGGACCTATTGATAGATGACAATCTAGATTGTCTCTTCATCACGGAGACATGGCTCAAACCCTGGTGCACCCCTGATGTGGTACACGCCCTGCCTCCTGGATATGGTATACAAAGAGTAGATAGAGGGAATGAACAACGGGGTGGAGGAGTGGCCATTATATATAGGGACACCCTCAGCTGCTCAGTGATACCACTGCACGAGCTAACTGATGCGGAAGGGATGGGTTTTATTATCAAAATAACTGACTTCTCCTTCTCTGGGGCTTTGATCTATCGCCCACCAGGACCTTGCACAGGGTTCCTAGGGAACATCGGAGAGGTGCTCAGCCCACTGATACTTAGGTATTCTAATTTTACCTTGATGGGTGATATAAACATCCATCTAGAGTCCACAACAGATGCACCTGCTGCCTCCTATCGGGAAACCATGGAGGTCTTAGGCCTCACTATTCGAGACACCCAAGCCACCCATGAGGCGGGTCATACGATAGACTGCATGGCCACTAACTTAGATACCTTGACAACCGACCCCCTTAGACCCCAAACTTGGACTGACCATATGCTGATCCCTTTTATGCTTCCCCTTGCGTCTAACGGAAAGAATGATCATAAAAAAGAACGCAGCCAGGACACAAGGGATGAGTGGAAAATGATACTGTCCCACCCAGAACTAATAACCATGGCCAGGAACTGTAGACCCCAGCTGGCAGAACCTGCAAATCCAACTATTTTTAGATCATGGATGAATGAACTGAAAGTCCGGTTGGGCAGGGGAAAAATAGAACGAGGCGTGATAGAAAGAAAACATCCGCACCCTGGTTCGATCGAGAACTTAAAAATAAACAAGGGGAGCTTAGACGAGCTGAACGAAGCTGGCGGAAAAATTACTCTAGCACAGAACGTAGCAAATATAAAAGGATAAAAAGTGCCTATCATGCGCTAATTAAACAAGCTAAAAAGAGGTATTTCTCGTCGGCAATAGAAACAGCTAACAGCAAACATAAGGAAATATTCAAAATTGTAAATGGTTTTAATAAACCTAAATGTCTAGCGTAGGCTATCCTGCCCTCGCAGATGCTCTGTGACAAGATCGCAAACTTTTTTGAGGGAAAAGTACAGGGTTTGACGAAGGACTTCGATGTCCCCATATTAGAGCCAAGAAAAGAGGGTGACATAGTGAGACAAGGGGCTACTCAGTTGACAACTTTCCAACCAGTTAGTCTGGAGGATACTAAAAGAGCAATTTTGGCAACAAAATCTGGATCCCCTTTCGACCCATGCCCAGTTAGACTCCTACACCTCATTGTGGATATTGCCAACCAGTAATAAATGCCATTGTCAACACCTCACTGTCCACGGCCAATGTCCCCCCAGAGTGGAAACTGGCAGCGGTGAAACCACTCCAAAAAAACAACTCCCCGACCCCACCACATTGTCAAACCTACGACCCATCTCACTACTTCCGGCCCTGTGCAAAATCACAGAGTCAATTATAAACAAACAGCTTACTCGTTTTTTGGAAGATAGTGAAGTATGGCACCCTAACCAAGCAGGTTTCAGGACCCAACATTCCACAGAATCGGCCCTCCTGTTCACTACAGAAACTATCCGCTCAGCTCTAGACCAAGGCAAGAAGGCTGTCCTGATTTTATTAGACCTATCGGCGGCCTTCGACACGGTCTCACACGCCATCCTATTAGACCGGCTAATAACATCTGGTGTTACAGGGACAGTACTTGAGTGGATAAAAAACTTTTTAAGTGACAGGAGACAAGTGGTGACCCTGGGGGAATTCTGTTCCAGTGAGAAATCACTGTTGACGGGAGTTCCTCAGGGCTCAAGCTTGAGCCCGACCCTGTTTAATGTTTATACTGCACCTCTGATAAAGCTGATATCATCATTTGGCATAGACGCTATAGCCTATGCCGACGATACACAACTGATCCTGGTAATGGATAAGGATAACCAGGTCTGGGAGGAAAAACTCAAAGGTTGCCTAACGGCCACTTTTGAATGGATGCGCCTAAATCACCTGAAATGCAACACAGGTAAAACGGAGATCATGCCAATAGGCCCAAAAAACAATTTCATCCCAAGACTGTGGTGGCCAGAAAAGGCTGAAATACCGCCTCACACTACCAACTCGGCCCGCAATCTGGGGGTGTATTTTGACTCTGACCTGTCTTTCGGACAGCAAGCGGCTAGAGTGGCAGGCATGTGCTTTGGGGTGATAAAGGGACTGAGAAAGTTCTTTGATTTGTTGCCCTTCGAAGCAAGGAAAACAGTTACGGTGGCACTAGTAACATCGCGCATCGACTACTGTAACAGCCTCTACGCTGGTACAAATAAAGCAGTCACACATAAACTCCAGATGGTGCAACATGCAGCAGCAAGGCTGGTTCTGAAATGGCCGAAAAGATCATCAGCAACCAAAGCCCTCAATTCACTACATTGGCTGCCCATAATAAAAAGGGTCTTGTTTAAAGTACTGCTAATTACCTTTAGAGCTGTTCATAATCTAGGCCCATTATAACTCAGGAAAAAATTCAGCAGATACTGTCCAACTAGAGCACTACGCTCCTCAACTGCCAAACTGCTTACCGTCCCGGGTTTCAGACTCAAAACCCGAGGGGGCAAGTCCCTGGCGGTATTGGGTGCAAAAGCATGGAACACTCTCCCCCCACATCTGAGAATATTGGACAAGGAAACAGACTTCCGCAAACATCTAAAAACCTGGATCTTTAATCTCCAAGACACAACTGCCAGAAGCCTAGTGTAATCTTGGTCTTGGTCAAGTTAGCATAGAGACTACCCTAACATCCGGTGGTCCTTACTCGGGCGCCTAGATGCTCCTTTGAGCGATTGTTGCGCGATACAAATTGGCATTTACATTACATTACATATATATATATATATATATATATTTTTTTTCTGGTTGGCAGTGGTATGCACCCTGTGCAAGCAGGAACCACAAAGCAGCCAGGCTTATCTTAAGAAGCAATGTGTAAAGTACTTGTTCAACACTTCAAACAGTAACACAGTGAGAACACATCAAAAACAATAGAGCTATATGTTATAAATCAAACATGACCAAAATGACAATAGTCCAATAAGTAGAAGTGGAGATATATTTTAAAAAAAACCTATATAATAGCGCTTAGAAGCAACAACCGCCAATTTGGGATTCCAGTTGTGTATACTAATATTTAATTTATGCTATACAACATTGTTTAATATATTTTGCATGCTTTATATTCTTTTACATTTGTGAAACATTTCTTCAATATTTTTGCAATATTTCCCATTCATTTCTAAGGGGGGATAGTCTGTTTTAATTTTCGTTTAGCGGACATTTTTTGTTTTACTACTACCTTCTATTTTTTAATCTACTTGTGTTATCTTTATTACTTTTTTCCAAGAACCAGGTCATGGTGAGGTGCTGCTGGTAATCGGAACAGGTAAGTAATATTTTTAAGCACTTTTTTAAGGGTTTGAGGGTAGGGGGGATTTAGGAGGTAATTACAGTTTTGTTTGTGGATATTTAGATGTGTTACTGTTAGAGTGTTTCCCTAGTTTATAGTTTTGTATTTTTTGTACTCTATTTTAGTGATGTATCACTATGCTATATTAGACTCTGTGATGGTAGTTATATTTTGATGATTAACTGTTATGTATATGTATTTTTGGGAATGTAATGTGTTTTGCAGGTGCGTTTTGTTTTAAATTACAGGTTTTTGGCTACAAACTTATCCTCTGGGCATTTGTAATTTATGGTTTTTTTTCAAGAAAATCAGTTTTAGTTTATAATAACTGAATGGCTTTTACTTTGATTTTCATTTTTGGTGGTTTCCTAGAGCATTTTTATTTTTTTTAAACAACGAGTTTTTTTATGAGATCTAGATTTTTTGGATTGCTTCAGGTAATTTCTATTGGATTTGTTATATGTTTGAATTTTGGGGGGATTTTGGGATATTATTTTCCTATTTTTTGGTGGATTACTATTTTTTATTACATGGAGATAGAGAAAGATCTGCAGCTACAGAACAGTATGTTTTAATTTATTAATTATTTTTTATAGGAAATGCAATATTATATTGTTTATGTTACAATTATGAAATTGTTATGTGGAATTGTTTGATACGTATGTTGTAATTCTTTTATTTAATGAATTGAGTTGGCTCTTAACTATCTTGGTTGGTGATGTTTACATTTTTATTTTTTTTTATATATAATTGTATATCAGTCTTGAATAACATTTGGATTGTAAATCATTGTTTGACTGATGTAATTAAATAGTGGGCCTGATTCACAAAGGTAAAATAAGGCAAAAGTCTAACTTGACGACTTTCGGTATTCACACAGGGCATTTACTACATGTAAATGCCCTTTGTGAATACCGAAAGTCATAAATTTAGACTTTCGTCTCACTTTAGCTTTGTGAATTGGGCCCATTATATTCATTGTTTTAAAAAAAAGGATTGTATGTTGGTTGAGTTTCCCATAGTTTTTGAAGCGTTTGGCAGGTTAACATTTATTTTATAATATGCTTTTAGCTATATTTTCTAAGGTATATTCTCCTTTGTTATTTATGTAGAATTTGTCTTCAAATTGTAGCATTTGGTACCTTCTTTTGGTTTGTTTCCTCAGTTTAGGGGCAATTTGGCTAACAGATTGCTACATTTGTAAATCTTGGTAGCTTTGCTGTTTTTGTAATTAATCAATAAATGTGTATAGTTTAGGTTGAGTTCTGTCTAGTGTGAATTGGAAGGCATTTTGCCATCCTTCTATTGCATTGCTTGTTTTGGCTTTCTGTGAAATGGTGCTGTCATAGACATTGAACCATGGTATTTGGAATTCGAGTTGGCGCCTGTGTCAAGAACAATGCAGTCTGCGAACCAAAGTGTCTTTGAAATAGTTCAATAGTGGACTTTGTTTGTTTTCATTTTGTTTGTAGAAAGGGCTTTCTATTAGTAAATTGTAGTGAATAGTAAATTTGAATATATGGAAATTGGCCAGTGCTATCATTTTTTTAATTTCAAATTGGCTGTTTGTATAATATTCTATCATCAGTGCAGAATTATGGAGGATTCTCGAAATACTATTATTTTAATGATAGTGATACTATTGTCTGAATGAGTGAGGGTACATTTTTACAATGGTTTGACTCATGGCTTGCTCAAAGTTTATGATTATGTATTGCAATAGTAGTTATTTGTTTTATGTTTTATATGGCTTATGAGGTCACGTTAAGTGCTGCTTTCTTTATTTGGCATTCGGGCATGTATATAAGGGATGTTTGTGTTCTGATATTCTCCATGTATGATGTATATCTGAATGAATGGTTTGGGAGACATTTCGAAGATTTCATCCAGGTTTGACATTGGCTGAATTATGTTAAGATGTCTGTTGGAGAGAATATTAGGATTTGTTTCTCATTATTCAGGTTGTCATGTAAAAGGAAAGGTTCTTCATTATGTGTAATTGTTAAATGTTCAGGTACATTAATGTATTTGCACCTTGTAAGGGCAGGCAGGGAATCACTGGTGGCTTTTTTAGTTCATGCAATTAAATGTTTTAAAGTGGGCGTAGGTGGTAGTTGGTCTGTTATTTCTTTGAGTACTCTTGCTATTACACCTTTAAGGACTTTGCTTATGGGTTCCTGGGGGCTAGTGCTTGTATTGCAATATCTCTCTTACTTGTATTGCTGTCATAATCAGGGGGTGCCTGGGCTCTCTTAAATTAATTAGATCATTCATTATAGTTCCCATTGTGTTAGAATAATATTTAGTACATTTCTAGTTTATATTTTCTGATGATGCACTTTCTTGGCTGTATCTGTAGCCCATCTTATTTAGGGCCTTACTCCGAGTTTGGCAGTCTTTGGCTGGGTCAACCACCCCCGCAGTGCCAGGAAGACCACCCGCCTGCCAGATTACAAGTGTAAACCAGGGTGGGCAGGGTAGGTGGCAACATTGTCATATTGGTGGGCATGTTAGGCTCGTTGTATAGCCTATACAGCATACCACTTCTATGACAGCGGTGATTACTCATCTATGCATGGTGTGGCATGCACTATGTTGTGCATGCCACACAGTGCAGGCACAATCTTACACTTGTGAGGGTGGCACATCATGTGCCCGCTGCAGTCACCCCCAAGAGCAGATTTACCCTGGGGCCCTTTTGGGGGCTCCTTCCTCACCCTACTGCCAGGTTTTACATGGGAGAGCGCTGAAAAGGCTTGTGGGAGGGCAAGTCCTGATATGGACGGTGGTGCCAGGATCTGCACCATGGCCATTCGTCCTTATTTCGCACACCACTGGCACCTCGGGATCCAGGATCCTGGTGGTGCTAGTGGTGTTGTAGCAGTCTGATCACTGCACTCGTAATACAGTGGGGGGGCAATGGTGGGCGGACCGGCACCGCAGTCCCAGGACTACTGTGTTCATATTAAGGCCCTAAGTATTTGCTTTTCTTTCTGGGAAGTGATACATTTGGCAGCCTTTGTCATTGTATCTGAAAGTAGTGTAATTATATAAATATATATTATATTTCACCTTTTCTACATTTGTTATTAACATGAAATAAATGCAACTACTTCTATTTTGTGTGCTTAAATGTATGTTCTGTTTAGATGTTTCACATGGTTATGCAGCATTTCTGTTTGGGGTGTTCTAATGTGGAGCAGGTGCTGTCTTTTCTGTTGGATGAAGAAAAACATAAGTTTCATTTTAAATGTCAAGCTGTTGGTAGTTTGTAGAAGATGAGGTGTTCGTTTATGTTTGCTCCCTATTTGGTGAGTTTTTAGATTTTGTATTCATTTATTTATAGTTACCTTCCTGTATGCTTTTGCTGGTTTGTGATAGTTGTTACTTTCTAGCAGTTTATCGGTTTTCATGAAGTAGACTTTTTTCTTTTAGGAAGTCCATGTGAAAATATAGAAGTTAGAGAGCGTTTTAATATTTATTTGCCATTTTACATTTTCTAGGTTAATAACAGTTATTTTTTAGTTTAAATATGAGTTTTACTAACTTGGATAGATAGCTGTTGAGATATACTTCTCCTTTACTAACTTGGTGAGAGAATCCGGCAATGCTTCCTCGTCTTGCAGCATTTGTTACTTTTGAGTTATTTAGTTGTTTAAATTAGTGTGCCTTTTCTATTGTTGATGTAATTGTTTGTTTGATTTTATTGTTCAGAGCTGTTTATATTTCATTTTCTTGCTTCATTTAGCTTAGTTTTAATTTCTTATCATCATAATTAACTTTATTTAGATCACACGGATCTCATAAAGTGCAAGGTGCCATACAATACAAAAAGCAGTACAAGCAATAAAAAGACAATAGCAAAGTGCAATATACAACAATGTTTAAAACAATTGAAAGCTCAAAAAAAAATTCTACCAAATGGGCCATGATTTGATTTGCAGGGATTAAAAACTATATAATACATTTAGAATGTGGATCCACAATGTATACCAAAATTTTGCTAGGACAAAAACAACCAACCTGTGAGTGTCGGTAGGTAAAATTCTCATAACCTCCAAGTAGTGACCAGGTCCTATCAATTTACACAATGGGACAATCCATTTGCCCACGCAAAGTTATATATTGGGGGCAGAAAAATATCAAGTGGACTATTAATTGTTGTCTTGTCTTGCATGCAGGACACTGGTCATCTGTGGTGGTTTTGTTACTCCACTATTTACAATACAGTTTGGTGGGTAGGGTTTTAAAACAAAATTTGATAAACAATTTGCTTGCCAGTGGGGGTACAATATCGTCAATTGTTTCCTCATGAAACGGGGCTACTTTAAAATTAATAAAATCCATGCTCACGGGGCACACCGGTTTGGTCATCTCATTCACCATAATAGTGTTCCAATAGGTCTCTCTGACCTTACATTTTGGGATAGAACACAATCTTTCAGGAGTGTACCAATATTCCCCCATCCATCCTCCCTGGGTCCCTTGGGTCGCTTTAGGAGATCAATCGCCTCTGCTCTATGTAGGATGAGTTTATTTTCCAACCACAAGCGGTGCCAGAACATTAGCTGCTTATAGCCCAACTTATGCAATAGTTTTCTCTGACCAAGGTCGACGAGCATGAGAATTAAGGGGGTACTAGAGGGGATGTTTAACACCAATACAACATAATTCGGCACCATAGTGAGTTTAGTATTGTAAATTTCTAGTGCCGGGCCACTCTTCTTGTCACTGTTTTTTGTGAATTTTACTTAGGTGGGCCATTTGTTGTACTAATGATGTTTAAGCCTTTCGATATGTGGCTCCCAATTTAACTTTAAAAATAGGTAGATACCCAAATAGTCAAAGGGATGGACTTGCTCTAGTGCACTTTTTCCTACATATGTTTGCTTAATTGAAGGTTTGGAATTCCCCTTAGAGAAGATCATATATTTACATTTTTGACTAGTGTAATACCAAGCCATGTTCATTGCAGAATTCCATAAAAATATTCAGCAGTTCTTGCAGACCATGCAGGGATAATGAGATTAATAGGGTATCATCTGCGAAGAGTAGGGTGGGCGCTCTTCTCTCCCCCACCTTTGGCGTATCACATCCATCTCTATTTAGATGGTTAGTCACCCCATTTATAAAGAGGGAGAACAATGTGTGGTCTAGGACACACCCTTGAAGCACTCTACATTCGAAATTGATCAGTGAGTTGATTGTTATCCCCGCCTAACTTGTGCAGTATTTGAGGAATGCAGCCAAATTCATATTTCTAGGAGATTTTGAGGTATACCCATCTCTGCCAGCACCCTTCACAACTTGACTCTCTGTACCAGGTCGAATGTAGGGCGTAAGTCCACAAAGGCAACATAAAGTTTTCCCCCTTTGATGTTGACCTCCCTCCATTAAATACACAAGAAGTGGAAAACCTGATCCAATGTGCTAATATTAGCACAGAAGCCTGCTTGGAAGTCGCCCAATATGTGGTGCTCAGAAATCCAAGCATGAACTCAACCCAACACTTCTGCAATGAGTTGATTAGGCATACAGGCCTGTAGCTAGCCAGGGTGGCTCTATTGCGCTTCTTGAAAATGGGGATTATTTCAGCTATACTCCATGAGCGGGGAATATTCATACCTGATCTAATGGCATTTGTGATCATATTGATGTATGATGCCCAGAGCATTATATCAGCTTTATACAAATCATTAGGGATTCGTCAGGGCCGGGGATGTGGCTGCAATGCTGGAACAAATTTCTACCCGGGTTTCTTCCATGGAGAACACAAAGTCCTCCATAATTTCTTTCTCCTATGCTCCCTCTTTCTTCAGATAGAGCCTCCACCTCCACACTACCTAGTGCATAGAGCCCCCCGAAATGTGTCACCCACTCCTATGGCTGAACTGTAAACTCCGGTTACGGCTTCCTACCATGTAGCCAATGAGCTGTTTGTTTCCAAATGATTTTAGAGTCCTTAATTAATGCCGCCTATTAGAGGGAGAACAACAATCAGTCGTCCCATCTCTTTTTAGCTAAATGTAAAGCTATCCTGTAGATTTTTATACATACCACTAGGTCAAGGTGAACATTGGATTTTGCTGCCCATACAATGTCAGTCTGAGCTTTCCACATTCCTGATTATAGCGGGCTTCCTGGGGTTCTTGTTTGGTCTGGATCTGTTTATACTCTCTCTTTTGCTTACTACAGGGATTGGCCAATTGATCCCTAATGTCATTAAATGTAGTTTCATGCGAGGAAGGCAGCTTCTCAATTATCTGGTCCTTTGGAAATTTTGACAACTCTGCCAGATTTTGGCATACTATATGTTTTCCAAGTCCAAAGCCTCAGGATGTTCCTCCACCCAGTCCCATCTGACCGTTCTCATATTATTTGTAATAGACAATTCTCCCAATGCTTCTTTCCCCGACTTCTCGATTCGGTACCATTATCACCCAGATTAGTTAGTGAAAGGGCCAGGCCATTATGGTCACTATATGAGTGATTGACTACTGCCATATCATGAACAATTGGCCAAAATCTAAGTTTAACCAAACAATAATCGATCCTACTGGCGTAGCCAGGTCTATTGAAAGTTGGCTCCCTTTTTTGTCCAATTTATTTCTCCCATTTGTAGCTCTTAGATCATGTTGTAATGAGAGGGCCAACACCTGACCTCCTCTCTTTGACCATCTAACTAGGGGAAGTTCTAGCTGTGTGACCTGTTAGACACTATCCAACTCCTTGTCCAGATCTCTTGGGACCATGACTAGGGGTTCAAAGGCACAGTTCAAATCCCCTGCCACTATGGTGTAGATATTATTAGGCTTTCCTGTTTTCAGTTTCTATTTTTGGTCAATTCTGGTGTTTTTATAGTGTTTTGAATACCTTAAGAAAACAGTCACTAAGCATAAATGTTGTAAACAGTCACCACATGGATAATGTAGCATTCACAGCCTCTAGGACTGAGGACCACTGGCTCAATGACACAGTTAGGATGACTCTTTGATGCCACACAAAGCACAAAAAAAGAAATATTTCCATTTCAGTTCCCGGGCATAACGAAACAGTGCGCCAGAATGGACACCAAAGTCAAAATCATTTTTCATTAACTCTGAAGATTGTAAAGATGCTTTCAGCATACCATCTAGCAAGAGGCAAGAATCTCTTACAGGAAGCACTTCAGCTCAGGTTTTGATATTGACAGGTCATCATACAACTTTTTCATATACGCAGCTAAATGACTGCAAATACAAACAATACCATTCCAATATATGTTGAACTTGGTAAGAACGTTTCACAGCAGCATTCCAAGTGACACTGTGTTCCATGTTTTCCAAACGTCTGATGTCATTTTTTCACCACTATCTCAGATGCTTGGGGACAACACTCTTTCAACATACACCTGTCACTACACCTTGCTTTGAATGTTTAAGGCCTGGAGTGTTAGCCAATTCACCTACTATCAATAATGACTCTCTAGAAAAGGGGGCTAATGTATCACAGGGTTTCATCCAATCTCTTTCTGTGGACAAATGTGATGATACACATTGAGAAAGATTCTTATGAAACCAGCCATTTTACCCATCACTGAAATCAAATGCTGCCAAAATTTCAAATATGATTTTGATATTTCCCACTTCTCTACAGTTTATAAAATAATTAAATAAGACTGAAAAACATGGTTCTAAACCCTGTATCTTTAGACCAAAGATCACAAAACTGAAAAAAGCAAAAGGAAGAAGAAAGAAAATTTAAGTGACATCCCTAAACAACACAACTCAAGCAGAATAATGTTAGCCCAGACGTTCTTGCTGCTGACATGTATAACAAAGTTACATTGGAATGGCCCCTTCAGGAAGAAATAAAAATGACTCTTTCACTCATCTTTTCCTTTCTTTGAAGACCTTTAGCTTATGGTTGCAAAGGTGTTTTTTCAGTGTTTATATGTTTACACTGGTGACGGCTATTTTCCTTTCGGTGGGGTTTTATCAGTTATTACAGGTTTAACCTTAAAACCAGATAGCCTAGGCATTATCAATAGTTTCAGATAGTACATGGTCTAGGATTCTGATGGTATTTGTATCCTTGGAGCCCTGCAAACACTATTGCAAACATTATAGATCCTGACTTTCAAATAGTTACATGTTTTAAATCTATAGCTAATAGATCAGGACAATCTAAATGAATCAGGTTTATTTTTAGACCATGAGCATTTCTGACACAGTCAGGCCTCCCGATGGTCTCCCTTTCACTTTTCTGGTAGCATTCACACCCTAGGTTGAGAACCTGTTCCTACAGTGGGTATGCAAACTCCATGTTTCTTGGAAGAGTAATACATCGTGAGCATCCACAAAAAGACCGCAATCTGGATCTACCAAAAGTTTTAAAATTCCTGCCACATTCTAAACCAAGAATCTTAGTTGGCTTGGGCAGGGATTTGTGAGGATATAATTGGAGTTACTCTTGGCAGATACTTCCCCTACCTCAGTATTGTGGAAACCATTAGCCCCCTCCCATCCTACATCTACATTTAGATGCACTCCCCCACCCTTGGTGGTGGCATGTCCCCTTAACCTTGTACTACAGACTTCTCCCTCATTAGGTAAGGGGGTGTTACGCAGTCATCTGGGGACAGAGAACCTGCTCTCTGTAGTCACACCTGTGCTCCTAGGCCATCAGTTTTGGTTAGGGCTCCTCCATGTGGGATGGACCCTGTTATCCTTGCTGGCTCATTTCCACTTCCTTATGGTTGTCTATATCTGATTACAATAGAGGTGTTAACCAAAGGAATAGTACGGGAACCAACAGAGATTAGGCCATCGAAAGGCGCCAAGCAAAAGAGGAGCTGCTAACATGCAGCTACCATTGTGGAAAAGCAATCTGCTTTGGATTTTGGAAGTGAGAGCAGGAAACCTGCTCTCGCTTCCAAAATCCAAACCAGTGTTTGCTATGACAGGGTGGAAGCCGCACTGCTCCTGCTCTGCCAAAGCAAACAGCAGGGTCCCAGGGGTGGGCACCCCGGGACAATGCAGGAGTCAGCCCTGGGGGGTGGTGGTCCCCAGGGCCATGAAGGGCTCCAGGAAGGGGGCCGTGAGGCCCTCCTACCATTACATTGCCCCAGGGAGGTGTTGTCCCCGGGCTCGGGACTCGGGGCTGTGTAACGGACCCCTGCATTTACATATTTAGTGCTCCGGGCAGGTGGTGGTCCCTGGGGAGTCCCTTGGGAGTGAACCCTCGAGACCCCCCTTCACAGGTTTTAATTAAAAAAAGAGCCCCAGGAGGTGGCAGTCCCTGGGGCATTGTGGGCGGAATTGGGACCCCACCATGCTTTTTTTAACACCCCCGGGGAGGTGGCGATCCCTGGGGCTGGGGGCGGGGCAAGTGCCTCCCCGATTGTTTGTTGAAGCCCCGGGGAGGTGGAGGTCCCTGGGGCAGCGTGTGGGGGATTGGGACCCCCCCACACATTTTTTTTCACATCCCCCTGGAGGTGGTGGTTTCCGGGGCTGCAGGGGCCACTGCACGCCCCCCGCTAATAAATTGTCAGTGCCCCCAGGACTTGGCTCACCCAGGGCCTTTTTTAAAATGAAGCGTAGGAGCTTTATTTTTTAAAATAATTTTGTCGGGATTCGCAACCCAACCGCTATTTCCGCCAACATTTAAAAAAAAAAAGGCTTTTATTGGCCCTGGGCTGCCAACACTTCCTGGTTTGGAGTGTTAGCAGCCAATTAGAATGAAGCTCATGGTCGGGAGGGTTCGCAAACCCACCGCTGCCCCAGATAATGAAACTTTTTCTAATTTCTTAGGAACTACAGAACAGATTTACACCATTTAGCAAAAAGAGATCTTTCTGAACGAAGATCTATCTTTTTGATAAATTTGGTGTAATTGCGTTCAGCAGTTCGGGCTGTAGCTTTGTCTAAAGTTTCCTATGGAAAATAACATGGGGAAATGCGTTTTGGGACTCCCTTTTTTCTCGGCTCCCGCTTGATGAATCACCCCGAAACTTTCAAGACAGGAGTTGACCAAAGCGGGTCACTAGTTTTGAAAATTTTGCGAAGATTCGTCAACTGGCACCAAACTTAATGGGAAAACAAACAAGCATTTACAATGCAACAGTCTCGCCTTTGCAAAAGTTAGAGCTATTGGCATTGTACATGACAAAATTGTTATTTATGTGTTGGTTTTGAAAACAGATAAATAAATGGCATTGTCATTTACAATGCCAATAGCTTAATCTCTCGCAAATGCGAGACCTATTGCATTTGCAATCACACACACACACACACACACACACACCCACACACACACACAAACACACACACACAGAGGCACACAAAGCTGCACACACAGCCACACACAGCCACACACACACACACAGCCACCCACACAGAGCCACACACACAGAGCCACACACAGAGCCACACACACACACACACACACCCACACACACACACACACACACACACAGAGCCACACACAGACCCACACACAGAGCCACACACACACCCCGAGTGCCACACACACACACATCTACACACACACCCAGAGCACCACACACACACAGAGCGCCACACACACGCACACACACAGAGAGCCACACACACACAGAGTGCCACACACAGAGAGCACCACACACACAGAGCGCCACACACACAGAGCACCACACACGCAGAGCACCACACACACAGAGTGCCACACACACAGAGCGCCACACACATTCACAGAGCCACACACACATACACAGAGCCACATAGCCACACACACATACACAGAGCCCCAGGGCACAATTCCAAGAGCCAGCAAAGGCTTGAAGCATAGGAACCAGGTTACACAGTATTCCCTTTTCATGGCTGCCTGCCCCATCCTTCCTCTTTCCCCCTTCCTCCTCTCGGCAGCATGTTCTGCTCTCTGAATCAATGATCAGTGAGATTTCCAAAGCTGGTCAGTCAGCATTTGGGCAGTTATTCCCCATTTTAGGCTGATCACCTACTTACCTACTCATTGCCCAAGTTGTCTAACCTCGTTCCCACAGCTGCCCCGCCTTTGCACATCTACTGAATCACACAGCAGCACTGCACATTGCCAAACAGCTGCACTAACACCCCATGGGTCACCAGAAATGTATAAATAGCTGCTTAAGAGGCATCTGCAATTGCATTCCCTGGGTGTGTAACAGTCTTTAATGACATTTCCACAATTGTAAAGAATCTAGAATTATTTGGTTAGGCTTCCTTGTAACCTTTGATATTGGTAGTCACAATGCAAGCGTAACGGGATATATACAGCTACATAGCACAGGGAAATTTACACACCTATGTTTCCTGGCTGTGGAGGCTACATCATCTAGTAATTCCAGTGTGTACACATGTATGGTTACATTCCACAGTTATTCCCTTCTATTAAGACATCTGGGACAGTACTTTCAGGGCATCCAGGCGTCTACAGCAACACGGCTTTGGCAGGCAACCATCTAGGCTTACATTCCCTTTATAAGCAGGTGCTAGTTACATTCCCTTCACAGACAGGCCTCTTGGCACTGTCCCCCGTGAGGACAGATGTCTAAGGTTACACCCCCTTGGCAGAGAGCATCACTGGTAACATTCTCTGGGTATCCCGGCATCCTCCGCTACCCTCCTGGGGTATTGTGGTCCCTACACTGAAGGAGACCCCGGGCCCATTATAAGTCTGGGGCTGAAACCCCACAGGGTCACCTTGGAGGGGACAAGGTGTCGACCACCTTCTGCATATTTGCGACTCTGTGAATAGCGATCCTGTTGCTGTTTTGCGGGAGGGGTGAAGACTTGGAACATATGAGAGTGGGGGTTGGGTGTCAAAAGAAGAGCACACACTTCAGTGGGGGGTGAGGGTGAGGTTGAGGGGGTGTGAGGGTGATGGTGTGTGAGAGGGTGTGTGAGCATGAGGGGGTGTGAGGGTGAGTGGGTGTGAGGGGGTGAGTGGGTGAGGGTGTGTGAGGGTGAGGGTGTGTGAGGGCTTGTGAGGGTGAGGGTGTGGGGGTGTGAGGGTGAGGGGGTGTGAGGGTGAGGGGTTTGAGGGTGAGGGTGTGGGTGAGGGGGTGCGTGAGGGGGTGTAAGGGTGAGGGGGGTGAGGGGTGTGAGGGGCTGTGAGGGTGTGTGAGGGTGAGAGTGGTGTGAGGGGGTTTGAGGGTGTGAGTGTGAGTGAGGGTGTGTGAGGGTGAGGGTGTGTGATGGTGAGGGTGAGGGGGGTGAGAGTGTGAGGGAGAGTGGGTGTGAGGGTGAGGGTTAGGGGGTGTGAGGGTGAGGGGGTGTGTGGGTGAGGGTGTATGAGGGTGAGGGTGTGTAAGGGTGAGGGGGTATGACAGTGAGGGTGGGTGAGGGGGTGTGAGGGTGAGGGGGTGTGAAAGTGAGGGAGGGTGAGGGTGAGGGGGTGTGAGGGTGAGGGTGGGTGAGGGAGAGGGGGTGTGAGGATGAGGGGGTGTGAGGGTAAGGGGGGTGAGGGAGAAGGGGTGAGGGTGCATGAGGGTGAGAGAGTGAGGGTGAGGAGGTGTGAGGGTAAGAGTGTGAGGGTGTGAGAGGGTGAGGGGGTGAGATGGTGAGGGTGTGTGAGGGCGAGAGAGTAAGGGGGTGTAAACAAGAGGGGGTGTGAGGGTAATGGTGAGAGGGTGAGGGTGTGAGGGTGAGAGTACATGAGGATGAGAGGGTGACAGGGTTTGTGAGGGTGTGTGAGGGTGTGAGGGTGTGTGAGGGTGAGGGTGTGTTAGGGTGACAGGGTGTGTGAGAGTGAGGGGGTGTGAGGGTGAAGGGGTGTGAGGGTGAGGAGGTGTGAGGGTAGGGGGTTTGTGGGTGATGGGGTGTGAGGGTGAGAGGGTAAGGGGGTGTGAGGGTCAAAGGGTGAGGGGGTGTGAGGGTGGGGGGTGTGAGGGTGAGGGGTGTGAGGGTGAGGAGGGTGAGGGGTTGTGAGGGTGAGGGTTGTGAGGGTGAGGGGTGTGAGGGTGAGGGTGTGGGGGTATGAGGGTGAGGGGGTTTGAGGGTGAAGGGGTGTGAGGGTGAGGGGTGTGAAGTCGAGGTGAGGGGGTGGGTGAGGGGGTGTGAGGGTGAGGGTTAGGGGGTGTGAGGGTGAGGGGCTGTGAGGGTGATGGGTGTGAGGGGGAGGGGGTGAGGGTGAGGGGTGTAAGGATGAGGGGATGTGAGGGTGAGGGTGTAAGGGTGAGGGTGTGGGTATGCGAGGGTGAGGGTGTGAGGGTGAGGGGGTGTGAGGGTGAGGGGGTGAGATTGAGGTGGGTGAGGGTGAAAGGATGTGAGGGTGAGGGTGTGAGGGTGTGGGTGTATGAGGGTAAGGGTGTGAGGGTGAGGGGGTGTGAGAGTGTGTGATGTTGAGGGGGTGTGAGCATGAGGGTGTGTGAGGGTTAGAGGGTGTGTGAGGGTGTGAGGGGATGTGAGGGTGAGGGTTTTGAGGGTGTGTGAGGTTGAGGGGGTGTGAGTGTGTGTGAGGGTAAAAGGTGTGTGAGGATTAGAGGGTGTGCGAGGGTGTGAGGGTGAGGGGGTGTGAGAGGGTGTGATGGTAGGTGGGTGTGAGGGTGAGTGAGGGTGGGGGGGTGTGAGGGTGAGAGTGTGAGGGTGAGGGGGTAAGGGGGTGTTAGGGTGAGGGGTGTAAGGGTGAGGGTGAGGGGGTGTGAGGGTGAGAGGATGTGAGGGTGAGGGGGTGTGAGACTGAGTGAGGGTGTGAGAGGATGTGTGAGGGTAAATGAGGGAGGGTGAGTGGGAGTATGTGAGGGTGCGGGTGAGAGGGTGTGTGAGGGTGAGGGTGTGTGAGGGTGAGAGTGTTGTGAGGGTGAGGGGGTGTGAGGGTGAGGGTATGTGAGGGTGAGGGTGAGTGGGGGGGTGAGTGTATGAGGGTCATGGGGTGTGAGGGTGAGGGTTAGGGGGTGTGAGGGTGTGTGAGGGTAAGGGTGTGTGTGGGTGAGGGTGTATGAGGGTGAGGGTGTGTAAGGTTGAGGGGGTATGACAGTGAGGGTGGGTGAGGGTGAGGGGGTATGAGGATGAGTGTGGGTGTGGGTGAGTGTGAGGGAGGTGTGAGGGGTGAGGGGGTGTGAAGGTAAGGGGGTGTGAGGGTGAGGGGTGAGGGTGAGGGGGTAAGGGTGTGTGAGGGTGAGTGAGGGTGAGGGGGTATGAGGTTGTGAGCATGAGAGTTTGAGGGGGTGAGGGGGTGAGAGGGTTAGGGTGTGTGAGGGTGAGAGGGTGAGGAGGTGTTAGGGTGAGGGGATGTGAGGGTGAGGTTGAGAGGGTGAGGGGGTGTGAGGGTGAGGGGGTGTGAGGGTGAGAGGGTGTGTGAGGGGTTGTGAGGGTGAGGGTTAGAGTGTGTGAGGGTGAGGGTGTGAGTGTGTGGGTGTGCGTGTGTGAGGGTGAGTGGGTGTGAGGCTGAAGGGGTGTGAGGGTGAGGGGGTGTGAGGGCGAGGGGTGTGAGGGTGAGGGGGTGAGTGTGTGAGTGTTAGGGGGTGTGTGGGTGAGGAGGTGTGATGGTGAGGGTGTAGGGGTGTGTGAGAGTGAGGGGGTGTGAGGGGGTGAGTGTGAGAGGGTGTGGTGAGGGTGAGAGTGTGTGAGGGTGAGAGGGGGTTTGAGGGTGAGGGTGTGAGAGGGTGAGGGTGTGAGGGTGAGGGGGTGTGAGGGTGCGGGTGTGAGGTTGAGGGTGTGTGAGGGTGTGTGAGGGTCCCTTGGGGAGGCCTCATGTTTCTTTCTGCTGTTTACAGTGAAGTCAGCGCTGGGGAAACCATTAATTTTAAATTAATTATTAATTCCGATTTTTCAAAGGTAAAGGAGAATGTGTGATTCCTTGTTCTTTGCACTTGAAGGTCAGCTCGAAGTTCCTTTGTATATCGCGCTAGAACTGGAACCCAGTACTAAAGTTAAGGAATGTTCTACAAAACAATGTCTTTGTGCAAGAATTGATTTGGAAAGCTGTGTGAATTGGGTAGGATGGAAGCTACATGCGGTGACCACGAGCGAGCGACAGGGTTGTCTAACCTCATGTTGTACACTCCGGCTCCCAGCTCCTGCCCGATGTCCGACAGGCAGGCATCGAAATCCTGTGCCACAGACTCGATCACCTCATCCATCATCTTCAGCACCCAGGCCATGGGTGTGTACCTTGTGCTCCGGGGGCTAATTGAATACCTCTTCTGGGGTAGTCTGCTCATTTATCGGCAAGAGGGGGTGGATGCGTGGCTTGCACACAGATGTTTCTATGGAAAGCTTATGTGCAGTTTAGGGCAGCAGCCAGAGTGCACTGCTGTCCTTTGTTTTAATTTTAATTTTAATGTTATTGTTTGCAACGTATTGCTTGAGAAACTACATATCCCATAATGCCACTTAATGGCTAAGATGGGGCAGTATATAAACAAAAAGCAAAAAAGGACTTGCTGACCGTGAGAAAAGCCGTGAGGCTGAAACGCGTCGGTGGAGTGTTTGTGTGATTAAAGCTTCATAAAAAGTATCCAGTTGTGCCGCCCTCTTTGTTCTAAAATTAATACGGGGCTATGATCAAGCCCCCGGGTTGAGCACACACTGCTGAGCGCTCTCAGGCTTGAAAGGATCGCTTTGGATTGATTGATATATATACATATATATATATATATATATATATATATATATATATATATATATATATATATATATATATATATATATATATATATATATATATATATATATATATATATATATATATATATTTAGCCTGGAAATGAGGAAGCACCACCCAGAAGGTATTGGATTTAATTTAATGGAGCAACGGCACGCAATAGCAGCAGGAATGCCTCGCTCTGCATATAGTCCCATGCTCTTGCCCAACGCGTTTGATGCCGGAAAGCACTTTGTCAGGGGCAGCCAGGCTTCAATTAGAGATCCAACCCCAGCAATATTTAAACACCTTTATACTTTCTTTTCCCGCCCCGATGGGTGTGGCCTTCTGGATCTTGTGGTGCTTACTTGTATTCCTCCAGTGAGTAGCCATGACAATCTCCAATATTTTTGAAATAATATTCCTCAGTGGGTGGCAAGAAATCACTCATGCCGCTTGTCATGCACAAGTGATTGCTCTATTTAGGCACCTTCTGTCCTTGCGCTGAAGCATCGATTGGCACCTCAGCAGGGCTGTACCACAGTCCAGCAGGGCTTCACTCGCGGTGCAGGCTATGCCGCCAAAATATCCACAACAAGTTAGCCTGGAAATGAGGAAGCAACACCCAGAAGATATTAGATTAGCCGATAATTTAATGGAGCAATGGCACGCAATACCAGCAGGAATGCTTCGCTCTGCATTTAGTTCCATGCTCTTGCAGGGACTTTCAGGAATTTTATAGTTAGCTGGACATTTTATTTATACAAAACCATTGAAATTTCTCCTTTATAGTTAGTTGTACTAACTGTAACTCGCGCGCCCGCAATTCACTGCTGATGATATCACATATTACATCATTCATTACATGGTGAGTGACATCACTGATGACATCACTGATGACATCTCAAATGCCATCACTGATGACATCATCCAGTGAATGTGGTTTGGTTCGTTATTTAAATAGGTATTATATATATAGCAATCTGCATTGAAGAATGAGTGGATATATAAATATCTGGATGGAGGATTTAGTAGCAGTGTAATTGATTGTTTACTTGACTAATTTATAGTGGCTCACTAAATATATTGGATAGTGACTAAACTGTGTGAATATCTGTATCACTTTGTCCGTTTTTGTGTAAACTGCTGTACCAGTTGGTTACTAGCTATGTGAAAGTCTATATTAGTTATTGATTAGTTAACTGAGTATTTGTATGGGAGACTAAATTTGTGTGTGGTTCGGTGGGGGGTGTGTGACTGCACAAAGATGTGTGAATAGTTGATTCAATAGGTATATGAGGTTAAGACTACATATTATAACAGTTGTTTGGGTGAGTGAATATCTTTATGGGTGTGGTAATGAGCAAATATATCTCTCAATGGTACATGTCCAACAAACTAGAAAAATAAAAGTCAGTGTATGTGAAATTTGTTGTATATAAATAAGTATAGATAAGACTCAGTGATTGTATGAGTGACTGTATGGATAACTGTATACTTGTAATAGTGATTTTATAACACACTAAGTATGAGTTACTATCTATATGAATACATGAAGTGGTGTTTGTATAAGTGTGTAGCTGAGTTAAAGTATGATCCATTGCTTGCATAAGTGAATAGGATGACAACGTAAGTGAATAGGATGTGTGCTGGTGTGTAATGTTGATATAGGTGTATAAGTATATTTGATAGTGTTCTATTGATCATTGACAAAATGTATGAGTGAATCTATAGGTAAGTGATTATATGTGTGTGTAGATCTAGGAATCACTGAGTGGGTTTTTAGAAACGTGTTTTCTGTGTCAATGGATTCAAATATGGTAGTCTGTATTTTACAGTGAGTGATGACAGGTTATATTAATGTATGATGAGGTGTATCTGATTGTTACGTGGATGATGTCATCAGTGATGTCATTTGAGATGTCATGAATGATGTAATATGTGACATCATCTGCAATGGATTGCGGGCACGCGGGTTGCAGTTAGTACAATTAACTATAACGGAGGAATTTCAATGGTTTTGCATGAGTGAAATGTCCAACTAACTATTTAATTTTAATTTAATTTGCGGGTTTCTAATGTGCTAGAATCGACTCCCGAAGGAGTATCTCTGCACAATAGACCGCTGGGGAACCCGTCCTGGCTTTCCCTGTGAGATTGTCTCTACTGGGTATCTCCAAGGTGAAACCAGGCATCCCCGGCGTATGTGGGGGGCCATTGTGGAGATGAGGCAAGCTAATGCCCAGAGTTGCAGAGTGTGATCTCTGGTTAGAGTAGGCACCGAGGTGAGAATTATCGAGTCCGCTGACCCTGGTCCAAGACCCTGCCGCCGTCGGGAATTGAACCCTGGTCCCGGGCCGTCCTCTGCTCCCGGGTCTGCCACCGCTAACCAGTGAGCCACACCACTCCACTCCACTATAACAACCTATGGTTTTTTCAGTGCATTTCTAAGGTTTTATAAATGATAATTCCTAACTATAACATACCTGCAACCTATGGTTTTTTCAGTGAATTTCAAAGGTTTTTTAAATGATAATTACTAACTGTAACATACCTGAAACCTATGGTTTTTTCAGTGAATTTCAAAGGTTTTTTAAATGATAATTACTAACTGAAACATACCTGAAACCTATGGTTTTTTCAGTTAATTTCAAAGGTTTTTTAAATACTAATTTCTAATTATTATGTTCATTAAGCGTATCTGTTTTTTTCTGTCTTTTTTTAAATATTATCCCATTCTCACCCTAGTAAAATCTGCAAATATCACCACTCTTCCATTGATACCTTCCACCAACAAAATCGCCACAAACCAGAACCACAACTAACATTAGTAATATACAAACTAGGCGTTCCCTTAGAAAAAAGAAAAAAATACCACTTCCCCATATTTTCAACAACAAACCAAATCTGCAATGCTACCTAACAAAAACGGCGATAGTTCCATTTACCACTAACAACTGAACATCAACATTTACCAAGTGTAAGGAGGTCGACTATGTACTGCTTGAATTACATCCAACACACACCCATATTTAAAGATGAATATGGGATAGAGGTACTAATTATGCACCTCTGTCACCCAACAAAATCACAATGCCCAACTTCACCACCACTACAACTATGCCTCCTGACCCCTCCCCCTCTAGTACCTTAGAGGCAGTGCAAAAGAGGACAAAGAACCTTCCCAAAATAATATATCCCCTCAACAGCACACTAACTGAATGTTCAGAGATGTAGCAACCAACTATGTATAAGGGTGGGAACTCGCACATCAATAATAATTTATGCAATGCCAAGACTACCGGTGATATGCTATACACAACTCACTATACAAACCAAAAACTTTTATATGTGTAGATATAGTATTGATACGTGTAGTGTACTGCACAGTGGACGCAACCATATTATCTCAGAGACTGGGGAATATCTTGGTCATGTAGCTGTGTTGTCACCCCCTTGAAGCAGAAGCCGAGTGGGCTGGTCCAACGTACCAAACTCCGGCGTAAGAGTATAAATACATAGGCTACGCCTTGGGCGTGGTTCACTTGTGCGAAGACAAAAGACTCTGCCACAGCAAAGGTACTCACCCTGCCACGTGGCTGCCGCCATGACCACGTGCCTCCTCGATACAGGACCATTGCAAACTCAGCGCCACAGCACTGCAGACTTATGTCTGCATCGACTACTGCCTTCAATCTACACTGTGGACAGCAAGGTTCACAATTTGAATTTAGATTTGGATCTATACTACAGACTAAGCATGGGCAAATTTTGCGAATTCGCAAATTTGTGTATTCACGAATTCGCAATCTGCAAAATCTGCGAACTTTCACGAATTTGCGGATTTTTTCTTTTTTTTGTGTTCGCAAGGGTTTCTGCCAGTTTGCGAGGGTTTTTTACCAGTTAGCAAACGCGAACTTACTTATTGAGTCGCAACGGTCGCGACCATGTTGTTTCTACGTCTGGTTCATCACAGCACCCTCTGTTTCACCACTGCCACCCTCTGGTTCACCCATGCCACCCTCTGGTACATCACTGCCACCCTCTGTTTCATCACTCTAGATTATGGGGGGAAAAGCACGGCTGCCCTGCCTCAACTGACATGAATTAATTTGGGGCTGATTAATGTGTGACTGAATTTGAGCTGGCACCTGCTTCCTTAGCTGTAAGTGCTTCCTGATTAATGATGAGCTTCAACTTTTGCACCTGCTAAGTGCTTTCAGTTTTGCAAAATTCGTTAGCACACCTGCCCTGCCTCAAGTGACATGAATGAATTAGGGGTTGATTAATGTGTCACTGAATTTGAACTTCCAGTCTGGCACCTGCTTCCTTATGTGTAATTGCTTTCTGTTGCAGTGTAATTTTTTTTAACAGGACCTTTGTGGCATACTTTTAGCTATTCTCTGAGCCTGCTGTGAGGGTCAGAGCAGGGTCATAGAATAGTTGCAAGTTGGCAACTGGACTCTGGAGGGGCCCCTCAGGAAGCACTACAGGGAATGGTTACTAATGATGAGCTTGAACTTTTGCACCTGCTGAGTGCTTTCAGTTTTGCAAAAATAATTTTTCTGCAATTTCGCGGGATTCGCGGGGCGCGAATTTGCGCGAGATCGAATTCGGAAGCTGCAAATTCGTGCGAATATGCGATTTGTTTTTTTGCGGCATGTTAGTTCGCGTGGTTTTTTTCTGTTTTCGCAAGCCGGTGGTAGCGCAATGACGCGAACTTACCCTTGCGGTCGTACATGGGCGCGGCCATCTTGTTTGCGTGACGTATTTCCGTTTCCGGGCGCTATGTGTAATCTCGCAAAGTGTGCGGCTCGCTAGTACAACTTCGTGTGTGATCGCGGGGGAAATCTCGCGCGAACTTATCCACGCGGTCGTGAACGGGCGCGGCCATCTTGTTTTTCATTCATTGCTATGGTTCAGGGCATGCTTTCTGTATCCTCTCTCAATCTCTGCCATCCTTTGCTTGTTTGAAGTTTTATTTTAATCTACTTTACTTATTATCTATCCCTCTATTATTCTAGCTCTATATTTTTGTGTTTTCTGCTACTTTTGGGTAATTTTAAACTACTTTTTTAAACTATTTTCTTTTCTTCTTCCCTATTCTATTTCTTATTTATTATTTACCTTCCTTTCTGCCCAGACCATGGTAAAGGGAGCCAGGAAGCAGCCCGAGAAGGGGAAGGGTCCCGCAACTCGAGCCCGGCTCCCGTGCGGGCGTTTGAGGGGGGAGCTAGTGATGCCACGGGAGATCTTTCGCACAGAGGAGGTGGCTGCACTAGTGTTCTATGTACAGCGCCACCTCCCCAGGACCATCATGGCAGGCGGCAAGATCGCAAGTGGCGGGCTCCGGGAGCGCCGGAAGCGGTGGGAGAAGGTGTGCCGGGACATGTATTCTCACTCTCGGGTCCGGCGCATCTACAACCAGGCCACCCACCGTTGGACGGATCTCCTGGACTGGGAACGTGACCTGCTCGATCTGCTCGGCATCAAGATCCCCGGGCTTGGTGAGTAGTAGTAGCTATTTCATCACTACTCTGTTTTCTCCTGCTCTGTGTGTTTTTATATTGCAAATGTTTTTTTTTTTTACCAAGAGCCATAATGCTGCCAATTACATTGTAGGTAAATTATATTTCAAAATCTTCTGTGCATTTCAGGTGCCCTGCTCTTCTTCTCAGTAGTGTTGCTACTATGCTTATTTGTTTTCGATTTTGTGTTCATTTCATTGGCCTGAGAAATTATGTATGAGTGTAGTTTACAGAACTGCGTAATGCTAGACACTAAGGGGCAGATTTGCAATTACCGGCGCATCCCTGCAAAGTAGCAGAGATGCGCCAGTAATTGTGCGCCACGCCACCACCAACCATGGTGCGCCATATTTACAGTGCGGCGCACCATGGGCCCAAAACGTCACCGAAGCGTTACGCATCTGTGCCATAAACACGGCGCATTGCTGGAGTTGCGTTGCAACGATGGCGCAGCTCCAGCAATGCTCTGGGGTGCCTTATCTCCCCAATGCTGCGTCAAGCCGTACGTCTGCTTCAAGCAGGCGCAGGGTTTGAGCATCATTGTCCTAAAAGTGACTGATTGAAATCTTGTAGATTTCCCTCAGCCACTTTTAGGATGCATTCCTGCGCAGGAACGCCCTCCTTTGCGCCAGAATGCCCCCTGATGGCGCAGGGCTTTACAACGTGATGCATCTCCCATATGTGTCACGTTGTTAATATGCGCCGCACCATGGTGCCTCTTTTGTTCTGCCGCTGCGTCACAAAAGTCATGCAACAACGGAGCAAAAGAGCCGCAAGTTGCTTGTAAATCTGCCCCTACAGACTCAAGTCCAGTCCTTCCTTTTTACACCTGGCAATAAGAAGAAATAGTGGTGGTGGATTGATAGTTTGAGTATTTTAATGACTGGTTAATGTAGTAGGAAACTTTTTAGTGTTGTCACTGATCTGCAATCACAATGGAGTTTGTCTGTCACTTCGCGTGCTGCGGACTGCTGCCTGACAGTCCTAGGGGAACCTTTTTAGTAGTTTGTTTAGTGAGTTACATAACTTTCCAAGTCGACGGTCTGCAAATCAAGCAATACTAATATCGTAGTAGACCACATGAGATAGGTCAATATATCCCGTGAAATAGTTGTCTATTTGCTATTTCGCCAAAATATTTTGTTATTGTTCTTTTGAAATGTTGGATTTGGTTGACAACAATTATCCATGTTTTCGGGTCTTTCTTTCTTTCATGCTGTACATCAGCTCCCCCCAGGAGCAAGAGGACAGAGGAGGAGGTGGTATCGGCTGCTGCTGCTGTAGAAGGCCAGGATCGGTCAGGCGAGGGCTCCTTTGCTGGCCCCGGTAAGTTTTAATTTTAATATAGAGTACCTATTTTTTCGTAGTGTTCCTCATTCGATTTTTTCTAAATCGTCGTTGATCTTCTTGTAGACTGTATCTAAATTCTTATCCTCCTCTACTATGACTCCCTGTGGTATTACTAGATTATTCTTATTAGTCTGTCTGTGTAGCTAACTAAGATGGCACATTTGGCAAAAGGTGTTAAACAAAACTCCCATTCTAGTCAGCAATAGCTCTATGCACTGAGTGCAGTCCTCTGGGATAGTCCATAATGTCTTTTCAAGTCTTCTAAATGTTTATGCTTTGACTATTTCCAACAATAAAATGTGAATGACCACTAAGAAAGAATAAGATACTACTATACTTTTGGTTTGGATAGGAGGACAATCTATACTACTACTGTTGTAGGGACAAATCTGCACAAACAGAACTATGGACACTAAATAGTGCATTGTTTATCAATTATAATAGGTGCAGGTAGACTTTCCACATACCTCAGTGATATCAGACTTTGAAGAACCCCCAATCTCCTTACTGACTAGATAGTGTGGCAGAGTCATTTAGCTCCCAAATTCATCGATGATTGATTCCCAATGATGATTATCCAACGCAGGACAAGAGTACGGAGTCAGAGTCCAGAAATGTCAGAGGCACGGACTCATGCTTGCAAATTGCAAAACCTTTTGCTCAGTCACTCTTGACCAAAAACCACAGAGTCTATTTAAGTTTTAAAGTTTTATTAAAAGTAAAAACATTTATTAAAATCAAGGTTGTCATAAAACATAAACGGTTGATTAAAAATGGAAAAGTGCTTAGTGATTTATTTCACAGATTTATTGTGGGCGAGCCGAGCCCTCACCTGGTTTGAACTTTGATTTTTCTTTTTGGTGCTAAATTGTTGGTCACTCCGTCCTAGTGATGATGATCTGATCTTGCTCTTGTTCTTAGAAGTGAAGCTTCTGTCTGTTATGAGAAAAATGGTGCGTGTTAAAAAGCAAGCATTCATCAGTTGTGCCAAAAAGTGCAGCAAGACAACACCCTTCCATGGAAAAAGGGACATTTCTACTTTAGAGTAGACAGTCACAAATTATTAGATTGGTTTCTATATTCACATTTCTTCATTCCTAGACAAAATACTAGTGAGTGGTGTATGTCTATGACATCTAACATTCTTAAATGTACTTTGTAGGTGGAACATCTGATGCCGGGGCCAGCGCGGAGGTGGAGGAGGACACTTCTGGGGCGGAGGCGGTGCAAGTGCCGGAGGAAACTGCTGTGAGGGTTGCCACGGTAGTGGCGGGCAGTGGTAAGCTCTTATATTCCTTACTTATTGAGATTGCAGACTGCAGAGTGTGCTCTCTGCACGGGTGTAGTATATATGTTCTACAGTTAAGTTACTATACTGTTAAGAAGACTTTCAAATTTAAAACAAAGTTTTTATCAACCAGGTAGTAGCCTCCTCTAAATTTACTTCAACTCAGCGGTGAATTTTTTTTTGAGAATACAAATCAGATCTGAGATGAACTTGATGGATGGGATGAACGAAAAGAGAAAGAAGGGTGTAAGTAAGCGTGGAAGGACGAGCAAGTTAAAAGTAATGATGACTGAAAAAGAAGAATGATACGTGTTTGATTGGTGCCCAAGGTGGCTGGGAAAGAATATGATGCATGGCTGGGTGAAGGATGAAGCAAGGATGGGTGGAAGGAGAACAGCCTGGGTGGGTGAAACAGAAACTGTATGTGTGCGCAATATATACTTTGGTTGAAATTCAAATGCAAGTCAAGCACTGATGTATGGCTTGCGGTTTCCCAAATAAAATGAAAAGGTTGTTTTCCCGTGAGAAAACGTAAGGTTTGTCCAGAGTAGAGACATGAAGAAGAATGATTGACATATAGTTTGAATGGATGGGTGCCTGGATCATGGTACTATCTGACTCTTAGATAGCATATGTGTATCTAGAGAGAGTAGACGGTCACTGGATGAACTAAGTGTTACTTTGAAGAGCATGTAACACCGCACCTGCACGTACGTCCCAGTGTAGGAAAGGCAAGGAAAAGAAGTTTTAATTTTGTCCGAATACTACCATGAATAGTAGCAGTAGTTTGTATTGCAAGCACAGCATATATCCGGCTATTACATTGGCCCCTCACTACCTCTGTTAATAAGTTTAGTAGAACTCGGTCATTCATGTGTGGATGTATCACTGTTCACTCAATAAAAAGCAAAGCACCTAAAGTCATCCCATATGTAAGCAAATACATACCATGTGCAGTGATAGATAATCAGATTATTTATCTTCTTCATTTTCCTTTTCTAGTATTCATTGGCACTGTAGGGTGAAAGTTAAATTAATTAAGCAGTAGCCCTTGTAACAGAGTATTCTCAGTACCACCCGTAATAGAAGAGTAAGAGCATCACCACCTGCATGTACTGGGCTGGTACAGTAACGCAAGTCTGTCTCACTCATCATGGCGGGCGTCTGTTTTTCTTGGGTGCGAGTTGACTGCGCTGGCATTATACCGGCTTGCAGAAGTTAACATACCAATTTTGGTAAACAAGGGAGAAGAAGAAGAGTAAGACTGGTGTACTGTCATAGTCGACTCTAATGGAGTGAGTCCATAGTGCTCGTAGAATTGAGTCCTTAAACTTCCACTAATGTTAGAGAAAGGATGAAGAAGTGGGAGGTTATATAGATACTGGCCACAATAGTTATGTACTGCGCTTGCAAGTTGCTAGTTCTACTGTGACACAACTTTCTGCTGAATCATTTTGTGTTAATCTTAAAGAGCATTGGTTACAGACTATGTCTTTCTTTCTTCATATAGATGCTCCTTCCAAACCAACACGGAAGGAGCTGGCTAAAAGGGCCCGGCAACGGAGGCTGGAGGCGACTGTCGCCGAATATCGGCGGCTGATGGCCCAGGAGGAGGGGGACACGCAGTCGACCACAACATCGACCGGGACAGCTGCATCCTCCTCTGTGCTCCCTGGGTCAGCCAGTCAGCGCAGCAGGTCTCCAGCGGTAGGGAGCCGGGGTACCGCAGACACCCGCCACCGCCGAGCAGAAAACAAATCTGCTGCCCCCCACAGCAGTACCAAAAAAAGGTTGCACCGCCTTTCACTCAGGGTGTCCTACCTCGAGCAGGAGCTGTTGAACACCAAAACCCTGCGCGAGACCCTTCGCAAAGAGCATTCTGTCCTGGCCCGAAAAGTGAACAGCAGCCAGCAGTAGGAGGAGACTGTCCCTTGCCCCTTTTTTTAAAGACTTCTGGGGGTGGAAATTGGGAGTTGTTTTTTTTTGGACTTTTCACTGACATTCGTTGGGGTTAGGGAGGGGGGAGGGTTGTGTCTTGTGGGAGATTATTTATGTTAGGGATATAAATATACTTTAAACTTTATCTTAGCATACGTGTTTTTTACTGCTTTTGAGGCTGGTGGGTGGGGGTTTAACAGTAAGTTTGTTTTCCTGAAACGTAAGTGGCATCTTGATTCAAGTTGTGTAAGTAATTAATAATTGCCAAAATGTTTTCAAAACTAAGTGCCTCTCACAGAGTAAGTGAATTCAATAGTCCTAGGACTTTACTAGTGCTACTGTCAGTCTCTCGTCTCTCCTAAAACTCCATTATACTACCTCCCCCCAAACGCTTATCTTACCTGTAATTTGTGTTTGGAAAAAGGGCTGGCTCCACGGGAAATGGCGATTACGGTTGGCAATCCTGGGCGGATGAAATGTAATCATTGCGGTGGTACTAGTGGTGTTACACAGTGGCAGTTGCAGCATATGAAAAAAAAGAAAATTAAACCTTGTTTGTCCTTACCGTAGCATTAGAACGGTACGATAGAGAATATAGCAGGTGACAGTACACTAGAACAGTGCCACAATGTAGCCTAACAAATGGTAAAGTATTGAAAGTATAACTAGTACTTGCGTTGAATTTCTTTGACATTGGCTACTACTACAAGAAATAATACTGAAGGTGAAGGACACAGCAGCGTAATAATTTGCCACGTCTAGGAGGAGGATGTTCTTGATGATCAATCAAGTTGATGGCGCACATGAAAATCTGCTTTCATTTGCCAATAGTGACTCTGTGTCAAGCTGAGTAAGAATATATCCTCGGATTCCTTCACCAGCCTGTTGCTATGACCTTATCCTCCCCAGCAAGTGTGTGAAATTATTGCTGTCATTTAGTCACACATCAATCAAAACCACACAGCCCGGGGTTGGAAAATGGATGGGAATGGGGGTTTTTGGGAAAGTTTTGTTGAGAGAAGAAAAAAAAAGCGCAGCATGGACAAACAATAATGAAGATAAACAAATCTTTGGGTACAAAGCTATCCATAAATCTTTTAAGTGACATAAAGGAAGTGCATGTACTACTGCATGCATGGTTACTGAAAAGTAAGTAGTACTTTCGACAACCGTGAATGAAAGAATGCAACAGTACAGGGCTGCAGTAATAATTATGAGTTTTCACTTGCTTATCTCTGCACTCAGAGAAACACTTCGTACATTAAATTAGGTTTGAAAATATCAGAAGTAAAACCTACACAATGGCTGTAGGGATGAATTTAGAAGCAGGGAACAAAGAAATGCAGAGTCACACTCATAGAAGTTCACAGCAATAACATTACTTAAAAGATCATTAGAAAAGAACAGATACTCTATCTGTATGTGGTTGTAGTTGTTCTATTGAATTTGGTAAATTGCATGCCTCCAACCATTCCTCCTATTAGCGGGACTCCTCCATTCCATCTGACGATCCGTCCATCAATGTTGGTGACAAGAAGACACCCTGTGCACTGCCTGCCTGGCGGATGCTGAATTGCGGCTTGCTAATGTAAAGCCTGATTTCATCTTTTTTTCCCATTGCACAGGCGGAAACCCGGCCTGTAATTATTGATGGAAAAACAGGAAGTGATATTAGAACACCACTGACAAATAAATATAAGGTATGTACGCTGTGTAGTGCGAAAAGTCACACTTTGAGTTTCCTAATAGACAGTACAATATTTTTGAAAGTGCGTACTCTGTCTGAGTCTCCTTTTGAAGGATAAATAGGTATGGGCAAAATAATTTAACGGATCTTTCCCCTCAAGCTAGGTGTACTGTAAACTGTGTTTTAGAACAAAATTAGACCTTCCCAGCAGTGCTCCCAGACCCTTACTAAACCCAGTCGCAAAAATGTAGAAGAACCCCGATTAGATCTCCAAAAACGAGGCCTAGTAGGAAATGGTGACAAATTGTACTTTCAAAGTAAAGTAGGCCCAAATCCCCTCTTACCCACCATGGATTGTATTCAAACCACTTGCAAGCAAGCAAAAGTATCCATACCCAGCATTGCTCCAACACTCGCAAACCCCCCCACAAACACCAGGAACCCCTACAAACAGCCCCCCGAAAACGGTAGAGTGAGCGAAATCTCCCCAAGGATTGTCTCCAAAACACTTTCTTTCTGGTATTAGACCTTCCCAGCAATGGCCCCAGAACTGTCAACCAGGGCGAAAACAAGTTTAACACCCCCAACAAGCCAAAAGGCAAAACCCGGGAAAAGCCACACTTAGAAAACTTTGGGTCTACCTGGAATTCAGTCCAAATGCGCTCTGCAGCTAGGCCGCAACTCCCCTTTTCCACCATGGATTTCCTGTAAAACAAATGCAATCAACATTAGAATGTGCCAGCAGTGCTCCCAGACCCCAAAACCCAACCACCAAAACCTGGAAGCCCCCCAAACAGCACCCCAAAGACAGGCAAGTGAGCAAAAATGCAAAAACATTTTCACCATGGATTTGGTCCAAAACACTTGATTCCAATATTAGACCTTCCGAGATATTCCCCCAGACCCCTGCAGCCACCCGCAAAAAAGCAGAACACCCCCAAACAGGCAAAAAGCAAAGATGGGCCTACCTTCAATTCTGTCCAAATGCGCTGTGCAGCTATGCCCCAACTCCCCTTTTCCACCATGGATTTCCTGTAAAACAAATGCAATCAACATTAGAATGTGCCAGCAGTGCTCCCAGACCCCAAAACCCACCCACAAAAACCTGGAAGCCCCCCAAACAGCACCCCAAAGATAGGCAAGTGAGCAAAAACGCAAAAACGTGGTCCAAAACACTTGATTCCAATATTAGACCTTCCGACCTATGCCCCAGACCCCTGCAGCCACCCGCAAAAAAGCAGAACACCCCCAAACATGCAAAAAGCAAAAATGGGCCTACCTTCAATTATGTCCAAATGTGCTGTGCCGCTAGGCCCTAACTCCCCTTTTCCACCATGGATTTCCTGAAAAACAAATGCAATCAACATTAGACTGTGCCAGCAGTGCTCCCAGACCCCAAAACCCACCCACAAAAAACTGGAAGCCCCCCAAACAACACCCGAAAGACAGGCAAGTGAGCAAAAACGCAAAAACTTTTTCACCATGGATTTGGTCCAAAACACTTGATTCCGATATTAGACCTTCTGAGCTATGCCCCCAGACCCCTGCAGCCACCCGCAAAAAAGCAGAACACCCCCAAACAGGCAAAAAGCAAAAATGGGCCTACCTTCAATTATGTCCAAATGTGCTGTGCCGCTAGGCCCTAACTACCCTTTTCCACCATGGATTTCCTGAAAAACAAATGCAATCAACATTAGACTGGGCCAGCAGTGCTCCCAGACTCCAAAACCCACCCACAAAAAACTGGAAGCCCCCCAAACAACACCCGAAAGACAGGCAAGTGAGCAAAAACACAAAAACTTTTTCACCAAGGATTTGGTCCAAAACACTTGATTCCGATATTAGACCTTCCGAGCTATGCCCCAAGACCCATGCAGCCACCCGCAAAAAAGCAGAACACCCCCAAACAGGCAAAAGGCAAAAATGGGCCTACCTTCAATTCAGTCCAAATACACTGTGCGGCTAGGCCCTAACTCCCCTTTCCCACCATGGATTTCCTGAAAAACAAATGCAATCAACATTAGACTGTGCCAGCAGTGCTCCCAGACCCCAAAGCCCACCCACAAAAACCTGGAAGCCCCCCAAACAGCACCCCAAAGACAGGCAAGTGAGCAAAAACGCAAAAACTTTTTCACAATGGATTTGGTCCAAAACACTTGATTCCGACCTTCAGAGCTATGCCCCCAGACCCCTGCAGCCATCCGCAAAAAAGCAGAACACCCCCAAACATGCAAAAAGCAAAAATGGGCCTACCTTCAATTATGTCCAAATGTGCTGTGCCGCTAGGCCCTAACTCCCCTTTTCCACCATGGATTTCCTGAAAAACAAATGCAATCAACATTAGACTGTGCCAGCAGTGCTCCCAGACCCCAAAACCCACCCACAAAAAACTGGAAGCACCCCAAACAACACCCGAAAGACAGGCAAGTGAGCAAAAACGCAAAAACTTTTTCACCATGGATTTGGTCCAAAACACTTGATTCCGATATTAGACCTTCTGAGCTATGCCCCCAGACCCCTGCAGCCACCCGCAAAAAAGCAGAACACCCCCAAACAGGCAAAAAGCAAAAATGGGCCTACCTTCAATTATGTCCAAATGTGCTGTGCCGCTAGGCCCTAACTACCCTTTTCCACCATGGATTTCCTGAAAAACAAATGCAATCAACATTAGACTGGGCCAGCAGTGCTCCCAGACCCCAAAACCCACCCACAAAAAACTGGAAGCCCCCCAAACAACACCCGAAAGACAGGCAAGTGAGCAAAAACACAAAAACTTTTTCACCAAGGATTTGGTCCAAAACACTTGATTCCGATATTAGACCTTCCGAGCTATGCCCCAAGACCCATGCAGCCACCCGCAAAAAAGCAGAACACCCCCAAACAGGCAAAAGGCAAATATGGGCCTACCTTCAATTCAGTCCAAATACACTGTGCGGCTAGGCCCTAACTCCCCTTTCCCACCATGGATTTCCTGAAAAACAAATGCAATCAACATTAGACTGTGCCAGCAGTGCTCCCAGACCCCAAAGCCCACCCACAAAAACCTGGAAGCCCCCCAAACAGCACCCCAAAGACAGGCAAGTGAGCAAAAACATAACAACTTTTTCACCATGGATTTGGTCCAAAACACTTGATTCCGATATTAGACCTTCAGAGCTATGCCCCTAGGCCCCTGCAGCCAACCGCAAAAAATCAGAACACCCCCAAACAGGCAAAAAGTAAAAATGGGCCGACCTTCAATTCAGTCCAAATACGCTGTACAGTTAGGCCCTAACTCCCCTTTTTCACCATGGATTTTCTGAAAAACAAATGCAATCAACATTAGACTGTGCCAGCAGTGCTCCCAAACCCCAAAACCCACCCACAAAAACCTGGAAGCCCCCCAAACAGCACCCCAAAGACAGGCAAGTGAGCAAAAACGCAAAAACTTTTTCACAATGGATTTGGTCCAAAACACTTGATTCCGACCTTCAGAGCTATGCCCCCAGACCCCTGCAGCCATCCGCAAAAAAGCAGAACACCCCCAAACAGGCAAAAAGCAAAAATGGGCCTACCTTCAATTCAGTCCAAATATGCTGTGCAGCTAGGCCCTAACTCCCCTTTTTCACCATGGATTTCCTGAAAAACAAATGCAATCAACATTAGACTGTGCCAGCAGTGCACCCAGACCCCAAAACCCACCCCAACAACCTAAAAGCCCCCCAAACAGCACCCCAAAGACAGGCAAGTGATCAAAAGCGCAAAAACTTTTTGTGCTCCGATTTTCCACAAACCACTTTTATCCGGTATTAGACCTTCAGAGCAATGCCCCAGACCCATCAACTCACCCGCAAAGAAGTAGAACACCCCCACAAGTGTAGAGTCTTTCTTCATTGGGCGTAATCCAGCCATCTGCTTTGAGGGAAATAGGAGTCTGGAGGAGGTGGATAGAGGAGCATGTTCTTGTGAACTTGTGAACCTGAGGAATGCAGACTGCGGCACCTTCAAATCAATAAGCAAATAAGTGAAGACAGTTCTGCTGATGGGCTTGTTTTTGTGATTAGGTGATTAAAGTTTTTTTATATAGATTTTGCAAAACAAAGAAAGACAGACACACAGGAATAAAAGTGAATAAGGAGGAAAAAGAAAGTTAGTGATTCATTGACTCATTTTCAGGGCTCGGTGTCAGGGAAGAAGAGCTCGTCCTCAAACTCTGCGAATTCAGACGGGAGTAGGTCAGTTAACAGAGAAGAACTTCCCTCATCTAAGTTTGTGTCCTCCTCGTCTTCTTCCTGCGTGCATTCTTGTATTTTGTAATCTGGTGGTATGAGGTGCTGATTCATCTTGATCATTGGTAACCTCTCCACATTTTTGGGCAAGAGGCGGGTCCTTTTGGAAGTTACAATGCCACCAGCAGCACTGAAAACATGTTCAGAAGACACACTTGTGAGTGGGCAAGACAAGTAATTTATAGCCAGTTGGTGATCTCTGGCTACACATCTCTTTTCCCATTCGAATACGCCAATGTGTCATGATGATCATAGACCTCTGTTGAGTCATTCAGATAGTCCTGCACCATCGACTCACGGTTCTCCAGAGTTCCTCCACTTTGCTTACTTTTTTCTGGGACCTTTTGAGAAGCGAACCCAAGCTGAGTTAGCCAATCCTCTTCTTCACACAATGTTACTGTTGTGTCTGGTGCAAATGATACGGTTGCTGGTGTCATTAACGGCTGAGAGGGAAAATCACTAACTTCTGCCACAGCCACAGATGCAGAAGTGGATTTTTTGGACTCCGGATGGCCTGCTGATGCTGATGTACTGCCTTTTCCTTCAATTTCCTGCCGTTCTCTTTCAAACTGACTGGCTGACACAGCTAGCCAATGTTTGTACTTTGTAACATTTGCCTCATCAAAAGGAAAGAATACTCTGCCTGCCACTGCCTTTTTGTACCGTGGATCCAGAATAGTAGCAGAAATGTAATGCTGTTCTGTGTGGATCTTTTCAAGACGTTCATCGCAAAGTAGGCGTAGTAACTTCTCCGCCAACTCAAATGCTTCTTGCTTTCCATCTTTTTGAAACGTAGAAGACACCGCCTTCAGTTGGTGCTCTAGCATGCGCAACAATGGGATAGCTTTTCCCAAATTATGGTCCTCCCTGCTGACTGCACGCGTGAAGACCTCAAAAGGACAAAGCATGTCTGTCAGTCTTTTAACTAGCTCCCATTGCTCCACCTGTATCCTCAGGTCTATCATAGGTGTACCCAGTTTAAAGAAATACTGATCGACTACCGCATACTGCTCATACAGACGCTCAAGCATGTAGAAGGTTGAGTTCCAACGTGTTACCACCTCCTGGATGAGTGCTTTCACTGGCACTTTACGTTCATGTTGCAGGTACCTCAGCTGCTTCCAGGCCTTAAAAGAATGGTTGAAATGTGTGCACATTCTTCGGCAGGTGGTCAGTAACTCGTACACTGGACTTTCTTCACTCAATAATTTTTTAACAACCAGGTTTATACAGTGCGCCAAAAACGTCACTCTGAAATAGTTACCCTGATCCATGGCCTTAACTACATTGGCGCCGTTATCCGTGGAAACATAACCAATCATGCGTTTTCTTGAGGACAGCCATTGAAAGACCTTTGTGTTAAACTCATGCAAAATGTTTTCTCCTGTATGATTTTTCTCCATGGCAAACATAGCTACTGTTGCATGTTTCCGAGCAGCTTTATAAACTTTGTCCGTGTCAACACCTGCGTTTACCTTTGCTTTAACCCCTGAAAAAGAGACCCAGTGTGCAGTGATGCACATGTAATCAAGGGCTTGGCAACTGGTGAACAGCACTCTTCTGCAAAGCTGCCCCAATCACCTCCAGCACATCTTCATTTAGTGCTGGAACCGCAACTCTGGCAAAATAGAACCGGCTAGGAACCTTCCATTTAGGGCAGAGCTTTGCCACTAATTCAAGAAAACCCACCCCTTCCACAAAAGAAAAGGGAGAAGGTCCAGCGCTAGCATTTTAGCCAGCTTAGTGTTATTCAGAGGCGCCGTTGGATGGTTGCGTTCAAATGGCGCATCTGAAAACAACTTGCTTCTAATGGTGGGCTGGACCATTTTACGGGATGATGATGACTTCTTCGACCCAGTTACTCTCAGTGATGATGAACTTTTTCGCATTTTTGTCTCACTCTCTCCCACATTCTTAGTGTGGCTCATATATCTTGCAGGGGGTGTGCTGCTGACAGGGGTACTGGGTGTAACTGAAGAAATGTTTGACGCTTCTTCCTCCTCGTCATCATCAGATGAAACATCAACGGATACAATTTGTTGACTTGCAATTTGGGCTGCCTTGATCTCCCTTAGGTGCGCATGCCATTTGACAGTGTGCTGTCTCTCAAGATGACCTCTCTGGCCTCCGGTACCATAGTTGGTACCAAGCTTACCACGACTAACTCGAACCTTACAAATGGTACAAATGGCTATGTTTACCCTTGTTGGGCTATCACTAAAGAAGTCCCAAACTGCGGACTTCAAATGTCTGTGGGAGGTGGAGGAGGCAAAACTGCGAATGATAATGCCAGATGAAGTGGAGGATGTGTGTTGCCAAAATTTACTACGTTGTGCACTTACAGCACCACTAATTGAGGAAATGGAGGTCGAGGTGGATGAAGGTCCCTTCTGGTGAGAAAATATGGAAGCGGTAGGTGGTGGTGTACTAATTGACTGCATTGGTGGTGGTCCCATTGCCACGTTGCCAACATCACGCTCAGCAGCATTTCGGGATAGGGTAAAAATGTCTGTTTGCTGCATGCCCGCTGAGGCTGGAGTGACGTTTATGATTATTGTGTCGTCGTCGTGAGAGTCTTCATCAGCAGGAGTATACGCCACTTCTTGTTCAGCGTCATCATCATACTCCATAACTATCAGACTTTCGGGGACCTTCCTTTTACGCTTAGCTACCTTTGTCAGATCATGGTGTGCCTCACTCTCAGACGGCAGTGGTGGTTCCCAATTTTCATGCATATCATCAGAAGGAAGGGGGCTTGAAGAAGATGTAGACACCATCCTTGATCTTTTCCTTGCTAAGGATCTGGAAGACAATGAATGATCAGGAGGAGTGGCTTCCTCAAAGGATAACTCGGCTTGAATGTCGATTTCCTGATGTGCCCCTACTTCGGGAGGAACAACTATTGTGGGCACTTGTGCCGCTCCATGCACCTCTCCTTGCGCCGCCTCTCCTTCCACATGTACTTGGGCTTGTACTTGCACATGTGGTTGTTGTTGCGGCTGTGGTTGTTGAACACTCGTCAGATGAGTTACAACAACCTGTTTTGATTGGGGGATGCTGCTACTTTCTTGCGATGAGCCAACATCACTGGTCGATGGTGATTGAACAACTATACTGGCTGCCTCTCCAGCACTCAAGGGCTTGGACCTAAGTTGGCATGGTGGTGGTGGCACTGAGCCCAATGGAGCGGAGGGGCTGCTCCCCGCTTGGTCCCCAGCAGACCCCGCTGCTGCTGCAGGCGTACTTTTGTTTTCCCAAAAAATACGGCGGTCAGCACACCAGTCTCCTTGGTAAGTGGCGCCACTCGCTTCTCCTTCTCCTTACTGGCAACTTTCTTGCTAGAGGATCTAAGGGCAACTTTTTTGGGGGCCATCTTCTTCAGATGTCAGAACAGCAGACCACAGTTGCACAAGTTGCAGAGTTGTCTGTGGCCACACGTGACTTAGTGCTGCACACACCGCAGCAGGACTTGTTCCTGGCACTGATGAGGAATGATGAGGCTGATGATTCGTCTTTCTGTACCTAAAAGCAAACAAAGCCAGAGGAACATCAGTTAAATAAATGTTGCATATGTAGTGCTTCAATTAATAGTTTGCAAGTAAGCATTTTTATTATACCAACCCCAAAATGGAAAGACCAATAAAATGCACAACTGACAGAGTACCCCTGGGCATAATGGATGAAAGCATAGCAGCCTGGGTGCAGGCCTATGGCACAACAAAGCACACTGCCTGGCTTGAAAATGGCCCCTAGACCCCCACCCACATGGCCAGGCCCCGCCTGAACCAGGCCTCAAAATGGCCCCCACCCACATGGCCATGCCCCATCAACACCCCAAAAAATTGAAAAACACACATAATTCACCACAATCCAATGCCATCCATGCCCTCCATGATGTTTACATTAAAGAGACCCCACAGAAAGACTCAGTCCATGCACCACTGAGTACCCATGGGCAAAAGGCCCCAACAACAGCCAAAAAATTGAAAAACACACAAAAATCACCACAATCCAATGCCATCCATGCCCTCCATGACGTTTACATTAAAGAGACCCCACAGAACGACTCAGTCCATGCACCACTGAGTACCCCTGGGCAAAAGGCCCCAACAACAGCCAAAAAATTGAAAAACACACAAAAATCACCACAATCCAATGCCATCCATGCCTTCAATCACGTTCAAATTCAAGACACCCCACAGAAAGACTAGACCTATGCACCACTGAGTAACCCTGGGCATAATGGATTAAAGCAAGGCACATTCGATGCGGGCCTACGGCACAAAGCATACTGCCTGGCTTCAAAATGGCCCCTTGACCCCCACCACATGGCCAGGCCCTGCCTGTACCAGTTCTCAAAATGGCCCCCACCCACATGGCCCATGCCCCATCAACACCCCAAAAAATCGAAAAACACATAAAAATCACCACAATCCAATGCCATCCATGCCCTCAATGATGTTTACATTCAAGACACCTCATAGAAAGACTAGGGCCATGCACCACTGAGTACCCCTGGGCATAATGGATGAAAGCATGGCAGACTGGGTGCAGGCCTATGGCACAACAAAGCACACTGCCTGGCTTCAAAATGGCCCCTAGACCCCCACCACATGTCCAAGCCCTGCCTGTACCAGTCCTCAAAATGGCCCCCACCCACATGGCCATGCCCCATCAACACCCCAAAAAATCGAAAAACACACAAAAATCACCACAATCCCATGCCATCCATGCCCTCAATCATGTTCAAATTCAAGACACCCCACTGAAAGACTAGGCCCATGCACCACTGAGTACCCCTGGGCATAATGGATGAAAGCATGGCATCCATGCCCTCCATGATGTTTACATTAAAGAGACCCCACAGAACGACTCAGTCCATGTACCACTGAGTACCCCTGGGCAAAAGGCCCCAACAACAGCCAAAAAATCAAAAAACACACAAAAATCACCACAATCCAATGTCATCCATGCCCTCCATGATGTTTACATTAAAGAGACCCCACAGAAAGACTCACTCCATGCACCACTGAGTACCCCTGGGCAAAAGGCTCCAACAACAGCCAAAAAATCAAAAAACACACAAAAATCACCACAATCCAATGCCATCCATGCCCTCAATCATGTTCAAATTCAAGACACCCCACAGAAAGACTCGGACCATGCACCACTGAGTACCCCTGGGCATAATGGATGAAAGCATGGCAGACTGGGTGCAGGCCTATGGCACAACAAAGCACACTGCCTGGCTTCAAAATGGCCCCTAGACCCCCACCCACATGGCCAGGCCCTGCCTGGACAGGCCTCAAAATGGCCCCCACCCACATGGACAGTCCCCAACACCATCCCCAAAAATTGAAAAACACATACAAAATCATCACAATCCAATGCCATCCATGCCCTAAGTCATGTTGAAATTCAACAAAACAGTTGTACCATGCACCCATACATAACCCTGGTCCTACTGGATACTGTGGCTACCTACAATATATTTTATTTAATGTTCTGAAAAAGTTCCAAAATTGTAGTTGCAGCAACTGTAATGCCCCAAACAAACTTACTTGTGAAATTTCTAATCCAAAAGTGATTCAAAGAAAGTCAAAAAGGCCTCAAATTCAAATATCCAGCAGCATCCACAAAAAGTAATCCTTCCAGGTCAAGATCCAAATCAAAGTGACCAGGACATGAACAAAGCACTGGGAGGAGCCTGCTGGACAGGAAGAGGAAGTTAGAGACTGTGGGGCACTTCCTTCCTCCCACCCCCCCCCAAAATGGACTCCTTGCAAAAGAAAGTGCAGGCAAATGTCAACCTGAGGAGTTATTCTGATAAATCATCATTTTCAGAAGGTTTATGCTGCCTGCTGGTGTATTTCTTGTGCAGAATTGCAAATTTTGCAATTTCGCAAATGTGAGATTGTTGCTGCCCGCCGCATCTACGTGTTCACAATTGTTTACTCCCGCGATGCGTGATCACGGGCCTTTATGACGTACTCGCGTTGACATACTCTCGCTGTGCAAGGTGGCAAGCCGCGATGACGTAATCGTGGTCGACAAACTCCAGTGGGATCCCGCAGCAAGATCCAAAATGGCGCAGCAAATGCAAACATGGAGAAAAACAACTCTTCAAACTCTGAATGACGGTAAGTGAACGCCATGCGCCGCAATATTGTATCACCAAGTAAAAAAATCAGCTGCGTGCGAATTCGCAAATTTTTGGCAAATTCTCGAGAATTGGCAGATCACGAATTTGCAGAAAATCCGCAAATTCTGCGAGCGGAACGGATTTTACGCCCATACTTACTACAGACAACATTGAATTAAGTCTTTCTTTATTTAATGCAGAGACAATTGTACTATATGTCTTCAGATTATGTTAAAGGATGTGACAAAAAGCATTCCTCAATGTCTGTCCTGACTACTACCTTCGATCTACACTTCGGAAAGCAAGGATCACAACTTGATTTCAGCTTTGGATCTACACTACGTTCAGCATTGAATTTAGCCTTGCTTTATTTAAGGCAGAGACAATTGTACTATATGTCTTCAGATTTTGTTAAAGGATGTGACAAAAAGCATTCCTCGATGTCTCTACTGACTACAGCCTTTGATCTACACTGCAGACAGCAGGGTTCACAACTTGAATTCAGCTTTGAATCTACACTACGGACAGCATGAAATTCAGCCTTTCTTTATTTAAGGCAGAGACAATTGTACTCTATGTCATAAGATTTTGTTACCGGATGTGACAAAAAACTTTCCCCAATGTCTGTACTGACTACTGCCTTCTATCTACATAGTGAGGGCTCACGATTCAGGTGGAATGGTGATTGCACATGACGAATTCCAGTATGTAAGAGACATTTTACCAGTGTGACCTGCCTGAACCACGAATCATCGCAGGGTACGCACACGCTGAGTTCCTCAGGTACCACTAACTCACAGCACCACAAGTCATCTTCACGTGGCCTTATTAAGGCAAAATTAATTAGACAAAAACCATTGCTACCAGTGCAGCCTCCCCGGACCATGCATCATCGCAGGTTATGTACACGTTCAGTGCCAAAGGTACTATTAACTCAGGGCACCATAAGTCATCGCAAAGAAGAGTGAACAGTTTTATGTCAGCAACGAGGCATACTATCACATTGATGCAGAATTCAATAGACAAAAGACATTAGTCCAATTACTGTGCCCAATTACTGTGCCCCACCAACCGCGACCACGCATCAATGCAGGGTACTTACACGCTAAGTGCCAAAGGTACTACTAACTCAGTGCACCATAAATTATCACCACGTAGCCTTATAAAGGCAGAATTCTGTAGGCAAAAAACATTGCTACCAGTGCGGCTTGGCCGGAGCACGCATCAACACAGGTTTCACAGTACATTGATGCTTCAGGTGCCACTAACTCAGTGAACCACTTATCATCGCTGGTTGCAGACACGCTAACTTACCAATACTCTGAAGCTCCACTCAACGCCACCTGGCCGTGGGCTCTTGCTAACCGCTGCCTCCTGCCTACCCTGTGGTCATCAGAGCTCACAATTAGATAGACTCTTGTTTCATTATTTGCAGAGTGCAGTACCAAACTAAGTATAACGTCCCTCAAACCCACACAATATCCCTTAAGTAGCCTACCTTCAAGAACTTCTTTCATATCAGTTCTAGGTTTAGTTGAATAACAAAATGCACCCTGCAAGTGCAAAGGAACACTGAATGGTAGTCTACACTGCAGACAGCACAGGTCACAATTTCAACTATAATGTCCCTGAAACCTACATATTACGACAACGTATTCCATATATGTGTTGTCTTTTATTTGAATCATGATTACAGATGATGCAGTCCAGTAGGCAACAGACAATGCTTCCAGTGCAGCCCGTTCAGACCATGCATCATTGCAGGGTGAGTACACGCTGAGCACCAGACATACCACTAACTTAGTACACCATAAATAATCACCACGTTGCCTTATTAAGGCAAAATTCAGTAGTCAAAAGACATTCTTTGGTCTGCCTGGACCACGCATCATCGCAGGCTCCACACAAACCCCCCCACCTCAGTGCACCACAACTCATGAAAACTTTACGATAGAATGTTCTGTGTATTATTTCACGTGTAGGGCTCCTAACTTTGTACAGCAGAAGTCATAAACCATTTATGATGACATTTCTGTGTATGATATCATGATTACTATTGTACTTGTTACCAACAGCACCGGAATAAAATAGAGTCGAGCGCATGTGCCCATACCCACTTCATCTATCTATCTTTGCCTGTGTATGCATTATGTTTGTAAAATGCTGCTCCTGGGCCCTACCACATTATATTGTGCTATAAACAGCATATGCAACCATCTTACCAGTAACTAAAACTTTGGTTATATAACTATCTCTCGCTCATTCTACAAATATGAACATAGAAACTGGATCATTACAATACTGCAACCAAAATGTATAGTACATTTATAAGTGTGTGCTATTACTCGAGTCCTTTTTATTTTTTTAAGCATATTTATATAGCACAAAGTCGACCCAAAACTATGTGAGCGATTTATATGAGCACCATATTTAGAGTACATTTTCAGGCACGCATAGATTACATCTTTTGTCTACAATAACAGGATGTGGACTCCGAAGTTCGAACACTGATTTCAAGCACCAAGTACGACAGTATACCTGATTGACCACATACGAAAATATATTAGCTGCCCTTAATGTGCCAAAAACTGCAACCTAAAGCTTTCATAGCCCTGTATTACTACAGCTTCAACACTCCACTGAATGTACAACAAACATTCATATTCGCAGAAATGCATCATGTCCATCATCTTTTATGTGTTGAACTATGGATGAATGTAGGATCAGTGACTCCCCGTACCTACCATGTTGGCCCTGTTGTGAGATTTCACAGACATAATGATACATTTGCGTGTAAGACCTGGGTGACAGCAGCACTACAACATAGACACCTGAATCAGTTGATTTCTCAAATAGCTAATGACGGAGCCACGCCCATATCTCCAGAGTCATTGTTCACAGCCTCGCGCAGCACTGGCATATGTCAGGCCAGCCCACTCTGCTTACCCTTCCAGGAAAACAAAACAACGCTACATGGCCCAGATTTACATTGTAGTGATTTCTTAGTTCCAGGTCTAGTTGTCGGAATGGCACACACACACACTCCCTCATGGCTGGTATACACTCACACCACACCCATCCAGCACAGGAGTCACAACACACATGACCCTACCAATAACAAAGACCGGGCACACTTGCTCTACTCCATTTTAGAGTTGCTCCCATCGCAAGCGCTGTGATGGCCCGACCTGGGGGTTCGGACGCCTCACGTAGGCCCGAACTACTGAACAGGGGGCCCACTACAACGTGCGTGGCCTCTTTGGTCACTGAGTTAGTGGTACCGCAAGGACTGAGCGAGTGAGGAACCTGAGATGATGATGGGTGCACAAGTATGCTCTTTGCCATAGCGATATCAAGTCTCAGCAACAAATGTGAGACTTCTTGGTGGCAGATCGGGACTGCGTGATATAGAAGGTACTCTGTCTGCCAAAAGGTGAGCAGTGAGGCCTGGGTGCACACCGGAGGGAGTAGATGCGATACAGCAGACTGGATACAAAAAATCAACGCAGCGATTTAGGTGTGCGCAGTCCTACATACCCTATCTTATTGCATTTGTATTTTTTTTCCTATAGCAGGAATGTTTTTATACTCAGTCAAATGCCCGTCGCTCCCACATGCGTAGTGAAGTAGATGAGTATTTATTTTTTTATACTATGTACACTGATATTTATCATCTTATTTTGACAACCTTACCTTTCTCAATTTATTTAGCACTCATGCCTCCGTTGCTGTGGCAGTACAGCTCATGCCTTTGTTGGAGTGCACAGCATTGCTCACACAGAGCGAGACATTTTCTATATGAAAAAACAGGGATATGAACCTAACCTACGAATCGCACACGCTTGTGCGTGTCTGTTTCCTTCCGTGCTAAACCATTGGCCTTTGCGTGTGACTTATTCTAAAAGACTGCACGCAATTGGCCAGAGACAGGCGCATTGCTCCGTCCATGGCCTATTGGTATCTATTACGCGCTTGCTGCGGTAATAGACTCCAATAGCACATAAGTTTTCAATTATCGTGCCCAGACACAGGCGTGATGATTGAAACCACGTGTATGACTGCGCACCACTTGTTTTCTATAACCGGATGGAAAACATCACTACTCTACTAATCGTTCATAAATCGAAGCCCATTAAACAAGTTGGAACCGTACAAATGGTTGTATTTTTAATGGAGGAGGGAAGGTGTGAAAGGGCGATGGTATTCTACTCCACATTAAGATAGTGGCAATTACCAATCATAACATCTTTCTTTTACTATCTTTTAGATGTGGAGCTTCAGGGTGCACTATGTCCCGGCACGTGGTGGAAGACACACCGGTGACAGAAAGGTGAGCTGTGAATATATTTTTTTCAGTCACTCTCTCACTTCCTCTCTCCTTTGATGAACAAATGATGCACCATCTTATCTTCCTTTTTATCTAACAGGTTGTGTTTCACAAATTGGAGTTCCCACCAACACCTCCAAAGCTCAATGTTTGAGGATTCTACGATGATGCGTGGCCATCGTACCAATGCTTAGGAAGATTGCTTTGACACGTGGTGGACCCTCTTTGAAACACGCCAATGGCCCAAGGTGATCAGAGAAGCTTGTTTCCGAAGCAACAAGAAGTCACCTGTGGGCGGAGAGACTAGATAGTGTCAGCAACTTGAGTGCGTATGAATGTACAATAACCTCCGGGCAGTGGGAGTGGATATGTTGCAACAGTCTGGGTCCGCAGGATAGGGCACTCACCTCTGGACACTGGTAGTCAATGGGGTGCAGCAGTCTAGGTCCGCAGTAATGAGAACTCACCGCTATGCAGTGGGAGTGCATGGGGTATAGCACCCTGGAAGGGAAAGAGCGCACAGACACCTCCTTGCAGTGGGAGTTGATGTAATACAGTACCCTCGGTGTGCAAAGGCGTAACGCAGAAATATACGTGTGCAGTTGTATGTACTCTGCAATTACTAATTCTATACTATCTTTCAGCTCACTGAACTTGAGGGTGCACTATGAACCGGCACGGGGTTGGACACACACCGGAGGCAAAAAGGTGAGCTGCAAAGATTTTCTCCAGTATCAACACTACTTCTCCTGCTCCATCTATTACTTTCTCTCTCTCACACTTTCAAGGTCTTTCTTTCTCTCTTTCTCTATCTCCCTCTCTCTCACACTGTTTCTCTTTCTCTTTTCAAGTTATGAACGCTGCTGTCCACACTACAGATAAATAAATCAAGTCTGAATTTTACACTGTCTGCAGTATAGATCCAAAGCAGAATTCAAGTTGTGAGCTCTGCTAAAAGCAGTGTTTGCAAAAGGTAAGCAGAGCGGCCTAGATACACAATGCCTCCAATTAAAGGCGCTGCAAACAAACAATATTGTCCTGCATAATGACGTGATCTCTCGCCTCATTCTGTCTCATCTCTGAATCATTTTAAAGACCCGCTGGACCATACTGTAGATCTGAGTCAGCAGGTACTTCCCTACAGACACCTCTTCGGTGCAGGCCTACGAGAGGGGTGGGATGTATCAAGCACACTGCACACGTGCAAATAAGCAATATTGCCAAGTGTTATGTTAATCTGTGATCTTTGACCTCATTCAGTCACATCTCTGTCTGATTTTAAATACCATCTATACCATAAGATAGGCCTAAGCCTACAAGCAGCGCTGCCCTACAGACTCCCGTTGAGGGTGATTCTGCGTGAGAGGTGGGATGCACTACCCTGAGTGTGCATGTGAAAAAAAAGTCTTCCCTTTCGTAATGATGTAATCTTTCACCTCATTCAATCACATCGATCTAATTTTACGGGCTTATGTTTCATTTTTGTTTTGCACGTTACTTACGCTGCTACCACTGGAGCCCATCTCACATTTTGTTTATTATACTGTTATATTAAAGTTACGTTTGTATTTGTTTATTTCTGTTTCAATAAAAGTTAATTTTAAAAAAAACTGAGTGTATAGTTCTTTTTCTGACATTTGACTATTATTTAGTGTGATAATCATCTGCTCAGAGAAGATTTTAAAACGAAAACTATTTAACATTACAGTGCACCTACAAAAAATAAAGTAACTCTTAGGCACATAAATCCTGAGTAATTATACAACTACAAGAGTTCTATGAGTGTATCACTTTATAACAGCATAAGCACTGTCCGTCTAATTACAAAACAAATAAGGCACTGCCTAGCACCCCAGAGGCTTCAGAGACTGCCGAGGCACACCCTGCATATTAAAATAAAGATCCTGAGTATGACAATTCCCGGACATAAGTTGCCTCAAACTCCTCGAACAATTAGTAAATATTTCTCGGGAAGGTGGCCGTCTCCTAGACTACAAATCTTCTTTGTACCCTTCCGTGCCCAATTCACATGTCCCCTTAACACAGTATTCATGGGCATTTTTACAAGGAAGCCGTTAAAATTACCCCCCCTTAATTCATAAAAGAATAACTGACGGGGCTCAAAGTTTTACTAAGAAAAGAATGATGTTTATAACTAGAAGTGTAATTCTGAGGCTAACTCTTTACCAACTCTTTACCAGAGGCTGTAGCTGCGATTAACTGTTCCTATGGAAAAATTGTAAAAGTCCAGCACACTTACTGCTTGGATTAGCAACATTGTGTGCTGAACTAGTGACCTGTGTGCTCAATTGATTGTTCCATGAACTGTTACTATGGTAATAGGAAGTAAGCAGTTTAGAGGTAGGGTTCAAAGGTGCTGGCTGCGTCCTGTGTGGTCTACATGTTTCAACCAGGCCTTTGATTTTAAACTGGCTTTCCTCAGGACCAAAGAGTATGTGAGTAGTGCAAATAAATACTTCATTTTTAAGTGATTGTGTTTTGTCCACTCAGGGCACCGCAGAAGGACTATAGGTCCAAGGAGGATCCAGACCGGCAATTCCGCTCTTTTTCTCTGCCAAGTGACCCAAGGAGGCATTAACAGCAAGTAGCCAGTTAAAGCAAGAGGGAATCCCCCTCTATCATATAAACGCACCTTAGCGAGTGCGACACATTGAACAAAACACAATCACTTAAAAATTAAGTATTTATTTGCACCCTCACATACTCTTTGGTTCTGAGGAAAGCCAGTTTAAAATCAAAGGCTTGGCTGAAACATGTAGACCACACAGGACGCAGGAGATCATAATCCGCACTCCAGCACGTCCGTCTGCCTTTTAGCTGCTAACAGGGGCCTGGTGATTAAAGTTTATCCATTTACCCTCGGGTACCAAGTACCTCTGTATAGCTTTTTAACCTTCACTATCTCACTCACTACACTGCACACTCAGCAAATATACCAGCTTCGCAGTAATCTGGCGTTGAAGCACACCCGGGACACATTCGATGTCACTGTGGTGGGCCCGATGATGAAGCATGCCACCAACTAGGTTGGTTGGTGAGGACTTCATGACCAAACCTAATGGTAAAGCACGCGTACGTATTCTTTGAGTCCCTATAAACATAGCTAGTCCTTATTGATTATGATATATAATTTGGGGGATCTGGACTAGCTTACCTAGTCCTCTCTCTCTATTTTGATTTGGCAGCAGCAGTTGTCTTAATATTTCAATGTGCGGTGACAGAGGGAATTTGAGAGGGGTTGGCATCTTGAGATATGACAAGAATGATGGGTGAAGATGTGCTTCAAGGTAGTATTGGTTGGAAATCAGTCTATGTAATGAGCTTTGATGATGAAGTTGATTCTCGGGTGCAACAAGATGATGTGGATATCATGAATGTTGGTGCAGTCAGGCCCTGGGTACTTTCAACAATTACAGGGTGTGATATAACAGCATAGAGTTTTATCGGGGTTGAGAGTAAGTTGAGGGCTTTTAGACTTCTTTGGATGTGTGGAGTGAACATGGGGACAGGGGAGAACTAGAGAGCACAGCAATGAGGCTGGAAAAGTTATGCTATGGATGCCATAGGAAAAATGCATTTTGGGCATGACTTTATGCATAAGGTAAAGTGTGGATGTAGTCAGACAGCATGCTCTGTGGTGGATATACTTATGAAGTTCAAACTTTGTATTTTCTTTCCAGGCATGGCATCAAAAACCAGGGTGCAGTGAGTAAAGATCCTATCCTACCACACTGTGTACAGGTCTCCCCGGCAGAGCTCTGGACTTGCCCTTTTCTCTTCAGATGAGACAAACAGGGCAACAAATGAAAAAGAGTAAGGATGTAGGTGGACCATTTCTGTTTTTACCAAAAAGCTCTTGGATTACAACTACAACTTTCTCCACCATTCTTATTGTTAGGAAATAAATGTAAGGGTGATGGACCAAAGAACTAACCTCACATGTGCTTAATTGACCCTCCATCCCAAAGTGTACTCATTATTAACAACTTATTCTATGTGTACAATGACCTATGTTGCCTCCCTGTGCATGCTGTAAGATGGTAAGGGGATAGTTGATTTTTAAAGGCAAGTGAAATCTTAAAATATACTTATGGAAATGGCCACAGACAGAAGGGTTGTGACCTTCCCCTCTTTAGCGGCTACAGGCAGTCAAAGGGTTGGTGAGAGATAGCTGGATGAATGAGTTAAACGATGGATGGATGGATGAGTGAGAGAGTGAATGGATGGTTGAATGAAAGGGCGGATGGATGAATGAGTGTAAGATTAAATGGATGGAGAGGCGGAGTTAGGAGAACATGGCGACTGCAGGCTGAGTAGCAGCTGCACCAGAGATTTCCACCAGTCCTCCCATCGGATGTTTAATGCTGTTGTTTGACTGCTGTTTTTTTACCTCCTAATGGAGTGAGACTACGGTCGGTGAAACAATCGGGTAATCTGTTCCCCTGTGTGTGCCTGGGCTCTTCATTCCTTCATTTTTTCCTGTGAACCGTGGCGCCGGGTGGCTCGGCTCACGCGCACAGCAGTGGAGCTGCGGAGCTTGGCAGCTCTACGGCTGTAAGGCGGTGTGAGGCTGCACTGGGATTGAGAGGCGGCGGGGCTGTGGAGGTGGTGAGTCTGTGAGGCTTCTTTTAGAGATCTTGGAGGTCTTGGAGGTTTCTCAGTTTGTAGTTTGGCATTTTGCTCTTCTGAGTCGAGTCAGAGTGGGGGAGATGACGGCTGCATGCGGCAACTTTAAACAAGGCTGAGGTACTTGTGGGCTGTTTTTTTTTCCGTATGAGATTGTTGGGTCTCAGCCTCGACCCCTAGCTCCTATCTGGTTTTCTCTGTCGGCGCTTTAAAAAGAAAATGTGTTAGACAGATAGGTCCAGCTAATCTGGATGTGCATTGGAGGGGACGAGCGTGACAAGGACAGCTCCTCCGGCTACCTCAGCGTTGACTGTGCGGACTCCAGGACTTGTTCTTCTTTTTCCACGTTCTGCTCCACGCATTGGGGGACTGCGGCACTGGAGTTGAGGAAGAGCCGCAGAGTGGGGGCCCGCGGTCTCCTAAGGAGAAGTATCAAAGCAGCAGCAGTAGAAGCACACTTGGAGAGGTCCAATGAGGCAAAGCATTTGGAGGTACAAGGTTCGGGTGTAGCGGAGCCGGGACCGGTGAACACCAGCTTATCCATGAAGGCTTGCAGATTAAAGGTGTCGGAATAACCGTGGGGGCGACTTTGTCCCTGTTCTGCCCCTGTTCCTGCTTCTACCTCCTCTCCTAGCTATCTGTCGAGCAAGAGTAAGAGCCATGGGAGGGATAGGAAGTACAGGTTTAAGCCGTTAAAAAAAGCAGCTGACCAGGTGCAGTTGAATAAACCAAAGGGGGGGGCTTAGATACCAGACTAGATATCAGTAGTTTTACCTCCTGGGGATATTGAGAGTGGGAGCGAGTGTGAGGAATTGGACAGTGGTAGCGGTGGTAGTGGAGCTGGGTGGACGGTGGTGAAGGCTAAGACCAGGAAAGGCGGAAAGGTTAGTAGAAAGTGTATTTCTACCTACCTATCAAGAGAGGCTAAAAAGAAGAACCCTAAACTTTCTAAAGCCAAGGTTAATGGTCCCTTTTTAGACTCAAAATCCAAGATTAACCCTTCCCTTAGGTCTTATTTTAAGGTCTTGCTAGAAGTGCTGTGTCTGGGGGAAGCCGGCAAAACGATAAGGAAGGTCGGACCTCAGTCAGCATCAGCCCCAAGCGAGGCAGTTACCTCTATTCCTTCCCTAGTAAAAGTAAATCTAGGTACCTACAGGCTGGGGGGAGATTGTGCTATGGTAGGCACTATAGCTGATACAGACAGCCCTGAGCCAGCAGCGAGAGGTGACAGGATGGAGGTGGAGAAAGAGAGGGGAGTCCACAGACCAGATCCTTTATGAAGCCTCCTCAGGGAATCTTCAGGATACACTTAAGGGTTCTAGCCCTCTTGTTAATGATGTAGGAGAATGTTCAGATTGCGGAGCAATGACAAAATGTTCAGAGGTGCATACTCCGGCTCTAGATTTGGCTCAGGACTCGGTCCCGGTTCCGATTCCAGTGTCAGCCCGATCTTCGGCTCCAGCTTTGGCCGCGGCCCTGGTTCAAGTTTCCACTTCTGCCATAGAGGCCCATTCAATCGCTTCTTTAGAACGACTCATGGCCTCATTGGCGGTGGACATGAAAAAAGCTTTTGAGGTTTCAGCTTCAAACCAAGGGGAGATCAGAAGTTTCTGCGAGTCATTAGATAAAAAAGTGGATCTCCTGAATGTAAGGACAGAAACGCTGGAATCTGAAGTAGGGTCATTGACTGGTCAGCTGAATGTCATGAAGGGGGACTTTGCAGCCTTGAAGAAAGAAGAGGGAGCATTGAGAGGCAGACTGGAAATTGTAGAGAACAATTCCTGCAGTAATAACTTATCGATATTGAATGTCCCAGAGGGCAGCGAAGGGAGTGATCTAAAACCTTTTATGATACATCTTTTAAAGGAATCACTGGATTTAAAGATCACTGCAGAGGAGCTGGACAGGGATATCCAAAGAACTCACTGGGACCCCTTTAGACGTAATCCTAATCAGCCCAAGCCAAGGAAAATCCGTATTATTTTCCATACCTATTCGGTTAAAGAGAAGATCTTGATTCTTTCTCTCAAACTTAAATCACTGAGGGGTAAGGATTTTCCTTTCCAGATCCGCTCGTAGCTGGCTAGAGCTACTCTAGATCGACAATGGGAAATGGGAAAGAAGTTGGATGAATTAAAAAAATTGGGAGCAGTGGCCCAATTAAAAATTTCCCGCCTCCCTGAGGATTATGTTTAAAAATAAAATGTACAATGTAAGATCGGTACAGGAGGCTGAGGACCTACTTGTAAACTTACAGTTGTCTTAATGCATAGATTAGTTGCAGGAGAAATTAGATTTAGATTAATTCTCAGATTTGTGAGGATTTGCATTTACAAATAAGAAGTGTAGGTATCTGCTGGTCTAGGAAAGGGTTGGGGGAGGATAAGCAGGGTTTCCTCAGAAAATGGAGGAAGAAAGGGGGAGTGAGATGAGATGAGTGAGATCAGGTTAGTTTTGACCAGGTCTTCCCCTTCCATACCTTCCATTTATATACTTCGGGTTCTATTTTTCATCCCCCCTCCTTTCTTTTTCAGAGAACAATAGGTTTATATTTGTAATTGTATGCAAGGATGTCGAGATTAAGAGGCACTTTATGGGTTTATCGATAGGTATGGGGAGGCGGGATGTCTAGATTGAGGTGTTATGATTTGTACTTCAGGGCAGATTTATATTTCTTTTTTTTTCTCTTAGGTTGGGGCTATGGGTGGAAATCTCAGGTTTCACTGTCTGGACTAATTGTGCGGATGACTGGGGTAGGGTTCTCCATGGGTTGGGGTACATGGGGTGGGAGGGGTAGGGAGGGTTAAAATTGTCAATAAAATCCTCATTTCCGCTATTTTAGATTTGTCCAGAATTGGAATTAAAATAAATGGTATAGGTAAGGTCTTGAGGGTGTTAATAATTAACATTCTACAGTCGGTTAGGGTAGAGCATTGGGAGTCATCATGACCTCTCTGCATATTATTTCCTGGAACGTCAATGGTCTGCGCACGAGCCAAGGAGAGATAGGATCTTACAATACTTACGAGATTCCAACGTGCAGGTCATTGTCCTCCAGGAAACTCATCTATTGGAACAGGATATGACTGCCCGTTAAAGCCCCATTCTTGGGTGGGCTCCCATGTTAGTACTAATCAAACAGCAAATATCTGAGGGGTATCAATTATTTTTAGAAAGCCAGCTTGGGCCCATGTTTTCTCTCACTTGAAAGATCCAAATGGGAGGTGGGTGATTGTCAAAACCTTAATTATGGATACCCTTCTAATCTTAAACGGATATTACGGCCCTAACCAAGATGACCCCTCTAGTTTAAAGACCATATTTTCATATTTATTAGACTTTCCGGAACCAATGCTCCTTGCAGGTGACTTTAATAAAGTTTTGGATCCTGCATTGGATAAATCTCTGTCTAACAGGGCAGTGGCCCTGTCTAATCCCGAGAGTACTTGTTGGGGGCTATGAAACAGCACACCTTAGTGGATATTTGGCAAGATGGATCCGGGCAGCACCAGGGGGTGTCATATCGGAATTTTAAATATAGACACCAGTCACGTATCAACTTTGTGTTGGTAAGCTACTCCCTAAGAAGTGTGATTAAGAACGTAGCATATTTGGCACCCCATCTCTCGGATCACTCTGGGGTTCTCTTGACTCTCAAAAGCCAAACACCTAGTCCACATTGGACTTGGTCTTTCAATCGTACTATACTTAGGGAGAAGGAAGAAGAATGTTATCTTTCACAAGAAGTGTCATGGTTTTTAGAGGTGAATGAGGGCACTGCCCGAATCACTTCAGTCTGGGATTCTTTGAAAGCCTTCTTACGGGGACAAATTACTAATAGGTCCTGTTATAAGAACAGATTATATAAGGAGGAGATCTCAGATATTGAGCATAGGTTAAAGGACGCAGAGGTAGACCTGGCCACTCTAATGTCTCCCGAAATCTTACAGGAGAAGCAGGATAAGATTAGGGATTTGAAATCCCAGCTTGAAACCACACCAGGCTACTACGAAGGTGGATAGCCAGTAAGATTTCACACTTTGAATATGGGGAAGTAGCTGGGAAGCTCCTTGCTTGGAAGAGTAAATCGGACCAAGCAAGGAGCTCTATCCGAGAAATCAGAGACAAAAGGGGTACTTTTGCAACAGATGAGGAAATCCGTGATGCTTTTCATTCCTTTTTCCAGAATATCTACCTTGAGGATGGCAAAGATGATAGCCAGAGTGCCCAGAGGTGGCTTGAGAGCATGTCGCTTCTCTCTCTCAGCCCTGAGCAACAAAGATATCTGGATATGGAGATTTCATGTTTGGAAGTAAGGTATGCAATTGTTAAAACTAAGAGAGGTAAGGTCGCAGGGCCAGATGGCTTACCTTCCGAGATATATAGGGTGTTAGGGGATTATTCCTATTATGACCAAACTCTTCAATCAGAACTTGCAAGAAGGCCTGATCCCGCCAGACTCTTGGAACGAGGCCATTATAGTATTAATATTGAAACAAGGGAAGGCGGAATCTAACTGTGGGTCCTACAGACCCATATCTTTATTGAATGCTGATTACAAAATTTGTACATCTATTATGGCAGCGCGGCTGGGTATAATGGTGGGGGACGTCCTGCATCCTGATCAGAAAGGCTTTGTGAAGGACTGCCAGTCATCACACCTAACCTATGACCTTATCGGGGCAATAGACCTGGCATCTACATTCGTTCTTCCATTGGCAGTGATGACCCTAGACGCAACCAAGACCTTCGACAGAGTAAATTGGTTATACCTGTCGGAGGCCTTGCATAAATTCAATTTGGTCAGAAGTTTTGCCGCTTTGTACAATCTATTTACAGGAGCCCTTCAGCTAGGTTGTTGGTAAATGGTGGTCTTACGGCAACCTTTGATATATCTAGGGGCACTAGACAGGGCTGCCCACTCTCCCCTCTCCTTTTCAATTTGTATATCGAACCTTTAGCCCAACGACTAAGGGAGGATATTAATATTTAGTCCTTCAGATATGGAGAGTGGGAGAGGAAGGTAGGCCTGTATGCCGATGATATTTTAATCTTCACGGCCGACCTTGATAGGGCCTTTCAAGTCATCATTAGTCAAGCTAAAAATTCGGTTTAGTCTCAGGGTACGAAATCAACGCGGCAAAAACTGAGGTAATGGTTTGGAACCAGGCCCCTGCACAGCATCAGTATCAAATAAGCCCGCTACGAGATATTTAGGGGTTAAGATAGTTCAAGACATAGCCAAGATTGCGGAGATCAATCGGAAGGCCATTGCAAGAGAGTGTGTGAAGTTGATGAAGACCTGGACTTCGTTGCCTCTCTCGATTATCGGCAGGGCAAACTTTGCTAAAATGTCAATACTTCCTAAAATCTCTTTTCTTTTTAATTGCATCCCATTGTACTTTGATAAAGCACAAATTGATAAAATTCAGAGGGAGATTAATTCATTTGTTTGGGGGTATAAATATGCGAGATTAGCCTGGAAAAAGCTGAGACGAAGAAGGGTGAAGGGGGGCCTGGCTCTTCCCGATTTTCAACTTTATGCATGGGACTTCCAATTATCTCATGCTCGTATGCTTTTAAAAATGCCGATTAATACTGGGATAGGAGGGATGTTTTTAGCAATGCTTCAGGGTGCACACTTACCAGTGGAGGGTTTTTTGTTTAAGTTTGGGGATGTTACGTTTTTCAAAAAAGTTAGGTTGAAGGTGCTACAGGGCTTGGCTAAAACATGGGCTGATCTGAGGAGGTCAGTATCTTTGGGTTACTTTTCGAAAATGGCCCGTTATGGGACTCCCCCCGGGGGTCCAGAATGCCTGAGGGATAGTTTGGCAGCCCTGATAAGTGAATCAGGCCTGGAAGTCTGGGGGGATCTGATCTCAAATGGATCATACTAGCTTGGAAGCAATTGAGCGACAAGGTAGGGACAAGTCTTTCTAGGTTCAAGTATCTCCAACTGGCTAGCTGGGTTCAGGCTCAGCTACAAACTACCAAGGGAGGCCTATTGGGGGAAGGTACCGACTTGGAGTTTAGTCTTGTGACCAGACCACGAGGGAAGAAAGAAATCTCCTTTTGGTACCAGGCAGTGTTGGAGGCAGTGGATGGAGAGTTTAAACTTGCACAAGATCTATGAGGAAATATTTTGCCAGACCAAGAGTGCGATACCCTGTGGCAAGCCTCGTGTAATTTATTACATGATATAGTAAAGCTTGCGTGCCTGAAAAGGAATCACTTATATACCATACATAGGGTCTACTTTACCCTGCTTAAACTTTCTGAAAACAACAAAGAGCTACCCATTTGTTGCAAGAAATGCGGCCTGGTGGCCCCCTGCCCTGGGCACTGCCCCCAAGCCAACGGACCATGCACGCAACCTGGGCTTCATCCTGGACTCCTCCCTCACGATGACCAAGCAAGTCAACGCCGTCTCGTCATCCTGTCTCAACACCCTGCGCATGCTCCGAAAGATCTTCATGTGGATCCCCACCGAAACCAGGATGAGGGTCACCAAGGCCCTCGTCACCAGCCGACTGGACTACGGGAACACCCTCTACGCTGGAACCACAGCCAAACTCCAGAAAAGACTCCAGCGCATACAGAACGCTTCTGCACAACTCATCCTGGACATCCCCCGTCACAGCCACATCTCCGCCCATCTAAAATACCTGCACTGGCTCCCCGTCAGCAAGAGGATCACGTTCAGACTCCTCACCCCACACAAACCTCTACATGACATTGGCCCCAAATACCTCAACAGCCGCCTCACACTCTACACACCCACCCGCCAGCTCCGATCCGCCAGCCTGGCCCTCGCCACCTTTCCACTAATTCGCAAAGCTACCGCCGGAGGAAGATCCTTCTCCTACCTGGCGGCCAAGACATGGAACTCCCTCCCCACCCACCTATGGCTGACCCAGGACCATCTCTCCTTCAGGAAACAACTCAAGACCTGGCTGTTCGAGCAGTAGCGACTCCCCCCCCTCCTCCCAGCATCTTGAGACCCTAGCGGGTGAGTAGTGCGCTATACAAATCTGTTTAATTGATTGATTGACTGGTCTCGGCTTCGGATTTGCACATTTTTAAAGAATGCCTGGCGCTGGCTCTTTTTCGGGATAACTTTGGCAAGTTTAAATCGGACCTTATTGGATTCCAGATTATTATTGACTTTCCTCTGGTCTTTTTTGGCCTTAAAGAGAATGTCAGAGGTCACGCAAGATCCTTACTTTTTTATGTTGTGCTCCTGGCTAGGAGGCAAATTTGCATAAAATGGACAGATCCTATCCCTCCTTCCTTTTTAGAATGGCAATCTTCAGTCCTGGCGATCTCAAAAGTGGATCTATCAAGAACTGGCAGCCAAAAGAAGAGAAATTTTTGGAATATCCTGAAGTCACGATGAGACCTGGAGAGGGTTTTGTTTTCCCTCTTGGGTCCAATGATTATGCTGCCTGAACACTCTGAGGCCATGGTCAGGATCATTCCCGAGATAATCGGGGAGCTTCTCAGACAAGCCCATCTAGCTCTGGAAGTTTGTAAAATAGAGTTAACTCGGTTGACCATTGAGTGCGCATACCAGTATGTCTTAGTGCCGGTAGGTGGGCGAGGTTAAAATTCTTAGCCCCCTACGCCTCTCAGTTCACTGAGTGTGGGTACGGATGATCAGAATGTACACTCAAGGTGAGATGGATGGTAAATGAGGACAAAAAAAAGATTAAAAGGATGGATGTGAACGGGTGGATGGATGTGTGAAAAGGTGGATGGATGGCTGAGTGAAAGGTTGGATGGATGGCTGAGTGAAAGTGTGGATGGATGGCTGAATGAAAAAGGTAGATGGATGGCTTAGTTAAAGAGTAGATTGATGACTGAGTGAAAGGATAAATGGCTCGGTGGGTGTGTGGATGGATGGATGGATGAGTGAAAGCATGGATAGGTTTGATGGATAGGTTTGGAGGTGGATAGGTGTGGACAGGGACATTGTGAACCCTCCTGCTTTAGCAGCTACATATGGGGTGGAGTTCATGATAGGCTTCTTCTGTCTGCAACTCAGGAGACAATGCCTCATAATTAATGTGAAATGATGAGGGTGAGTGAGTGAAAGGATGGGTAGATGAATGGATGCATAAGTGAAAGGGTGGATGGATGGGTGAATGAATCGGTAGATAGATAGATGGATGGATGAATGAGTGAAAGGATGGGTGTAAGGACTGATGAGTGAAAGAATGTCTGGATCTGTGAAAGGGTGGATTATGGATGAGTAGATGGATGGGTGGAAGGATGGATGGCTGAGTGAATGGATGGCTGGCTGAGTGAAAAGGAGGATTGAGGATGGATGGGTAGAATGAATGGTTGGGTAGATAGATGAGCAGATGACTGAAAGGGTGGATGAGGGATAGTTGACTGAAAGGAAGAATGGATACAAGGATGCATGGATAGATTTGGTGGATAGGTTTGGAGATGGATGGGTGGATGGAGGGACATACAGAATGGTGAAAGACTGAATTATGGATGAAAAAATGAATGAACGAATAACAGAATATGAAGGTGAAATGTGAACATTAGTAGGTGAATGGAAGGATGAAATTATGAATGGATAGATTCTTGGATGGAAGAGACAAGAGAACTTTTCTGGGGATGGCAGCATTGACATCCTTTGAAAGCTTGAAGCCATAAAAGTATTAGTTCAAAATGGGAAGTCTTTTAAGTTTCTGGCTACTCCCTTGGGTACCAATTATTGTTTTTCTTTGAAAAATGTATGAAATGCTTGTGCAAAGTAAACAGATGGCCATTCATGCACTATAGATCTATGAGTAAGAAGCTTGTCCTAAAGAGCTGTAATGCCAGAAGAGGTCTAAAGAAAACTCTAACCGTGGAACACAAAAGAGAAGCTACTATTTTCATTCATTCTGTTCTCTTTGTGTTCTTTAAAATTTTGTCTTGTGCTGTAATCACTGTTCTTTATTGGATTGGAGTTGAGCACTGACTGCCCCTTTTCCTGTGGAGAAAGGGGTGAGGCAGAGATGCGTGATAGCCCCTACCCTTTTCTCTCTTTTCCTGGACAGCTTAATTGACACTCTTCTGGCTGTGAAGGATATAGACTCACCAAGGTTAGCAAATAGGAAAATTCCAGAATTAATGTTTGCTGACCACACGCTGCTCCTGTCTAAATCATCTATGGGGATGCAGCGTGTTTTGGATGAGTTTAGTGCATTTTGTAGGAAAAGGAATTTGCTGATTAACGTAAAAAAAAACAATATATGGCCTTCCACGCTAAAACCACTAACTGCCCACACCCCGAATGGATGGCAGACCCCTAGAGAGAGTGCCCATTTTTGATTATTTGGTCATTACACTGAATGATGAAATGGACTGGAGGACCCAAATAATGAAGGCTAATTTGAAACTAACCCAATCAATGGAAGGTATTTTTAAGGCTCAAAAAATTATTCCCAAAAAGTGATTGGTCCCCCTGCTGAAATCTATAAAACCCAAGTAAGGGGAACATCCCTTTATGGTGCCGAACTTTGTGGTCACTTTTCACCTCACTCCTTATTGGCGACTAAGAATACATTTATCAGACAACGATTGGGTCTCCCAAAAAGAACACCCAGGACCCCGTTCAGGACTGACCTAGGGATTGGCCACATCTCAGATTTTATCGCCTCCCGTCCTCTCCTATTCTGGCGTCACATCTGGAGCACGCCAGAGTTAATTAACTAAAGGGAAGAATTGAGAGATGTCATGTGTAAATTGGGGGCTACTAACTTACCATGGCTGTCCTATGTTAAGAGTATTTGCTTTGCACTGGGGTGTGGCAACAAGTGGTCAATTCCGGAAGAGACCTGTTCAAGCATCTCAAAAAAAACTTTCGTTTTAGCCTTTAAGGATATTAAGATGGCTCAACTAGCCCGAAGCTCAATCTCATGCTCCTTGACATCAAGGTTTCGGGATGTAAAGCAGCAATATAAACTTGAAACGACCTTGGACAGTATCCAGCCATTTATGGCACAAAAACTGTTTCAGGCATGGCACACTCCCATTGCGTGCATTCACAAACAAATGGAAGGGTGGAGTAAAATTAGATTGACCTGGCTGTTGTGCCTCGGAATTAGCTTATGTGCATAGCAAACATTTATGTTTAATTCTATTCACTCTCCTGATGACTGGATCTTGCAGAGACGCTGACATGTTGATGTTACACACCCTGATACTCCAAGCCGCTGCAGCCGAACCATTCTGTTGCTCCCGGTTCTCCTGGCTCAGCATTTTACCTCCTTGACTCCCCCTGGCCAAACCCGGCATTTACCACATGGCTAGCACCACTAGCAGTGCAGCGCAGCTTCAGGAGGCTTTGCTGCCCACATTATTGTGTTGCTGTGCAGGATGCCAGGATGAAGCCATCCCATGTCTTGTGAGCCGAGTACCTCTTGTGGAGAAGCTTTGCGGGGGTGGTGCGGCGAGGCTGGAAGACTGGTGCTGGTGAACAGCACCTGCCCAATATCGAAATTACTACTGATTAACTTATTGGACATTGGAGACGCAGCAGTAGCAGGTTTGAGCTGGAGCTTGAACTGGCCTAGAGCCCTCTATTGTGTGCAGTCCACCCTGCAGTACTATCTGTAGGCCTACAAGTCCATGTGTCCACAACCCTTCTTAAGCCCCTCTTTAGTGAGATATTATCACATGGACCTGAGAGGAAGCAACATAGCCCCAACAGCAGCATCACAGTAAGTGAATACATGATAAACCTTGTGGCTACTCGCGGTCTACCAGCTTGGTCCCCTGGGGCTTATAGACCTAAGGGTTACATAGAGATATACATCTTTATCTACAGTGGGGGGATGATGGCATGGCTGTTGCGTTAGTTGCTACCCCTGGAGGGATGAGCCTAGGGGAAGCAAAGTCGGCCTGACTAGGTCCAGGTGCAGTTTGCATGCCCCTCATGAGTGCCCCCACCTTTGCATATGCAAATACTAAACAACTTACCAATATAATTATCATCTGAATCAAATCTATAGTCTGTACATGTTTGTATAAGGAATCTGGATCTGTGCCTGGACACAACATCTTAAGCAATGAGGTCCAGGCATTCTCGTGGGACCCTGCAGCCGCAAAAGCCACACAAGAAATGGAGAGGTATGAGGAGGAATCAAGCTGTTTCTTCTCCTAGCACAGAGGTGAATACTTATGATCCATATGAAGCATCTACAACAAAAGCCTCCCTTGGAAAAAGATATGGAAGCTCAATATAAATATATTTACCGTACTGCTAATCAGCATTCTATTCAACTATCTACTGTGGATTATTTAAAGTTACTGGAAAAGATACAATGTTAGATCAAAATACCTTTGCCCATTTTACTTCTGGAGGCAGCATGCCCCTCAGCAGCTATTTGTTGCTCTACCAAATCTCAGAGTGCGGCCTCTGATGATCATTTGCCAAATAAAGATATTTCTTCTAATGTCTCAGATAAGCATTAAACAGACATTGCTTCCAGTTCCAATAAGGTTATTGGGCTTTATACCATGGTTGTAAAAGCTCAGATACTTGCAAACTCAACTGTTGTTAATCTCTATCTCCCCAAATTGGTGCTGCCCCTTCGTTGAAAGGGGGCCAGCAACTTCTTTCAGATGTTAGTTTAATCCAGGATTTATCAAGCCCTAATTTAAGTTGTAATATTTCTGTTATATTCTTGGGAAAATCTGTTCAACGTCCTAAGAGTCTGGCGCTGTCTTCTTCAAAAACAACAATAAATGTTAGGCATTCATCCACAACAAGGTCAGGCAGGATGTAAGTACTGACCAATCGGATATAAAATCTGAAATAGAACCCTCTAGCCCAATTTCCATAACAAGCTTTATCTTTTTAGATCCAAAACCAACTCTAACACCGCTGAGGGTATATTCTGATAAATATCAGAGCCAGGATATTGAGGAAAATCAATACTTCCTTAAAATCTGCTGACCTCTCCTTTTTGGTAAAACATGATGCAACTCAGTCAGACACAGGTTTTTTACCCACATAATTCTACAATCAATCCATACTGGTCCATGGGGGAATATACTAAGCACAATAGATGCAATAACGTCTGTTTTAAACTTTCATTCTGATAAATGTAATATTCAGGTAGAGTTGCTTAACACTCTTGCTCTTTACTAAGAATTAATCAATTCCAAATTACATAATATAATTAACTTGGTTGTTAAAGCTCAATCTGATGTATACAATCAATGTATAATATGTACCTGTGCCCATACTTTAGATAACATTTCAGATCTTCCAGAAATAGAAGGAACACTTGTCGATGAAGTTAAAAAACCATGGCCTCCAATCCTAGGACTGAGCCCATTGTATCTCCTTCATTGCACTCCGGTTCCAGCCCAGTAAAGTCCATGATTATGATCGCTCAAGGGTCAAAAGTTTACATCCAGTTGCTCACTAAGTCGATTGCATTGATGTCCAATTTATACATTCAGTTGGGCACCGAGCAGGGTATAGCGAAACTCCAATAGATAAATCAGGAAACTGGGAATTTAGAGGGAGCTATGGAGGAAAGAATTGAAAGGTCCCTTTACCGGAGGGAGGGACTGATATTGAAGAACATCCCGCCCTAGATGCCCCTACCTTTCTAGACTGTGCAAATGTGCAAAATGGTCTCACAAAAATGGCCAGAAAGAAGTTAAGAGATGCTCGGAATAAAATTAAGACAGCTTCAATAGCTCCTGCAAGGTCAGAATTTCAACTTCTAGAATGCTTCTCTATATTTAAATCACAGGATCAGGTGCCAGAAAAGGTAGAAATAGTGGAGACGTCCCCTAATAACTAGGAAGGTGTGAATAGCTTTCATCCTGGGCAGCAATTTGTGGAATGGCCAAATAGTAGTAAGTGGGAGAATGTATATATTCCAATAAAAAATAAAGAGGTCTGCCCTAAATAAATTTCTACTGTACTAACAGAGTCTCGTGTCAACAGAGACAATGAGCACATTAATACATCAAAGAAAAGTGGTGGCCTATTCATTTCTACAACTGCATAAGAAGAGAATTTAGTGAAGGAACCAGGGCTGGACTGGCTACCGGGCGTTTAGGTGTGCTGTCGTGCTGGGGGCTAATTTCACTGCAGTGGGGGCTGATTTTGTTCATGGGGACCTGCGTTTGCTGCGTGTGCTCTGAAATTTACAAAGCAAAACAAATGTTTTTCTTCACACGCAGGTACCCATCAATGAAATCAGCCCCCAGCTCAGCAGCATACCAAAACGCCCAGTAGCCAGTCCGGCCCTGGAAGGAACCCATAGCTAGCCCCTTTGTTACCAATTTAAGTAACGCTGTGCAACAGAGTAGAAGTAGGATAGAAAGGGGAAGATCAACTGCTGAAGTGCTGGCTACTCCTCCCTGTAATATAAATCATATTAGTTTAATGGCAGATAAGCAGTACACAAACATGGGTCAAACACGATCCTTCTAAACCCTTAGGTGAATCCACCCTTACTATCTGGTCTAATAGTGCCATCACAAATAAAGTATTCAAAGATAAATTATTTTTTGCTGAATAGTTTATAGAGTTTAAGACTAAGAGACCTACCCTTCTAAAATACGCACCTCTATTGATCCCTTTGGATCCTCCAAAAATTGAAGAACTGCCAACTATTACATGAATTAGCCCAAATCAGCTTAGCTCCCTGTTATGAGGAGTGCGAAGTTCACTTAATAATCCAGGTAACATTTAAGTTCTCACAATTACAAATTCGCTCTCTGGAGTACACACTTGTGAACAAATGCCAAGAAAAAAGGATTTCAACGTGGACCGGGCATTTTATCAAAAACAAAATCGGGTGGCATGGATTGATTTCAATGATCTTGGTAAGCTAGTATAGCCCATGCAACTATGTTTCTGGAATTTACATGGGTTGAAAAATGTGATGGATTATACAGATACTTTATCAGTTCTACAAACTTTCAATGTTTTGATGTTCCAAGAAACTTGGAAAGAACAAAAGCTAACATTTATTGGCTACTAAGAATTAATCATCCCAGCCACCTGGTCACCACAGCAAGGGTGAGCTAAAGGAGGTCTTTCATTTTACATTACTACTAGTTTGGCTGTCAAGATAAAGACAATTGATTTACAGTTGTCTTGGCTGAAATGCATTCAATTATAGTTTTATTCCCCTCTGATACTTCTCAATGTTTACCTGAGTATGAGGCCTGATATTACAAACACTCAACTGCTCTCGTTGTGAGATATAATGAAAACTCTTGAGCAACAACATCCAAATACCAGCTAAATCATCTCCGGGGACTTTAATCAGCATTTTATCACATTTAATTAATCTGATAAGCCAAGTAGAGGTATGGCCAAATCCTGTCACGATATTATGTGTCATCTGGACTTTGTAATATTGAATGAAATGCTCCATGTTTATATAGATATGGAGCATTTCTGCTCTCTCCTTGCACTAGTGCAATGTGTTCAGCCTAGCGCTAACACAGGCACCTTGCTCCATAGTACAAGGATGCCTGAGATAGAGGCAGGATAGTTTTACTACAGGGAGGGACACCTCTCTCTACAAAAGCAATCATTTGAAGCATTTTCCTCTTTCAATGTGTGATGCCAAATGCATCACACGTAGGAAGAGGAAGTAACAGGAAGAAATATACTTCTCTTTGTTACACCTCAGTGGGGAAGGTGTAGCATTTAGACACATTTACAGGTTTACTAGCTTTAGTAAATTTGGGAATGCGCCAAAATCCATGGATGGATGCGTGGGAATGCCCATGGAATGCCTCCCAGCTTTAAATGTAACATAACGAGGATCAAACCACTGCATTGAATTATACTTTTTACAGTGCCACGCAAGGAGATGCATATCACCATTTGCATTGCTTTGCAAATATTATTGAAGCTTTTGCGTTGTCCTAATCTGGGCCAAAGGTTGGCTGGGGCAGCTCCATCACCCATCCCGAGGTTGCTGCTTCTTCGGACACATGGTGGTGCTTCTTCAGCTTCGGTGCCCACTGTGCCATCCTGCCCATCGCTGCTTATAAGGCTGCAAAAAATCACTATCATTTGTTTGTTCTCTAGAGCCAAGGCCCTTCCCTACCCACTTCTGGAGACAATAGACTGCTACAAATCTATGCAACACTATCCCCGCTGACATGATGGCTTCGCTGCTGCCTTCTAAAAGGTATTTAAAAAGCAAGTGCATTTAAAGATGGGGTTATACATTCTAAGTAAAAAATATTTCCATTACAACGCCAATAGCTCTAACTCTAAACAATGCTAGACCTATTGCATTGCAAATGCTAGTTTTGTTTGTTTACACTTTATTGATTTCTGATTTCATATTAAGTAATGTAAGCCTTTGTTGGTGTATCTGCACTGTCTGTGTACAACTTAAGTATTGTGCCTTTAGTTTGAAATTCTTTCTGACTCTATTTTACCCTAGTGGATTCACCATCAGCATCAACCCTGAAGTTCTCCAGGTGTGTTGGTCAAAAGATGTATAATGCTAGTTGATCTTCAGTACATCAAAAGTATACAGCTACAAATAGCAGGAGGGGGCTACTGTTTTCTTACTGGCTAACGGGAGGCTCTAGGCAAAGCAGCATCTGTTTTCTAACCGTACAATTAAGAACATAGTCTATCAACACTTTCTGTGTAAATGCCCATTCTGTCCAAAATAAGTAGGGACTTCCACTTCCCTCTCTGTCTATGAAGTGATTTGTGACTGTTGCATGTGGGTGGTGCATATTGTATTTGTGTGTAACATATCTCAGTGTACATGTATTCTACAGATGGTGTCCTCCTAACAAACACAGAGGCTGCAGCATAACATGGACTTTTTCCAAGTTGTCCCTATGGATATGACTTCTTTCATGTAGCTTGCACTTACAGGACCCTCATCCAAATCAGAGGACATTTAGAATTCAGATTAGTACCCTGCTTCCAATCTGTTATCCCACATGCAAAACCCTTCTATTGATTTGTGATCTAAAAACCTTCTGATACACATCATTGAGGTAATCTTTGCCCTCCTTTTTGTCCATCATCAACAGATGGCAAGTACAAACCTCCCACACATGTAGACCAAACTATTTCCTTTGAAAGCTTATGCCTTCAATCAGATGGTGCTTGGGACCTTCAAGGCTGTGGAGATGGGCCCAGCTCTAATAGGCCACAATTATATATCTTCAATATTTTACAACGTTTGAGTGACCCTAGATTTGTGTCTGTTCACCCTAAATGAGATAACTGTTTATCTAAGACATGTTTATTATGTTCATCAGGAATTTAGAAGAATCTGTACTGCACCAGAGAAATGTCTGATCAAGATATTCTATGATGCTGTGTCTTTTACCCTCAAGATTGTGTCAACTGTAGGTCAGTGGAAGAGATCTCCTACTGGGCGCTTCTGGGAAGACCTGTAGGTTTGCTTTTGGCAGGAAAGAAGCATTAGACCCCTGTGAGTGTACAAAAAGGTCCAGGAATGAATATACCTGAAGGTCAATCCAAGAAACTGGGCCTTTCCTTGAGCAATATAAGTTTGCAGACAACTAGCCAGACCAACTCAACTTTGCTTTAATTGATTAACTTGGATTCTTGAAAGATTGAGCAGGGTGATATATAGCAACAGAAAAAGATGAAGGATGGGATGCTGAGCATTGCCAAACATTCACAGATCTAGGTTAAAAACATAGTTTTTTTTTCACCATGCTACCCCAGTTTGGATCTAGTCATATGCAAACCCGTCTTGACCATGCTCCCCACGGGAACAGTCCAGCCTGAACTGCCAGGCCAGGTCCTCTCTAGACTGGAAACAAGCATCCTGGGACCGGTTTCAGTTATCACCCCTCATCAACCAGGCTTGCTTGAATCCAGTGGCACAGTGAGCATGGAACCCACATCCGGGAATATCCTTTCCACTTAGAATGACTACAGCAATAGAAAAAAACTTTTTTACTGCGAAATGCATGTAATTACATGAAGTGGTATAATGGCAAAGTTTCAGAAATTTTGCTTTATCAGCATACCTCAGAAGTCCCACAATTGTATTAATGATGCTGCTGTAATTTAAATGTTACCCAGATCTAGTAAGGAAAGGAGCATTTCATGAATAAATGAACTAAGACTTGAAGGTTTCTGACGACAATGAAGAACTCAAGATCCTTCCATCCTAAAATAACTCTGTGCCAAGTTTCTTTTCATTGTAGTACCTCACTTTCTAAATGCTTTAAACTTTTTGGGGTTTTTCCCTGACCCATAATGTGCTTCTAGCTTTTGGTTTTTTTGATCAATAGGTCTAACTTCACATTGAGTTTATTGTGTGCGAACCATGTCTAAGAGTGTGTCTGACTTCCAAACATTCTGGCCCTTCCTCGAGTAAGAGATGTCCACTCACCCTAGTGGCATTTCGAGAGTCATGTGTACAACAGAGGAAACTAGGTAAACAATTGATGTGCAATTTTCACTGTGGCCCTGGGATACCAGTGGTAAACTACAGTATTTGCCACAAACACTGACCAGAAACTACACCAGAGTCCCGAAAAATGGCTGCACAAATGTATAATTTTCTTTCTCATGTATTGCTCGATTTGTGTGTATGTCTAATGGTCACATTATCAATAAAGATTTTCTTTTAACTAAGACAAATTACGGTTTCAACACAAAAGCTAATGTAAATCAAGATCGACTGTTATCAAAGACAACAACCAATACAACCATCCTCACTCTCAAACAATGGAAAGGTGCTGCAAAAGAGGCCAATCAGCTCATTAGGCAACTCATGCTTTCCTCCCTGGATAAGGAACAGCATAAGAACTGCTGTAACCTTCTTGCAAATCAGGAAGAAGCTGAAAACGTACCCCTTAAAAGGAGCGCTGTCCCCACTGCTTGCACTTGTGTAGGTACCTGGGCATTGACCGTGTTCAGTGTTCCAACGCTTCCTAGCTAGATTTGCATTTCACAAATATCAGTGCTTGTATAAGTATACCGATGCTACAGCCACACCTGTACCTGAGAATCTCACAAAACGTTAACTGGTGAAAGTGATTGCAGCTCGCATCGCTTATCTTTCTTGCTGCATTTCACTAATGCGTGGGGGACAGAAATGCATTACTTTGCTAATCAGAGTCAAGGCGAGATTTTCCACCATCTTTGGTTAAAAAAAATGGAGGTTACTAATAATAATAATAATGATTCATATCACACTTGTGTTGCTAAGTGTGTAATTACTCGTTACTATTGTCCAGTTTTGGTACTCACTATATTAATAGGTGACTGGAACTGTTTTCTTTAGAAAAAAGGTCTGCAATGCCAGTCTCCATTGAATGATTTTGCCTGGAACGTCTGCAGTGCAGAAAATGAAATATTTGCAGCAATCATTTTTTGTGGGGTCTATTACAAAATAAATCAATTATTCGTTAGAAAATGTGTCATTTGTGGGAGGAAAAAGTGCAATTTTATGGCAGGGAGCAAAGAATTGTAATTTGTTTCATTTTTGGGCCAAAACAATTCAGAATTCAGGCAAGGTGCATTAAAGGGGTTTCTTTTTGAATTAATATACACTTCTTAAATGGATGGTTTCTTTCATTCTGAGCCAGACATTGATGGACAAACAGGTAAAAACGGAAAGAGAAAAAATACTTTTCACTCACTGTAGCAGCAGGAAATCGGGGAAAGAAAATAAACAGGGCTTGAATTTTGAGCCCTGGGCCTGCCAGCCGGTCATTTTCTTGGGAGTTTAATTCTGTGCGGTGTGTGTGCTAGTAAACGGTGAATGGGAGGGGGAGGGCCCGAGGCATGTGGGATCTCTGGGACTCCCACAGCTAGGAGCGCAGCTGTACAAACATGTTCGAGCTTTGTTGGGGTAGGGCGGGCATTAGGCTGAGACCGCTGCGCCGACCTGACCTGCAAGTCCCTTGCAAACGCCATTCCTGAGCGCATGCCAAACGCTATGTGTAAATGCTTTAACCAGCCGCTATTTATTGTCCCCCCCCCCCCCCCCTGCCTCCCTCATTTCGTTTTGAGAGTGCCTTTATTGGCTGAAAATGTTTCATATTTCAATATGACATGCTGTAAATTCCCATCCAGCTGTAATTTTTCAGCACTTTTGCCAAGGAAACATTTTTGGTCTACCTTGTGCAGGCGCTTAATTAATACTGTCCTTGATAAGGCCACGTTCCAGCAGAAAGAACAAAAAAAATGTGTGTATTATGCGTCATGCACCATTGCAAATTAAAGTTAAATCTAACATTGCAAATATTGGAAATAATCCGGCGTTGTGTTCCAGATAAAGAAGCGTTTCACTTTCGATGCTTAGGCCCAGATTCCCAAAGGTTTAGTGTTACTTTTTTAACACTAACCCGGATCTAAACTTTTTATGAGATTAACAAATCAAAGCTACTTGATATTAGCGTTGGTTTGTATGGGAAAGTAATGCAAAGCAGCGGAAAACGCAACTTTGCATTCATTTATGCCGAGGACGTTACATGGGTAGTGCATGGGTGTGCCCAGTAAGTCACACGTGCTTTTTAATGCTAATCCTATCTACTAACATTAGTAGACAGGGTTTGGTGCCAAAAAGGTATGCTGCTGGAAAGCAGGCATTAAAAGGAGAATGTTTTAATTTCTTCTTTTTTTATGACTTTGCATGCATGCAGCACTGTGCAGGACACATCCAAAGTAGGAAAAGCTTTACGTTTATCTAGCCATTGTGTTTTTGTTCAAGAAGGATGCCCTTCCTGTACAAACCCTGGCACAGGTTCTCAAAGGTTTACCATCGGGTTAGAGTTACTTTTATAATGCTATACCGACACTAAGCCTTTTTTGAGATCACAAACCAATGCAAATTGGTATTTGCATTGGTTTGTATGGAAAAGTAACTAAAAGAATCGCGAAATGCTGCTTTGCATTACTTTGCGCCATGGTGGTGATATATGGTTGGTACATGGGTGTTCCCGTGCTACCACCCATGATTTTTTACACTAATCCCTATTCTAAAACATTAGTGTAAAGGGTTTAGAGCCAAAAAGTAACACTGCTGAAAAGAAGGCATTAAATGGAGAAATGATTTCATTTCTCTGAGCCTTTCTGACTTTGCATGCATACTGCACTGTGCTGCACACATACAAAGTAGGAAAAGATTTTTCACTTTTCTAAACACATCCGGGTCTATTAGGATGGCGGGTGACTCCAGTCTGCCCTCCACCCTAGTGGTGCTGGGACCGTCCGACAGTGGTTCGGCGGTCCCGCTGTGCCTATTAGGATGCGACTGCTACTATGGTGGTCGAATCTTCATCTTGTATATTTAACATTGTGGCGGGCAGTGCTGTATTCAGCACCCACCACAATGTTAAAAGGGCATGTTGAGCATTTGCATGCACATCGTGACAGGTGCTGAGTGGTGCCTGCCACCTTGTGCATGCAAATGTCATGGGGTACCAAGGGTACCCCCCAAGTGCAGCCACCCACCCCCTGGGGGCCCGCAATGGGCCCCCAAAGGCATTCTCCGCATGCCTTTCCATGGCGGAGTCTCCACCATGGAAAGGCATGAGACCGCCATCATCGTAATATGGATGGTGGCGCCTTCCAGGCACCGTCATCATATTGCGGGCAGATTGCCTACCGGCCGACAACTGGCGGACAGTCTTTCTGTTCGCCTTGGTCCCCACTGCCATCATAATATGGCGCGGTAGAAATGTTAGGCGGGCGGACGGAAATGACGGGCAGATCGCCACTGCCATACGGGCGGTGGCGATCCTCCCGCCATCCTAATAGACCCCATAGTATTTTGGTATATGAAGGATAAGCCTCCTGTACAAAACTTATGCTAGACTCATGCACACATCCTAGTGCTATGGTGCTGTGATGTGGTGTGACCCTTAGCAATTGAAATCAGCGCCGGCACAATGAGCTTCTTCGGCTTTCGACTTCGTCCTGTATTCGGCCGCCATTTTGTGTCCCGTCGCCATTTTGTGTTGCCCTCACTCAGGCAGCACGGCAAACGGAGTGTTTTTGCCTTTTCCAGCTGCTGCGTGTCTCTTCTGTTAAAAAGTAACACCCTGCCCTTGTTTACGAAACCGATGTCAGGGTCTGGCCGAGTTCACTATTCCATGTCTAGGTTGATTGATCCCTGTCTCGACTAACTGTTTGGCTCTCCCTATTCATTCCTTACGTTATCTTATCCGACTGGCCTTCGCTATTCTCTCCTTGTATTCTCTTGTTACACAACTATCCTTTGAGGCACACAAATACGTCCTGCCACCTGCAAATTGGACTGTAGGCACTAGCACTGATTAACTTGTGGGGAGGGGTAACACACAGGGTCTGAAAGAAGGGCGTATTTGGAACACTTGATAGCTTGTTTTCCAACTTTTCCTATTGGCTAGCCTTGTATGTATTGGGAGTATACGTTGTAAATATGTGTGCTATAAAAGATTGTGCGCCACGGAATAAAGTGGCAGTCTCCTGAGAACCTACTCTGTACTTCTGGGACAACTGTGCTTAGCTGCAGCTAATAAATCTGTTTTTCTACGCCTAACAGAGTGTCTTGTGTCTCTGTCCAACAAGGCAGGTGAACTCGGAGATTTAAGGCGTGCCCTGCGCCGCCAGGCCCATGAGGCCCGGTTCTTCAACTGGCGCCCAACGTGGGGCGGCTTCAGCGGTAGCCGTTGAGCCCGGGGGTCGTGATGAGCCTCGCAAGAAAATTCCAGAGGATTCGCGAACCACGTCAAGCGACCCCTGCATGTCGAAGTGGACCGAAGGTCTTTTGAAGCGCGGCTACTCCTTTCCGACTGCTGCTGACTACTGCTGCCCTGACTGCCGCCCTGCCTTGGCCCCTTTTGGTTATGACTGGTATTGCGATACGTTAGACGGACCTCTGTTGGCGTGAGAAAACACTTAGTTAAGTATTCGTGGGTAGCGCCCACTTCTTTGTTTTGTTTTTTGGGTTTGTTTTTCGACCATTGCAATAGCCGAAGCCAAGGGGTGAGTACCTTTGTGCTGTGTTATTTGCTCTAAACCCCTTGAAGTTTGTAAGCAGACCAGTGAATTAAAGATGCTTGGTCTTAGCAAGTTTAGGAAGTTTTGTTGTCTTGGTTGCAATAGGGATTCCCGGCTGGAGGACTTTTGTCCAATTCCTCCGGTTGGAACTCCGACTTATGAGCTCTATTCAAAGCATGGTGTTGGCCCCATTGCCTTTAACGAGGCATGGATCCGATACACAAAGAAAGATGGTGTTCTGCAGTGGCCACAAAATGGTAGTTTTGAGCCTGACATATTAGACAATCTAGAAGCAATTTTGTTCAAAAGAAAAGCCCGGCCGGCAATGTTTGACTCTTTCCGCCTCTGGCGTAAGGAAGCCAAACAGAGAGAAATTAAGTAGGCAAAAAGAGATAAGAAATGAGGAAATATAAATTTTATGATCAAGTTGTGTTCCCTAGCGCGTACCCCACCGACTCCATGTACCAGCTTAAAGTGCATGTAACTTCCCTCCTGTGTCAGCTATGAAGACGCAAATACATTTGCGTCCAACGTTAACTTGTCCTCTTTCAGATCCACCCTGAATGGATTAAATAGTCCGTTCCTAAGTATGCTATGCCACCGTCTTTTTGTAGTGTACTTTACATGTTTTCCTGCTTTGGCAAAGTAGGCCCTGAATTTCTGCCATCGAGCCTCTTTTCTGGCTTCTGACTCTGACAGCCTCTGCCCAGGCTGCCTCTGTACCCGTGAACTCTGGCTTACTTCCAGCGCGGTCCCTCGTGCTCAGCTCAGCCTGCTGCCTGCCAAGACTGACTATAACCTTCGAGTTATCTGTTCCGCTCCTCGAGAATGCATTCCTGCCCACTAGCTTCAGTAAACATCCTCCCCAGCTGCAGAGCCAAAGGGCCGACCTGTCTCAGTGCAAGTAATTCATAGCTTCTGTTACCATGCTTCCATGGAAGGCCCCGTGCCCCCACGCTTCTCATGCAGACACTTAGGCGCTTATACACGCATCCACAGTTAGTATAGAATAGCTTCTGCCCTAGAGACCTTTCTGTCCAGATAATAGGGTTCCTAAACATCAGATATCAGATATGATAGAAGTACAAGTTGATCTGACATGCCAGACTTCTGTCTCTTTCCGTCAGTGTAAATGTCAAGTCCCCTGCACCCCTCCAGTCTCACGTCTATCACACGTCATGCAGCTGCGCGCGCATCCAAGCTTCCGATTTCTGCTGACATTGCAACATTTCTGTTAGTGCCACCCCTTTGTGACACCCATCTGTGACGTTTCTAGCACACACCTTCAGTTCACGCCTAGTCCACGCCTTCTGATTACGTACTAGTAACACATGTATACTGTTATCTTGTCTTCTCTCAGCTGTTACGCCTACTAAACTGTTTCCTATGACATGAATTAAGTATATAAGCTATGTACTGTCAATAAAATGTAGCGCGCTCTATCCCTTCTTCCACCCCTGCGGTGGGAAGAACATGATATTATGGTCCTGACCATTCCTTTTTGAGGAATAAAACCCCTAAGAACTCTAACACCACGGACTCTGGTTCTTTCTTTCCGATTGAGTTATTATTGATTAAGTACTTACCTGCATAGAAATTAAGAGAGTAAATTAATTATTTACGTCATTTTGGCGCCCGAACAGGGACCCCTCCCCCACCTCACGCGCCGGTTGGTGCGTTGCAAGCTATGTCCCCTGCCATCAGTTAGATGGAAACTACGCGTACCGGCAGGATTTCCTGCATCTCCCTCTGACCCACGGAGGTGACGAAGACTGCGATCAGTGCCCAGACGAGGCGGTGAGGAGTGTGGAGGATCCCGACCAGAGCCTAGCCGAAAGAAGCAAGGTCCGAGGTGTCAAGAGGCCCACCAGTTTTCCGAAGTTTTCCAAAGTTTTCCGAAGTCGAGCCGAGTCGAGTCCAGTCCAGTCGAGTTTTCCGAGGCCTTCTGTTTTCCGTGCTTCCCGGTGAGTACCATTGCTGGGACGTATCTAGACGGGTTTGGGTACACAAGTCCGGTCTGCACTGTTTTTAGGCAGTGTATCTGTACTGTTTAGCAGTATATCTAGTATTCTGAATTTCTGAATTTCTGCACTGTTACACCAGTGTATCTGTACTGTTCAGCAGTACATCCAGTATAGGGGGTAGTCATCTATGTCTCAAATGTCTTTTCATGTGATTAATGTCGTGGTATGAATGTGACCGTTTTTTTAATGTGCATTATTGTGTTTCTTGTATAAACTAGCTGTATCCAGTATTGAGTAGTAAGGATTGAGTATTCAGTAATAAGTAAACAAGATGCCGTTTTTCAACAAGTTAAAGCAGATAGGAACTAGGAAAGGGATACTGGAGGAAGAAATTCCCATTCCCCCTAGGGACACTCCAGGTAACTTTATGTATCATAAACATGGCATAGATGCCATATTGTATCTAGACTTATGGGCCGACTATACCAAGCATCTAGACGAAAGACACAGATGGCCCGCTACCGGAACATGGGATGCCGAGTGCATCATGAAGGTAGAAGAAGCATTATGGAAAAAGAAAGCTAGACAATCTCAGAAAGACGCCATAGAATTTTGGCGTAAGGAATCACATAAGCGTGCTGAGAAAGCACTCCGTAGAGAAGACAGACTTAAAGAATCAGAAAAAGCCCAAGAAAACGAATTAGTTACTGAAGGGATCCGAGTAAAAACAGAACAAATAGACCGTGCCCGAAACAATCTCGTAAACGGTATGTATCTCGCGGCCGAGGGTACACCTGAGGCCCTATCTGAAATACCGAAAAACTTACTGCCGCCATTAGTTCCAACTAAAGTAATGCATAAGACTACTAAAGACATATTCCTAAATTCTTATCTAGAGGATGTAGCACCGGCTTACACCAATCTGCCTGTTCGTGCCTTGCCTCCTGACGGGGACGGGGGTGGCACCCCGCCCCCAGATCATGCTCCGCCGGTACCGCGACAGACCTCCCCCGTTCCGCCAGCCCCGCCACTTCCCGCACCCAAAATTGACCTACCGAAACCACGTCTACCTGATCCTACTAAACGACAAATTCAAGTTCAGATACAGACTCCACAGGGAGATAATACCCAAGCATCCGCTTCAGGAGGTGCGACCGCGGGTCTTCGGACCCCGCCATTAACACACAGATTCAATCTCAGGGATATGCAAAGTCCTCTCACGTTCAGGTCACCCCGCCTTGACGCATTAAAAGAAAACATTTCAGTTTGCAGATATGATCCAGTACCCGGAAAAGACGATCTAATGATATTGGCATCACTACGGTTAAGATCTGCTACTGATATCTTGCTATGCTATGTAGGAATGAAGGACCGTCTAGATAGAATATATGAGTTTGTTCAGACAGGGAAAGACCCCGACAGTATCAAGGATGCCATGGAGAAACAGAAAGTTGACGTTCAAGCACAGATACTACGATTTTTCATAAATTGTCTAATAAGAGAACGAGACAGGCCTGGAACAGATCAGAGTGAATTAGATGCACTAAACAAGTGGGGTCAAAATATAGCCGAAGGAAAACATGACAAGGGGGCTTGCATAGCCAGTATGTACAAGAAAATTAGAAAAGCAGTGATAGCAGTACACCAAAAAGGGAAAGAAAAGGCTTCCTCCGAGGAGGAAGAAGAACTTGAAGAACCAGAAAGGACTGCAGATACCATAGCATATGTAGGTAAGGGAACTTACCTTAGGAAGGGCATCCGTCCGGAAAGCAAGAGAGTTTTTCTCTCTGCTTTAACAAACCCAAATTCTTCTGAACATCAGTTCCAGGAGACTGATAAAAGACTACGAGAAAGAATGGGGTACCATGTACTCAATTCGATGGATGAACAAGAACTAGCCCGGTCAGCCATATTATGGGCCGAAAATCCAGACATATATAATGATGACACTTTAGCACAGACATTTCTGAACCTTTCCCCAGACGAACAGAAATTAGCAGGTGTATACATGATTCAGCACCTCCTCACGAAATACAGAAACCAACATTCTGATCCAGGTCCCTTACACGAAACATTAGAAGCACTACTCATGGATAGATGGAGAGGTTTCAGTACCAAGTTAATACAAATAATTCTAGAACAACGACATAAATATAATACTTTCATAAGCCCTGAATATGTTCCCGCCCCGCCTCCAGAAAGGAAAATGTACCACATGCAATGCGGGAGTGGCATTGAAAGCCAGAACCCCTTACGAGAAGTACACCCAGTTATGGGTGCGGATCACCTCTTGAAACGTGTATATGTACACACGCCACTGACTAAGTTAGAACTGTTAGAAATTAAGAAACTAGTCCCGTGTCATGATAAAGACCCTGCAGGTTTTCACAGAGAGCTTAAAGACATGTTACTAATGGGGGATTACACGTATGAGGATATTATGAAAATGTTAAAGGTACTGTTGCCCACGGGCATCTACGAGAAATTAAAGGAAAAAGAATGGGAGGTGGGAGAGAAAAAGATTGCATGGGCAGAAATAGAAGACGAAGAAAGCAAACGTGTCCCAGGGGTAGGCCTTGGGGAAAAGACTAAAGCATTACCAGGTTTAATAGTACAGGTCCTGCCAAGATTATTGACAACTAGAAAGGAAGATTGGGACGCTATCTCGTCCTGTAAACAGAAACATGATGAAGATACTAGTGACTTCTATTCAAGATTCGAGAAATGTTTCATTATTAACAGTGGCCTAAAACCAAGTAGCGAATCATATCCACACCTTTTTGTATCAAAACTAGTCGAGAACTCCCTACCATTAGTTAAAAACAGAGTGTACAAAGTTGAAAGTACTTGGCAGGCAAATACGCCATCCCAGATGTTACAGATGCTCCAATATCATCAGAACAGAATTAGAGAAGAACAAGATCAAGAACAGAAGCGCATGAAAGACACAAAGATGAAAATGTTGGTAGCTCAGACGGTCCCAGCCGACGGTCATAGGAAGGGTGGGACCCAGACAAGTCACACTACAGCTCCCGTTAAAGGAACGTGCAATTACTGCAAGCAGCCAGGTCACTACGTACATGAATGCCCAGTCCTGAAACATAACATAGCAACAGGTAAAACTAAAGAAAGACCGCATCCGCCTAGACAAGATCAGATCCAGCAACAGACCTCACAAAATGTACAGCCAATGCAGAATACACAGCCTATGCATGCCCCATCTCATACAGCACAGACAGTAGCAGTACCACAGCCCATTGCCGCGACTCAGCAAGTTTCACAGCAGATGTACCAGTATGCCCAATCTGCATATCCAGATTACCCCCGATATACATGAAACAGCCTAGAGAGGGAAGGTGGCTTGCCTCTTATTGAAATTCCTGTAGATCAAGAAGGTCCTTATGTACACAGTCACGTATTGGGAAAAGACAGAAAGTTTTTAATTGACACAGGGGCAAGCCGCACCACAATCAGTCATAATGAAGTCCCAGGGGCACCCCTCTCAGGCTCACAGAATGTTTCCCTTGGTTTTTCAGGACAGCCTATTGTAAATGAAGTATCGGAACCAGTACCCTTGGCTGTGGGTCCATTATCACGAGTTACAGATTTGTTACTTACGAACTCATGCCCAGAAAATCTGTTAGGAATTAAAACATTGAAGGCTCTAGGAGCTATAATCTGCTGTTCCCCGGAGGGAGTTAGACTCTTTCTACGGGATTTCAAGGGTCACTATGTGTTGCGAGAATTCGATGTCAGATTGAAAAATGTACCAGATCACCTATGGGCAAAAGGCCCAACTGATGTAGGTTGTATGCATATCACACCATACCGTGTTACACTCAAGACAGGAGTTATTCTACCACGAATCAGACAATACAAGTTACCACCCGATGCTGTAGTGGCTTTACTGGAAATCATTGAAGAGCTTATAGCCCAAGGAGTGGTCGTAGAGACCGACTCCAATATCTGTAATTCACCAATCATCCCAATTCTTAAACGTACTGACCCCAATGCACCGCCAGTATATCGGCTGGTGATTGATCTTCGAGAACTGAACAAATGTATTGTACCACAGTACCCTGTGGTCCCTGATATCTCTTCCCTATTGACTGCTATTGATTCAGAAGCAACGTTCTTTACTGTAATTGATCTCAAGAACGCTTTCTTCAGTGTACCTATTGATCCGGAGAGCCAATATCTCTTCGGATTCAGTTTAAATGGACGAAGTTTCAAATTTTCCCGCGCACCTCAAGGATTCACAGAAAGCCCCAGCATCTATAGTCAAGCACTGAAAAGACAACTAGATTGTATTCAAATGCCAGTTAACACCGCTTTACTGCAATACGTCGATGATCTACTGATCACCGCACGAAGTGAGCCCGAATGTGAACAAGCATCACTGACAGTTCTACATTTTCTGGCAGACAAGGGACACAAGGTGTCTCCTTCGAAGCTGCAATTCTGTGTTCAGCAAGTTGTGTACTTGGGTCACTTGCTGTCCAAAGTGGGGAGACAGCTCACTCCCGATCGCATTCAGTTAATTGTAAATATGCCACGACCTCAGACACAAAAGGAAGTGCGGGCCTTCATAGGCCTCACCTCGTACTGCAGACAATGGATTCCTCAATATGCATTTCTAGCCAAACCACTCATCCAGTTAACGACGCAGGAGGCAGCAACTTCGACTGCCCTCCCTTGGACTCAGGAACATACACAAGCCTTTGAGGAATTAAAGAAAGCATTATGCCAAGCACCAGTTTTAGCGACACCATGTTACAGCAAACCGTTTACACTTTTTGTTACAGAACGTGACGGTACAGCATTGTCTGTCCTCACTCAAGACCAAGCAGGTTCACATAAACCTTGCGCTTATTTTTCAAGTACATTAGATTCAGTAGCCCAGGCACTCCCTGCGTGCTTAAAGTCAGTAGCAGCAACAGCGTTAGCAATCAGACAGAGCGATTCAATTGTTCTAGGCCATCAGTTAACAGTACAAGTTCCACACTCTGTAGAGGTTCTTTTAAATAGAACCCAGACTCAGCACTTGACTATAGCACGACTGACAGGTTATGAATTAACACTATTCCAGCCACACATAGAAATCAGACGCTGCAGCATTCTGAACCCAGCAACACTGTTACCTACAATTATGACAGATCCAGCCCCGCATGATTGCCTAGAGATCATTAATGCAGTAACAAAGCCCGACGAGACTTAACAGATGTTCCATTGACAAATCCAGACCTGACACTTTATGTGGATGGTTCATGTATGCGAACAAGTACAGGAGAATTAGTGGCCGCGTATGCAGTGACCACCGAAACCGAAGTTAAAGAAACACATCGTATTGACACACTGTCAGCTCAAGCCGCAGAGCTTATTGCTCTGACCCGAGCCTGTATTCTAGCCAAGAACAGAAATGTCAACATATATACTGATTCCCGTTATGCGTTCGGAGTTGTACACGACTTCGGCATGTTATGGCAAGAACGAGGTTTTCTGACCTCTCACGGTGCCAAGATCCAACATGGCCCCCTCATTCAAGCACTGTTAGAAGCAATACATCTGCCTTCAGGCATATCCGTCATGAAGTGTAAAGCACATACTAAAGTCACAGATTCTGTTTCCCAGGGTAACGACCTGGCAGATCAGACAGCAAAACATACAGCATTGACTCACACTCAGACAACCGATGTGACAAAGACAACCGGACCAACACATTGTATGACAGTCAGAGATCCCACACTAGATGTTATCGATATCCAGACACATGCTACCCCAGAAGAAATAAAGAAATGGATTGAACTAGGAGGGATCCAGACAGATCAGGGTTGGATGACTAAGGGAAAATCTACATGGTTTCTCCCTGACTCTATGGTTCAAGTCATGATTAACACAGCACATAGTCCAGCACATCTAGGAGAGAAAGCGATGTTAGACAGTTTACAAAATCTTTGGAACAATAAACACTTACGAGCAGCAGCGAAACAGAAAGTGCGTACTTGCATGATCTGTTGTCAGTTCAATCCAGGTAAAAGCGTCCCTGTAGAGCAAGGTGGATTTCATCCTCCCGATCACCCTTTTGAAGTCCTCCAGATGGATTATATCCAGATGGACCGTTGTCGAGGATTTAAATATGTTCTCGTAGTTGTTTGTGCTCTGTCCCGCTGGACCGAAGCATACCCAGTTCCAGATTACACTGCTCCGACCACTGCCAGGCAGTTGGTTCGTGAATTTTTCCCACGGTACGGCTTGCCTCGTGTCGTGTACTCAGATAACGGTCAGCCATTCTCATCCGCATTAATGAAAGAAGTTTCTTTATTGCTAGGATACCAGTGGAAATTCCATTGTGTCCGACATCCTGAAGCCGCAGGCCTTGTAGAAAGGCATAACCAGACACTAAAGATCCGCCTCACAAAAATATGTCAGGAGAAAGGGGTCGACTGGATAGTCGCCCTGCCAGTGGCACTATTCTATATGAGAATGGTTGCCCATTCGAGATCAGGGCTATCCCCGTACGAAGTGGTTTTTGGCAGACCACCGAATATGTGGGGGACGCCCATTCCGAAAAAAATTACTGATGTTGATTGTAATATGTTGACAGATTACCTTGCCTCCTTGATGTCTGCACTCCAATCATGTCGTTCACAGGTTGCCGCAGCCTTCCCTGACAACACTGATGTAAAGCCACATGATGTCCGTCCTGGGGACCTAGTATTGGTGCGAAATTTTGATAGAAAGAGTCCGCTGGAGCCCCGCTGGAAATCGCCGAAGACCGTCCTTCTCACCACGAGGACCGCCGTGAAGATCGAAGGGAGAAAGGGGTGGGTGCATACGAGTCATGTGAAAAAATTCCATGAACTGAAACCAGACCGAGACTCGTCCACCCCCACCAAAGACTGTGTTGAGCCAAAAGACTTTACAGTATCCGAACGAGAAAAAACTCCCCAAGAGGAGTATCGGTCGAAACTCCGATCTAGCAAGTCAGACAGTTTAATTGTTTAAGTCCTCCCCTAGGTGAATCGGTTAAATAGTTTCTGACATGTATCCCCTAGATCGAGATAGAGAGAGAGAATTCAAGAAACGTACATATTGTAAATCACTTCGTAGTCACTGTATAGTGACACTATTAATCATGTTTATTCTGAGTATTTTAATTATTGTTGCTAGCATCTTACTACCTATCTACTACCCTATTTTCAAGCGTGAACAATCTGTTTATAATGTATCTGCTGAACATTCTTTTAGTGAGTTACCTCCACATGAACTCTCCTACAGACTTGCGCTGCGCAACAACACATTCATTAGTATGCTACACCATTCCCATCAAACTAACAATGCTACAGATTGCTGGATATGTGGCCGACTCCCTCCCTACCAGAATTACAAGGGAGCTCTGCCCCTCTTTCCGTACCCGTTCACTCACAATGGCTCCTGTGGTGCATGGTTCAAAATAATTAATTCCCTAGATCCTGATATTGCTGTTTTCGACGGGGGCTGGGTTTGGGGAAACCTGAACTTGGTCCTGCTCGACGTCTGTTACCCTGATAAGGAGGGACTCCCCACTAGAATAGGAACTGATCTAGAAAATGAAGTGTATGGATTAGGTAATTATACAATTAGCCTTATGATTCTTACTGTTGAATCCGAAGCCGCACCTGTTATACCCACTATGTCAGTATTGCCAGTCACTGGCGAATTATGTATCAGAAAGAAAGGTTCAGTACACTTAGGTCATAGTAAATGCACTACTGTGATCGAATTCAGTGATCATGGAAAATCGTCCTTTAAAGCTATTCGTCATTCTTATTTTGTTTGTGGTCATACCGCATACATATGCCTACCTCCAGATTGGGATGGTACCTGTTACATTGCATTCCTTCTGCCACCTGTTTTCCTAGCTCCTCCTGATTACCACAGAAATACAAATCTAGTAAAGAATAGACCCAGAAGAGATATCCCACTTGTCGACTACACAGAAACGGCATGGGAACAGTACACCGATTTTAATAAAGGATTCTTTTTCTTCTTAGGACCTGTTCAGAATAGTAAATTAATACGCAGATTAACTAGAACACTTGAAGCAGTAGTGAATGAAACTGCCTCCGCCCTAGGTAACTTAACAGAAGAACAGTCCGCCATGCGGGTTGTTGTCCTTCAGAATCGTCTTGTTATTGACGTCATCTTGGCAGATAGAGGAGGAGCCTGTAAGGTCATCGGGTCAAGTTGCTGTGTTTTCATACCACAAAACGCACCATCTGTATATCAAGCTATTACACGTCTCCATAAAATTGCAAATCAGATACATCAGAATCCAGGCACCTGGACTTGGTCCGGTTGGTTCTGGACAACGTTAACCGCTTGGGGATGGAAGATCCTATCCTTCCTAGGCATTGGCCTAGTCCTAGTATTCAGTTGCTGCCTGTGCCTGCAGTGCGGGCCAGCGATTTGTGGACTGTGTGCCACCTCTTGTATTGAACATTCCAGTTTTCTCTCAAAACGTAAAAGAAAGAAAGAAGAACAAATGATGTTGCAAGAACAAACTGATCGATTCATGAGGATCGATATATCATGAAGGGTCCGTAGGGAACAAGGAGGGAATGAGGAAATATAAATTTTATGATCAAGTTGTGTTCCCTAGCGCGTACCCCACCGACTCCATGTACCAGCTTAAAGTGCATGTAACTTCCCTCCTGTGTCAGCTATGAAGACGCAAATACATTTGCGTCCAACGTTAACTTGTCCTCTTTCAGATCCACCCTGAATGGATTAAATAGTCCGTTCCTAAGTATGCTATGCCACCGTCTTTTTGTAGTGTACTTTACATGTTTTCCTGCTTTGGCAAAGTAGGCCCTGAATTTCTGCCATCGAGCCTCTTTTCTGGCTTCTGACTCTGACAGCCTCTGCCCAGGCTGCCTCTGTACCCGTGAACTCTGACTTACTTCCAGCGCGGTCCCTCGCGCTCAGCTCAGCCTGCTGCCTGCCAAGACTGACTATAACCTTCGAGTTATCTGTTCCGCTCCTCGAGAATGCATTCCTGCCCACTAGCTTCAGTAAACATCCTCCCCAGCTGCAGAGCCAAAGGGCCGACCTGTCTCAGTGCAAGTAATTCATAGCTTCTGTTACCATGCTTCTATGGAAGGCCCCGTGCCCCCACGCTTCTCATGCAGACACTTAGGCGCTTATACACGCATCCACAGTTAGTATAGAATAGCTTCTGCCCTAGAGACCTTTCTGTCCAGATAATAGGGTTCCTAAACATCAGATATCAGATATGATAGAAGTACAAGTTGATCTGACATGCCAGACTTCTGTCTCTTTCCGTCAGTGTAAATGTCAAGTCCCCTGCACCCCTCCAGTCTCACGTCTATCACACGTCATGCAGCTGCGCGCGCATCCAAGCTTCCGATTTCTGCTGACATTGCAACATTTCTGTTAGTGCCACCCCTTTGTGACACCCATCTGTGACGTTTCTAGCACACACCTTCAGTTCACGCCTAGTCCACGCCTTCTGATTACGTACTAGTAACACGTGTATACTGTTATCTTGTCTTCTCTCAGCTGTTACGCCTACTATACTGTTTCCTATGACATGAATTAAGTATATAAGCTATGTACTGTCAATAAAATGTAGCGCGCTCTATCCCTTCTTCCACCCCTGCGGTGGGAAGAACATGATATTATGGTCCTGACCATTCCTTTTTGAGGAATAAAACCCCTAAGAACTCTAACACCACGGACTCTGGTTCTTTCTTTCCGATTGAGTTATTATTGATTAAGTACTTACCTGCATAGAAATTAAGAGAGTAAATTAATTATTTACGTCAGAAAGAGAAAGGTATGACGATTATACAGGCTGCCCAGCAGTTTAAAGATAATGAGATTGATCAGGCGATTGAAGTCTCAGAAAGACAGCATCGTATGGTAACAGATAGATGTTACCCAGTGCTGCCTACTTCTCCACAGAGTAAGGATCTTGACGAAGATCCCTTAATGTCCCATTTGTTGAGATTGCCTCGCCCTATGTACAAGGTGCTAATGCACCCCCATTGTTACCACTTGTCCAGCCACCTGTTGTTCCACAATTGCCCCTTCCAGTATTGCCACCCCCGCCTCCTTTGCCACCGACTCCTGTCCCTCGGACTCCTGTACCTCAGTCTCCTTTACCCTCGGTTCCTCTTGTAACTGTCAGCCCCTCTCCTCCTTTGTTTAATACCTTGTCTCCTGTTTTATTGTCAGATTCTCCCACAGCTCGTAAACGATTGGTTGATACTGTTTCTGGCCTTTTCTTCCCCCTCTTTGGGTCTTTTAACCTGACTCCTGCTCTTTCTCGAAGGCAATCCCGTAGTCAACTCCCAGGTCCCAACGAGCGAATTGTGTTGGACTCTCTTGCTCACAAATGGATCATGAGTGGTCCACAGTATAGCGTGCACAATATTATGAGCACCTTTCACCAGTGGAATGCGCCCACGCAGAGATATATTTTTCATGTTATGTGTGACACTCTTGTCAAAGGATGGGAGGATATGGATTTGGGTTTAGCTCCCCAGGGTCTGTTAGATGTACAGGCTAAATTTGATAAAGGACTTATTGTGGATTCTGAGGTTGAGGACGCCGTAAGGACACTTGTCACTTTCAGGTCTTTATTTTCTTCTCAGGCTTTTCTTGAACCTGAACCTGCAGTTAGACAGAAAGTGAAACATTATCCTATGAGAGAAGTTCCTCCAGTATGGAGAGAAGAGGTTCCACAGGCAGGCAATATTCCGTGTGTCTCTGCTCATTTCCAGCGTATGTGGGTACATGTCCCTTGGAAACGATCTGAAGTTTTGGCGCTTAAACAGTCTTTACCGTACCCTCGTAAAAATCCCGCTGGGTATTGCAAAGAGCTGTCCCTGACTGTTGATGCGTGTGTCATGAATTTGGCCGATATTGATATGTTGATGGGAAATGTAGTCCCACAAGCGTTATGGGCTTGGATTCGAAGGGAGGACCACAACCAAGCTTTAGGTGATAATTGGGCTGCTATAACTGCCGCGGATGCAGCACAGGTAGGTGGTGCTAAACCTGATGATTTGATTGCACAATTACCCGGTAGGATCATCACTTTAATGAAAACGATGATGCCTGCCTTACCTGTTAATTGGGATAAGTTAGCTGCGTGTAAACAGAAGAAAGATGAGAGTGTCTCCGATTTCTTTACCCGTTTCTAGGAGACGTTCATCGACCACAGTGGTCAAGATATGGGTACTGAGGGTGGACAGCGATTATTCGTGGATTCATTAGTATTTAATTTACTTCCAGAATTATTGCATAAATTGAAAGACTCCGAAAGTTCGTGGGCTGTTTCTTCGTCTGCCCAGATATTAGCCACTGCTCAGTATTATGAGAATAGGGATAAGGAGGAAAAGGATAAACTCGAGAAAAAGACTAAAGAATTAAAAACAATGGTTCTTTTACAACAGGCTTTTCCCCCTCGTTCTGATCAGCGCCAATTTCAACAGCCTCCCCAGTTTCAGAAGTTGTTACAGAAACCTGAACCCTTTGTTCCACGACATTTTCTAAGTCCTAATCAATGTGCCGGATGTACGTTGTTACAACGCATGCTTTTACCACGCATGCTGTCACAACGCAAGTTTTAAAACGCATTCCATATCAACGCCTTACACTGGGGGGTGCTGGATAGTGAATAGTTTAATTCACTATTCCAACACAGTCCCCGGGGTCACTAGGGAAGGTGTTGGATAGTAAATTAAAACTATTCCCTATTCTAGAGCGCCCCCCAATGTAATGCGTAGTAATGGTTTTCGTTTTAAAGTCTGCGTTGTAATAGCACTGCGTGCTAAAAGTTGCGTTATAAAGGTTGTTCCCCCAATGTGCCTATTGTAAAGAGGAAGGTCATTTTAAGAATAGCTGTCCGATTTTATTGCAGCATAATGGTGGATTGCCAGGGCCGCGAGGCCGTGGTGGTTTTCAATCAGCACCCAGGGGTAGGGAGCGAGGTGCGTTGTCTCAGGGACAGCGTTCCTTTCCCCCTCAGAATTCTATGAATTATTTCGACCAGCAGAATACTCAGTCTGTCCAATATTACAATGACAACTATTGTGTTGAAAGTGAGAATCAGGATTTTCACACTAGTTAGGACAGCCATGGACAAAGCAAGGGAGGCGTATCAGTTCCAGTGAATCAGAATGGGCCTTATGTTGAAGTTGTTGCATTAGGTGTTTCAGAGCCATTTCTTTTGGATACTGGTGCAATGAGAAGTTCTATCATTCACTCCAAACTCCCTGGGGCAACTTTATCTGGCTTAACAAACGTTTTTGTAGGATTCTCTGGTGCCCTAGTTCGTAACCCGGTTTCTTGCCCTTTGCCTATCTCAATTGATCCTTATGATTTGGAGGCCCCGCCCATTTTAACGACTGGTTGCGGCGAGAATGTGTTGGGTTTGGACTTATTGAAACGTCTTCATGCAACATTGTATTGTTCCCCCTCTGGTGTACATCTTACTTTAGGTAAGAAATTGGTTTCTCCTATGTATTTGTCTGAGGCCCAATTCCCACCCGAATTGCATTCCCTTCCTGCCACGCTTTGGGCTACGGGTCCGAATGATGTTTGTCTGCTACAAATTCCACCTTATGTGGTTACTGTCAAGCCTAATGTTGAATTACCATGCATTCCTCAGTATAAAATTTCCAACGATGGTGAAAGAGCTTTGTTGGCTATCATCTATGAGTTAGTTCAGAATGGTGTGGTTGAAGAAACAAGAGGAAATGTTTGCAATAGTCCTGTTCTACCTGTTCTTAAACGCACTGATTCTTCTCAGCCTCCTGTATATCGCCTTGTGATTGATCTTCGGGAGGTCAACAAGATTGTTGTACCTCAGTTTCCTGTCGTCCCAGATATCACTGCCTTGCTCACAATCATACCTACTTCAGCTGCCTGGTTCTCAGTTATTGGCCTCAAAAATGCTTTCTTCAGCATTCCTATTGCTGAGGAGAGTAGGGATATTTTTGGCTTCCCTTTTGGAGGCTGAAGTTTCCGATTCAAACGTGCACCTCAAGACTACTGTGAGAGTCCCTCCATTTATAGTCAGGCTTTGAAATCTCAGCTTGATGCGTTCACTTTGCCCCCAGGTGCCACTCTTATTCAGTATGTGGATGATTTGTTGGTTTCTGCTGATTCAGAGGATGCTTGTAAGAATGTGACTGTTTCGCTGTTGCGTCATTTGTCTGACCTGCATCACAAGGTGTCACGCTCTAAACTACAATATTGCCGCCAAGAGGTTACCTACCTAGGTAATCTCTTGTCGAAGGAGGGAAGGCGATTGACCCCAGAACGTATTCAAGCAATCGCACAAATGTCTGTACCATCCACACAAAGGGAGGTGCGTGCCTTTTTGGGGATTACCTCTTATTGTAGACAGTGGATTCCAAATTTTTCTTTGTTGGCTAAACCTCTGCTGGCACTTACTCTGAAAGACACACCCCAACCTCTTCCTTGGACTGACGAATGTCAGGAGAGTTTTTCTATATTACGTACTGCCTTGTGTTCTGCCCCTGTGCTAGGTACTCCGGATTACAGTAAGCCTTTCACACTCTACGTTCATGAAAGAGAAGATTGTGCGTTGTCAGTTTTAACGCAACAATTTGGAGACAAACAGTGGCCATGTGCCTATTTTTCGGCTATATTGGATCCAGTAGCCAAGGCATTGCCTAGTTGTCTCAAAGCTACAGCAGCATCAGCGATTTCCATTCGTCAATCTGCTGGATTGGTACTGGATAACACTCTCGTTGTTATGGTACCACATGCAGTGGATACTCTTTTGAACAGAACGAAAACACAAAATCTCACGAGTGCCCGCTTGTCTGGGTACGAGCTGACGCTCTTGGCTAGTCATACACATCAAGCGAAGTAATACTTTGAATCCAGCAACACTGTTACCTATTCCAGAAGAAAAAGACACCCAAGAACAACATGATTGTTTTCTCCGTACAGAGGAGGAAACGAAAGGCAGGATATACTTAAAAGATACACCACTCGTGGACCCGGATGGGATCCTATGGGTGGATGGGTCTTGTTTCAAACTTCCCAATGGCGACACGACTTCAGCCTATGCTGTTACCACCTTGTATACAGTAGTGGAGACAGTACGCATTAGACAAAATTCAGCCCAAGCAGCTGAGCTGATTGCCCTGACGAGAGCATGTGCGTTGGCTAAGGGAAAGAGAGTGAATGTTTACACCGATAGCCAATACACCTTTGGAGTGGCTCTTAGTTTTGGTCATTTGTGGAAGGAAAGAGGATTCTTTACTTCCCATGGGACTAAGATACAGCATGGTCAGTTGGTAACTGACCTTCTAGAGTCACTTGCTTTGCCTACCCAGATAGCAATTGTAAAGTGTAGTGCACATAAAAGGATCACTGATGATGTGGGTCGCGGGAATGCTTTTGCAGACGAGGTAGCGAAAGAAACAGCGAGAGATGCTACAAGTCGCATGTATGTTGCAGGCCCTGCAAGACGGGTCGGAGAAGGAGGAATGTGTGAGGACACAATAGAAAGTGTGAGAATGATTCAAGAAGAGGCTACAGAGAAGGAATTGAGTACGTGGAGAGAAAGTACAGGAATGTTGGACGCAACAGGGTGTTGGACGAAATTGTCAGAACACCAGTGTTGACTGTCACCAGATGCCTATGTACTGCCTGTAGTTACTATGGCGCATGGTCCAGCCCACATCAGTGCGAAAGGGATATGCAAACTTCTGGCTCCAGTATGGCAGAATGAAGGAATCCCTAAATGTGCGGAAAATGTGGTGAAACATTGTATTCTTTGTTTGATGCATAATCCAGGAAAGGGAACCCCAACTCCGGCAGGTCATTTTGCTCCCCCTACGCATCCTTTTGAGGTATTACAAATCGATTTTATTCATATGGAGTGTTGTAACAATCTTAAGTATGTTCTGGTGGTGGTGTGTGCCTTTTCCAGATGGATAGAGGGCTACCCCCTAAAGGACAATCCTGCTTTGTCCACTGCCAAAGCCCTCTTGAAGGAATTCTTCCCGAGGTTTGGTTTGCCGCGAATTGTCTGGAGTGACAATGGAAGTGAATTTGTAGGCCAAATTATGCAAAAGGTGTGTGCGGGTCTTGGTATTAGACAGAAATTTCATGCGGCAAACCACCCTCAGTCAGCCGGTTTGGTAGAGTGCTATAATGGCACTCTCAAGCTCAAACTGGCAAAGATTCAGGCCAGCACGGGTCTTGTTTGGCCCGATGCTTTACCTTTGGCACTCCTATCTACGAGAACAGCTGTACACTCTCGTTTAGGACTCAGCCCATACAAGGTTGTTTTTGGGCGCCCAGCTAATGTCTGGGGAGTCCCTCGACCTAAAAAGTACTCCGATATTCCGTATCCTATGTTTATTGACTACTTACATGACTTCACCACTAAATTGTGTGTTCTTCACCAACAGGTTCAAAACGCTTTGCCGGAGGCCTCCGCAGACCCAGGTCACTCCATTCAACCCAGAGATTGGGTCTGCCTGAAGAATTTTCAGCGAAAAAAGAATCTGGAACCTCGTTGAGGGCAGCCTCGGCAAGTTCTTTTGGTGACACGTACAGCAGTAAAGGTCGTCCGAAAGAAGAACTGGATCCATGGCGTGCACTGTGAAAGGGTACCTTTGCCTTTGCCTTTTGACCAGTGGGTCCGCAAGGGTGTAGGTGATAGTGAGGGTGAAAGGGTACCTCGGTTGGTACCTTTCAGTAGTGCACGTCTGGATCGGACGAGGTCTGAAAAAGAAGACGACGACGTGTTGCAAGAAGCTGTACCATCACATCTGCGATTGAACACAACAAACTCAGAGACTTTGTTTCGAGAGCAAACGGTACCTGACAAGACTCGGTACAACCTGAGACCTAGACGGATGAAGAACAATTAAACTGTTTTTCTTTTCCTTTTTCTGGTTACACTTTTAAGAGACATTCTTTTCCACTATCCATCAAGTTACAGGGTCACGGTAGGAGTCTTAGGCTATGACCTGAGTAGTGACAGTAGGTCTACAGGACTTGCAGTGTCATAGGACGGCTAATAATCACAACTAAGTGATCTAGGAAGATTACTGTGAATAACGCTTTAGAGGATGGATATTAAATTGGGGAAGAATGATAAAAAGCAAGAAATTAAAAGTAAATATAAGAAACTGTTGTTTAGTCCATGTGGCGTAACCTTGTGCATTTTAATATGTTCATGTATTTTATTGGCTTGTGGGGGTTGGGTTGTTCACACTATGCAGCAAGCACCTGTTCCTACTTCTGTTTCTTTGCCTTTTTCCACTACTGCCTCCCCGCATCAGTTCCATACACTCCCAGAGCACGAGCAAATTAGGAGAACAGAAAACTTTAACAATTCATTCATCCAGCTGTTGCATCAGCATCAACTGGCAGTCAATACTACTGATTGTTGGGTTTGTGGACTCATGCCCCATAACACAGAGAGAGGGATGCCATATTTAGTCCTTCCGTTTTCTTACGCAGGATCCGCTTGGGCCTATTTGGCCATGTTTTTCAATGCATACCAGAATCAACTCTGACATCCTCCTGTTGGTCCATATGGTGGTGGAGCAGATTTTAGTCATAGTTCTTTGATAAAGGGAATAGTGGCTATGGCTAGAATTGCCGAAAGTGGTAAGATCCCTGTTGATGAGAAACAAGCGTATGATGGTTGGAACGTGACTCGTTACATTACTAGCCTCACAGATAAGGCTAGACGAAGGAGATCCCCACCAATTTGGACCATACCTCATCGAGGCAATTTGTGTTTACAGATAAATGGTCAAAATATTAAAAACCAGCAGGAAAAGAGTGTTTGTTCCCATACATACATCTATTCTCCCCAGGTTTCTTCACTGTTAGTGCCATCTCAGGGCACATACTTTGTCTGCTACGACAGAGCCTACACGTGGCTCCCCACCTACTTTTCAGGAACGTGTTATGTGGCTTTTCTTCTCCCTCCGACATACACTGTTCCTTCAGGTCATCACAGAAATAGATATGGCAGAGGAGTTATCGATTCCAAAGACATGGCAGGACAAGAGGGAAGGGACTTTTTCAAAGGGATCCTTCCTTTTTGGGGTCCAATGGCCAATAGCAGAAACATTAGACAGTTAGTTTGTGTTGTTGAGGCTCCATAAATGTGACGTCTGGAGCGTTGAGTAATCTAACAGCCGAACTTCAGGTGGACCGCCTTATAACTTTGCAGAACAGGATGGTTCTAGACATTGTTCTTGCAGATCATGGGGGAGTCTGTAAATTGATCGGGTCTAGTTGCTGCATTTATATTTCTGATAATTCCCCTACGGTATACCAAGCCATCTCTAAATTGCACGTAATTTCCGAGTCGATTCACCAGGACACAGGAGATTGGTCTGTGATGGGATGGTTGTTGGGACTACTGTCCACATGGGGATGGAAGGTATTAACCTTCCTTGGAATGGTTTTGGCCATCATTTTCTCTTGTTGTCTTTGTTTACAATGTGACCCTGCCATCTGCGGTCTTTGTGCCACCATGTGTGTCTCAAGGCCTGTGTCACAGAAAACAGAGAACATTAAAATGATGTTGCAGCAACAGCTCGACGACCTCATGGCCATTGACATCGACTCAGACTAACTTGAGTCCTTTGTGTTTTGCCTGAGTAATGGCAAACAGAGGGTCTGAGGTTCTTCGGTTTTCGACTTCGTCCTGTATTCGGCCGCCATTTTGTCCCGTCCCCATTTTGTGTTGCCCTCACTCAGGCATCACGGCGAACTGAGTGTTTTTTCCTTTTCCAGCTGCTACGTGTCTCTTCTGTTAAAAAGTAACACCCAATCCTTGTTTACGAAACAGATGTCAGGGTCTGGCCGAGGTCACTAATCCATGTCTAGGTTGATTGATCCCTGTCTCGAATGACTCTTTGGCTCTCCCTGTTCTTTCCTTACTTTATCTTATCCGACTGGCCTTCGCTATTCTCTACTTGTATTCTCTTGTTACACAACTATCCTTTGAGGCACACAAATACGTTCTGCCACCTGCAAATTGGATTGTAGGCACTAGCACTGATTAACTTGTGGGGAGGGGTAACACACAGGGTCTGAAAGAAGGGCGTATTTGGGACACTTGATAGCTTGTTTTTCAACTTTTCCTATTGGCTAGCCTTGTATGTATTGGGAGTATACGTTGTAAATATGTGTGCTATAAAAGATTGTGCGCCACGGAATAAAGTGGCAGCCTCCTGAGAACCTACTCTGTACTTCTGGGACAACTGTGCTTAGCTGCAGCTAATAAACCTAGTTTTCTACGCATAACAGAGTGTCTTGTGTCTCTGTCCGACAAGGCAGGTTAACTTTGAGATTTAAGGCGTGCCCTGCGCCGCCAGGCCCATAAGGCCTGGTTCTTCAACAAGGGAGAGTGAAGAAGAGAGCCATTTCTTTTTGAATATGGTGCTCTCCTGTTCCTTACCTGTCACGCAATGCAGCACAGCTTCGTTGGGTGCTGGGCTGCATTGCCTGACACCTACTAGGATCTGGGCTCAGGTACTTACCCTAGCACTATGGCTCTAATGTGTTTGCCTGCCACACGGCAGCTGAAATCAGCTCTGCACTAGGGAACAGGGAGGAGAGTGTCATATCTCTGTGAATATGGTGCTCTCCTGCTCCCTACCTGTCACGTAACACAGATGTGCTGCATTAAATTCTGTGATTTTTTTCAAAATATGGGACTGAAACTTCATTCCTTCAATGAGACATCATTTAATTATATATTTTTTTCATCTCACCGACAGCTGCTTGTCCATTGCGAATAAACAGTAAAATGAGCTTATGTACAACTGTTACTGAAAATACAACACAAAGGCCGCAAAAATCTCATCTTTAGCTCCTTGCTTGATGAAAAAAAAATACTTAAACTCTGTTTGACCTTTTTCGGGAGCAGTGTGCTAGAGCTCAATCTTTAAAGTAAATAAATCATAAACAATAACATTAAATAAAATATTAGGTAAAGATGAATTAGAAACCCGTAGGCAAAGAGTATATACTAAAGACAAGTAAAAGTCAGCTTTTTTGCAAAATCATATGAGTACATTCAAATGATAGTTGCAAGATAATGATTTGTATAGTTTTTTGTATAGGTAATCTGCATGCACGAGTGTTGAAATAAAAAATAAAAAAACATGGGGAATTATATTAAATATATTCAATAATCACAGCAGCATTATTTACTACCCCGCCACATTAAATTTATTTTGCCACTAGATAGGTAAAGCGATTGAAGAGTTTCATTTTTCTTCCACTTAACTTAGCTATTGTCACACTGTCAGGCTAACTCATTCGGCCTAAAATGGAATATTAAAAAGTGTATTGGTGTGTAACACCAACTCCAGACCATACCACCATCACTACCAGTCCTCCATTTGTGGCCAATTTAACGTGCCATCTTATTATTTAACAAATGAAGAAATGCCTTGAACAAAACATCTGAAGTATCTGGATGTTAAATACCGAGGAAGCAAGACACGTTGATATTAGGACACAAATCCAAGTTGATATTACTGGAATATTAAACTGCCTTCGACTTCAACAGTGTCGGCTTCAACCATCTGTACCTCGATAAATCTAAAGCCTTGTCTAGGTAGTTACATAGGCATCTACATACTTATATTGAGATGGTCTTCCGACATTTCAATCAATCAGTCAGGGTTTTTTAAAGTGCACTTCTCACCCGTGAGGGTCTCAAGGCGCTGGGGGATGGAGGGACATTTCAAAGTAGCTGTCATGAAATGTGGTATTTGAATTTCTACAGGGGCCTTCCACCTCTTCAAAAACTGGAGAGGGGGGATCAGGTTTCTTATCATAAAAAGTCTTCCATTTGCTTCAGCTGCCTCAACTGTACATTGGATGCACATTATTTGACTTGACATGGCTCCACAGCAGAGATCCTGAGCATCAATTGTATCAACAATGTCAACCAAGTTTGCTGTAGTATCCTTGGGCAACTCTTGTCCAATGGAAATTGAGAGGAACTTTGGGGTCTCCTTTAACTCACACATGTCATATATACCATTTAATGCTGCGTACTTTGCTCTGTTCTTGGCAAAAAGTAAAACCCCCACCTTATCACAAGTGCAGTGAATCTCCTTATCAGTCCCTAATGTCTTCAGTTATTGATGGTTGAAAGTTTCAGTATTTGGTAATTCCGAAGAAGGACATTGCAAGGCACCATCTCCTTTGTGACATTGTGCACGTTTAATTAAACCTGTAATCGACTTCCAAACAGCAATCATGTAGACTGTTTGCATCCTTGAACTCCCCCTTCAGCCACAGGCAGATCAGTGTAACATTGTGGGGTGAGATAAGGACTCTGGGCCAGTGTTTACTGTGCAGGACCCATAAACGTTACTGCAATGTTTCTGCACTGTGGGGTCTCCTGGCCACAACTATTACTCTTCAATTGGATAAAAGATTTTATTTTCACAATCAAGCTCACTGTGTTGTCTTGATCTGAAAAATGCAGGCTGTTGGGAATATCAATTGTGGGACCGGAGCATGAAAGTTTCAGTGCATCATGCCTATAGAGTGTCTCCCGTATAAGAAAAAAGAGTTTGAGCCATCTTGCTGGAAGGCTCCCTTACTTGTAACAACAAAAATGTAAGGTACATCCATTCTCATCTTTAGGCTGCAGTACATTGATTTTAATGCTCTGTGTGCTAAACCCTCTTCAACCTAAATGTGAGGGTTTGAGTAATATTAATGGATCCTTACCATGTAATAAACTCATAAAAAATGTCTTGGGTCCTTTTAAGCTAATTTCCAAACCTTTAGCTCAATCCTGGGTAGCTGTTGCTTTGAGCGGCAAGGCTTAAACAAAGGAATTAGTGTGAAGCCTTTAGGAGTACAAAACAATGAAAATAAGAAAGGTACACAACAGCTAATTTGACAGGTGAGCATGCCTAACAGAATCATCAGAAAAATTGACCATGGAGGCGTGGCTTGCAGGCCGATGGCGGCGGATAGTCTTGACCTGAAACTCAAGGTGAGGCCCCACGCTGGACATCGCGTTGACTGCTTCCACGGAGACCAAGCCTGGGCATGTTTAAAGGCACTTGTGTGTAGCAAAGTGCATAAGGACCAAAATTAGCGGCCACAGCATGATAAGTACTGCCACTTACCAACCACACCGATTGGAGATGTGAGGGAGCCGATGGTTATGCGGGCCTCCTACTGATTGTCTGAGGTGGATCGCGGGGGCCGGCCTGGGTGGCCTTGTTCGGGCTGTAGTGGGAGGCCTTTTGGTGGAGTGCTGGGACTTGCCTGCAACTTTCCTTACGGCAGGGCAGTGTGGGACATCATCCTCAACCAAGGACCTACACTGCAACATAACATTGCTATTGTTAGGACCCTGGCGCCTGGTGGCATGCTGCGCAACCTCACTTCGCAGGACACTGACGGCTTGCTTAGCCCTCCTCCCTGGTTCGGTGGGCCCAGATGTTAGGGTGCGCATGCCTGCTTTGAAGATACACTGCCCACAACACTATAGTGATACAAGGCTCCCACACCGCAGACAGCGCAGCCTCCCTTCCTGTGCAACTGCCGCCATAGCTAGTTGGTGAAATCCCGACAGGCCGCGTGTCACGAGGGAGGAGGCGAAAGACACCCCGACAAGAGGGACTTAATGTGGCGGCATGACCTTTTGTGGAGTGCTCGGCTACCACAACAATGATCTGCTGGTATCCTAAACCTGTCTGCTTTGCCCTGATACAGGAGCGGGAGCTGTGGCGGCCCGGAACTGGTTGTAATTGGCACTACGGATTGAGGTGGGCTGCATTGCATAGACCTATGTGCGTCCGGCGCGGGGCTCAGAACCCTGCTCCGGGACCCATCACCAGGGAAGCACTTTCTCTCATTGGTGCACTTGCCATCGGGCCTGGTGACTGGGGAGAGACTATTTCAGAAACCCCGGAGTACCTATTGCTACTGACTTTGGCTTTGCCCACGGCGAACACCTACTGGTGAGTGGAGCTTTACTATTATCACGGGGCTAAGAGGCTAGGTAGCTGACTACTTGTGCTTTCATGCAGGGCTTGCTTCTTCATTTTGGCTGGCGGCGTCACTGGAGGAGCCCACTGGGCATTGGCACATAACGTGTGGTGCTATTCTATCACAGACATGGGGAAGCCCAGGGGTAAACAGGTAGAAGTCCTCCCAGACCAATACAACCCAGCCTTGGACCACAAAAAATCGGATCCACCTGAGGTATTGGTTGGCAACCTGGTCAACAGCAGTTAGCCCAGATCCTGGAGGCTATAACGGACACTAAATAAATGCTGCACCAAGATATTAACAATGTGGCAGTGGGGCTCGGCCTTCTGAGGTCAGAAGGAAACAAATTGAGATATCGCTGGTGGACCTGGTGCCGGCGCAGCAATCCCTCGTTACACAGATGGGGAATGTCTCTCACAGAGTTCAGTTGCTGGAGAGGCGAGTTCAGGATGCCGAAGGGCGTAACCGTAGAAAAAACATTAGAGTCTTGGGCCTACCAAGGGGGAATTGAAGGCTCTAACATGATCATATACCTAGAAAACTGCCTTGGAGATGTGGTGGCACCCGATGGACTATCCCAGTTTTATACCTCAGAAAGAGCCCACTGGGTCCCTGCTTGGCCTCCGGCACTGGGAAGACCTCCTCGCCCGGTGGTAGCCCGACTCCTCCACTTCCAGGACAGAGGCCTCCTACTGCAGAAGGCACGTACGTCTGACCCCTATACAGTGGATAACAGCAGAGTGTTGTCTATTCCTGATTACACTTTGGAAGTCCAGTGGCGTCGCACCTCTTTCCTAACAGTCAAAAAGGCACTACGGGATGAAGGAATTCAATACTCCTTGATGTTCCCGGCACAACTGCGGATCATATTAAATGGAAGAGCACACTTCTGTGTAGACCCCAAGGAGGTATGCGACTGGATTAAAACTTACAAAACTGGTCACAAACCGATGGTACAAGGTTGTACGTCCTCCCCTGGTACACAGTTTCAAATGAAGGATCAATGGAAGCGGCCCGATGTAAATCTTTGCGGACACCCAAGTCCTCCCAGACGGAGAAGGAGAGGGCCAATGCGCTACAGGCAGTATTGGAGATGCTACAGGGCCGTAAGATGCCATCAGAATTAGACAGGTTCAGAAATGGCCACAGTCGGCTCAGACTCGGACACATCCCATGGTGGCAGTGTAAAGTTACTGCATGTCACCCTGGGCACTGCGGATGGCATAATTTGATTATTCTTCTGTTCTTTTTCGCTCGGTCTCGATCTTCTTTTCTGACTGCTGTTCTTTCTCCTTTAGCTCTCCTGTCCTGAAGTGATGTTCTCTTACTACTGTAATGGCGAGATGGTGGGGGGTTGCTTTGAAATACTACTGTGCGCCCCAGGATCAGGGACACTATGTTTATTGGGCCACAGGCATCAAGGATATTCTTGATTACGATGTAAGGTAGCATCGACCCGCAGCCGTGTCCCCCTTGTTCCTCTGTAGCCACTAGAGGACATTGTGTGTTTAGTTTAGTTTGGATGGGGACTAGTGTTTTAATACCTGTTCTGGGGTCGAGGAGTTGAGGGTTTCAATTTACTAAGGGGTTGTTTCTTAGGTCTCGGTGTGCCACCCTAGACAAATTGACAGGGGACGATGGTATTATGGGATCTCTGTCTGATTTAAAGTGTATTTCATGGAATATCCGAGGCATGCCATCAATGGTGCAGTGACACAAACTTCATGCATATTTAATGCGCAGAGGGGTGCATATCGCCTTCCTCCAGGAGACATATATTACAAGCCAGGAGGGACTAAACCTATAACGCAGATGGTGGGCTCAAGTTTTTTCCACAAATTACTCAGCCTTTGCACGGGGAGTACTGATATGAATCCGGGCAGGAGTTCTTTTCTAGTGCACACAACAACTTACGGACCCGGAGGGGCGCTATGTAGTGATTGCTGGGAGACTGAATGGCAGAGACATAGTGCTGGGTAGTATTTATGCACCCAATACAGAACAACCCCCCAAAAATTCGCAGCTCTCAGGGAAATTAGCTCTGGGTGGTGACTTTAAATCTGTTTCTGATGCAATTCTAGACCGATCCCATCCTCCTCTCCCTGCTGCGCCCATTCACAAGATTTCTAGGACTAGGAGAGATTGACAACATAGATGGGGGTTGGTTGACACATGAGGGCACACCATCCGTAAATTCGAGATTACTCTTTTTTTTTTACTTTTCATGAACTCCATGTTCACCTAGATGCTGTGCTCTGTTCCCCCAATATTCATGGTCAAACATAGTAAATATCTTACTAGGACACTATCAGATCATAATTTGCTTCTTCTGAGGATACACTGGGCCCATGTGCACCCTAAATTACTGACATGGCGATTAATTCCGGAGGTATTGGAAGATCAGGTTTTTCGCAAAGTGGTAGGTACTGGCATTGCTCAATACTTTCAAGAGAATGCTGGCACAGCGTCTTCTTCCGCTGTAGAATGGGATGCTCTTTAAATGGTTCTGAGGGGACACTGCATTTCCAACATGATGGGAGTACGTAAGGTGCTGCTACAGGATATCCAGAATGCAGATCAACCTTTGAGGGAAGTAGAGCTGGAATGGCCGGAGAAGACAGATAAGCAGCAAGACCTCTTAGAGGCAAGAGAGGCGGTCACTACACAGGTCAAGGGATTGCTCTGTTTTGATTATAAAAAATATCTCACACATGCTCATGCGGAACATGACAAGTCTGGATCATTACTGGCTTGGTTGGCCAATCAAGCCAGACAAGGTATAGTGATATTAGAACCGCGCAGCCCAACTCAGGAAGTCTGTAATACCCAACAAGATATTATTGATCAGTTCCTTGCTTACTATACATACCTCTATTGGAGTAAGGTGACTCTGAATGATGGGGTTATTAGGAGATTTTTAAATGCAGTAGACCTTCCAAAACTAGATAGAGCACAGGCAGAATTATTTTGTCAGGATATTGCTCTTGGAGAAGTGCGGGGGGCAATCAAACACATGGCATGAAATAAGACTCATGGAGCAGACGGCCTGCCGATTGAAATTTACCTTACCTATATCGATCTCCTGGCTCCTAAATTAGTAACACTTTACAATGATGTGAAGCGAGCAGGACAACTGCCAAGCACACTTTGTGAAGCAGTTATTATCCCATTATTGAAACCAGGGTAGTCCCCTTTAGACAAGGCTGCCTTACACCCGCTATCCATGCTAACGACCGACTGCAAGATTTTAAGTCAGATCTTGGCAACCCCACATGGTACAACTGATACACAAAGACCAAGCTGGTTTCATTCCGACCAGGAACATGGTTATAAATATAAGATGCCTGCTTCAAATATTAGAAGCTGACACTTATCCTAAAGATTCCGCAGCCATCTTTGCAGTAGACATAGAGAAGGCATTTGATAGCATGGAATGGCCTTGTTTATTTCAGGTCATGCGTAGTTTCGACTTGGGGGATACTTTTGTGGCTTGGACGGCTTTATTATAAAATCATTCTACTGCCAGGGTCAAAACGGGTGGATTGATCTCTGACGCCTGTGCTGTAAGTCGTGGTACAAGACAGGGTTGTCCATTGTCCCCTCCGTTGTTTGCCCTGATCATGGAGCCGCTTGCGGCCCAGGCAAGAACTGGAATGTTGTATCCCGGGCTTCGCATACATGGCCAAACTCATTCTATTGTGCTCTATTTCAATGACATGCTCATGTTTTTAGCTAATACTGATGGTGAAATCATTGGTGCAAAATGCTTACTCCACGAGCTTGGCACTGTGGCTGGACTCAAAGTGAATTGGGCGAAGTCCTGCCTGTTCTCTACTGCCACGCTTGATGGTGGCCCCCAGGATACCGATGGGGTGCAATGGGAATATCATTGTTTGATATACCTGGGGACCTGAATATATCACAAACAAACTGACTTATTGGAGATTAATGTGGGTAGAGCCATCAGAGGACTAAAAAACAACCTCGAGTTTTGGGGTACATTGCCTCTCTCGGTGGCTGGTTGAGTAGCCCTACTCAATATGGTGACTCTTCCCAGATTATTGTATTATTTTAGAACCTTGCCTGTTTGGATACCAGCGTCGATTTTTACACAACTTAAAACTATGATTACAGTGTTTCTCTGGGCTACCGGCAGACGGAGGGTGGCACTGAAGATCCTGATGAGACCGAGATCGGAGGGTAGCCTGGCAGTTCCTGACCTCAAGACTTATTATTTCGCGGCTCAACTGCAGTGGCTTACCCAAGCAGTAGCATTGGAATTTCGAGGACTAGGCAAACTTTCGGGTGACTTGCGGATGCTCTGGATCTGTTTGAAGAAGATTCAGAAGAGAGCATGGATTGTGCATCCTTATGCACCTGAGATGGAGGCAAATTGGAATGCGCTAACCATTTGGAAGGAGAAGGGACTGACCACAATGGGGGATTTATATGAGGACAATGCTTTGCTTCCTTTCGCTGTATTGCAAGAGCGTTATCTTGCGGTGATTTTTTACTCCACTCTGCACTTATTCGGCCATCTAAAAACATCGGTGGGAGGGGTTGACCGAACCACAGATATCAATGGCTGCCAGTATGTAGTATCAGCGGCAGGAACCTTTAAAGCAGTCACCTGCCTTTATAGGCGTATGACTCATGAAGCATTAGCTCCCCCAACTACCTTACGACTAAAATGGGAGGAGGATTTGGGTGATGAGATTTCCGAGAAAATATGGGCTGAACTAGTTGAACGAGCGTGGAAGAGTACTAGAAATGCCTGCTTTCAACTAGTGCATTTTTCTATGTTACAATGGGCATACATTACCCCAGCCAAAATCAATAAATATGTTGATACTAACTCGGCGATGTGCCCACGCTGTCACATGGAGGGAGCAGAGTTTTATCACATGATGTCGGATTGCCCTCAATTGGAGACTTATTGGGAGGAGGTATTGAATGAAATCACTGATAGAGATTTAGAGCCAACTATAGGCCCCTGTCTGCTACACTGGTTCCCCCATACATCTAAAAACAAGGTCACTAGTAAGTTTTTGGATCTAGGCCTTTTCTTGGCTACAAGAGACATTACAGCTCAGTGGAAATCAAACAAGGGTCCGAGTGTTAAGAGATGGAGGACTGATTTACTCAAATGGGCGTAATGTGAAGGTACTGTTAGGCTACAACTAGCTAAACGAGCAAATAGTGAGGGAGCACTGGAGGCAGCGAGAGTTTAGGAAAAATGGTGGTTTTGTTAAAAATCCCAGACGCTGACCTGAATGAGAACCCCAAAGCTGCTGCTCCCACTGATTCAAACTGACCACTTCCCATTCGCTGGCTTGATGCATTGGTCCTCTGCATTCACAACTTCCTCTGCTTTCGACACGGAGGGATTTCCCTGACGCTACATTCTGTTTACTTTTATTGTACTTACCTGTATTAAATATTAAACTAGATGTTGATATAATCATTGCTAAATGTCACACGCCGGTGAGGAGGGATAAGTGGGAGCGTTGGGAGGTTTGATTAACATCACCAAATATGTGGACTTTCCTTTACGAAATTCTGTTGCCAATAACTTACATGCTTACTGATGGTTTTGCTGACATAAGATATCCTTATGGCAAAAAGTGGAGCACTGCATTTGCCTATTCTAAATATGTCATTTGTTAATAAGCACTGCCATACTAAACTCTCCTTGCCTGAGCACTCTCTTGCCTACATATTCTGACAATGCTTGTACTGTTATATTCTGGAAAATAATACAAATTTTGTTAAAAACAAATGTGACAATTATTTCAAGCCGAGTTTTGCAGCAACCAAAGTTGCATGAAAGGAGAGAGCAGGTCAGCAACATATCTTTAAATATATGGTACTGCTGCTCTCTTCCTCAGCACTGGCACACAATTTGGATGCCTTGCACAAGGCACACACCTTCGTACCATAGAGCAAATTGGGAGAAAGAAAATATTTGTCACTACTTTGTGCCTGCCTCAAAGAGGCATAATTATTTGAGACAAAGCCCTTTCTGCAAATGTTACAAGATCGGGCCTTGGGTCAAAAACATTTGAGGTTGTGTGAAAGTGTACAATGCAATGCACAGGTTTGATATGTTGATAAATATGTCCCTTAGTGTGCATGCCTGATCTGTCCAGCCTTATCCCTTTCACTCTCAGGCAGTCAGTGTGAATTAAATTGAAAAACAATATTTTGTGCCATTTCTCTCCTTACTTACCCTCACCTCTTCTGCCTTTGTCGTCTCTCTTAACAACTCCCTGTTTCTTTCTCAACAGCTCTATGTTCTACCATACTCTCTCTGGATCTCCTCTCTCTTTAACTCACTTGTATCTACCTCACCTCTCCCACAACATACCTAATACACCCTACTCAACTTCATATCTCGCTGCCATTCTCTCATGGCTTTACCCTTACCTCAGTCTCTGTGCCTACCTCTATATCTACCACTCTCATTCCCCTTTCTGTACCTCAGCTTTCTCTGTACCTAACCCCTGCCTTTGTCTAATTTATCTCTTTTTAAACATTATTTCTTTCTCTAGCCCACCCTTGAGGATTCTGTACTCCTCGCCTCTCCTCATAGCTTAATCTCTGTCTTCCTTTTTACCTCACACTAAAACCTTACCTAAATCTCTAATCCTCTTTCTCTACCTATATATTTATCTTTCTTCCTCTCTTTATCTTTCCTTCTGGCTACATCACCTTTCTCTATAGACTTTACTTCTCTACCTACCTCACATATCTCTACATTGTGTCTTTCTCTACCACCTTCTCTCTCTACTTCATGTTTCTTGAAAAACTCTTCTTTTCATGTCATGGTCCTTCTTCCATATCTTGCCCTGTACAATTTCTCTTACTCAACGGAGTCACAGGTAACTATCTAGCAAGATAAGTGGACGCATATAAAGAGGAGGAGAGAGTGAAAGCAGGGGAAGAGAAATCAGGAGAAAAAGTATCCAATCTTAATCAATGCAATTGAGAAAGTCCGCAGAGTAGCAGTTTGAGTTCAGCTGTTTGCAGCAAGACCATCAGTAATGAAAGGGAATATATTTGTGAATACAAATATCTGGCAATTAAAGCTAACTATAAGTGCTATGGGCATGTATCTTATTTTAGTTTTATGTACTAGTTCACTAAACAAATACCAAGTCGCCATTAGCATATTTATCCTGCAATGGAAGTAACCAGCTGCTTAGCCACTGAAGTCCACATAGTAAATGTAAATCCAAGTTCAAAAAGAAATGGCTCCCTCACTGCTTGTAAAAACTTCCTTTTGTTTCTGTTTGACTGACTGACATCAGGCAGCATGACCTTTCAGCTGTTTTTGCATGCACCAGTTTATGAATGGTTTACATACAATTCAATATTTTTTAGCATCAGGAAGACTTGAATGAGTCGCAAACTAGTAATAAATAAAATGTTGTTCTAAAGCGGGAGCCCCAAAATATATCTTGCCCAGGGGCACACAAATCTTTTGGATGTGTACTCATGGCACCCCCCAAACCTTGGCACTCGGGGGTCATTATGATTGCGGATTTTCCGCATCCTCGGGGCCGGCGGAAGCCACCGCCGGCCCCGAGGATGCGGAAAATCCGCAGCGGACTGACCAAAGACCCACCGCCAGATTAGGATGGCTGGTGGGTCCTGGTTTCCGTCCGCAGCTTTTCCGCCGCGGTCGGATTACAACCGCGGTGGAAAAGCTCTAATATGGTGACGGTGTCTTCCAGACACCGTCCACCATATTAGGATGGCCAGTAAAGTATGCTTTTCCGCGGCGGGTTTTCCGTCGCGGAAAAGAATACGGAACTTCACTGCGGGGGCCCGTTGCGGGCCCCCTAGGTGAAGGGGGGGTGGGGGGTGCACATGGGGGGTACCTATGGTACCCCCCTGCATTTGCATGCAGAAAGCGGCAGGCACCGCGCGGTGCCTGCCTCTTTCTGCATGCAAATGCAATGCGTGCATTTTTAACATTGCCGCGGGTGCAGCTTGAAGCTGCACCCGCGGAAATGTTAAAAGTAGAGGATGTGACCGCCAGGGTGGCGGTCACATCCTAATTGCACAGGAGGGAACTCCGCATGACATGCGGAGGTTCCCTCCTGCTCTGGGGTCGCGGACGGACGCAAGTCCGTCCGCGATCCTAATCGACCCCTCAGTGTGGTGACACCGACTGCAACACCATAATGCTGGAACTGCATTAAGGGCCTGAGGAAATATGATCATTTTACTCGTTAGCCCATGGAACTTTATTGGCTTTTTTTTCAGGCCAACACCATCTTCAAACCCAGCTTCATCACTTGCAAAGCTAGCATGACATGTTTCCTCCACTGCCCCCCCAATCTGGCTGACATGCCTATCATCTCTGGTCCGCCCCCACCCCCATCATTTTTTCCCAACTCTGTAGCCCTCTAATTCATTTTACCCCTTACCCCATGGAACTCCATTGGCTTTCTATTCAGGCCAACACCATCTTCAAAACCAGCTTCCCCAGTTACATAGCCAGCATGACATGTTTCCCACCTCCCCACCTCCCCCAAGCCCCCATCTGGCTGACTTACTTACCATCTCTGGTACCTCTTAGCACAGCCACAGCCAGGAAATCCACAAACTGAAGACAAAGAAATGTAAAATTTTTAAAAAACAAGGCCTTTTCATTTATGCACCCATGATGTGAAACAACAGTCCTATACCCTTCAGAGTCATTCCACCCTGCTCTAATTCAGGAAAAAGTTGAGAGGTGGCTCATTGAAAAACTCTAATCATGATGTTGTAACAGTTCACAAAACAGCTATCTCTAAAATCACTTGGTTACTGTATCCTTGCCTTCGATCCAGGACAGCTCGTTGCTGTCTTTTGTCTAGTTTTGCAATCTACAAAGAGCACATGATTTATTACATTTATAAATTTAAAAAAACCTTTATCCGTCATTTTTTCCAGACTCTGTAGCCCTCTAATACCAAAGTAACATCCCTTATAATTTGTGTAAATGTCTTCTGTTCCTAATGTCCACACGGCACAATGTTCACTAAGCTTATGTAACCTGTATGCAGAGCACCTAATGCCAAGCACTCTAGAAGCATTCCGCTGCCATGCTGGTTAGATCTTGAGATTTCTTTAGATTTCCAGACCGCCATCCAATTCAAGGTATGTGCATATTCCTGGGCCTATTTGAATGGCACATGAGAGGCTAGTATTAACTCATCGAACAGTCCATTTTGACCTGACTGAAACCACACTCTTTCCACTGAGATATCATTGTTATTCATCAGCATCCAGTACTATCAGAAGAGGTGGAAGAGGAGCTCATACACAGTTGCGTAGCAGATTTTCTGGCTACTGGTATATGGTGTATATACCTCAAGTCCACTTAGAAGTCCACGGGCAGGTATATATTGTGCTACCCATGGGGCACCATTCAACTTCTACATGGTTTCTTAAATACACAATTCATCTGCATTATCTGCAAATGAGATATACAAACATACAAACTAACAGCGCACATATTGGCCTTTTTCATAAAGGAATTTTTTGTTGTAAATGTACATTTAATGGCTGGAATTGTCTTACTTAATTCCACCAGAAACTCACACATGGAGTCTGAGTAAGTGTAAATGGATTTCCTATGGGAGAATTATCTGCCAGGAGTGCAGAACAATCTCAGTAGTAAATACTACTACATGCATGGTTTGCCTTGGAAGTTTAGGAACACTCACAATCATGTATATTTGTGAGAATTCACAAATTATGATAAGGCTTTTTCCAATCCTGGAATTGGTCAGACTTTACCACTTCTTGGATGGCGAGGGGATCAGATGAAACCCAGATTTACTAGGGGTGCAAAGAAGGGCTTTTCCACAAGGAAATTAGTATTCCGCAGTACACAAAATAATGTGCCTTCGCGCGTGAGGTCTAATTTCAAACTTACTCCCTCCCCAGATCCGAATGGGACATGCCACATGAAATTCCTAATAGTCCAATCAGTGTCTAAGGAGAAAATGTGCCAGTACTTGTAGGCTTAAGTGATATGGCCAGAATAAAAAGTATTTTGAGCTGAAGTCAGTCTTCAAACCTGGTTTTGTATATTCCATAGTGAGCAGATTGTTATAACCTACTTGCTGGTTGGTGCATCCTCCCCATTCTTGTTCTATGCCTTGCTGCTCAGCCAATGGTGATGTCATTTGGAATGTTGAGTGTGTTTGTGCTTGAGGAGATGTCAGTTGGAGCGGATGGGCTGAGTAGCAAGGAGGCTGCTCATGGTGGGACATTATATGGATCTTACTACCATCCTGTAACTTATATGTGATCCTGTAATATGATAAATAAACCCACAACTTTTTTTCTACATGACCTGTATACGAGACATTCTTCATTTTAAAACAGATCCAGCCATTTGGCCACATCTCTACATTCTGTGCTGGGCTCTCGATCGCCATGGTGATCGTGGGATACTTCCAGTTTGTTTGGTTAGGAGTTGTACAGTGCCATAGGAATCTTAGACAATCCCACCACTCTTTCATACTGAATTTCTTACAATGTAGAAGTCACCACCCAAGGCCACTCTCAAAGTAAAACTTCATGAAAGCAAGAAAATCCCTTTCTACTGATGACAAACACGCTGTGACTTTGGGCCTAATATGCAAATTTACCATTTGCTAAAAGTAATCGCAAATTGCGCAGTGATTTTTTGTGCGTGAAAAGAAATTTAGCAAACTGACTTTTCACTCCAGAAAATTAAGAATTGTAGTGGGTCCCAATTCAACCCACCTCATTAATATGCAGGAGGTGGGTCACAAATTGCGAACCCACTGCGATTGGCTAAAGATACAGGCATGGTGGCCTGCTTGATCCATTGCTTTTAAATGAAGTATATATTTTTTCTTTTAAAATGCAGCCCGTTTTCCTAATAGAAAAATGGGGGGCATTTAAATAATGAAAAATGAAAAAGTAAACCAAACCTTTTTTAGGAGTAGGCAGTGGTCCAATGTACACTACTCCTAAAAACTGTTTTTGTCAACATTCTCAAGAGGCAAGGGGTCTCCTAGGAACCCCTTCCCATTTACGAATGGCTTGCCATCAATTCTGAATTGATAGTAAATTATTAATGTTTTGCAGATGGATTTCAGTCACAGAATATTAATACATATTCAGTGGTAAGTCAGTACTGCAAGAGTTAGTCACACGTCTAGTAGCAAAATTGTTGTATTCAAGCTCAGTGGTGGGCTTATTTACAAGCTCATTGTACCAGCGGTGTGTCACTTTTTTTGATGCAAAGGGGGTGCAATGGACTTGCCCATATTTACAAGGCCATGTAAAGTCACCCTGCATGACTTTTCATGGTCTTGTAAATATGGCCCCTGTTCACGCATTACTCTGCATGAAAGGCGCATTCCATTGGTGTTACTGTGGGTTTCCCATGCAACATCCATGGAACTTGATACATTCCCAGATTTACAACATTTTGTAAAACTCGAAATGTGCCAGAATACTACCCCTCCCCAGGAGAGGAATAGGAATGACGCAATGAGGACAAATACCTTTGTTTCTCCTCATTTGTTCCTCTTTCTATGCATGTTGCAGATCTTTCTATGCAGCATGCATAGAAAGAGGAAAATACCATTAAATATTGTTTTTGTGCAGGAAGGTATTTCCTCCTCCACAAAAACAATCATCCCAGCAGCGCAGGCATCCTTGCAAAATATTGCACGGAGGCCTGCGCTGCCGCATGGCAGCCGATTGTGCATCAGCGCTGGGGAAAGCACAGGGATGCATCGTATTGTCCCCAGTGTTTTGAAAATGACGGAGCACGGTGCAGCTAAATGGCTTGCAGTGCCATGCTGCATTATTTTCTTGTACTTGAGGCCCTAAGTATTTTTCTTTTTCTTTTTCTGAACTGTGGACCCAGTAGTCTTAAGACCTTTGGTATGACTCAAAATGGAAAATATTAGTCTTGTACCTCTTGACTTTGGTGAGATGGATCAGAATTTACAGTATAATAATAAGAGGGTCTCTGTGACCCATTTTGTAAACTACCAGGTTAGTGGAAGCTGTTCATTACAGGCATGCTACACTTTTTTAGTGCATCTGTTTTTATTAAACTATCATTTTCAAATCACTGTGCATGGAAATTAGGAGCTTTCATTGGGTCCCTTCATCTTGCTGAAGGTTGGAACAATGTTGATAAAGTGTCTGTTGTACTGCATGCATCACTTTGCTTGGCCTTCTTCTTTTTCTTTTTCTCTTGCCTACTCACCTTTGGTGTTTCACCTCTCATTTTCCAGCTCCTGCAAAAGAACTATAGACTTTGCCACCAAGCATTCAGACTGTATTGCCCAAAGTGCACTGTTGACCAAGGCTACGTTTGACAGTAACTGCTCCATCATCTAAGGCTGCCCCAGCATATGATTCCACATAGTCAGTTGCAGGAACTTTCAACAATTCTCAGGAAATCTACCGGAGGAAAACATATGCAATTAGGTGTCACCTATGTGGCATTGTTAGAGTGGAGTGGCATGCCGTGGAGTAGAGGGGAGTGGAGTGGAGTTAAGGGGAGCAGAGAGGAGTGGAGTGGAGAGGAGTGGCATTGTGTGGTGTGGAGTGGCATTGTCTGTTGTGTCTTGGAGTCGAGTGACATTATTTGGCTTTGCGTGGAGTGGGGGGGGCACTGTGTGGTTGGACTGGTCTTGTGTGAAGTGGATTGAAACTGTGTGACAAACAGTGGCATTGTGTAGCATGGCATGGCATTGTGTGCATGGAGTGGCATTTTGTGTGTGGAGTAATATTGTGTGGTGTGGAATGGAGTGGCACTGTGTGACATGAAGTGGCACTGTGTGGCATGGAGTGGAGTGGCATAGTGTGGTGAGGAGTGGAGTGGGAGGCATTGTGAGGAGAGGAGTGGAATGAAGTCTGGTGTGCAGTAAAGTGGCACTTTGTGGTGTGGAGTGGTATTTTGTGGCATGGAGTGGAGTGGCATTGTGTAGGGTGTAGTGGAATTGGGTGGCATGGAGTTGAGTGACATTGTGTGGAGTGCAGTGCCACTGTGTGGCCTGGAGTGGAGGGATATTTTGTGGAATGGAGTAAAGTGAAATTGTGTGCAGAGAAGTGGATTGAAGTGGGGCTGTGTGGAGTGGATTGAAGTAGCACTGTGTGGAGTGAAATTGAGTGGCATTGACTAGAGTTAAGTGGCATTGTGTGCAGTGAAGTAGAGTGCCATTGAGTGGAGTGGCATTGAGTGGAGTTGCACGTCATGCTGCAAAGCTCTTCAGCATGTCATCAGAGGTAGTGAACGCTATATAAGAACAATTACAATTGAGCGGAGGGGCATTGAGTGGAGTGAATTTTGAAATAAAGATATTCCAAAGTTGAAAATCGGGGATCTCTAGGACAACTCTCTCAAATGCTGGGGTTGGGGGGAATGATGCAATATGGAGAATGGGTGGGAGAAAGGGGGAAGAAACACCATAAATATGGGGGTTGAGAGGGGAAGAAGAAATAGTACCCCAATCAGAGTGCGAGCAGCAGACAGACACAAATTAAGAACAACCTATGCTTGGGCCATGCTCCACAGAAAGTAAAGGAAGTGACACCAGGAATGAGCTGGCCAATCAGGAAGTATTAAAGAGGAGTGGCAATGATGTCACTAAATGATTAGCAATGGGCCGGCTCCAAGCCCTATTCAGAAAAAAATCCCCTTGAACCAAAAGTGATGCACTGTCGGTAGGCAAGACCTAAACACCAACTCCTTTACCATCTCTAGTATATGTTGTGAAAAGTAGGCATGCAGTAACAGTACCAGCACTTTTCTGCATAGCTTCTGCACCGATAAAAGCACATTATCAATACTGCTAAAATTGACTTTGGTACTTTCAATGCAGCAGGAACAATTGTTCGGCGAAGAAGGCTACATGCTTCAAGGAAGTTACCAAAAACTCTTAGAAGAGTCACTGTGCATTTAATCAGAGCCAGTATCAGCTCCTCCCTGCTGGGCTGACATACTTGTATAGGACACTACGAAAACTTCTGAGCAGAGATGCCCAATCTATAATGGAGCATGATAAACATTTTTCAGTGTTGCCATACTTTTAATGACACAGTACCAATATTTCTCAGCAGAGACGCTTCACACTGAATGGCACTCCATTTGCATGGCACCAACTATTCTCCAGCCAGCAGCTGCATGCTCCATAGATTGTTCTAGCAGTTCTCTGCCAGGATAGTGCATTTGTTGTAATAGAAGTGAAGCAGTACCAGCACCTCTCACCCGGGCTGCCCTACATGCAGTTTAATTGACAATCCCATCTCTAAAAAGTTGGAGTGTAATTTTTATAAGGGCTGCTCCAGTGCTTCTCCAAAATGCTACACTTATTGGAGGACTGCAGGAAAGACTAACTTCAAGGCAAGCTTGCTTTTATTGTACAGTATCAATAATTTTAAGCAAGACAGCTATCCCTTTATTGGACAGGGTCTGTTTTTTTTGCATTGGTGAAATACAGATAATGTTTGATGGTTCTCATTTTCATGGCTCTTATGCTAATTTAATAAATTCTAAGAAATGTGTTGGAGCTATAGATCACAGGTTTAAGTCCTCAGAAGGTCAAGTTTATCTTTCATCTTTCACATGCAGATAAATGTGTGCCTATGTACTAATCCGAGTGTACAAAAGACAGTTGAGGCCTTTAGACAGGAGCACTTTGGATTCAGGAACTTCCAGTTTGTGTAATGAGGACAGATTTTTTTGTTATGTGTTATGTTAATAGTTTATAAATCACCTGGTTGATCCTACTGGAGTGTCCACATGCTAGGTGTTCTCCTTGCCTTTTATCGGCGATTTTGACAGCACATAGACCATTAAAATTCCATGCTTGCGGATTGCCTGAATAACCAGGTTTTTAGATATCTACGAAACAGCCCTTCAGATAACTGCATCCTCAAATCAAGGGGAAGAAGATTCCACATTTTCACTGCCAGCAGAGAGAAAGATCTGCCACCCAAGCGCCCTCTGTGGACTTTGGCGATCATCCCTTTAGCAGTGCCTGATAATCTAAGATTCTGTGTAGGCCGGTAAGGTTTAATCAAAGGGAACAAGAAACGGCGGACCTTTGCCATTTAGGATTCTATTTCAGAAACATATAGCTTTAAAAGCCACTCTGTCCTGCATGGGGAGCCAGTGTAGCTTTAGGAACGCCTCGGGATTTTCAACAGCATACGGTTGGTGCTATTGTACACCCTCTGAAACATTCTTAACATTCCCTAGGATACCCCAAGATACAGTACATTGCAGTAATCCATGTGAGACACTATCAGTGATTGGATAACTGTTTTCTTGGCTGCCTCTGGCAGCAATTCTAGAATGTTGAGAAGCATCCTCAGGATGCCAAATCAAGTGCCAGCCAGCATAGAAATCTAGTGGTCAAAGGTCAGCTCAGTGTCAAACCAGAAGCCCCATTTTTTAAATTTTAAGTCTGGGGACCGAACCTATCCTAATTCCGGGGGCCCAATGGATGGTTATTTCCCAACCACAAGAATATCTGTTTTTCCTGCATTTAATTGCAAAAAGCTGGACATTATTTATTTTGCAAGGTCTTCAAGGCATAATCTAAATGAAAGATCCGTCCCAGCTTTGTCCTGGGTCTGAGTGATGATTAGCTGAGTGTCATCAGCATATGATACCATCTGTACCTCATGATGCTCCACAACATCTGCCAGTGGGCGCATGTACATATTAAACAGTGTTTTTTTGCTCAGAGCTGACCCCTGAAGCACTCCTTGTCGCTAGGGGCGAATATCAGATTTGTAAGACTGCTGGATGACTTGTAAGGAACGATCTTGCAAAAAAATTTGCAATCCAGTCAGAGGCAGCTCCCCTCACTCCAAGTTCCCATATGCATTCCAAATTAAGTCCATGGGAAACTGTATCAAACGCAGCACTTAAATCCAACATGATCAAGGCTGCTGTCTTGCCCTCATCTGCAGTCATTTTCAGAGATTCGGACGCTAAATGTAGAGCGGGTTCAGTACTGTTCATAGATCTAAAACCTGACTGAGTCTCCTGTAGCAGATTATTTTCTTCAAGGTACTTTGTGAACTGAGAATTAGGAAATTTCACTACTATTTTAGCGTAAAGAGGGAGTAGGAAGATGGGTCTCAGATTTTATGGGAGGGTGGAATCTAATGATAGTTTCTTAAGTAGAAGGACAACCATTATGGGCTTCCAGTCCTGTGGGACTATACCTGAGGTAAATGATAGATCAAGAAGATTGCAATTAACAGGGGCTATAACCTTCCCTCCATGTGACAACAAATTTTGGGACATAGGGGCAGGAGGGGGAGTCAGATTTCACAACAGAAAGAAGACCCAGAGTCTCCAACAGTGTTGTATTTTTAAGATTAAACAGACTTTCACGTGGAAGTACGTTCTCTGAGGGACTAAACCCAAAGTTTCAGGAACTGAGGCATAGATTGTATGAATCTTTCTAGAAAAGTAATGGGCCACTAAATTGCTTTGGTCTGTAGAGGACGGAATGGAGGCAGTGACTCGTTCAAGACAGGAGTGTTTTTAACAATCTGAACGATTTCTCTGTAGGGCCCTTTCGAAGCTTTGATTTTGAGCACATGGAATTTCATGTGCATTTTTTTATCTGTTAATGGTCATTATTCAGTGCTTTTAGATAGACAACTTCCAGTGTATAGCCTTTTTTCTAGAGGCGTTCTAACCTTTTACAGTCCCTTTTTAGATCCAGAAGTTCTTGAGTAAATCATTTGGCTGTAGGATTAAGTTGTGTGTTATTCCCTGGCTTCAGAGGAGCTAGAGTGTTCAGCGCCCCACTTATCGAAGAGGATACCTGTTTATTGGCAGTCTGAGGGCAAGTATCTAGTTTAGGAGTGTTTCTAGCCAATTTGAGCCTTTTAGAACTCTTTTTCTGCAAGTCATGCAGGGGCACATTTACCTAACAAACATTTACAATGCAATAGGTCTCGCATTTACGAGAGTTTGAGCTATTGGCATAGTATATGTCAATGCCCTATATTTATGTGTTGTTTTTAAAACAGATAAAAAAAAGGCATTGTCATTTACAATGCCAATAGCTTAAACTCTTGCAAACATTGAGACCTATTGCATTGCAAATGCCAGCGCCTGCGGTATAAATAATTGTTTTAATGCGTTAGGAAACAGCTATTTGAGAAAATAGTGCTTGGAGGCTGTAATTAAAGCCTACCGAGGAACGATACACATAATTGGGGGTGTTGCCATGGGAGATTACAAAATCAGACAAGGCGGTACTAAGGAGGGACAACTAAGCCTAATGACTAATGGACAGCCACAGTTTACAGTGGACACAAGGCAATGAAAAATATGGGCGGAGAGTGGGCAGAACTTCAAGTCCCTACCTGAAAGCAGCATGCCAGCAGAACAGCGAATGCAATGCCCAGGCTCGACCTAAAAATAGTGCTTCGCAGCTAAGCAACAAAAGTTGCTTAGATGAGTTGCTCTTTAGGAGAAAGTGTTAGAGAGCCTTGTGACCTAATATATGGTGCTACTGCTCTCTTCATCAGTACTAGTGCATAAACAGTCCTCCCACTGCCACCCACACACCTTTGCACCATAGTTTGTGTGTGATGTCTAGCATAGGTTTTGTACTTGAAGGGTACCATTGCAGTATAACATACTATGCTTAGACTAACTTTAAAACATTTCGCACATTCAGGACCCAATTTGCTTTCTGAGCTGCGCTGCATCAAATGGGGAGAGCAGGAAGGCATCATATTTTCTAAGGAACGGTGCATCCCTGCTCTCTCTATGCTTTGGCTCACTGAATGATGTCTAGCACCAACACACGTATTCTTGCGACATGGTGCAGTGGTGCCTTCATTACAGGCATTATTGGTTTGGGCAGACGGTACACCTCCTTTCACAAAACCAATCCCCAAAGGTATTTTCCTCTTTCTATGTGTGTTGCAAAATGCAACTCTCATAGAATGAGGAAACAACAAGGAGAAATACACATATATCTCCTTGTTACTCCTCTGTTGGGATGGCGTAGCATTTTGAAGCATTCCCAGTTTTACTCTTAATAGTAAAACTGGAATTACACCAAAATCAATGGGTGAAAGCAAGGGAACACCGCCACTCTACCCATGGATTGCCTTCTCAATGCAGAATAACACAAGGCAGCAATTTGCACTTCCTTGTGTTACTCTAGAATTACTATGCTATGCAGAGCCATGCAAGGTGGCTTTGTGTTGCTTAATAATACTGACTTTAGGGCTTGTGTTGCTTTGTGTTGCCTTATGTGACTCAAGGGAAACACAAGCCCTTAGTAAATCTGGGCCTAATTTTTGCTAATAGTGCAGCGCACATGAAATGTGAGATAAGTTAGGAGGAAAAATGTTTTTTCCTGGTTAGCGCTTGCCTCAAGAAGGCATTATTTCTTAGCGGAGAGCCCTGTCTACCAATGTCAGGAGATAGGGGTTTGCGTCATAAACTATTGGTGTTAGAGTGGTGAATGTCCTTGTACCACCCATGGGACACCCACTTAATGCAAATTAATGGAAAGCTGCACAAAACGCAAGTGGTGTTACTTTTAGGGGTACTTTGTGCTGGAATGTTAATACTTTATCAACATTTTGCGTAGTTTTGAGTCACCTTGTTGCGATGCAAATTGTGGATAAATCTGCCCCGCACTGTGTCAGCTGAGTATCAAAGCAGACAGTGCCTGTATCAAATCTTTAAACAGATGTCCTGTTAGCTGAGGTGCATTAGTTCAGTCACATACGTTTAAAAGATTGCTACCCCACATAGCCATTGTTCTCTGTGTTCTGGCAATAGGATGTCCAATCATTGCTGTCTCACCTGAGTAAGTAGAAGAGTGTGTCTCTAAGACTGTTAGAGACACCCCCTGTAAAATTTGAGAAAAGTAACTAGTGTAAAGAGCACCTCAGAGGCATTGTATTTGCCTTGCATGTGCTACCACTCCCTGTTAAAAATAAATGAAGATATTTCTGGAGCTTAGCAGCCTTTTTCATGTTTCTAAGAAAAGAAGAGGGATAGCAGGCCTACAGACATTTCCTGTCCTGCTTTTCTAACCAGGTGCGTAAGCCTCCAATTTTGGCGAAGTATTCATAGACAAGTTATCTGGAGTTGTTTGATTCTTAATGACGGCGAGGCGAGGAGAACTCCTTGCAAGCATCTTCCTGACTGGCTGCCAAATTTTAATTCAAGTCAGCTGAGTGACGAAGCTGAGGAAACGGATGCTTACTCATTTAGAACATTATGCATGAAAACTAAACTTGACTATAAATATTGAACAAGAAAGATGTTTAAAACATTCACATTTCCAGTCAAACAAATACACTTCTAAGACTGGAATTTTTGTGATAAATTGTATGTTTGCATTTACATTGTTTACATTATGTAATGTTAAGAATTGCGTTTAGAAGTTCTTTCATTGAATATTCAAACACAAATATTGAAACGTGGGAAGTAAACATGACGGGATTCATTTTTAGGTTTCGCCTGGTCGAAGGCTGCGCACTGCGCAGGCGAAATCTAATGTTAGAACAGAGTGGGCTTGGGATTACGCCCTCTGTTCCATTGGCTAGCTCCATAAATGGAGGCTAGCCATTGGAACAGAGATCTGTCCGTCATGGCCGGACCAGATTTGTGGGCGTTCCCGCGATTTCTTCCCTCTTCGCCCCTCTGTGCGCGTCATCTCGGCGGTGGGTGGGTGTTATTTTTTTTTTTCATGTCGGCCTGTTTTGTTCTTTTTGGAAGTGTCTGTGTTGGAGTTGGCTGCAAGATTTAAGTTTCCACGAAGCGATCAGGTAAGGAGCATTTTGTTTATAAATGTTTTTTCCCTTTGTATGTTTACGTATTTTGACGTTTTCGCTCTTAATGTCTTTTTTTCTCTGTTTCTTTTGTATGTTTGGCCGTGTCGTGTGAGCTGTTATGTACTTTGAATCGTGGCTTGGGAGCTCCGTTGTCCCGGTAAGCGATTTTCTTTTCCATTTCGCTCCTGGCCGTGTCGTGTGAGCTGTTATGTACTTTGGATCGTGGCTTGGGAGCTCCGTTGTCCCGGTAAGTGATTTTCTTCTTCATTTCGCTCCTGGCCATATCGTGTGAGCTGTTATGTACTTTGGATCGTGGCTTGGGAGCTCCGGTGTCCCGGTAAGCTATTTTTTTCTCCAGTTCGCTCCTAACGTTTTTTTTTTTGGTTTCCTTTGTATGTTTGGCCGTCTCGAAGAAGTGTCTGTTGCTGGAGTTGGCTGCGATCGTGGCTTGGGAGCTCCGTTGTCCCGGTAAGCTATTTTCTTCTTCATTTCGCTCCTGGCCGTGTCGTGTGAGCTGTTATGTACTTTGGATCGTGGCTTGGGAGCTCTGTTGTCCCGGTAGGCTATTTTTTTCTCCATTTCGCTCCTAATATATATTTTTTTTGGTTTCCTTTGTAGGTTTGGCCGTCTTGAAGAAGTGTCTGTTGCTGGAGTTGGCTGCAAGATTTAAGTTTCCACGAAGCGATCAGGTAAGGAGCATTTTCTTTATAAACGTGTTTTCCGTTTGTATGTTTACGTATTTTCACGTTTTAGCTATTAATGTCTTGTTTTTTTCTGTTTATTTTGTCTGTTTGGCCGTGTCGTGTGAGCAGTTATGTACTTTGGATCGTGGCTTGGGAGCTCCGTTGTCCCGGTAAGCTATTTTCTTCATTTCGCTCCTGGCCGTGTCGTGTGATCTGTTATGTACTTTGTATCGTGGCTTGGGAGCTCTGTTGTCCCGGTAAGCTATTTTCTTCTCCATTTTGTTCCTAAGGTCTTTTTTCGGTTTCCTTTGTAGGTTTGGCTGTCTCGACGAAGTGTCTGTTGCTGGAGTTGGCTGCAAGATATCAGTTTACACGAAGTGATCAGATAAGGAGCATTTTCTTAAAAATGTGTTTTCACTTTGTATGTTGCTGGTATTTCATGCTGAAACTTAGATGCACTGTATATCCAGGTAAGTGTTATTTTTTCCGCTTTGCACGTTGTGTTTTCACTTTGTATGTTTAACTTTTTTTTCGTGTTCGCTGCTAATATTTATTTTATGTTTTATTTTATATTTGCCCGTTTCCTGTGAGCTGGAAATGCTTGCTTTAGGCCGTTTGCACTTTAACCATTGCTTCCTTTTTGCTCCTAATCTTTTTTCTGTTTCCTTTTTAGGTTTGCCCGTGTTGTGCGCTTTGGCAGAGGTGCAAGGACCGGCAGGTAAGTCATTTTGTTTTTGGGTTGGACACTTTGCCCGTGGTGCCAGGACCGAAGCGATCAGGTAAGGAGCATTTTCTTTATAAATGTGTTTTCCTTTTGTATGTTTACGTATTTTCACGTTTTAGCCATTAATGTCTTGTTTTTTCTGTTTATTTTGTCTGTTTGGCCGTGTCGTGTGAGCAGTTATGTACTTTGGATCGTGGCTTGGGAGCTCCGTTGTCCCGGTAAGCTATTTTCTTCTTCATTGCGCTCCTGGCTGTGTCGTGTGATCTGTTATGTACTTTGGATAGTGGCTTGGGAGCTCCGCTGTCCCGGTAAGCTATTTTCTTCTCCATTTTGTTCCTAATGTCTTTTTTCGGTTTCCTTTGTAGGTTTGGCTGTCTGGAAGAAGTGTCTGTTGCTGGAGTTGGCTGCAAGATTTCAGTTTACACGAAGCGATCAGGTTAGGAGCATTTTCTTTATAAATGTGTTTTCACTTTGTATGTTGCCGGTATTTCATGCTGAAACTTAGATGCACTGTATATCCAGGTAAGTGTTATTTTTTCCGCTTTGCACGTTGTGTTTTCACTTTGTATGTTTAACTTTTTTTTCGTGTTCGCTGCTAATATTTATTTTATGTTTTATTTTATGTTTGCCCGTCTCCTGTGAACTGGTATTTCCTGCAGAAACGAAGATGCACTGTACATATAGGCAATTTTTTGGGATCTAATTTTCTTTCTTAGCTTTTTTTTTGTTGTTTAGGATTTAGTGTTAATAATTAATTTTTTTGTGGGGGGGAGGATATTGGTTTGGCTCGATATTTAAAATGTATTGTTTTGACGAAAGTGCTATTGATGATGTTACGTCCTGTGTACATCATTTGAATACGGCAGGGCGGGGCACGCTTCTCCGGTAAGCTCTTTTCAAACGGCAGTTGACGATGTATCCCGCTTATCCAGGTAAGTGCCACTCTTCGTTGTTTAGCTCTTTGCAAAATGCTTGCCTTAGGCCGTTTGCACGTAAACTATTTCTTCCTTTTCGCTCCTAATCGCTTTTATGTTTTCTTTGTAGGTTTACCCGTGTTGTGCGCTTTGGCAGATGTGCAAGAACCGGCAGGTAAGCCATTTTTGGGTTGGACGCTTTGCCCGTGGTGCGAGGACTAGCATGTAAGCCATCTTGTCTTTTTAAGGTGTTTAGGAAACGCTTGCTTTAGGCCTTTTAAAAGTGAAGTATTTTTTCCTAGGTTTGCCTGTCACCTGTGAGCTCCGTTGGCCCGCTTTGTACGTTGTGTATTCACTTTGTATGTTTTGATCCTAATTTCTTTATTTGTTTCCTTTGTAGGTTTGCCCGTGTTGGACGCTTTGCCAGTGGTGCGAGGACTGGCATGTAAGCCATCTTGTCATTTTTAGGTGCTTAGGAAATGCTTGCTTTAGGCCTTTTAAAAGTAAAGTATTTGATCCTTTTTGCTCCTAATGTCTCTTTTCGTTTTTTTTTCTAGGTTTGCCTGTCACCTGTGAGCTCCGTTGGCCCGCTTTGTACGTTGTTTTCACTTTGTATGTTTCGCTCCTAATGTGGTTATTTGTTTCCTTTGTAGGTTTGCCCGTGTTGTGCGCTTTGCCCGTGGTGCGAGGACTAGCATGTAAGCCATCTTGTCTTTTTAAGGTGTTTAGGAAACGCTTGCTTTAGGCCTTTTAAAAGTAAAGTATTTGATCTTTTTCGCTCCTAATGTCTCTTTTTGGTTTCTTTTCTAGGTTTGCCTGTCATCTGTGAGCTCCGTTGGCCCGCTTTGTACGTTGTGTATTCACTTTGTATGTTTCGCTCCTAATTTCTTTATTTGTTTCTTTTGTAGGTTTGCCCGTGTTGGACGCTTTGCCCGTGGTGCAAGGACCGTCAGGTAAGACATTTTTTCTTCTTTTTGTGTTTCTAAACTGTAGGAATGAACATGCACCTTTTTTCAGGCTCGTGTTCATCTCGTGTCTCATGGTAACAATGGATGCTGTGTAAAGTCAGGTAAACGATTTTGTGTTTTTTATAGTTTAGTGCTCCTTTTCGCTCCTAATGTCTATTTTCGGTTTCTTTTGTAGGTTTGTCTGTCACCTCTGTTGGCCCGCTTTGCACGTTGTGTTTTCACTTTTATTGTTTAGCTATTTGTAGGTTTGCCCGTTTTATGAGAGCTACTATTACTTTTTTGCGCTTTACCAGTGGTGCAAGGGTCGTCAGGTAAGACATTTTTTATTCTTTTTGTGTTTTAAAACTGTAGGAATGAAGATGCACCTCTTTTCAGGCTCGTGTTCATCGTGTCTCATGGTAACAATGGATGCTGTGTTAAGTCCGGTAAACGATTTTGTGATTTTTCATACTTTAGTGTACTTTCATGTTTACTTTATACAGATAGCGCATGTTGGGTACTTTCTGTGTAGCAAAAACGTTACATTTAGTAAAGTTGTGTTTTTTTTGTTAGTAAATTTCTTCAATTGCGCTCAACAGCACGTTTTTTTTGTGCTTCTTTTGCAGACCGTAAGGGACATGGCTCCAACTTGTCGAACACCATGCTTTGTTATTCAAGATAGGCTGATATCGCACATCGCTGCTAACGATTCTAATAAGCCACAACGTCCACAATCCTTTCATTCTTAGAGGCAGCCTCCTATCTGCAATTTACATTCGGCGAGACAGGGACATCCTCAGCAACATCACACCTACATGCTGTTCTTTAGTACAAAGAGTTGACCGCTTTTGTTATTTAATTAAGTCACTGTTATTTTTTCTTTTTTTCAGTATTTAAAGAAGTAAGGCAACCGTCGGAATCATTTTTGGGAGCGAGCCCAGCAGGTATACTTCGAGCCAGCGGACTAAAGCTTTTCTGGGAAAACAGTAAGTAACTTAGTCTATAGCCTAAAAAAAACGCCTCTTGCAATAGCGTGTTTGGATTTTTCTTGTCTTTTGTTTTATCCTTCTCTTTGCTCATATTTAATTTCAATACCATTGTGTTAATATGTTGTTTCTTAGTGTAGACTTGACTAAGAATTATTTATTTTTAGCAACGTTACCTACGAGCACAAAGTTCTATGCATTTATGTCCACTTTTGTTTTACCGTCTCTTTGCACATGTTTAATTTACAGACCATTGTCTTAATATATTATTTCGTAGCGCAGACTTCACTGAGAATTTATTATTTTTAGCAGCGCTACTTACGTGCACAAAGTTCTAGGCATTTATGTCAACTTTTGTTTTACCTTCGCTTTGCTTATGTTTAATTTACAGATCATTTTGTTAATATGTTGTTTCTTATCGTATACTTCACTAAGAAGTATTTATTTTTAGCAGCGCTACTAACGTGCACAAAGTTCTATGCATTTATGTCGCATTTGTTTTACCTTCTGTTTGCTCATGTTTAATTTACAGGCCATTGTGTTAATATGCTGTTTCTTAGCGTAGACGTCACTCAGAATTATTTCGTTTTTACCAGCGCTACTTACGTGTAGAGTTCTATGGTAAAAATTTATTGCATGTAAGCTTTAGAGAGTCTTCAACATTCCACGCACGTCACCACTAAATTAGATACATTGCGCGCAAAATGTAGTTACAGGCATTCGTTTTTTTCAACACTATTTACATGCATGTGCACTTTTCTATATCTTTACACACACATACTAAGTGACGTGACGCAGGGAATTAGCACAGTGACATCTTGTAAAATCTAAGAGTAGCACTGGAATGTGGCTCCCGCACACTTTCACGACCGCATAGTAACTAATAGTTGCATGTGATATAATACAAACTTAGGCGCTGCTCACAAGTAAACTCTGTGCGCTCCTTATGTGCATAGAGTTCTATGCATTTATCTCGACTTTTGGTTTACCTTCTTTGGTCAGGTTTTCTTTACAGACCATTGTGTTAATATGTTGTTTTTTAGCGTAGACTTCACTGAGGATTATTTATTTAAAGCAGCGCTACTTGCGTGCAGAGTTCGATGGTGAAATTTATTTCATGTAAGCTTTTTAGAGTCTTAAACATTCCACGCACGTCACCACTAAATTAGATATATTGCGTGCAAAATTTAGTTAGACATTTGTTGTAACATTGCGTGTTTTACCTTCACTATTTACGTGAATGTGCACTTTTCAATATCTTTACACACACATACTAAGTAACGTGACGCAGGGAATTAGCACAGTGACATCTTGTAAAATATAAGAGTAGAACAGGAAGTGGCTCATGCCCCCTCCCCGACCTCATAGAAAGTATTAGTTGCATACGCTACAATACAAATTTATACGCTGCTCACAACTAAACTCTGTGTGATATTTACAAACAGTTAATTTACTTAATAAACTAATTGCAATATTCCACCTTTTTGGCACGTTACTCGCTAATGTTCAAAGCCTTAGCTAAGGTTGCATTTCCGGGAGAGATGACAAGCCTAAAGATAAACGAAAACATGTAACAAAGACTTTGTTTACAGGTCCCTGCAGCAGATGCCTTCATGTACTAAGCCACCAGACGCAACATACATACATCTCTCTTGCTTTTGCCCTCCTTTTCAATCTCTCTTCCTTTTGCCCTCCCTCTACATCTCTCACATGCTTGCCTTCACTCTCCATCTACCTCCACATTTTCTCAACACTCTCTATCCTGCACTCTTTATCTTTCCTAATCACACTCTTGCTCCTGCCCTCCTTCCTGCTCTCTTTTTTTCCTTGTCCTCCCTATCCCTTCTGCCTTCTCTCACTCTATTCCTTCTGCCCTCCTTCTTTCTCTCTCTTCTGCCATCCCTCTCTCTTCTGCCTTCTTACTCTCTCCTGCCCTCCCTTTCCAGCTCTCTATTCTGTTTTCTTTACAGGCCATTGTCTTAATATGTTGTTTCTGACTGCAGACTTCAGTGTGATTTTTTTTTTGCAACGCTACTTTCGTCCACAGAGTTCTATGCATTTATCTCGACTTTTGTTTTACCTTCTCTTTGCTCATGTCTAATTTACACACCATTGTGTTAATATGTTGTTTTTAACCGTAGACTTCACTTAGGATTATTTATTTATAGCAGCGCTACTTGCGTGCAGAGTTCTATGCTGAAATTTATTGCATGTAAGCTTTTTAGACTCTTAAACATTCCACGCACGTCACCACTAAATTAGATATATTGCGTGCAAAATTTAGTTAGACATTCGTTGTAACATTGCGTGTTTTACCTTCACTATTTACATGCATGTGCACTTTTCAATCTTTTTACACACACATACTAAGTAACGTGACGCAGGGAATTAGCACAGTGACATCTTGTTAAATATAAGAGTAGAACAGGAAGTGGCTCTTGCCCCCTCCCCGACCTAATAGAAAGTATTAGTTGCATGCTCTACAATACACATTTATACGCTGCTCACAACTAATCTTTGTCTGATATTTACAAACAGTTAATTTACTTAATAAACTAATTTAAATATTCCACATTTTTGGCACGTTACTCGCTAATGTTCAAAGCCTTAGCTAAGGTTGCATTTACGCAGTATTCATAAAAAATGTATTGCTTCTTTTGCTTGCGCTTGTTATCTTTTCCTAACACTATCATTTATTTTCACAGGAGCAAAAAACCTCTAACCATTTGGTACAGCTTGCACCATCGCCTACACATCTTAAAAGTTCGTTCAGTGAATACGGTACGTTCATAATAACAAATGCTTGTCTACTTTACTTTATGCATTCTTCTTTGTATTACTTGCTGTCTGTCCCATGCATTCTTTACTGCATAGTTACACCCAAACTTTCACTCGTGATGCTAACTTAAAGTATTGTTTGTGAGTGAAGTCTGCACTAGTAAGGTTGCATTCAGAAGGAGAGATGACAAGCCTAAAGGTAAAGGAAAACATGTAACAAAGACTTTGTTCACAGGTCCCTGCAGCAGATGCCTTCATATACTAAACCACCAGACGTAACATACATATCTCTCTCGCTTTTGCCCTCACTTTCAATCTCTTGTCCTTTTGTCCTCCCTCTACATCTCTCACACTCTTGCCTTCACTCTCCATCTACCTCCACATTTTACCTTCACTCTCTATCCTGCACTCTATCTTTTCTTTTCACACTCTTGCTCCTGCCTGCTCTCCTTTTTTCCTGTCCTCCCTATCCCTTCTGCCTTCTCTCACTCTATTCCTTCTGCCCTCCTTCTTTCTCTCTTCTGCCATCCCTCTCTCTTCTGCCTTCTTACTCCCTCCTGCCCTCCCTTTCCAGCTTTCTCTTCTGTTCTTTCACCTTCTTGTCCTCCATCTCTCTCTTGTTCTCTCTCCTTTCTGTTTTAATCTGTCTTCTTTTTGCCCTCCCTTTCAATCTCTCTTCCTTTTGACCTCCCTCTATATCTCTCACACTCCTGGCATCACTCTACATCTACCTCCCCATTTTCTCCTCACTTTCTATCCTTCACTCTTTATCTTTCCTTTTCACGCTCTTGCCCTCCTTCCTGCACTCCTTTCTTCCTATCCCCTCCCTTTCAATCTCTCTTCCTTTTGACCTCCCTCTATATCTCTCACACTCCTGACTTCACTCTCCATCTACCTCCATATTTTCTCCTCACTTCCATCCTTCACTCTTTATCTTTCCTTTTCACATTCTTGCTCTTGCCCTCCTTCCTGCTCTCCTTTCTTCCTATCCTCCCTATCCCTTCTGCCTTCTCTCACTCTATTCACTCTGCCCTCCTTCTTGCTCTCTCTCTCATCTGCCATCCCTGTCTTATATACCTTCTTACTCCCTCCTACCCTCCCTTTCCAGCTCTCTCTTCTGTTCTTTCACCTTCTTGTCCTCCATCTCTCTTGATCTCTCTCCTTTCTGTTTCAATCTCTCTTCTTTTTGCCCCCCCTTTCAATCTCTCTTCCTTTTGACCTCCCTCTATATCTCTCACACTCCTGGCTTCACTCTCCATCTACCTCCGAATTTTCTCCTCACTTTCTATCTTTCACTCTTTATCTTTCCTTTTCACGCTCTTGCCCTCCTTCCTGCACTCCTTTCTTCCTATCCCCTCCCTTTTAATCTCTCTTCCCTTTGACCTCCCTCTATATCTCTCACAATCCTGGCTTCACTCTCCATCTACCTCCCCATTTTCTCCTCACTTTCTATCCTTCACTCTTTATCTTTCCTTTTCACACTCTTGCTCTTGTCCTCCTTCCTGCTCTCCTTTCTCCCTATCCTCCCTATCCCTTCTGCCTTCTCTCACTCTATTCACTCTGCCCTCCTTCTTGCTCTCTCTCTCATCTGCCATCCCTCTTTTCTGCCTTCTTACTCCCTCCTGCCCTCCCTTTCCAACTCTCTCTTCTGCTCTCTTTCACCTTCTTGTCCTCCATCTCTCTTGTTCTCTCTCCTTCCTGTCCTCTCCTCCTCTAGCCCTTTTTCTCCTTCCTGCCCTCTCTCTCCTACCTGCCGCCCTCTCCTTTCTGACCTCTCTCATACACTCCTACCTTCTCTCCTGCCTTCCCACTCCTTCTTGCCCTCCCTCCCCTTCTGTCTCTTTTCTTTTCTGCCCTCCTCTCTCCTGCCCTCTCTTCCTTTTGACCTCTCTTCCTTCTTCCTTCTTACTCCTGCCCTCCTACATGCCCTCCCTTTCCCTTCTGTCCTTTCTCTTTCTTGCCCTACCTCCCTCCCACTCCCTCCTTTTCCCTCCCTCCCATGATGTTCTGCTGTCTTACCTTTGCTTTCAATCTCCTTCTCACAACTTCTCTCTTTGGCACTCTATCACCCTTTATACTTCTTGGCCTCTCTTCTGCCCTCCCCTCCTTCTTGTTCTTCCTCTCTTTTGCCCCTCTCCCTGCTCTCCACCACCTTCATGACCATTCTCTCTCTTTGCCCTTGATTTTCTTTCCTCACCCTACATCCCTCCTACCTCCTCTTTTCTTTTTAACATCTCTCCTTCTCCTGCCATTCCTCTCCATCCTGCCCTCACTCTCCCTCCTGCACCCTCTATCTCTTATTCTTTCATTTTCTCTACCTCCACTATCTCTCTTAACTTCTATATATATCACTTCTTCTCTTGCACTCAGTCTCCATCTCTCTCCCTCTTGTCCTCTCTTTATCTTACACTCTCTCCTTCTTGCCCGCTCTCTCCTGTCTTTACTCTCTACAATGCCCTCTCTCTTGACCTCTCTTTACCTCTATCCTCCCTCTCCATCTTTGTCCAACATCTCCATCTCTCTTTTCTTATACACTCTCTCTTTTGCTCAGTCTCTCTCTCCTTCCCGCCTTCCCTCTCCATCCCTCTCCCTCCTGCCCTCCCTCTCCTTCCTACACCCTCTTCTTTTTGCCCTCTCTCCTTCCTTCCTTCTTACTCCTGCCATCCTTCCTGCCCTCCCTTTCCCTTATGGTCCTTGCACCACAGCCAAAATGTACAACACGGGCAAACCTACAAAGGAAAGAGAAAAGATATTAGGATCGAAAAGCAAATATGAGCTCACAAGAGACGGGCAAACCTACAAAGAAAACAGAAAATAGATATTAGCAGCGAATACGTTCTAATAGCTTAACATACAGAGTGAAAACACAACGTGCAAAGCGGCCCAACAGAGCTCACAGGTTATGGGCAAAACTACTTAGCAGCTCACACGACACGGGCAAACCTACAAAAGAAACAGAAAAGAGACATTAGGAGCGAATAGGAGAAAATAGCTTACATGCAAAAGGCATAAAGCAAGCGTTTTACAAACACCAAAATAAGACCAAATGGCTTACCTGCCCATCCTTGCACCATGGGCAAAGCGAACTATGCACTACAGTACACAGAGCTATAAGGACACAACCAAAATGTAAAACACAATTGTAAACAAAATGCTCCTTACCTGATTGCTTTGTGGTAACTTAAATCTTGCCGCCAACTCCAGCAACAAACAGTTCTAAAAAGAACAAAACATGGTGAGACAAAAAAAAGAGATGGCATACGCCCATTGCCGCAATGACAATCAGAAAGGAGTTGAGAAGGACGAAATCGTGGGAACGGCTACGAATCTGGTCCGGCATGACAGACACATCTGTCTTACAATGTCTAGCCTCCAATTCAGAAGCTAGCTAATGAAAGACAGAGGCAGAACAGAAGCAACATACTCAACTGAAATGATTACGCCTCTCTCCGACTACTGCCCACCCTTCTGCCCTCCCCCTCCATTCACCCTCAATCTCCCTACTGCCCCCTCTGCCTTTTATGCTTTCCATCTCCCTTTCTCCACCATCTCTCCATCAATTCTTCTCTTGTCCTCAGTCTCCATTTCTCTCTCCCTCTTGCCCTCTCTTCATCCTACACTCTTTCTACCTCATCCCTCTGTCTCTCCTATCTTCACTCTCTCTCAGGCTCTCCTTCTCTCTCCTGCAGCCTCTCTTTCTACTTTCTTCTCCCTCTTGCCTTCAGTCTCCATCTCCCTCCTTATATTATGCTCCCTCTACATCTCTCACACTCTTTCCTTCACTCTCCATCTCCCTCCCCATATTCTCATTACTCTCTATCCTGCACTGCTTATCTTTCTTTTTCACTCTCTAGCTCCTGCCCTCTTTCCTGCTCTCTTCTTCTTTTCTGTTGTTCCTATCCCTTCAGCTTTCTCCCGCTCTATTTCCTCTGCCCTCCCTCTTGCTCTCTCTCTACTGCCATCCATATCTCTTCTTACTCCCTCCTGCCCTCCCTTTCCACCTCTCTCTTATGCTCTTTCACCTTCTTATCCTCCATCTCTCTCTTGTTATTTCTCCTTACTGTTTCAATCTCTCTTCCTTTTGCCCTTCCTCTACATCTCTCACACTCCTGCTATCCTGCACTCACTTCCTTTTGACCTCTCATCCTCCTTACTCCTGCCCTCTTTCATGCCCTCCCTTTCCTTTCTGCCCTCTCTCTTGCTCTCCCACTCTTTTCTGCCCTCCCACTCCTTCTTGCACTTTCTCATTCCTACCCTACCTCTGTATCCTGCCCTCTCCTCTTTGCATATGCCCTCTCAACATGCGCCATCACTGCACACAGCCTCTCTACACACGGCCTCTGCACATGCCTCTCTCCATATGATCTCTCTGCACAGGTCCATGTGTAGAGAGGGCAAGTGAAGAGAAGGCATGAGTAAAGAGGGCGTGTGCAGAGAGGGTGTTTTCTGGAGAGGGCAAGTACAGAGAGATCAAGTGCAAATAGTGCATATTTAAGAGGGCATGTGTCGAGGCTATAAGTTGACAAGTGCTTATGATGAGAAAGTGAGTGCAGGTGAGAACAAATCTGCAAACTCCAATGGTGTTGCTTACGTGAGGCACTGTCAACTTTTTCACACTTTTTTTTCATTTTTTCAGTGTACATTACTACACTAATACCTGCCCCCTCTCTCCCTTCTACCCTCTCTCTTTCTTGCCCTACATCCCTCCTTCTCACTCCCTCCCTTTCCCTCTCTCCCACTCTGTTTCCCTTTTCACCTCTCTTCTGCTCTCTTTCATGCCCTCCCTTTCCTTTCTGCCCTCTCTCTTGCTCTCCCACTCTTTTCTGCCCTCCCACTCCTTCTTGCACTTTCTCATTCCTACCCTACCTCTGTATCCTGCCCTCTCCTCTTTGCATATGCCCTCTCGACATGCGCCATCACTGCACACAGCCTCTCTACACACGGCCTCTCTGCACATGCCTCTCTCCATATGATCTCTCTGCACAGGTCCATGTGTAGAGAGGGCAAGTGAAGAGAAGGCATGAGTAAAGAGGGCGCGTGCAGAGAGTGTGTTTTCCGGAGAGGGCAAGTACAGAGAGATCAAGTGCAAATAGTGCATGTGTAAGAGGGCATGTGTAGAGGCTATAAGTTGACAAGTGCTTATGATGAGAAAGTGAGTGCAGATGAGAACAAATCTGCAAACTCCAATGGTGTTGCTTACGTGAGGTACTGTCAAGTTTTTCACAACTTTTCTTTCCCTTTTTTCTGTCTACATTACTACACTAATACCTACCCTCTCTCTCCTTCCTACCCTCTCTCTTTCTTGCCCTACATCCCTCCTTCTCACTCCCTCCCTTTCCCTCTCTCCCACTCTGTCTCCCTTTTTACCTCTCTTCCGCTCTTTCACTTTATTGTCCTCCATCCCTCTTTTTTCTCTCTCCTTTGTTTCAATCTCTCTTCATTTTGCCCTCCCTCTACATCTCTCACACTCCTGCCTTTCACTCTCCATCTATATCCCCATTTTCTCCTCACTCTCTATCCTAAACTCCTTTTCTTTTCTTTTAACACTCTCTCGCTCCTGCCCTCCTTCCTGCTCTATTCTTCTTTCCTGTCCTCCGTATCCCTTCTGCCTTCTCTCACTCTATTCCCTCTGCCCTCCTTCTTGCTCTCTCTCTTCTGCCATCCCTCTGCCTTCTTAGTCTCTACTGCCCTCCCTTTCCACCTCTCTCTTCTGCTCTCTTTCACCATCTTGTCCTCCATATCTCTCTCCTTCCTGTCCTCTCCTCCTCTAGCCCTCCTTCTCCTTCCCGCTCTCCCTCACTTACCTGCCACCCTCTCCTTTATGCCTTTCTCACTCTCCTACCTTCCCTCATGCCCTCACACTCCTTCCTGCCCTCCTCCTCTCTTCTGCCTCTTTTCCTTCCTGCCCTCCCACTCTATCCAGCACTCGCTTCCTTTTGACCTTTCTTTTTTCTTACTCCTGCCCTCTTTCATGCCCTCCCTTTCCTTTCTGTCCTCTCTCTTGCTCTCCCACTCTTTTCTGCCCTCCCACTCCTTCTTGCACTTTCTCCTTCCTACCCTACCTCTGTATCCTGCCCTCTCCTCTTTGCATATGCCCTCTCGACATGCGCCATCACTGCACACAGCCTCTCTACACACAGCCTCTCTGCACATGCCTCTCTCCATATGATCTCTCTGCACAGGTCCGTGTGTAGAGAGACCAAGTGAAAAGAAGGCATGAGTAAAGAGGGCGCGTACAGAGAGGGTGTTTTCCAGAGAGGGCAAGTACAGAGAGATGAAGTGCAAATAGTGCATGTTTAAGAGGGCATGTGTAGAGGCTATAAGTTGACAAGTGCTTATGATGAGAAAGTGAGTGCAGGTGAGAACAAATCTGCAAACTCCAATGGTGTTGCTTACGTGAGGCACTGTCAACTTTTTCACAACTTTTTTTTCCTTATTTCTGTCTACATTACTACACTAATACCTGCCCCCACTCTCCCTTCTACCCTCTCTATTTCTTACCCTACATCCCTCCTCCTCACTCCCTCCCTTTATCTCTCTCCCACTCTGTTCTGCTCTCTTACTTATGCCCTCCCTCTCTTTCTTGCCCCCTCTCTCTTCTGCACTCTCATCATCTACCCTCTCTCTGCCTCTCTTGCTCTTCCTCTCTCTTCTGCCTCTGTCTCCTGCCCTCCCCCTCCTTCCTGACCATCCTCTCTTTGCCCTTCCCTTATTTCCTCAATCTACATCCCTCCTCCCTCCCCCTTCCTTTCTGACTTCTCTCTCCTACTCCTACACACCCTCCCCCTCCATCCTGCCCTCACTCTCCCTCCTGTCCTCTCTATCTCTTATTCTTTCCTTCTCCCTTCCTCCACCATCTCTCTTAAATTCCATCTCTATCACTTATTCTCTTGCTCTCAGTCTCCATGTCTCTCCCTCTAGCCCTCTCTCTTCATCCTACACTCTCTCTCCCTCTTGCCCTCTCTCTCACCTATCTTCACTCTCTATCTTGCCCTCGCTCACCTTCTTGCACTCTCTACACATGCACTCTTTACACACACACTCTCTACACACAGTGTATCATACACACTTATAAACCTACAATATAATACAATATATGCTACATTATTCTTTAAAACTTACTCAAATACAGGTTTCATTACTACAAATGCATTAATTAAAATACTCTTTGCTAAATACTTTTAGATAGTAAGTTATTTAAGAACATACAGACACTTTCCTAAGAGCATAGATCAATCTTTTTTTAAACATTATGTGAACTCATTTATAAGGCTTGTTTTCAATATTTACTAGGTTGCCAGTCATATATTGGAGATCAGACTTGAAACATTGTTTGTCAGAACATCATCAGTGAAAACATCACCAAGGTAGAAGTATCTATATTTTGTATATATCCACCTGTAAGTACAGAAATAGTTAGAAAAACAATAGATGCCACACATATCAACACTTAATATATATATATATATATCACTGAAAAAACCATAGGTTATAGACCATATATAGTTAGGAATTCGCATTTACAAAACCTTATTTTACTCACACAAAACCATTGAAATTCCATATATAGTTAGTTGCACTAACTATATATCGCGCACCCGCAATCCACTGCTGATGATGTCACATATTACATCATTCATGACATGGTCAGTGACATCACTGATGACATCACTGATGCCATCTCAAATGACATCACTGATGACATCTCAAATGACATCACTGATGACATCACTGATGACATCTCATTTGACATTACTGATCACATCACTGATGATATCATTCATGTGATAATACGATGAACCTCTTCAGACTCTAATATAACCTTAGATACAATCAGTGTAAACAGACACTCACAGACTGTCACTCATCCATGGAGTTACTCACACACCTAGTCAGTCATGCAAAGAATCAATCACACCTCCATTTCCTCAACTATACAGTTATACAAACTTTACTTATTCAAACATATACTAACACATATTTACTCTCTTATACAATCCCTGATACAAGTTCACAATGATCCATACAGCCACTCACACATTCACTGGCTCTTATGCACAGTTATTTATATATGTCAACTCTCACATGTACTGTGTTTTACATATGTACTTACTTTGACATGTAGCACTGAGATATCCATTCACTCACCAATACACTCATGCACACAGTCAACCGCCCATACAGCTGTTTCCACATGCACTTTTGAAACCATACATCTAGTGAATCAACTGCTCACACATCTATGCACAGAGTCATACACCTCCCAGCCACCCACACACACACTCAGTTTCCCATACAAATACTTGGGCAACCAATCAATAACCCATATAGTTACTCATATAGCTACTTATCAACGCATGCAACAGTTTACAGAACAACAGACATAATGATGCACAAATTAAGACAGTTTAGTTAGTCACTAACCCATGCACTCAGTGAGACACATTTAATCACTCACTCATACAGTCAGTCATGCACCTACTAAATCCTTCATCCAGACACTTATACATCCACTCATTCTTCAATATGTAAGACATATTTTAACTTTACAGAAACATACAGTCACTGGATGTTGTCATCAGTGATGTCATCAGTGATGTCATTTGAGATGTCATCAGTGATGTCATCAGTGATGTCACTGACCATGTCATGAATGATGTAATATGTGACATCATCAGCAGTGGATTGCGGGTGCGCGATATATAGTTAGTTCAACTAACTATATATGGAATTTCAATGGTTTTGTGTGAGTAAAATAAGGTTTTGTAAATGCGAATTCCTAACTATATATGGTCTATAACCTATGGTTTTTTCAGTGAATTTTCAAGGTTTTGTAAATGCTAATTCCTAACTATATATGGTCTATAACCTATGGTTTTTTCAGTGAATTTTCAAGGTTTTGTAAATGCTAATTCCTAACTATATATGGTCTATAACCTATGGTTTTTTCAGTAAATATATATATATATACATACATATATAAACATATATCATCTGTATATCTATATAAATACAAACATAAATGCATGCATACATATACTTATATGCATACAGATGCATGTTATTTACATGAAAGTTGAAAAAACACTAATAAAAGCAAAGCTAAAAAGCCACCTCATTACAAACAGAATGGCTTTAACTTAAACGAGGGCGAGATCTATTGCATTTTCAATGCTTGTTTACTTTGGTTCCATCAAGAAGGCATTCAGATGTGTCACACATTTGCCATAAATTCTGAATGTTAGCACTCTAGTTGCACATTAGATCACTGTAGTAAAGCTACTGCTCACCAGGGACGTCTGCTGCTGGTATTCAAAGTGCATGTTTCAGTCTGCATGCCAGAATTTTTTCAATGAAATAGAAGAGGATTTGAGAAGTCACTCAAAATGATCCCTAATTTTTCTTTCTGCAGCACTAATCATACTTTCTATGGCAAAATATACCCCCTCATGTTGTTTCTTTTTAAATTAAATGTTTTAAGAGTTACCACTTTATTCCAATCAAGATGGCTTCAGGTGTGCCATACCTTTGTAATAAGTAGGACTGTTAGCGCTCTAGTTGTTCTTTAGAACACTCTGGGACATTCTGTCATTGGGCTATACTTGGACTACATCTGGGTGATATTTGGGCTACATTTGGGCTCTTTTATCTCTGGTGGCCATTTTGGGAGACTGCATGTCAGAATGTTTTAATGAAATAGAAAAGGATTTGAGAAGTCACTCAAAATATGCCCTAATTTTTCATTCTGCAGCACTAATCATACTTTCTATGGCAAAATATACCCCCTCATGTTGTTTCTTTTTAAATTAAATGTTTTAAGAGTTACCACTTTATTCCAATCAAAATGGCTTCAGGTGTGCCATACCTTTGTAATAAAGAAGGACTGTTAGCGCTCTAGTTGTTCTTTAGAACACTCTTAGAGGCTGCAGTAGAACACAAAGGAATCAACTGACAGTCTCTGTCCTTGTTGGATGTACATGTTTTACTGAGAATGTCAGACTTCATTTTCACATGACTGAGAAAGATAATGTGAATTTACAGAAAATATGCTTTCAGTTTAGCTTATAGATCCCCTTCCAAACCACTGTGCGAAAATCATGAGATATTAGTTTTCTTTCAAACAATATTCATGATATCACAGCAGAAGGTTTTTTCACATGGTAAAATCACCTTAGAACCCACCACAATTCCTAAAACGAGTATGGTACCATCAACAAATGATTTATAATGTAACTAAAGTCCTAAAACCCTCTATTAACTACAATGCTTTTTAATGAGGTGCTATCATGTATATTGGTCCCAAGATGGCTGCCAACACTTCTTGGATGAAGTGCTGACAGCCAATCAGATCAGATGTGTGGTTAGGCTCCGCCCAGATATATATCTTTTTTTGAACCTAAATTACTCAAAATCCACTGGAGCACATATATTGAGACCTAGCAAAGGCACATCGGGCTAACAGTCCCTACAATTTTGCCAAGTTTCGTGCAAATCCATTCAGCCGTTCGAGCTAAAAGTGAGGCCAACCGCCCTATGGAAATTAACATGGGAAAAACGCGTTTTGGGACCCCCCTTTTTTCTCGGCCCCCCCTTGATGAAACCCCCCCAAATTGTCAGGGGCTGCTCAGAAACAAAATGTCCAATTTTATCCATGTTGCTTTCAATTCACATGTGCTGTGTACAGCACATGTGAATTGAAAGCAACATGGATAAAATGTTCCAAACGAAAAATCTTTTAAAAAAATGGAGATTAATTAAAATGCGCTGTATAAAATAATGCAATTCTAGTAAATGAGGATATTTTCCTAGCAGCATATTAGATTGTGGATGGTGAATTAACCATTTAAAGATGGCTGCCAAATGCAAATGAATTTAGTGTGCCTCTTTTATGTTTACTATTTTAACATGTGATGTTTTTTGAATGTCAACTTTATTTAAACTCTGAAAAATGGCTCCGTTGGCGAGCACTGACGAAGGCGGCAACGCCGAAACGCGTTTGCTTGTTAGCTGTGTGTGTGCGCAGAAAATAAACTGAAGCGGAGATCGAGAAATTGGGCTGGAGTGTCCTCATTTACGTAGCAGTTCCACGGATGGGAACTGTGTGTTGACAATATATATATATATATATATATATATATATATATATATATATATATATATATATATATTATATATCCCAAGAGCCGCTCAGGAAGAACAGACGCAGCGTGATGTCTCCAGCATGCAACGATAAGCAGACACGAGCCCAAATTGAGTGCAAAAAGTAGTGTTTATTCTTCTTATTCGGCCATTACGCGTTTCACCACCGGAGTGGCTTGATCACGTGTGATCAAGGCAAGTCGCCAAAACGCGTTGTGTGAATAAACCAAAGATCTAAGACTACTGGATTGTTTTTGTGGTTCCTGAGAGCGTACGAGATACTGGTATCTTTGTTGGACATAGTTATTTCCGGGTGCTTCACCGGAATGTACACCACTTTTCGATGGGTCACAGCGTTGCAGTAGAAGCAGTTTTGTTTTGGACACATACCATAGATGCCGATATTGTTTGATTAGCAGAATGCTAATCATATACTATCAAATATTGATCCCCAGGTATACCTGGGGATCAATATTTGATAGTTTATGATTAGCATTCTTTGATAGTATATGATTAGCATTCTGCTAATCAAACAATATCGGCATCTATGGTATGTCTGACATGCACGGCTCGCTCCTACGAGGTCCAACATTATCCATAGCCACCAACCAGTATAGATGATTGGATGTACATGCCCACGTGCCGACACTGGCTTACGGTTACCTTAACAACGAGTCTTCCACGCCCTTTGGGGAGGCAGTACATGTGACCATTCCATGCACATCGGCTAAAACTTGGCACTATTTAGCTTGTTTTAAACACTAAGACATGGCTTTTATAAATGGACTTACTGTCTACGCCATCATTATTCACTAACAAGTGACTATCAGGAATTGTGCAGACTTCATTTATGTTTCGTATATGTTACTGGTTTAGTCTGTCATGAGCCTAGATTTACTAAAACTTATTTTTCAGTGATGCACTAAAGTATTGTGTATTATAACATGTATATTGTGTAAACTCATGGATATAATGAAATTACATCTGATAACTCCAAGATGGCGCCACATTACATAGCATTTGTTAGTCCGTCATTTATGTTGATATTACGTAAACAGTAAATACGGCAAACTTTGTGATCACCATTGTGTGAACAAGCACTCATGGAGTGCGAAACGCGTCACGTAGGGCTTATGGCGTGAATAAACCCTACCTTTGCTGACAGACCTACGGTGTGAGCGTGGATTATTTTGCATCTGAGAGCACGCTTGGAACGCCACTTTGAATTATACATATATATATATATATATATATATATATATATCACAGAAAATTTAGATCAATAACAAAATTATTACAATAAGGAATTGCTTTTAAAATTAGTAAAAGATGCTGCACATACTACCCGCAGATTATCATCAAGGCCATAAAAAATTTTCAGCTAATTCAAGAGGGTATCAATGCTTACCAAATAGTACATTTGCAATTTTACACAACTATTCCAAAGATGCCAATACATGGATGAAAGAAGACTTGCATTACATTATGGAATTAGGTGATGCTATATATACAGATATGCATTCAATTCATAAACAAAAACGTATGCATCCTGATGAGTTACCAAACTTTATAGAACACAATAAGACTATGTATTCACTTAAGCTTAAAGAACCTTCTTATGGAGACATATTACACCAATTTGACCCTTCTTTGCCAAATTTACAAACAACATTAAAACATGCACTTGATTTAAACTCAGGTGTTTTAATTTGCATGGAAATTTAGGTTATATCCATTTTTAAAACAAATAATTCATTCTTTGTATTTGACTCACATAGTCGTGATAGCACTGGAATTCCTCACCCAGATGGAACATGTATTACTATACAGTTCACATTTGAAAAACTTTTTGAGTACATCACAAATCTGGCACACTATCTTAAGAAACCAAATATAAATTCCGTACTCTATGAATTAACTCCAATACAGCTTAGTAGGAGAAAAAAAGAGTCACTTCAAAAAGCAATGGTAATTAATGAACAAAATCGGAATGCTGTAGCACCTAAAAATCTTTATGTGTATTCTACTAAAGTAAGTCCGAATTTTTTCACACAGGCATTTCAAACACGGATAGAAACTGCAAAACAAATCATTTACAAATCTAAATGTAAACAAAACACATTTGGTTATACAGAACAGCCACTACTATCTTTACATAATACTCCTAGTACTACTACATATTCCAGTACACTTTTAACTCCAACAACAACACCTAAGGATATACATAAAACAAACAGCAAAAACATAACTGCAACACAATATACTAATACACCACAAGACACTATTATTACTAACACATATGCAAGTATACTTAAGAAAACAGTTAAAGGCAACACAGAAAGAGAACATATTAGTAGCACACACATAAATGTACAACATCACACAATATCAGCAAATAATTTACATACCAACACATATTCAAGTAATTGCTATCATACACCTAAACCTATTACTGAAAGTAATGCCATAATACTTTCTGAAAGTATAGACAATAGCACATTGCACAACAAGCAAACTAACACACATAATACCAACATACATCAACATATTTTAACAGAAGCACAACAAGGATTAGCTTTTTTAAATAACACACATACACAGGAAACAATTACACATAATGCAAATAGTATACAATATACACAGTCTTTACAAAATAGTATATTTGCTATTCTACAGAACTACTGTAAACCAGCATATATTTGGGATACTGTAGATTTACAATGTATTATGAATCTCGGAGATGCTTTGTACACAGACATGCATTCTATTAATATACAACATTGTATGCAACCTCAAAATTTACCTAATTATATAGATAGCAATGACATAGTATATTCTATTAAGCTGAAGACTTGCTTTAAAGACGAAGTAACAAAATCAGCACAAACTTTACATAGTAAATTGGTAACGACATTAGCTTCTACAATTAATTCGTAAAATGGTGTATTGATCTGTATAGGTAAATATACAATTGCTATATTTAAAACTATACATCCATACTTTATATTTGATTCACAGAGCCAAAATGAAAATGCAATACCACGCCCTAATGGAACATGTATTGCTATACCAATGGACTCTATTATTCTTATTATGGAATACATCATATAGTTAGCTGATAGAGAAAAGATTACAAATTCAGCAAGTGTTACTTTAGAGTTCACTACAGTGAACATAAAAAAATTAGCTAAATATTATTACGGAAGACACAACAAAACCATAAAAATGAAAAAGTATAAGTATATAAAAAGCATATATGTCCATAAGACACCTATATCTCTAAATGCATTACCAGAGATTCCTTTAAGTAACTTACAAGTAGAAAGTACTATAATAAACACACAAAGCAGCAATAGTCAAGCCAATACGCTGCATTTACCAACACACACTAATTTGCATTCACACATAGCTATTACCAATACTGATATATTAAACACAATAACAACCAATAATGATTCAGAAACTCAAACAACAAATAGTCTACAAAATCAACAAAATATCAGGAATAGGAAAAGAAAACATACACAACGCACAGAAAATGCACTTAATAATAGCATGAATAATACAGATCAAACAACAAATGATATAATTAGTATATTCCATGCTGAAATAAGATATGGTCCTGAGTACACTTGCACTATTTGCAATCAACTATGGCATAAGCAAAGTCTACTAAAAACAAACAATATTAGTAAGCGGGCAAAATTCATAGAATGTAACATTAGCAAATATACAACTGATGAGATATGCCAAACATGTTACACGTATATTTGTAAGGACAAAATACCTCCATGTTCAGTTTATAATGGGATGACATTCCCAGATATCCCACCAGTATTACACTTGCATAACTCAGAAGAAAGATTAGTATCACCAAGAATACCTTTTTTACAAATTAAAACATTACCACGTGGATTCCAAAAATCCCTATCAGGTGCTGTAGTAAATGTACCTGCTGATGTTATGACAACTGTAACTGTTTTACCAAGACAAATGAATGATAACATGACAATTCCTATAAAATTAAAAAGAAAATTAAGTTATAAATCTTATACCCATTTCAAAAATGTTAGACCTAACAAAGTAAAACGTGCAGCTTTATATTTAGCAACTACTAGCAGTTTGTTTCAAGAATATGGAATAACTATTAATAAAGATTGGGATTATACCACACAAGATATACAGTCTTGTGATGAGACTTCAGATACAAATAATACATCTGATTCTTCAGACAACATTCCAGCAGGAAATTTAGATACTATGTTAGATAATGAAACAATTACTACAGAAACAAATAATATTTTAAGTTTAGCACCTGCAGAATATAACACCCCAAGAGGCTTATATGAAGACAAAGATTCTGAATATTTAGCATTCCCAACTATAATTTGCGGGAAACGAAGGCCAACTAATAAAGAAAGGCATGTACCAATACATTACAGCACAATCTGTCAAGCAGAAGTAAGAAGTAATGATCCAAGAGTAGCCAAGTCTATTACTAATATTTTCTTTAAAGTAAAAGCATTACACATTAAACAAATACAGAGCAAAATATTTATCTTGCTTATAAAATACTTTACTAATGGAAACATTATAACTGCAAAAGACATAAAAGATAAATTAGATACTATTTTACAGTTTAATGAAGGGTACAAAATCCTTAAAACAATACGTAGTTCACCACCATATTGGGAGCAATGCAAAAAAGACCTCTTTGCTATGATTAGACAATTAGGATTACGAACGTTTTTTTTAACATTATCAGCAGCAGAAACTAAATGGTATCACTTAATTAACATATTATTGCGTATAAAAAAACAACCAGAATGCACAAAAGAAGAATTTGAAAATATGTCATGGGAAACTAAATGCAAATTAATCCAGCAAAATCCCATTACATGTGCAAGACATTTCGACTTCCAAGTTAGGAAATTATTTAATTGTATTTTATTGCATGAAAGTAATCCAATTGGCAAAATTATTGATTACTTTTATAGAGTGGAATTCCAGCAATGTGGATCACCACATATACATGCTATAATATGGATCAAAAATGCCCCTCTATATGAAAGTTCAGATATAGATGAAGTCACTACTTTCATTATTAAGTATGTTACATGTGCAAAATCTCAAGATCCAGCTATACAGTCTTTACTACCCCTACAAAGACATGGCCATACCAAAAACTGCTGTATCAAACATAAAAGAATATGCAAATATCATTATCCCAGATATCCAATGCTTGAAACTTTTATCCTAGAACCAATAGAACTAGACAAAACAGATACAGAGCTCTTACAGCAAATTGAACTAATACATCTAACTATAAACAGCCAAGAATTCCAAACTTATACTTTTGAACAGTATTTACATACTCATGGACATAGATCTAAAACAATATACTTTATGTATACGATCTGTAATACAAAAAAATACTATTTTCCTAAAAAGGACACCAGCTGAATGCTTTATAAATAAATACAATCCAACTATTTTGCAAGCATGGCAAGCAAACATAGATATACAATACATTTTAGATGCATATGCATGTGCTGTGTATATTGTATCATATATAAGTAAATCACAGCGAGGAATGAGCAAATTAATTGCCCAAGCTGCTAAAGAAGTACATCACAATCCAAGTATTAAAGAACAACTTAAGCATATAGGTAACACCTTTTTAAACTGTAGCGAAATAAGTGCACAAGAAGCAGCCTATCTTACACTTCAAATTCAATTACGGAAAAGGTCTAGATCTTTTGTATTTATTAATACAAGTCCTAATGAAAAGCGTACATACTTATTAAAAGACCTTGAAACCATCAATTCGTTACCAGATACATCTTGTAAAATACAATATGATAATATTATAGTGAGGTACAGCAAACGCCCTAATAAATTAGAAACATGTACATTGGCTGACTATGCATCTATGTATAATGAAAAGAAAAAATGTTTAAAAAAAACAAGAAACAGGGCATGACAATTTCCTTACTGAAAATAACTTCCATAGCTCAGATGACAAAGAACTTGAGATAAATTTACTAGACGAAACAGACTACATAAAAAGAAAAAAAACAAGAATAATTCGCTATTGCAGATTTAATGTCAAAAATGACTCAGAAAATTACTAGAGAGAATTGCTAATGCTTTTTTACCCATGGCGAAATGGAGATCTGATAATTAATAATAACGAAACATATTATGAACGCTATCTACAACTTAAAGATACAGTAGACTTTAATCATAATAAATATAATAAGCATAATAGACAACTAACAACTGCTAGCAATGAAAACAGTGTATTAAATACATTAATACCACCAATAGAAAGTGAAGCAGATGACCCCATATCCCATGAAATGCAAGATAATGAAAGGCCATTATATGACCTATCATTTGATTTAGGCATTAGAAGTACAAGTATAGAAGAAACACTAACAAATAAAATAATGCCAAAGGAGCAATATGACAGTATAATGCAAAATCTTACAGCAGAACAACTTAACTTTATATATCATCATTTGCATTGGGTTAAAACAAAAGAAACACCCTGCTACACATTTTGTACTGGTGGTGCAGGAGTAGGCAAAAGCTTCCTTATTACAGCACTTTACCAAACATTTGTGCGTTATTACTATACAAAAGCAGGAGAAACCCCAGATAACATATATGTATTGCTTACAGCTCCAACAGGCAAAGCAGCATATAACATTCAGGGCAAGACACTACATAGTACCTTTAAAATACCAATTTCACAAACACTAACTCATAAACAGCTAACTCATGAACATAGATGTACACTACAAAGTGAGCTAATGCATCTAAAATTGCTAATAATAAAAGAAATATCAATGGTGGGGGCTAATGTATTCAATTTCATACATAATAGACTACAAGAAATAAAAATGTCTAATCTCCCTTTTGGCGGAATATCTATTTTAGCAATAGGAGACTTTTATCAATTAAAGCCAGTTTTTGACACATACATATTTGACAATCCGAAACATTCATACAGGCCAGTAAGTACCAATTTATGGCAAACACATTTTAAGTTATTTGAGTTAACTAAAATCATAAGACAGCAAAATGATTTAGCATTTGCTGAACTACTAAACAGATTAAGAGAAGGGAAACAAACTAATGAGGATATAAGACAGATACAAACACGAGAAATAGAACCACCTGAAAACATTAGCAAAACTATCCCATATATTATGGGAACTAACAATGAAGTGAATAACATAAATAGTGCAGTTGTATTAGAACATATAACACAATAAACACTTTACACAGCTACAGCAATAGATACAGTTGCATCGAACCTAAGTGAAGTAGTAAAAAAAAAATACTAAACCAGTTACCAGCAGACAGTACTAAAACAATGGGCCTGCCATCAATATTACATATTACATTACAATTCAGATACGACTTAACTTGCAATATAAATGTCAATGATGGATTAACAATAGGTATAGTGGAATTTGTAGAAACAATCAATAACAGCCCAAGTGTAATTTGGGTGAGTTTTGATAAAGAAACAGTTGGAAAACTAACAAGACAAGCAAACAGACACATATATCACAGTAACATTTTGCCTCATTGGACACGAATTCATGCTATAACACGACATTTTCAATTTGCACAAAAATATATAACAATTATACGCAAACAATTCCCATTGTGCCAATCATCTGCACGTACTATACATAGGACACAGGGAGAAACTATAGAACCACTTTACATACACTTTAACAATAGCCATTTCTATCTGCACTCCTGGCTCAGCCCAAGATAATTCCATTTAGCTTCGGACCCCACTGCTTGAAAATAACCGCTTATACGGACGATATAGCTATCTACTCATCAAATGTCATAACAGCATTTGAGGGTATTATGGTCGAAGCAGAAAAATTCGGCAATGTTTCTGGCTATAAATTAAATACGAATAAAACTCAGTTAGTGGTTAACTATAAACTCTCGGGAGGAATTATGGGGGTTTGTAGGGTGGCCAACTATCTGGGGGTAAAAATGTCATCTAAGATTAATGATATAATTCCCATTAATTATGATACGCTGGTTAAATCAACTAAACAGCTTCTTAAAAAATGGCATAAAATTCCATTAAACATTATAAGCAGAATAAACGTAATTAAAATGAAAATTTTGCCGAAATTTCTTTATCTTTTCCGTTCTATCCCTCTGGCACTTAACAATATTTTTTTCAAAAAGTTAGATGGAATTTTTAGTAGCTTTATTTGGGGTTATAAGAAAGCTCGAAAAAGTTTATCTTCATTAAAAGGATCAACTGATATGGGTGGTCTCTGCTTCCCGGACTTCAAACTTTATTTTTGGGCGACTTTTATAGGCCGCCTTCGTTCCCTTCTTAACCCTGAGTTAAAAATTTTATTTTTTCATACTATAATGCTGAATCTGGAAGCAAGAATGTTTCTCCTTAGATTGAATGACCCAAATGTCTACAAAAGAGTCAAATTTAAGACAGCACGAGATACAGCTAAGATCTGGTTTAGTATGATGCGTTTTTGCAAGACCTCCTTTTTTCATTCAAAATTGAGGCTTTGGGATAACCCAGGACTCCCGGGGATATTTAATGATAGTAGGACTAGAGTTTGGGCAACCCATGGTATTCTAACCTTAGGAGACATGTATGGTGCTTATGGATTTCTAGATTTTGAGACTCTTAAACGTTTGTACCATCTTACGGAGTCTATGAGGTTTAAATATATTCAGGTACATGATTTTCTGATACGTCGGATGAAAATCTTAACTGTCTCAGAATCTGATATCTGGGATTGCCTCTACTCTTCTAAAACTAAATCTGTAATAAGTACTGGCTATAACTGTTTAACCTCTTATATAAAACAAGATTGCTCTAAATTAGCGGAGAAGTGGAGCTCTAAACTCGGATTGATGATCTACTCGGATCAGATTTCTCATTCTCTTTCTAAAATTAACGGTTTGGTTCATTCAGCTAGTCTTCGACTACAACAGTTTAAAATGTCTTGTCTGTTATATCATACCCCGGAAGTGATTCTTAAATGGTCTTCAAACCCATTATATACTGACCGCACTAAATGCCCCAAATGTGATACAGTCGGTGCTAATATAGAACACATGTTATTTTCCTGCCCGCAATTGAAGGATTTTTGGCATAATTTGGATAAAGCTCTGAAGCTTAAACTAATAAAACCACCAGTATTATCAGCTTCAAGTGTACTTTTAGATATACACAGTACTACGCTACCTCAAAAAGCTTTAATTACTATTTTGTTATCCTGTGCCAAACTTACCATAGCTCGGGCATGGATCTCTCCCCAGCCACCGCAGATTATGCAGTGGTGGTCTCTGGTTAATGAAATCCACAATATGGAAGCCGGATTAGCCCGTATTAGGGGTACCAGGGCAATGCTTAATTTTGAGAAAATTTGGGGCAACTTTATATAATTTTTTTTTCTGTGGGGAATATGCTTCTTTTTATAATGTATGAACTTATGTATATATACATTTTTTTCTTTCTTTCTTTTTTTGTGTGGTTTTTATGCCTTTCTGTATAAATACTATGTATACATTCTGATGGTATATTGTTCTTGCTTGAGTTTCACTATGTGCTGTTAATAAAACATATTTTAAAAAAAACAATAGCAAAGTACATCATTTGCATTACGTAGCTTTAAGCAGAGCTAAATCATTAGCCAACATATATGTAAAAAACTTCCAGCAAGACAAAATAGCTGTTCATCCAAAAGTACATGAAGAAATGACACGCTTACGCACAGACATGCAATTGCACATATCAGTACCACAGTTAGAGTGCTATAACGAACACTGTAACATAATTGTGCATAACATAAGATCCCTGCAAAAAAATTACACTGCTATAAAATCTGACAAAATATCATGAATAGTGACATAATATGCCTGACTGAGATAAATACAACTAGAATAGCAGATATGAATAGTTTTTTACAAGAACAATATCATCTAGTAATATTTGATAAATTTAACAATCAGCAAACAAAACATGGAATTGCCATTTATTACAGAAAAAACATTTGCTTATTACCAATATATGAAACACTACATGAAGTCGACATTTTATATTTAACTCAGCATCTTAATAATTGTGACTACTTATTTGTGACACTATACAAACCACCACATGTACGTCTACAAACATTATTACAAGTAGTGTGGGAGCGACAGAGTTTGGGAGCAACGGATTGACAGTGTAGTAGTGTGGGAGCGATGGATTGACAGAGTGTGGGAGTGTAGTAGCGACGCTGTCGCTCCCACACCCTGTCAATCCCACACTCTGTCGCTCCCACACTCCTACACTGTCGCTCCCACACTCCCATACTCTGTCGCTCCCACACTCCCACACTCTGTCGCTTCCACACTCCCACACTCTGTCGCTCCCACACTCTGTCGCTCCCACACTCTGTCGCTCCCACGCTCTGTCGCTCCCACGCTCTGTTGCTTCCACACTCTGTCGCTCCCACGCTCTGTCCTCCCACGCCCACACTCTGTCGCTCCCACGCTCTGTCGCTCCCACACTCTATCGCTCCCACGCTCTGTCACTCCCATGCACTGTCGCTCCCACACTCCAACACTCTGTCGCTCCCACGCTCTGTCACTCCCACACTCTGTCACTCCCACGCTCTGTCGCTCCCATGCACTGCCACTCCCACGCTCTGTCGCTCCCACACTCTGTTGCTCCCACACGCTGTCGCTCCCACACTCTGTCGCTCCCACACTCTGTCGCTCCCACACTCCCACACTTTGTCGCTCCCACACTCCCACACTCTGTCGCTCCCACACTCTGTCACTCCCACACTCTGTCCCTCCCATGCTCTGTCACTTCCACACTCTGTCGCTCCCACGCTCTGCCGCTCTCACGCCCACACTCTGTCGCTCCCACGCTCTGTCGCTCCCACACTCTGTCGCTCCCACGCTCTGTCGCTCCCACGCGCTGTCGCTCCCACGCTCTGTCACTCCAACACTCCCACACTCTGTCGCTCCCACACTCTGTCGCTCCCACACTCTGTCGCTCCAACACTCTGTCGCTCCCATACTCTGTCGCTCCCACACTCCCACACTCTGTCGCTCCTGCACTCCCACACTCTGTCACTCCCACACTCCCACACTCTGTCGCTCCCACGCTCCCACACTCTGTTGCTCCCACACTCTGTCGCTCCCACACTCCCACACTCCCACACTCTGTCGCTCCCACACTCCCACACTCTCTCGCTCCCACACTCTGTCGCTCCCACACTCCCACACTCTGTCGCTCCCACACTCCCACACTCTGTCGCTCCCACACCCCCACACTCTGTCACTCCCACACTCCCACACTCTGTCGCTCCCACACTCCCACACTCTGTCGCTCCCACACTCCCATACTCTGTCGCTCCCACACTCTGTTGCTCCCACACTCCCACACTCTGCCGCTCCCACACTCCCACACTCTGTCGCTCCCACACTCCCACACTCTGTCGCTCCCACACTCCCACACTCTGTCGCTCCCACACTCCCACACTCTGTCGCTCCGACACTCTGTCGCTTCCACATTCTGTCGCTCCCACACTCCCACACTCTGTCGCTCCCACACTCTGTCGCTCCCACACTCCCACACTCTGTCGCTCCCACACTAAATATTTCAATTTGTCTTACAGGAAGAAGAAACAAAAACGATTTTTGTCGCTGGCCAAGAAACAAAACTTAAATCAATAACAGTAAACGATACAACTGACTCAATCAAAATAACCCTTTGGAGAGATGCCACAGATTTCCCAATACAAATCGGCTCCTACGTCAAAATAACTCACCTAACCGTGCACAAATTTAACAACAATAAAATATTAAATACAACGCGGAATACACAATTTCAAGTAAGTAAAACTATTTATACAATATTATACCTTCATTTACTACTACATCTATAATAAAAACGTTTTCTAACTTTCTAATACTCTAATAACACAATACCAATAACTCTGCAACTTACTCATTACTATATACAACTATAGCTCTATAATCAATTTCTACTAATCACGACTACAAGAGTAAATAATACTCTCTCCTACTTAATACACTACTAGCACTTTACTACTCACTCTTTACTACTCCCTACTTAAAACTAACACTTTACTACTCTAAAAATAATGCTCTAGACAACTCACTTTTCACAAATAAAAATTACCTACTCTCCATTTACTACTCTCACTTTCATACTCACACTTTACTCCAAGATTTTGCAATACCACTCTAATACTCTATATACTACTCACTCTACTACTGTACTATATACTCAACAAATATATAAAAATGCACCCACAAATATCTAATCCCTCTTTACCAACTCTATTAAACTAACTACTAATCTCAAATAAGCCTATACTAATAACTCTACACTATATGGTACTCCCTAAAAACGTAAACTATATACTACTCCTTTTACTACTCAATACTACTAAACTCACTAATACTCTCTACTACAAACTTCACTAATACTACTAATGCTACTCACCATTAATACTACTTAATACTAACACTTTAATACTCACTCTCTACAATTTACTTAAAAAATACCTCAAATACTCTACAACACTAAAAAAGCCTATATTAATAGCTACTCTGTCTACTAATAACTCAACTAGTCACCACACACAGTACTGTATTCAATACTTACCATACAACTCCACAACTAACTAATATTACCTAATACTCACTATATAATAATACCTCTTTTAACTACTACTAACTCTAACACTATCAGCACACTCTCTAGCCCTTTACTAAAGACTATATCATAATAACTAAGTAATATATTTACTCACATAAATGCTATCTTCAATTACCTTCACCATGTATTAACTTAATTTGTCCCGAAATATAACGATTTTTTTTTCTTTAGGTCAACAAAAAAAAACCAGTAAAAAAAAAAAATAATACAGCAACTAACACATTTCTTTTTTCTTCACAGAAAATACAACCGCCACAAGAAGAAATTAAGTTAACAATATAAGCAATCGAAAAAACAAATCAAGAACAGTGTACTATTACAATACAAATTGAAAATGCAGAAAACTGTCAAAACGTTGACATAAATAATACAGTTCTGATGGACTACTTCAATATACTAGCCGACGTTGATGACTTGGAAGAAGCATTAATAGAACACCTACCAAAAACAGTTAATGTGATTTTCCAAAATGGATACATCATACAAATACTTAACTAATAAAATACTGCACAAAACTTTGCTTTGATAAAAAGTAATAAAAAAATACAATATATTTACTTTAATAAAACATGTTAAACTTTTTTTCTTGTCTGTTCATTATTATATACAAAGTACATAAATATATATTACTGTGCTATCATATATATTACAGCTCTAAACAAAATGCTAACATGCTTTATGAAATAACTTGTATTATAATTCAATGTGCATCTGCAAATAATTGCATTATAAATGCAATCCATATTTCTGTGTAAAGTAAAACACATCAAAGTTTTACACATATTTCAAAGAAGATACAAAAGACCATTTGTCAAAAGCAATACCAAAAGCTCAAACTTCAACAAAGGCGAAACCATTGCATTGTAAATCACAGGCAGGGTGGGAAAACAAGATAAAATAACATTTAGTGTAATTTAAAAAATGTTAACCTCGGACAGCCAGTTAGTGATATTACGGAGAGTGTGCAGAGTGAGTGTGTAGAGTGTGAGTGCAAAGTGTGAATGCAGAGTGAGTGTGCAGAGTGCACAGTATGAATGCAAAGTGAGTGTGTAGAGTAGTGAGGGCAGAGTGCAGAGTAGTGAGTGCAGAGTGCAGAGTAGTGAGTGTGCAAACTAGTAAGTGCACAGTAGTGAGTGTGCAGACTAGTGAGTGCACAGTAGTGAGTGTGCAGATGAGTGAGTGCAGAGTGTGAGTGCAAAGTGAGTGTGCAGAGAAGTGAGTGTGCCGAGTAGTGAGAGTGCAGAGTAGTGAGAGTGCAGAGTAGTGGGAGTGCAGAGTAGGGAGAGTGCAGAGTAGGGAGTGCAGAGAAGGGAGTGCAGAGTCTGGAGTGCAGAGTAGGGAGTGCAGAGTCTGGAGTGCAGAGTGGGGAGTGCAGAGTGGGGAGTGCAGAGTGGGGAGTGCAGAGTGCAGAGTGCATAGGGAGTGCAGAGTGCATGGGGAGTGCAGAGTGCATAGGGAGTGCAGAGTGCATAGGGAGTGCAGAGTGTACAGGGAGTGCAGAGTGCTAGGGAGTGCTAGAGAGTGCAGAGTGAGTAGGGAGTGCTAGAGAGTGCAGAGTGAGTAGGGATTGCTAGGGAGTGCTAGAGAGTGCAGAGTGAGTAGGGAGTGCTAGGGAGTACTAGAGAGTGCAGAGTGACTGCAGAGATTAAGCTAATGGCAATGTAAATGACAATGCCATTTATTTATCTGTTTTCAAAGCCAACACATAAATAAAAATGTTGTCATTTACAATGCCAATAACTCTAACTTTTCCAAAGGCAAAACCATTGCATTGTAAATGCTTGTTTTAAACTGTGCACGTTTCAGGCGCTCTTCCAATTCTAACTTCGTATTGTATTTTGCACACTTTGTTGAGTAAGTTTGAGAGTTACAGTTTCCATGAACTAATTGGAATATAGGGCCAGAAAAGGAAGTATTTTATGCTATCCCGAATAGAAAACCCCAAGAATTGAAGCAGAGTCGTTATAAACCAGAATGATATTTAAACATACAAAGCGCATATGCTGTGCTCCAAGACGTGTTGTATACAATTCAGTGGCATTACAACCCGCCCACACATACCATTAGTTATTTTTGTTGTCACTCTCATTTGCAATCTTTTGATTGCTTAGCTCTTGTAGGCTTCCCTTTCTGACTTCTTATGGCTCATCCCTAAAGCACGGACCAAGTATGTAGTATTTGTTTTTACTCGTCTTTTTGCAAAGCACTATTTTTTTAATCAGCATTTCTGCATTATTCTTGAATGTTCAATGTGCTTTCCTACTTTTAACACATGCATACAGCTTCTTATTTATGTTCCTTTCATCCTATCTACAGTCTCTATTGACTTAAAACTTACTTACACTCACAATTGTATTACTCTATGCCACTCTACTTTACACACTCCACTTTACTCAATGCCACTTCACTCCACTCTATGCCATGCCACTCTATGCCACTCTACTCTATGCCACTCTATTAAACACTATTCAACAACATGCAAAGCCACTCTATGTTATTCTACTCTATGCCACTCTAGGCCATTGCACTTTATGCAACTCATTCTATGCCAGGCCACTCTACTCTATGCCACTCTACTATTTGACATGCCAGTCACTAGTTCACTGACCTTACCAGCGAGGTCGTTTGGAAATCCCTTTTCAAGGATCAACGCAACAGCTTGCCGGATCCAATGCGCGGGTCCCGCTTCGCCGGGGAGGCCCTCTGTATCCACAGACCTGTTCCTGACATTGAGGTTTGCTGGGGGTGTGTGTGGGCCAAAGGCAGGGCTGCGAGTGGCGCTACAGGGACTCCAACTCCCAGGAGTCCCTGCTCAGCTGACCGGCACCACATGGACCTCTCTCCCTGCTTGCCCCGCCCCCAGCGCACCTGAAGCAACAAAAACCATCCCGCTTTAGCCCCCTTTGGGAATCACTAGTTCACTGACCTTACCAGCGAGGACGTTTGGAAATCCCTTTTCACGGATTGCCACAACAGCTTGCCGGACCCGCTTCGCGGGGGAGGCCCTCTGTATCCACGGACCTGCTCCTGACATCGAGGTTTGCTGGGGGTGTGTGTGGGCCAAAGGCAGGGCTGCGAGTGGCGCTACAGGGACTCCAGCTCCCAGGAGTCCCTGCTCAGCTGACCAGCACCACCTGGACCGCTCTCCCTGCTTGCCCCGCCCCTAGCGCACCTGAAGCAACAAAAAACATCCTGCTTTAGCCCCCTGCGGGAATCACTAGTTCACTGACCTTACCAGCGAGGACGTTTGGAAATCCCTTTTCAAGGATAAATGCAACAGCTTGCCGGACCCGCTGCGCGGCTCCCGCTTCGCCGGGGAGGCCCTCTGTATCCACGGACCTGCTCCTGACATCGAGGTTTGCTGGGGGGGTGTGTGGGCCAAAGGCAGGGCTGCGAGTGGCGCTACAGGGACTCCAGGTCCCAGGAGTCCCTGCTCAGCTGACCGGCACCACCTGGACCGCTCTCCCTGCTTGCCCCGCCCCCAGCACACCTGAAGCAACAAAAACCATCCCGCTTTAGCCCCCTGCGGGAACCACTAGTTCACTGACCTTACCAGCTAGGACGTTTGAAAATCCCTTTTCACGGATCAACGCAACAGCTTGCCGGACCTGCTGTGCGGGTCCCGCTTCGCTGGGGAGGCCCTCTGTATCCACGGACCTGCTCCTGACATCGAGGTTTGCTCGGGGTGTGTGTGGGTCAAAGGCAGGGCTGCGAGTGGCGCTACAGGGACTCCAACTCCCAGGAGTCCCTGCTCAGCTGACCGGCACCACCTGGACCACTCTCCCTGCTTGCCCCGCCCCCAGCGTGTTCTTATTAGTTCCAGTTGGCCACTGCGCGGGAGCGTGCGGGAGCGACCGGGCGAAGACCGGGCCAAGAGCGGGCCCATTGTAGCCCGTTAGAGACCGTGTAAGACCGGACCAGGCCATCCCTCTTAGTTTTCTGTATTATATCAGTATTACTGTTTTGTGCCTATAACTACTTGCAAGGGAATCTAGGAATAATGTCCATGCGAGAAAGTAGAAGTAGGGCTGCCAAAGGGGGGAAACAGTTAACCAGGACCCTTGAGGACTTTATAACCAGGACCAATACTGCCCTAGACATAGAAATCAACAAAATGCAACAGAGAGTATCTATGGAATTAGAAGCAGCAAGAGGATTGTCCCAGGATTCTGCAATGGCCAAGAAATCATCTTTAGGTCACATAGCAACTGTGAAAATCCCTGAGCGCTCGTCTGGTCCAGTACCAATTATAACATTGGCGGATGTGCATCACACTTCAGATATAACCCCCCTTGTGTCAGCCCCTAGTCCACCCACCAACCAGAGTTTATCTTTGGATGTGGTGGACCTGGTACCGGGGGTACCCACAGAGACAATTCCCATGGGAAATGGGGCGTGTGTGAATAATTTGTGTGACACTAAAGAGGGTGTAAACCAAAAAAGGAAACGTAACATTACATCTGCCTATGCTAGGAAAAAGGCTAAAGTAGCAAAGGCCCAGTATTTTAATGGTGGGAAGTCTAATGTAGGGGGTGGGAGTGGTATGTTCGAACAGGCTTCCCCCAATGTTGTAAAAAATCGTTTGAATGTTGATGAGGTTAATTTGGATGTAGTAGATGGGGAGCAAGATCCCCTAATAGGAGCCGAGAATGGTGGGGTAATCGTCTGTGAGGAGGAGGGAAGAAACGAGGAATTTCTGAAAACTGTATGGGAAACGCTAAAAAAAGTCCTAACACCTCTGGAAGTTAGATTATCACGGATAGAAAACTAGTTGATTGAGGTGGAAAAGAGCATTATAACTTTGTCAAGCCTTAGCATAGTGGGAAGTAAAGCAAATAGTACAACTGTTGCTGCTAAAACATACCATTAAGAAAATGGGGTAGCCCATAAGACATGGACCTGGGTATACATTAATATAAACAAACAGTGGTCCAGAGCCTATCGATTACAACTGGTGACTCAATCAACAATGACTTGATTTCTTCTAGTGAGCAACAATATCCAGTTTGCTCTATAGTATATCAATACTTATACAGTGAGAAACCTAACACCACGGTTAAAGAAAAATATATTTATTTATTTTTTCATTCTTAGATTTGCATTTTTTATCTTCATACCAATATATAGTATATTCTGAAGTGAGTAAAAACAGATAGGTTGCCCCAAACAGAGCGTGCAAAAGAAGAAAAGATGTGCTCAAAAGGTTGAAACAATTGAAAGGAAAAAACAGGGGTGAGCAAAAAAGAAGTATTCACATTATTTTTCAACCAATGCTGGACATATAATTTGCCCCATTGAAAACCTGGCCAAGATATTACTTTCAAATCAAAACATTGTACTACATAAACCTATATGTCCTATATTGTGCACTAGCAACAATGTTGTTAAACAGCTGGTCCAAGGTTATGACACCTTTTCTCATAACCTTGGACCAGCTGTTTAACAACATTGTTGCTAGTGCAAAATATAGGACATATAGGTTTATGTAGTACAATGTTTTGATTTGAAAGTAATATCTTGGCCAGGTTTTCAATGGGGCAAATTATATGTCCAGCATTGGTTGAAAAATAATGTGAATACTTCTTTTTTGCTCACCACTGTTTTTTCCTTTCAATTGTTTCAACCTTTTGAGCACATCTTTTCTTCTTTTGCACGCTCTGTTTGGGGCAACCTATCTGTTTTTACTCACTTCAGAATATACTATATATTGGTATGAAGATAAAAAATGCAAATCTAAGAATGAAAAAATAAATAAATATATTTTTCTTTAACCGTGGTGTTAGGTTTCTCACTGTATAAGTATTGATATACTATAGAGCAAACTGGATATTGTTGCTCACTAGAAGAAATCAAGTCATTGTTGATTGAGTCACCAGTTGTAATCGATAGGCTCTGGACCACTGTTTGTTTATATTATTGCTAAAACTATACCAGCACCTACTGTTATTTCTCCAGCATTACCGCTAGCAAAACACACAACCAAACCCCGATCGGAGGTTCATGTAACTAATGTTAGCAACCCAAAAATGAATGTATCTAAGCAAATGCCTGCACAACCTGCACCAGCTTACAAAGATACCTCAGTCTTGAGGGCCAAAGAAACTAAGGCCCATCAATCTACTCAACAGGGGATCCAAACAACAGAGAAACATCGGAGGGGTTTTATAGACCTTCCACCAGATGCTAGGCTGTATGTAGTAGTGCTAACCGGGGTACCGGAAATAGGCAATCACTATCAGGAAACCTTTTGGTCACTGAAGAACAAAGTAACACATTGGCTGAATGTAAACAGGCCCTTACCCAACCATATTAAAAGCAAAATCTCAATGGTACGTAGGGTGCCACGGATAGGCCCCTCATATAAATCCATCCCAGGTGATTGTATTGTTGTTTCATTTGAAGAGCCAAACACGGTACACCACATATGCTCATGGAACACCTATGGTGGGAACTCAATCGAAGCTGGACCACTCACTTTTTTTTATCCCCCGCAGACGCATTCTAATCACGAAGGGAACTGGTCAATGGCTAGACACTATGTCCGGGGAGGGACAGTAACTGGCAGGCAGGGCAATCACAGTTGGTGGAATGGGGCCCCAACTTACAACAGGTTCAGTTGTCTAGAAGAAGTTGATTGACTTACCACAAAGATAGGTTGCACAATTAGCCCCAATGGTACACCCACTACACCCTGCACTGTGCCTAGGACGATTACATCGAACCCAGAAGAAAGTAACCTAGAAGGAAGTATAGGAATAACTACGGGGGAGGGAGCTGCCCATTGTTTAGGTATTGATGCAGTCCCTAAGTTCCCACAAGATGAGAGATGCCTGGTAGTACCATCTGAACAGGGAGTGAGGGGACATGCCCTTCAAAAACTGGCCCAAGACGTGCTGACTCTTCCGGTGCCACCACTACTGGATGCAGTTACCTAAAATGCAGGACTTTCTAGTAGCAGTGGCAATTCACCATTGACGTTAATCTCATGGAACATACCGGGAGTAACTAAGAATTTAAGGGATCCCAAGTGGGCGGAGTACATTGATACCAGTGACCTCTGTTTATTACAGGAATCATGGGCAATTGGTACACCACACAGGGTTGGTTACAAATCATATGGCATTGGAGCTGTTCCCTCAGTCAGGGGTAGGCCCTCTGGGGGCCTAATCATCTGGGTTAAGGTAACCCTGAAGATTAGGATAGAAGTTATGGATACTAGCTCGCCAGACATCTTGGCCCTTAAAATTAAAACTGTGGATGGGCGACTGAGTTATTTACTTAATGTCTATAATAGGCCACTACCCCACACCAAGGAATCGGCTATCCTAGCTAAACTAGACTCATTCATGGGGAGGGTGGTTGGTAAAGAAGCAGTCATAATAGGTGGTGATTTTAACTGCAATTTTGAACCTGTCCTAGGACTTATTGATGTCTTCGAGGATGAAGATTTTGTAAATAACATCCCGCGGTTGGACAACATTAAGTTTGTGAAATGTTCCACCTTGGCAGTACAAATAGTGAAGTTGATGGCTGACCACGGTCTTAGGGCGTGTAACGGCCGCCTACCTCCAGATGTTTCAAGATCTGCCACTAAAAGCAACCTAGATTTTGTAGTTGTTTCATTATCCATCTGGCAGTATATGGTTGACTTTGAGGTGAAGGATAGATCAGAGAGTGACCACTACCCTATGGAACTAACAATCGACACACTTTTGTTTAAGAAGTCTAGTGATGCACTGTCTCTAGAGGCACATAATACTGTCCCATGTGATGAAACACTGGTCAGCAACAATAGACGAGCCTTAAAGTAGCCCTATGTGCTAGAATATGGTGACACTCTCTCGGCAATATACTCACTGTTTGAGACGACTTTTGCACCCCTGTTAGGGTATGATACTACCACAGAACAATTTATGGTATTGCACAAGGAGTTTTTTACGACATTGAAAACACTATTAACAAAAATGCCAAAGAAGAGACAGCAAAATGTAAGGAACTTGTCCCATGGCAATGCATGGTACGACAAATCCTGTAGGCTAGCCAAGGGGGAGCTTATGATCGCCATAAAAAACAAAAGCCAAAATGATGTTAAACTAGCAAGGGAGGCGTATAAGCGCATTCAGATGACCTCAAAGAAGGCATGGGAGGAGGCAAGCTGGGCAGAATTTCTGGTTGCCGCCAAAGCGGAGGACACTGTAGGGTTTTGGAGGTTAGTTGTCAACGGGAGCCATGTAGGCAGAATAGTGAAAGTAATGTATATCTCGATGAATCCACATGGGTGAATCACTTCACGACTCTATATCAAAAATTTGATAGTGGTATAGATAAATGTAGCAAGATAGCACCATGGGCCCCACCCCAGATAGAGTGCCTAGACTTCTCTATTGATGAAACAGAAATGGCAATTAGTGCATTGAAAAATGGCAAAGCCCCGGGTCTTGATAAAATAACCGGGGACTTGTATAAACAGGACATAAAGGTCCGGGCACCCTATGTAAACTACTTATTTAATATGTTATCTAGTAATTGTAACTTCCCAGATAGCTGGCGGGGAGCCGAGATTGTTTTAATTTTTAAAAAGGTCAATCGGTCTGAACCCTCTAATTACGGACCAATTAGCCTAATGGACATCCTGCAGAAATTATATTCAAGGCACATACTAACCCGTATAAATTACTGGCTAGAGGAGAAAAGGGTACTTACAAAATTGCAAGCTGGGTTCAGGAGTAAGGTCAGTACCATCGACCAGGTTTTTAGGTTTTGCTGCCTGTACTGGAAATACGTTTTAATCAGGAAAGGGCATCTATATGTCGCTTTCGTAGACTTGAGAGCGGCATTTTATTTAGTGCCACGGGATCTCCTTTGGAGGTCCCTTGATAAGGCTGGGATGCCAGGATGCCTTCTGGCTCAAATAATTGAGCTGCACGCCAGGAATTTTGCTAAAGTGAGATGGGGTCCTAATGGTGAACTGACCCAAAATATACCAATAGAGCGTGGCGTTCGCCAAGGATGCGTCCTGGCTCCAACCCTATTCTCACTTTTTGTGAATGACATCCCTGCTCATCTGGAGGGGTGCACGAATGATTCGCCCCGACTTAATAGAGAAAGGGTGCCTACGTTACTTTTCGCGGACGATACCATCTTGATTTCGCAAACCAAGAAAGGTCTCCAGGCGCTACTTAACTCCTTCAGTGAATACTGCGAGAAGAAAGGGTTGGAAATTAATGTAAATAAAACAAAGTGCATGGCCCTAAATCCAAGTTGGCCGGATAAAGGGTGCTTAACTTTAGATGGTCAGGATCTGGAATTAGTGGACCACTTTTCTTATTTGGGGGTTGAGATAGACTCGAAATTTACTTGGAAACCCCAAATTCAGAAAAGTAAGGTGATCTTTGCCCAAAACATCACACCAATCATTAGTAAGCTCAACGCAAGCACAAGTAAGGCAGTGACACCTGTTATGGAACTTTTTAAATTCAAAGTTCAACCTGCAGCTCTTTATGGGGCTGAGATCTGGGGGCCATCTGCGAAGGACACCTTTTCCACAATGGATAATACATTTTTGCGAAGTACTGTAAGGGTCCCTATAAGCACCCCTCTAGTGCCTCTTCAATTGGATCTGAACTTTAAGAGGACAGATCATTATACCACTCTCAGGCCTTTAATGTTCTGGGTAAGATTGCGGCTGACACCAGAATTGGATGACTATAGGAAAGGGTTACAAGAAATAATGGGCGTAGACTCACTGAACTCTATTCTCTGGCTCAAACATATTAAAACATGGTTTTCTATCTTAGGCCTCCCACAGTTATTGGAGCACCCTGAAAGGCTACCACATAACACAAAAACGATGGCGAAAAATTTCTTTTGGTCTTTTATAAACAACTGATTAGTCAATGGGAACAGATGCGGGACTCTAGTGAATAACTTTGTATCTTTTAAGGACGAACCCCTTTTTGAGGTCTTCCTCGATGAAGTTGAGCCCCCCCTTGCAAAGACCCTATTTATGAAGTTTAGGTATGGAAACCTCATGACCAATTATATAAAGGAATAGTGGTCTAGGAAAAATAAAGATGAAACTCATGTAACAAGTGGAAATTGCTTAATGTGTGAAGGAAATTTTAAGGAGGATGAGGTTCATATATTGTTTTTCTGTCAAGCATATTCCAAAGCCAGGAAAAAATGGATCAAACCTGTGTGCAACATTTTGGGAATTAGGTCATGTAATCTGACATATAGAATAATTAAGTCTGATACTTCTCAGATCATTGTTTTTAGTGTTAGCAGATTCCTTCATTCTGTTTATATTGCCAGGAGCAAAAAAGGTTTAAAACTGTAACTAAAAATGCACTACCGTTTACTTGCACGATCCAATGGTAGCATATCCAACCATGCAGGCATGTGTTGTTATTTATCTTATCCACTGTGTCAAATTTTAAACGATTGTGCATAAGTAAAACTGGTATGTTTTTCTTTTTATTTATATGCATGTATATGTATTTGTACAATCTTTTATGGCAAATTGCCGAAATAAAGAAATAATGAATGACATGCCACTCTACTCCACTCTACCCCATTCTGTGCCACTCTACTCTAAGCCATTTCACTCCATGACACTTCACTCTATGTCACTTTACTCTATGCCACTCCATTCCACTTTACTCCACTCTCATCAATGCCACTGTACTGCATGCCACTCCACTCTTTTACACTCTACTCCACTCTCCTCTTGCCACTCTACTCTCTGCCACTCTACTCTGTACCACTCTACTCTATGCCACTCCATATCACTCCATTGCGTTCAAATCTACGCCACAAAATACCACTCCACAGAACTTTACCCCACTCCACTCTACACAACTCTACTCTACGCCACTCTACTCTACACCACTATGCCACTCCTCTCCACTTTATGCCACTCTCCTCTGTGCCACTGCACGTTACAGCGATCCACTCTACTCTATGCCATTCCATGCCACTATTCTACTTTATGCCACTATATTTGCGTCACTCTTCTCCACTTCACCCCAATGTATGCCTCTCTACTCTGTGCCACTGTACTTTAAGCCAAAATGCCAGAAATGTGCTGTCTTAATCTGCACAACAGCGACAATGCACTGACTCCGATGAGCATAGGGGCTACGATGCGGAATTCTCAGAATCACCACCGAGGCTGTTGTCCAAAGGCTATGTGTTGCTCAATCCATGAAGCAGAGGCAATGCACCTGTTCTGGTCATGCAACAGGGGGCAGTGCACCATTTCTGATCTGTGCAATGACACAAGCTTTTATGAATGAATGGATTTATTTGGTTACTAAAAACCATTACATAAAACCAAAATACAAAGGTAAAAACATTACAAAAGTTAAAATCAAGGAAATTGCAAAGGTCCATAGGTGCAGAGCAAGCAGGGCAAGGCTTCATAGGCGGACCGAATACTCTGGAGACCGGCCTGTGGAAGCCATCAACCTAGCCCGAGCTTGAAAGATGAACTTTCCAAAGGCCGCCATGTGCTTTACCGTGGCAAGGGTATACAGATGAGTAATCCCTTCCTCATCGGTGCGTAACCCCGATTGTCTTAATACTGGCCTGAGGTAAAGACTACGGGCCAGGCGTAGGGCCGGGCAGCAGAACAGAAGGTGGGCCAAGGACTCACGTTTATACTTGCAAAGCCTGCAAACCTGGACTTCAAAGATGGCCTGACCGCAGGAATATAGTTCTTTAAGGGGCAGTGGGTGTAGTCTGTAAGCCAAAATCTTATGGAGGGCTGCACGGCCCACCGCCTGCGTGAGATGATGTTTGGGAGTATGCTGGGTGTGCGGAAGGCACAAGGTCTTATGCAAGTCTTTTCTACTCAGGGAGTCCAGATCCAGTTCCCGTGACCGCGCACGCACTTGTTTTTTTATTGCATTCATGATGGCAAAATATTTGACATATTCAGGGTTCCATGAGTCCGTTGCAAGTTTGAGCTGGGTAATAGCCACTTGGAGGGTGGCCGACCAGGGGTTCTCAAGCTCTTTGAAAATAAATTTCAAGACTGCCTTTAATGTGTTCTCCTGTGCCGCCGTTGTTAAAAAGTAGTATTTACTTAGAGCAGCCAACTCTTCCAGATTTTGTTGGTTGAGCGAGAACTCCAGGCGAACAAGGGTGTTTCTAGTACACCTTGGAAGATGGAAGACTTTCTTGTATGCTCTGCACTGAATTTTTTCCAATTCGTTGCTCAGTTTGCCCGGAAATGCCTGTAGAGCATAGTTGAGTGCCGGCATAAGTTTGGCTTTGAGAACTCTATTAATGGCCGTGGTGGACGGGCTATGTAAGGATGCTTGCAACTTGCAAATGGCATAGGTGATGGATTTACCTTTGGCTTGGATAGACTTAAGGTGGGCGCTTGCAAGCCCCGATTCCTGGAAACAAATGCCCAAATAGGTGTACCGCTGCGTGGAGTCCAGAAGGAGGTTGCCTAGTCTCCATTTTATTGCTTTCTTCCTAGGGTAGTGACCAAAAATAATTACTTTTGACTTGCTTGGGTTTGCTACAAGCCTGTTTTTGTCGTTATACTTGGCAAGAGCCGTCAGCACCTTCTGTAGCCCCATTCTCGTGTGGTCAAAAAGAACCAAGTCATCAGCATATTGCATGAAAAGAATTTTTTTTCCACCAATCTTTGGGGTGGCCAGGGCAGCCCCAGTCAGAGCCTTCTCCATGTCCGCTGTGTATAAATTGAACAATAGTGGGGCTAACACACACCCTTGTTTTAAGCCTCTGTCTGTGTTGATCTTAGCTGATGCATGGTCCCTCGAGAGTTTAATTCGCACCCATGTATTTTGATAAAGGGACTGTATCGCTCTTAGTAGTACCGGGTTGATGTTCCATTGGACCAGCTTGTTCCACAGAATTGCACGGTCTACCCCATCGAAAGCCGCCGAGTAATCAATGAAGCATGCGAAAAGGGGAAGGCTTTTGCTTTTCCGAGCGCGATGTGCCAGAAAAGAAAGAGCGATGATGTTGTCGACTGTGGCAGACCCTGGTCTGAAACCAGTTTGACAAAATGGAAGGATGCCTTCTGCGCTCGTCCAGTCTACGAGGGCCCTCAAGATAGTACTGGCATAAGCTTTTCCCTCAATATTGAGTAGGGCGATCAAGCGGTAGTTGGTAGGTTCAGTTTTTGGGCCTTTTTTGTGGATAGGTTGTAAAAGCGAGCCTCTCCAAGAGTCTGGTACTTCCCCCCGAAACCAGCATTCAGAGTACAAGTGGGTCAGATTAGTGGACCAAAAGTCGATATTTGCCTTGAATAGATGTCCAGGGAGACCATTAGGACCTGGAGCAGCGTTTTGTCTGATGTTTTTAATGATTTTAGAGACAAGCAACTTCCCCGGTGGATCCATCAGCTCGGTGTGTGTGCCTAGATTGTCTCCAACCTTAGGTGTGTCAATTTGCATGTTAGCAGCGCCATTATTAGTGTATAGTGCTTTTACGTGGGCAACCCAAGTAGAGGCTTCAAGGGAGTTTTCTCTGTGATTTATGTCTCTGCCCAGGTTACATATGTACTTCCAAACCTCCTGTGATTTTCCCGGGCTCAACAAGTCAAAAATTATTAGCCATTGTGCTTCACAATGGGCCCGTTTTGCTGCCCAAACCTTCTTTGTGTGGCTTTTTTTGGCTTCTTGTAGTTCAATATTGTTTAAACTTGTCCCAATTTTGCGGAAAAGTTTTCTTTTTTTATTTAGATTTTTGGCGCTTATTTTAATTTCAGAGTTATATCCATATGTAAGTGAGGTGCGCCTGTGCGATGTAATGTTCAACTTCCCGCGAAGAGTCACCGCAAGGGTCTCTATTGTGACACTCCAAATTTCTATGGCGTCTTTTTTCTGATCGCTAAGTGACCACCCTGTCCAGCGATTAGCCCAGCTATTGAATCTGTTAATTGCAGTCTGTTCCCATTTGATCCTTCTGGGCAGCTTTATTAGTTCTTCCCCATCGGCTTCCCCGATGAATTCGAGCTTGTGGTTGTGGTCCGCTGTGAGGTTCAAAGTGACGATTAGGGCGGCGTGATCGCTGTCACTACGCGGTTGGACTGAGAAATTTGACATTAAAAGTTGGAGTTTGCCACTTAGGATTATATAATCGACCGTGGTTTGATTATTGAATGTGGGAGCTACAATCAGCCCAGGAGTAGTCTTTAGAAGGAGTGAGTGCGCCGTCAGCAGATTATAGGTTTTTAAAAGGTCGTTCAGGGCCTTGGTAGCCCCTGCCTGGCACCTGCGTGTGGTTGAGACTCCTATGTTATGAGAGTTAAAATCACCAAGAATAATGCATTCAAGGCCCGCGAATTGAAGCATTAGACATTCATTATGGTGAATCAGCGTGGTCATGTTAGAGTTGGGCCCGTGAGGGTTATGATAAAGATTAACTAATAAGAATGAAAAAGTACTGTATGAGTGAATCTCTAATAAAGCTAAATTTGTTGTTAACACTAATGCACCATGTATCCAGAGAGGATACATGGGTTTCGTTGAAACGAGCAGCTTAGGCCTCACTTCCAGGGGTCCAGGACTGGGTGGCACCACTTGGCAGTGCAGACTCACAGATGGCAGAGTCCAGCTGCAGAAGAAGGTACGTTGAAAATCTTTTATGTCTCCTAGATTTCAGATCAGGATGCCTTCCAGAGAGCCCTTGGAGTCACTCTGGGCTCAAGTGATGCAGCTACAGTCATACTCACTCAGGCAGGGGAACAAAGGGCAGCAGAGCAGCACAGCAAGACAGGATTCCAGCAAGCAGCAGTCCAACAGAGTAGCACTCTATCAGCAGCACAGCAGTTCTTCTTCATCGCAGATTCTTCACAGGTCCAGAAGGGTACTGCAGTGGTGGTGTCTTGATCCAGTACTTATGGTAAACATCAGTCACACAGCATTATCACCCCGCATGTTGACACAACACAGTTGTTACAATGACTGCGTTGTAACAGCGCAATACCATTACTCCGCAAGTCATTACAAGGATTTCCGGAGGGGGGAGAAGGTGCTGGATTTAAAATCCAACACCTTCCCTACTGTCAGCTTAGACTGGAGTTGGAATAGTAAATTATACTATTCCAAAATCCATCGCCCCCCTCTGCAAGTCGTTGTAACGACTTGCGGAGTAATGGTATTGCATTGTTACAACAAGGTCATTTTAACTAGGGGTGGGCGTAGGGGGGCTACGTGAAGCTTTGTGAAGTGGGCAGAAAGGTACGTCCACATCGCATAGCGCCACTACGCGCCGCCCGCCTCCCTCCCTTCTACATGCCTAATTTGATTTAATAAATAGTGTAAAAGTAAATTAAAAGCACTTACCTGATATGGGGCGTCCCTGGGCTCCCTCTTCTGTTTCGCGCCGACTTCTGTCATCCAAATGCGCATGCGCGAGCGCACGCTCACGCTCATTGAACCTGCTGCAGAGAACCTGTAGCTGGACCTGCCTAAGCCCTGCTCACCTTTGCTTCAGTAAATTCTTGATCCTCAAGAGGTGTCTCCTAGAATAAAAGGAGAAATCCTGATGTTTTGGGCTTTTCGTGACCATGAATGGTCCTGTTTGCATCAAGATCTTGCCACGAGGTGAACCTGACTCTTCATGTTACAGCGATCACCAGCAACAAATAACAATATAGGATTACCACTTTGTGCTACAGCATCAACAGGCAGCGTTGACCGCCAATTCGAATCTCCAGCAACAACCATCCATGATGCTCAACAGGATCTTTGCGCTACAGCAATGACCATCCACAATGCCTGGCCTGCTCATCGTCCTACAGTGATGACCATCCATGACGCTCTCTCAGCTCATCATGGCCTTCCCCACAATGAGCTGTACTCTTCGCGCCAGACTGCGAGAAGGTAACTCTTTCAACTGGATTAAGTAATATCTCTATCCGGCTCACCCTCCATCGTTGTCAGCATGAACTTGTGACTTTCTCCCAGTCTCACAAGACTATATAACTGAACCGCACATAAATCTATGACATTTCCTATCTTCAGTTCTACTGATTTGAGTTTTGTTGTTTTGGTGTCAAATAATTTAATAGATTTTACTCCATTTTCTGAATTGGTGTGGGATTTTTGTTCTGCTGTTTTTTCACTTTGTTACTGGTTGGGTTCTGCCTAAATACTTTACACATTCCAACAAGTTAATACTGACTACTTTATGCCATGGTTCTAGAGGGTTAAGCACATGTTAATTTAGTGACTTTTTGTGTTTCACTCTGACAAGGGCTGTAGTTGTTGCTTGAGGAGGGTTTCACTCCCCTCAACCATAGGATGAATGAGCATCCCCCCCAAAATGACTGCCATTGGGCCAAGGGAAAAAAGAGAGATAATGGGGCAAAGTGACATGGAAGATGTTGAGCCAGTCCAGGTTTGAAGGGATGGCACTTAAAGAAGAGTCTAGAAGAGGTCTTTGACCCGAGACAGAGAGCCATGGATTGAACTATAACATGAGGACCAGTGGACAATCAGCATGGCAATAGATGGTGTGATGCTAGAACAGCTAGAGGAGGAATCCTCATGTGAGGGAAGTTTGGGAGAAGCTGTGCTTTAGATATTTAGAGGTGCCTGTGAGACCAATCCACCTGTCAGAACTGTGGTTTTGAAGGTACTGGTCCCTCATATAAGAAGAATTTATAGAGTGGCAGAATGGGGTGGAGAACAATGGTCTTTAGCCTACTGCCGGTGGAGAAGCTAAGTGACACTAGTAAATTGTAATTGAGCCAAGAAACATGAATAAGAGATTGCAGAAAAGAAGGTGTTTGGACAAAATATTGATTTAAAAATATCGTGAGACAGAAATATTGGAAATCAAATATTGTGACAGACATATATTCTGAAGCACAAATATCGTTGACAAGAATATTGCTTTTTTTGAGGTAAATAGTATCGTTGTGAATAATATATATGTTTTAAAAATCTTTTTTCACTAATATAGTGGTTATAGCTATTGTTTTTTAATTATTGTAATGTGCTTTAGTTGCTATATAAATTATATGTATTATTATTTTTATTATAAATGTTTTAAAAAAACTTTATTATATCTTATAGTTTTAAGTGCTTTATTATTTTTTTATGAATGTGTAATAGTAATTTTTAGTGTCATAATGGGTTGTAGGGTTTGTAGGAGGATACAGTAGGAAGTTAATTAGGTAATAATTAACAATCATTTACTATTTTTTTATTAAATTATATGATTGATATTTATTATTCAATTTATGTAATACTGATTTATTTTTGTTATATGGTATTTGGTATATGTGGGCTATTAGGTTTGTAGGGGTAGAGGGTGAGTAAATATTTTAGTAATAATTCATTAACAATTTGTTATTAATAGTTAAATAATTATTTAATGTATTTTTGAATATTTAATTTATGGAATACTTATTTCTTTTACTTATATTTTAGTGGCCGGCTGCTAGATTTGTAGGTGTGTAGAGTGGAAAGGTAATTAAGTAATAATTAATTAACAGTGTATTATTAATTGTTCATTATTTAATAAATTGATTTTTTTAGTTATTTAAAATCTGGAATAATGATTGTTTTTAATTATATTTTAACTAAGAGTTTAACATTTGTTCTACATACTTGTGGTTACTTATATATGTAATGTGTTTTAAGTGAAGTATTTTCTCTACTCTTGCCTTTACTGCAGTAAGAATAGTAAAATTGACCTCTTCACAGTTAAACACTTTCTTTACTGTTGTGCTGTTTCGTGTGGGAATGGTAAATTTCACCCTTCCGAAATCCAACCCTTTCCCTACTGTTGCAGAGAGTGGAGTGGGAATACTAAATTATATCCCTACGGAGTGCAATACTTTACTGTTGCGCTGACTGGGGTGGGGATAGCAAATTTCACCCTCCAAAATCCAACTCTTTTCCTACAGTAACACAGACTGGAGTGGGAATACTACATTGTATCCCTCCAAAATCCAAACCTTTCCCTACTGTTGCACTGTTTGGATTGAGAATAGTAAATGTTACCCCTTGGAAATCCAATACTTTCTCTACTGTTGATCTGTTGGGAGTGATAATAGTAAATGTAACCCCTCTGAAGTACAACACTATGGTTGAAATATGATGTGGAGTTCAGGGCAAGGAGGAGTTTGATCTATTAAAATCTATTAGTCTTGGAAGAGACAGTGATCTTTAGCTACAGATGATGACTCCAACCCAAGCTGTGTTTGAAAACGTACCCAGCCAGGCAAGAGAGCGGCATGTCTGCTGAGAGGAGGGTTTGTAAAATGCGAAGGGTGACCTCACGATTATATACTTTCTTAAATGGTCACCAGAGTGAGTGCTTCATTAACTATTTCAATATTGACAAAGCAATCAAGATGGTATGGAGATGTGTAGTAGGAGAGGAAAAAGGGCCAGACAGGCCTACTTGGCATCAGGTGTTTCGGTGAACTGATAGAGTGGGGGCTGGTTTCACTGCCAGTGGGAACCAGTTTTGTTGCTGGGGACCTGCTAGCCACAATCTTACTTCGAACACTTCGATATAAACAATGCAAAAGCAACTGGTTTTAAAGTACGAATTAAACACGCTACAAATAACTGACAAAATATGACAAGACATGCAGGTGTGGATGCATTATTGGACACTTATAATGGAGTGACAATGTGAGTCAAGACTACTGAGCTAACCAAACTATTGAAATATTTTCTTATGTGTCAGGTACAGGCGAGTTTACGGCTGGAGAAATTGGCACTGCACAGAGTGGTGGCTTGAGAGCCGGCAAGAGAGAAAAAACAGCAACACTTTTCTGAATTTCTAAGGGGGGTTTTTTCCTGTGGGAATGGCTGTGAAAATGTGTGGGAGAGGGATGAGATTCAAAAATGTGACATTTTTTGTGGCCAAGGAGGCAGTGAGGCAAGTTATTAATAAGTGTTAATGAGGTTTTCAGTGGAGGTTTTAGTGAAGTAGTGAGGCTCACTGGTTAGAGGCGGCAGACCCGAGAGCAGAGGACGGCCCGGGACCAGGGTTCGATTCCCGACGCGGCAGGTTTCTGGACCAGGGTCAGCGGACTCGATAATTCTCTCGCCTCGGTGCCCACTCTGATCAGCGATCACACTCGGCAACTCTGGGCACTAGCTTGCCTCATCTTCACTAACGGCCCCACCAGACCGCCGGGGATGCCTGGTCTCACCCTGGAGATACCCATTAAGGGACCATCTCTCAGGGAAGCCAGGAAGGGTTTCGCAGCGGTCGAAGCGCGGAGGTACCCCTTTGGGAGTGATTCCTGCGCTATATAAGCAAACAATTAATGTGTAGTTTAGATGTAACCATTTAACTGATTAGTACACTGAGGTGGCTAAAGAACTGTTTCGTTTTACAGCAGTCAATATCATGTGGGTTGCTACAGCAAGCAGAACAGCAGGAAATACTTGTGCCAAAGGGCATGTGGATACTAGGGCTGTGACAGCTTGTCTTTAGTGGCGTGAAGAAGAAGAAGGAGAGTTTTGAAGACCAGAAGAGAGGATGTGCTGTCTTTCAATGCAAGTGAAAACAATGTGATGCCAGCTTTACCAATTTACATAACATAACCAGTTATTAGTTCCGGGACAAGATGGGGATAGTGTAATATGGGAAAAAACATTGGCGGCTATGAAGAACCAAGTGGGGAGAAGTTGTGAGACTTATCTTGGAATGGTTGGTATGAATGGAACTGAACAGGATAGAAGACAATATGCTCAGAAAAGGTATTTGAGGCAAGCAAGATCTGTGAGTGTTCCTGCCTGGTAATTTTAAGACTGAACAAAGCTATTTTTTCCATGTTATTTTGGGAGTTTCAGTATGTGTGAGATGGGAAGCCAGGAACTATGAGAGTTTGCTAGCAGAGAACTTTAGCAAGGTGAAGATAGCATATTTATTTTGTTATGGAGATGTAAAATGAACCAGAGGGACAAGGAAACTTGAATGATGTTCAGAGTATCTAGAGACTGGTCAGGGCTGAAAGGAATCACACAATAGTGAGGAGGGCGTAGAATGGGGGCAGCATGAGAACAGGATAGAACATTTGACAGGCAGGTGTTGGGGGAGCTGCTAACAGTTGGGAGCTTGGTTTCCAGGTGGTTTGGGCATGCACTCCTATAACATAGGTGTCTTTATTGAGGGACTGAAATGAGGAAGTGATGAAAGTAGGCCAAAAGCATTGAGCTGGTGGAGATCATAGGGACTGTTGGGTTATGTATGGCTTGCGCCCTAGTAAATGAGTATGTGGTCTTAAAAAGTTGCTACCTTTTCAGGGCTGGGTACTTTAGGAAACAGAAAAAAAGAAATTAGGATCTGTGGCCGCACAATAGTAGAGTGAGTTGGGGACTCTGCAGAAAAACAAATTACACCGACAGCAGTTGGGGGCTGGGTGATGATAATATTTTGTGTTCATGGAAAGACCTAGGAAGTAAGCAAAGGAGACAGCTGTTATCTGGTTGTTGAAATTGGGTGAGAGGAGAACAAGTCAAGATTTGATATTGATTCAGGTGGATGGCAATCACTGGTTTAGAGCTGCTATAGGCAATGAAGAGAGATTTGGAAAAGATACAGGATAAATGGGAAAGGTTGGATATTTTCTGGAAACTTATGTTTCTGAGGAGAGTTTGGAACGGGTGGGAAAACTAGCATTTATCAGTGGAGGAAAGTAGAAAGTGAATAAGAAGGTCTGTTTTATAAAAAGCCTTTGCTACTGGCCTGGTTCGCCAATGCATATAGCGTAATGGCCAGTGATTTTCAAGTGTAATGGGGTTCAACTTTCTCAGCTGGGGAACAAAATGTTCTTGGTAAAGGTGTTAGAAGTGTTGAAAGACTGGTTGGGCATGCAATTAGGTTTGGGAGGTTTGGGGTAGAAAGAAGGCCCCAGGGGAGGGTTTTTATTGGTTTTTATTGTGGTAAAGCAAAAGCACTCAAAATAAACATGTGGCTGGGTGGATAGGTGGGAAACAGAGAAATGAGAAGAACCATGCAAACAGCAAGAGAGAATGCAGTCGGGGACTAGTGTTCGTAGATAGTGCAAGAAATAAGGTGGTAGTAAAGAATAGGGAAACAAGAAACTGAGAGTTAAGAGTTAGCGGTATTAAAACAGTTCCATATTAAGAATAGGTGGTGGGACAGACAATGGGTAGCTGAGATAATTTTGGTGTTCGGGAATAGTATTTTATGGAAAGCAAAATCTGGGTCTGTAAACCAATTGGGGAGATTTTGTGATACTTAACTTGGGATGGTGGGCTTGAGGGGAACCCAACAGAATAGGAGACAACATGTTTGTCTTTAGAAAATAACTTTGAGGCAGGTGAGATCTGTGAGTGTTTCTGCCTGGGATTTTGAAGACGAACCAGAGCATATTATTTTTTGTGTTTTCTACATTGCGAGATGGAGAGCCAAGAACTATGAGGGTTTGCTGATAGAGAACTTCAACTTGTTAGACAAATGTCTGTTTATTCATTTATGCAAATGTAAAACTAAGCATAGAGTCATGGAAACTTCAGTGAGATACAGGTTATCCGGGGACAGGGCTTACAGGAAGTACAGTGAGAGGGGTGCAGAAGGGGATGGCATTACAGCGTGAGAAAGGGGGTCGAAAGTTGGACAGGTATGAATCGGGGGATCAGTTGGAGGTTGGTCACAAGTCTGTTTTGGCATGCAGTACTTTAAAATAGGTGTCTCGATGGAGGGATCCCAATTAAAAAGACAGGAAAGTAGGTCAAAAGTGTTAAGATGGAGGAGATTGAAGCAAATGTTTGGTTATGCAAGGATTCTTACCCAGTAGGGGCAAGTTGGTCTTAAATCAGTCAATCAATCATATCATTTGTAAAGCGCACTACTCACACGGGAGGGTCTCAAGGCGCTGGGATGGGGAATGCTGCTACTGCTCAAAAAGCCAGGTCTTGAGGAGTTTTCTGAAGGTCAGCAGGCCTTGGGTCGCTCTTTGGAAGCGGGGGACTGTGGAGAGGGCCAGGTCGGCGGAGCGGAGCTGGCAGGTGAGGGTGTAAAAGCTGAGTCATCTGTTGAGGTACGTTGGTCTGGTGTTGTGGAGTGCCTTGTGTGCGTGGGTGAGGAGCTTGAAGGTTATCCTCTTGTTGACCTGGAGCCAGTGCAGGTCTCTCAGGTGGTGATGTGGCTGCATCGAGGGGATGTCGAGGAACATGCATGCAGAGGTGTTCTGGATGTGTTGGAGCCGTCTCAGGAGTTTGGCCGAGGCTCCTGCATGGAGGGTGTTTCCGTAGTCCAACCTGCTCCTGACAAGGGCCAGGGTGACCTTTCTTCTTGTTTCAGTGGGGATCCACTTGTAGATCCTGCGGAGCAGGCAGAGGGTGTTGAAGCAGGAGGAGGAGACTGTGTTGACCTGTTTAGTCATGGAGAGGGTAGAGTCGAGGATACCCCCTAGGTTGCGTGCGTGGTCGGTGGGTGTTGGGGCGGTTCCCAGTGCAGTCGGCCACCAGGAGTCATCCCAGGTCGAAGGGGTGGATCCGAGGATGAGGACCTCCGTCTTGTCTGAGTTCAGCTTCAGTCGGCTGTTCCTCATCCATTCAGCGACGGCCTTCGTTCCTTCATGAAGGTTGGTTTTGGCGATGTGGGGGTCCTTGGTGATAGAGAGGATCAGCTGGGTGTCATCGGCTTAGGAGATGATGTTGAGGTTGCGCTGATGGGCGAGATGTGGGCGAGTGGTGCCATGTAGATGTTAAACAGAGTTGGGCTGAGGGATGAGCCCTGGGGTACACCTCAGATGATCTTGGTGGCTTTGGAGCAGAGGGGGGGAAGGTGGACGCTCTGTGTTCTGCTGGAGAGGAAGGAGGTGGTCCAGTCCAGGACCTTCTCTTGGATACCGGCATTGTGGAGGCGTGTTCGTAGTGTGTGGTGGCAAACCGTGTTGAAGGCGGCTGACAGGTCCAGGAGGATGAGGGTCACCAGCAGGGACTTGATGTCATCGTTCGCTGCGATGAGGGCAGTCTCGGTGCTGTGGTTGCTGCGGAACCCTGCTGGGAAGGGTCCAGGAAGTTGTTCTCCTCAAGGTAGCGGGTCAGTTGTTCATTGACGCTCTTCTTGATGACCTTTGCTGGGAACGGAAGTAGGGAGATGGGCCGGAAGTTCTTGAGGTCCTTGGGGTCCGCCTTGGGTTTCTTGAGTAGGGCGTTGATCTCGTCGTGCTTCTAGCTCTCCGGGAAGGTTGCTGTCTCGAAGGAGGTGTTGATTAAGGGTGGGCGTAAAATCTGTTTCGCGGGCGAATTTGCGGTTTTTTTGCGATTTCGCGATCCACGAATCTCGCTAAATCGCTGTAAAATCCGCGAATCAGCGGGGACGAATTTTCAGCCAAGCAAGGGTTACAGCAGCAGGTGCAATAATTGAACCTAATTTCTTTGTAACCTTTTACAAAAGAGTTACAAACAAATTTACTTCAACTTGGACACCTGCTGCTAATTGCTTCCTGGCGCCTCGTTGCCTACTTGCAACTATTCTCTGGCTCTGACCCTTGAAGCAGGGTCAGAGAATAGTTACAAGTAGGCAACGAGGCACCTGTCCAAGGAATTAAACCTCATCAGGAAGCACTTACAGATACAAAAAACAGGAAGAAGGGAGAGGATGGCAAATACACCCATTTTGAGTTGTCAGGAGCGGTTAAACTAAAAGAGACCTTTACAGCACAATTTTCCTATGCATTTTGCTAAAAATAAAAAGCTGTATGTTCTGTAGGGGCAACTCAGGAATCTGGCCCTTCAGAGATCCGGCCTCTCTTTCTTTCTCTCATTCTCTCTCCCTCTCTCTTTCCCTCTCTTTCTCTCTCTATCTATCTATCTATCTATCTATCTATCTATCTATCTATCTATCTATCTATCTATCTATCTCTCTCTCCCTCTCCCATAAACGACTGCATGGGTAACTTCGCTATGCAAGCGGCTCGCGAAGACGCAAAAATCCCCGCGAACACGCAAAAAACCCTGCGAACACGCAAAAACCCCGCGAACACGCAAAAAACTAAAATCCGCAAATTCGCACAAATTCGTGAATTTTGCGGATCGCGAATTCGCAAATCCGCAAATTCGTGGATCGCGAATTCGCAAAATTCGCCCATGCTTCGTGTTGATGACTTTCTGGAGATGGGGTGCGATGGCTGTGTTGGCTTTGTTGAAGATGTGGTGTGAGCATGGTCCTGACAAAGATCCGGAGAGGATGGTGTTCATGATTTTGATGTTGGTCCAGGAGAGCACGCGGTTGGTGCGGATGGTGGTCGTGGGGGCGGAGGTCTCAGTGGTTGTCGGGGTGGTTGTGGCGTTGAAGCTGTCGTGGATGTCTGTGATCTTGCAGTGGAAGAAGGTGGCCAGTGAGTCACACAGGTCTTGCGAGGGTGGGAGGTCTTTGGTGTTGGAGCTGGGGTTGGAGAGTTCCTTCACAATGTTGAAGAGCTCTTTGCTGTTGTGCACAATGTTGTCTAGGTGGTCTTTAAAGGAGGCCCTTTTGCCGGATCTGATGAGGTGATGGTGTCTGCGAGTGGCGCTCTTGTGGGCTGTGTGGCTGTCTGGTGTTCGTTCACGAAGCCTGATCTTCTCCAGCTTTTGGCAGGTTTGCTTGGAGGCCCGGAGGGCTTCAGTGACCCAGCTGGCTTTCTTGTTACTGTGACTGTTGGAGGGTTTCTTAATCGAGCGAGAGTGTTGGCGCAGTCGTTGCTCCACTGTCTGAGGTTGCGGGTGGCGGTGGCGGTGATCTCAGCGGGTGGGCTCTGGGCGAGGGTGGTGGTTAGCTGGTGTTCGGTGACTTTGCTTCAGCAGCGGCGAGGCATCTGTTGGGTGGGTGGTGCATGGTGGGTTTTTTGAAGGTGAAGTGGATGCAGCGATGGTCAGTCCAGTGGAGTTCAGTGGTGTGGTTGAAGGAGACGGGGCTTGCGGAGAAGATGGGGTCGAGCATGTGACCGGCAGAGTGTGTGGGTGTTGTGACGAGTTGTTTGAGTCAGGGGTTGGCTAGGTTGTCGATCAGGGTGGTGGTGTTGGTGTCGTCGTTGTTCTTGAGGTGCAAGTTCAGGTCCCCGAGGAGGATCCAGTCCGTGGAGGCAAGGGCGTGTGCGCAGATAAAGTCGGCAATGGAGTCGCTGAACTGTGGTCGGGGTCCGGGGGGTCTGTAGATGAGGGTGGTGTTGGGGTCGGTGTGGATCTGGAAGTGCAGGTGTTCTGCAGTGCTGAGGGTCTCGTTGGGGTTGGTTGAGAGTCTGAGAGTGTTCCTGTGGACGATGGGGATTCCTCCTCTTGCTCAGTTGGTGCGGTCCCTGCGGGTGATCTTGTAGCCTTCCGGGACAGCTATGCTATGACGGGTGCCGAGGCGGGGTTCAGCCAGGTCTCTGTCAGGAAGGCGACGTCTGGGGAGGTTGAATCGAGTAGGTCCTAGAGTTCAACGGTGTATTTGCGGGAGGAGCGGATGTTGAGAAGGATGCATCTGAGGTAGTTGGGTTCTTTCCTGTTTGGCAGCATGGTGGAGCGGATGCTTGTGAAGTTGCAGTTCCGGAAGGTGAAAGCTCCATGGGGGCACTTTGGGGCGTCTAGGAAGCAGGTGTGTGATCGTCCGGTGTTGAGTGCGTGGAGGGTTCTTGCATTGTATTGGTGTAGGGCATTGTGTCTTTCAGGGGGGTCCAGCGGTCCTGGTGGTGGGCGCGGTCCAGGCGTGGACGGGCGCAGACGTGCTTTCCTTAGGCGCGCTAGTGGCGTGCCCGCTGCGAGGCCTCCATATGAGGGGGTGTGGAAGGGAGGAGCAGCTGGGAGGTGGGAGTGGGGTGGGTAATGGGATTGCAGGGAGGCAAGGTCGCAGGGACGCAGCGGCGGGAAAAACAGGCAGGCCGTGGGAGAACTGGGCACAGGAAGTTTTGGCAAGAAAACAAGTACAGGCACAGAGGAATAAAAACAAGTCTCAAGTATGGGCAAGAAAGTCAGTACAGACACAGAGGAATAAAAAAACAAGTCTGGGCAAGAAATCAAGTACAGGCACAGAGGAATAAAAACAAGTAGGGGCAAGAAAACAAGTGCAGGCACAGAGGAATAAAAACAAGTCTGGGAAAGAAAGCTTTTTTCATGACGAAGATGAACAAAACAAAAAAATTGGATCTGGGGCCACTGAATAGTAAAGTGAGAAGGGAACCCTGCAGAGAAATAATCAAAGAGATAACATTTGGGGGTTAAAAGATTATAATATTTTGGGTTTTTGGAATGGACAAGGGGGTATGCAAAGGGGGCATCTCTTATATGATTGTTAGAATTCAGTGAGAGGAGACAAAGACAAGATTTGAGATTGATCCAGGTGGCTGAAAATTGCTTAGTGCAATCAACTGGTCAAGCTGCTGTAGGTGATGAAGAGAGATTTCAAAATAATAAGGATAAATAGGGATATTAAGTGTTTTCTGGACTCGTATGCTACTGAGGAAAGTTTGGAGGAGGTGGAAATACTGTAATTTATCGAAAGAGGATGGAAAACAGTGAATAAAGATGTTTCTTTTTAGGTCACAGCCTATGCAAAAGACATTTTGAGGAGTTTCTGAAAGTTAACCGGGGAATGCATTTTGCCCATTGCTTGTCATTGACTTTGTGGTTTGTACATCACATTTTCTGGCTTAGTTTGTTCTAGGCTCCTCAGCTTGAATGTGTAACTCCCAATGCCAAAGCCATGTTTAAAGTATTCGTATTCTGTAAAAAACAGACCTGTAAATCTTTTTCTTATCTCATCATCATATTTGATGGGCATTCAAAGACCGAGGTCACATGTCAAGCTGTGTCTTCAAGGGAACCTAGGGTCATATTACCAACGTTTAGAGATATTTACCGCTAACGATGCTTAGCAACAATTTTTTTAACGCTACGCATTGCCGGAAATTATCGCAGAGATAACTTTTTATTAGCAAGGTTTATCTCAGTAGTGATAAAAATCCTCGCGCTAACTGCCAATTGAGAGATTATCTCTGGAAAACCAACGATAATCTCTCGAAGTTTGGCGTTAGCTTGATAATAGGGGCTCACAAACTTAGCCATGATATCCACCTTCCATAGGATATCATGGCTAAGTCAGGAAAATACCAGGTGTAAAAAAAGCAGTGCTAACCGCGGTTAGCGCTGCTTTTTTTTTATCTCTAACAGGGTTAGCGAAATACTTGATAATAGGAGAAATGTCGCTTAACAACATTTCTCCTATTATTTTTCTCTGGAACGCCCCCTTTGCATCTCATTAGAGATGCAAGGGGAAGCTTAGAGAAAAAGGGTGCTAACATGCGATTTTGCGTGTTAGCACCCTGTTGCTAATAGGGAGATAATTTTATCTCCGCTTTCTTGGCTTTCAAAGCCAAAAAAGCGGAGATAAATCCCTTGATAATATGCCCCTAGTATTTATTTTGCTTTAAGTTGACTTCAAAGTGAGAGAATTTTCAGGAAAGAGGAATGCAACATACTTTCTCCTGCTCGTGCCCCTTTAAAAAAAAATATTTTAGCCATAGCAAACTCAAAAGGTGTCTTGTTCTTCAGCTGCACAAAACATTTGTCTTTTATTCATGGGGCATTAAGTTCACTATTGGCATTGCAAGTGAGGGTGGAAGCATGAACATTCCTAAAATCATGTTTGAAAACTTGCAATAATTTAGTCTGATATATTAGTACTACTAAGATGAAACATTTCTGCATGTGAATAAAATAACATTTTTGAAGTTTTTCAGAGACTTTTTCATATTGAACATGTTTTTTGCAAAATGTCTTTACACATGAAGGATGCCCGAAACTTAAGTGCACACAATGCTCTTGTTACTTGTTTTCTTACACGTCGATTAACTAGTAAATAAATGCTTGCCCGTTTTAAATGGGGGGCCGCATGCAAAGCTCAGGAAGGCTCTTGCGGACTGTACTGATTTGGTCTGCTGTACTAGTACTACTATGATGAAATAGTTGTGCATGTGAATGAAATACATTTTTGGGATTTTTGCAGAGACTTTTTCATATTTTACAAATGTTTTGAAAAATTCCTCTTCTTGGCGTGTCTATTTAATTTGTGAAACTTCCTTTTTAGCAACAAAGAACTAAACTGCATTTCAGTCTTAGCTCCAGCTTAACATATGGTGATCTTGAGCAAAATACACTGTTAATGGCCTATTCACTGTAAAACACAGAAGAAGTTATTTTCACAGGAAAGAGCCAGCCACATTGTAACAAAATTTAACAATGCTTGGTTTTCACTTTGATGAGTAAAGCTTAGGCTTTATTTATGACATCTGTGGCAATAAGTTTAACAACACTTTTTATGGAAGGTTTTGTGTTTATGTTAATCTGCACAATAATTTGCATTCCGTCTGCAGTGGTGCCGTTTTCATAAAACATATATTAGGGGATTTAAACAATCTCCTCATTTGTCCTTGCAGGCTCTAGGGTCATGATTTGAAGGGTGGAGCAAATTCTGTGGCACAGGGGGCAAAAGGTTTGGGAATCCCTCTCAGCACTAATTATTGCAATATTTTCCACTAAACAAGCAGTCACATGTGTGGTTACCTTGCATGCACTAGGGCACTGAATTGAATGGTGTAACAGGTGCAGTGGCACATGTGCCAAATGATCTAGGAAACCCACGGAACAGCGATTATTGCTATATTTTACTACTAAACAAGTAGTAAAGTGCATTCACCTTGCAGGCACTAGGGTCATGATTTGAATGTGCAGCAGTTGAAGAGGCACAAGTGTCAAGAGATCTAGGAAAACCACTGAACACCAAATGATTATTGCTATATTTTACTACTAAACTAGAAGTTACCTTGTAGGCACTAGGGTACTGACTAGGGTACTTATTTAAATGGTGTAGCAGGCACAGTGGCACAGGGGCTAATAGCTCTTGAAAACCCACTGAACACTGATTATTGCCATATTTTACAACTAAACAAGCAGTAGCAAGTGCAATTACCTTACAGGCACTAGGTTTATAATTTAAATGGTGCTGCAGGGCCAGTGGCACAAGGGCCAACTTTGATTATTCCTTTATTTCACTACTAAACAATCAGTCACAAGTTCAATTATTTTGTAGGCATTAGGGGCATGATTTGAATGGTGCAGCAGGTGCAGTGGCTCAGGGGCCAAATGGTCCATGAAATGCACTGGACTCTGATTATTGCTATATTTTACTACTAAACAAGCAGTCACTAGTGAAGTTACCTTGCAGACACTGGTGGCATGATTTGAATGGAGTGACAAGGGCAGTGGCATAGGGGCAATTAGGTCTAGGAACCCACTGACTACCGACTATTTCTATATTTTACTACTAAACAAGCAGTCACAAGTGCAGTTACCTTGCAGGCACTAGGTTCATCATTGAATGGGGCAGCAGATTCAAGGCACAGTGTCCAAAAGGTTTAGGATACCCACTGAACACTGATTATTGCTACATTTTACTGCTAAACAAGCGGACCTAAGTGCAATTATCTGGCAAGCATTAGGGTCCTGATTTGATTGGTGAAGCAGGTGCAGTTGCAGAGGGGGTAAAAGGTCTAGGAAACCCTCTAATGACCTATGATTGCTATAGTTTACTACTCACAAACACAATGGAGGACCGAGGGCTTTTAAGTGACAGGTCCAGCATACATGCCCAATAACATGTGGATCAAAGACTGGTATGCTGATCCTAAAGATAGGGGGATGAGAGAAAGGAGAAAGAAGGGGGGAAGAGAGAGCAGAGGGAACGAGGTAGGAGAAGGATCCGAGGGGGGAGAGCTCCAATAAGGATCAAGGGTCCTCACACACCCTAGAGGTGTCATGCTTCATCATAGGGCAGCTTCTTTATTAACCACCCACACTTATCACTACACACATTGAGCTGCAGCACGTTGAATTCCCCCTGCCAGCCTAGACTCTTGTAGTCTCGTCTTTTAACCATAGCATAATGTCCAGTTAATAAAGGATGCCTGGAGCACGCTCATTGCTTGCCATTCATGAACTCCATTGTAACTCTCATTTGTTGCCGTGTAACGTGAGCCATCTTCACTTCCTCTTCTTTCTGCAGGGGCCTGGACCAAGTACTGATTGCTTCATGTAGATTGCCATGCTTCCATTGCTGGCACTTTGAGTGAAGTACTATTTTTCTATTCACTTTCCTACTTCTTCCCCTGCTGTTCTTATAGCTTTTTCCCCTCCCATATCATTCATGTTGCATCTTCCCCTCCTACCCCATCAGTGTTGCTTCTTCTTCTCCCACCCCGGACTATGTTGCTTCTTCAAATCCCACCTCGTCTGTGTTGCTTCATCAAATCTCACTTGTCCATGTTGCCTCTTCACCTCTCACCCCCTGTCTGTGTTGCTTCTCCCATTCCAACCCCGTCCCAACTGCGTATTACCCATATCTGTGATGTTCATTCCCTGCCCATCCATCTCTGTTGCTTAGTCCCATCCCATCCCTCTCCGTTCCCATCCCACCCCCTCATTGTCCATCTTGCTTAATACCATTCCCTTGCACCGATAAAAAAAAAAAAAGTGCTATGCAGCAGCCAGGGCTGGCTACTTCATAATGCTTTTTTTAAATCATATCCTCTCCCTTCATTTATCCATCCTTCCATGTACCCATTTACCAGTTCTTTCATATAAACACATTCTAATCTGCACAACTACACATAAAATCATCTATCAATGCACTTCCATCAAAAAATGACATATTGGCCTTTTGTAGGTTGCAGCCAGCTCAGCTCTCATGTTTGCTAAGGACATCTTGCAGACTTTAAGGAAGTTGGTCTAAGAATTCATTCCACCCATTAAATACCATTGGCTTTCTGGTATGTATTTCACATTCTTTGATTTTCTGTTTGCAGCTTTATTTGCTTTAGGCTATCCAGGTTTAGTTTGTCTCTTCCATTGCCTACTGCATATTTACTGTATTCTTCCACAAACACTGTAAACAGGCCTGTAAATCTTGTTCTTATCATATTTGCTGTGCATTCAAAGACCAAGGTCAATAGTCAGGTGCTTTCTTCAGAGGGTGTGTGTTTAATTTGCTTTCTATAACTTTAAAGTGAGCAGATATATGTGACAATCTTGCTGGACCGGGGGTAGGAAAGAGGTGTTTTTCTAGCACACAACAGCATTTAAATTAACTCTATAAGTAATCCAGAATATATCAGAATTAGGAACACAAATGAAGCACATTAGTTGTTATTTCAGAAGTGTGTGGGAATCAAATAATTTAATATGATTGTTGGACTTGGCCCTTTTTTGACGGGTCATCCCTGAAATTTTTGCCTTCCTCCCATATTTTATCTGACCTTTATTTGTTGATTTTATGACTCTGGGCACTTTACCACTGATGATCAGTGCTAAAGTGCATATGCTCTCCCTATTATAAATTGATGTATGGATTAGTGATTCCATGATTGGCTGATTTGGTTTACCTGTCAGACCCTAGTACAGTGCACCAGGAGTGCCCAGGGCTGGTAATCCACATGCTGCTAGTGGGCTTGCAGCACTGATTATGCCACCCACAGAAGCAGCCTGTAAAAGTTTGTCTAAGGCCTGCCATTGCAGAGCCTGTGTGAAGTCTGGTACTGTCATCCTGACTGGGCAAGTGCACCCACTTGCCAGCCCCCAAACTTTTCCTTTTCTTCATATCAGACACCCATATGGTAGTACCAAGGGCAGAGTGCATTGTAAGTATAAGGTAGGGCATGCCCTGGTGTGTGCGGCATGTCCTAATAGTGAATTACAGCCATTTTCGTTTTTCACTATTGCAAGGCTATCTATTCTCCATAGGCCAGAATGGGCAGTTAGATTATTACATCTTATAATCCTAACTGGCTCAAGGAACATGGTAGAAATTTGAGTTTAGTATGCCTGAACTCAGAATAATAAAAAGCACCTTTTAGTGAAGTTGGTTTTAACATTCTGTGTTTGAAAACACCACTTTTATAAAGTCGGTATTTTCTTGTCTAACTATCCAAAGCCTGCCTCTGCTAGGTTGTGTATTCCTTGTCTGGAGTTTGAGTGACAGGGCTGGGGGATTCCAGGAGACATTGTGAGTCCGCCCAGTCGTAAATAGAGAAATCTGCATCTAGATGGGAAGGAGGAGGTGCACCTGGGACCTGAATAGAAATGTGCCTGCCCCCCACAGTGCTGGATCTTTCCCCTATGGTCCGTCTGATGTTTCTGCCCTGCACTGTGAAAGGAGAGAATGAATCATGTCAAAAAAGTGCTCCAGGGCTGTGCTATCCCTCTACAATGCTGGCTCCACCTCCTCTGGGGCGCCTGATGTTTCTGCCCTGCACTGTGAAAGGAGAGAAGGAGTCTTGTAAACAGAGTGCTCAGAACTAGTTTGGACTAGGCAAAGGCCCCTCTACCCTCAGAGGACAAAGGATTTTGGGGTATAAGTATTGGGACCCTGATCCCAAGAAATTAGATCACTTTTGCACAAACAAGAAGAAACCTCCGTAGAGGAGAGGAACCTGAAGAAACTGAGGAGAGACTATTCCTAAAGCTGAAGTGCTGCTTAGGGGATTGGCCTGCAGTGGTTGCCTTACTGCCAAAGAGAGGAGAAAGGAACTTTGTGTACTTTGCTTTCAACTTGTGAAGGATCTCCAAGGGCTTGGAAAAGAGCTTGCCTCCTGCTGAAGTCTCAGGGACAACAGACTTGAACCCCAGCTCCCCAGAGTTCTTTTGCAAGTGCCTGCTGCTGTTTTGGGCCTTCTGAGGAACTGCGTGTTGCAAGGAGCTGGAAGCGCGATGCAACAAAGAGGAAGCGTGTCGCCGTCGCTGCTGCTGCCGTCGCACTTCTGAACAAGGGTGTCGTCGCACTGCACTGCATCGAGATAAGTGTCTCGCAATGAAGAGGAAGCGTGTCGCTGTCGCTGCTGCCTGGTGTCACACATCTGAACAAGGGCATCGCCGCTGGAGTTGCCGTACTGCACTGCATCATGAGAAGAGTCTCGCAACCAGGAAGAAGCGTGTCGCCGTTGCTGTTGCCGCTGTCGCACTTCTGAACAAGAATGTTGCCGCTGGAACTGTCGCATTGCACCGCATCGAGGAAAGCGTTTCGCATCCCCCGAGACGCGCGCCGCCGTCGGAGCTGCTGCCATTGCATTTCTGAACAAGGATGCGGCCGCTGTAGGTGTCGCATCGAGTGGAAGCTTCACGCATACGTGGGATAAGAGTGTCGCAGCTGAAGCTGTTGCCGTTGCACTTCTGAACAAGGGTATGGCCGCTACAGTCCACGCATCGAACCGAGAACTTCTTGCATCCCCGAAGAAGCGTGCCGTCTGAGATTTGAAAGATCTTCATGTCTTTATTTCTTTGCACCGGAACTTTGCCGCATTTCCCTCGCTGCGACATTGCTTGTCGTGGAAGCGCAACGCATCGTAAGGTACATTGACACAAAGTGTTACATCTTAAGAACTGAACTGAACTGAGCTAAAACTACCATCTTAAAGAAACAGTATTGTGTGTTTTTGTCGTTTATGGTCTTGTGGTAAATCTATATAAAATATACTTATTTTTTATATAAAACCTTGTGTGGTGTCCATCTGTAGTGTTGTCACTGGGTTACTGTATGTGGTGACAAATGCTTTACACACTACCTCTGAGATAAGCCTGCCTGCTCATGCCAAGCTACCAAGGGGGTGAGCAGGGGTTATTTAGGAGTGTAATCCCCTTATCCTGACTAGAGGCAAGGGTCCCTATTTGTCACAAGTACCTACCTGTGCCAACTAGAGACCCCCAAATCTAACAATTATCAAAATAAATCAGTACACTAGGTGGTGCCATTTCCTCACCTTTTCATCTGTGTGCTGTATTGTTTTATTTGTAAAACTGAATGTCTGTACAAATTTAATGGTTGCTTCAATTGAAAATGTATTCTCTGTAATGGCAGTGTGCTAATACTCCACTCCATGCCACTGCACTCTACTCTGCACCACTCCACTTTACACCTCTTCACACCACTGCCCTCTGAGCTACTCAACTTTATGCCACTGCACTCTATGCCTGTACACTCTTTGCCTCTCTACCATCTCCCACTCTACTCAATGCCAATGCACTCTTCACCACTCTACTCTAAACCACTGCACTCTTCTCAACTGTTCAGTACACCACTCCAGTATAGGCCACACCAATCTGCTCTGCACAATTCCACTCTACACCACTGTACTCTACATTACTCTGCAACACTGCACACTGTGCCACTGCACTCTATGCTAATACACTATACCGCAATGCACTTTACTCAACTCAATTCCTCTGCACTCTACCCCAACCTACTTTATGCCACTCTAGTCTACTCTGCATCACTGCCCTCTACGGCACTGCACTCTACACCACTTTACTCTATGTCATTAAACTCTATGACACTCTATGCAACTGTACTCTACCCTGCACCACTCCACTCTATGTCACTTCTCTCTACTCTGAAACCATTTACACCCCTACACTCTATGCCAATCTACTCCATTTTGATCCACTGTACTCTGTGCCACTCTCCTCCTAACCCCTGCACTCTGCACTGATGCACTCTACACAAATGCACTCAATGTCACTGATCTCTTTGCCACTGCACTCTACTCTGAATCACTGTACTCTACGCCACTGCTCTCTACACTACTCTACTCTACTTGACACCATTGTGCTCTGACACTCTACTCAGCAACACAGCACCCTCCATCACTGGACTTTACATCATTCTACTCGACACTATTCCACTCCATGCTACTCCTTCTCCTTTATGCTGCTGCACTCCATGTCACTGCACTCTGACACTCTACTCTACTCTGCACCACTCTATGCTACTCTACTCTGCTCCCTTCTACGCCACTGCACTCTATGCCACTCGACTCTACTCTATGCCACTACCCTATGTATCACTCAACTCTACGCCACTCTACTCTGCATTACTCTATGACACTCCACTCTGGGCCACTGCACTCTAAAATGCACCACTCTAATCTACACCACTGTGTTCTACGGCACTGCATTGTATGGCCCTGAGTTAAATGCCACTGCACTCTATGCCAGTATATTCTGTAATTTTCCATGACAATGCACTCTACACCAGTCTACTTTACTCCATGCCACTCCAATGTATGCCACTCTACGCAACTCCACGTTATACAACTCCAATCCAATGACTGTTCCACACCAGTCTAAAACACTTTACTCCACTATTTACCATTCCACTCTATGGCACTCCATGCCATTCTCCTCTACGCCACTAACATTTAGCCATGCTGAACAGCAGCCACACTGGTGTACAACATGACAAAAACACATTGGAAAAGCCAATAGCTCTTGCATAGGTGTGATCTTTTGGCTTTGCCAAATATGTTTCATAATTTCTAAACTTGGTAACACAATCCACACAAATACAATCCACACCATAACACATAATGCTAATTAGCATAATTTAACTCAATGCCACACACTTACACACCACACAATTCAACTCTCCACATTCCATTGCTCACCTCCTAATTCAACAGCAAACCCCATCATTCAACTCAAAAACACAATTGCATAACACACCACATACATCCAATCAACACCACACCACAGTACTCCATATCATGCCACAAAATCCAACAGCACATCACAAGATTAAACTCGACTACATATCACTCTACAACACAAAATACCATTCCAGATAGTTGCATTCTATGACATACAATCCCACTTCAAATAGTTCTCGTACACTCAATACCACATAATTACTATGCACACAATTACACTGCACTCCATGCCACGTAATTCCACTACACAAATGCACTCCTCACCACACAATTCCACAACTAACAATTCCAGTCAAACCCACATAATGCCACTCTAAACCACGTGCACCCACTCCACTCCAAACCAAAACTCATGGGTAAAAGACATTGTCATTTACAACACCAATAGCTATAACTCTCACAAATGCAAGACCTATTGAGTTGCAAATGTTTGTTATAAAAGCTGCCTGTACTGTGAAGAAGGTGATCTGTACACTTTTAAGGCATGTCAGTATATGTGGGTACCCCAAAAGAACTGAGGCGTTGGTTATGTGATCACATTCTTTAGTTTATCCAACATGATTTATTTACTGTTTGACTATATAGCCAGACCAGTATCTCAAAGGATGCAAGAGTTAGATACAGAATTTGAGAAAAGTAAGGGGACACATGCCTTTACTGTACTATGAGTTCATATATACAGTTATGAAAACACATATTTGAGCTTTTGAAACCTATATTAGCAACTTATGATTGTTAGAAAATATATATTTTAGTTGATATGTCTGGGATTTAGTTTGGTAGCAGAAATGGGCTGCGGCACTCTGATACCTCCGGGTCTAGCCAGCGCTATATAAAACTCAAGTAAATAAATAAATTGGGAAAACTTTCAAGAGGTGTTGGTACTTGAGAATGAGCTGACTCTGCCTTATCTTTAAGACTTTATTGTTCAATATTTCAGGAGAAAAGACTTAGAAAGAACGTGCTGCGATCTTTCTATAGACTATAGTAAGTGAAGCTTGTTTGCTGTACGAAGAGGTCTTTTTGTTCTGGCTAACTTCAGAGTCTTAGATAGTAAGTTGTGTTTAGCTTCAGAGATTTAAATATGATGCAGTCTAAGTTGAATATGGATTGAACTTGCAATGGAAGCCGTTTAAGCTGAACCAGTTCATGTGGGATAAGATGAAAAAATGTAGGGCCCATAATCATTCTTTTAGCTGCAAAAGGTGCTGCTTTTAATGCTGTTCTATTCTCATTGGTCTTAAACAACAGAGCACAACATCTAAGAACGTATTTCTGGTCATGAAGTATTAGGATCCAATATCATAGTGCCCACACTGCCAGCGCTCGCTCCACCTTGCACCCCACACACTTACATACCAAGGAGACTCATGAGACATAATTGGGGAAAACGGTGGTGCAGGTTTATTTTGCATACAAGAAGCAGATAAGGTGGGTCATCTTACAGGCGATCCAATGCGGCAGCCCCTCGCTGACCCGCATGCCTAATTAGCCATCTTGCACGGTAAGTCGATGCTCTTGACGGTGCAATACGTTAATACTTTATTTCGTTTACTCCCGCCCCCCCTGTCAGGGCGGAGCGATGAGGCACACCCCCGGTCGGTTCAGGCCCCCCGACCGCCCGAAGGACTAACGGGGCGCCGACGCTGTTCCTGGAACCCCCTCGGCTCCAGGTTCTTGGCTCAGGCACCCCTACTGTGCCAGGCAGAGGTATTGACTGTCTCCTTCTGCCGCAGAGGTACCCTTACTGTCCATCTGCTTCCAGATCGCCCTGTACTCCGCCACAGCTCTGGAGGAGGCCCCCGTCGATGACAGAGCCCCCCACCACTTAGCCACCTTTTTACCTGGCACCCTCCGATCATAGGCACCATGCTGCTGCCAGAGCTTCCTGTAAGTCGAGGAGGAAAACATCCATCCCAACCCCAGACAAGTGAACCCCATCTCTTTGGTAGTAGCCCACTGTCCTGTCCTGTATCACCGCGTGCCTAATAAACCCCAGGCCCCTCTTCTCCCTGAATTTCTGCATGGCCCTGTTCACCCTCCTCCTGCTTTGCTCGATGGCAAGGGGTGACCGTGCTCCCCTCCAGGTCCTGCGGGGGACAATCTCTGACCATACAAATTCAGTAGCCCCCAGTTCGTTAGTTATCGCGGTGACATCCCGCTGCATGGCATCCACTAATGTTCGCCTCCCCATTGTCACCAGATCATTCCCACCCAGGTGTATCACGAGGATGTTGGGGGTCCCCCCACGGGCTGACACACATTGGTCCAGTCTGCGCCTCAGCTGACCCCATCTCATACCCGGTGAGCCCATCCACACTATTCGTGTCCTTGCAAAGGCCAACTCCCACTTCCCGTATGACGCCCACTGTTCGCTGGCTGCTCATCTTTAAAGGGCCTCCTAGAACTACAAAGGACACCTATGTCTTATGCAAGAATCCTCTCTTACGTTGAATAAACAGAGGTGAGATGTTTAAATATTAGCATCTCAACAAAAGGCCATCCCTTAACAGCAATACAAATATGGCAAAGTCATCGTCATCATGAACTCAATCATATCGGCCACACCACTTATGGATATTTCATAAACGGGTCTTAAGACGCGCCCTTGGTTACCTGAGCCACGGTGCATCAATAATCATGACAGTGATTACTGATCGATTACTATTGATTATTAGTTATTATTGATTATTGTGGTGCTCTCCTTGTACCTGTTTTTGTTACACCCAGGTGCATGCCACCCACTTCTCTCTGAACACACCGTATGCTATCTTCCACGTGTTGTGTTACCTTGCACCTGCACAAGCGTCATGGCTAGATTATTTATTGGAAGAATTTCGCTGTTTCGTATGTAAGCGAAACATTCGGAAACAATACACCTTTGCTAGCGCAAGCTTTGTCTACGGGGGACGCCAAGGCCAAAATATGGCATTGGTTTACTTAACATGAACACTCACTTGTTCAGCAATGATCCTATTTCCGATGCAGGCATCTTATAATTTGGGTGCAAGTATGAGTGACGGTTCAATGCTACGAGTGACACCTCCGACAACACTGGTTGTAGGCTTGTATATGCACACACCATTCACACACATACATACTGTTTATTCAAACTGGAAACCCGCTAACCCCCCGTATTCCAAAGATAGCATGCCCTGGACGCACACAACGACATAATAATCAGTACCCAAAAGGCAAATATATTTGCGGAATTAAAGACACTTTAAGGCTGATGACGTAGATTGCTACCACATGGTATTAGGTTGGCTTTAGCACCCGATTATTATTTGCCAGCTGAATAACAAGCATTAGCGGTCTACGTTTTAAGATTTGCAATGTGGTGCAACAACATTTGCGCAAAAGGTTAACTCCTGCTGTCTTCGCTGATACAATCGCCCCTATATGATCTCTTTCGTCGCTGCTTTATTGTAACATGTCTTATTGCTTCATGCGTGCACTCGATAAGTAAATGGTCGAACTGAAGTCTATCTTTGAATGCACATTCCACTGACTTTGGAACGGCAGTGAACGGGGGAAGGGCGGTAATCAAACAATGTACTGCGCTGTTATTATGAGCCTACACACTGCTAATACAACAGGATATATTCAATTAATAATCTGTTACATAACGCATACCGTCACTGAGCGCTCCATGTCATTCTAAGTAAGCTAGACAGGTGTTTTCTGTAACTTCAGCCCGATGAAATGTGGCAAAGCGAGGGGTCAATAGAGAAAATATATTCAACTGGAGCTTACAGTGCCTTTGACCTAATTGGCCGATCATAGTCATACATTTAACTCATCCACCTTTGGATGCACCTTTACCTCATATCCCTTTGCCAGCAGCTCTCATCTAGCTCTATTCATCAGTTCCGTATAGCTTGTGGTCAAGTGCATATACACCCTTTGAGTCCTCAAGGGGCAGTGCTTGACTCCATGATATTAGGGAATAACAGGAAACGCGGCGAGAAAGACCGCGCAAAATCAAGCTGCTCCAGATAAAGGCCCGTGGGTCCGCCTCTCGCTCTTCCAGCTCACCTTTCATTGGCCGTTAATAAAGGGGGCGGCGCGCTTATCGTTTCACTCGCGCGGCATGTGTCACTAAGACGCTGTCTCGCGTTATCTCCCCTTCGTGTCGCGCGGCCAGCGGCATACTGTCTAGCCGAATCCAGAAATATATGTTACTGAGAGGGTAAATAAGCTAGAAATGGAAAAGGTAGGTGGAAACATGATTACAGTCCCAGTGATATCCAGGGATAATTTCTCAAATGTGGATTTAGGGCCGTATGTATCAAGCGAAATTGCGATCGCAATTGCCGAAATTTTGCTTTTTGGTATGTATGAGGCACACCTGCATGCAAAATAAGGAATCGCAAAATTTGCGATTCCTTATTTTGCAATTGCATTTAAGGAATCACAAAATTTGTGATTCCTTAAATGCAATGTAAGAAGCACCAAAAAAGTCCAATTTGGCGTTAAGAAATCACAAATTACCACCAACTTCAAGTTGGTGGTAATTTGCGATTTCTGTGAAAAATTCACTTTTTTGCATTTTTCAAAGTGCAATGTGAAGCACATACATGCCCTTAGGGCATGTATGTGTGCCACATGTGCACCCATGCTTATTTCAGGGGTGCAACAGGGTGTCCTTGTGACACCTTTGCACCCTTGAAATTGCATTCTCAATTTGCGATTCGCTAATTGCGAATCGCAAATTGAGAATGTCTTCCCATTCATTCCTATGGCCTCTAGGCCCATAGGCATGAATGGGGAGGCATTCCTTAATTGCGAATCGCAATTTGAGATTCGCAATTAAGGAATATGTAGGATTTGCAAAATGTATTGCAAATCCTACATAGATAGCATTTTGCAATTCTCAAATAGCGATTCGCAAAAAATCGCTATTTGAGAATCGCAAAATAACTTTTTGATACATATGGCCCTTAGTCTATTGAGTAAATTTCGATTTGTTTGAGAAAACAAATTGTCATTGACAAATGTTTACATCTCGATATAGGTAAAGAATGTACATTTCGGGTTCACGGTTCATGTGTGTGTGAAGAGCAGTGGAGGCAAAATGTGGGAAGCAGGCAAAGGGGACATTTGTGTCAGTTGCCTGCATCCTGCCCTGTTTTCTTGTTGCAAGGGAACAAATGATGTGCCCAGATTCCCGTCCGATGCTATGTGACTGACGGCTGCTCTGGCAGCTGAATGGGTCACTCCCTGCTGCTCGTGCAAATCTGCCAAAAAACATGTGGTGTGAGTTCAAGGTCATTTTGCCACACATCTTGTTCTCTGCGTGCAAAAATGTGCTTTGCGAAATGAGTGTTATTTACCGTGGCATATTAGTGTGCCAAGATAATTAACCCCTAATGTACATCTGTGCCAGGCGGTATAATGTGATTGAAATTCCTGTGACATCGAATAGGACAGTTACATCCATTACTGTACCCAAAGAACAGCGAAGTAATGACACTCGACTTTGGTAATAATATGAAATATACATGTGTAATTTATGAATCGTAGGTAATATATATATATATATAGGAATGTCCAGATGAATAAGACCACCGAGGGTACTGTGCCAACAGAGCATAGGCATTGAACACTGTGCAGCAGAATGCTTGTATGTCAATTACTGTGCTACAAAGTACTTGCCCATGAAGTGCTCACCACAGAACGCCTGCCAATAATTTAGTTTGCCACAAAAGACCTCTCCTTTAGTTTTAGCGCCAAAGAATGTCAAAGCATCATTTTCTGGCTGGCCCCTGTCAAAGGAGGGATACACCCTAGCAGTTCCTCTTATAAAGGGCAGAAAATCATAATAGTGTGAAATATCTACCTGCTGCAATACCAATGGGCATCCTGGAACTAGGTGAGCAGATCAAAATAGGCTTCTGTTTGGGACTAGCCCAGCTATGTCAGACGAATATGTCTCTACACTACGAATGCGCTACAATGCATTACAATGCATTCCATTACAACGCGGTTCTTACAACGAGCTCGTTGTTTCAACGCAAACCATTGCATCGCAAGGCGTTACAACGACTTGCTGTAGGGGGCGCACTGGACTAAGGAATAGTATTAATTACTATTCCTACTCCAGTTTGTGCAACAGGAGGGAAGGAGTTGGATTGTAAATCCAACATCAGCACGCCCCCTAAAGCAAGTCGTCAAAATGACTTGCGATGTATTGGTTTGCGTTTAAACAACAGGGTTGTTGTAACAACCACATTGTAATGGAATGCATTGTAGCACATTAGTAGTAAACAATGTCTCTCATGTCAGACGACTGCTTCTGGTGTTGTCCTTTAATTTGTTAATTTAATATATACAATTGTCAGTGTGCTTATTTCTTATATGGCTCCCGTTATAGTAGGTTTTAACTTTTTAGCTCTTAACTCTCCCACCATGGTTTTAATTGTTCCACAAATGTATATACACTGAAAGCAAAAAAAAAAGATCCCAGCATGATAACTGCTGCAAGCTAAAAAATCTGTGAGCGGCTAAGAGCGTCATGCATGATACATGCCTAAAATCTATGCCACAGTCTGTTCCAAGCTCCTGGCTGGAAACCATGAGTTGCTCGGGGCATCATGCACAATGAAGGCCTAACATCTACAAGACCAAACAGGCTGTTCTCAAGCTACTGGCTAAAAACCATGAGTGGCTGAGGGCGGCATGCACGATGCAGGCCTAACATCTATGTCACAGGCTGTTGTCAGGCCCCCCCACTTCCAACCTTTCTGAAAGAGCTATGTGGCAGGATACCTGGTGCAATGGAACATACATTTTGTTGCATTGACAAGTCAAACACTTATTGTCAAAGTAAACACAAGGAATAAAAGAATGGTGGCACATGTATGCACCACATTACTGACTCACGTGATCTTGCACCCATATGCGGCCCTCTCAAATACTTCCGAAATTACCAAACTTCAAAAGGACACGTCAATGGCAGTAGACTTTACTCACATTTAAAGTCTAAGGAGGAGGTTAAATCTCTTCCACACCTATCAATCTCTGGTAGATGTAAACTGTTCAGGCCTGTTAGGCCTGTTGGTTCTGGCAGTGCAGATATCTCTAGACACTAGTGTTTCAGGGTTTAGCCCATCGTCAGTAGAGAGCATATAGTAATTTAGAAATATGGAAAAAGTCTTTGGGGGTTGCTGAGAAGGAGCCCAGGTCATCGCAGGTCACAGTACCTATCCAAGGCACACAGGTGCTACACCGGAGAGCTCGTCAGCTCATCAGCTCGAAGCCAGAACCAACAATGGTTAAAAACTACAGCGACTTGAAAGTGCGAACTAACAGCGTTTACCAAGATGCAACGGGGTCTAACAGCGCTGAGATGACAAGCAGGGTGCCCCTGCCCCCATTTCCTGTTTTCTTGGGCTTCGAGCTGACGAGCTGACGAGCTCTCCGGTGTAGCACCTGTGTGCCTTGGATAGGTACTGTGACCTGCAACGACCTGGGCTCCTTCTCAGCAACCGCCAAAGACTTTTTCCATATTTCTAAATTACTATATGCTCTCTACTGACGATGGGCTAAACCCTGAAACACTAGTGTCTAGAGATATCTGCACTGCCAGAACCAACAATGGTTAAAAACTACAGCGGCTTCAAAGTGCGAACTAACTGCGTTTACCAAGATGCAACGGGGTCTGACAGCACTGAGATGACAAGCAGGGTGCTCCCGCCCCCATTTCCTGTTTTCTTCGGCTTCGAGCTGACGAGCTGACAAGCTCTCCGGTGTAGCACCTGTGTGTCGTAGATATTTGTATCTTTCCTTTCACCCATCTGCACGTGGCTAAAAGTCATATTGGCTTTGTCACTGCTTGTTTGAAAAGCTATTATCATCGGCTTGGTTTGTCAATAGACATTGCATAATGGCCAGCGCTTTTCTAGTGTAATGGAGCTCAACTTTCTCAGCTGAGGGAGAAGATGCTCTTGGTAAAGGTGCCAGAGTGCTGAAAGACTGGTTGGGCATGCAATAGGCTTGGGGGTCATAGAGCAGATCCTGGGGAGGGAGTTTATTGGGCAAACTGAAAGAACTCAGAATAATCCTCGTTGTGGCTGGAAAGGTGAGAAACAGAGAAGTATGAAGAACCTGGCAAACGGCAAGAGAGGAGGCACCCTGGGCCTAGTGTGGAGACTGAGCAAGAATTAAGGAGGGAGTAACGAAAGTGGCAATAAGAAACATAAAATTTAGAGTGAGAGATATTAAAACAGCTAAATGTAGAGATTGGGTGGTGGGTCAGCCACTTACGGGTGAGAATGTAAGGCGGGGGCTTATTTTGATGTTAGAACTTTAGGCCAGTTTAGCAGATGGTTAAACCAACGGATGCCATGTGACTGAGCACAACATGCTTCCAAATGAAGCAGCGGTTTTCGTGTATCAGGGACCTGTCTCTAGTTCATAATATCCCCTGGTGCTAGTTGTCCTCTCCACTTTTCAAGTGCTCAGAATGACGGCTCATAAATACAATCAGAAGGAAGACCTACTGATACTTTGCAAATAAAGATCACAGAGGACTGAATGCTTCACAGAAAGTTCACCCAACGAAAGCAGAACGACCCAAGTAACAGAAAACACCGTGCATGAGTCCTCTTTGTGTTTTGAATAAACGTGTTTCTGTTGTGCACCCTGAAAACTGGCCTTGCCAGGTTTTAGCTCTAAAGGAACTGGTAGAAAAACGTAATTTTCCCAGATCACCCGTACCAACTGAAAAAGATAAATTGGGACCGAAACGCTGCATTTTTTCTGTTTGTCCTACAGGGGGCAGCAGTGTGATAGCATAGTAATAGAAATAATGTCCCTTTAATAATAACAAAGGGTGTGCTGTATCTGTGAGAGCACATTTGAATTCCCTGCGGGCATGCCGATGAGCCCTCACGCCTGGCGCTTGCTACCCTCATGTGCAAACATGCAGAGCAGTCTGAATGCGAAGTACATGTTGTGCCACCCTTCCTCTTCTACAGGTGGGCTCAATGGTGGTTGTCAAGCAGAGTCCACGTTCAGGCTGGCTTCGCGTTAGTCAATGGTGCACACATCCTTTAATGTCGAGCTCGTGGCCCCCACGAGAATGGTAACTTCGGACCATGTTTAGGCTTGAAGTTTGTCTGTCCTCCAACCACAGAAAGCTTTGCTGGGCAGGTGTAACAGCCAGGCATGTTGCTGTTAGCAGCGCTGACGCTGCAGTGGCACTGGCATCAGGCCAGGGGTTTCAGGGATCCACTCTGTCAAACCTTCACTACCCAACCAAGGGGTCCCACACACTAAGGCTGTTGTCAACATTTTTATGCACTGCCAACTTCGACAGAACAGCAGCTGTTTGGTTACTCCGATTCAACCACAAACTGCACAGGGGGAGTCACCTGGGCCAAATGCCAATGGCCCACACACCGTTGTGTTTTCTAGTGTAACAAAACGTGTATTTGTAAAGCGCACGTTTACCCAAGCGCATCTTGGTACCCAAAACAATTGCACTTATTTATCGACCTCAGAAGGATGAACCCGCCGGGATTTGTACCCGTGAGGCCGGACACAGACCCACACAGTTTGAGGATTATTCCACTAAGGTACCGGAACGGGACTAGTGTACGCTTCTAGCCCTGCAGTCTGCTCTGTGCCATATCTCTTACAATTAAAATAACGTATGTGGAACCATTAAACGTACATTTGGCGATTATTGTTGACATCGAGGTACAGTAACCTGAAAACTGGAAATCGCTGTCCGTATCAGAGCAGAGAGCTAAGTGTATCACAAGACTAATAAAAGGAATCAGCCCATCCATTAGTGAAGGAAGCCTCAGGGGGAGCAGCCGCGGAGTGTATCCATTTCACTTAAGATGTGGTCCACCTCACCGTAAAGTAAGTTGCTCAGGAGAACAAAGAGACTGGGGCTTTCAACGGACAGGATGGATATGAGGATTGACAGTGTAGGAAGAGCATTCCATTTATATAGCTGCTGGAAAGGTGAGAGGAGATGAAATGCGCTCCTACTTTGCCAGCACCATTTCCACAGATGCCAGTCATATGGTCAGGACTGACAAGGCGTCAATGAATGTTGATTTACAGCCCAGTGAACTGAGAGTTGTCGTGAAAGGACAAGCAGAACCCAATTGGTCTTGATTACAGCCCATAGGAAATATGTGGGTGCAAATCGTGCACCGTCTAATTAATACTTTCATGCACTGCAGTAATTAACAAACTCAAAATATGCAAATTGATAGCAACCCCGTTATTTTCTGCGGTTCACCCGATTTGAGGGTTCTAGCAAAACTCTGAAAGGCAAACACCGGTATTAGGAGCAATTTGCAGACAATTTGTAATCCTGTTTCGCTCCCAAAATGGGATTAACCTTTAATCAGGGTCCTAACGTGACATTCTGGTAGAACATGACAGACATGCATGCATCTTGGTGTAATATACAGAACGTTGGAGTGTGGGAAAATTATAGTGATATTGTAGTTTTCAAATGGATATTTGGTAATCCCTCTTTCTCTCAAAGTATATGCAAGGAGACTAAGGGTCGGATGGAACTGTTTGTGCTGTACGCAGGTTATTGCAGAGGCCGCCGCACCCTCCCGTAAGGGTGGGGGAGGCTTGAAGGCCGGCGCCATAACCCTCGTGGTGCCACCAGCGGGGGTAAACTGGTTCTGGGCGCTTCGATGCGCACAGGAACCAGCGGAAGCGGGGTGCGCACCAGCCACCCGACCGGAAGTGACCTGTTGACCTTAGCGCCCCAAAGGGCGCCCAATGGTCAACCTGGCTTTGTTTGAACCCCCCAATCAGGGGGACTCACCTGAGGCCTGCATGGAGGGCTCAAGAGGATTTAAGCGACGCCGCCCTCCCAGCAGAAGCACATCGCATTCGAGGAGCTGGGAGAACGGCGCGACAGCAACAACGACTGAAGGAAGAGAGGCGACTCGGCGAAGGACGAAGCGGAAGACGGCGAGGCCCCGGTGGAAGATCCAGGTCAACATCGCCGAGGACGCCTTACGGAGCGCGGCGCGCCGTGCCAGCTCCCCCGAAGCATCAACAGGTAAAAAGCCGCGGCAAGCTCAGAGCCCGGGATAAGCACACGCAGTTAGCTGTGCCCCCAGCAGACGGCCTGACGCAGACGCGAGAAACCAAGAAGCCACACACAAGTGCGCAGAGACTCACGACATGTCGGAAGGCCAGCCGGACGAGATGGCAGAGGTACTGATGAAGATCCGCGAGTTATCGGCCATCCACGGCGACGACTGGCTTCACCCTCACCTGGGCAGAGGGAAAGAGAACAGACCGGTGGAACAGGCGGATGAAGAACCAGGGCCTTCCGCACCCAAGAAGCTGAAAAACACGCTGATGAAGAGAACATCGAAGAGGAACCCTCCGAGGAAAGTGCGGCAGAAACCTCTTCCGCCGAGACCGGAGGGCAGCGACCAGGGTGAGACGACCGGCAAAAAGAAAAAGGGTGAGCATATTAGCAACATCGTAAAGGAATGTTTAAAATCGCTGGCGCCGGGGCTACTCAATGGCGCAGGGCAAGGGGTACCAGGGCCTAGGGAGCAGCGCGCGGAGGAAGCGGCAGGTCTCACGTTGCATATGGTCGACCCGGGGTGGGCCCGTCAGACAAGAGTGCAAGAGCGGGTAAGCCTGTCCCCCCAGGGGGAACAAATTTCCCCACTACCCGGTTGAGGTTACGGGCCCGTTTCAGGAAGCCCACCTCCGAGTGGGGTAGTCAACGATCATTACATCAGGCCATCCCCCGGCCCGGCGTCCCTGACTATGAAAGCCACCGGTTTGGCATGCCTCATCCCCCTAGCTGTAAAAGAGAGGATATGGCGCAAGGAATTCATAGACATATTTTCGCTGCTTGAAATACAGCTAGAGGGTCTTGATCTAACCACGTGCGACAGGAAGGAGGAGGACAGGAGAGAAAGGCGAGGGGCCAGAAAAGAACGCAGCTTCGACAATTGGTTAGATGCTTTCAGAATCATGGCATGCATTATAGTGGAGAGGTTCCCCCATTGCGCGGCTGATTTGTGGCTGTACGAGGCCAATATCCACCTAGCACAGAGGCAGTTCCCGGGGGATGCCTGGTTAGAATACGATAAAGGGTTTAGATTAAAAATGCAGAGGCACCCCGAAATGGAATGGAATGAGGAGGATGTCTCGGGGTTCATCCACAAGATGCTCACAGCCAAAGATGTTAGGGCCTGGGCGGGAAAAGGCGACCAGCCCTTTCGGAGCTCATACCAAAAGGGGAAGAGTGGTTCTTATCAGAGGCGGTCGAACGGGAGATCGTACTCCCCAACCGCAACTAAGGCGATCTGTTGGAGATACGAGGCAGGGGACTGCTCATGGGGCTCGTCCTGTAAATTTCAACACGCATGCTCTAGCTGCGGGGGCAAGCACGCCACCGTTGCATGCAAAGGTTCCAAACACGAAGCGAAAAGGGAAAAGAGAGAAAAGAGCAAGAAGCGTTAGCCCTAATGCAAGAAAAAGGGGGGGACTGGTGGACATTTGGCGGCGCCAGCTGGCCAGATCCCCCATTATTACACAACAGCTGCGCAGATTAGCAAACAAATACCCGAACAAAGCAGAGGCCAGGTCACTGGTAGAGGGCTTCGAGCAAGGTTTTGTTATTCCATTCCAGGGCCCGCTCCCCTCGGCGGGGGCGAGCAACCTGAAGTCGGCAAGCCAACACCCCGAAGTTGTTAGCGCCAAGATAGAGAAAGAAGTGAAACTGGGTAGAGTCGAGGGCCCTCTCCCAAAGGAAGTGCAAAAAGGCATAGTCGTCTACCCGCTAGGCGTGGTCCCCAAGAAAGAACAAGGTCAATTCAGGCTGATACACCACCTATCGTTCCCGGAAGGTTCCTCTGTGAACGACGGTATCGACCCCGAAGCTTGCTCGGTGGGCTATGCGTCAGTCGACGATGCAATCGAGCTGGTGAAGGCGACAGGCATAGGAGCTCTCATGGCGAAAGCGGATATTGAATCTGCGTTCCGACTATTGCCGGTCCACCCCTCCAGCTTTCACTTACTGGGTTTCCAATGGGGCGAGGACGTGTTTATTGACAAAGCTATGCCCATGGGATGCGCGATATCATGCGCATATTTTGAACAGTTTGCCACTTTCTTAGAATGGGCGCTGCATGACCGGCACCAGGAAGGTGGAAAACTGCACTACCTAGACGATTTCCTGTTCACAGGCCCGGCAGGTTCCTCAGTGTGCGCAAGCACACTGGCAGCCTTCGAGGATCTAGCTAGGTCCCTAGGGGTCCCCCTCGCAAAAGAGAAAACTACAATCCCGACCACGAGACTCACGTTCCTGGGCATAGAACTGGACTCTATAGCGGGAACGGCCAGGCTGCCTCCAGGCAAAGTAAAAGAATTTCGCGAGGAAGTGTCGAAGCTACGGGGTCGGAACAAGGCCACCCTGAGGGAGATCCAACGAGCGATAGGTAGACTCAACTTCGCGGCTCGGGTAATCCCGCCCGCCAGGGTATTTTCAAGGCGCCTAACAGGGCTAACGGCCGGCGTCACCCACAAGCACCACCACATCAGGCTGAGCGCAGGCGTGAAACAGGACCTGCAGGTATGGGACGAGTTCCTACAAGATTTCAACGGGGTGCTGATTTGGAGAGCAGGGTGGGTAACGGCCGAACAGATAGCTCTTTACACAGACGCGGCCGGAAGCCTTGGCTTCGGCGCGGTCCTGGGAAACAGTTGGTGCGCCAGCCAGTGGCCGGACGAGTGGCATGCGCAGGGGCTCACCAGGAACATCACGTTTCTCGAGCTGTTCCCGATCATTGTGGCACTGACCATTTGGAGCGAGAAAATAAAAAACCTGAAACTCACGCTTTGGTCAGATAACATGGGAGTAGTGCAGGCCATTAACAGAGGCGCAGCGAGATGCCCGGACATGCTGAGGCTAATGCAACGGTTAATTAAATTACAGCTGGAAGGGAACCTGGAGCTGAAAGCACGCCATGTGCCAGGGGCAGAGAACTCAGCAGCAGACGCACTCTCACGGTCCCAAATGAAGCGTTTCAGAGAACTGGTGCCCGGGGCGGACAAGGAGATGACCCCCTTTCCATCGTCCCTTTGGGACCTGGGGGAGTAGACTTATCATGGCTAATAGGGCAATCACTTACCGCAGAGGCTAGCAGAAGATACAAGACATACGCGTGCACGGTAATGAGAGTTGGGGGCATAAAATCGCTGGAAGACAGGGCAAAAACTTGCACAGCAGTCGAGAAATTCGTACAATGGGCATTCAAGTCGAGAAAAACGAGATCGTGGGCCCAGGCGCATTTGTCCGCCATCGCCCATTTTGCCAGGCTTTACACGGGCGAGGACCCCACTACCTCGGCCTATCTAAAGACAGCCTTAAAAGGCTGGAGGAGGGTTGAAGGTAAAAAGAAGGACAACAGGCGTCCCATCGATTTTGCCAAACTGGGGCAGCTCCTTGGAGCCCTCACAGGCTTAATATCGGATAAATATGAGCTGCTGCTATTTAGGGCGGCTTTCACGACGGCTTTCTTCGGAGCATTCCGTATCAGCGAATTGGTAGCCCCCAGCAAGTCGGGCCCAGCGCAGCAATGCCTGCAGGCAAGTGACATTAAACCAATGGAGAAGGCAGTGGAATTAACGCTGAGACAGTCCAAAACGGACAGGGCAAGGAGGGGGACGACGATACTTCTCCATTGCATCCCAGAGTCGGGGCTCTGCGCGGTATGCTGGTTATTCAGGTACATGGGGGCTCGACCAGCTGGTGAGGGCCCTCTCTTCATACATAAGGACGGGAGGAACCTGAGTAAGTTCCAGTTTACAGCCATAATGCGCCAAGGCTTTGGTAAAGCCGGGTATTGCGCGGCATCTTTTGCCTCTCACTCATTCAGGATCGGCGCAGCGACCTCGGCAGCGCAGCATGGCATGCCAGAGGACAGGATCCAGGCAGTGGGCAGATGGCGCTCCAGGGCGTACAAGTCGTATATACGCCCTCACCTCGTATAAAAAAAAAAAAAAAAAAAAAGGAAGAAGAAAAGACAAAAAAAAAAAAAAAAGACAAAAGAGAGAGAAAGCCCCGAGGGGGGGGGGGAAGGAGAGGTAGTCGCCTTGGGATGCCGCACGGCAGGGTGACAGCACCCCCTCCCTCTCTTAAATGCACACGGTGCACAGAAAGCCACCTAACAGAATGCTTTCTCTCGGCAGGGGGACGCCCGCAGCTGGTCTGGGTGGTGGGGCACTCATTCGTGTCCCGGATGGAGTCTTGGTGGCGGCAGGGGGGCCGCAGCATAAACAGGCCCAAAGCGACGTACATCCGGTGGATAGGGCAGCAGGTATGAGATGGGAGTAGCTACTGCCGACGTTGGACGGCCTCATGGCAGATTCGGCCTGGTTGCCCGACGTCCTGATCATCCACCTTGGGGGCAATGACCTGACCCGGCTAGGGCGAAAAGCAGTCGGGCAAGCCATCCAAAGGGATCTCACCAAGACAGCAGCGTGGCTGGGACCCACGACGGTAGTCTGGTCCGAAATGATCAGCAGGAAACATTGGAGAGGTGCCGATTCCAACAAGGCCGTCGACAACGCAAGAAGGAAGCTAAATGTGGCAATGCACAAGTTTTGTCTCGCCAATGGCCTGGAATCAGTTCGGCACGGCCTCATCCACCCGGGCCGCCCGGAACTCTATGGGCAAGACGGGGTACACCTCTCTGAAAAGGGGATGAAGGTGTTTTGGGATAACTTGTGGGGTGCAATGTCACTCGCAGGTTGCAACTAAAAAAAAAAAAAAAAAAAAAAAAGGAAAGTATGGAGAAAGGTGGGAGCCACGAACCAGGTGCAGGGGGGGGAGCCACAGTGAGACGTGGGCCTCCCTGTGGCGTGGCGGAAATCCTACACTGGTTGGCTAAGAAAACACACCGGCGGGCGGTGTGTAAGAGGATGGCCACTCACTTTTGAATGCCACACAGCAGGGTGACGTGGCGGCATAAAGGAGGGGAGTAACAGGAGGAGACGGCACTCGCGCCCCAGACCCGGCCGGACGGCAGGGCGCAATTTGGTAGCGAGCTGGGGACCTAATTCCCGACTGGAAAGCTCCCCTCCGCAACACGCAGAAGGCATGGGCAACCAACCACTGGAGCACCAATAGACTGGCAACAAACTGGTTTGTGTACAAGCCCCATTTTCGAACTCAGGAGGGCACAAAAAGACTGACACCTGCTATCACAAGAGGGTGTCATAATGTGTAATATGCCAATTATGATTGATGAGTAATGTTCGCAAAATGGAAGATTGCTTGAAACCAGTTTGTGTTATTAATATGTCTTTGGTTATTAATAAACTGCAGCCAACAACGACCATTACTGATACCAGGTTTTGTTGGCTGACATTATTTCCCACCTTTGGCAACAGCAGAATGCGGGGGCCGGTAAGTATGGAGGCTTGGGTCTCCGCAGAATAGGCACATGCGAGGGTTATTGAAACTCAAGAAGCAGAAGGACCTTCATCCCAGAAAGAGTTGTCTTTTCAGATATGAAAAATGCAGGGATATTTCTCCTGGGATCACAAATGTGAGAATTGTTGTGTAGTATGTGGTATGGTTGTGTGACCTCACGGTGCAGTACACTTTCAAAACTGTCTTGGGTCCTGTCAGGCTTGTTTGTAAAACCTTTAGCTCAACCATGGGTAGCTGTGGCTTCAAGCAGCAAGGCTTGAACAAAGGATCAAGTTTAAAGCATTCAGAAGCACCAAACAATGGAATAAGAAAGGTATACAACACAAAAGAAATCTAACAAAAGAACTCAAGTGGTCACCAATAGAAATGTGGGTGAACTTTAGAACAGCTGACTCACCCACAAAGCCCTTTACACAGGCAAACCTGAATATCTGGCTTCCAAACTTAAAAAAAGCAGAACAGGAACCTCAGAAGCTCTAATACCCTACCTCTGATCCCGCTAAAAGCTCGAAAATAAAAAACCGCGGACAGGTCCTTTGCCGGAAATGCACCTAAAATTTGGTACTCTAACCCCCCTCCCCCCCCCCCCCCCCCCATCGAACTATTCCTTCCTTCCCTAAATTCAAAAGTCAGCTCAAAATCCTGTTCCTCGATCGCTCCTTATCTAACAGATAGGAGCAGCTTGGAGTATCTAAAGTGACATTGCTCCCCTACTGGATGTGGAATGCCAAGACCCTATAATGGATCTCTTCTTCTTTCTCTTTACTACGATTCATATCTTGGATGTCTCACTTTACTGTATTGTGTTTTGCTTTCTCTTGCACTGCTCTGTAATTGTGTGAAGCGCTCCGATACCTTCCGGTCAGTCTAGTGCTATACAAAACTTCCTAAATAAAATAAATACATTTTTAGATACCAAGATGAGCCAAATCCACCGGAGGGTTCCGAAGATATACGTTTTAAAAAGTAAATGTCAGCTTTTTTACCAAAGAACAAACATCCTGTCTACGTGAACAAAGGGGCAGCCCTTCAGGAGTGTGATCGCCATTTGCCCAACAAAGATGGCTTCACATTTAAAGTTCGCAATTTGTGCCAACACCCTGAGTGACTTTCTGCAAGCGGGTGGAGGTGACACCTACCTCTGTAGGAGGCTACTATTGTACCTGACCCTAGGAGTTATTCACACAACACCCCAGGAGGGCAGAAGGTAGTCTGGTTGCTAGCAATTGTGCAAGGCTACTGAACAAGCTGGGCTAAAGAGTGGCAACTTTCTAAAACTTGCTTTTCCTTAATATTGACATTAAATACGACTTGGACATCAAGTCGGGTTTAGTGCCATGATTAATTTCATACCTTGAAGTACTCATTTAAATAGTCCCATTCAGAAGTTAGCTGGACCGAGAGGTCAACCAGTAACTTTGTGTTAGCCAATGGGGTTTTCCACAGGTCAAACAACAATTCAGAAGTTTTGCTGATAGCACATATTAAAAATGCATGTCCTACATAACTATAAACATCTCCATACCTTAGTACCCCTAATTCTTCCACAAGCAAGACTTACATTTATTGTTACAGGGAATTGGGGGCTTTAGCATTGGTTTGAATGGCAATGTCAAACTAGTAGTTTTAAAACTGTTCTTCCAAGCTGCATTGGCATGCTGGGAGCAAATATTTACTTTGTCACGTACAAAGCGGCACAATATGTGCTGCATCCCTTGGTGGGGCACACTGTTTTATATGCTCTTGGTACCATATACTAGGGACTTACAAGTAAGTCTGTTTTATGGCATTTAGTAGTAGTCAAATGGAAATACATTTTGTAATGGGTTAGAACACTGGCAGTGAGGTTTGGCTAGCATCCCCCAGCGTGTTCTCAAAGACAAAAACAAGCAGCGTCAGTCCAGAATGTTGGGGGTGATCATGCAAAACAGACATTTCCTTCCATCGTCCCCTCCAGATGAAAAGTGATGGACAGCTATCGCTTCTCCTGGTAGTTCTCTTCATCTACCTTGAACAACCTGGAAAGCCCATCTTTATAGGCATGGCCAAACCCAGGTCAGTGACCTCTGTAAAGTCCATACCCTGTAGGGAAATGGACCACCTCAACTGTTTGGGGTTCTCTCCTCTCAGCTGCATCAATCATCTGAGAGGTCTGTATTCAGTTTGAACTCCAAAATGAGTCCCAAACAGGTAGGATGTCAGCTTCTTCAGGAACCAAACCACAGCAAAGCCTTCCCCCTCAATGGCACTCCATCTGGGGAGGAATAGCCTGCTGATTAAAGCAATGGCACCCCATCTGGGGAGGAATAGCCTGCTTATGAAAGTAATTGATTGATCCTGACCCTGGTCATTTAACTGTGAAGGTACTGACCCAATCCCATGTTCTGAAGCAGCATTTGGACAGCAAACTCTTTGCTGAAAACAGATGCCTTTAGTGGAGGTGCTGAGCACAAAACTCCATTTCAGGTGTCAAAAGCCATTTGACACTGGTTAGTTCAGGTGACATTTTTGAGCTGTTTCTAGGAGGTCAGGTGCTGCTGTTGTACTAAAGCCTTGACAAATAACCTGTAATAATAGTTAGTCCAAGGAAGGCTATGACTTGGGTTTGTGTCTTAGTAGCATCTCAGACCGGAATTGTCTGGATTTGGGCTGGAAAGGCTGTACATGGACTCCACCTACTTGGTGGCCCAGGTAAACAACATAACTTTGCCCTATCTAGCACTTGTTTGCCTTGATAGTCAGCCCTGCCTTTTTTAGGGCTTGAAGCACTGAGGTGAAAAAGGTGATCCTCCCAGGTGGAACTAAACAAAGCAATATCATCTAGCAAAGCTGCAATAAAGTCTTCCAAACCTGAAAGTACTCTGGTCACCAAGCTCTGGAATGTGGCAGGTGCATTTTTCAGTCCAAATGGCATCCTTTGATTGAGAGTGGCATTCAGAAATTGAAAAAGGAGACCTCTCCTTGTGTCCTGGTGTGAGCGTTATCTACTAATAACCTGCAGTCAGGTCAAAGGTGCTCAGATATTTTACAGCTCTCAACTTGTCAATGAGCTCATCCGCTCTTTGACTGGGGTAGGCATCTGCCTTGGTGACTACTTTTAAACCTCTGGAGTCCACACAAAATCTAATTTCTGATTTTCCTCCCTTGGAGTGGTGTTTGGGCACCAGAACTACTGGGCTAGCCCATGGACTACTAGTGGGCTCAGTCACCCTCAACTCTACCATTTTGGGAACTTCAGCTTTGATGCTAGCTTTTACCTGGTCTGACATTCTGTAGGTTTTACCTTTGACAGGCATGCTGTCACCTGTGGCCACCTCGTGGGTGTACCATTTTGCCCGACCGGGTGTCAATGAAAAAAGGCTAGAAAACTGACTTAGTAGAGCTGTTGCTCTGTTAAAGTGGAAGAAAGAACTACTCCCTCCACTGAGCCTTTATTGAGATTAGTAGACAGTAGGTCAAGGAGAAGTTCACGTTTTTACTCGTCCCTCCTTCCCATCTTTCACTATGAGCATTGTAATAGCTGCTCTGTCAAGATGAAGCTTGAGCCTGTTCACATGTATCACCCTATGAGGGTGTCTGCGGGGTCCCTAGGTCTACCAGATATGTGACTTCATCCTTCTTTTCCAAGATAGGGTAGGTCCAGTCTGTTTGTCTTGGAGGGCCCTGGGGGCCATAGGCTCTAGGATCCAAACCAGTTGCCCAGGTTGGTACTCAACACTTACGGACTTCTGGTCATACCAGTGCTTAACACGCTCCTGGCTGGCCTCCACATTTCTGCTTGCTTTCTTCATGTACTCAGCCATTCTGGGGTGAAGGCCCAGAACATAGTCCAAAATAACTTGTTTGTGTTCTTTGAGAGGTCATTCCAACCTTCTCTCACTAAAATCAAGGCACCCCTTACAGGATGCACAAAGAGTAATTCAAAAGGACTAAAAAGGAACCTCCCCATATGCAAACCGTAGGCATAGTAGGAGAACATCACATTCCTTCTGAGATTCTCAAGTAAACCCATATTCATGCCCTTCATGGTTTTGTTGAATCTCTCAGCAAAACCAAAAGGAAAGATGGACGGAGTGCTGAACAATGCAAGCACTCACCCCCAGTCAACTGATCTGGGTTTAATCCATCATCATTCCTTAGCTCACTCTGCCACCCCAGTTCAGACATCGCCATATGCAAATCAGTCTGACCCTGTGCCTCATGGGAACAGTCCAGCCTGAAATGCCAAGCCATGTCTTCCATGGACCGGAACCAAGCATCCTGGGACCTGTTTCTGGCTAATGTAAATGTAGTGCTTTTATAGAGCGCACAAATCACCCCTGAAGGGGTCTCAAGGCGCTGTGCACATACCGCTGTGGAACCCTTCCTGGCCTTTCCCTGTGAAGTGCCCACTCCTGGGCACCTCCAAGGTGAAGCCTGTCATCCTAGTGCTGTTGGGGCCGTTGTGGAGATTAAGCAAGCTATTGCCCAGAGTTGCAGAGTGGGACCCATGATTAGAATAGGCACTGAGGCGAGAATTATCAGGTCCGGGAAAATTGAGCCCAAGACCCGCCGAGGCGGGAATTGAACCCTGGTCCGGACCACACCTCTGCATCAGGGTCTGCTGCTCTAACCTTTGAGCCACATGTCTCCACGTCTTCTCCACCATCATCAGCCAAGTTAGCTTGAATCCAGTGGCAAAGTGAGCAAGGGACCCACGTCTGGCCATACCCTACCAACCTAGGGCGAACACAGCAAAACCAAAGGGGATAATGGATGGAGTGTTAAACAATGCAAGCACTCACCCCCAGTCAACTGATCTGGGTTTAATCCATCATCATTCGTTAGCTCACTCCGCCACCCAGTTCAGACATGGCCATATGCAAACCAATCTGACCCTGTGCCTCATGGAACAGTCCAGCCCGAAATGCCAAGCCATGTCTTCCCTGGACCGGAAACAAGAATCCTGGGACCGGTTTCTGGCTAATCAGGCGTCATCAGCTAGGTGAGCTTGAATCCAGTGGCAAAGTGAGCAAGGATTCATGTCTGGGCATACCCTTCCAACTTAGGGCAAACAAAGCAAAGCAAAACTAAAGGGGATGATGGACGGAAGGTTGAACAATGCAAGCACTCACCCCCAGTCAACTGATCTGGGTTTAATTCATCATCATTCTTTAGCTCACTCCGCCACCCCAGTTCAGACATGGCCATATGCAAATCAGTCTGACCCTGTGCCTCATGGGAACAGTCCAGCCCGAAACGCCAAGCCATGTCTTCCCTGGACTGGAAACAAGCATCCTGGGACCGGTTTCTGGCTAATCAGCCATCATCAGTCAGGTTAGCTTGAATCCAGTGGCAAAGTGAAAAGGGACCCACGTCTGGGCATACCCAGTCAACTTAGGGCAAACAAAGCAAAACCAAAGGGGATGATGGATGGAGTGTTGAACAATGCAAGCACTCACCACCAGTCAACTGATCTGGGTTTAATCTATCATCATTCTGTAGCTCAGTCCGCCACCCCAGTTCAGACATGCCCATATGCAAATTAGTCTGACCCTGTGCCTCATGGGAATACCCCAGCCTGAAATACCAAGCCATGTCTTCCCTGGACCAGAAACAAGTATCCTGGGACAGGTTTCTGGCTAATCAGCCGTCATCAGCCAGGTTAGCTTGAATCCAGTGGCAAAGCAAGCAAGGGACCCACCTCTGGGAAAACCCTGCCAACTTAGGGAGAACAAAGCAAAACCAAAGGGGGTGATGGACAAAGTGTTGAACAATGCAAGCACTCACCCCCAGTCAACTGATCGGGGTTTAATACATCATCATTCTTTAGTTCACGCCGCCACACCAGTTATGCAATTCAGTCTTACCCTGTGCCTCATGGGAACAGTCCAGCCCGAAATTACAAGCCATGTCTTCACTGGACCGGAAACAAGCATCCTGGGACCGGTTTCTGGCTAATCAGCCAAAATCAGCCATATTGAATCTCTCCACAATATCATTTCCTTGGGGATGGTAAGTGGTAGTGAACTTATAAGTCACTCCACGCTCATCAATCAATAAATTATTCAGTACTTGTAAAGCGCACTACTTACCCGTGAGGGTCTCAAGGCACTGTGGGAGGGGGTGCCGCTACTGCTCGAAGAGCCAGGTCTTGAAGAGTCTCCTGAAGGTGAGTAGGTCTTGGGTCTGTCGTAGGTGGGTAGGGAGGGTGTTCCAGGTCTTGGCGGCGAGGAAGGAGAAGGATCTGCCGCTGATCCTACATCACTTTCAGGTAGGCAGACATGAAGTTTGTAACTCTATCTGAAATGACCCCCTTAGGAATCCCAACCTAGCTGAAGATGCCAAGTAGGGCTGTAGGTACTGCTGGAGCAGTAACTGTCCTACACCACTAGCAGGGTGTTTTTTGCAGGGATATTATAGGGGATTTATTAACTTTCCCCGGTGTCAGATGAAGACATTGACCGATGGTCACAGTGTTGTTTTTAGTGATTTTAGAGTGTCTTTCCTGCAAACAGGAACTCTGCCTGTAAAGAGAATCAGGAGCTGTTAGCACTGATTAGGCATGGGCGGAAAATCCGTTCCGCTCGCGGATTTTGCGGATTTTCGGGAAATCCGCAATCCGCGAGATTTGCGAATTTCCCGCAAAATCCGCAAATCCGCGAGCAGCGGATTTTGCTCGCACTGCTCGCACTGTTCGCGTGAGTTCGCGCCCCGCGAATAAGTGCAAAATTGCAGAAATACGATCTTAGCAAAACTGAAAGTAACTACTTACCAGGTTCAAAAGTTCAGGCTCATCATTAGTAGCCATTTCCTGTAGTGCTTCCTGAGGGGCCCCTCCAGAGTTCAGTTGCCAGTTGAAACTATTATGTGACCCTGCTCTGAACCTCAGAATAGTTACACATATGCCACAAAGGTCCTGAATTACAGCTAAGGGAGACAAGCAGGAGCCAGGCTGGAAGTTAAAATCCATTAATCAGCCCCTAATTCATTATTGTCAGTTGGGGCAGGGCAGGTGTTGTAACTAATTTTGCAACAATGAAAGCACTTAGCAAGTGCAAAAGATCACTAATCAGGGCGCACTAAGGAAGCAGGTGCCAGCTAAAAAAATATTCTGTGACACATTAATCAGCCCCAAATTAATTCAGGTCACTTGAGGCAGGGAAGGTGTGCTTTGCTTTGCCGAAAATAATGTACACTGGACAACCAGAGGGTGTGGTGATGAAACAGAGGGTGGCATGGGTGGGCCAGAGGGTGGCATGAGTAGTCAGAGAGTGGCAGTGGTGACAGAGAGTGGCAGTGATGAAGAGTGTCCCAAACAGGCTGGACCCGTAGAAACAACAAGTTCGCGAAACTTGCGACCCGACAGGTAAGTTCGCAATTTGCGAAAGTGTACAAAACCCTTGCGAACTGGCAGAAACACGGGCGAACACAAAAAAAAAAAATCCGCAAATTCGCGGGAATTCGCGGATTTTGCGGATTGCGAATCCGCAAATCCGCAAAATTCGCGAACGCGAGATCCGCAAAATTCGCTCATGCTTAGCACTGATACCAAATGGCTCATGGTGGAGGCTTACATGAGGCGACTCCTGTTTTATTTTATTTTATTTGAAGTAGCTGAGAAAGTACGCACCTAGTTTCACATTAATTATTTACTCCCTGTCTTTTTTGAGCCAGATCACTACATTCACCATTCCCCATGCAGTAAAGTTCTGTAGATGAGGGTTTCATTCATTTGTGGGAAAGAAAAATCTTCTAAGGGCTTTAGGAAATTGGTATCTTTCTGTTATTTATCATTGTTCCTCTGAGTCATTTACACTACTTCCAGAGAGCGCAGAAGATTGTCTAGTGGCTAGCAATTGTGCAATCCCACTGGACAAACTGGACTACAGAGTGGCAACTTTCTAAAAGTTGTCTTTCCTTAAAGTGACATTAAATTTGACTAGGGCATCAAATTGGATTTAATGTCACTATTAATTTGATACCCTGAAGTACTCATTTTAGTAGTCCCAATCATAAGTTAGCCAGACTGCGAGGTCAGCCGGTAACTCTTTGTTAGCCATGGGGGCTACTAATTTCTCCAGAGTGCATAAAACAATTTGGAACTTTTGCTGTTAAAACATACCACAAGTGCATATTCTACCTAATTAATATACAGTTCCCTGCCTTAGTGCTTCATAGGCCTTCCGTAGAGTGGACTTATGTATTGTTAAGGACCTGGGGGCTTTGCCATTGGCTTGAAAGGCAAAGTTGAACTAGCATTTTTAAATTGCTCTTACAGGCTGCAGTGCAGGCTGGCAGCCATTTTGTGTTTTGTGACGTACAGAGTGACAGAATCAGTGCTGCAGCTCTAGGGGGCAATGTGCCTTACGTGCCCTGGCTACCCTTGGCACCACATACAAGGGCCTTACAAGTAAGTCAGCGTATGCTAATTGGGGGTAGCCAATTCAACACATGTTTTGTAATGGAATAGAACACTGACACTGAGGTCTGGTCAGCATTCCTAGTGCACTGTCAGAGTAAAAGAAAAACAGAAGCATCAGTCCAAAGCTTCAGAGGTGATCATGGAAAAAGAGGAATTGACTTACAACAATGCAATAGCAGTTTTCCGAAGCATTCATTGAAACTGACAAATATATCAGTCATCGCCTTAGTCATTCAGGAACTCATGCATTCGTAAATTCTACCTGGCCTGATGCGTGCTAAACTAGCCTCCACATAACTGCTAAGCGAGGAACTCACATTGAAGTTGCAGTTTGAAATATCATCCAAGAGGAGTCAAAGTCTGTTAATAATGCTCATAAAGAGAATGTGGAGCTGGACTTTTTCATGGCAACATAGACTATTAGGACTCATGGGTCAGTGGCTTTTTCTGTTAGGCAGAGAGGGAAAGACTCAAGGTATCTGATGGGACCAACACAATTAAAGGCATGGGTGGTATTCTATCAACTGGGTACTTGATATTTTTCCCAGTAATCTTCAAGAGGACTTGAAAAAAAAGAGAAATCCTGTTGATTCTTTTCTTGCATATACTGTGTTTTGCACTTTATGCAACCCAGCACTTCACAATTACTTCACATTAGCACTCTGCATTTTCCTTTCTCAAATTGTGATATTTCTGACAGCTCCCATGTTCTTTTAACAATATTTAAGGGCATGATTGTACTGCAAAATTGTATTTTACAGGAAAGGTCCTCCGCTACTAAAAGTGCTGGTTAAAAAAAGTCATTTTAATTTACTTGAAGATACAGGAAAGAGCAAATCTGTTCCGATAAGTGGTTTGAAATTTCAGAGCCAGAATTAAAGACTGTCACAGGAGTAATACAATTAATGAGTCAGTCCATTAGTGAACTGAGCAAAACAGGGAACTGACACCGAATCCATCATTTTTACTTAAGATATTGTCCACCTCAAATGGCAGAGAAGAACAAAGATATGGGGGCTTTAAAAAAACTTTCTGCAAATGAGAAATTACCATGTAAGAAGATCATTCACATTACAGCTGCCCAAAAGAGATGACATGGTTTTCCGCTGTGCGAGCATAATAATTTCCACAGATAACAGCGCTACAGACAGAATTGACAAGGTGTCACTGCATACAATCTTTCAGCCTTGTGATTTGAGCGTCGCTTTGAAGGGTCAACGAGGACTCCGTCTGCTTTGCAAGCAGCTGCCCGACAAACATATGAGGCTGAATATTACTTTTGGAAGGGAGCGTTTTTCCTGTACAAAAATATATGTACACAATTACCAACCAAAGCACCGTCCCAGAGAAACACAGAGAAAAAATGTGCTTGTCTTGCTTTTTTCACAGTTTTGTTTTTAGTTTTCAGATACCTCAACGTGTTCTCTTGTTTTCAGTTCATTTTAATTGTCTTACTCCACAGTATTTTTACCTGCTCCTATAGTTGTTTCTTACAGCTTTGCAAAGTCACGTGTAACTGCATAATTCATTATTCATTATTAAGTTATACTTAACGTTTGCTGAACAATGCAATAAGGTCGCATACATTTTCCCAAAACACCTATCTATTCCAGTTTACTTCTGGCTTATCACAAGTGTACACAAAAACAATTTCATGCTGATTTCCGTGTATTCTTTTTAAATTAGCTGCTTCTCCGGGGTGTACAAACTCCGGTATTTGAAGCTGCCTTCACACGAAGCCCTATCACAGTAAATATTATGTTAGATAGCTTAGCTCCTCAGGGGGGCAGCGTACGTTTGACAGAGGTTCAACGGCCCTTGAAAATGTATCCTCCAAACCATGGAAGTCCTGCTGCTTTTGTGGAAAAAGACATAAGCTGAGGAGGTTATAAATAAACTCTTTTATCACTGGAAGCAGTGGTTTTAGTCACTTCAAAGGGGAGGCCAGGGGTAGGTATTCCTCTGAAGTTCCACAGACAGTAGACACTTTATACAACTAGATGGCCAACGATAGGTAGAGCTGCAGTTGAGGAATGTTTACCAGCTCATACAATCAACATCTATTCTTTGTGGGTTGAGCATCCCTATGTAGTGTTCAAAATGTTTGATAGAGCAAAGAATGCCTCAAACAGTTATTAAGAATAAAAGTAATGTGTTTGACAACTTTTTACACAAATCATGGCAAATGTGTGTTAAGTCCAGGTTATAAAACCTGATATGAATATGTAATTTATTCACTGCTTCGTAAAATCATGCAAGAGATAAGGTCGTTTAGATACATATCATTCACCAAAATTAACATAGTTGTGACCATTTTAGTTGAAAACCACATAAAAGATAAAAACTAATATGTATTTTTCTATATGTACCATGATGACTTTAAAAAAAATGTTATGAGTACCCTAAAGATACATATATTAATTATGATCAGATTGATGTGATCATTAATGTATTAACGTATTTTGTGATACTAAGCCATGTTTCCTATTAATGTAATCATTTTAAATTATCAATGCGATTTAGTCGTTTATTAGCCTAACTCCATTAGACCCCACATCTTACTTTTCCATTTCAGTTAAGTCATGGACTGAATATTCTAAAGTGTATGGGTGAAACTGGAAAAATAGCAGTTCGTATTGAAATGATAACTGTTTCCTTTGACATCTCTTGGACTGAATAGTACATATGCAACAGTGTTTGCTACATTCAGGAGCAGCTGCTTGACAAAAAGTAACTTGTGAAACCTAAAGTTTTCATTCTAAAATGTCCTATTGCTTGATGTTTCCTATGCTTACGTAACTTAAGGAACTACGCAATTGATCCAGCTATTTTTCCGGATTTGTATCCGCTTTCCTGCTACATCACCCTCATCTCACTGTGAACTGACCACTGGAACTGAGTGGTGTCAAACTAATCGAGCATAATTAATAATTTTCATGAGAACTGGGGGCTGCTGCCACAACATACTACGGCGTGCAACAGGGTATCTGACCGCTCGATTCAGATTCCCATTCTGCTATTGGGACTTGGACTAGTTCCTGATGACCAGTGTCTAGACACATATTGAAACTTTCAGACCAAGGGGCAGATTTACAATTGTGCGCCGCAGCTCCGCCACCCATGGTGAGCCATCTGTGCCGTAAAGGCGGCGCATTGCTAGAGTTGCGTCGCAAGCGCGACGCAGCTGTAGCAATGCTCTGGGGGGCCTTATCTGTCCAATGCTGCGTCAAGCCTTAGGCCTGCTTCAATCAGGCGCAGGGTTTTGATGCAGCATTGGCCTAAAAGTGACTGAGTGAAATCTTGTAGATTTCACTCAGCCACTTTTAGGAGGCGTTCCTGAGCAGGAACGACCCCCACTGTGCCGGAACGCCTCCTTATGGCGCAGGGCTCTACAACGTGACGCATCTCACGCTAAGCTCATGCTAAGCGCAAATATCTCCAAAAGCTAACACCTGCCCTGAGCAGTCCTTAGCCATGTTATCCAATGGGAGGTGGATAACATGACTAAGAGCATTAGGGGCATATTATCAAGGGGGTTTATCTCCGCTTTTTTGGCTTTAAAAGCCAAGAAAGCGGAGATAAAATTATCTCCCTATTACCTAGCTGTCGCTAACACCAGTTAGCGACAGCTAGTAGGAGATAGCGACCATCTTGGGCCCCACTTTGCATGTCAGTGATATTTATCACTAATGATATGCAAAGTGGGCGTGCCAAGATATTAGAGACTGAAAACAGTCGCTAACATCGCTATCTCCTATTACCAACTTTTGGAGATATTCGCGCTAAGCGCGAATATCTCCAAAAGCTAACACCTGCCCTGAGCAGTTCTTAGCCATGTTATCCAATAGGAGGTAGATAACATGGCTAAGAGCATTAGCTGGGTAATGCATGAATATCGCTAACTTTTCAGCGATATTTATGCATTGCGGCGATTTTTATCGCATTTGCGATAAACCCTGGTAATACCAAGGTTTATTTGCGGTAAAAATCGCTGCAGCTCAGCGGTAAATTTTTGTCTCTAACCAAGCAATAGCGATAATTATCACTATTGCTTGGTAATATGCCCCCAAGCTCGGTAATGCATGAATATCGCTGACTTTTCAGCGATATTCATGCATTGCGGCGATTTTTATCGCATTTGCGATAAACCTTGGTAATACCAAGGTTTATTTGCGGTAAAAATCGCCGCAGCTCAGCGGTAAATTTTTCACGCTAACCAAGCAATAGCGATAATTATCGCTATTGCTTGGTAATATTCCCCCTGGTTCTCTCAGATGAAGCTTAAACCAACCTCCCAGAAAGTGAGTTTCTTCTCCTCTGCCAAATAAACTACAGAGAAATTTCCCAAATGCTGAATTACCAAACTTACAACATCCTCCCTAAAATTGTAACCTCTGTTAAGTCCCTTGGCCACCTATGGGATCAGAATCTCAACTGCGATACTTAATTCAAGGAAGTCTCCAAACAGCCAAGCTTCTCAGATATTATTTAAACATCGAGCATTTCACATCCAGGAACAACACATGACTGCTCTTAGAGCTCTTTCATGAACTATGGAAATGTGCTGATCACCTTCAAAACTAAGTCATATCTTGCACATTTTAGGGATACACGCCACTCTAAAGCCAAGTTGATTATTAAAGCCAAGAACATTGGATCACAACAGTTCCTTCTCTGACTGTCATTGCAATAATGCTCTTCAACAGTAGTGCATGTTCCACCAACAAATTGGTATATTTGGAAATAGCATAGCCTTATGAAGCCAGTCCTTTTTCAAACTCATACATTTATGTTACAGGAATTCATCAGCCCTCAAAAGATCCAGCTAAATAATTGCCCCTAAAATCTGGAACACAGTTTACAACTGTTGGAACTGTTTTTTTTTTGTTATACCCAACCATTTTGTCTTCCTCCTGTATTTTTCTGCATTTTGTTTGGGCTGTTTTTAGGATTCTGGGCACTTTACCACTGTTGACCAGTGCTAAAGTGCACATGCCCCCTGTGTAAATTGTACTGATGATGGTTATCCATGATTGGCATATTTAATTTACTACTAAGTCCCTAGTAAAGTGAACCAGGTGTGCCCAGGGAATGTAAATCAAATGCCACTAGTGAACCTGCAGCAGTGATTGTGCCATCAACATGAGTAGCCCTGCAAACATGTCTCCGACCTGCCACTGCAGTGTCTATGTTTTGAACTTCCTTTTCCACCTGACAAATGCACCCAATTTCCAGGCCCAAACGTTCCCTGTTACTACATGTTAGTCACCCGTAAGGTAGGCCCAAGACAGCCCCATGGACAGGGTACAATATATTTAAAAGGTGGGACATGATCTGTTATGCTTTTTATGTCCTGATAGTGAAATACTGCTAATTTAATTTTTCTCTTGGCAAGGAATATCTCTCCCATTGGGTAACAAAGAGATTGCCTTGAAATATATTGTAAGTGTAATTTCCTATTGGAAATAGATAGAGATTTGGAGTTTGTGGTTGGCTAAGCTACTCCACCCCACATGCCAAGCTTCCTTCATCATGCACCTCTCAGCTGGATGACGGGTCCTTAGATGCACATAACAAAGACATCTCTGCTGCATTTCATACCTATTGCACCCACCTATACATGTCCTGTAGTGCTGCTGCTAATGAAGTGCTGGCTGATGGCTTGGCCTCACCTCGCCTATCTCCTGCGATGAGATTTCGACGGCAATCAATGACCTGAGCGGCAGGCCAGGTCTAGATGCTTTCACCATCATTTTGTACAAGGCCTACAAGTCATTACCAATTCCCCACCTGCTAGATGTTTACAGTGAATCTCTAACACAGGGAATCCTCCCCCAAATAATGCGGGAGGCTGTGCTAACTCTGTTTCTTGAACCAGGCAAATCTTCGCAGAATTGTACCTTGTATAGACCCTTGTCCATGTTAAATCATGACAACTAAATTCTGGATAAAGTTCTAGCTATCCGCATCTCCCTTCTCATGGACAGCATAATCTCCCCACTACAATCTGGATTCATTCCAAATCGTTCTACATCGGTTAATCTCCAATCTGTATTCTTAAACAGATAACTACTGATCTCCTTGCTGCAGCGGCTTTACTCGATGCTGAGAAGGTGTGTGGTCCTTTCTGCATGCTATGCTGAGGAAGCTGGGCATGCCAAAGAAGTTTCGGGACTTTGTCCATCTACTCTACACTGCCCAATTGGCACGACTAAAGGTAAATGGCACCTTTACTGACCAATGTATTCTTGCACGCGGCGCTAGACAGTGATGCCCCCTGTCACCACTATTATTTATCATCGCCCTGGACCACCTGGTGCGACATCTTCAGGACCATCACCTGGTGCTTGGATTTCACTTCCATCGCAGTCCCCTCTTGGCTTTCCTATATGCTGATTACATGATGCTTTTTGTCTGGGACTCTGAATCCTATCTCTCTCCTTTTCTCTGTGAGGTTGTCAGGTTTAGGGTATTCTTGGGACAAACTATTAATTAGAGCAAATCTGAAGTTTTCCTGTTGACTGCAGCCACTATCCCTTGTCTCCTTGAGCTCCCTTTACAATGGTGCAAGGATCCCCCAAAATATCTGTGCATCTATCTCCATCAGAACAGTGTGGAGGTCATATGCCTCAATAATGGCCCGCTATTGATAGGCTGGCATTCAAAATCGATCAGTAGATTAAACACTCTTTATCCATTGCTGGAAGAATCGTCACCATCAAAATGGTGGTGCCGCCCCGGTTTTTTGATATATTTACTTCTCAATATCCCTATAGTTCTGACAGCAGTTTTTCGATACCCTACCTAGCATTCTCACGCAGCTAGTCTGGGCTGATAGACAGCCTAGGAATAGATTGCGAATATTACACCATGTCCTACGCATGAGGTGGTTTGTAATCCTTGACTTCTATCCATACTATATTAAAGCGGAGGCACATTTTGCATGCTGTTGGTATCACCCGGATATTCGCTTGCAATTCCTGAAGCCAGAATGGACTCAAGCCCGCCTGTATCACCTTTAAATGAGTATCACGCGAGGCCTACTCAGGATCCAATTGGAAATACCGACACTTCCTTCTATGTAGTGGGCTTGGACCATACTCCAACGCTATCTGGGCTTTGATCTCTTATACTCTCCGCATATTCCTCTACCTGATAATCCTTGGCTTCTGTTAAGTGTGAAGGCTTCGGTAATCGAACATTTGCCACATACCGGCTCCACACACAGGGAGACCTCTTTGCTGATGCCATGGTGCAATCGGTGACTTCACTGTCGGAGGGGCATGACATGTCTTAAATGGACAGATTTATTCTACATCAGCTATATAACACCACTCATACCACACTCCCGTCCTCCCATGCGGAGCCCTTGGACTTCCCATCACTTCCCATGGTCATTATGACACCAGACAATGCACATTTGGTCTCTCGGTTATACAATTTGACTCTCCTACTGAAACCTGGTGTAGTGGGTGGGCGCGGGTCACATAGGAGAGGAATTTGGGGAGCCCACTGCCAGACACGACATGGTACTATTGTTGTGAACAGACACTGTCAGTCTCTGACACAAGCTCCTACACTTTAAATGTTTGCAACTGGCATACACTAGCCCCGATCTCATCACCGAAATGTTACCCGGAAAAATTGCACTGTTGTCCCAGATGACAGCAGACCACACTGATTTTTTTTTTTTTTTTTTTTTAAGTTTGATTTATTGAGGAATAGAAAAGGGGGAGGAAGGGGAAAGGAAAGGGTAAAAAGAAGAGTTACAATAAGCAAATGGCAGAAATAAACATTAAAATAAAAGCCTCATAAAAATAAGCATTACAAGCATGAGAAAGCATGATCATGTCATATAAATAGAAATATACTAAGCAAAATACAATATATATGAATACAATAATAGTAGTAATCAAATACATGTGTAAAAAGGCAGGTAATAAGGAAATCATGGGGGTTTGCGAACTTCAACCGTGTCCGAAACAGGCGAAGGGAAAACAGGAGCAGAGGGAGAGAGATATGTTACTAAAGGAAGCCAAAGTAGGTCACGTTTAATAGCCAGGGAGATGGGGGATACATAGTTGGTGTCTAAACGATGGTTAAAACAAATTGCATTCCACCAGGATTGATAGGTAACATTTGTAGCTTGTTTCCAGATAGAGGTAATAACATGAAAAGCTATAGCAAGGAAAAGGTCAAGTAAAGGGTAATGACTAGAAGGGCGAGGAAGTTCCGACGAGAGGGAACCAAGGAAAACTAGTGAGGGTGAAAAGGGGACCTGGAACTGAAAAATCATTTGAATTTGCTTCCAGACCAGCTGCCAGAACTGGGAGATAGGAGGGCAGTCGAACAACATATGTTTGAGATCAGCTGAGGGGGATGGACAGGACCAACAGGAAGAGGGAGTGTCTGTTGAAAAACGGGATAGGGCGATTGGGGTAAATAAAATTCTGTGATAAATGAAAAATAAAGTTTGGGTAGTGTTAGCAGCCCTGGAGGTCTTATGGAGTTTAGTCCAAATTTTATCCCAAAAAAGGACCGGCCATGTCTGAGAAAAGTCCAGCTCCCATGCAAGCTTGGTACGAGATTTTAATCTATCATTAGTAAGACGAAAAGAATTATAGAAAGCGGAAGCAGAAGGAGACGTTTCCAATAAAAGGGAAGTGGGTCTGCGATCTACCGGAATCTCGTTAGAGGATGGGAGAGTTTGAAGATATGAAAGCAAGACTGGATAAAGAGTGTTATATTGTGTTCGGGCAGAAACGGGCAAAGAGAAAAGAGATTGAAGATGCTGAAAGGAGAGAGGTTTACCTTGAGATAATAATTGAGAGATCCAGGAAAGTCCTCGAGAATGCCAAGTTTTCCAATATATGGTACGGTTACGGATTTTGAGAAGAGCGTTATTCCAAATCGGTTGTTCGTGAAGAGAGAGAAGAGATGAATAAGAGGAAGAATGTAGGGGGAAAGGAGGTTACAAGAGTATGAAAGAACAGGTGAGCTGAGACGAGTTAAGGAAGATGTAAAAGACAAGAATTCCCTGAAGGTGAAAGGGGAAATGAAAGAAGATTCCATATTTAGCCAGATAGGAGGATGATGTGGCAAATTAGATGATAACCAGCGAATCGATTGTTTCAGGGAAAAAGCACGATGGTATTGTTTGAAATCGGGAAAGCGCACTCCGGATTGAGCTTTGTCTTTGCGTAAGGAAGCAAGGGCTATTCGGGATCGTTCACCATTCCAAAGGAATTTCAGTAATAAAGATTCAATCTTTTTAAAGAAAGAGAGGGGAATGTGTAGAGGAAGCATGGAAATAGTGTAAAGAAGGAGGGGAGAAAGCATCATCTTTATAGAGTTGAGTCGGCCCCACCAGGACAAAAAGAGCGGATGCCAACGAGTGATAGCTGTATCCATTTTCTTATATACATAGTCAAAATTTAGCTTGAGAGTATCGGAAATCAAAGGAGCAAACCAGACCCCTAGGTATTTAATTTTGGATGGTTGCCATGAAAAACCTGTACAAGAAAAAAGATGTTTCTGACAAAGAGGATTCAAAGGTAGAATCTCACACTTATCAGTGTTCAAACGATATCCGGAGACTGCGGAAAAAGAAGAAACTTGTTGAAGAAAAGAGAGAATGGAAGTAGCAGGGTCGTAGCAATAGAAAAGAATATCATCGGCATAAACCGAGAGCTTGACTTGTTGGGAACCAAAAGGAAAACCAGAAATAGTGTCATCCAAGCGAATTTTAGTAAGGAAGGGTTCTAAGGCTAAAATAAAAAGTAAGGGGGATAGTGGGCAGCCTTGTCTGACTCCTCTATGCAGAGAAAAGTAATCTGAAGACATCCCATTAACAAAAATAGAAGCTTGGGGATTAGAATAAAGTAAAGAGATAATAGAAATAAATTTAGGGGGAATACCAATCCAACGTAAAGCCTGAAACATGAAATCCCACCCAATGCAATCGAAAGCCTTCTCCGCATCTAGGGAAATAGCTGCAAAAGGAAGAGTGAGTGAAGAAGATTTACCAAGTATGTTGAGAAAAACTCGGGAATTGTCTGAGGAGAGACGCCCCTTGACAAAACCAGATTGTTCTGGTCCGATGATATCCGGTAAAAGAGGATCCATACGTAAGGCTAATATTTTTGCTAGAATCTTATAATCAGTGTTAACCATAGAGATAGGTCTGTAATTTTTGCATAAGGAGTGATCCTTATCTTCCTTTGGAATTAAACAAATTAAGGCTTGTTGGAAGGAGCCGCTAGAGGAGCCGGCGTCGGAAAAGGATTGAAATAAAAGTAGGAGTTTGGGAAGAAGAAGAGAAGCAAAGTGACTGTAAAATTCAATTGTAAAGCCATCAGGGCCTGGAGATTTAACATGATGAAGCTTAGAAACAGCATGGAAGATTTCAGAAAGAGAAATATCATGTTCCAAAGTGTGAAAATCAACATGTGAGGTTGGGGGAGAAGGGAGAGATTGAAAATAAGCAAGAAGATCATCAGGAGTAGGAGTTTGCTCTGGAGTATAAAGCGTATCATAGAATTTAGCAAATTCTGCAAGGATTTCTTTATCTTTAAATGTGGATTCACCAGAAGAGGTTTTAATAGATTGGATTTTTGTGCGTTCTTTACGAATCTTCAAGTAGTTGGCCAAGAGCTTCCCCATCTTATTTTTACCACCATAATATCTAGAATTACATTTGAGGAGGATATTAGAAGCGATCTGCCAGAATGTGGGGAGAATGGGAGTAAATCTAGGTCTACAAAAACTGGGGCATGGTCTGAGAGTAAAATGGAGCCAATCTCTGAGCGAATAGCGTGTTGGGATAAAGATTTACTGATAAAGATATGATCGATTCGGGATTGGGATTGATGAGGAGGGGAGAAGAAACTATATTCATGAAGTTCAGGATTGCATAGTCTCCAAATGTCTACAAGGGCATTATTTTTAAAGGAATTCAGAAATTGCGTGTGCATTCTAGAGGAGGTAAATTTGACTTTTGAGTGTCGATCAAGGAAGGGATCTACAATCTGATTACAATCTCCAGCAAGGAGTATGTACTCTCCAGTAAGGGAAGACAACTAAGCATGGGCGAATTTTGCGAATCTCGCGTTCGCGAATTTTGCGGATTTGCGAACTCGCAATACGCAAAATCCGCGAATTCTCGCGAATTTGCGGATTTTTTTTTGTGTGTTCGCGTGGGTTTCTGCCAGTTCGCGAGGGTTTTGTACAATTTCGCAAATGCGAACTTACCTGTCGGGTCGCAAGTTTTGCGAACTTGTTGTTTCTACGTGTCCAGCCTGTTTGGGACACTCTTCTTCATCACTGCCACTCTCTGTCACCACTGCCACTCTCTGACTACTCATGCCACCCTCTGGCCCACCCATGCCACCCTCTGTTTCATCACAGCACCCTCTGGTTGTCCAGTCAGTGTACATTATTGTGGCAAAGCAAAGCACACCTTCTCTGCCTCAAGTGACCTGAATTAATTTGTGGCTGATTAATGTGTCACAGAATATTTTTTTAGCTGGCACCTGCTTCCTTAGTGCTTCCTGATTAGTGATCTTTTGCACTTGCTAAGTGCTTTCATTGTTGCAAAATTAGTTACAACACCTGCCCTGCCCCAACTGACAATAATGAATTAGGGGCTGATTAATGGATTTGAACTTCCAGCCTGGCTCTTGCTTGTCTCCCTTAGCTGTAATTCAGGACCTTTGTGGCATATGTGTAACTATTCTGAGGTTCAGAGCAGGGTCACATACTAGTTGCAAGTAGGCAACTGAACTCTGGAGGGGCCCCTCAGGAAGCACTACAGGAAATGGCTACTAATGATGAGCCTGAACTTTTGAACCTGGTAAGTAGTTTCAGTTTTGCTAAGATCGTATTTCTGCAATTTAGCGCTTATTCGCGGGGCGCGAAGTTGTACTGGGAAGCCGCGAACTCACGCGAACAGTGCGAGCAAACCATAAAATCCGCTGCTCGCGGATTTGCAGATTTTGCGGGAGATTCGCAAATCTCGCGGATTGCGAATTTACCGAAAATCCGCAAAATCCGCGAGCGAAACGGATTTTCCGCCCATGCTTAAAGACAACTTGGTAGAAATAGCAGGCCAGAAAGATTTATCAATTACAGTAGGGGCGTACACATTAAAAAGGGTAAATGGGATGTTATTGATGAGTAAATTAACAATAAGCCAACGGCCATCAACATCACATTCATGAGTAATCGAGGAAACATTTAACTTTTTGTGTAACAAAAGAACAACTCCATTCTTTCTAGAAGTTGTAGGGGAGCAAAGAACATGACCCACCCAGCAACGTTTAAGCTTCAAAGCCTCCGGTTCAGTGAGATGAGTATCTTGAAGGAGGGCAACATCAGTTTTAAGTCTTGCTAAATGGGAGAGAACCCTCTGCCTTTTGATGGGATTATTTAATCCCTTAACGTTCCATGTCGTTACACGGAATGAAACAATTTAGAAAACAGGTAGAAGCAACATGCTTAATAATGCATAAAAATACAATTGAGAAGAAATGAGAAAAGTAGAGGAGAAAGGTGAAAAGAAAAAGGAGTCAAGGATGAGAACAGTGATGATTCCAGAAAGGAATACCAAAAGAAAAGAAAGAAAAGAGAAGAAGAATCTAGGGAAAAGGTAAAGAAGAGTGCAAGAGTAAGAAAAAGAGAATCGAGACAGAAAAGTACATAGAGACAGTACAAGTTCAAACGAACGACTGACAGACATACTTACGAAAACGGAAAAACCCAGACAGGAATGGGGGTGATGGTTGCGGGAGATGACGACGAGAACAACCAGAGCGAGCAACCAACCAGTAGTATTTAGGAATCCAATGGGCACGACAGAAAACAATAGGAAGTATCGAGATGGGTTGACGAGGGAAGTATCTAAAGGAAGAAGAGAAACATTAGGGAATAAGGTAGGAAATCATAGTGAAAGCACGACTTGACTAAGGATAATAGTATATGAAACAGTAATCTAAATTAACAAAACAGCTAAAATAACGAGAAATGGTAATTAAAGCAGAACAAAACAGCAACAAGGCAAGTAGAGCCATAATTAGACGAGGTCAGAAAGAAACATCAGACAATGGACAACAAGGCTATTCAGCCAGGTTTGGAGGTGTCTATAACATCCGGATGCAGCTGACGAAGAAAGGCTTGCAGAGCTGCAGGATCCTCATATGTGGTAGTCTTGTCTTTATATGCAACCTTGAAGAGGCAAGGATGAAGGAGACCATATCTTGCATTAATAGCCCTTAACTGAGGTCTCAAGTCTAAAAACTTTTTCCTTCGGTCCGCGGTGGCCTTGGAGACATCTTGTGAGATATAGAGACGATGACCTTCCCACATGATTTGCTTCTTGAGCTTGGCGGCTGAGAGGACCTGCAAGAGGTCAGTGTACTGCAAGAACAGCATAATAACACCTCTAGGTTTGGTAGCAACCCTGGGTCCAAGATGGTGTGCTCGCTGAATATTGATGGAGGACAAGGCCGGGGCGTCAAGTAGTTTCGCAAGGAAAGATTGGAAAAAGATGGTAGGGTTGGACCCTTCTGTAAGTTCCGGAAGGCCGTATAAGCGAAGGTTATTCCTGCGATTTCTATTTTCCAAATCCTCAGCTTGACGCCTGAGGAGAAGAATTTCAGCCTCTATTGCAGGAATGCGGGAGCAAGAAGAATGTAAAGAATCTGAGGATTGTTCCAAAGTTGCAATGTGGGAGTCCAAAGATGTTCACTTCTCCTGCATTGCCTGCATGTTCTTTGTGGTGGCTTCCATAAAGGGCTTGAAGGCATGGAGTTCTTCCAGAATGAGATTCATGGAGGAGGAGAAAGAGTTACTCCCAGGAGATGGTGGATCCTTCTTCAAACGCTTGGATGAAGTCAGGGAAGACTGTGTTTTACCTCCAGTTTGAGCTTTAGGAATAGCCTCATGGGCTGAATCCGACTTCGAGGGTTTGCCTTCCTCCATTTCTTGAGTAGGAGAGTCAGAATCAGAACCAGGAGGCAACTTCGGCAAAGGAGTGAGTTTCAAAGTACGGAGTTTCCACATAAAAGGCAATCAATAACCAAGGAAGTGGAAGACAGGAGAATTCCGTAATACCAATCTTGTGATGGGCAGCAGCGACCCTACGTATGAAGAATAATCCACAGAAACAAGATTAGCCAGGAACACAGAGCTGTAAGCAATTGTTCAAATGAAGAATCCTGACAGTATGGTTCAATGCATGAAAGAACAGAAGCGCCAGTCAGTGGGAAACAACGCAGGAGAAATGTGGCGCAAAGCAAAGTCCATGTAGCAGGAACCATTGAGGATGAAAGAAGGCACAGTAGACCCAAGATAACTCTGAAATGCGCCACTGACAGAGCGTGAGGGAGGAGGCACCTCTGAGGAAGTCAGAAGAAAAACACCATGACGGGGAAATGCCACAAAGGAATACAGCTGAGCATGAGATGAGAGAAAACACGCATGTTGAGTAACTACTGATGCACAAAATGGCGGCTGAAGCATGTAGATGAGGTCTCAAACAGCTTGCTCAGAAATTAGTGACTGAGGGTGTAAAGATGAGACCTTGACTCAGCATATACCGAAGTTAAAAGGTTCCTTGAGGAAGCATTGGAAGAAAACAGCACAATATAGGTGCATAAGAGTGCTGTAAAGCGCTGCTGCAACAGTTCATATAGCCTTAGTGGGTTGAAAATGCCTCATGAAATAGCACAAACAAAATTCAAGGAGGAGGATGTTTCCTGAAAGCCATTTAAAAGCGTTGAAAGCTTACCCAGGAAAGTAGTGCTGGAGAAGTTGCCAAGTAAGCAGAGGAGCGCTCATGTGAAGAGAAGTGGTGAAGAGCCGGCCGCCGCTTTGTTCCACGGCCGGCGCGCAAAATGGCGGCAGGAGCCGCGAGATGAATGTTCCTCCGTAGCTCCGTCTTGTGTGCGCGAAAACCAAAAACAGTGTGGGCATCAGGCTGCGCTCACGTTCCGGTCCGCGGGACGATGTGCATAATGTAGAAAATCATCAGTAAAGTGCCCGCTGTGAGAAAACGGGGTCTGGTTGGCAGTGGAGCGCTCGGTTTACGCTGCCATCTTGGCCGGCGTCCAAACCACGCCCCCACACTGATTCTTTAACATCTGGCATGGAACTCTGCACCAGTACTCTCTTATTGGGAGGAAGATTTTCCATTTTTATAAAGGATGATTGTCTTTGCACTTACCCCAACCCCACTAATGGCACTATTAGGCTATGTTAAGCTATTGCCTGCGGGAATCTGCCGCTATACCGCTATTGCTCTGTCACTGGCTAAATGTCATGTGTCAGTGCCCCGGGCAGCACTTCCACCCGGACGACAAAGGCATGGACTCGGGATTTAATATATTGTGATACCACGAGTGACACATACGCTACATTACAACTACTAGCCTCCAGACCCAAGATTATATGGCAACCACTGAAAGACTATTTGCTTCTCTTTCCTACTGATATAGAGGGGTCCGGGCATGGTCAATACGTACCCCTCTGAGTTCCGCATGACTGAAAGCATGCATATGATCATTTAAATGATTTTATTGTTTATTTCAATATGGAGGCTATCGGAATACCTCCTCAGTTGATGACTCAGTGTAACTGCCTGTGCTGCTTTATACTCAATCTCACTTTCTTCCAACCTGCTTTTTCTTTCCCATTGACACTCAATAGATGTCATTTATTTCCCATCTATTGTGCAATGACGTGGATTTTTTTTCTTTTTATCTTTGCTCTGCATGTGCTGATAACTATTTTGTATTGCGTTGAACCACTGTGTACTTCTTTTGTGCTTTCTTTTCTGTATTGTTTCCTTAGTATAACACTCAACAAATAAAGTTTTTTTTTAAAAAGATATCAGCCCAGGGACTGTCAGAACCTAGATATACAAGTTTGGTTTTCCTTTAATTTGTCAAAAACGACTGAATGGGTTTACACCAAATAACAAAAAGTGTGTTTTCTGGAAATTTGATGTAATTGCGTCCAGCAGTTCAGACTGTAGTCATGTTCAAAACCCCAATAGGAATTAACATGGGAAATGCACTTTTTTTTATCTCCCCATCTTTTCTTAGTCTCCACTTGACAGATCACCCTAAAACATTCCATACACAACTAGAATGACCAGTATATTTTTTTCAGAATTTGTCCTGAAGAATCGCCAACCGGCACTAAAGATATACACAAGTTGAAAAATGCTTTTCCCATGGAAACTTGGCCCTGCCAATAGCTACCTACTGGCAGCCACCAGTAGGTAATAAATATGAATGGCACACAGCCAATGTCAAAGAGAAAACATACCTGGAATTATATTTTGGATGGTTTGTCATTTGGTGATATATGCAAAACAGAGAAACACAATAAACCCAAGTACTTTCACATTTTGCTACTTCTCATGGATCTCTTGATTGCTAGTAAATATCAAATATCCCTGTCCTTGACTGATTGGTCGTAATGCCTCACAGATAAAGTGCGCTCTCAGATTGTGAAAGAAGAAGCACATCCTTGAAGAAGGTAAAGCACCATATGCAGTTTTATAAGTACGGGAAGCAATAGTACAACAGTACTATTTTACGTACTCTTAAATGACTTTATGAATCTGTCCCAAAAGGTCCAACTCCCTACTAGTAAAAGTACAAAGACATCAAAATCTTTCTTATGTGTCCTATGTGTCCTACTTGTATAGGAATAGGAATGTAATAACCCTGTTTTATTCGCAATGTAAATCTTTTGGGGCTGATTAACAAAGGTATGTAGGAGTACATAGAAGATACAACTACTGGAGTACTTGTTTACAGACTCCTATATGACTTTGCGAATTGGCTGTGTATTGTGTTCAATGTGTCTGACGCGCTTAAACTGGACATAATACAAGTGGCCAACTTCATAGGAAGCCAACAAAAACACTGGGTTAGTGGTGTTGTCAAAGACATCAATCTCTGGACCTTTATGAAACACAACTAAATTCTGCCCACCCTAAATCAGTGTTAATGTTTTCAAAACATTGCATTTTTGCTGCAGTTTGCTGGCTGTTTTAAAACCCCTGATATATTCCTATATTGGATAAGCAGCAGGTTTTCCTTCAAATGCTATTTTGTTTCTGTCTTAGAGACCTAACAGCATTGTAGCCAACAAAAACTCGAGTTTTGTGTTCCTTGCCCAAAATGTATCACCAAGTGCATTGCAAATCCACAATGTTGCAGTCAGGCTCCACTATCAGATTGGCATGGTGACTTTCCTCCCAGTAAATGAACCTTTGCCTCTGTGTACATTTAATTATCCTTTAACATTGTCAGACAACTATTTCAAGATGGTTGGGCCAATTCAGAAAAGCATTTATGAGTACTGGAAGTGGTACTGCAGCAGTACTCTTTTAGTACTCTTAACATCCTTTAAGTGCAAGCATTTTACACTATGTTCTATTTGTAGTTGAATGTGAATATGACCTGGACAATCTAACTGTATTCCCATTTTACATGTTTGGTTAACTATTCTTACACGCCTCTGTGAATAGACCCCAAAGTGTTCAAAGCTCATTGAAGACAGCAGAGGATTCCACTCGTATGTGTTGCTAAAATCATCCGAATAAAATCAAATTCTCTATTCCCAACCGAATCGAAATAATACAGGGGCATATTACCAACAACTAGCGATAATGTTTGTCTCTAACTTGTTTAGAGACAAAAATTATCGCCTCACATCGGCGATTTTTATCGCAGATAAACCTTGCTATTATTAAGGTTTATCGCAAATGCGATAAAAAACGGCCGCAATGCATGAATATCGCTGAAAAGTCCGCGATATTCATGCATTATCGAGCAAATGCTCTTAGCCATGTTATCCACCTCCCATTGGATAACATGGCTAAGAACTGCTCAGGGCAGGTGTTAGCTTTTGGAGATATTCGCGCTTAGCGCGAATATCTCCAAAAGTTGGTAATAGGAGATAGCGATGTTAGCAACTGTTTCCAGTCGCTAACATCTTGGCACGCCCACTTTGCATGTCATTAGTGATAAATATCACTGACATGCAAAGTGGGGCCCAAGATGGTCGCTATCTCCTACTAGCTGTCGCTAACTGGTGTTAGCGACAGCTTGGTAACAGGGAGATAATTTTATCTCCGCTTTCTTGGCTTTTAAAGCCAAAAAAGCGGAGATAAACCCCCTTGATAATATGCCCCACAATTTTTCCCAGAGGCAGAGTGTTTCAACGTTTTAATGAAACAACATAGAAAATGATATCAGAAATGGAGCTGCAAAGTTTTTCTATTCTATTCTCTCTGCCCAAACTAATAAAAAAAGAATGCTCTCCTGGCTTTGATCCCAAAAGAAAGAAAGTGAATTGCCTTTCTTCGTGTTCTTTGACTGCTAGCCTTGTATGCAGAGACTGTTGGACTCGTTTTGACGGATGTGGAGCAGAGATAGGACTGGAATCTTTACTTTGAAAGCAATGACTGCTTAAAATCTTTTAGCACCAGATCACCAATCAATGAAACTTTGAAAATAGCACAGTTTCTGCCATTGACACAAGCCATAAGCGCACAGCTAAGCTGCTCTTCTTAGATGCAGCTATAAATTGTGATCACCAGGTGAAGATTTCCAGTGTATCTTTACTTCAAAGCCAATCCATCCATTTTCATATTTCTACTCGAAGTTTCAGTAATTTGCTGTAATGTTAGGATCTGGAAGTTCTCTTTCACACTAAGTGAAGTTTTAAATATCATCTTCGGAAAAAGCATAAAGCAGCACACACAACCATTAAACATTAGCCGAGAGCATTAATAACGAGATAAAAAGGCAAGCATGCATTCTCTTCTCCCTTCATAAGAGAATTTACAATCATTTTCAGTTCAGGTGACAGGCTTTAACTCTTGCAGTGCCACACTGTAACTTAAGTAAAGCAGGAGCGTTCATTGAATATGTGGAGACTTTTAAGAATGTTTTAAAAGTTGGATTCATGAGTACTAATAGCACACTTAGCTCATGTACATGCCATTTTCAACTCTATATTATAGACATGTTGCTGCACAAAAATTATTCTTAGGACCTTTTTAGAGGTGGGAATTTCAAAGGTTTTAATAAGTAGTAGTTGTTTTTGCATAATTTGTGACTGTTTGCGTTTACGATTTCCAAGGTTCCTTCTGCCACGCATATCCCTAAACTCAAGTATACTTTTACCGTGTTTTAACTCCTGCAAGCAAGAAACATGAACCACACAGTAAACTGAGTGTTTTCACTTTGAACCTTCTCTTGTATTCTCATAATATGTGGAAATAACTTTGAAGATAAACATTTGCTTTGCAACCGCATACCTTTAGCGACATTTCCTTGCCAATGACTTAACAAACGTGAGGAAGAGGTGTGCCAAACTGCAGCTGAGGACAAAATGGGAAAATATGCAAATGTGAAAGACCAGTGTTGGGAAGGAAATGTTCCTCTCTCTGATGGTGATAGACATCTACCTCGGTCCGAGTGCACCAGGTGCAGAGATAGCTGGATCCCCGTACTGATTGTTGCTGTTATTAGCGAACACGGATCATGCTTGTGTGCCTTAACCACAGCCGGACTGGGAACAGGAACCTGCCCTGGCAATTCTGTTCCATCGACCCGGTACCTCCTAAGAAGAGCTGGCCTTGGTTGGCGGCGCATTTTTTTACAGGGGGGCAATATTGCACCGGCCCCCAGTAACAAATACCGGCCCCCACGTATCAAATACTGGTCCATACCCACTGGGAAAATGCTGGGTGCCCACTACAGCCAGTCCAGCTCTGGCCTTGTCATGATGGTGAAAGTCTACTGCCTTTACCGGCACTAGAGTACCATGGGCACTGCTGTGACAACATACCGTAGAGTGATCTGTAGTGGTCTGGAGAGAATAGTCCTTCTTACATATGTCATTTGACAGCGGTGTACATGCCAACTCATATAAAGTTCTACTGCTGTGTGCTTCATTCACCCTTGTCATTCATCAATTTAGAATGTTGCTCTGTGCAGCATGCCTGTGGTTTCATGCGTTTGCTGGGGGTAGGCTGGTCTGTGAGTGGTGCAATACATGGAAGATCCTGGCTTCCATTTTGGGAGATCCAGAGCTGACTGACTGGTGAAGCTTGAAGATGATGTGGATTCCCTGAGACAGATTCTAGATTGTTGTTCCTGAACGCTCTGTGGGACACAGAGGGCTCTTTGGTACTTTTCAAAGGATGCTCTTTAATTCTGAAGGAGATCAGTGAAAAGAGGCGTGAGGACATTTTAAGACGGAGATTTTTGGCTGATAAGAAAATAAAATAGAGTAGGGGTAGTGTGCTGGGGTAATCTTTTGATGCACATATAACTGTGGCCGGCAGTCAGGTGTGAACCTCTAGTCACTGCCATGGCCTGTGTTGTGGGGATATAAGATTTGGAGTCACTCCTGCTGTGACAGACTGCTTTGTGTAGGAAGGGAGTGCTGAGGAGTTGGCACTTCAAAAGGAATCAAACATCCAATACAGAGTTCAATGACTCAGACTCTGCATAGCATTGTGTGTATGGGAATGGGCCATAAATAGGGAAATAGGGAAGTTATCTGACAAACAGACAGTTGTATGTTTATTTTAATTCATTTATCTTCTGATTGACTGATGAAACTAATTTACAAAGCCGACTCATGAGTGCCTGGTCACGTCTATATGTTGAATGTTCAGGCTCTTGACCAAAGAGTCTACTCTGCTCTTCAGAAATAGTTGTCTCATCATTCTCCCACTCCTGTTTAAGGTGAGATGATATGTATATATTGAAGGCAGGTTTGCTATTGTGTATGTTTCTTTTAGTTCATTTATCTTCTGATTGATTAATATAACTAATTGACAAAGCAGACTCATGAGTGAACTTGTATATTAATATCTCATGCTCCTTCTTTTTATGTCATTTTATTTTCGAGAGTTTGCAAGCTAGTCACATTCAGCCTAGAGATACTGTTGATGGACACTTAAGTACTGGTCTTGTTGCTCTTTCTTCCTAGAGTTGTGAAGCAAACATTTAAGGAATCTGGTTTTGTGCCTCTGTCAGTGGAACTCAAGTGGTAAAAGAGTGCTTTAGAGATAGCTTTGTGGATTATTTAGTCATTGAATTTCATGTTTCTTTATCCTCCTCCTATTATTGACTCTCATGTTTTTTTTTTCAATGAGTATGTTTTTTTCTGGAAATTCCAGGTACTATAGGTGTTCAATGACTTTTCAGCCTAAATGGCCCATATGACCGGATAGAACTGACAACATATAGAAGATGGTGGTTTTGCTTTCCAGGGCTCTTGCAGCCAGCTTGCACAAGCCCCTATTGGCTTTGTGTTATTGTTAGGTTCAGGATCAGTACTGGGTTTGTCATAACTATTTCCCAAGGGCACATAAAAAACAGGCAGGGGCAAGCTTTCCTTAAGAGTGGTTTTACCAACATAGTGCCCCTCCTCGATTGGACTGGCTTTCCTCCAACTATCATTCAACGTGAATGTCTGACCACCTCCTGTATGCTCCTATTCCTCCACAGTCAGCATAACCATGCCCCAGTAAAAAAATAAACAGCCCAGCCACTGAAAAACCGGCTCCCACCCTTCCAGCCTCCAGGTGAAGTGCCCTTTGCGCGCTATGGCCAGCCCGGCTTTGATCTGCTGAACTCTTGTTCTGTTTACTGGAAAAAATACCAAAAATTGTATCAGAAAGCACGTGTGAAGACAAAAGCGTGGTAACAAAAATGAAAAGGGAGACGAATGGGTTTTTATGCAGACATTACATCAACTTTTGGGGATATAGGGCAAATCAAAAATGTTCTGCATAGCGAACAGGGTGAGGAAATATGTTCAAATATTTCTTAGCGAGGTGAGGAAAAACAGACACAGAGTTAGGAACATCGGGGCTTAGGAGTAGACATCAGAAATGGAGAAACAGCGAAGCTCATGTAAATCTGTGGACATGGACAAGAGAGATATGAAGATAACAGATGGATTTAAAGGTCACACGCAGGGAAGGAACATTAAATTAAGAGATGATGGAAGAGAATCAGCAGTACCAAGGAAGCATTGGAGTATAATAAAAAAGGTTAATACAGAAAGGGAGAAAAATAGTTGACTGTAAATAAACTGAGTAGACATTGGAAGTGTGCAGAGTGCTGTTCCACTTGACAAGTACTATAGCTTCATAAGTCAGAAACAGTTGGTAAATAGAAAGAAATATCAGGCAAGGGAGGGGAAAGAAAGTGGATAAGCGAGGAAAGAAGGCAGTGAAGGTGTAGACCAGAAACAGAAGTTATAAAGCGCTGGTATCATTGAGGGCTCATAGACAGTGCAGCAGAGATAAATGAATGGAAGACGTGCAAGGTATGTGGAAACTAGGGGGCATATTACCAACAAGTAGCGATATTTATCGCTAAATAGGCTTAGCGACGTTTTTTTTATCGCTGAGCATCGCCGGAATTTATCGCTGAGATAACGTGCTATTAGCAACGTTTATCTCCAAAGTGCTAAATTTTCCGGCGATATCGTTGAAATGCGTGAATTTCGCTGAGAATACAGTGATATTCACGCATTAGCGACAAAATGCTCTTAGCCATGTTATCCACCTCCCATTGGATAACATGGCTAAGAACTGCTCTGGGCAGGTGTTAGTATTTGGAGATATTCGCGCTTAGCACGAATATTTCCATCGCTACGCCTGCCTTGCTAATAGGCAATAGCGATGTTAGCGACTGTTTTCAGTCGGTAACAGTTTGGGTACGCCCACTTTGCATGTCATTAGCGATAAATATCGCTAACATGCATAGCGGGCCCCAAACCACTCGCTATCACCTAAAAGCTGTTGCTAACTGCTGTTAGCAACAGTTTGCTAATAGGGCGATAGAATTATCGCCGCTTAGCGGCCGAACACGGCAACTAAAGCAGCGAAAATTCCCTATCGCCACCCTTGATAATATGCCCCTAGATTTTTTCCAGATTCTCGCATTATGAGAGTGCACATAGACATAGTTTGAGAGTAGAAGGAGGCTATGGTTGAGGAAAATCAAAAGCTGTAATGAAGGAGAATTCTAATTCAGAGACTGAAATTGGGAGGAGACAGACACAGCTGAGTTAAGGTGTAGTGACGAAAAAACTACAGCCAGGGGAGGAAAGAAGATACATTAGTTCAAGAAAGAAAGTAAAAGCTTACACGAGGACAACGAAGAGGGAACTGACAGGAAAGCAGTGGACAGAACAAGGCAAAAACAAGCCAGGGTAATCAGTACCAAGACTAAAGAAGCATTGGCAGAGCCAATAGGTCTCGCCTTTGGGACCTTATAAGTGTTTAGTTATCCAGCACAATATCCATGGTGCAACAACATCAAGTGTTGCATGACTAAACACTTATAAGGTCCAAATAGTGAGACCTAGTGGCTATGCCAATGCTTTTTGGGATTTGTTATTCCTGGGAGAGTGTGTTGCTGGTAAGAGTCCATGGGTGAAGAGGGGGTGCCTGGGCAGTGAGATCCCTGGATCACCTGGGGCATAGTTCCATGGGGGAATGTGTATGGGGGTAGATTGTCTCCCACGGTAACAATGTGGGGGTTGAACCTCCACGGAAAAAGGTATCTGGGATTGTTGTTCCTGTGTTACCATGGTGCTTGTGTGACGTTGGGCTCAACAACGGTGAGAGTGTTGCATGAGAGTATCAGGGGTACATGGTCTCTGGTTGACAGTTTGTGTAGTATAATGTTTCTAGAAGAGTGCTATAGACCAATGACCCCTGATGTCTTGGTTAACAGAGTTCTATACCAGAGGGTATCTATAGGAAGAGGTGCGGTCTATGGGCACAGTCTTCTGGAGGAAAGTATGTATGGGCAGAGGGCTCCAGCGGAAAGCTTAGTTTAGTATGGGTCTTTCAACTCTTTGGGGAAAAATCCTCCTGGAAGAGGGTATCTATGGGGAGAGGGTTCCAGGAGGAGGGTCTGGCGATGAGTGGGAATTGGAAATCCTAATTGGTAGTTACATGTAGAAAGGGATAAGTGCAGAGGACTCCCAAAGGAGAGTTTAGGATCGGCGGCTGAGGGACTAGGAGTTCTGTGGGCGAGGGGGTCTCCTAGGTAAACTATAGAGGAGAGTTTGAATTTTCAAGGCCCATGTGTGTCCAGTGAGAGCTCCTTTCTTCCCAGCTCCCTGTTCATATCTCCCCCACAAAACTGCATGATGTGCATCCCATGTTCCTCCATCAGCCGCGCTGCCCCTTCCTGCAGTCTCCCTCCCTCCTCTCTAGCATTCGCCTAGCTGTAAGAAGCCCCTCTTGCTCTCATTTATATCCCTATGGTGTGCAGTGCTTCGTTGCTTTGTAGCTAGGATACCACTTCATAAGCCCCGTGAGTACGTGGGAGGACGGAGGAGGCTTTGCGGAGCGCACCTGAAGGTGGAGGACGCTTGATGGGTGGATATTGTTCTGGGACTCATGGGTGTCAGGGGTTTGAATTTCTCTGGAGTTTTTGGGGGTCCTTTGGGAACTCTCTGGATATCGTGATCAGGGCATTCTCTCGAGTTTATAATCTCGAGGCTGGGACGGATAGGGTTGTTTGAGTGACAGGCCAGTCAAACGTGGTGAGAGAGGTACTTAGACAAGTTCTGTTTAAGAGTCGGAATGTCCAGCATCTCCTTGGGACATGTTTGTCCTCACGGGTAGAGAGGCCTTTGTTAGAATGGGCTGTTCAAACCTCATCAGTGAAATCAACTATTTCTTCTGCATTAATGTGTATGAACTAAGTCAGTCAGTGAATTCGGAGTTTATGTAATTGTTTGTATTCAAATGACGTGCCGCTCTTAGTGCTGTGCACTTGCTAAACACTGCCCGCAGAGTTCACTCTCTCCAGCTGGCAGGGGGGGTCCTTGTTGTTGTGGCTGCACCCTGAGAGCATAGGCAGGACACCGCTGTCCCAGACTGTCCTCACCCCCTCCTTGCTCTGGCAGTTCTCCTTTCTCAGAGCTTCCAGGGCGATATTTCAGCGTTCTTCCCCCTCTCCAGGCTCAAGTTACACACCTGTACACCAAGCACAGCTGTCCGGGCTGTGGCCAGGAGAGGCTGTGTGTGAATACAGAACCCGCCTGTTGCCCAACCTCTCCCGCGTGGGAGTTGCACTGAATCACTAGCCATCTTGGGGTGTCACTCGCCCTGTGCGGGTATAGCGTAGTATTGTAATAAATCAGTCAGGGGGGAAACCTTTGCTAGCGTAAAAGTTAGAAAAAACACACAAAAGAGTAGAACAGGTCAGGATAGTGGTGTGTGACTATATCAGTGACTAAGGGACAGTAGGCTGCATAAGCGAACCAATGCTGTTGGAAGTTATTGGAAACAAAAAAGCTAGTATCAATCCCATCAGACCACCCCTTCGGTGGAATATACGTCATGTGGGAATTGCTGATCAATCCATGTCTTGGCCGGCCATATAGTACCGGTTTAGAGCTGGATGTCAGAAGACTAGCCATGATGTTTGCCATACAGTGGACTAGATGGTGTGCAGTGCTCGAGTGATGGTGATGAATAAAATTGACTACACTGGCTCTTAAAAAGCGTGTATACAGAAGTCCGTGTGTCAAGGGATAAAAACCGCGCCTGGTAGTACGACTACCCTCTGGCGCTTGTGCAGTACGGTCAACATGTTTCAGCCAAAGGGGATTTCCCCGGCATTCTTCAGGACCTTAAGTGTGAATTAGCTACTGCAGCTGTAACTACAAATGTTACGTTAGATGAAAAATAGCGATAAGTTTACTAGTAGAAGGATACATGTCTACCAGGAACATTAGTGGTTAGACGTCCACTGGTGGGAGAGAAGCATTTCTTCTTCCTATCAATAAAACAAAAGAATGTTGGACAACAACACTGAAATTACACATACAAAACCACCTGCACACAGAGAGACTGTATAGACAAAACACACCTGCACAAATAATTGACATTCTGCATATGTAAAATAGGCATAGTAGCTTCATCACTTAGAGGCATTTTCTCAAGGTGATACTCACCCAGCATTGTGTGGGTGAAGACCTCACCTCACCCGGCAACCGCTCGGGAGTATGAGGCCCCGCTCTGTGGTGTAGAAAAAAGGACACAGTGAGCTCACAATTCTACAGTGCCCAAGCCAATCGCTCTAGCGTAAAAGTTAGCCTTATAGAAGGCAGCCGACTGAAATCAGTTGGTTCTCCATAGGGCCATTAAATCATTTAACCTTTGCTCAAAAATACCCCAGCGAGGTAGGGCGCTGGCTCAGTTCAATCACAGTAACTACTTACCCACGTACGCTGTCGAACTCGCTCATGCTTCAGTGGACATGGATTGAAGGATCCGTGTCCTGTATGAGTGAGTGCCTATCTTTACTACAGCACTCTAGCGCTCGCAGGCATCGTGTAAATTTTTTCAAAAAGCGCAGCCCCTTTTACTCCATCTGAGTTTCTGACAGACCTCTCAACTTCTGCAAGAATCCACTTACAGAAGAACCAATGCAGGGAAGGGTAACAGTAGAAATAAAGTGAGCGCGGTGTCCCTAGCGGGGGCCGTGCTCAGTGAAGTAATAATATCAACCATGTGCGTAGTGCGCGCCCCGATAATTAAAACAAGCGCGCAGCAAAGGTGAAAGCATTGGAAAAAGTGAAAGCGTTTCCCTAGCGGGAGCGAGCGGCACCAAGAGTGATAATTGATACTGCACAAAATCTTACCTGTTTGGAACGCCGCCACCGCCAAGAGTCCAGAGGGCCATATTGAACGCCACCACCGGCCAAGAGTCAACAAACGCCATTCTCCACGCCGCCGCCCCGGGACCACAAGCACCGGCAGGCAGAGCGGCGGCACACACCGCTGACGCCGCACCCGCACCAGGAGGTGCATAAAGCAGGCGCAGAGGCCCGCTTCGCGGGACGCGCCGGGCGAAGCCCGTTCAAGGCCGTGTAAGGACGGGACGGACCACCCCTCTGACACCTGCCACAGCATAAACAAGGTCAGTGTCATATTGGAATTCATTTGATACCGAATCGAGTAATACACAAGGTACTGAAAGGATGGCTACCTTACAAGATGGTGATCCTAGCTGTAGGAAATCAACTGGTTGTTCACTATTAGGAACTTTTGACAATTTTCTTATAAGGGTATCAACTGCACTTGCCAAGGATATAGAACTCACCGAAAAAAGACTATCCTTGGACACATCCTTCGATAAAAGGTCTTCAAGGGGGCCCCCTGGCACATGCCAGATCACCGACCCACTTAGAATCTAACTCGCAGGGCTCGCTTCCTCCCTCAGGAGTGGTAATTTCTTCCCCACCCCAATCAGCAGCGATTATGATTATAAGTGACAACTCCCTAAGAGAAGGAGTGCCCAGCAGCGACATAGTTAGAGATCCATCTCCTAAAATTAAGACTCGATCTGCTGGTCAAGTGAAAGCCATTATGGTCCAACCAAAGGGGAGGGAGCAAACAAAAAGGAAACGCCCTGGTCCTCGAAACCGATGCTGGTGGGAAAAAAGCAAGATCTTGCAAAAGTAATGCTCCACCTGATGACCCAGTAGTGATGTCATCAACCACCCCCGTACAATTGGATGGGGTTGACAGAAGTGGGCAGAGAAGCCGTTTGGACAATAGGGGGGAGGATCCATTCATGGAGTTGGGTCCTTCTTTCTGGAAAAGACTGGAGGCCACCTTTAAGAAAATGTGTCACCCATTGCATGAACGGCTGGACTCCATTGAAAACAGACTGGTGTGCCTTGAACTTTCATTGCCATCAGCTCAGAAACAGGCAGGACCAAGTCGTGGCACCCATACTCTAAGGCCAAAATCTACTGTAGCCAATGGTCCATCTAATTCTAACAGTGTTACTGGGTCAAGCCAGACTGCAAGGCCTATTTTGGCTGTTGATAAGGGGCAAATGGTTAATTCACAACCAGTCACCCAGGCGAGAGTGGGAAACATACACCAAGCTAGTGTGACACCACAAACCACCTTGTCACGGGCAGATACTTCCCCGTTACTTAATCACACAGGGGCAGGAGCGAAGCCATTGAACAAAGAGAGAACTTTGGGCGATGGAGCTAAGTTGAAGGATAAACAGCCAAATTTACCTGCCTCAACCAGAGCCCATAGCGAGCCTCCCCTATCTTATATTGACCTCCCTCCCCAATCAGCCCCTTTTGTGGTAGGTTTGGTAGGGGTCCCCCCACTAGCTCGTGGGAAACGAGAATCATACCAAGATTTAAAGCATAAATGTATTTTCTGGCTAAATAAATACCGCCCATTGCCAGTGAACATGCATGCTGAAATTATGGGTGTCAGGAGAGTCAACTGGATAGGCAAGGGATGTAAGACTGTTGCATGAGACTGTATTGTTATTAATTTTAGAGACCAGATGTGTGTCAACTTCATCTGTAATTGGTCTCATAATGATATGTCTAATGGGATACAAGTTCTACCCTTAGCTTATTTCTATGGCCCCCCTATTCCAGTTTCCTTTGAGAGGGATATGTTTTCTCAGGGGTCTGTATCTAATTTTTGCCCCTTAGGGAACATAAGGTTGTTCAACAGATTTCAGACCCTGTCGGGCTAGGGGACTGTGATTGACAGTATGAACAACAAAGGTCCATTCTGGGTAGTAGGGGAGGGGATGGAAGGGAGGGGATGGAGACTGGGAAAGGGAATGTGCCGGTCCAGTGTAGTAAAGATGAAGAGCTTGTTGAGGTTGGGCAATCTACCACATGTGATATTATCCCTCAGGCTCTAGAGGTAGATCAGTCCTTGAACAGACAGTATAATATACATTCTGTTTTAGGGGGACAACCCGTACGGGGCAAACTGGCCACATTATCAGATGGTCCACTAAGCCGGACATCGCTGGTTTCTTGGAATGTGGCAGGTTTGGGGTCAAAACTTAATTTGCAGGTTTGGGCAGACTTCATTGACCACTTTGACATTTGTTTGTTTCAAGAAGTTTGGGCGGTTGAACCAATGTTTAGAGTTGGCTATTTGAACTTTTTTGTCCCTGCTGTAAAACAAACTAAAGGGCGACCTATGGGGGGTTTAGTTACATGGGTCAAGCATTCCCTAAAATGTAAACCCAGTTGCTCCCTACTGTATGTGATGGCATTCTTGGTGTTAGATTTAGTTTTCATGCAAATTTAGAAATCAACATTTTTAATGTTTATGCTAGGGGGCTCCAAGGTGGCAAGAAATCGGAAGTTGTAGCTAAACTTGATACATTACTACAGGCTTCCCCAAACAACATAATGTCATTGATTGCTGGGGACTTCAATACCACTTTTGAACCCCTTGGTTTGGACGATGTCCACTTGACAGAGGAGGAGGACGCTAGGTGGGGAGTTCCCCAACTCAGTACTAAACCTATAAAAAAATGGACCGAGGCTGCTATTCAGTTAAAGGGCTTCTGTTTGGAAAACGAGTTGAGGGCTGCCAACGGGCGCACACTCTCAGATAAAATGGGGAAGGAAACATTTGACAATGGTGCTAGGGCAAGCAACATTGACTACTTACTTGTCCCTTTCAAGATGTGGTCAACTCTCCTCGATATGGAGGTTGTGTCACGTATTGAAAGCGACCATAACCCTCTGAGTGCAAAGTTTAACTTGGGCATTCATACAGGGGATGATGCTCATCAAGGGAATTGTTACCCGGATTTAGTTATGGCAAACGATGAGCGACACCTTAAATGGTGTCAAGTCACTGAGCATCAGGAAATAATTAGTTTCTTCGAGGGAGACCTGGAAGGGGCCTTAAAGGCTATGGAGGACTTTATACTGAAAGGTTCTCCCCCTTATCTTTTACTAGAGGCACACAATAGGCTCTTTACTAAACTGAAAACATACTTCTGTAAACCTAGTTTAGGAAAAAGAACAATCACAGCTAAAAAACCAGAGAGCTGGTATAATAGCTCCTTTCGCCAAGCTAGGAGGGATTTGGGTCTAGCCTTAAAGTCTAAAGACATGGGTGCATTAAGACTGGCTCGTGCGAACTACAGGCTCAAGCAACTTGCTGCTAAAAGGGACTGGGAAGAGGGCTTGTGGCAGGATTTGAAAGTGGCGTGCTCTGCAAAGAATCCCAAACTTTTTGGGAAATCTTTAAATGGGACAGGGGAGGACATCGAGAGAGCCCTCATAATAATATTGACCGCAATTCTTGGGTCGACTATTTCAAGCCCCAATATGCTGCTAGTGCCACTGGTAATAGCGATGGAGCCTATCTCCATATTGTGTACAAGGAACCTATCTTCTCCTTGAACGATGTGGATAGGGTATTGGACCAAGTCACCGAGGGTCGTGCTACCGGCATGGATTGTGTCCCCGCAGATTTTTTTCTGAACAACATAGGGCGCTGGCGATTTTATATTTTGTATGTGGCAAACGCCATAGCCCAAGGGATGGAAGTGCCCATCTCATGGAAAGGGGCAGAAATTGTGCTGGTGTATAAATAGGGTGATAAGTCACTTGCAGCCAATTATAGACCAATAAGTCTAATTGACTGCTTACAAAAAATCATGGGACGACTGGTTTTGGGCAGAATTCAGTCCTGGATGGATAATGACAATATTTTAAGTCACCTCCAGGCTGATTTCCGCCCAAAAACAAGTACCATAGACCAGGTCTTCCGGTTCATTATGTTATACTGGCGTACCATGGTCCTGGAAAAGGGCACTTTGTATGCCGTTTTTGTTGACTTAAAAGCGGCTTTTGACCTGGTCCCTCATAATACACTATGGAAAGTTCTAGCGGACCTGGGGATGGCACCTGAATTGCTGAGTTTGATTGTCCGCCTGCATGAGGATACCTTCGCTCGGGTACGGTGGGGTTCCCAGGGGGAGGTTATCGAGCCCTTTCCGGTGGAGCGTGGAGTGAGGCAGGGTTGCGTCATGGCGCCCACCTTATTCTCGCTCTTCGTGAATGGGGCTGCAGATTTCCTCTCCCTGGTCCCGACCGATGCCCCTGTGATGTCCGGTGAGCGGGTCCCGATCCTCATGTTCGCGGACGACACTCTCATCATCTCAAAGACTCCGAATGGACTCCAGCAAGCACTGAAGCGGTTTGAAGATTTTTGTTTGAATAGGGGCCTAGAAATAAATACGACAAAAACTAAGTATATGGTTCTGACTGGCCGTAAAACGTGCGGGACAAATAGACCTTTTATAGGGCTGATTAATATGAATGGTTCCCCGCTGGAGCGGGTAGATGCTTTCACCTACCTGGGGGTTACCCTTCAGAAAGACCTGGGGTGGTCTAGCCAATTGGACTTTGCGGTCCTAAAACTCCGCCAGCTGGCAGGCATCCTTTTGAAAAAATTTACCTCCTCAACAACTAAGCCCATTAGCCCCTTATTGGAAGTATATGGGATGAAGGTCTTAGGGTCGGCCCTATATGGAGCCGAACTCTGGGGTTTTGAAGATCTTAGAAAGCTAACGCTAGCTGAAAATGAATTCCTCCGAAAAGCTACTAGCGTTCCTATAAGTACCCCGTTAATACCGTTAATGTGGGATCTTGGAAAAAATGTGGTCCAGGATCTTTCCTTTTTGCGTCCAGTCCTTTACTGGCGCCATTTATGGAGAACAGAAGAACTACAGCATTATGCCCAGGGTTTAAGGGAGATAATGGCTAAGGACACGTGCCAAAAAATACATTGGCTTAAGAACATCAGGTCGATACTCTTCAAATTAGGAATGAGTGACTTATGGGAGGACCCGGAAAACGCTCAATTTCCCTCTAAAAAATTCCTAAAAGAAAAGTATTAGGAGATGGTGATCACAGAAGTAAGGTCAGAGGGTCTCTCCGCTCATCTAACTGGTTGTTTCATGGACATTAAAGCCCAACTAAAACTGGAACAATATTGGGATATTATTGGTAAACAACAGGATCGCAAGCTCTATTTCCAGCTTAGGGTAGGATCACTCCCAGTAAGATCTTTTATGGTTAAATGGGCAGATAAAAGTGGAAACCACAGATGTCCCAATTGTGGGGAGGAACAAGAGTCAATAAGTCACTTTTTATTCTTCTGTCCCCTGTACACTGCCCCCAGAACGATGTGGATCAAGCCTTTATGTAAAGTGCTTGGTATACACAGGCATGCTGAGGCTTTGAGAATTTTAACTACAGACTCGACGCCTAGAATTGCTGTTGCTGTGGCTAAATTCTTGAAATGGGCTTGGGTAATTCGCACAAAATATACAGCGGTAACTATGTGAAGATTAAGCTGTATTTGCCTATGTATACTAGGGCTAACCCTTGTGAATCTTTGTGCAATACTCCTCTGGATAAATGTATGTTGATGAAATTGTTTTTATCCCTTTTTTAAATTGTAATTCGGCATAGTCTATTCTAGTTTAATACTTTTTAAAATATTTATTGTATGGATTTTTAACGACTTTTTTAATCAACATTTGTGTAATATATGTATGTATACTTTTATGACTTAATTGTCGAATAAAGTTTGTGAAATTGAATTGATAATTGATAACACATGGCGAAAAAGGTCGCTCCTGCAAGGGAATCGCCTGACGTGCACACATTGCCATTGGAAGCAATGCAGCGCATGCATGTTTGTGCCCGCAAAGCTGTGCCGAATGCTAAAGGTCTTTTTCCATAGGTGAGACATAAAAACAAAAGAAATGGTAGAATATTACAAAAAGGAATTGGGGATTGGAAGTGAAAGAATAGAGGTGAAATAGAAGATAACATTAGTCAACCGTAAAAATGTAGAGGTAGCATGAGCTGCAAATGTTGTAAATTAGTATTAAATGACCCATAAGAGAGAAGAAGGAGATAGGATGGAGGAGAATGCTAAGGCCTTGATTTCAAGTACTCGAGGCATGTGACTCTCTCTGCACAGATCGTAATTACAAGGGGTGCAAAGTTTAAAAAAATATATTTACGGGGTGCTATACACTCTGCACTTGCTGGAAAGATTTCACCTGTTGAAATGAAACAAACGAAAAGGGCCCAGTGAAAAACCTGCGCATGTCGATTTTGGTGCAAGCACCAAATTCCTTTCAATATGCCAATTTATTTTTTTATTTTTTGGGGAGGAAGGGAGAGGAGAGAACAGATGCTATTTTTATAGATAAATAGGGTAAACAGCATTTACCACACATGCGAGACACCGCATGCCTTTACAATGCATCGTTAGAACAACCGGGTTGTTACATCGCATACCTTTACAACGCAAGTCGGAACAGCGACTTGCATTAGGGGGCAGAAGGTGTTGGATTTAAAATCCAACAACTTCCCTACTGTTGCACTGACTGCGGTGGGAATAGTAAATTATACTATTCCAGCATACAACGCCCCCTACAGCAAGTCATTGTTCCGACTTGCATTGCAAAGGTATGCGATGCGACAACGCGGTCATTGTAACAAAGGCATTGTAACGGCATGCATTGTAAACGCATGCGGACTAACGTGCCATATTCGATAAATAGGGCATATCCATCTAAGGAGCACGTAATCGAAGTCTAAGACCTCAAGTTATCACAGACCCAGGCCCAGGATGATGAGTCAATCTTTAATTATGAGTTATTTAACATTCATAAATACAAGACTGAATGCCTCCAGTAAGAATTTGCTTGATGACCTTCTCTCGCAAATGCTTCACACTCATATTACTATATAAACAAATCAGAGGTATATGAAAGTTATGCACCTTTTTACTAAAAATCAGAGAGTGGTTTTAGTTATGGCTAATATTTACGAAGTTCAGTGATCAATTGTTCTCAACATTTTGGATTTTCTCTAATCTTAATCTTTGTCTGGTCACCATGCCTATAAAGCATTAGAATTATCCAGTCATTATTTTACCTATATGTCCAACATCTCATATCGGCGTTTTGGAGGAGTAGACTAATGCTTTTTCATGGTCTGACTTGACAGTTCAGCTGTCGCCAGACAATTAATTATGTGAGCATTACTGGAGAGGGTGTTTGGCTCCGCCAACATATTGAGAGCCACAAGAACATGTTTAGGCAGCAGTTGTGTGCTTCCTCAAAAATAGTCCTTGCCCTCTACACAGCCATGATCATTTTATTTATCAGCTGCTTAAACGTTGAACATTCAAGCGCACACACATGACGTTGGAATGCTGTTAAAGTCTCTTACATAACTAGATAATTAATATAGTGTTTCTACACCAGTACAGATGGAAGGAGGCCAATCATATACTTGCATGGATTTTTAGGTCTGGCTTGAAAGTGCAACTAGCATCAGACACTTTAACCTACACTTATATAATTCTACAGTTCTTTGCTCCCACACAAATACGTAGTATTTGCCATATTATTCACTTGCATTGCTTTATCTTACCATACAAACATTATTTTAAAACCAGACCTATTGGCATTGCCAATGCTTGTTTTCAAAGTTTTAAGTTGAGAATACTTAACATATGTACAAAGCTCAGAGCCGGAGTCTTGTCTCTTTGGCAGGACCCTAGCTCATTCTCATATTCATAATACTAAAGTGGAAGGAATGTCTAATTCATTCTAATTTTCATGGACCAAAAGGCTCCGCCCAACAATGAAACTAAACAAAAGCCCCGGCATTGATTCAATAATTCAGTAGTATGAGTGAAAGGTACTGGGCAAGATTCGATAATAAATTCGATAAGCAAGATAGGAGGAAGTTGCTCGTGGCTCATTTCGTTGAACAGTTGCTTCTAAGATCTGTAGATGGGGAGGACGAATCCTGGCAAAGCAACTCCGCCCTCTATCCTTTTGAAGCCAAAGCCCAGAGGGCCTGGTTCACAATCAGCCTTCGCAGTAATGGTGGAGAGTCCACAACCACGGTAGGATCTCCGCACTTGTGGCCAACTCGTGCCCTACACTACACACTGCAGTTTCTCATTGCGGAGAACTCATCATCAGTGTGGAGATCCCACCAGAAGTGCAGAGCCTCCACCATGACTTTGCAGCGGGCAAGACTGGAAACGCAAACTGGACCTGGCAATTAAGTCGGACCAGCCGCAGGGGAAACACTGCAGCTGCTTTTGTTACATGGGGCCGATATTGCAGCTGTACTGCAAAACCATCCCCCAGTAAGATAAACGACAACCATGGGTCCAAAACCAGCACCCACCCTTGTGGCCTACCGGGGAAACACCTGCTGCCCGCTATGGCCAGTCCGGCCCTGCTTTGGAGGCTCTTTGTCAAATGATAGCAGCAACTTTGATCGACAGTGCCTGTAAGCGACCAAAGCGCAATATCATGTTCTGTATCCAAACAGGCTATTTTCCATGTCAATTAAAAAATATCGACATATTTTATAGTATTTGAATTACAAGAATTATTATAATTTGACTTTCACAGTTATGTGCCCAAGCATACTTTGATAGGAGCTTCTTAATTTACTTCTGGCAGTCCTATAAAAAGAGAGAAAAAAAAGAAAATGTAATTGCTTTCAATATGGATTGTCATTTGAGGAATTGTTGATTTGACAAAGGATTCCAAAACACTGTTATTTCTAATGGCACCATCAATAAAAGGAAGAACTGTATTCTCAGCAGGATGCATCTGGAAAATGCTTCATACTCTCTTAGTGTTTTCTTTACTCAAGACAACTCTTGTTATAATATGGCCACAAAGTCAATGATGTAATCAGTAGTATCATAGACAATGCATCAAGTTGGATTTAAAATTCACAGTGTGGTATTAGAGAAACTCCTCCACAACATATGCTGATGCATCGTGAACCTTTAGAGCTTTATTGAACTTTTCCTCCCTATTTCTGTCTTCTCCCCCACACAAGGATTCCCTGCAATCACTGTAATGATATATGAAATGTCAAGTGGTTTGGAACTTACTTTTTAATTGGATACATAGAACTGCTGGCTGCTGAACATCTGCTATGAATTAAACAATTGAAGAGTGTTTTACCCTGTGTGTATAGTGTGCACAACACATATTAAGGGTTAGGTCTCTCTGGCGTTAAACATTCTGAGGGTCTTTGAAACTTGGTCATGCGATTTACTGCAGTATCTGAATGTTTCTGTTTTCTGTGTTTTTATAAAGATATGTTAATCTAGTAAGTGTGTACAGCTGTTATATATGGGCTGCTCATTGTTATCTTGTGTTTTCACCGATAATGCATTCTACAACTAATCTTGAGTCCACATCTTATTTTTATTGTGAAAGATTGCTGTATATGTTGTATTGCATTGTAGTTGTATTTGTGTAGCCTTTTATGCCCCATTGTGTGGCAGAAAAGTGCTTGTCAGATGGGTAAATGCTAGTAGTGGGTGTAATTATCTGTAGCTTAATTACTCGCAATTACACCAAAACTTCTCACAATTATATGTAATAATGTGAGATTTGTCACCAATTAAACCAAATTTGTTAGTGCAAATGCGCCCTCACATCCAATATGGTCCCGAAGAAGCATTTTGTTCTACAAAAATAGCAATAAATGCTACAGTACATAAATAGCAAAAGCCAGCAGCTGCTCATTCTCTCTGTGCGCCTACAGTAGGATTTTGCCCCAAATTACTCCTAATTACACAAACTGGTGTAATTGCGTAATTCATCACATGAGTAATGTGTAATTTATGAAATCACCCTGATTACTCCTTTGTATTTAACATTTTGTCCAGCCCTAGTAAATGCTGCAACGTCAAGAATTATAGGATGGAAGGGTATTGCACTTTCTGTGGATCCTGGTGGGAAGGGCTTTGGTGTTATACATGCGTGTCCAGAGTTTCAGTTTGGTTAAATTAACCCCTTCGCTGCGGCGGCAATTCCGCTGCAGCGCTAGGGGGGGGCGCCGAGCGGCGCCCACATGCTCGTGACGGAGCCACTCCGTCACGAGCCGCGGTTGCGCTGTGCTCATGACGGAGCGGTTCCGTCATGGCCCCGCCCGCTTAATAGAACGCGCTGTGCAGGCGCGAAATCAGCGCCGCGCAGGCGCGGCGGCAAGGCCGTGACGGAACCGCTCCGTCATGAGCACAGCTCAGCCGATGCTCATGACGGAGCGGCTCCGTCATGAGCATACAAGGGGTTAACGGGCTGGTATTGGTTATTCTGCTGGTCCCAAGTCGGGTCTACAGTGATTACTGAAAGACTTTCAGTCTATCGTCTGTGCTGTATACACCAGTTAGGTCGTTCACTCTATAGATCTTGTGGATCTATAGGAGAAAGGACATAAATCCACCTGGATGGTTTGTATTACAGTTATCCTTAAACCAAGCTGATGCTGTCAAAGAATTTATAACACTTTAGAGTGTCTAACTTGAAACTGGTAAGGGACAGGAGCGGCACCTGCACGGTGGGACTCTTTCAAAGTCCACCAAAATTCTAGTCTCATGTGGAAGATCTCTTATGAGGTATCTAAGCAAGAGCAAAAGAATGTCAACAGAGAAACTACCCCAAGACGGCTGTGTCAAACCATCACAGAGTATTAGGTGGAGTTTTTCCAGGAGAGACAGAGGCCCAAGGGAGGAGCAGCCAATTGATGGCACTGTTAGAAGCACGAGGTGTACAAGGAGTCTACTTATAAACATTAGAAGATCAGTCTCCCCGACATTGGTAAGCTACCAGGCAAATAACGGAGCGGAGCACCTGATAAACAAACAGCCAGGGTTTATATATGAGAATTATATTCAAGACTGTGTAATCAGAACAGATTTACTTGAAGAAGGAAGAGGCCGAGAATAAATTACTATGGTGGGAAAATTGAGCAGGAAATATGGCCCAAGACACTAGGCCTTGTTCAGACAACAATAGTCCAATACAGGGCGACCTACCAGAGACGGGGTTAAATATGTCTGTGAAACCATGAGGTAGATCCACTTTGTGAAGATCCACCTCAAATGACCTAATCAGGCTCCAATCTCTAGGTATATAGGGCCCGATGTAGGTAAATCTACATTTACCACTTCATAAATACCGAATCATACCGAATCGGTATTTATGAAGTGGTAAATTAGAGGGGGGGAGATGTAGGTATTTACCGATTCTGTAAATACCGAATCGGTATCCCCCATTGCTTCCTATGGGCCTTGAAGCCCATAGGAATCAATGGGCATTACCGAATCGGTAATTACCGATTCGGTAATTACCGATTTGTGCAAGGGTGCAGGGGGTGTCACTTTGACACCCTCCAGCACCCAAAAAACAGGCATGTGAGCCATGTGGCACACAGACATGCCCTAAGGGCATGTCTGTCTGTCACATGGCATAGGTGTGCATGCACACCTGGATTCGGTATTTTAACACCCAATTGGATTGGGTGTTAAAATACTGAATCTGAAGGGCCTGTGGGACTGAAAGTAGTCCCACCTACATCCCAAATTTAAAAAATCGGTAAAATTACCGATTCGGTATTTTTGCGATTCGGTAATTTTACCGAATCGGTAAAATACCGAATCAGACAAGAAAAGGTCCCCTACATCTCAGTAGGCCAAATACCGGTCGGAAACGGCCAAAATCGTCCGTTTCCGACCGGTATTTGGTACCTACATCGGGCCCATAATGTGGAGGAGGGCGCAGAAAGGCAAGCAAAAGCAAGGTAGGAGGAGGCGAGGAGGGCAGAAGCAAGTATGCCTTCCAAAAAGTTAAAGACTCAATAGAGAAATGTCTAATCTGGCTAAAACGCAACAGAAAAGAGAGAAAACTCCACAACACAAGTAACAGAAGGAATACCAAAACAGTTTTGCACAAATGGCACTACAATTGCAATTTACAAAATAAAGAGTGGTGGAATTTTCTTTGAGAAGACCGGTTAATGTAAGCAAACATGATTACACATGCAAGTCCTTGAGAAATAATGGCGCTCTGTGTTTTTTTAACATTACCCCAATTTATGTAATGTAGATTTTGTGATGTGTTTTTCAGACCCAAACAGTAAACTGTGCATAGTCAGATGTGTGTAGTATAGAAATGCAAGGCAGGTTAGTAACCTTGCCTCTGGAGTGCCCATTACTGCTTGCAGATGGGGGGGAGGGGGGTGAGGGGATACCGTTATGTATAGGTTACACTCTTGTTTGGGATTCCTTATTAAATCAGTCTTTCCTTGCTCATAAATCTGTCCACTTTGCCTCATGCTCCATCTTCCCAAATGCTTACCTATTCTGTTCTGATTGGCTTGTGAAGTCTGCAGTCCAGGACCACTGTAATCTATGTTTCACTTTATACATCAGGCCTTTCCCATGAGTATCGCGCCAGTGATCCCTGAAGTGTGTGTCCATCTCCTCCTCCCAATTTGCAGCCAGAACTGGGCTGACCCAGGGTGAGGGCCACGCTCCTCCTGCATCATGCAGTCTCTCCAGGTGGCGCAATACATTGTTCGGAAAAACAATGAGAGAGAAAATGTATTCTACAAGGGAATACTCCTGGTCCCCTTAATCAATATCATTAAACAATAGGAGGACTACACACCTGGAGGCACCTCAGTGCCTCAGTCAAAGAGATGGAGGTGCACAAGAGAAGGACAGATTCATCCTTTGTTAGAAGACCCCTCTCTCACCCAACTAGTTGGTGACATGCTCCATCATCGGGGTCCCAACCGGACAGCTGAGTGCATCCTGTTGTGCTGCGACACCTGACTACAATGGAGCAGGTTGTCTTTGATTTTTTTATGAGTGAGTGAAAAAAGTGGATTAAAACTTGGCCAGTTTAAAACTCTCTTCAAAAGACTCTTTATTCTGGAGTAACTGGGCAACAATAAAAAATATGTGGGATACCATGCCAGGTTAGGTTGGCTTGCGGTATCAGAAGTGAAATGAGAAATAAAAATGGTCTACATGTTTCAACCTCATGGATGACTATCAGGTTTTCGTCAGGACCAGTGGAGGTAACCCGGGCGGTATACACACGCTAAGGTGGACCCTACCCTTGGCTACTCAAGAACCCCACCTAGTACTCACAGTGGTGGTAAATGTTTCCTTTCCTGGATTCTATAAAGGGAAATCTTATAAAGACAAAAAACATTTGCAAGGCATAATTGATTAAATACAAAGCGTGTTTGAGTGCTCCTCTTGTACACAATCCAGTGCTCTGTGCGGTGAAGAAACATTGGATGAGTATGCATGACTCTCAGCTGGTCATGCCAAACGTGCCCTTAACCTATCTATGGCACCATAGGGCTTTGGATTTGTAGGGCAGGCAATAGCCCTTGATTCTGTATTACAACCCACTGAAAATGTTGTCTGTGTCTGTGCACTCTTACAAAACTTGCCGTGTTTCACACATACTGTTGTAAGCGAACACAGTGCTGCCAAAGGCAGGTGTTCCGCTTGTCACTGTTAAGAACACACACTCATATTTGGTATCCTAATACGTGGGTGTCTACGCTCACACTCAACAAGTGAGTCGGCATACATTCCGTAGGACACATGCGGGCAAAACCACGTCTCAAGAACAAAGGGAGAAGCGGGGACGCGAGGCTTACTTGCAGCTCTAAGGTCGCATGCCTCATGTGCTCCGGGGTCTGGAGGATTTTTCCTACCACGATCTAAGTAGGAGAAGCAAAAAAAGAAAGGGGGGCCACTCGGCCCCCACGCACACATGGCTGGGCCCGGCCCTTCCCCTCTCTTCACCCGCCATGATTTGGCCCGGAAGCAGTTTTGCGCTTCTGGGTCAAGGGGGGCGGGACCCATGGCCAAAGGGGGGGGTTTAAGAGCCTGGGGAGAGCGGGAGGCATCCTCTTTGTGTCCCGCACTTCCCATGCTTGCTCCTCGCCCCGCCGTGGGGCTTCTAATTTTCTCTTTTGTGTTTCAGGTGAAGCAGCAGTCTTATCCATCGTAGAGGGCTTTCGCGATCCGGGAACGGCGGTCGGCTTCCCCCTGCGAGCTTTGCGGCACGGCCGCTAGAGGATTGGCCCAACAGAGCGGCTGGGGATCTGCGAGGCACACTCTCCTCTTCACACGTGCAGCTCTGTTCACTGATCCTCCGCTGTTGCTGCCCCTTCCTCCACTGTGCCAGGTAGGGGTTCGAGGCTGCTGTCCTTGTGGACCGGTGGCGTGCCTGCTTGCTACTGGTGACTGCTTTGTGGTATTAGTATTTAAACAAAGAGCACGACAGGGAGTGCGGTGCGAAGCAGGGTCAGCCCGGGCAGCAAGTGGGTGGGACACCAGTGCTGGGGCTTGTTTAAAAAACAATCGTTTTGCTGTTATTTAGGCGGGGGCAGCCCAATGCATTTCTAGAAGGAAAAGTAAACGTTTTTGTAAGTATTATTGAGGCAAAGAATGGTGTGGGGAAAGTGTACTTCTGGGCAAAGCACTTAACCTCGCAGGAACTAATAAATTAGGGTGATCTCTATCATTAACTCCATATAGTTGATACAAAGTGAACGTATTAGTTGCGCACACAAAAATCTCATAAATAAATAAATATCATAAGTGTTTAGAAGGCGTGATTCTGGGCAAATCACTTAATTTCACTGTGTTTAACAGAGTGAACTGTGTTGGGGACAAGGGATAAGCGCCTTGATGGCTGATTCAGGTCAAAGTTTTTGCACTCTAAAAAACAGTTTATAAGAAAGCAGTATTTTTGCATCAGCTTGTTTGTATTGTTTTATAACAGATTGTTTCGCATTAACATATTGTTTGCGATATCCCAGTGGCAGCCTATTGTTTTAAGGGGTCAGTGGGAGGTAATTTTTTGCGATTAAAACATTTAGGAAACGTTCACACAGTTTGAGAAAAAATTCCCCATTTGAGAATACCTTGAATTCGGTTGCTAACATTTTTTTTTCATTTTAGGCCTCAAAGTCAAAGGCCGCTGCGGACCGGGTAGCTGGGAGCTCACGGTGGACGGCGGATTCTGAGGACGCGGGCAGGCCTGCATTTCACTGCTTCTTGCGGGCCGCCGGGCTAGAGTTTACTCGCCCAAACACTCCAGGCTAGCTGGTGTGTGCGGTCACCGTTGCGTGGTGCCTACGGCCAGCTCGTGAGCCCCCAACTTTGACAGGTATAGGGCACAGTGTGCCGGAATCTAACACAACACACTGTGTAGTGTAGGGGTAAGGGCAATATGTCTGCCAGATGGGGTGCTGGGAATTCGTGCATGGAATTAATGTTTCGAACAATGATGCGCAAAATGAATGCAACAGACAAAAGATTGGTAAAGGTGGACAAATTGGGTAGGACCGTCGATGAGTTGGGTGCGAAGGTTGAGGCGCAGGCGGGAACAGCGGGAAGGCCCCAACGGACCATAGTACCGCCCAAACCAAGGGGTGATTTTGAGACACCGCCGAAACGTGGCAGTATCAGGAAGGGTAGTGGTCGCCATCCGAAACCAATTGTGGGCGGGGGGTCCCCGAGGCCGGTACCGAAGAAAGCGCCCGAGGCACCTAGGTCACCCACGCCCGCTTCCCAAATGCCAGTGAGCGTGCCAACAGCACCAGTCATTCCACCCACCAACCCGGTTCCTGTCATTGTCCCGCTGCCGGTCATGCCACCGAGTAACCCAGTCCCCGTCATTGTCCCGCCCATACTTCCAGCAAGCCCATCACCTGGGGCCGGTCAGGTGCCTCCGGAACTAGCGGCACAGATAGCTGCTGTGCTGCCATGGTTGGGGATTGGGGGAATGTTACCTATGGCAACTGACCCTGGTGCAGAGGCACAGAGAATAGTGGCACAAATCTTGTTGGCTAGGGGTGAAAGCAGCACACCGGGCACAACTATTTCTCCCCAAACAGGTCCAGTGAATGGTGGGGGCGCAGTGAAGACCATGGAACCAACGCAACCTGCCGAAAGTGGTAAGGAGGTTGCCCTGCCGGTACTGGGCGAAGGCGCAGTTCCCTCCAGGGTGGAGAGTCTGGCGCAGCATGTATCTCAAAGCGTGAAGGAATTGATTTGGGCAGATAAATATATTAATATTTTCTCATTGCTGATTGACAAAAGGGAATGGGAATATGCTAAATCACAGAAAGAGATGATGTTGCCTAGTGAATGGCAATCTCAGTTATACAAATTTAGGGTGGAGGAGACGCTCATCCATTGGATCAGAGCTTTTTCAGTGTTTAGTGCAGTTATCGCCGAACGTTACCCCGGTAAGCAAGCTGAAATGGCTTGCTATCAGAGCAGGATTACAATGTTTAATGAGAATCATGGGGGGATGCTTGGAAAGAGTATGACATAGCTTTCAGGAAAGCGAGGGAGCTTGACAGATCTTTAGCTTGGGACAAAGTTGATTCTATTTCCTGGCATTCACAGTTTCAGAAGGGACAATCTGCAGGTACTAGCACAAACTGGAACAAAGGCTACTCCCCCAAGCCCCACCAGCCCTTTCAACAGCCCTTTCGCCCAGCCCAAGGCGGGGAAATGGCCCATAAGGCCAAAGGTAATACAGGTAGGAAAGGAGTCTGCTGGGAATTCAATAGGCGAACCTGCAAGAGGGCCCTGGGCACTTATAAATTCAGGCACGCATGTTACATATGCGGCCACCCTTCCCATCCAGAAACGGCATGTCGGTCAAAAGGTAGTGCATCAGTTAACAGAGGTAGGAGAAAACCTGAATAGCGGGGGACACCCCCTTATTGTGCAATCATCTATGATCGTAACGGCTATGATACCTTGGCTGAATAGATACCCAAACCATACTTCTGCAAGGATGCTCCAAGAAGGTTTCACACACGGTTTCCGGATTCCAGCTGGGGGTTATACCTGGACACCGCAGTGCAGGAACGAGTTGTCAGTTAAGAACGATCCAGTGGTGGTGGCAAACAAGATAGAGAAGGAACTGCTCTTCGGTAGATTAGCCGGGCCTTTCCCCCACATACCTGTACATGATTTTGTTTGCTCACCTTTAGGAGTGGTCCCGAAGAAAGAAAAGGGCGAGTTCAGGCTTATACACAATCTGTCAGCACCTACCTAACTGCTTATCGTTGAATGATGCTATTGATAAGTCCATTTGTAGTGTGAAGTATGCGTCTTTTGACCAGGCAGTTGAAATGCTGAGGGTTTTGGGCCCTGGGGCACTGATGGCAAAATCAGATATTGAGTCAGCGTTTAGATTACTTCCAGTGCATCCAACAGATCAACACTTGCTAGGTTTTTCATTTGAAGGCAAATACTACATGGATAGGTGTATGCCCATGGGTTGCTCTATTTCATGTGCTTACTTTGAAGCATTCAGCTTTTTCCTGGAGTGTGTCCTGAGACAATGTTCAGGCCACCAGTATGTCATGCATTACCTAGATGATTTTCTTTTCCTAGGTTTGGCGGGCACACAGGAGTTCGCGCAGGCATTGCAGGAATTTTGCGTGCTCATGCATGCTTTTAGGGTCCCGCTTGCGCAGAAAAAAACAGTAGGGCCATTGACATGTCTGGAATTCTTAGGGATTGAATTGGATTCCATAGAAGGCTGTTTTAGGTTACCCAAAGAAAAGATTGAGAGATTCAGGGCGAACCTTGAGTTATGCTTGCTGAAAAAGAAAGTCACTCTACAGTAGTTGCAGCAGACAGTTGGCCAGTTACATTTTACCCTGAGGGTCATTCCTATGGCACGCCCATTTTCTCGCTCAATTGCACAAGCCATGAAGGGCTTGCGTGAAAAACATCATCACACACAGTCGAGGTTCGCCAGGACATGCGGATATGGATTGCATTCCTCGAAGATTTCAACGGCAGAGTATTGTGGGGTGCCCCCACGCTGTCCTTAGCGGAGTTAGGACTATGGACTGACGCTGCCGGCAGTGTGGGGTTTGGGCGCCAAACTTGGCAATAAGTGGGTGGCCCAAAGATGTCCCAGCTGGTGGGAGGAGAGCGGTTTGACAGCAAACATTGGGTTCCTGGAACTTTTCCCAATCTGGGTTGCGTTAAAGGTATGGCCCGAGCAATTGGCTAATCGTTCGGTCATTCTCTGGTCGGATAACATGACCGTAGGGGAATGCATCAATCAGCAGGCGGCGTGGTGTAAGTTCATACTGCGCCTGGTAAAGGAGATTGTGCTGAGTTGCATGAAATTGAATGTACACTTCAGGGCCAAACATGTTCCAGGGGTCTTGAAAAATGCAGCTGACGCCCTTTCTCGCTTTAAGATGCAGGTATTCAGGGAACATCTACCCGTGGCAGAGGCCTCCCCAGCCCACTTCCCATCAACTCTTTGGCAAATTGGTGCCCCCAACTACATGACCTCAATGGCAGCCAGCCTAGCTCCCAGGACCAGGACAGCTTACGAAGGGGCGTTCAGGTCTTACTCTGCATTTCTGGGTCATGATTGGGAGGCCAGATGGGATCAGGAGGCTAGTTTCAATGGGTACTTGGGCACATTACACAATGAAAGGCGCTCAGCGGCGACAGCCAGCAGACATAAGGCAGCAGTTTCCATTTTTCGCACAAACAAGCGGAGCCAGGGATCCTACGGACAGTTTCATAATACAAAAGGCTTTGAAGGGATGGCGGCGCTTACAGGCAAACACCGCCGATAGCAGAAGACCGATTGGTCTAGACCGGTTGGCAGCAGTATTCCTCGCCCTGCCCAACACATGCAGTTCTTCGGGAGAGGTGATGTTATTCAAGGCTGCCTTCTCTTTTTACGGGGCTTTCCGGATAGGCGAACTAGTTGCTAGCAACAAACTGGACACAATGGGAGGCCTCTGGCTGAGAGATACCAATATATGGGGTGACTTAATGCGGGTCACTATTCAGAAATCCAAGACTGATCAGGAGGCTAGGGGTGAGATTATAGTACTGCATCGGGCACCGAATAACCCGTGCTGCCTGGTGTCATATGTAGAGGCGTTGATCAAACAACGAGCAGGTGAGGCAGGGGGAGCATTGCTAATTCATGCGGATGGTACCCCTCTGACCAGGTTTCAGTTCCGAAGAGTCTTGGCCATATGTATTGACAAAGCCGGGTTAAACCCCAAGGAGTTTGGGACACATTCTTTCCGGATAGGGGCAGCCACTGAGGCCACTGCAAGGGGATTGAATGTTATTAGTGTGAAGAGGATTGGGAGGTGGTCTTCCAATTCCTATAAGCGTTATGTGCGGCTGCATATGTTGTAAGGGTCAGTCAACACCGCCTTACGCCTGCCTTGTTTATGTTTATCTTCTAGTTTCTCTGGCCTGTGACGCAGGGCGGAAACTTCTTCAAGGTCATCTAAATCAACCATCAACATCGAGGCAACAGCAGGAAGACAAAAGGAGGACTTATGTTGTTTGGGTAGTCGGTCATTCCTATGTAAAACGTGCTAAACCAATTTTTCTTGCAGGAGAGGGTAGACGGAGGGCAGAATGCGGGGGTCTCAATGTTTCCTTCCATGACAGGGGGGGGGGGGCTCCGCCTGAATCAGCTTAGGGGCTATATGTCAGATTTACTCAGAAGACACACCTCACTGCCCTCAGTGGCCATTCTGCACCCGGGAGGGAATGATTAGGTTGACTTGGGCAGATGGGTCCTGTTGGAAGAAATCATCTCTGCAGCAGGTTGGCTGGCGAAACTGTTACCAGATTGCACTATAGTGTGGTCACAGCTGATACCTAGGCTTCAATGGAGGGGGGGGTGAGTCAGTCAAGGCGTTGAATCACTCGGTTAAGAGGGTCAACAATAAGATAGACAAGCTTTTTCGAACTCCTCACCTGCAGAGTATACATCATGGGTGCATTTGGGGGGAACAGTTCTACTTGCGAGATGGGGTCCACCTAACAGAGTCGGCCAATGCCTTATTGACAGGGAAATTACTGTCATGAGTTGAGGGTTTTGCTAGGAGGGTATTACCTTTCAGTGTAGGCAGTAGGGGGGCCAGATAGTCGGTCAACTATGCTGGCCTGTGGCGGTAAGGCCATAATCGGTGAGCAGCAATTTAAGGTCCTTAGGGGCGGCACCATTAACTAATGGGGCTGCCCAGGGGGAGGGGCCAATGGTCTCTCCTAGAACTTCAGGGGCAGGACATCCGCTTGCTTGGAAGGGTGCGGGGGAGGGAGTCACGCTTTCCTCGGGCTGGTAGCCACCCCGCACATACACTATGACATCAGCAAATGGCGCGAGTGTAAGGGCCCTCCTTTTTGGTTAAATGGAGTTCACGGAGTGTACGAGGGCAACGAGGAGAGGGACAAACTCTCCCGGTAACCGGGCCCTTGTCGCGCATGCGCACTCAGACGTGAGGGCGTAGCTGGATAAAAGGATCTGACACCGGTTAACGACCTTGCCGTGGACCAGAAATTATTAGAATGCAAAATTGATATGTAGGATGTTTGATTCGTTTAGGAAATACGCTGTATTAGACATTTGTTAAGGTTAGCCCATCATACCTGTCTAACTCGCTGTAAATCTAATGTCTGAATTTTGCATTTATTAATTATGTAAATAATGTTCTTTTGTTTAAATTTTAGATGTTGTTTGTATATTTTAATAAATACGCCCGGGGGGTCGTGAGACCCCCTGCCTTCCAAAGAATCCTGTTGTTTGATTGATAAGGGTTTACTACAGTTCACATGATAGGGCGGGAGGTGGCCGGCAGTCCCAGACTATGAGGAAAGGGGGGGCCCCTCGGGCCCCACGCACACATGGCTTGGCCCAGCCCCCCTTCACCCGTCCTGATTGGTCCCGCCGTTTGGCCCGGAAGCAGTTTTGCGCTTCTGGGTCAAGGGGGGCGGGACCCGTGGCCAAAGGGGGGATTTAAGAGCCTGGGGAGCGCGGGAGGCATCCTCTTTGTGTCCCGCGCTTCCCAGGCTCGCTCCTCGCACCGCCGTGGGGCTTCCACTTTTCCTCAACCTCCATCCCTTGTTACAGAATTCAAGTTGAGGACATTGGTAGGTATCCTCTGAAACGCTTTTCAACCCTGTAGGTACATAATGTGTTTTCTTCCTTAGGCCTTTTTTTCCCGTTTACAGGCAATGTTAATGTTAATTTGCTTAAGTGGTTGTGTTTTAATATGCATTAATCGTTTTCTTTAGGCTTTCTTTCCCTTCTTAGCATAATTGTCATATTTATTAAGTGTGTCAGGCAGTAAGGTCATAATGGGTGACCAGCAATTTAAGGTCCTTAGGGGGCGGCACCATTAACGAATGGGGCTGCCCAGGGGAAGGGGCCAATGGTCTCTCCTATAACTTCAGGGGCAGGATATCCGCTTGCTTGGAAGGGTGCGGGGGAGGGAGTCATGCTTTCCTCGGGCTAATAGCCACCCCGCACATACACTATGACATCAGCAATGGCGCAAGTGTAAGGGCCCTCCTTTTTGGTTAAATGGAGTTCACGGAGCGTACGAGGGCAACGAGATAGGGACGAACTCTCCGGGTAACCGGGCCCTTGTAACGCATGCGCACTCAGACGTGAGGGCGTAGCTGGGTAAAAGGATCTGACACTGGTTAACGACCTTGCCGTAGGAGCAGAAATTATTAGAATGCAAAATTGATATGTAGGATGTTAGATTCGGTTAGGAAACACGCTGTATTAGACATTTGTTAAGGTTATCCCATCATACCTGTCTAACTTGCTGTAAAACAAATGTCTGAATTTTGCATTTAATAATTATGGAAATAATGTTCTTTTATTTAAATTTTTGATTTTGTTTGTATAGTTTAATAAATATGGCCAGAGGGTCGCGAGATCCCCTGCCTTCCAAAGAATTCTGTTGTTTGATTAATAAGTGTTTACTACAGTTCACATGATAGGGCGGGGGGTGGCTGGCAGTCCCAAACCATGTGATAACATCAAAGGGCTGGGGAGAACAGGGCAGACTGAGCGGTGCCCACCCGCTGAAAGACTGAGTACTTACTTAATGTGGAACCTTGAGCGTCTATTCCTTGACCCTCAAACTGCGCCCCATTGGATAATACCCAAGTCTCCGCATGATGTTAAAAAGCTGGCATTTCTGGGTAGAATTCGTGCAGGGAGTAGCTGCATGGGCCGTGAGGTGACGTGGGTACTGGAGGCGTATGGGGGTGTGATAGCCTAACGTCAGCACATAGCCTTTGCTAAGGATGCTCAGTGCTCAATAGAATTGCTGGAAATAGAAGAAGTCTTGTTTTTTAGCAGTTGACTGATCCCGTCCGCATGAAAATGCAACAAGCAGTCAAAAGTACGACTGCAGTAGTTGCAGGAAAAAAAACCCAAGCGTGTGAAGGGTGTATATGGTATGTTACCCAGCTAGTGTCCAGGGTCCCATCTAACAATTGAAATGTGGGCCCATCCCCAGGGATACTAGTAGGAGACCCAGAACATTCTTAGAAGATCCTGGTAGTGGGGCGAATCCTATTTTAGGAAATGGCATAGTAAGAAATGGGGGCGGGGCGGGGGCCTTCACCAAAGTGATATACGGTAGTGACACACATCCACACCAGGAGGGGGAGTTTTCAAACATAGACATCAGACACCTAAATTATATGGCATCATAAAAGGTTCAGGTTTCAAGGGAGAGGGAAAGGGAAAAAAGGAGGTCTATTTTGGGGAAGCAGAAATCCACGGAATATTATCGTTTAGTCCATTTTTGTGCGTGGAGAGCCTGTAGATCCAACGTTGTACTTTCTCGAATAGGCGTTATTGTAATCTCTCTCCTGGTTTTATTTGCTCTTTGACAGTCCACCTCATGTCGTTGGGTGTGTGGTTCATCGAGAGGAAATGTTCGGTGAGTTTTGTCATTGATTTCTTACACCTAATTGTGCTGCAGTGTTCACAAATTCTTTGTTTTATTATTCTGCTGGTCATCCCCAAATGGATTCAGATGCCTCAAGCAATAATTCTACAGCCAGCAGTAACTCAAGCGCAGGAAGTAACAGGCAAAAATCAAGGGGAAGAAATAGGACACAAAGGACCTGGCCCAATTACAACACACAAAAGATGCCAGGCCTTCAGCGCCCTTATAACCAACCACAACAATACCAAGTATATGGCTGGCAACCACCCTTCCCCCAACCACTGTTTCCCCACGAATCCATACAGACCGCCTTTTTCAGGCAGGGGCAGAAGGGGAAGAGGCAGACGGAAAGGTGCAAATCAGGTGCACTGGGAGTAGGAAGATCCAGTGGGCAGCAATACATGGAGCCGGACACGAGAACCCCAGGCAGGGACGTGCAACAGCAGGGCTTAGTAACAAATCTCGCAACCAGAGAACTGCCTACGATTGAAGAGAAAGTCCTCAACAAAGGATTAGGCTTTGTGGCCACTTCCCGGCTAGACAAGTTCCAACTTCATTGTGAACTATCAAGCTTCTTCCGTAAATTAAGACTCAAAGTCTTCTTCGAAAAACAAGGTGAAAGTCCACCTAGTGACAATCCTAATGAGACAGGGCTTAGACCGAAGTGCAACTTCACACCACCACCACAAACGGTCCCAGTAGAGGTGGCAGCCTTTGAACAGGCTGTCTTCAATGATATCGAAAATCTGGAACCCAAGCGGCCCTTCATGAATATGAGCAAAGAGGAGAATGCTGCTCTAGAGAGATTGAGAAGATGTGACAACATTGTCATAAAACAAGTAGACAAAGGAGGTGGAGTGGTTGTCCAAGATAAGGAAGCTTATCAAAGAGAATGCCTGAGACTACTATCAGATGATAGAAATTACCGGTGACTTCCAACAGATCCTACCGAGGATCTCAAGCAGGAAATCCTATCCTTGGTTGACCACGTGGAGACAATAGGATACATTTCAAAACAGGAGGCAGAATTTTTGACAACAGTGAAGACAAAATCCCATATTTTTACACTTTGCCAAAAATGCATAAAAACAAACTCCCCCCTCAAGGAAGGCCCATAGTTTCTGGGATAGGCTCCTTGTTAGAATCCCTGTCACGCTGCTGTGACGTTTTCTTCAAAACTCCTGTACAAAACACCTCCACATACCAACAAAATACCAAGAGTCTATTACAACTCCTGGACCAGATTGAAGTCAATGAGAATACAATATTGGTGAGCTTTGATATTGAAAGCCTTTACATGAGCATTCCCCAGGATGATACTCTGGAAGTACTCAAAAGAGCTCTGGAAGAAAATGAATGGCCATTTCGGACACCTAAAAACTTTATTCTAGAATGTGCCAGATTGGCTTTAAAAAAGAACTTCTTTGAATTTGATGGAACAGATGTATGTCGTTACAACGCACACTTTTACAACGCGAACCTTTACAGCGCATTTTCTACACTGCAACATACATTACAATGCACTCCATTACAATGCATGCCATTACAACGAATTCTTTGAAACTACCTTTACAACGCATTCCACTACAACGCATACTACATTTACAACGCATATCATTACAACGCATACCATTACATTGCATGTATGATAAGTATTGGATAGTGTAGGGGTAAAAATTACTATTCTAACTCCAGGGGTGTGCAACAGTAGGGTAAGTGTTGGATAGTGTAGGGGTAAAAATTACTATTCTAACTCCAGGGGGTGCAACAGTAGGGTAAGTATTGGATAGTGTAGGGGTAAAAATTACTATTCTAACTCCAGGGGGTGCAACAGTAGGGTAAGTGTTGGATAGTGTAGGTATGTGTTGTAATGGTATGCGTTGTAATGACTGCATTGTAATGACATGCGTTGTGGTGGTATGCGTTGTAGTGCATTGTAAAAGTTGCGTTGTAAGTGTTGTTTCCCTGCAGATTGGGGGCACTTCAATGGGAAGTACTTTTGCCCATAGTGTGGTAGGATTGTGCATTTTCGATTTTGAGCATAAAATACATACTTGACAAACAGAACCCATTCCGAACCCACATCGTCTTCTGGAAAGATACATTGATGATGTCCTTGCCATTTGGCAAGGACCGGAAGACACCCTCTCTTCATTTTTCAACTGGATCAACACATGTGATCACAACTTGAAGTTCACCCATACCAAAGACCACAACACTATGTTCTTTTTGGATGTTGTGCTTACCAAGGAGAATGGACGCCTGGAAACAAGAACTCATTACAAACTGACGGTCAAGAACAACTTTCTAAGATATGAAAGTTTCCATCCCAAGCCTCTGAGAGAAAATCTGCCCTATGGACAATACCTGAGGATCCGTCGCAACTGCAGTAAGATTACCGACTATCGCAAGCAGGCTATCGACCTTACGAATAAACTGACGGAGAGAGGATACCCAGAGAGAATTCTCACTAAATGCCAAAAAAAGAGAGCGTAATCAACCCAGAGAGGCACTTTTGGAGAATGCACCAAGAACTGAGAATGAAATACTATTGACTTGTGCAACCACATTCAGCACGGCATCGAATCTGGTCACTAAGTCTATCAACAAGCATTGAACTATTTTGAATACAGGGAATCTTAAGTGGGTGAAACCACTTTTTTTCCTTCAGGAAGACAAGAAGCATTAAAGACGTGATTGTGAAGGCACGCCCTAAAGGAACAACCCAAGAAACATCAGCAACTGTCCTTAATGCGTGGGGCCTACCAAGCATCACAGGACACTACAAGTGTGGCAATTGCAGTGTCTGTCATCTCACAGAAAACACAAAGACACTGGCACTCGAGCCCGGAAAAGGGTGGACTTTACAAGTTCACACCAATTGTAACAGTACCGTTGTTGTCTACAGAATTGTGTGCCCATGCAATCTCCAATATGTGGAGATAACCAGCAGAAGAATAAAACAAAGAATCTATGAACACCATAGCACAATTAGGTGTAAGAAATCAATGACAAAGCTCACCGAACATTTCCTCTAGATGAACCACACACCCAACAACATGAGGTGGACTATAATAGAGCAAATAAAACCAGGAGAGAGATTACAACAACTCTTATTCGAGAAAGAACAACGTTGGATCTACAGGCTCTCCACATACAAAAATGGACTAAACGATAATATTCCGTGGAATTCTGTTTCCCAAAGATAGACCTCCTTTTTTCCCTTTTCCTCTCCCTTGAAACTTGAACCTGTTATGATACCATATAATTTAGGTGTCTGATGGCTATGTTTGAAAATTCCCCCTCCTGGTGTGGATGTGTGTCACCACCGTATATAACTTTGGTGGAGGCTCCTCCCTTTTTCTTACTATGCCATTTCCTAAAATAGGTTTCGCCTATTGCCCATGCAGCCATGCCCGCATGCATTCTACCCGGAAATACCGGCTATTTAACATCACGCCGAGACTTCGGCATTATCCCACGGGGTGTCGTTTTAGGGTCACGGAATAGGTGGAACAGCCACTCCCGGTTCCACGCGAAGTAAGTACTCAGACTTTCAGCGGGTGGGCACCGTTCAGTCTGCCCCGCTCTACCCAGCCCTTCGAAGTAATCATTTTTGGTTCTTCTACTTAGATCGTGGTAGGAACCATCCTCCAGACCCCGGCGCCCATGAGGCATGTGGCCTTAGCACTTCAAGTAAGCCTCGAGCCCCCGATTTTCCATTTGTTCTTCAGACGTGGTTTTGCCCAAATGTGTCCTACGGAATATATGCCGACTCACTTGTTTTTAATCACGCCCTCACTGATTGAGTGTGAGCGTAGACACCCAAGTATTAAGATGCCAAATATGAGTGTGTGTTGACAGCGGAACACCAGCCTTTGGCAGCACTGTGTTTGCTTACAACAGTATGTGTGAAACATGGCACGTTTTGTAAGAGTGCACAGACACACACCACATGTTCAGTGAGTTGTAATACAGAATCAAGGGCTATTTCCTCCCCTACAGATCCAAAGCCCTATGGTGCCATAGACATGTTAAGGGCACATTTGGCATGACCAGCTGAGAGTCATGCATACACATCGAATGTTTCTTCACTGCACAAAGTGCTGGATTGTGAACAAGAGGAACACTCAAACACACTTTGTATTTAACCAATCATGCCTTGCAAATGTTTTTTGTCCTTGCTCTAGAATCCAGGAAAGGAAACATTAACCACCACTGTGAGTACTAGGTAGGGTTCTTGAGTAGCCAAGAGTTGGGTACACCTTAGCGTGTGTATACTGCCCGGGTTACCTCCACTGTTCCTGACATAAACCTGATAGTCATCCATGAGGTTGAAACATGTAGACCATTTTTATTTTTCACTTCACTTTTGATACAACAAGCCAACCTAACCTGGCATAGTATCCCACAAATTGTTTTATTGTTGCCTAGTTACTCCAGAATAAAGAGTCTTTTGTAGAGAGTTTTAAACTGGCCAACCTTTAATCCACTTTTTTAACTCACTCACAAGCAAATCAAAAACAAACCGCTCCACTGTAGTCAGGAGTCGCAACACACACGGATGGCACTCTCTATCCGAGTGGGACCCCGATGATGAAGTATGTTACCAACTAGGTTGGTGAGTGAGGGGTATTCTAACAAAGGATGAATTTGTTCTTCTCTTGTGCACCTCCATCTCTTTGACGGAGGCATTGAGGTGCCTCCAGAGTGTACTCCTCCTATTGTTTAGCAATATGTAGTTCCACATCTTGAATTCTTTTGAGACAACCTGTAAAGAACTGGCTTTTAAAAGAGGGTATGACCAGGTGGACAATACAGAAGGACTCATGGTTTTGCACTTCACCTGCATCCTCTGCCTGATGCAATTAACCAACTACTAATTGAGGCTGACCGTCTAAAAGCAGCTCCAGTCAAACTGCAAATCAGCCCTTAGAGCACTCCAATTAGCCTGTTACCTTTAATTAAAGCTGAGTTATTGAAACTAGAAGATCCACATTTGTGACCAAAACGCAAAAGCATACAGGGGCCATATTATAGATAGGGTGCACTTTCATCGGTTTGTGCCACGGCGCACCATAAAACAGGTGCTCTAGGCGCAAACAGGGAACTTGCACCCCATTACATTGAATTCACAGCCCCCAAGGTAGCCGCAAAGTCGTGCTGCCCTGGGGGCAGCACATTCAAGTGAAAAACAGAGTGACTTTGAAGCAGCCGCTTCGTGTTTCACTATGCAGGCAGCAACCTGACTGCACTTTTAAGAGAGGAGAGAGATACCCTTGCATGCGGGAGTAGTGAGTGACTGCACCTGCCTGCAAATGGATGTCTGAAGGGTCCGTAGGACCCCCTTTACCCCCCCAGAGGGCTACCATCAGAGGGCGCTGTCAGTGCACCTCCTGACAGCTTCTGCGCCCATGTCTGTAATGTTGTGCAGGCGCAGAAGCAAAGGGATTTCCTCATTTACATGGGCCCATGCCCTCATGCAAGTGAGAGAACACTTCTGGTGATAGTCCTGGTGCTATATGTGCCTCAGCGTTATCCGAATTACAGAATGGTCCCAGAACCATCTGCGGCTCATTCTGTAAATCCAAGGTGCCCCGGGGGCATGCAAAGCGTGTGCACTTCTGCAATACGGCCTTAGGTGTGAAATGGCTATGTATAGTCATGAGACTTCCGAATAAGGTCATTAAGAGGGAGAAATTTGTTAAGTTCCATTACTATTTTTAATTTGTGCAATATATCTGATGAGAAATCATTCAGAAGTTGGAAAGGTGACGGAAATGAGGCATGGAAAGTTTCAGTATTTAGTGAACTCTACTGTTATGGGGAAGTTTATATGGTGCAACGACCCGAGCAGCCCACTTTGGAGCTGGGGAGCCAGGTTCTAGTCTCGGCGATAGCTCAACGTCGTGTGCTTCTGGGAAAATCACTTAATCTCCCTGTGCCTACAAAAGAATGAATATGCACTTATAAAATGTAATTTTTGCTCATGTAAAGCCTGTGGGTCCTGTTCACACTATATAAAACTGCAAAAAAAAACATAAATTATCTATTTATACGATAGTTTGCATCACATTTCAGTATTCTCACAAGGGAGGGGCTTCCCAGAGCTCTCACTGACAGAGCTGATGTGGTTTTGTCAGAACAGAATTTAACAAGATTTGGGAAATTTCAGGATAGCAGATGCAGTGCATGGAAGGGCCTTCTCCGAAGAGTTGCTCTTCCGCTACAGGCGAACATCCTACCCCAAAATGAGATACAGCTCTGACACATTCCAAGCCATGCAGGACTCTGTTGTAGGAGGGATGAATTGGATTCTACTGTCTTCTGGTGGTTATGCAAAATTCAAGATCAGCACTCTTTGGCTAGATTCCGGACATGTTGTCTCGTACTATCAGCTGAAAGGTAAACATTTACGATAATCTGTGTTTACTAATGACATACATATATTGAAAATGCCCAGTATGAAGAATAATGGTAGGGCTGTCTTCTTTCTGTGGGGTTGTGTAGTAATGTGTGGCCATATTCTTCCTACTGTATCCGGCAAAGGTCTTAGAGAAAATAATCAACCCATGCCTCACCGACCACCTCAACACCAAGCAGCTCCTCAACATATCACAGTCCGGGTTCAGGCCCAACCATAGTACAGAAACAGCACTCATCACCTCCACATGTAACATCAATGTGATCCTTAACATAGGAGACACTGCAGCCCTCATTCTCTTGAACCGCTCTACATCATTTCACAAGGTTTCACACCCTATTCTCATCAGATGCCTGCATGAGATTGGCTTCCAAGGAACTGCTCTCCGCTGGATCTGTTCCTTCTTAACAGATAGACTGCTAGCTGTCAGCCAGGCACTTTCATCCTCAGAAGCAAGCAAACTCATCTGCGGCCTGCCTCAAGGTACATTGCTCAAACCCACCCTCTTTAGCACATACATAGACTCACAACTCATGCTCTCCCTTTCGGACAAGACCCCAACACAAGAAACAAGTTCACCACCTGCATGACCGAAGTCACTAACTGGATAAAAGCCAGCTGTCTCAAGCTCGACACTGACATGACAGAAGAAGTAATCCTTGGCACCCATGCCAGGAACTTTGGAATAATCATCAACAGTGAACTAGATATGACTGCATTATATTTCCATACCCTATTGCTGCAATTTCATTGTGTTGTTGTTGCACGCTTACATTGAGCTGTGTTAAAGCTCAGGGGGAACACCTTTCTTTAACCTCACTTCCGCACTCTGTAGCCATTTTGGGTCAGCCTTCTAGTTGCTGGACCCAGCTAGGGAGATTTAACGACCCGATGACGCGACGGGCAGCGGGCATTGAAGCCGCTATGAGGTTATTCTGTGAGGGAGCGCTATCAACTGTATTTATTAACCATCGCAGGGGCAGCCCTATACACCTGAACCAGGAGCAATCAATATTTAATAAAAACAATGGTTCAAAGTATTTAAGGAATTAGAATTGCACAAGCAAATACTGGCAATAAACAATTATTTAAGACAAAAAACATCGGTGCACACATGAAAAAAGTGAGAAATAGAAAAAATAGAAAAACAGCCCATAAAGGAAATATCTGGAAAAACATACAAAATGTATTCTATAAAAATAGATTCCTATAATAGAGCTCCGAGGTATAGACTGGTACACATAACATTTGTTTATAAAATACAGTAAAAGACCAGAGAGATGGCGGACAGAAGGGGTTACATAAAGGAAGGAGTTTCAGAACATCACTGAAACTACAACAAACAAGACAATGTGTTCTCCACTAATTTCTGCCACAGTTGCGTCAACAACATTTCGACCTTTGTTTGAAATACACGGTCATCTTCAGGACATAAAATTTAGCTGAGCATCAAAACAAACAATCTAAAGAGTAGAGAAATAACATATATATAATTATTTAATTCTTGAACTCCATATTCCTAAAAGCGGGCAAAAAATTGAAATTTGGAAAAAAGAGAAGAAGAAAGATAAAATCATACACCCCAGGAAAGATTGAGAGATCTTTGAGAAAAGCAACATCACCACACCCATTGTGAAGTCAAAAAAAGAAATACATTTTTTGAATCACAAGTGAGGGATAACAAGTCAATGTGAAGAAGAAGCGTGGAGAAAAGGAAAAATGTGCCATTTCTTGCCCAAGCTAATGATACTACAAGGGAGTGTGGTATAATACTCCACTTAATTCCAGTTATACGATAGACCAAGCATAGCAATTGCCAATGCGTATGGAGAAATTTTAATGAAATGATGGGTAGTTGAAAACAATTTATTCAACTCCAGTCACTAAATTGCCCACGTGGCTGCTTGGAGAAAATCAGGCAGAGTTAGCCACGGGATAGGAAAACAATCCCGTCCCGTCACGCGACCGAAAAATTCAGAAGCTGTATTTAGGCTGCTCACTTAACCGTTTTAGAATTATTATATCTATATTATTATCGTTGCTGCTATTGATTTTTAATTCTTGGGCATTCTCTTAAAAACTGTTATTGCTGCTATTTCATTGTGTTGTTGTTGCACGCCTACATTGAGCTGTGTTAAAGCTCAGGGGGAACACAATTTTTTAACCTCACTTCCACACTCAGCAGCCATTTTAGGCCAGCGCTGGACCCGGCTCGGAGATTTAAGGACCCAATGACGTGTCTGCGCAGCGGGCGCATCGCTGGTGCGCCTAAGGCAAGCCCGTCTGCGCCTATCCGCGACTAGACAGGACCAGGGGCCATGAACTCTGCCCTTTGCTTTCAAAATAGGTATTGTTACAGCTCAGAACATCTTAAACGCTTAAAGCAAACCCTAAATCCAGACTGTTTTCACAATATTGACCTCAGCAATTGTAATCTTTTAGGCCACAAAGTACCCTTCCCCTTCCCTTCTCAGAAAGACTGCCGGCTACAACTTTAAAATTTCTCCTGCTCAACTGCAGATGATTACCAAAACATTCTGCTGAGCTGTCCATGTTGCTGTTAGACGAAAGTCTGGATATTCTATTTCTTACCGAAACTTGGACCAACTCCTACTCTGAGCCCGACATTGTCCAAGTTCTCCCCTCTGATTATTCTATACAGAGGCAAGATAGAGCAACAGGCAAAGGCGGCGAGATTGCAATTATTTATAAAAACCATCTTATATGTCGAACCCTTGGGAGTCCTTTGACTGACTGTGAGAACCTCCATTGGTCGATAGGACTTACACCTATGCTCTTGCTGTCGGGCATTTTAATCTACCAACCTCCTGGACCCTTGGGCCAGCTCCTTAACTCCCTGTCAGAAACCGTTATTAAGCTGGCAAGTACCTCCTCTAATATACTGTCTTAGGTGACCTAAACGTTCATTTTGATGACTCTGCATCAACGGCCGCTTTAGAACTTACCACCGATCTCGCAGCTCTCCAACTTATTCAGAAAATGTCTTATGCAACACATTCTAAAGGGCACCTTCTCTGCCCAATTTTCTCTAATTTACAAGAGTTACGATGTTTGAAACCCATTCCCATCCCTTCGTTAAATCATTATCTGATCTCTCTCCATTGGTCCCCCAAGTTTACTATTTAATCAGCTCGACCAACTAGGAAAAACGCTCACAGTTGACCTAAGCTCATATTAGAAGAATGGGTCACGGTATTGGAAAACACCAAACCTCCTAATGATAGTGACGCTACGATAGCTAATGATCAACTCAATAGCTAGATCGAGGGGTCTTAGACCAGGTCCTGCCCAAGAAAAATATTCAGATAAAGGCAGGGCCTAATAGATCAGCCTGGTACATGCTTAATCTTTGCGAGCCCAAGCAAGTGTGTAAAAGAACTGAGAGAAGCTGGAGAATAGATGTTTCTCCCTCCAGGAAAATGCAGTACAGGGATAATATTAAATTATACAAAGTTGAAATCAAAAAAGGTCAAGCTCAATACTTTGGTGAAAAAATAGCTGGCGCAGTCAATTCTCCTCGGGAGACTTTTAGTATCGTTAAAAAGCTCCTGAAAGCCTCTGAACCCTCAGACATCCATTAGGCCACTGAATGCCGCTGCAACAAATTTGCTGATTATTTTTATAACAAAATTCAAACTATTTGTTGTTTCTTCTCTGACCCTTCTCCTACCCCCGTGAAGGAGGAATCTAATGTCAGTAGCAGAGAACACTCATTAAATATGTTCCCCCCATTTCAAGCTATCTTTGCATCACTTAAGAGTGGATCTCCCAGAGAACCTGCCCCCTTTAATGTTTTGACTGACTCAGTCGGCCCTATAATAATGGACCTGATCAATGCTGCGCTTTTCTCTGGAGTGGTCCCCTTCCTGGAAAAAGGCGCTGGTAAAAGCATTACTGAAAAAAACGAGTTCAGACCCTGACTGTCTCAGTAATTACCGACCCATTTTGTTACTTTCCAGGGTTAATAAAATGGCAGAAAAGCACGTCAGATGGATACTTTCCAGACATTTGTAAGCAGGTAACCTTCTGTATGCGTCCTAAACCGGGTTTCAACCGGGCTTAAGGACTGAAACTGCCCTATTGGCAGTCCTGGAAGACTCCAGAAGGATTCTTTTTAATATTTACATGGCCCCTCTTGCGGATATCGTCTTCCCCTTTGGGGTACATATTGTCACTTATGCGGACGACACCCAATTGGTGGTCACCTTGAACCATAAAGACAGAACACCCACCAGTCTTGGCCCTTGCCTTGAAGAGGTGACTAGATGGATGCAACATTCCCATTTAAAGCTCAATGGAGACAAAACCGAGCTCATGCTCCTTGGTAATTCATCCCCTTCTGAGGTAATTCTCTCATGGCCAGCATGTATGGGCCCAATCTCTGCCCCTAAACCAGAGATAAAGAGTCTCGGTTTCTGGCTGGACTCTGAGCTGTGCTTTAAATCCCAAGCTAGAAGGGTTGTCGCATCTTGCTTTGTCATACTAAGAATGTTGCGTAAAGTACTCCCTTTGCTACCCGCTCATGCAAGAAAGCTTGCAGTCCAAGCGCTTATTCTATCTCGCCTGGATTACGGAAAGGCCCTGTATTTAGGCGCCCCTTGCTCGGTCCTAGCTAAGCTTCAAACAATGCAAAATTGTGCTGCCAGGACACTCATGGGCATTTGGAGCCGCAAATCGGCAAAGCCGACTTTAAGGGCTCTCCATTGGCTCCCAGTGCGTGAAAGAGTGCAATTCAAAGCCCTGTGTATTGCCCACAGGCTGATTGGAGGGAAAGGACCAGCTATCATCTCTTCTTTGGTCTAGCCCTACCATGCAAACAGGCAACTACATTCAAACGACCTTCATCTGGCTCTCGTCCCCAGAATTAGGAAGGCAAGAAGCAGCGGCGCCTTTTTTCATACAACACCGCCAAGCTTTGGAACTCTCTGCAGCTTCTATTAAGAAATGATGCTGAGGAAGATCTTCAAGTAGCTCCCAAGCCACACTAGGAAAACTGTCTCTCACACCCTAGTCACCAGCACGTTAGAATACAGGAACACCCTTTCCACCAGGATCACCAAGAAAGTACTCACTAGAAGATTACAAACGATTCAGAATTCAGCAGCCAGACTCATCCTCAACCTCCCATACAAAATTCACATCACACCACACCCGACGGAGCTCCTCTGGCGCCTAGTATACTATCATAAACACATTCAAGTCACTATACAACCTAGGCCCCACCTTTCTGAAAAGTCACATCTTCTTCCACAAATCTTTCAGATACCTCAGCTCCGCAGGACTGCAGGAGGGTTGGTGTTCTCTTACTTTGCTACTAAAGCATGTAACGATCTCCCACTCCACATCACAGCCTCCTCCTCTCTTCTTGAATTCTGCAGAAAGCTGAAGACCTGGCTTTTCAATTACCAAACCTACCATAGGTAAGGCTAGTCACACACACCTGCTCAGTGCCAGGATACTCTCACTGGTAAGTGGGTGCTGTACAAATACACATAACATAATATAACATAATATAGCATAACATAACAGGTGAATGGCAGACTTTGGTATGACTTGGTTCTGACAGAGTACATCACTACAACACACACTAATTTGTGATGTTTGAGTTTTGTTTTTATCTGGGGAATGTGTCATCCCTCTAGGCGTACTGGGTCCTTTGATAGAGCCATTTGGGTTGGGCACTAGGAAGATTTTTGGAAGTTGCGGAACAATCAGCCTCCAATTAAACATAAGGAAAAAACTGCTATTCACTCCATCCTGTCAGTCTCTAACAAACATAACACACAGTGGCCCAGAGTAGAGTAGTCAGTCAGATTCGGGGTGTGAAGCTCAAATTTCCCAAATTAATAATCAGTAGGCTGCAGGGAGAGGAGTGAGATGCCTGGTACGTCTCCCTGGGAACTCATGACTATGATCCTGTACAACACAACATTCTAAAGTCCCTGCCCTGGAATCACTTATTTTAAATATATTTTTACTGCTCATGCTTTTCTTAGTCTCTGCTGCAAAAAGCCTTGATGATAAAGTATCAAAATCAGTGCATGTAGGCAGGATTCTATGTTTCTAATCCTCACCTTATTCAAATAATTTTATCAAGTGACTGATGGCCCATGTACTAAGTCCAAGTTGAAAATAGAGGTGGGTGCTTAGGCAAATTAAAAGGGCGAGCTGAGCCAGAGCTGATCCATTGATCTGGCTTGACTATAAGAGTCTGTGCAGGAGCTGAGCCATGCAAACTTTCAACATGTGTATCAGTCAAAAACTTAATGTAAATTATGATACAATCTCTTAAAAATTCCAAAAGTTGTATTTCTTTAACATGTGGAAGTATTTCACCTCAGTATACCATATTATATCATTTCATAGGCATATTTTCAAAATGATAGTTTTTGGAAACAGTCATGGCTCACTCCCCAACAACAATGCAAGTAGTGAACTAAGAGGCAATATAATGTAAACCCTAAACATGTCCTAGATTCTTATTTTATTTGGATTAACATTATGGTCTATTAAAACAAACATAGGAGGTGCTTCTACAGTCCTCATCCTGAAAAGTATATGTGTGATAATAAAGAAAAAGGATGCTGTGTAAAATATTTGTTTTGCCTAGGATCACACAATATAGACAAGCAGGGAAGCTGCTATTGATGGGGGGTTATCTGTTTTGACATTTCGAAATTAGGACACCAGATGGATCCCTCTGTTGCTTTCTGTGTCTCTCTCGCTCCACGTTTACAGCAAAGTTCACAGTTTTGCCATTTATTTCTGACTTACAATGAGAAAAACTAACACTGACACATCAGGCCCAATTCAGGTCCCCAAGACCCAACTACCAAGCCCTGGATATATTAATTATAGGTTTATAGGGGGGTGTCACAGCCCAAATTGTACACAGTCTGAATATCGAGTTTGTAATATCGATCTACAGAAATATTGAGTCTGAAATATCGAAGGTAAAGAATATCGAGGTCAAGAATATCGTTGGACAGAATATTGACCCTAAGGTAAGTAATATTGAATTTTTTTATATCGATGTAAGTAATATCGGTCAGTAATATCAATTTAAATATATTGATGTAACTAATTCATATGTTACTAATATCGATATTTGTATTATTGTTATGTATTTTATTGTGTATTTAATATGTATGTGTTATATGATTTTTGTTAAGTATTTTACTTGTTTTAAATTATATGTGTACTATTTTTAAATATTAATAATGTTATTTTTAAGTCAATTTTATGTTTTGGTACTGGAGCTGGTTGTGGGTTTATAGGGGAATAGGGTGGAAAGTAATTTAAATATATTAAATTAATTATTATTTTTTAGGAATTACAAATTAATTTCAATTAATTTTAGCGTTTAAGTTTTGTAGCGGGTAGTGGGTTTATAGGGGAATTGGGTGGGAAGTATTTTAATTGTAAGTAAGTAATGATTTATTTTAATTTATTGGTATTGATAATTTTTTTTAATGAATTATTAATTGGCAATAATTATATTAATTTTTAATTTATTTTTTAAATTAGTAATTAATGTTTGTAATTGGTAACTAACTTTTTAAATTGGTAATTAATGTTTGTAATTGGTAATTACTATTTGTAATTGGTAATTAATTTTTTTAATTGGAAACTTTATTGTTAATTATTTATTCAATTGTAATCATGGTTTTATTAATTATTAATGGTTATTTGTAAATGATGTTGAGTTATTGAAAATTTAAAATATTAATTATTTTAACTATAAATATTATTTATAAGTATGTTAGATTTAATTTCTATGCTATCCAACGCTTTCCCTACTGTTGCACTCTCTGGAGTGGGAATACTAATTTTTACCCCTACGCTATCCAACGTTTTCCCTACTGTTTCACCCTCTGGATTTGGAATAGTAATTTTTACCCACACGTTATCCAACACTTTTTTTACTGTTGCACTCACTTGAGTGGGAATAGTAATTTTTACGCCTACGCGATCCAACACTTTCCCTACAGTTGCACTCTCTGGAGTGGGAATAGTAATTTTTACCTTCCAGCTATCCAACGCTTTCCCTACTGTTGCACTCTTTGGAGTGGGAATAGTAGATTTTACCTCTTCGATATCCAACGCTTTCCCTACTGTTGCACTCACTGGAGTGGAAATAGTAATTTTTACCCACCCGCTATCCAACGCTTTCCTACTGTTGTACTCTCTGGATTGGGAATAGTAATTTTTACCCCTACGCTATCCAACGCTTTCCCTACTGTTTCACACTCTGGAGTTGGAATAGTATTTTTTACCCAACTGCTATCCAGCGCTTTCCCTACTGTGGCACTCTGCAGTGGGAATAGTAATTTTTACCCCTACACTATCAAACGCTTTCCCTACTGTTGCACTCTCTGGAGTGGGAATAGTTATTTTTACCTTCCCGCTATCCAACGCTTTCCCTACTGTTGCACTCTTTGGAGTGGGAATAGTAATGTTTACCCACCCGCTATCCAACGCTTTCTCTACTGTTGCATTATCTGGAGTGGGAATAGTAATTTTTACCCCTACTCTATCCAACGCTTTCCCTACTGTTGCACTCTCTGGAGTGGGAATAGTAATTTTTACCCCTGCGCTATCCAACGCTTTCCCTACTGTTGCACTCGCTGGAGTGGGAAAAGTAATTTTTACCCACCCGCTATCCCACACTTTCTCTACTGTTGCACTCTCTGGAGCGGGAATAGTAATTTTTACCCCTACGCTATCAAACGCTTTCCCTACTGTTGCACTCTCTGGAGTGGGAATTGTAATTTTTACCCCTACGCTATCCAACGTTTTCCCAACTGTTTCACTCTCTGGAGTTGGAATAGTAATTTTTACCCCTACGCTATCCAATGTTTTCCCTACTGTTGCACTCTCTGGGGTGGGAATAGTAATTTTTACCCCTACGCTATTCAACGGTTTCTCTACTGTTGCATTTTCTGGAGTGAGAATAGTAATTTTACATTCTACACTATCCAACGTTTTCATTACTGTAGTTTTTTGGGGACTTTAAATAGTAGTTTTATTTATTTATCTATTTAATATTTTTTGTCTTATTTTAGATAATGTAGTATTTAATTATTTTACATATTTTGAAAGTATATTTAATTTTTGTAATTTTTTTAAATACTTATTTATTTTATATTTATGTTATTATTTTATGTGTGTAGTTGTATTTGTAATTTATAGTATTTATAAATAAATTATAAGTAATTAAAATAATTATTAAAAGTTATTATTAAGTAAGTATATATTATATAGTGTATGTATATGTTTAATTAATATTTTATTAATATATATGTATTATTTATTAATTTTAAACATTACTAAATATTTTAACTATGTTTATTTTATTTATTAGTATTATTTACTTTATTTTACACATTTATTTTGAACAGAAAAAAAACGATATTTTTAATTACAATACTTTTAACATCTATATTTTGGTTCGATATTTTTGTACTTACCTTGTTGTAGATAGGATGTCGATATACTTGCCTTCGATATTCCAGTGTCGATGTTTCTGTTGGTCGATATTCTGTGAGTCGATATTCTGTCAGTGATTCTGCCCAAACATCCCCCTCCCCCCGCCCCCGAAGCTATTCCCCTGACAGTGGCATGTTCCTTGCCCCATTTTCATTCAGAAAATATAATTTGGAGAAAAAAAATTCAAATTGAATGCGTGTTTTCACTTTTGTACTCTTAAATTAGGTTTTGTTTGTTTGTTGTTTGCATGAATGTTTTGTGAAAGTAAAATGAGCTTATGTCAATATAGCTGTAATTCATTTCAGTGCACTGTTTTTGTGTCTCCCAAAGACAAATCGATGTTTGGCAATAACATTTTCAAAACGTAGGAGAGGACGGGAATGCGTCCCCACTCCCAGGCATTGAAGTTTTATTACCTGCATTATATGGCATGAGGGCAGAGACCACAGTGAAGTGAGGAACAATGCAGACAGGATTTCTATTAGAATGTCTATGAGGGCCTGTTAGGAAAAGGCTGCTGAATTATTTTTGTTTTTTGAACATTGCAGGTTTGGTGGGTGGGAAGTATGATGGAGAGACATCTGTTTCTGTTACTCAATGTGAGGTCGTCTCTGGTCAGGCTTTTCTTTGTGTGTCTGATTACTGCTACAGAAATGCTAAAGACAGTCGGATGCAACATCATGTATTTCAGTGTGCTTATATTGTGGGTGCTCTAAGTTGGCAGAGGGCTCAATGCTACCTGCCCTAAGAAGCATTTCTTAACACTATCTCACTAAAACCAACACTGTTCTCCTTCATCCTGCCCTGATAATCTGAGGAAAAGGGGAGGTGCATCTCCCCTTTTCTCCAGTGCCACCATGGAAAGGCATAGGACCACCGGCATCCTAATATGGCTGGCGGTGTCTTGTCAGACATCGCCACCATATGTATGCACTTTTTCCGCCGGTTGCGAAGGTGACCGGCGGAAAAGCGGCGGACGGTCTTGCCATCCACCGGGGACCCCCCAGCCATCCTAATGTGGCGGGAGGGTCTTTTCTGTGAGGATGGCAGACGGATTGCCTCTGCCGAGCCGGCGGTGGCTACAGCCGGCCTAGCGGTGACAATCTGTCCGCCATCCTAATCGGCCCCTCAATTGAGAAAACAAACCATCTTCAAATTGTATTTACCTGTAGGTGGTGATGGTGTGTGTGCATGCTTGCGTTCTCATGACGAATAGTGGTATTGTAACACATGCAAATAATGTTGTTTACTTCTACAGTTTTGCATGCTATCTCATAAAGCCTTCTCAATATTCTTAAACGCCCTGGATGAAAACGGACATTAAGTTGAAACTTTTGATTGTTCACAAGCATTTCTTTGTAACAAGCGTGACCTTTTCTAAGCCACATGTATGTTTTGTCAGAACCCCTATTATTCTATCTATTCAGATTACCTGCAGCTCATTTTAAAGATCACAACTGGTGCTTTAAAAGACATAGCCCTGCATTCTAAGAATAGCTATTTTTGTGTGGCTCATCTATTAAAACTGCCAACAAATCCATTAATTCATATACTTCACCCCCTCACTAAAGATCAGACATTAACTCCTATCTAACTTAATCTACCACAAAGTAACTGGAGTAAAAGCATGGCATGCTTTCCTAAAGAGGGCAAGACTTATCCCCCGTGTACGCTGCGTACACCCCATCATTGCAGGGGTACGGTGCATTGGGGTACGGTGCGTACACCCCTGGATTACAGGGGTACGGTGTGTATGTCCCCGTACCGAATGTAGGTGTACGGTGCATAGGCGTAGGGTACGTACCCCCCAAGGTCGTACGTGTACGGTGCATACACCCCTGCGCACTCCCCTCGAATTTAGGGGTATGGTGCTTATGCGATAGTTTAGATCTCCATACGATTTGATCATACCCGACGTACCCGTACAAATCGCGTCCCCATTCCCCTGTCCGGATCGAACTTGGAGGGTTGTATGGCATGTTTACGATTCATACGTTTTACTGTGCGTGTATATGTAGTACGTACTCACCCTTGACTTCCGTACGGTTCGTGATGTTTCGTACGTATTTCCAGCCAACGGATCGTACTACGCGATTCGGACGCATTACTACGAATCGTACGGAAATGGCTACAAATATGAATTGTCGCACCTATTCGTTTCCCGAATCATAATCGACCCCTTAATGTACCCAACTGAGTTTTTCCTTATAATATTTCTTAAGTTAGCATTTGTGGCTCCATTTTGTAGTTCATTTGTCAACTTACACTGTATCTGGATTAAGCTCCAATTATCTGTATTGCTTGCTTCAGCAGAAGACTGTGTCCAGCTATTGTTTCTTTCATGATCAAGGTTGGATTCCGACTTACTGATAAATAGGACATTCTACTCCTGCATGCCTATCCTTGTTCGTAGTCCTCCTCCCACGTTAGGAGGAGCCGAGCCCTAGCAAGGCAACCTTGAGATAGTGATAGTGTGTACCCATCTAGCAGGTGGTAGCCCATCCTTCTGTGCCTTCTTTGTTCATGCATGGCTCAAGCCGGTAATTTTCCACTGGAGGCGTGGTTGGGGGTTGTTGGAAGGATGAATATGTGTTATAGAGTATTGGGGAGCCAGTCCCCTCGACAGCTATCGCTGGGTGCTGGTCTGATTGGACTCCACTGCAGAGTATTTTACTAATAAATGAATGTTTGTATTCTCTACTGTCTGACCGACTCTTCACTTGTTTGGAAAGCTATGAGGTGGTGGTAAGTGACCCGGGTGACCCTAATAAGGTCATTTATTTCAGTTGGTGCTTGAACGGGGACTCCATCGGGTGAGTGGCCCATCTTTCGCCCACCGACGGGTGAGGAGGACGGGCCATGTTGGGTCGGATGGGCGGATCAGGGATCCCCACTTGATTGAGCCTTGTTCTCGCAGCTGCTCCACCTGACTGATCGGGCAGTGCCTCACCTAGTGACCACCCCAGCTGGGGTCCTGAAAGGCGAAACTCTTGGATTTGACCGTTTGGTCCAAAGAGTGGGCAATTGGAGAATAACTTTGCTTGACCTGTGTGTTTTTGTCTTGTGATAAATATGGTGCCATCTTGAATCCTAGCTTGTTTGAACTTGTTGGGTCTGTGGACCCTTAAGAAACAGGGTGTTTGCGAACGCTCTGCCAGGCCACTTATTGAATTTGGTCTACTCTTGAAAAGGCCTGGGGCTAGAGCCTATCTTCTTGTTTGGTACAGTCTTTGGACTGTCTGGTGCAGTTTGCGGACTGCCTGGTATGGTTTTCGGACCGTCTTGGTTTTTTGTTGCTTGGTACTGTATTTGTTCGAGGCGGACAGTGAATGTGTCTTATATTAACATGCCTTGTTTGAGTAAATTAGGGTGTTTTGGATGCTGGTGTTATTCTTCTGATGCCCTATTCGAAGAGAAGCAGCCTGCGACTCCAGAAGGTCCCCCAAATTTTGATGTATAAGTAAAGCACGGTATTGGCCCTATTATGTTTAGCACTCTCTTGCATATATACGAGGGACAATGCAGACTTGTAGTGGCCACTTACAGGTACATTTGATGAACAGAAATGTTGTTTACTGCAGGATAAATTATTTGCCAAAAGAAGGAGGCAGTTGATGTTTGACTCTCTCCAGGTGTGGTAGAAGAATGCGAAGCAGCGACGTATGAGAGCGGAGAAGGAGGCCCGCAAGGGTAAGATGCAGACAGTGACTCAGAAAGCAGTGGCTTATGACAGAAAGAAAATTGAGAAGGGCATAGAGTGTCCAGATAGTAAGTTTCGCCTACAGAGTGATAAATGTTATGTCGCTTGGGAGGAAAGTGATGTTTTTGTGGAAGAGCTATTAGATACCTGACCCCCACCTCCTTATGCCCCGCAGTGGGTGTACCCAATTGTCCCAACTTCTCAGTCTCCAGACTCTACTACTGCTATTGCTGGTCTTCCTGTCTCTGGCTCAGCTGCTCTGGTCTCAGCCCCACCAGCTTCCTCTCTATCTCTGCAAGCTGCAGGTGCAGGGGCCGCTAGTTCTGCTGTTATGTCTGATGGCCCGATGCATGTCATCTCCCCTTCCCTCACCCCTTCTCCGCAGTTGTTGCTAATGTTGATACCTGTTTCTTTATCTGCTCTGTCCCCCTCAAATGTTTTGTCTCCAATACTGCTGAGTGGCGAAACGCCATTGCATGGATTGGATGAAGGGAATTGGACAGCAGCGCGAGAACGAATGGGGAGGGTGTTGATGAGATCTGATGTGGGAAATAAGGAGAAAAGAATGGTGGCTGATCAGGCTGCGCAGTGGGCCCGGAATCTGATTTACATCGTAGAAGACGTGTGGAGTGTGATGAAAGATTACGAGCCATTTGTGAAGCAGCACGTTCTTAAGCATATGTTGCCTACACTCAGGATTGTGGGAACAGTGTTTCAATGGTGCTGCACCACAGATCATACACAAAATCCGGAATTCGTGTGTATGCTACTGACTTCGCCGCCAATTACGTTTTTAGTAATGTTGCGACATTGGTTGTCTACCAAAGTAGATCACATCAGAAGACCCCAAAGATGATTACGCAGTTCCCTATGAGGGAGGTACACCCAATTTTTCATCCTGAGATTCCGTAGCAGCGTGATGCAGCAAACGTCATTATTCAGCAAGGAGTAGAGGCCCGTTTGCAGGAACAGTGGGTCTACACTCCTTGGAAGACGAGTGAGGTACTATCCCTTAAAAGCCAGTTGCCGGACCCTAGGAAAAATCCAACTGCATACTATAAGGAATTGACGGAGGCGTCTTCGTCCACGATAATGACAGTAGCTGATATTGAGCTGTTTATAAAATGCTCACGCGCTTAGCGGCGCGTGAGCATTTTATGCTTTTTTAAATTGCACATTATTTCTCCTTACCTGGCTGGGAAGCACAGCGTGTTGGCAGCGCGTTGGGTGTGCCCCTTGATTTTAGCTCGGCTGAGCTCTACTAGACGGATCACGGAGGACTGGACTCGCCCCTCCCTCCCGCCTCGGTCTGACGCCGGTGATTAGCGCCGTTTGTGCAGAGGGCGTGGAGGGTCCGAGCCAGGCACTTCCGGTAGGGAACAGCAGCGCTCTAGTGGTTGGAACGCTGGGGGGGATATAAGGCGGATGTGCTGTCGACAGCGCAGCGGGCGAGCGCAGCGGGTGCGACGAAGGCGCGCCGGAGTCGCGCCAGAGTTAAGCCCGTCTGCGCCCGTCTGCGGCCCAGGGCCATAACCCCTGCCTCTCCCTCCTGTCAAACCTCCTGGAGTCGAGATGAGTTACTTCTCCTCCGAGGAGAGCTATGCGGGCTGTGCCCCCACAGCATTGACGCAGGAACCAATGCGGGCTGCAGTCACTGTGAATACACCTTTGACACAGGCAAGGCGCTAACCGCAGGCCAACATACTTTGGTATGTGGTCTACTAAATGTCCGCTCCCTACGGAAACACGCCCTCGACATTCATGACCTCCTCACGGGGAAACAGTGGGATCTCTTATTCCTCACGGAAACGTGGCTTGATCAAGACTCCATGCCGGAGATCATTGAGGCCATTCCTGAAGGCTACGGTATACAAAGGCTAGACAGACCACGCGGAAGAGGGGGCGGTATAGCCATTGTTGCGCGGCAAGATTACCAATGTCAGCTGGATCGCACTGCGATTGATGGCAGTGAAGCTGGCGCCTTTTCCATTCTTATTAATGGCTGCTTCACCTTGAAAGGCTTACTAATCTATCGTCCTCCAGGCTCTTCTACAGCCTTCATTGAAGAACTAGTGGAAGGTGTCACAGAAGCCGCTCTACGCTCGGACAAATATTTGGTCCTAGGGGATCTTAACCTACACCTAGATACCCCCTCGGACAAAGTGGCGAGCGAGCTATGCCACACGATGGCTAGCTTACAATTTGAGCAGAAGGTGCTGTTGCCCACCCATAAGCTGGGTCACCTTCTGGACCCAGTTTTTGCTAACTGGAGCCAAGTGGACGCCCATGCCCCGATTCCCATCGCATGGTCCGATCACTTCCTTGTCCCTTTTACCATCGAACTACAGGAACCCCGTCCCAATGACCCTCCCGCTGATAAACATCCTAGGCGGAAATGGACAGCGTTCTCCCAGGCCAAATTCAATCTGGCACTTACCGAGAAAGGTCTTCCTGGGGGCGACGGGGCTGATGAAGTCAATTCCAACTTTGACCAACGCATTTTGGAAGCCCTGAATCAGGTGGCACCGTTGGGCATGTCGAAATCAGGCGGCCGTATACAACGGTCGGCACCTTGGTATAATGAAGATCTGCGAACGGCCAAGGCTGCATGTAAACGCGCCGAAAGGCAATGGAGGATTGCATACTCCGCGCAGGCCAAAACTGCTTATACCGATTGCAGGCGTGCCTATCATATGATGATTAGGAAGGCCAAATCATTGTATTATTGCAATAAAATTGAGGAAGCCAAACAGTCCACCAAGGAGCTTTTCTCTATTTACAAATCCATTGCAATAGGAAAAACTGCCACAGCACCGAAGGAACTTTGCACTACGGAGGGCTGCAATCGTATTGCGGAGTACTTCGCAACTAAAGTTTCCAACATTTACAACTCCTTCCCCCAGAAGACAGATAGAGGCATTGCCCCCGTGGAACTCCCTAGAAGGGAAGGGGAACATCGGTTGACCATGTTCGTCACTCCTTCCACTACGGAGCTTCTCCGTATATGTGGATCCATCAAATCCGGTTCCCCCAGAGACCCGACTACCCCGAGCCGGCTCAAGGACAGCTTACCAGTGCTAGAGCCCTACGTACGTCAGCTTCTGGACGTCTCCTTTGAGTCTCAGGTGGTCCCGAAGGCCTGGAAGCAGGCGGTGGTACTTCCCCTGCAAAAAAAGGCCAACGTCAGCTTTGAAAAGTTGGATAACCTCCGTCCTATCTCACTCCTCCCCTACATGGCGAAGGTGGCGGAAAAAACAGCCAATATACAGCTCATGCAGTTCGTGGAGACGGCTTCGCTACTCCACGACTCGCAATTTGGCTTCCGTCCCCGTCACTCGACGGAGTCTGCTCTCCTCGTGGCGGTAGAAGCTCTCAGACAGGGAGTAGACGAGGGCCAGACGATGGCTCTGATCCTCTTAGACTTAAGCGCAGCATTCGACACTGTAGCACATTCCACCTTGCTACAGTGTCTGAATGAAGGCGGGGTGACAGGTGCTGCGCTTGGCTGGATCAAGTCCTTCCTCTCTGAGAGATGCTTTCAGGTCAGACTGGGTGAGTGTTATTCCAGGGAGATTGAGCTGGGCCAGGGCGTCCCTCAGGGTTCGTCCCTGAGCCCAACTCTATTTAACATTTACGTCTCCCCCCTAGCGGCCATTGTGGAGGGTCACGGCCTCCGCCTGGTGTCCTATGCCGATGACACGCAGTTGGTCATCTCCCTATCGCGCGCGCCCGGTCTTGCGGCAGACATCTTCAGGAATTGCATGAAAGACCTTGCTGCCTGGATGTCTGCCAACTGTTTAAAGTTGAACGGGAGCAAGACCGAGGTGCTCGTGGTGGGGGGTGTACCGTCGGCGTGGTCGGCGGCGTGGTGGCCACCTTGTGTGGGGGAAGTCCCTGCTCCCTGCCGTGAGGCTAGGAATCTGGGCGTGTGGGTCGATAAGGACCTCACCTTTGGCCCACAAGTCGGCCGGGTGGCGGGGGTATGCTTCAGCGTTCTGAGAGCTCTTAGGAAAGTCTTAGACCTGCTTCCCATCTCTGCTCGTCAGACGCTGGTGCATGCCTTGGTCACCTCCCGACTTGATTATGGGAACCTGCTCTATCTGGGGGCCACAGGCAGGGTCATCGGTCGCCTGCAGGTTCTTCAAAACGCGGCAGCGCGGTTGGTCCTCAGACTCCCCAGGAGATCTTCCGCCAAGCCAGCCTTGCGAGCGCTCCATTGGCTCCCCATTGAGAGGAGAGTAAAGTTTAAGGCCCTTGCCACCTGCCACCGTATTTTGTATGGCAAGGCACCTCTCCCGCTCCAGAGCCTAGTAGCCTACTACGAGCCTACACGCAGTCTTCGGTCCTCGCAGGTCGGGCTGTTAAAAGTACCAAGAATATTTAAAGCTCGTATGGGAGGCAGGTCCTTCAGATACCTTGCTCCCAAATGCTGGAACAAACTGCCACTGGAACTTCGGCTTGAGCCCTCCGAAATCCAGTTTAGGAAAAAACTTAAAACTTATCTTTTTCAGTAGACAGCTGGGTTAGGAGGAGGGGGGACAGTCATTCCACTTATCATAGCGCGGGGACAGGCCAGTGGCGTAACCAGGCGCTTAATAAATGTCCAATAATAATAATAATAATAATTTTGGACTGTTGGTAATGGTGTATATATGGAGGCAGGTGCATAGGCAGGGCCATGGAGTGCAGTTAGGAGGGACATGGAATGAGATAAAGGCGTGGTATAAGGAACGAAAGCCTGGTGAGAAGCCGAGGGCAGAAATATTAGCTTTACCGAATCGTATTATCACTTATATGAATTTCCTTGTTCTACCTAAATGGGCAAATTGGGACAAGTTAGCAGCATGTCGTCAGAAGAAGTATGAAAGTGTGTCTGATTTCTTCACCAGGTTTGAAGGTATGTTCTTTGATTTTAGCGGCCAAGATCTGTCAGTGGAGATTGGTGTCTGATTGTTTGTCAACAGATTTGTTACAAACTTGCTTCCCGAGATCTCAACTCAGCTGTAGGCTTCAGAAAGTACTTGGACTACCTCCTCCCCATCAGTGATATTGAGTATGGCACAGTATTATGAGTATAGAGAAAATGAGAAAGAGAAAGTGGAGAAAAAGAATAAGGAGTTGAAGACGAAGGTGTTAATGCAGCAAGCGACAAGGGGAAATGGCAGAGGAAGGGGCTCGAGTTCGTCCCAGCAGTTGCCTCGGACTAACAGAAACAGCACCGTGGGTGCGCCTGTCAGGCCGAACCAATGTGCGTATTGTAAAAAGGAAGGGCATTGGCGAAATGAGTGCACGGAGCTGATACACAAAGTTGCAGCCCCAAGAGGTTGGGGTTTTAGAGGAAGTTTCACCGCCACCCACTTTTAAAAAGCGAGCGGTGAAAACTGCAATTTACCAGTTGCCTGAGACCTTTGTCTTTTCTCAATAGAGAGATGCTGCGGGCTGATTGTGGGCATTTCTGAAAGTATTCCTGTTAATTGCAGCGCATAACACGTGCTGTGATTAACAGGAATATTTTCACAAATGCCCACATAATTCACATAAAAATAGGCGTTTTGTGGGAAAAGTAGAGGTTGATACATGCCAGGAGAGTGCCTTGAAGAGATGTGCGTACTGTGCTAAAGATACTATGGGGTCCATTAGGATGTCGGGCGGTGGCACCACCGCGGTGCTATCCGGGTGGGAAACCGCCTTTTTCCGCCTGTGAGCAGCGGTACTCACGTCCGCCACATTAGTATAGCAAAACATAGGTCATTTCCCGTCCGCCGCGGAGCGACGTGCACCGCAATCAAAGTGCGCCCGCTACAGCGGAGGTGGGAGCCAATGGAGACTCACCGCCGTGCGGAATGACGTCCGCCCCGCTCCACAAATTAGGATGCCTCAAACAGGCAGACGCACCGCAGCGGTGACACCGCCCAACCAGAGAAGGCAGAAATTCAACAGCGGTGTGCGATAGCAAAGACCCGGTGCCGTCACCGGTCATGAACGCCATGAACCCAGCCCTACATATGCATCTGGTGATGTACCTGCTACAGCACTATCATCAAATAGGCCGCCGCGGACGATGCCGCATTTACGCAAATACACAAATACAACACAAAACACACAGGCTGATACAGGGTCCAAAACCATAACAGACACCCTGCTGGGGAGTACAACACATCCACAAGGGCACCCACACATGACCCACCTGCAACCAAGTCACCCCTCTGCATCCAGAACACACATCGACCGCGAATTAGCAGCAACGTCCCGTTCCAGGTCACGTCACCGCCGTGGTCAACACATGCGCACAATGCAGAAGGCAGGGCCACTCCAAGGCATGGGCAGGGCACAAAGACCACAGGGATTTACCATCCCCAACCACACATCCCATCAAGTCCCTGGCCAGGTGCCCATCCTGTGCATCCCCCATGCACACCAACAAGCAAGCACAATACACACCCTGCACCACACAACAAACAACCAGGGAGACAGCCACTGCAGGAGTGCCCGACAAGGAACACACAACACCAGAGCCTCACACATTGTAGGCTGCCAATACTTCCCGGATGGATTTAGGCCCAGATCTTTGTACTGGGGTGAATGTAAGACATTGTTCTGCATTCTGTCCATCAACTGTGTTTTTTGCAATTTTCACCCCGAGTGGGCTGGGTATGCTCAGACGTGAGTCCCAGGCTCTCCACATCACTGGAGTCAAGCTATCCAAGCTGAAGAAGGCTGATAGCCAGAAACGGGTCCTTGGATGCTTGATTCCGGTCTAGGAAAGACATGGCTTGGTAGTTCGGGCTGGACTGTTCCCATGAGGCACAGGGTCAAGGCTGATTTGCATATAGCCATTGTCTGACCTAGGGTGGTGTGGAGTGCAAAAAAACGATGGATTTAGGCCCAGATCTTTGTACTGGGGTGAATGTAAGACATTGTTCTGCATTCTGTCCATCAACTGTGTTTTTTGCAATTTTCACCCAGAGTGGGCTGGGTATGCTCAGATGTGAGTCCCAGGCTCTCCACATCACTGGAGTCAAGCTATCCAGGCTGAAGAAGGCTGATAGCCAGAAACCGGTCCTTGGATGCTTGATTCCGGTCTAGGAAAGACATGGCTTGGTAGTTCGGGCTGGACTGTTCCCATGAGGCACAGGGTCAAGGCTGATTTGCATATAGTCATTGTCTGACCTAGGGTGGTGTGGAGTGCAAAAAAACGATGGATTTAGGCCCAGATCTTTGTACTGGGGTGAATGTAAGACATTGTTCTGCATTCCGTCCATCAACTGTGTTTTTTGCCAATACTTCCCAGCACAAATATACACAAACAAACACACACCCTGGGTGAAGGTACAAACAGAACACACACACAGGGAAGCCTGAACAGATGCCTTACCAAAACCAACACACAAACACCACAGGAACACACACAGAACCAAATCAGAAACAGACACACCCTGTCAGCCAAACTGTGGAAGGGCAATGGGAGCACAAACACAACATGAGTGCACAATATAATCACTCAAGAACAAAACACACACAACATAACACAAATCACACACGAAGTGCACCTGCACAGAACCACACTGCCACATCAAACCAACCACACATGCGCATGAAAGCAAAAATCAACAAACACCACAGGACATCAGGGGATGCACATCAGTCAATGCCAAGCCCACATACACACAGCACTGTATGCACAACAAGCAGTATGTGCACACCAAGCACAACAGCTACACAAAGACATGACTGATACAACCTCAACACACACACCACAAATCAACACAGCACAACTACAACAGCACACACAGGAAGTGAAACAATACCACATTCAACACACATACATCCAACAAAACAACAACAGGATGCACCACTCTGGGATACAAGAGCACAACCATCTTCACCAGATCACCGGGCAGCACACACAGCTGAAGTGCACATGAGCAATCCTCACTGATAAATAACACGATAACATCACACATAAACCATTGGGGCAATGTCCAGAGTGGAACATCACTCTAGGCCCAAGAACTGCACCACAAGGTACAGTCTCACAAATGAAGTGATGGGGAGGCACACACACATGTAAACCAAGGGGATAGCTGACATCCAAGTCAACTAACTAGCATGTCAGTAGTAGACATGTAAGGGGTGCCCATACACAAATAGAGGGAGTGCAGACCTGTGGTAAATAAAAATTACCTATACTGAATTTCTATGCGGTAAAGTTCAATAAAATAACTCAATCGAAAATGAGAGGCAGAGTCCGTGGCATCTGAGTTTATAAGGGTTTTATTCCAAAAAATGGAATTGGTTCGAACCAGGTATCATGTTCCATCACCACGAAGGTTCAGAAAGGGATAGACCATGCTTTATTAACAGAATACAATATATATAGTAAATGCACATAATGGTGATGGATACAGAAGGCGTAACAGCTGAGAGAAGAGAGATAAGAACACATGTACGTAACAGAAGGCGTGCACGAGGGCGTACACGGAGGTGTGTGCTAGACAACGTCACATGAAAGTGTCACAGGTGGGTGGATCCATAGAGGAATCCTGCAGTGTCAGCAGAAATATATGGCAGAGATGCGCGCGCAGCAGCATGACGTGTGAATGACGTGGAACTAGAGGGTGAAGGGGACCTGACATTTAGCTCTACATAAGGCGACAGAAGTCTGGCGTGTCAGGACAATCTAAACCCAATCATATCTGATATCTTGTGTTTGAGGAACTATATTATCTAGAAGGAAAGGTCTCTCGGGCAGAGGCTATTCTATACTGACTGCTAATGCGTGTATATGCGCCTACGTGTCTGCGTGTAGTGCGAGGGGCCATGGGCCTACCATGGTAACAGGAGCAATGAATTACTTGCACGGAGACAGAAAGGCCGGGCCCTTTGCTCTGCAGCTGGGAAGATGTTTTCCTAAATCACTAGACAGGAATGTATTTTCGAGGAGCGGAGCAGATAACTTGAAGGCAAAATACAGTCTTGGCAGGCAAGCAGGCCGAGCCGGGCACCGCTCGCCGCACAGGGAGTAAGGCAAGGGTCATGGAAGCGGCAGGCTGCAGCTTTCAGAGGCAGAAGGCAGAAAGGACTCGATGGCAGAAATCAGGGCCTAGCTCGCCAGAGCCAGGAAAACGTGAAGGTGCACCATGTAAAGACGGTGGCAAGGCATACTTAGGAACTGAATTATCGATCCATTCATGGTGCATCTGAAAGAGGACATGTTAACGTTGGACGCAAATGTATTTGCGTCTTCATAGCTGGTTGTGGAGGGAACATACATGTACTTGAAGCACGTACATGGAGCAGTTGGGGTCTACGTTAGGGGACACAATTGACCATAAAAATTCATATTACCTCATTCCCTCCTTGTCCCCTACGAACCCTTCATGATATATCGATCTTCATTAGTCTGTCAATTTGTTCATATAACATCATTTGCTCTTCCTTCTTCTGGCGGGATTTTGAACGTGGATTTGAATGGGGAATACATGATGTGGCGCACAAGCCGCAAATCGCTGGCCCACATTGTAAACATAAGCAACAACTGAACACTATGAGAAGGGCTATTCCGAGGAAGGATAGGACCTTCCATCCCCAGGCTGATAACACGCTCCAGAACCAACCGGACCAAGTCCAGGTGCCTGGGTTCTGGTGTACCTGACTTGCAATCTTGTGGAGACGGGTAATGGCTCTATATACTGATGGTGCGTTTTCTGGAATGAAAACACAGCAACTCGATCCGATGACTCTACAAGCTCCGCCCCTATCGGCCAATATGACGTCAAGAACGAGACGATTTTGGAGAACAACAATCCGCATAGCAGACTGCTCCTCTGTTAAGTTACCTAGGGCAGAAGTAGTTTCATTCACTACTGCTTCGAGGGTTCTTGTTAATTTGCGTATCAGTTTACTATTAAAGACAGCACCTAGATAGGGAAAGAAACCTTTATTGAAGTCTGTATACTGCTCCCATGCCGTTTCAGTATAGTCCACAATCGGGAGATCTCTCTGGGGTCTGTTGTGTACTAGATGGGAGTTCCTATGACTGTCAGGAGGGGCTAGGAAAACAGGTGGCAGAAGGAATGCAATGTAACAGGTACCATCCCAATCTAGAGGTAAGCGTATATATGCTGTATGACCACAAATGAAATAGGAATGACGGGAAGCTTTGAATGTAGACTTGCCTTTATCACTGAATTCGATCACAGTAGTACATCTACTATGACCCAGGTGTACTGAACCATTCTTTCTGACACATAATTCACCTTTGACTGGTAATACTGACATAGCGGGCAAGACTGGTTCGGCTTCGGACTGGACATTCAGAATCATGAGGTTAAGTGTAAAATTACCTAATCCATATACTTCGTTTTCTAGATCAGTTCCTGTCCTTTGGGGAAGACCCTCCTTATCAGGGAAACATACTTTATGCAGAACTGTGTTCAGATTTCCCCACACCCAATTGCCCTGGTAAACTACGGAATCAGAATCTAAAGAATTCATTAGACTAAACCATGCACCACAGGAACCATTATGTGTGAACGGGTACGGAAAGAGGGGCAGAACTCCCTTGTATTTCTGATAGGGAGGGAGTCGGCCACATATCCAACAATTGGTAGCATTGCTGGTCTGATGGGAATGATGTAACATACTTACATATTGTTGCGCAGCGCAAGTCGGTAAGATAACTCGTGCGGGGGCAGTTCACTGAAAGTATGTTCGACAGTGTCATTTGAAGAAGAATGTGCACGTTTGAAAATAGGAAAATACATGTGTAACAGTATACTTGCAGCAATAATCATAAGACTCAGAAAAAACATAATCAATAATGTCACAATGCAGTGACTACGGAGAGATTTACAATATTCATGTTTCTTGATCTGTTTCTGTCTATCTCTCTCTCTATTGGGGTCTAGGGGGTACATGTCAGAAACTTGTCTAACCGGTTCACCTAGGGGAGGACTTAAACAATTAAACTGTCTGACTTGCTAGACCTCAACTTCATGCGAAATTCCTGGGAAGGAGTTTTCTCTACCAGGGGGAGTTTTGTATCAGTCTCTGGAAGGGGGCAGGGCTGGGAGTCTAGTTTCGGAGGCAGTCCATAATGTCTTTTTACATGACTCGAGTGGAGCCAGCCCTTGCAGCCCTCCACTTTTATTGCTGTCCTTGTTGTTAATAACACGAGCTTCGGCGCCTGCCAACGGGGCTCCAGCGGACTCCTCCTGTCAAAGTTCCTCACGAGCACCAGGTCCCCCGGAACAATCTCGTGTGGCTTCACCTCGGTGTTGTCGGGAAAGGCTGCAGCTACCTGTGAACGACATGATTGTAGTGCAGACATCAAGGAGGCAAGGAAATCTGTCAGCATAGTACAGTCAACATCTGTGATTTTACGAGGCAGAGGCGTCCCCCACATATTCGGTGGCCTACCAAAGACCACCTCATACGGGGATAGCCCTGTTCTTGAATGCGCTATTATTCTCATGTAAAAGAGTGCAACTGGTAAAGCTACTATCCAGTCAACGCCTTTCTCTCTGCAGATCTTGGCAAGATGCATTTTCAGGGTCTGATTATGACGTTCCACGAGACCTGCTGCCTCGGGATGTCGGACACAGTGAAACTTCCACTGATAACCTAGCAGGAGTGATACCTGCTTCATGAGCTCGGATGAGAATGGCTGACCATTATCTGAGTATACGATACGGGGCAAGCCATACCTGGGGAAGAATTCACGTACCAGCTGCTTGGCAGTGGTCGGAACAGTATAATCTGGGACTGGATATGCTTCTGTCCAACGGGAGAGTGCACATACAACTACGAGGACATATTTGAATCCTCGACAACGTTCCATCTGGATATAATCCATCTGGAGGACTTCAAAAGGGTGATCGGGAGGATGAAAACCACCTTGCTCTACGGGAATGCCTTTACCTGGGTTGAACTGACAACAGATCATGCAAGTACGTACTTTCTGTTTTGCTGCTGCTCGTAAATGCTTATTGAACCAAAGGTTTTGAATACTGTCTAACATGGCTTTTTCTCCTAAATGTGCAGGACTATGTACTGTGTTAATGATAACCTGAACCATAGAGTCGGGGAGAAACCATGTGGCTTTCCCCTTCGTCATCCATCCCTGTTCTGTCTGGATCCCTCCTAGTTCAATCCATTTCTTGATTTCGTCTGGTGTAGCATGTGTCTGTATGTCAATTACATCTAGGGCGGGATCTCTAACTGTCATGCAATGTGTCGGTGTCTGGACTATTGTCTTTGTCAGGTCAGTTGCGTGAGTCTGAGTCTGAGCTGTATGTTTGGCGGTTCGATCTGCCAGGTCGTTACCCTGGGAGATGGTATCTGTGACTTTCGTATGTGCTTTGCATTTCATGATGGATATCGCTGTAGGCAAATGTATTGCGTCTAACAGAGCTTGAATGAGGGGACCGTGCTGGATTTTGGCTCCGTGAGAGGTCAAGAAACCTCTCTCTCGCCAGAGTACACCGAAGTCGTGTACGACTCCGAATGCATAACGGGAATCTGTGTATATGTTAACTCTCTTGTTCTTTGCTCGAATACAGACTTGAGTCAGAGCGATGAGTTCTGCTGCTTGGGCTGACAGTGTATCAATACGATTTGTTTCTATGACTTCAGTTTCGGTCGTGACTGCGTAGGCGGCCACTAACTCTCCTGTATTTGTTCTCATACATGAACCATCCACATAAAGTGTCAGGTCTGGATCTAGTAATGCAGTGTCTGTCAAGTCTTGTCTGGGTTTCGTCGTAATGGTAACGACTTCAATACAATCATGTGCCAAAGGGTCTGTCTCACTTAATGGCAGAAGTGTAGCAGGGTTCAATGTATTGCAAAGTCTGATTTCTATGTGTGGTTGAAACAATGTCAATTCATAACCTGTCAGTCGTGCTATAGTCAAGTGCTGAGTCTGTGTTCGGTTTAAAAGAACTTCCACGGAATGTGGAACTTGTACTGTCAATTGGTGTCCTAACACTATGGAATCCCTTTGTCTGATTGCTAGAGCTGTTGCTGCCACAGATTTCAAGCACGCAGGCAGAGCCTGGGCTACTGGATCTAATGTACTAGAAAAATAAGCACACGGTTTGTGTGAACCTGCTTGATCCTGGGTGAGTACTGACAATGCAGTACCTTCGCGTTCTGTGACAAAAAGTGTAAAAGGCTTGCTGTAACATGGTGTCGCTAAAACAGGTGCTTGACATAAGGCTTTCTTTAATTCGTCAAAAGCTTGTGTATGTTCCTGAGTCCAAGGGAGGACAGTCGATGTCGCTGCCTCCTGTGTTGTCAACTGTATGAGTGGCTTGGCTAGAAATGCATACTGAGGAATCCATTGTCTACAGTAAGAAGTGAGGCCTATAAAGCCCCGTACCTCCTTTTGTGTCTTGGGTTGTGACATGTTTACAATTAACTGGATACGGTCAGGTGTTAGCTGTCTCCCCCCTTTGGACAGCAAGTGCCCAAGGTACACCACTTGCTGAACACAGAATTGTAGCTTCGAAGGAGACACCTTGTGTCCCTTGTCAGCCAAGAAATGTAAAACTGTCAGTGATGCTTGTTCACATTCTGGTTCACTTCGGGCGGTGATCAATAGATCATCGACATACTGCAGTAGGGCAGTGTTGTCAGGCATGTGAATACTGTCAAGTTGTCTTTTCAGTGCTTGGCTATAGATGCTGGGGCTTTCTGTGAATCCTTGAGGTGCGCGTGCAAATTTGATGCTTCGGCCATTTAAACAGAATCCGAAAAGATATTGGCTTTCCGGATCGATTGGGACACTAAAGAAGGCGTTCTTCAGATCAATTACAGTAAAGAACGTTGCTTCGGAATCAATGGCAGTCAATAGAGACGAAATGTCTGGGACCACGGGATATTGTGGTACAATGCATTTATTCAGTTCTCGTAGATCGATCACTAATCGATAAACTGGGGGTGCATTTGGGTCAGTACGTTTAAGAATTGGAATGATAGGGGAGTTACAGAGGTTTGAGTCGGTTTCTACAACCACTCCTTGTGCAATGAGCTCGTCAATGATTTTCAGTAAAGCCACTACAGCATCTGGGGGTAACTTGTATTGTCGGATTCGTGGTAGTACTACTCCTGGCTTGAGTGTGACACGGTATGGAGTAATGTGCATACAACCTACATCAGTGGGGCCTTGTGCCCAGAAATGTACAGGAACATTCTGTAGCCTGGGATCCATATCTCTCAACACATAGTGACCCTTAAAGTCACGCAGAAACAATCTTACTCCTTCCGGAGAACAACATATTACAGCTCCTAGAGCTTTCAGTGTCTTGATACCTAATAAGTTTTCTGGACATGATTTTGTGAGCAATAAATCTGTAGTGCGAGACAACGGACCAACTAAAAGGGGTACTGGTTTCGATACTTCATTTACAATAGGCTTGCCTGAAAATCCAAGGGAAACATTCTGTGAGCCTGAGAGGGGTGCCCCTGGAACCTCGTCGTGACTGATTGTTGTTCTGCTTGCCCCTGTGTCAATCAAAAACTTTCTATCTTTTCCTAATACTTGACTATGTACGTAAAGACCCTCTTGATCTACAGGAACCTCAATAAGAGGCAAGCCAACCTCCCTCTCTAGGCCGTTTCATGTGTATCGCTGGTAATCGGGATAATCAGTTTGTGCATACTGGTACATCTGCTGTGTTGCATGTTGTGTTGCGGCAATCGGTTGTGTCTGTGGTACCGCTACGGTCTGTACTGTCTGTTGTGGGGCATGCATAGGCTGTACATTCTGTGGTACGTGTTGTTGGACCTGATCTTGTCTAGGTTGACGCGGCCTCTCTTTAGTTTTCCCTGTAGATATATTGTGTTTCAAAACTGCACAATCGTTTACATAGTGACCTGGCTGTTTACAATAGTTGCATGTCCCTTTAACAGGAGCTGCCGAATTATTGGACTGTGTCATGCCCTTTTTCTGACCGTCAGCTGGAACTGACTGAGCAACTAGCATTTTCATTTTCGTGTCTTTCATACGTCTCTGTTCGTGATCATGTTCTTCCCTAATTCTGTTCTGGTGATACTGTAACATCTGTAACATTTGTGAAGGCGTATTTGCTTGCCATGTGCTCTCGACTTTCAGTACACGATTCTTAACTTGGGGCAGTGAATTCTCGACTAATTTGGATACAAAAAGGTGCGGGTATGACTCGCTACTTGCTTTCAGGCCACTATTAATAATAAAACATTTCTCAAATCGGGAATAAAAATCACTAGTGTCTTCATCGGGTTTCTGTTTGCAGGCTGAGATTGCATCCCAATCCTCCTTTTTAGTTGCTAATAACCTTGGCAATACTTGTACTAATAATCCTGGTAATGCTTTAGTTTTATCCCCAAGACCTAAACCTGGGGTTCGGCCATTTTTTTCTGTTTCTAATGCAGCCCAATCTATCTTTTTGTCTCCCACCTCCCATTCTTTTTCTTTGAGTTTCTCGTAAATACCGGCAGGCAGTAGTACTTTCAATATTTTCATAATGTCAGGGTAGGTATAATCTCCCATGAGTAACATGTCTTTAATTTCACGGTGGAAACCTGCTGGGTCCTTATCATGACTAGGCACTATTTTCTTCATTTCCAATAATTCCATTTTAGGTATGGGCGTGTACACAAACACACGTCTAAGGGTATTATCATCATTCCTGACTGGGTGTACTTCTCATAAGGGATTCTGTCTGTCTATGTAAAACATTTTTCTTTCTGGGGGTGGAGCTGGAACAAACTGTGGATTCAGGAAAGCACTATATCTGTGTCTATGTTCTAAAATTACTTTAATTAAATCGGTACCTAGGCCTCTCCATTTATTCATGAGTAGTTCAACTAGTATATCCGGTAGGGGACCTGGATCAGAATGTTGGCTTTTATACAATATAAGGAGGTGCTGTATCATGTACATACCAGCTAGTCGCTGTTCGTCTGGGGAAAGATTCAAAAAGGTTTGTGCTACTGCGTCATCATTATATTTATCGGAATTGTCAGCCCATTGTACTGCTGACCTGGCTAATTCTTGTTCATCCATGGAATCGAGTACATGGTACCCTATTCGTTCTTGAAGTATTTTATCGGTAGCCTGAAACAGATGTTCAGGAGTCCTCGGGTTTGACATGGCAGAGTGAAAAAGTCTCTTGCTTTCTGGGCGTATCGTTTTATTAAAGGGTCTACCCTTTCCTACATATGCTATCGTTCCTGTATCTTCTGGCTCATCCTCCTCTGAGGATTTATTCGCGTCTGATTCTGCTTCCCTTTCAGCTTTCTCTTTTGCATGGAATACTGTTATTTCTTTACGGATTTTTCTGTACATGGCCTCTATACATTTTTGTTTATCATGTTTTCCGTCTGCAATGTTCTGACCCCATGTAGTTAGTACCTCCATCTCTTCTTTATTTACACCAGGTCGGTCTCGTTCTCTTATGAAACAGTTTATGAGGAATCTTAATAGTACACCTTGAGTGTCTACTTTCTGATGTGCCATGGCCTCGTAAATACATTCCTGACCCTCCCCAGTCTGAACAAAATGATATATCCTGTCTAGATAATCTTGCATTCCTGGAAATAGAACCAAAAAGTTTGCAGCACGTCTTATACGTATTGAGGCTAATATCATGCAACCGTCTTTGCCTGGTACTGGATCATATCTACAGTCTGTAAGAAACTCTTTAAGCTTTTCAATTGTGACTGGCTTCGGAGTGCGTTCCATTGCTAGTTCTCTAACAGTTAATCGGCGTACTGGTGGCGGGGTATGGTAACCCCCTAATGCACCTCCTGAGGCGGAGGCTTGAGCATGATCTGTCTGTAGGGTCGGTGGCGGCTGTAACGGAATTCCAAAAGGATTAAGCGGATTAGTAGGGGGTGCAGGAAGTGGTGGAGGAGTGGTCTGTCGTTGGGGAAGGCGATCAGTGGGTGGTATAGGTGCAGGTGGAACATTGGTATATTCGGGAGCTACATCGTCTAAATAGGAAGAAAGAAAAATATCTGCTGCAGTCTTGTGACGTAATTTAGTCGGAACCAATGGAGGGGGCCGATTTTTCGGTGTTTCCGGGGTCGCCTTGGGCAGGCCCTCGGCCAGGACTGGATACAATCCTGTCATAATTGCGTTACTCTTTCTGTCGTGTTGTTCCATTCTAACTCGTTCCCCTTCTTCTAATAGTTCTTTTTCTTTGGCTTTTTCAGAATCCTCTCTACTTTTCTCTGCTTTTCTGAGTGCTTTCTCTGTCCGTCTGTGTGATTCTTTACGCCATAGTTCAATGGCATCTTTCTGTGACTGTCTGGCTTTCTTTTTCCATAATGCTTCCTCTACTCTCATGATGCACTCGGCATCCCATGTCCCTGTAACGGGCCATCTCTGATTTTCTGCTAAATCCTTGGTGTAATCCACCCACAAGTCGAGATATAATACAGCGTCTAAGCCGTGTTTGTGGTACATAAAATATCCGGGAGTGTCCCTGGGTGGGATGGGAACAGCTTCCTCGAGTATCCCTTTTCTAGTTCCTATCTGTTTCAGTTTAGAAAACAACGGCATTTTGAGCCGTGATACTTGACACTTGATACCTACTCGGACTTGGGCGCGACTAATACAATAAACACAGTAATGAAAATCAAACAATCACTCATACCACGACATTAAAAAAACACATTGAAACATTTCAGACTTAAACAATAACTTGATAGCTGGATACTTGATATACTGCTAAACAGTACAGATACACTGCTAAACAGTGCAGACCGGGTCTGTGTACCCAAACCCGTCTTGACCGGACACAAATTAATGCACCCGTCTAGATGCGTCCCCAGCAACGGTACTCACCGGGAAGCACGGAACGGAAGGCCTCGGAAAACTCGACACTGGACTGGACCGGACTGGACTCGACTCGACTCGTGACGTAGGTACTTCGGAACTCCGGAACTGGTGGGCCTCTGAACACCTCGGACCTTGCTCTCTCGGCTGGGCTCTGGTCGGGATCCTCCGCACTCCTCACCGCCTCGTCTGGGTGTCGATCGCAGCCTCAGTCACCTCCGTTGGCCTGAGGGAGATACAGGAAATCCTGCGGGTACGCGTAATTGTCCGTCACGGCTGTGGCAGGGGACCAGGCCTGCAACGCACCGCCGGCGCGTAAGGTGGGGGAGGGGTCCCTATTCGGGCGCCAATTATGTGGTAAATAAAAATTACCTATACTGAATTTCTATGCGGTAAAGTTCAATAAAATAACTCAATCGAAAATGAGAGGCAGAGTCCGTGGCATCTGAGTTTATAAGGGTTTTATTCCAAAAAATGGAATTGGTTCGAACCAGGTATCATGTTCCATCACCACGAAGGTTCAGGAAGGGATAGACCATGCTTTATTAACAGAATACAATATATATAGTAAATGCACATAATGGTGATGGATACAGAAGGCGTAACAGCTGAGAGAAAAGAGATAAGAACACATGTACGTAACAGAAGGCGTGCACGAGGGCGTACACGGAGGTGTGTGCTAGACAACGTCACATGAAAGTGTCACAGGTGGGTGGATCCATAGAGGAATCCTGCAGTGTCAGCAGAAATATATGGCAGAGATGCGCGCGCAGCAGCATGACGTGTGAATGACGTGGAACTAGAGGGTGAAGGGGACTTGACATTAAGCTCTACATAAGGCGACAGAAGTCTGGCGTGTCAGGACAATCTAAACTCAATCATATCTGATATCTTGTGTTTGAGGAACTATATTATCTAGAAGGAAAGGTCTCTCGGGCAGAGGCTATTCTATACTGACTGCTAATGCGTGTATATGCGCCTACGTGTCTGCGTGTAGTGCGAGGGGCCATGGGCCTACCATGGTAACAGGAGCAATGAATTACTTGCACGGAGACAGAAAGGCCGGGCCCTTTGCTCTGCAGCTGGGAAGATGTTTTCCTAAATCACTAGACAGGAATGTATTTTCGAGGAGCGGAGCAGATAACTTGAAGGCAAAATACAGTCTTGGCAGGCAAGCAGGCCGAGCCGGGCACCGCTCGCCGCACAGGGAGTAAGGCAAGGGTCATGGAAGCGGCAGGCTGCAGCTTTCAGAGGCAGAAGGCAGAAAGGACTCGATGGCAGAAATCAGGGCCTAGCTCGCCAGAGCCAGGAAAACGTGAAGGTGCACCATGTAAAGACGGTGGCAAGGCATACTTAGGAACTGAATTATCGATCCATTCATGGTGCATCTGAAAGAGGACTGTAGGAAGGGGGAGGCTCTAGTTGGCGCAGTGCAACACTAGCGACAAGCAGGGCCTCTCTCTTCCTCGTCAGGGCTGAGGGTTACCTTCCAGACAACCTCTGCTTACCCTCTAGGTAGTGTGGCTTAAGCAGTCGTAGGCTAATCTTTGGGGCACATAGGGTTAAACACTTGCAATATTACACCGTCACAACCAACCCACCACACAATGAGACCAGACTGTATTCTGTAAAAATATATATCTTTATATAGATTTTAAGCAGGCTTGTGAATACAGTTATCAGACTTTCAAATAGCGGTTCCAAGTTACTTAGTTCAGGTGGCCACAGTTCTTTCGAGCAATAAGAGTTCTTTAGGGCCTTCTGCCCAGTTCAACAAAGTTCTTGTGGAGCAGGCGGCTTCCAGGGGATCTGTCCCACGTCGCGTTGCCTTCCCGGGGTCGCTGTTCGTTGCGGCTCTCAGCCGAGCAGTTCACGGGTCATCCAGGGCAGCGGTGTTCTGTGGCGGCAGGGTCCTTTCCTCGTCGTCCGCTCCGACCCTGGAGGCGGCGGCTGCGTGGTGGCGGCAAGTGGCAGTACGGTCCTCAAGTGCAGGACGTACCCAGCCAAGTGCCGGTGCAGCTGTGCGCTCACAGCTGAGCTGTCGGGCAAGGTACCGACTTAGTGGATTCTCACAGGGCAACTGTCCGTCTTTGCAAGTGGATTGGCTGCTCGTGGCGCAGTCAACTCGAGAGCTCGGACCGGACGGGTCCTCCTTCGCTTTGCTCTCGGGCTCCCGGCGCAGTTGCGGTCACGGTGTTCGGGCCAGCGGCGGCTGGTCCTCACTTTGCTTTCGCTGTTGCTTTGGGCCCCGGTCACGGTGGTCAGGTGGATGTCGTTGCCTTGGAGGAGACTCCTCCGTCGGTACTGTAGCGATAAGCAGCACACGCAGTCGCTTTCTTCAGGGTGTAGCGCGCACTGGTCCTGGGGCGCTGGTCAGGGGGCAAGTTCAGTTGCAAGCCCTTGGAGATCTTTTAGCAGAGTTTGGCACAAAGTCTTGTAAAGCAAAAGTCTTCTCGCAGTCTTTCCTTTTTCCTCTCCTTCGGCAGCAAGGCACCAGACACAGGCAAGAGACAGCACTCTTCCTTGTCCTTCCCGGTCCTTCTCGTCGGGCAGAGTTCCTTCTGTAGCCCAAACAGGATCTAATTTCCAAGGAGCAGGGCTCCTTCTTTTATATGGCATTTCTTTTGTTCTCGCAGGCCAGGGGGGCCTTTGCATAGCCACTCTCAGTCCTTGAGTACCCTGGTGGGTGTACTCCGGCTTCTGCTTTCAGTGTGAGGGGCAGGCGCATCAGACGCCCCACAGGAGGTGGAGCCAGCATTGTGCGGACAGGGGCGGCCAGAGTACCTTGTTGATGGGGGCTTCGCCCTTCCTGGGCCAGGTGCCGGCTGAGTCATCAGTCGCTCCCCAATAGGGTGGAGCCAGCATTGTGGTGGCAGAGCACAGCTACAGTTCGAGTCAAGAGGCACTCCTACCTCCCACTAAGGTGTAATCTGCGCATTCACCACCTGTCATCCCCCCAGCCCTGTCACTCACACGTCCCAGACAGTCAGATACACATACCAGCAGAGGCGGGCTGGAATGGTTAGGCAAGCAAATGCTAACTTTCTAAAAGTAGCATTTGCAAACCCAGGATACTAAAATAAACTTTACTAAAAGAAATATTTTATCATCCTGAGTTCAGGCATACTAAACACGACGCGCTACCATGCTCCTTGAGCCTGCTGGGATCATAGGGTGTAATAATTCCAGCAGCTCAGTCTGGCCTAATGGAGCAGATAGCCTTCAATAGTGAAATACGGTTTTGGTTGTAAGTCACTACTAGGACATGCCACACACATCAGGGCTTGTCCTACCTTACACCTACAACGCACCCTGCCCGCAGGCCTACCATAGGGGTGACTAATATGTAGTCAAGGGAAGGTTCGGGGGCTGGCAAGTGGGTGCACTTGCCCAGCTAGCATGACAGTACGAGACCGCACGCGGGTTCTGCGGTCGCAGTTCCCAGACACATCTTTACGGCTGCTTTGGTGGGTGGCGCAACCAGCGCTGCAGGCCCACCAGCAGTATTGGCATCTACAAGCCCCGGCACTCCTAGTGCTCTTTACTAGGGACTAACAGTAAATCCAATGAACCAATCATGGATACCAATCGCATGTACAACTTACAGTAGGGAGCACTTGCACTGCGGCACGGGTCAGCCGTGGCGCAGTGCCCTGAGTATCGGAAAACCAGCAAAACATCGGAGGCACATCAGCAAAAAGTGGAAGGGAGACTCACGCCAAGGTGCCAGGTCTAACAAGGACATGTTAACGTTGGACGCAAATGTATTTGCGTCTTCATAGCTGGTTGTGGAGGGTACATACATGTACTTGAAGCACGTACATGGAGCAGTTGGGGTCTACGTTAGGGGACACAATTGACCATAAAAATTCATATTACCTCAGACCTACAATGGCTAGGCACAAGTGGCACACATGAGTGATGGCATTGCACCACACACACCATGCCATGCAGGAGGAGAAAAGGCACCATGTGCCTGCAATGCATGACAAACACAATGCTAGTGAGGAGCAGCAGGGGCACAAAGTCTACACAAACACACTCAAGACACGGTGATCACAAACAAACACAAAACTGATGTGCAAGTCAGTCACATTGAACACTCATAAGTGACAAAAACAACAAGGAAGAGTCACACAGAACTTCATGGACACACCAACACACTGCACAGTGCACAACAGACAACTCAAACAAGTGCATACAATCATTTACACAGGGCAGGACAATCCAAACAACAGGCACACAACTCCTGCGTGACACCTGTGTGTCTATCCCAATCCAGGGGTACACACAAACCCACAACCACCACAAAGTCACACCCTTCACACTGCACACCACTTCACCACCCAAGAGCACACATCTCATGTAGGCCAGGGGACCAGGACTAAGGGTCAACACAAAATGACCATACACATACACAGCTGGGCACATATACAGGAATAACACACATACATCATGACCTTGCCCAGCATGCATGCGAACATATGCACAGCATCACACTCTGTGCTGGCAGTGTACCCCAAGCTGACATGGCAACAATGTAGCCAACAATAGCAAACCACTAAAAAGAGAACTGCATGACAGGCAAAAGAGGCAAAGCAGATAACACAAGTATCAGTGTCTGAATGTACTGAAGACACTGTCACCCCTTTTTAAAAATGTGATGCGGGCAAACAGCTTGTCAATGTTGAAGTCACACATAGAGAACGGGGCACAGGCAACAAAATGCACACACTTAAATAACTTTAATCAGCAAGGACACAGAGAAAACAGACAACCGGAGTAACTGTCTTTATTCACATATTGCACAGATGTGACAGTATAACAACAGTAGACAAGCGCAAGGCACAAAATGCTGTTCATATGCAATATCATCTGCACAGGCAAACTCCAAACAGGAAGGCCAGTGTCCATGACACAGGGGAGAGTGCAACACAGCAGAGCAACAGGGCCAGTGTCCATGGCATGTGGCACAGCAAGTACATGAGAGGCTGCACAGGGGAGACTCCAACACAGCAGAGCAACAGGGCCAGTGTCCCTGGCAGGTGGCACAGCAAGTACATCAGAGTCTGCACAGGGGAGACTGCCACACAGCAGTAAATGACAATTTAAGTTGCCAGGGAGAAAGGCGGAGTCAGGACATGAGAAGTTGCACAGTGAGTGTGTTTGACCGTACCCTTCCATGACCAGCAACACACCCAGGTGGCAAACAATGGGTAGGACTAGCATACCTGTATGAGAGACAGGTGTATGAGGGGACTGGCACTCACATTTAGCTGTCAGGCAGACTTGGAGCTGGCTGTGTGTCGGGTACACCAGGACCACTTGACTGGGGAGACAGATGCCCAGGTGATGTAAGGCTATCAGTGGTTTGGCAAGCTGGAGGGCTATGTGGACTAGGCGGTATAATGTCACGTGGAGGTGGAGTCGTGTAGACCTGTGACACAGTGTGGGTGGGAGAGGTTTGAGGGGTGCCCTTCCACTTCTTGGGAATACGAAATGGCCTCCCTGTCTTGGGGTTAATGGGAACTGGGGATGAGACAACAGGCACACACACCAACTGTGTCGCATCAGGTGCAGACACTGGCACTCCCTCTAGTGATGTGCTGGATCCTGCCGAACGCTTTGTCTGGCTACGCCTCTAGACCACCTTCCCCTGCTGGCCATGTGTCCCACTTACAGTGCCCTCCTTTGCCTCTTTACCAGGGGTGGCCCCTACAGTGCCCTCCTTTGCCTCTTTGCCAGGGGGGGCCCCCTACAGTGCCCCCCATTGCCTGTTTGCCAGGTGTGGCCCCTACAGTGCCCTCCTTTGCCTGTTTGCCAGGGGTGGCCCCTACAGTGCCCTTGTTTGCCAGGTGTCCCACCTACAGTGCCCTCCTTTGCCTGTTTGTCAGGATTAGCCCCTACAGTGCCTTCCGAGACCTGCTTCACTGGGCTTTAAATTGGAGTTGATGTGGTGGGGGGATGTGGCCCTGTGCCCTTCCTAGGTGTACCCTTGCCATACAACACCTCCTCAGTGGGCACAGACACTGCACGCCTAGCTCTGCGTTAAGTTTTAGGGACAGGAGAGTCCGTTGCTGGTGATGCATGGGAGCCTGATGTCAGCCTCATAGCTTTTTCGCCCTCGCTCTTCCCTGACAGGTTCTTGTCTTTGCATTCTGGGGTGGCTCTGCTCTTCTGTGGGGATGGTGTCTGTGGGCAGGACCGCTTGGGTTGTGTCTGCTGTGTGCTCCTTGTGCTGTATCGTGTCTGTGACGCATGTGAACTGTGGTCACTGTCATCTGAAGTGACCACTAACTGGGGTGTGGGCAAAGGCACCTGAGCAGGAATGAGAGCCTGTGCCTGTTGTAGGGCAGACGTCACTGCGGATGACAAAGCCTGGACTGTACGGTGTAGTCCACCCACCTCAGAGTGTATTCCCTCCATGTAGGCAACCACCTGGCCTAATTTATTGTCATGGTCACTGAAGGCATTGAGCAGGGCAGTCTGGCCACACAAAGCTGGCGCAGGAACTCTACACACTCTGCACTGAGGGCAGCAGGGAGGACAGGTGCAGGCTCAGCAGTGCCAGTTGTGAATGTAACTCGTCCCCTCTTACTGACACGGACAAGGGCAGCACAAGATGAAGTGGATGGGAGGCTGGGCACTGTCCGCTGTGTGGTAGATGATGTTGCAGACATGGAAGCATCACCGCTGGCATCAGATGATGTAGTACTCTGTGTCTCAGCCATGGATTCCTGCTGCATACTCCGGTCCCCCTCAGATGCGCTGTTGAGCTCTGTGTCACTGGCCTCCGGTGGAGCTGTGGTGCTACTTTCGCCACCACTGGTTTCCAGCTCCCGTTCCTCCATGTCCACTGGCAATTCTGCATGAGAGAGAGGCAGGGTTGTGTTAGTGTCATCATCAGGACAAAGCTATCAATTCAATGCAGTACTGAAGATGCCCAAATCAACAGGGTGACCACCACACCCTGCAATCACATTGCAGCAACACACTACATAGCCCACAACAGTGACTGTAAACCTGAATATCTGCCATGATTAAGCCATGTTGAGGCCACACAGTATAACACCCTGTCCGTGGATGAAGTGTACCAGACACACAACTTGCCCTGCACACACCTAGGGACATGATGTGGGGACAACACTCATTGCCAGTGACACTCCTTCGGGAAACAGGAGGGGACAGCACACACACACCTATTAGGACATGACAGCCCACAATGCCAAGTAGGCCATACCAAGCAGCATGTGGTACTCTGAGGCACCTTGTTGTCAGATGTGTGGGCCTCACCGATCATCGTGCATGCAAAGTAAGTATGGGCGAAATTTGCGAATTCGCGGTCCGCGAATTTGTGCGAAATGGCAAAAAAAATCTGTGAGTTCGTGAATTTTCCCGCGAACTCGCGGATTTTTGTGCCATTTGCACAAATATGTGACCACGTGTGCCTGTAACTTTGCCAGCGCGCCAAAAGGTGCAGAGGTCCCTTGAGTGAGCTGGCCATTATAGTGGGGACGGGCGGGAAGACGTTTCATACCGCTAGTGTGTGGTGGACGGGGCCAATCGGGCGGGGCTTATATGCGAGTTCACATGCATCTTGTTTATAAAGGGTCACAGACCGAGCAGAGCAGCAGATGAGGAGAAAGAAGCCTCCTGGTCACATGAGCTACACGGGGATGGCGCTCAGGAAACTCATGGATGCAAAAATATGTTTGGCACAGGACCCCAGAATCCTTCAGATGTCCAAGATAGCTCTGCTGCGCATGTTGGTACAAAGCCATTCTGATCCTGCTCAGTGGGTTCAGGCGCATGCAGCTGCTGCTGCTGGACAATGTCCCATCTCATACTAAACTGCCCCTTACAGGCATATGTTGGCACTGGGCAGTAGGGTGCAGTGGCATGCGGGTGCTCCACGCCTGGTACATGTGCATACCGTTGCCAGGGGAGACACGTGTTTGTTGGTGCTGTGTAGCAAGTTATGACTTTACATTTTGATTGCACCAGACGGTGGTACCACCTACATGGATCAGTAGCATCCAGGCACCAGACTTCATGGTGCAAGAGCATAATGGTGCTGTGCGGTACGGGTATATATGTACTGGGGGCAGGGGGGCACTTAGCACAATGTGTGCACACCCAGAGGGCTCCCAGGCAATTGAGCACAAATGATTTTCACACTGAGAGGGCTCCGGGGCAGTTCAGCAGCACGGGGGCTCACATCCACTGGGCCCCGTTGTAACAGTAGGTAGTCGTAATGGTATGCGTTGTAACATGGTACATCCCCGGGGGTATACACCTGTTACAATGCAACTTTTACAACTACCTACTGTTACAACGCAACTTTTACAACGCATACCATTACAACGCATTGCGCTGGGGGGCGCTCTAGGATAGGGAATAAGTATAATTTACTATCCAACACCTTCCCTAGTGTCCACGGGGACTGGAGTTAGAATAGTAAATTATACTTACCACTATCCAGCACCTCAAAGCGCTATGCGTTGTAATGGTATGCGTTGTAATGGTCGCGTTGTAACAGTAGGTAGTCGTAATGGTATGCGTTGTAACATGGTACATCCGGCCCCGGGGCAGTTCAGTAGCACGTGGGCTCACAACCCCTGGGCAGCTCAGCAGCGCGGGGCTCACATCCACAGGGCTCCCAGGCAGTTTAGCAGCGCCACCCTCTGGTTCATCACTGCCACCCTCTGGTTCATCACTGCCACCCTCTGGTACACCACTGCCACCCTTTGGTTCATCACTTCCACCCTCTGGTTCACCACTGCCACCCTCTAGTTCACCACTGTCACCCTCTGGTTCATCACTGTCACCCTCTGATTCATCACTGCCACCCTCTGGCTCATCACAGCAGCCTCTGGTTCACCGCTGCCACCCTCTGGCTCATCACTGTCACCCTCTGGTTCATCACTGCCACCCTCTGGTTCATCACAGCACCCTCTGGTTCACCACTGCCACCCTTTGGTTCATCACTGCCACCCTCTGGTTCATCACTTTTCACCCTCTGGTTCATCACTGCCACCCTCTGGTTCACCACTGCCACCCTCTGGTTCATCACTGCCACCGTCTGGGTCATCAGAGCACCCTCTGGTTCACCACTGCCACCCTCTGGTTCATCACTGCCACCCTCTAGTTCATCACTGCCACCCTCTGGTTCATCACTGCCACCCTCTGGATCATCACTGTCACCCTCTGGTTCATCACTGCCACCCCCTGGTTCACCACTGCCACCCTCTAGTTCATCACTGCCACCCTCTGGTTCATCACAGCACCCTCTGGTTCACCACTGCCACCCTCTGATTCATCACTGCCACCCTCTGGTTCATCACTGCCACCCTCTGGTTCACCACTGCCACCCTCTGGTTCACCACTGCCACCCTCTGGTTCATCACAGCACCCTCTTGTTCACCACTGCCACCCTCTGATTCACCACTGTCACCCTCTGGTTCATCACTGACACCCTCTGGTACATCACTGCCACCCTCTGGTTAATCACAGAACCCTCTGGTTCACCACTGCTAACCTCTGGTTCATCACTGTCACCCTCTGCTTCATCACTGCCACCCTCTGGTTCATAACCGCCACCCTCTGGTTTGCCACTGCCAACCTCTGGATCATCACTGCCACCCTCTGGTTCATCACTGCCACCCTCTTGTTTGCCACTGCCACCCTCTGGATCGTCACTGTCGCCCTCTGATTCATCACAGCACCCTCTGGTTCACCAGTACCACCCTCTGGTTCATCACTGCCACCCTCTGGTTCATCACCGCCACCCTCTGGTTTACCACTGCCACCCTCTGGTTCATCACTGCCACCCTCTGGTTCATCACTGCCACCCTCTGGTTCATCACTGCTACCCTCTGGTTCACCACTGCCACCCTCTAGTTCATCACTGCCACCCTCTGGTTCATCACTGCCACCCTCTGGATCATCACTGTCACCCGCTGGTTCATCACTGCCACCCCCTGGTTCACCACTGCCACCCTCTGGTTCATCACTGCCACCCTCTGGTTCATCACAGCACCCTCTGGTTCACCCCTGCCACCCTCTGATTCATCACTGCCACCCTCTGGTTCATCACTGCCACCCTCTGGTTCACCACTGCCACCCTGTGGTTCATCACTGCCACCCTCTGGTTCACCACTGCCACCCTCTGGTTCATCACAGCACCCTCTTGTTCACCACTGCCAACCTCTGATTCACCACTGTCACCCTCTGGTTCATCACTGACACCCTCTGGTACATCACTGCCACCCTCTGGTTAATCACAGAACCCTCTGGTTCACCACTGCTAACCTCTGGTTCATCACTGTCACCCTCTGCTTCATCACTGCCACCCTCTGGTTCATAACCGCCACCCTCTGGTTTGCCACTGCCAACCTCTGGATCATCACTGCCACCCTCTGGTTCATCACTGCCACCCTCTTGTTTGCCACTGCCACCCTCTGGATCATCACTGTCGCCCTCTGATTCATCACAGCACCCTCTGGTTCACCAGTACCACCCTCTGGTTCATCACTGCCACCCTCTGGTTCATCACCGCCACCCTCTGGTTTACCACTGCCACCCTCTGGTTCATCACTGCCACCCTCTGGTTCATCACTGCCACCCTCTGGTTCATCACTGCTACCCTCTGGTTCACCACTGCCACCCTCTAGTTCATCACTGCCACCCTCTGGTTCATCACTGCCACCCTCTGGATCATCACTGTCACCCGCTGGTTCATCACTGCCACCCCCTGGTTCACACACTGCCACCCTCTGGTTCATCACTGCCACCCTCTGGTTCATCACAGCACCCTCTGGTTCACCCCTGCCACCCTCTGATTCATCACTGCCACCCTCTGGTTCATCACTGCCACCCTCTGGTTCACCACTGCCACCCTGTGGTTCATCACAGCACCCACTGGTTCACCACTGCCACCCTCTGGTTCATCGCTGCCACCCTCTAGTTCATCACTGCCACCCTCTGGTTCACCACTGCCACCCTCCAGATCATTACTGTCACCCTCTGGTTCATCACTGTCACCCTCTGGTTCACCACTGCCACCCTCTGATTAATCACTGCCACCCTCTGGTTCATCACAGCACCCTCAGGTTCACCACTGCCACCCTCTGGTTCACCACTGCCACCCTCTGGTTCATCACTGTCACCCTCTGGTTCATCACTGCCACCCTCTGGTTCATCACTGCCACCCTCTGGTTCATCACAGTACCCTCTGGTTCACCACTGTCACCCTCTGGTTCAACACTGCCACCCTCTGGTTCATCACTGCCACCCTCTGGTTCACCGCTGCCACCCTCTGGTTCATCACAGCACCTTCTGGTTCACAACTGCACCTTCTGGTTCATCACAGCACCCTCTGGTTCATCACTGTAGATTATGGGGAGAAAGCACACCTGCCCAGCCTCAACCGGGGCTGGTTAATGTGTTACTGAATTTGAGCTTCAAGTCCGGCACCTGCTTCCTTATCTGTAAGTGCTTCCTGTTGTGGTTTAATTTTGGGACAGTCTGGAGCATTGTACCATACTTGTAACTATTCTCTGACCCTGTTTCGAGGGTCAGAGCAGGGTCAGAGAATAGTTGCAAGTAGGCAACAACTCTGGAGGCGCTGCTCAGGAAGCACTTACAGGGTTACAGCAGGTGCCCAAGTTGAAGTTAATTTCTTTGCAACCATTTTGTAAATGGTTACAAAGAAATTAGCTTCAACTTGGGCACCTACTGTAACCCTGTAAGTGCTTCATCTACTTCAGTATTTGAAAATCCGTCCCGCATGCAATTTCGCAGATTTTTCTTCAAATTTGCAAGATTCGCGGACCGCGAAATTGCAGAAAATCTGCAAATTCCACAAACGGACGGATTTTACGCCCATGCTTAATGCAAAGTAGGCATACATGAAGTCACACTCAGATAGTGGACCCTGCTGTTCACCCCCTAATAGATTCCCCATACCATACCAACGCTAAATGACCATGTAGACCCTAACACATCTGGCTATGAGAAAGCACTGCAGGGAGGATCAGCTTTGTAAGGTCAGTGTGGCCCAATGCCTGACACTGGCACATATCCCAGCAGCCACTCACATGACACAGCACAGCACCTCCAAACGAACATCACATGGGTCACCGCTGCCACAGGCCCTGTACACATGCATCTGCTCCCAGTCAAAGTCACCCTACCTAAAATACTCACCCCTGCCTTGCTGGTGATGCTTCTTCAGACGTACATCCAGCTTCGGATAAGTCACTGCCTATATGCAGACCGTCAGTGGTATTATGTTGCGCCATGCCAAACACCCAGTGCACTGTAGCATCCCCAATGTCTTCTCTGCCATGGTCTTTGCCAGCCGGCTGATGTCGTCCCACCTCTTGTGGCAGTGGGTGCGTCGTCGGTTGGATACCCCCAGGGCTCGCACCTTTGCTGCAATGGCCCTCCAACGGCTTTACGCTGGGTACCTTGAGCTGCAGGTATGGGAGAAAAGAAGAGTAAATGACCATTTGCAAAGTGTCATGTACCAACATCTATCAGTACAGTAGCAAGACACAGACTCAGGACCTATTGTAATCACCCTCCATCCCAAACCGGGGGACACCTCACAAGGGCACTCTGCATGGGCCAAGTAGATGTGATAGCTTCGGGGCATATGAACTCACCAACAACATAGCCATCTACAGAAGTGTGTTTGTGTGCAAATATACAGGGCAGAGATGGTGCATAGCTACTATTCAGTGTGAAAGAACAGGAGCAGGGACCATGTAAGTTCGGTAATGTGTTCTCATTTGGGTGTGCAGGCACTGGGCCTAGTCTCTGGGTTCACACTGAGTCGGACAACAGTGACACACAGAAACATTCACCAGTGCAATTCCCGTCCTGGCACCTACATGTCTAACATCCTGTGGCTCTTGATGGCTGATAATGTGACACTCCACTCACACATACAACTGCAGGCAGGGAAAACAGTGACATTGGGACACACACACTCCCTCACCCTGGAGACAGCTTGTTTGTCAGTGTATGACACAACCCCACACCCTCAGGCATATCATGCAGCAGCACAACTACATGCCTGACACCCCACCTGTCCTACAGTTCCCTCTACAATGACTTACTACTACATTGGGGCCACCAAACGGCCTGGGGTACTGTGCCAGCACCTCGTCCACCAGGACCTCCAGCTCCTCGCTTGTGAATGGACTGGCATGGATCTTCTCTGTCCTTGCCCTCCCTGTGGACATGGAACACCTGTGGTAGAAGTGAGTGGTGAGGGGTCCCAGGCAGCAGGCACTTGAGGCAGCAGCAGGAGAGGGTCCCAGGGAGCAGGCACTTCAGGCAGCAGCAGGAGAGGGTCCCAGGCAGCAGGCTCTGTGAGCAGTGGAAATATGAGGCTCACTCCCACAGATTTATAGCCCTCTGGAGTCTGTTGTAAGGTGCAAAGCTGTAACAATTGGTTGTCTAGGTCTGCCTCTTTCAAAATCATCCAATGTCTGCCTCCGCGGTGGCGGAGCACGCCTTCCGCAATTTTCAAAAATGCATCATGCCACCGCGATCATCGCTCCAATTGGCTGTAGGCAATGCTCCATGGCGGTGATGCACCACAGGGGCCCGGGGTGCGCTACCGCAATGGTGCATCGTTCAAAATCATCCAATGACTGCATCCGTGGTGGCGGAGCACGTCTTCTGCAATTTTCAAAAATGCATCATTAAGTTGAATGCTGTCAAGCTTGACAGAATAGCCAATCGCATTCCTTAGGGAGATATGTTAATCTCTCTAATGCTTAGACCAAAGTAAATGAAGGCGTACTCAAAACTGTACCACAGAATAACGACTCTTCGCTCAAATTTATTCTTGTATTCAAAGTTATTCACGATATATGCTGTTACATCACAGCTGTATAATGGTTCAAGAAAGTTCCAAGATATTCAAACTATCCATTCAATCGGTATAACAATCCTCCAAATACCCAATGCATTTCGTGCAGTCCGCACTTCGTCAGGGGAAATACATTGTTATCTATAAAGCAAAATCAAATGAGGTATTTGTCAAAGATAGTGGAGCAGACCACAGACTGTCATAGAAGAACAATAAAGAGTGTCACAAAACATGGGTAACCGTTCTGTTTACATGCTTAATAAGGGAAAATGAAATGGTGGAAATGAGATGGTACATGAAAACGATAATAAAACATATTCAGAGTAAAACATTTTCTAAAGCTAGCGGGTTCACCTGTGTATTAGAAAACCCCCATTGTGAATTAAAACTAAAATTCCAGAGTGTGTTAAAACTTGGGTAGTGGATCGAAGATGATGGTACACATGGTAGTTAACTCGGTTGCCCAGTGTGTGTACAACGCTAGGAAAATAGTCACTGTGCCGGACATTACATCGAGGTGGTATCGGGTGTCTGAATCATCGAAACTACGCCCGGATTTTATATAAATCTGCACCGATTGTCACTAACCGGCGGGTAATGGGGTATGTAAACGTCCTGACTTCAAGCCCATTCGGCATCGATCTTGAGCATACTGTGCATGCGCTTACACGCGATGTAAATAACCTATACCCTCGTAACCCGGAAGTGTATTGCGTGTCGATTAGAGTAAAAATACGTGTGTGATTTACAGTAAAAGAGTACAAATCGTTAAGATGTCATTGACAAAAAGAAGTAATGAACAAGGCTAAGTTAAATCAACACGATGTGCTCTTCACTGTAGGTGATCCCGAAAAGTGTGAGAAAGTGGCGGCCATGTTGGTGGGGTGTAGTTCACTTAAAAAGGTGTTGTTGACTACAGTAAGAGTCAAGGAAGTGTGAAAACGGTATCTACTGTGTAAAACATAACATCCAAGCTGCAAAGAAAAAGTAGCCAAATTAATCAGAATAAATAACAATATTAACACAATGGTATTCTGTACATAATAAAGTGGTGGATAGTAGAATTATAAAATGAAGGTTTTTCAATTGGTTTTGTGAACATGTGGAAAAAATATGTCTGTGGAAGTTTATAGAAAGCAACTATATTCAAGCCGTTCATTTAACCCTGTTGGGTTGCAAGAGTTCATTTTTTTAATCCAAAACATTTCACGTTGAAGCAGTCTTTTTTTGTTGTCACAGCCTTGCTTCACAGGAACACACTCCAAAACCATGAATTAAATCTGACTGATGTTGTGACTGTTAGAAATAAAGTGTGCAGCTACAGGAGCCTTAGTAGTCTTATTTCTTATAGTACTCTTATGTTCTGTCATACGAGTTTTTATTTTCCTCTCGGTTTTCCACACATATGGGAATCCACATGGACATTTTAGTAGATAAACCACATTTTTAGAGTCACAAGTGGCATTGGTAAAGAGTTCAATGGGTCTTCCTGTGGTAGGATGGTTGATGATATTGCCACGGATTATGTTGTTACAGTGTCCGCAGTTAGCATATGGAATCGTACCTGTGTACCTTGCATTTCTGTTTCGTGCATCCGTTTCAATTATATCCTTAAGATTTTTCGATCTTTGGTACGCGAACAAAGGTTTTGTAAAGAGTCCTTCAAAGTCAGGTTCTTTTTCAACCATTTGCCAATTCTTCAAAATGATTTTCTTTATCTGCTCACTTCGGTTAGAAAATTTAGACACAAAAACTGGTCTGTTCTGATTAGTGTCTTTTGGGTGCGTCTTGAGCAACTCTGATCTGGAAATGGTTTGTGTTCTCGCTTTCGCTTCTTCAAGAACATTTTCCGGATATTTCCGTTCACGAAATTTTGCAATCATCTGATTTGCATTTGATTCATAAATTTGATCATTCGATGATATTCTTTTCATTCTTAGCAGCTGGGAATAGGGTAAATGGTGTTTCAAAGACATGGGATGACAACTGTCAAAGATCAGCATATTGTTTCTGTCTGTGCTTTTGATGTATACATCTGTTTGAAAACAATTATTCACTAGGTAAACTAGTACATCCAAGTATGGAATGGATCCGGTATTGATAGAGTGTGTGAACTGTATATGGTCATCAATGTTGTTGATGTATTTAATGAAGTCTTCAATTTCTGTAGATGATCCTTTCCATATAAGAAAGATATCATCTATGTATCTCTAAAATCTGTGAATTTTATTCTGCCATCTGGGATTCTCAAGGATATTCTCAAGTTCCAATTGATGCATAAAGAGATTTGCGTAGCTGGGAGCCGCACAATTCCCCATGGAAGTTCCAGCTAAATGCTGGAAATATTGTTCGTTCCAAGAAAAATAACTGTGGTACAGGGTGAAGTGCAATAGTTCTAAAAGAAACACTCTTAAATCTTGTTTGCATCATGCCACCGCGATCATCGCTCCCATTGGCTGTAGGCAATGATCCATGGCGGTGAGGCACCGCAGGTGTCCGGGGAGCGCTACCGCGATGGTGCATCTTTCAAAATCATCCAATGACCGCATTTGCGGTGGCAGAGCACGCCTTCCGCAATTTAAAAAAATGCATCAAGCCAACGCGATCATCACTCCCATTGGCTGTATACTATGCCCCATGGCGGTGTGGGACCGCCGGGGCCAGGCGGTAGCTACCGCAATTTGGGGAGCATGCCCACCGCCATCTACACATGTCTCCATGCCAATGGCTACCACACTTGTGAAGGGGGTGGTGCTGGTGTGGCACCGACAGGGCCAGGCGGTAGCTACCGCAATTTGTGGCACAAGCAATAGCAATGTCCATCGTGAACACTGCATCAGTACACAGCAGCAACATGGTTGAGGGCACATAACTGGGCAGACATTGTCATTATTACATATAACCCACAGGTGGACTCACGTTATGTGTGGCGCACATTGGTCTGTGGTCCCTGCCATGTCACTTATGCATTTGATGGTTGATGATGCTACACAGTGTTAAGCTGGTGTCAATAATGTGTAAGAAATCAATGTTTTGTGTGTGTCAGTGCTGACCTTGGCAATGCTTGTCCCACTGTATGGTGTTGTTACTTACATGTGCTTTCATTTCAGCTCATTCACACAAGTGACAGTTTTACAACTTCTCTGATCATTGGGTTGTGGATGTGTGCCAAGCTCAATTGATGCATTGAGGTGTGACAGGTACAGTCATGGTCATTTTACACACGTTGTCGGATGGTACGGTACAAGGCGTGCACATGTGTATCATGGTTTACAGCATGTGTGCATTCACATTGACCAATGCGTAGTTTGTGGCACTTGTGTATTTTTAATGGAGAAGTATGCCCTCGGTGTGTCTCAAATGTCCACCCCTGTGAACCGGTGTGCCACGCATCTCTCAGGGCAGTCTTTGCTTTCCCGTCACATCTTTAATGGTATGTGCATTGTCCATCTCAGGATGGTTGTCAGTGACATTTGTCACATCTCAACTAGGAGGAGGCCTAATCTCATACGTCACCTTTCAGTGCTGGAGGACATGGAGGATATAGCGATCATTCGCAATTTAGGCCTCGACAGACCAACATTGAAGACCCTTTGTGATCTGTTGGAGCCCCACCTGCAGCCTCATTGCCACTACCCAACAGCATTCACACCCACATACAAAGTGATGGTAGCCCTCCACCTTTTTGCAACTGATTCCTTCAAGGAGACTGTGGCCAGCGCTGCAGGGATGTCGCAACCCATGTTCAGCATGGTGCTGAGGGATGTTCTTGCAGCCATGATGATATATAAGGATCGATACATATATTTCCCAGGAGAGCAGAATTGGCCGGTGTGAAGGGTGACTTTTATTCCCTTGGGCACATCCCCCATGTTGTTGATGCCATCGATTGCACCCATGTAGGTCTGGTGCCACCATAGGCGAGTGTCTTGAACAAAAAAGGGTTTGGCTTAAGCTCAGTAAGGCTACGCCACATTCATAAACAACGAAACAATTGCCAATACTGCTCGATTGTTTTCTCAAAGAACAATAAAGCTGAGCACCTCGTTCTCAACTTAATAGACCACTCTTTCAGTCTTGAAATGTATCTCAAACATATCTTTTATTTATTTTGAATACATTTTTTTAGGTTATTTCTTTTTAATTTTTAAACATCCGACATTGATGTATCACAAATTAAAGTGATCCTACTTATTTATTGCGATAAAGATGTGGAGGGAACTCCAATAGTTAAGACAAATTTGTGAAAATATACATGGGGGTGTTAGGAAGACTGTGCAAACAATTCAAAGGTAGACAACCATAACAATTAAATTCAAAACTCATTCATCAAAATCATACGACGTCATTTATACCACACATATTCAAAAATGAAAACACAAAGTGACAATTGTTGTGAGAAAGGGAGGGAAAAGAGGTTAGTTTAAAGTGTGTAAGGGTAAAATGGGATAAAATCCCTGAATCAAATCATTTCACAGTTCAGGGTTCTAAGGGAAAAAATAAGATGCTTTTCTTATGATTACCCTAAGTGATTAGGCCATCTTCTACTTTATATTTACGACCACAATTGGCCTAAAAAAGCTTGGAAAGAAAATTTTTCTTTTTGAAGACACTAAGTCACAGAATCAAATACAATAAGGTCAATACAATAAGGTCGACGCGTTTTGAATCCCTTAAATTCGTGGGATTCTCTTCAGGACGAAGACAGATTTTATCTGGAAAACATAAGAATCAAAGAAACATTCAGTCAGTGACGGCAGCCAAATGACTCTCAACTTCACATTCAGACCAGCACTCACTCAAGCAGTACCTGTTGGGCTTTCTTGAATTCTTGCCTGTGATGAAACTGTGGGCATAAAGAATATGTATGCAACTCTGTCAGAATTTGGGGGCGATGGTGTGTGTTCTACAAAAGGCATTTATGATGGTTTTTACTCACTTTTGTGGGACAAGTGTACTGTAGCTCCTATTGATCAATCCATTTACCAGGTTCAGTTCGTTATGAAAAGAATCTTCTCCTCTATCTTGATTTTCGTTTTTGTTTTCTGTTGAGGAAAAATGTGCATGTTTTTACTAGCAGGCTCAATGACAGCTTGTGAGGAAGTCATGTTGAACGTTAGGGTTTGAAATTGTCATCCAAAAAGTCTAGCATTCTGTTCTAAAGACTTCACAATGCCCTGTGTCAATTTTAAGTTAAACATGTAAGAGCAGTCGTGGGGTAGTGCACGGTGTGGGCGCATAGTGCCAAAATTCTTGTTACATCTTTGTATAATGCGCAATTCCTAATGCTAGTTTTTTGCTTCTATCCTAAGGGGCTCCAGTTTGTTGGCAAATCTTAGTTTAGTGCCCTTAAGAAGTTTGCATGTTTTTAGTAACAGGCTCGATGACAGTTTATAGAAAAATGAAAGTCGGACGTTTGGACTTTAAAGTGGCCATTCAAACGGTAAAGCATTCTGTTCTAAAGGCTTAACGAAGTCCTGTTTCGATTTTAAACCTGTAAGAGCAGTTGTGGAATGGTACACGTTATGGGCGCGTAGTGCCAAAATAATTGTTTCATCTTTGTATATTGCGCAAAACGAAATGCTAATATTATCACCTCTTTCCAAATCGGTGCGGTTTTGCTGGCGACCCTTTTTTAAGTATCCTTAAATATATGCAAACGGACGATTTTGACTAGCGAGCTTACCGTTAATTGTTTTGTTTCGGAGTCCCCATTCGGCATATCTCTCAGAAGCCGTTGTTACACGTCATGTTGTGGGCGCTCAATAGGAGCTACAGTACACTTGTCACACAAAAGTGAGTAAAAACCATCATTGTTAGACCTGGCATCTTTGGCGTGATTACCCCTATCTTTTTGCCTCTACCTCCTGTATTTTTGATGCTGTGCTGGATTTCGTTTTTGCTGGTTTAGATGCTTTGGACACTCTGCCACTGCTGATCAGTGCCAGAGTGTAAGTGCTCCCTATGTAAAATGTTATCATGATTGGATATACATGTTTGGCATATTTGCATCACCATGAAGTCCCTAGTAAAGTGCACTTGGTGTGCCAGGGCTGGTGATGGCAAATGCTACCAGTGGGCCTGCAGCGCTGATTGTGCCACCCACAGGAGTAGCTCTAAAATGGTGTCTCAGGCCTGCCACTGCAGTGCCTATGGGCAGTTTAGAAACTGCCATGTCCTCCTGGTCAGTGTCCCCACTGACCAGGCCTAAACCTTCCCTTTTTGTGCACATCAGTCACCCCTATGGAAGGCCCAAGGTACGCCCCTGGGCAGGGTGCAGTGTATGTGAAAGGTAGAGCATGTACTAGTGCAGGTGACATGCTCTGGTAGTGAATTACAGCCATTTTCGTTTTTCACTATTGTAAGGCTATCTTGCTCCATAGGTTAACATGGGGGATGCTGGCTACAGTGGTTAACAGCATGTCTTCCCATAGGAACAAGATAGGACATAAGTATCTAGTATCCCTGAACTCAGAATTTAATAACACATCTTTTAGGAAAGGTGGTTTTTAAATCTTGTGTTTGAGAACAGCACTTTTAGAAAGTTGCTGTTCTCTTGTCTGACCCTTCTGTGTGCCTGGGCCTGTTTGTGTATTGACTGCCTGGTTTGTGAGTGACAGGGGCTGGGGAATTCCCCAGGAGGCTGGATGAGTCAGCACTAGGCTGAATGAATGCATTGCAACCTGAGTGGTGGGAGGAGTTAGCAGCACCTGGGCCTGAATAGGGCTTTGCCTGCCTAGCACAATGCTGGCTCCACCTCCTGCTGGGCGGCTGAGGACCCTGCCCCTCACTCTGAAAGGAAAGATGCAGCCAGCACAACAAAGTGCTCAGGATCCACCCAGAACTGGTTCAGACCGGGCTCAGGGCCCACATGCACAGAGAGAACAAAGACTTTAGGGGTATAAGTACAGGACCCCTGACAACAGAAAATTAGATCATCCTGGAATCAAGAAGGAACCTCTGCCAAGGAGAAAGCTGAAACTGAAGAAGGAAGACTGTCCTGCTGTTGCTCTGCTGGACTGACCTGTTGCTTTGCTGCCAAGGAGAGGGGAAGGACTTTGCTGTGAGCTGTGTCCCCTGTCTTGAAGGAATCTCCAAGGGCCTGAGAAGAGCTGGCTCCCTGTTTTTGAAGTCCCAGGAACAAAAGGACTTCACCCCCAGTTTCCCTGAACTCTGCTGAGAGAGTTCTGTCCTTCCTAGAGTGCTTGATCCAGTTGTGGGGCCTCTGGAAGTTGTACCTGAGCTGGGAAGCTTGAAACTAAGCTTGAGAGACTTTTGAATCTGAAAAGTGTCACAACGCTCGCTTGCGGAGCGCATCCCCGACAGTGCGAGAAGTTTCCCGCCGCTACGAAGGTCGAGATCGTCGCAGCGCCTGACGCCGCTGCCAGAGCCGTCGCATCCTTCGTTTGCGGGACGCACCAGACCGGTGCGGGAGAATCGAACATCGCTGCGAGTGTCGTCGCAGAGCCTGTCGTCGCTGGGTGAGATCACCGCACCGCTTGCTTGCGGACCGCATCACGTCGCTGCGAGCATCGTCGCAGAACCATCGCATCGAGGAGCTGCGAGAGAGAGGATCACCACTGGACCGCGCATCGTCGCCCCGGAGATCGTCGCAGCCCCTACGAGATCATCGCATCGTGCCTTTGCGAGAACAGACTTCATACGGAACCTACGCACCGGAATCCATACAAGTGGCCTTCCTCCCCCTACAGACCGGATTCGTCGCAACACGCCCGCTGCTGCAGCGGGGCTGTCGCATCGCCTCCCCAGGGTCTCAGGAGCAACGCATCGCTTGTTTTCCACCGCACCAGCTTCCTGCTTGTGGAACTTTGTTGCATCTAAAAGGTACTGTGAGTAAACGTGACGCAACTGTGAACTTTTCACACATCGGTGGATTATTTGATCGCAACTTAAAGAACTTTGATTACAACCTTAAGAACTCTTTTGAAACCATATTCTTGAACTGTGTATGTTGGATTTTTGTCGTTTTGGTCTTGTGTAGTTTAGAATAAATATCTTTATTTTCCTAAACTGTTGTGGAATCCGTTTGTGGTGTTTTCACTGTCTTACTGTGAGTGTTGGTACAAATACTTTACGCATTGCCTCTGGTTAGCCTAGACTGCTCAGGCCAAGCTACCTAGAGGGTGAGCAGGGGTTATCTCAGAGGGTTATCTCCTTGCCCTGACTAGAAGCAAGGGTCCCTATTTGGACAGTGGCACCTACCTCTGCCAACTAGAGACCTCCAGTTCTAACAATCATAAATGCCTTTTGTAGAACACACACCATCGCCCCCAAATTCTGACAGAGTTGCATACATCTTCTTCATGCCCACAGTTTCATCATAGGCAAGAATTCAAGAAAGCCCAACAGGTACTGCTTGAGTGAGTGCTGGTCTGAATGTGAAGTTGAGAGTCATTTGGCTGCCGTCACTGACTGAATGTTTCTTTGATTCTTATGTTTTCCAGATAAAATCTGTCTTGGTCCTGAAGAGAATCCCACAAATTTAAGGGTTTCGAAACGCGTTGACCTTATTGTATTGACCTTATTGTATTTGATTCTGTGACTTAGTGTCTTCAAAAAGAAAAATTTTCTTTCCCAGCTTTTTTAGGCCAATTGTGGTTGTAAATATAAAGTATAAGATGGCCTAATCACTTAGGGTAATCAAAAGAAAAGCATCTTATTTTTTCCCTTAGAACCCTGAACTGTGAAATGATTTGATTCAGGGATTTTATCCCATTTTACCCTTACACACTTTAAACTAACCCCTTTTCCCTCCCTTTCTCACAACAATTGTCACTTTGTGTTTTCATTTTTGAATATGTGTGGTATAAATGACGTCGTATGATTTTGATGAATGAGTTTTGAATTTAATTGTTTAGGTTGTCTACCTTTGAATTGTTTGCACAGTCTTCCTAACACCCCCATGTATATTTTCACAAATTTGTCTTAACTATTGGAGTTCCCTTCACATCTTTATCGCAATAAATAAGTAGGATCACTTTAATTTGTGATACATCAATGTCGGATGTTTAAAAATTAAAAAGAAATAACCTAAAAAAATGTATTCAAAATAAATAAAAGATATGTTTGAGATACATTTCAAGACTGAAAGAGTGGTCTATTAAGTTGAGAACGAGGTGCTCAGCTTTATTGTTCTTTGAGAAAACAATCGAGCAGTATTGGCAATTGTTTCGTTGTTTATGAATGTACCATAGGCGAGTGAGCACATTTTTAGAAATCGTAAACATTATCATTAAATCAATGTGCAGGTGGTGTGCCTTGCGGTCATGACCATATCACATGTGTGTGCAAGATTCCCCGGCTCAGCCCATGATTCGTACATCCTGAGGAAAAGCATGGTGCCCCGGATGATGGCAAATCTGCTTCTCGAGTGTGCTTGGATTGTGGGTGAGTATGCCTAGTGATATGGTGTGCTGTGTGTGTGATCTGATGCCCTCCGCCTGTGCAACATTGCAATGTGTGTTTGTCATTCACAGGTAACTCTTGCATATCCCAGCCGTCCATGGCTGCTGAGCCCACTACGGAATCCTAGGACCCCGGCTGACGTCAGGTACAATGAGGCCCATGGCAGGACCCAACGTGTCATTGAGTGGACTTTTTACCTGCTCAAGTCAAGATTCCGCTGCCTTGATAGGACTGGAGGTGCACTGTCATACTTGCCTGGGAAGGCCTGAAAGATCATTGTGGCATGCTGTATGCTGCACAACATGGCCATTCTCAAGGGGATTCCCTGCTGCTGGATGATGGTGAAGACCCAAGGCCCCCACCTGTTCAGGGCCCCTGAGTCCAGTGATGAGGACAGTGGAGAGGAGGAAGGAGTCGACATGCGTCAACAGCTCATTACCCGCTACTTCACTTGAAGGTGGATGACGAGGTACGACTTGTCGGGCGTGATTGCTATTGTTGTGAAGGGCTAGGTGTGGATGGTACAGACAGGCACATGTTGAGTCACCTGTGTGTTGTAATGTGGCAGTGACATTTCACATGTGAACGTATACAGAACTCTGTTTGGTGACACTTGCGCCACATTTTGTTGTCTGCCTGTAGACTTATGTGGATATTTTGTGTAGTGGTAAGTCTGTGATGCCAAACTAACGTCAGTGACTGTTGTTCTGTTGTGTCTCCCTAGGTGCCTCGAAATTCTCCAGGACTACATATGGTACATCTTTTGGATACATCATGGACATTTTCAACACTGTAGATAGTGCCGCAAAAACCAAAGTGCACAAATTCAAGTGTGTAAGGTATATTATTTACAAAGTTGACATGTGAGGGATGCGGGCATATTTACATGAAGGTGGTGATGGAGCAGTGAGTTGACAGTCATGGTAGAGGAGATGCAGTGGGGAAGAGGGTTGCCATCAGGGCTGGCTCCGTGACTGGCGTGTGTCTGGTGCTTTGCCTCCAGAGACTGCCAGGTTCTTCTTTGGACCCCACCTTCATCGCTTTGGCGGGGGGGGGGGCTTGCTGCATAGCCAGCGGCGTCTGAGGACTCACCCCTCTCTGTGGCCGCAGGGAATGATGGTGCACTGTCTTCCTGCAGCACAACAGAGGGGGGAGGAGGTGTTGGTTGGGATGCAGGCCTGTCCATCAGTAAGGCCACTTGCTGGGCCATGAGGTCCACCATTTGTCCCATACGGGTGTCGATGGACCTCATCAGCAGGATGAGCTCACGCAATAGTTCATCAGATGGGTCACTTTGTCCCTGGACCTGTTCATATGCCCGATGACTCTGGTGAAGTAGTCCAGGGATGGTGTGCCAACCTCCTGAGGTCTGGGGGTGACCCTGGCCCTTCCACCAGGCCTGCTGCCACGTACCTGTTGCCTCACCACTGTGGCTCCACGCACACTCTCCCTGCCCTCCACAGTTGTTGTTGTGTCCTGGTCAGCCCCTGGGACAGGGAGGGTGCTGCAGGTGGTACTGGTGGTGGTGGTGGTGGTGGAGGTGGCAGCGATGGAGGCCCAGGCCGTGACTGCAGGGGTCTGCTGTGCTGTTGTTGTTGCAGCAGACATGGTGGGGGGCTGGATGGGGGGCTGGGACCTGTTGGGCCCTGTCACACCAGATGGGCCGGCCTGGAGCTCATCGTCCAAACTATCCTGGGCGTCTACATACGAGAGTCCATGTATCGGGGGTGGAGACTGGCTCTGATGGTCGTTGTTGTCCTCAACAGCAAGTTCTTTATCACCTGTGGATTAGATGGGGAATGTTCAGTGTTGGGCACTATGCAAGTATTCTGTAAGCTGCATGTCATCGACTGTCTGTACACTACACAAATGATAGATCTTCACTATTATTAATAATGGCAATACTGGACGTAACTACATGGTGCAGAGGAACATCAATTACTAGTACATGTCATGTATCGATGCATTACATACACTTGCTGCTGTGTGTAGTGCTACAGGTCTGCCTCCCTCAAACAGGCCTCCCAGGCAAGATGGCTACCTACCTGTTTGGTGAGGGTGAAAAGTGCAATGGCTTCCAGGTGCTCCTGGGTGGGAGGGAGTGATCCATGCTGCTGGGGTGTGGGACAGGGGGCATGGTGGTAGTAGTGGTACAGGCGTCCCATCCCCAATCAGATCTCCCAAGCAAGATGGCTACCTACCTGTTAGGTGAGGGTGAACAGTGCAATGGCTGACACATGCTCCTGGGTAGGGGACAGCTCCATCTTGGTAGGCTGTGGGACAGAGGGCATGGTGGGAGTAGTGGTATAGGCCTCCCTCCCCAAACAGGCCTCCCAGGTAAGATGGCTACCTACCTGTTAGGTGAGGGTGAACAGTGCAATGGCTTACACATGCTCCTCCGTAGGGGACAGCTCCATCTTGGTAGGCTCTGGGACAGGGATCATAGTGTGAGTAGTAGCACAGACCTTCCTCCCTCAAACAGGCCTCCCAGTCAAGATGGCTACCTACCTGTTAGGTGAAGGTGAACAGTGCAATTACTGACACATGCTCCTGGGTAGGGGGCGGCTCCATCTTGGTAGGCTGTGGGACAGGGGGCATGGTGGGAGTAGTGGTACAGGCCTCCTTCCCCGAAACAGGCCTCCCAGGTACCTGTTAGGTGAGGGTGAACAGTACAATGGCTGACACATGCTCCTGGGTTGGGGACGGCTCCATCTTGGTGGGCTGTGGGACAGGGGGCATGGTGGGAGTAGTGGTACGGGCCTCCCTCCCCAAAACAGACCTCCCAGGCAAGATTGATACCTACCTGTTAGGTGAGGGTGTGCAGTGCAATGGCTTCCAGCTGCTCCTGGGTGGGTGGGAGTGCTCCATGCTGCTGGGGTGTGGGACGAGGGCATGGTGGGAGTAGTGGTACAGGCCTACCACCCCCAATCAATCTTCCCAAGCAAGATGGCTACCTACCTGCTAGGTGAGGGTGAACAGTGCAATGGCTGACACATGCTCCTGGGTAGGGTACGGCTCCATCTTGGTAGGCTGTGGGACAGGGGGCACGGTGGGAGTAGTGGCACAGGCCTCCCTCCCCCAAACAGACCTCCCAGGCAAGATGGATACCTACCTTTTAGGTGAGGGTGTACAGTGCAATGGCTTCCAGGTGCTCCTGGGTGGGAGGGAATGCTCCATCTTGGTAGGCTGTGGGACAGGGGGCATGGTGGGAGTAGTGGTACAGGCCTCCCTCCCCAAAACAGGCCTCCCAGGCAAGATGGCTACCTACCTGTTATGTAAGGGTGAACAGTGCAATAGCTGAAACATGCTCCTTGGTAGGGGACGGGTCCATCTTGGTAGGCTGTGGGACAGGGGACATGATGGGAGTAGTAGTACATGCCTTCCTCCCCCAAATAGGCCTCCCAGGCAAGATGGCTACCTACCTGTTATGTGAGTGTGAACAGTGCGATGGCTGACACATGCTCCTGGGTAGGGGACGGCTCCATCTTGGTAGGCTGTGGGACAGGGGGCATGGTGGGAGTAGTGGTACAGGCCTCCCTCCCCAAACAGGCCTCCCAGGCAAGATGGCTACCTACCTGTTAGGTGAGGGTGAACAGTGCAATGGTTGACACATGCTCCTAGGTAGGGGATGGCTCCATCTTGGTAGGCTGTGGGACTGGGGGCATGGTGGGAGTAGTGGTACATGCCTCCCTCCCCCAAATAGGCCTCCCAGGCAAGATGGCTACCTACCTGTTAAGTGAGGGTGAACAGTGCAATGGATGACACATACTCCTGGGTAGGGGATGGCTCCATCTTGGTAGGCTGTGGGACAGGGGGCATCGTGGGAGTAGTGGTACAGGCCTCCCACCCCCAAACAGACCTCCCAGGCAAGATGGATACCTACCTGTTATGTGAAGGTGAACATTGCGATGGTGTTTGGGTTGTGCAAGGAAGTACTTATCTGTGTGTTGTTTAACATTAGTTTGTACTTACCAGCCTCCACTCCCCCGGATACATACTCCTATGAGACTCTCAGGATGCAGGATGGCAAGCACCTTCTCCTCCCATGGTGTGAATGTTTTCTGTGGGATGGGAGGGCCACTGCCAGTCCGGTTAGCCAGCTCCCAGTTCTTGCTCCTCCTTTCTTTGACAACCCTCTTGAGATCATGCCACCGCTTCATGATCTCCTTCTTGGGACGCGGGGTTGTCCCTACTGCATTGATCCATTGAACTATCCTTTCCCACATCCGTGTCCTTGTGGCTAATGGGGTCTGTTGGACCAGGCTACCAAACAGTTGTGGTTCCACTCTCACTATCTCGTTTACCATGACTGTCAACTCACTCTCTGCAAATTTGGGCATTTTCTGTGCTGCCATGGTGCGTGGTGTTTGGAGTGTTTGTGGGTGCAGGGGTGTGTGTGGTGTTGATGTGTGAGGTGTGTTGTGTGCTGGGGGATAGTTGGTGATGGTGTGATGGTGGTAGTGGTGGTGGTGGTGGTGTGTGTGCTGTGTTCTTTTGCCTCTCCTGTCAGATCTGGTGTATGCCCTTCTCTTCTGGAGTGTTGCAAAGGATTGTGGTCAGGGAAGGGGCTGGTTTTATGCTCAGCTGTGTGGGTGTGTCCAGATGGGATTTTGATGTCAGGTGTGTCGTGGGTGTTGTCCATGGAATTGTATCTTTTGTTGGGGATTTGTTTTTTCATTGTTATGTGTTTTGTGTATTTGTACGGTATGGATACTTTACTTTGTGCAAAGTTAGGCATTATTGCGGTGTTTTGGCATCGTCCGCCATGTTTTTCATGTTCCGTTCGCAGCGGTGGCTATGCTGCAGCTCTTCCGCTGTCTCTCCTATTCACTCCTGTGTGCGACCGCGGCAGTTGGAAACAGCGGATCGTACCGCAGGACCATCGGGGATATCCTAATTTCCCGTGTGGTGTCTCCGCTTTGCTTGCCGCGGGTAGTAGCTTTTCCACTGCGTTTCCGACTCCGCTGTCGTTTTTTGAATGGTTTTGGTTTGCCCGCTACCGCCGCGGTTCTTTTTTTGGGCGGTTGATCCTAATTTGACCGCCAGTTTATCCACGGTACCGGCGGGCGGTTGCTTCCCGCCTCCATGGTGGTCGGGGTGGTTTTCAGCCCACTATCCTAATGGGGCCCTATAAAGTATCCGCCGTCCCTGGCAGTGCCACCAATAAAGCAGAGATACCGGTGTTGGGACATGACTTTTCTGCCTTTAAATCAACTAACAGGGCCATATTTGCGCTTCATGTGCAAGGTCTATTTTTTTAAATCCCTCAGTATGGGACCTTTTCCAGCTGCTACTGTACAGAATCCCCCATACCCTTTGAACAAGAGTGGCGACACACTTTGTGTTTGCGGGGGCAGTCTAGTGGCTAGTAACCCACCTTGTGGCGCTTCAGTTGTTCCACTCCTACCGACTTGCTTAGAAACTACCCTAACTTTTGGTGAAATTTCCCTCTATTTGTTTTCTAGTGGATTTGTACCAGATAAACCAGGCGCTTGGCTCTCAGTATTTAATTGTTCACAGCTGATTTTATTCATAGATACTGCCATGTTGTGGTAGCAATACAAAATACATTTCGATGTTATCAAGCCAGCCAGGTCCTCCCTGGACTGGAAACCAGACAGGTTTCATCGGCCAGTCAGGTTTTGCATTTGTCACCCCGAGTGGGACGTGAGTCCCGTGCACTCCACACCACTGGAGTCAAGCTATCCTGGCTGATGACGGCTTATAGCCAGAAACCGGTCCTAGGATGCTTGATTCCAGTCCAGGAAAGACATGGCTTGGCAGTTCGGGCTGGACTGCTCCCATGAGGCACAGGGTCAAGGCTGATTTGCATATGGCCATGTCTGAACTGGGGTGGTGTGGAGTGCAAAATAAGATGGATTTAGGCCCAGATCTCTGTACTGGGGTGAATGCATGACATTGTTCTGCATTATGTCCATCAACTGTTGTTTTTGCATTTGTCACCCCGAGTGGGACGGGTATGCTCAGACATGAGTCCCGTGCTCTCCACACCCCTGGAGTCAAGCTATCCTGGCTAATGCCGCCTGATAGCCAGAAACCGGTCCTAGGATGCTTGATTCAGGTCCAGGGAAGATATGGCTCGGCAGTTCGGGCTGGACAGTTCCCATGAGGCACAGGGTCAAGGCTGATTTGCATATGGCCATGTCTGAACTGGGGTGGCGTGGAGTGCAAAAAAACAATGGATTTAGGCCCAGATCTCAGTACTGGGGTGAATGTATGACATTGTTCTGCATTCTGTCCATCAACTGTTGTTTTTGCATTTGTCAGCCCGAGTGGGACGGGTATGCTCAGACATGAGTCCCGTGCTCTCCCCACCCCTGGAGTCAAGCTATCCTGGCTAATGCCGCCTGATAGCCAGAAACCGGTCCTAGGATGCTTAATTCTGGTCCAGGGAAGACATGGCTTGGCAGTTTGGGCTGGACTGTCCCCATGAGGCACAGGGTCAAGGCTGATTTGCATATGGCCATGTCTGAACTGGGGTGGTGTGGAGTGCAAAAAAACAATGGATTTAGGCCCAGATCTCTGTACTGGGGTGAATGTATAACATTGTTCTGCATTCTGTCCATCAACTGTTGTTTTTGCATTTGTCACCCCGAGTGGGACGGGTATGCTCAGATGTGAGTCCCGTGCTCTCCACACCACTGGAGTGAAGCTATCCTGGCTGATGACGGCTGATAGCCAGAAACTGGTCCTAGGATGCTTGATTCCGGTCCAGGGATGATATGGCTTGGCAGTTCGGGCTGGAATGTTCCCATGAGGCACAGGGTCAAGGCTGATTTGCATATGGCCATGTCTGAACTGGGGAGGTGTGGAGTGCAAAAAAAATGATGGATTTAGGCTCAGATCTCTGTACTGGGGTGAATGTATGACATTGTTTTGCATTTTGTCCATCAACTGTTGTTTTTGCATTTGTCACCACGAGTGGGGCTGGTATGCTCAGACGTGAGTCCCGTGCTCTCCACACCACTGGAGTCAAGCTATCCTGGCTGATGACAGCTGATAGCCAGAAACCGGTCCTAGGATGCTTGATTCCGGTGCAGGGAAGACATGGCTTGGCAGTTCGGGCTGGACTGTTCCCATGAGGCACAGGGTGAAGGCTGATTTGCATATGGTAAATAGAGTGATCAACCCAGTAAACCTTTGGGGGCTTGGGTGAAAATATAGTAAAATGGGTAATATTGCCTCCAAAGGAGTTTGTTATCTTTGATTGAATTGACTTAACTATGAAACTGAGTCGGATACAGGTAACTTAATTGTCCTGACAAAAATTAGTTCCAGTTAATTTAAAAAAACATTCAAACACTTATAACTGATTAAACATGACAATACTTAACAATAAGACAAAAACAAATAGACATGTGTATAGGCAAAAAAGTGAATTTTATCAAAATTAGGTCACAAAGGGAAATATACAATGCAAAAGAAAGTATGCAAAACAGGAATACAGGATATATGTCTGAAAATAAATCAAGATCTCTGTAAAGCCTGTTAGCCGCCTATCCAAAATAAAGATTAGAAGGATTTCCTTTTGGATAAAGCTGAGAGTCGACGTTTCGGTCTTTATGGGCAACTCTTCAAGACCATCATCAGGACAGTAGATAGTAAAAATTGGAACTCCCTAATGAAAACAGAATAAAACAATTTGACTATGGTCTAATAGCTGATTTAAACATTCATTGTTGCACTATACACATTAACAAAACACATAAATAACCAATGAGAAGTTAAAAAACACAATATAAACATGGACAATAAGAACACAGTGAATATAACAAGCAAAAGCAGACTTATTTTACAGTGCATCAGTTCATTGCGCAATTCAATATATCAAAGAATTCTCAATCTGAACCAACTGATGTGTGCCCTGCCCCAATTAATAAATAAAGCAGGCAGTTGGGCTCTCATATACAACTTATAAGGAACATATTACTGACTTTCAATTGTATGACTTTCAGTTGTGTGGCTTATTTCGCTAGAAACTCAAATGCATGGCTTTCTAAATTCAGGATACATTGTTTCATTGTCATGAACCTGAGATCAAATGACAGGAGCTTATTGCACATGATGTTAACCTCATTGTGATTAACTATGACCAAACTGCGAGCGTAATGTTATCTGTACCTTAAATCGATAATTTGCTCCGTGTATTTAGAGAGATGCGCTATGTGTAGCAGAATCAGCGTTGTATCTGTGGACATTGAAAAAAGGGGGGATGTATCAATACCCACTTTTACCCTTTAACTAAGATTGTACAGTATTTAAAGTAGTACCATTACCTATTTCAAGTAAAGGTTAGCTTTTGAAGCTTTATTGGTCGAATCTTGTACTCTCTTGCATGGAGGTCGCAAGGAAATTCCGAAACGTATAGATAAAGCACTCTATAGTAATGAAATGGGTGAGATAATTAGACCCATGGATAAACAGAGTTTTAAGCCTGGCAATATGATGCACAGATCGGGTGAATTTACCTTTTAGTGTATTTAGAGTAGCTAATAAGGCTCTCTTCATTAAGCTCACTCCTCGCACAAATGTCGACGAGCCCCCTCTGACAATGTTTATCCATGGGTCTAATTATCTCACCCATTTCATTACTATAGAGTGCTTTATCTATACGTTTCGGAATTTCCTTGCGACCCCCATGCAAGAGAGTACAAGATTCGACCAATAAAGCTTCAAAAGCGAACCTTTACTCGAAATAGGTAATGGTACTACTTTAAATACTGTACAATCTTAGTAAAAGGGTAAAAGTGGGTATTGATACATCCCCCCTTTTTTCAATGTCCACAGATACAACGCTGATTCTGCTACACATAGCGCATCTCTCTAAATACACGGAGCAAATTATCGATTTAAGGTACAGATAACATTACGCTCGCAGTTTGGTCATAGTTAATCACAATGAGGTTAACATCATGTGCAATAAGCTCCTGTCATTTGATCTCAGGTTCATGACAATGAAACAATGTATCCTGAATTTAGAAAGCCATGCATTTGAGTTTCTAGCGAAATAAGCCACACAACTGAAAGTCATACAATTGAAAGTCAGTAATATGTTCCTTATAAGTTGTATATGAGAGCCCAACTGCCTGCTTTATTTATTAATTGGGGCAGGGCACACATCAGTTGGTTCAGATTGAGAATTCTTTGATATATTGAATTGCGCAATGAACTGATGCACTGTAAAATAAGTCTGCTTTTGCTTGTTATATTCACTGTGTTCTTATTGTCCATGTTTATATTGTGTTTTTTAACTTCTCATTGGTTATTTATGTGTTTTGTTAATGTGTATAGTGCAACAATGAATGTTTAAATCAGCTTTTAGACCATAGTCAAATTGTTTTATTCTGTTTTCATTAGGGAGTTCCAATTTTTACTATCTACTGTCCTGATGATGGTCTTGAAGAGTTGCCCATAAAGACCGAAACGTCGACTCTCAGCTTTATCCAAAAGGAAATCCTTCTAATCTTTATTTTGGATAGGCGGCTAACAGGCTTTACAGAGATCTTGATTTATTTTCAGACATATATCCTGTATTCCTGTTTTGCATACTTTCTTTTGCATTGTATATTTCCCTTTGTGACCTAATTTTGATAAAATTCACTTTTTTGCCTATACACATGTCTATTTGTTTTTGTCTTATTGTTAAGTATTGTCATGTTTAATCAGTTATAAGTGTTTGAATGTTTTTTTAAATTAACTGGAACTAATTTTTGTCAGGACAATTAAGTTACCTGTATCCGACTCAGTTTCATAGTTAAGTCAATTCAATCAAAGATAACAAACTCCTTTGGAGGCAATATTACCTGATTTGCATATGGCCATGTCTGAACTGGGGTGGTGTGGAGTTCCAAAAAACGATGGATTTAGGCGCAGATCGATGTACTGGGGTGAATGTATGACATTGTTCTGCATTCTGTCCATCAACTGTTCTTTTTGCATTCGTCGTCCCGAGTGGCACGGGTGTGCTCAGACGTGAGTCCCGTGCTCTCCACACCACTGGAGTCAAGCTATCCTGGCTGATGACAGCTGATAGCCAGACAACGGTCCTAGTATGCTTGATTCCGGTCCAGGGAAGACATGGCTTAGCAGTTCGGGCTGGACTGTTCCAATGAGGCACAGGGTCAAGGCTGATTTGCATATGGCCATGCCTGAACTGGGGTTGTGTGGAGTGCAAAACAACGATGGATTTAGGCCCAGATCTCTGTACTGGGGTGAATGTATGACATAACTCTGCATTCTGTCCATCAACTGTTGTTTTTGAATTTGTCACCCAGAGTGGGAGGGGTATTCTCAGACGTTAGTCCTGTGCTCTCCACACCACTGGAGTCAAGCTATCCTGGCTGATGACAGCTGCTAGCCAGAAATCGGTCCTAGGATGCTTGATTCCGGTCCAGGGGAGACATTGCATGGCAGTTCTGGTTGGACTGTTCCCATGAGGCACAGGGTCAAGGCTGATTTGCATATGGCCATGTCTGAACTGCCGTGGGGTGGAGTGTAAAAAAAAGGATTTAGGCCCAGATCTCTGTACTGGGGTGAATGTATGACATTGTTCTGCATTCTGTCCATCAACTGTTGTTTTTGCATTTGACTGGAAGCACATTGTCCGCAAATATGAAGATCTTGTGCTCATCTGTGCCAAAAAGACCCCCCCTATGTCTGGATTTGAGTGAATGCATGCATTGTGCAAAAGGTTCTATGCTGAGCGCAAATAGTAAGGGGGATAATGAGAACCCCTGCCGGGTTCCCCGGGAAAGGTGGAAAGGTTCCGATGCGACCCCACCATTCAATAAGACCAGGGATCTCTGAGCAGAATAATTTGCCCAGATCATCTCAATGAAGGCCTCATTAAAACCAAAGCGACATAATGTATGAGTTAGAAAGCCCCAGGCAACTCGGTCATAGGCCTTCTCCGCGTCTAGTGAGAGAAGTACCGTAGGTATTGCCTTCTGCTGGGCAATTTCTATAAGATGGACCACCTTCCGAAGATTATCATGAGCTTGCCTCCCCTTGATGAAACCCACGTGGTCTGGCTGTACAAGCCCCGGCATAACATGTTCCAGGCGTGAGGCAAGTATTTTTGAGTATGACTTGACATCTAAGTGTAGGAGCGCTATAGACCTGTATGAGGTGCAACTAGTAGGTTCCCCCCCCCCGGTTTGGGGATAACAGAGATCAGAGCCTCTCCCATAGAGGAGGTAACCTCTGGCCTGTTGGCTATATCATTGAAGAGTAGCACAAGACGGGGAACAAATTCAGGTGCTAATGTACAATGGAAGTGGGAATTTAGGCCATCAGGGCAAGGGGCTTTGTGGAGCTTGAGGGAGTGGATCGCTTTTTTAACCTTTTCTGCAGATATGGGTAAATTTGAGTCCTCGTTAGAGGAGGGCGGGACCTGGGATAGGTCCAGAGCCCCTAGGTATTGGTCCTGAATCCATGGGTCCAACGAGTCTGCAGTACACAAAGAGTGGTAAAAGTCCCCTAAGGCTTTTGCTTTTCCTGTTTCGCTCAGGTGAGAGGTTCCCTTCCCATCTATTATGTGTTTAATGTAGTCCTTTTCCTGCCTCACTCGTAGTTGGCATGCTAAAAGGGACCCCAACGTGTTCCCTCCCTCGTAGCTGCAAGCTTGCAATCATAGAAGGTTCTTTTCTGCCCCGTTAGTGTAAATAGCCTGGAGCTTCCCCTTAACCTGGGTAATCTTATGAAGTGTTTGGGCTGAGTGATTGGATTTGTGGTCCGATTCAACCTTTCGGAGCTCCCCCTCAAGGAGAAGACGCTATCCCTTGCATTGTGCTTTGAGTGTGATGTCTAATCCAATGCACTTCCCCCAAATACCAGACTTGAAGGCGTCCCACTTATTAGCTAAGGAAGTTTGCGTCAGATCCTGGAGGTAAAAAATCTCTGTAATTGCCTTTCGCAATTCATCTCAAAGAATCCGGTCCCTACAAAGGAAATTGGGAAAATACCATCAGACGAGCCGGGAACGTGGACGGGCCATTCAATTACAAGCTCTAGGGGAGCGTGGTCAGAAGGCACATTGGGTGGAATTGGGAACCAGCTATCGAGTGAAGAAGGCACTGGCTAATGAATGCGTGATAAATTCTGGAGTATGTCCTATAGGAATGAGAGAAAAAGGAATAGTCCCGGGTCGTGGGTTGGACCTCCCTCCATATATCCACCATCCCCATTCTCTGGAAAGTTGCCTTAAGTGATTTGCTAAATACCCCTGCTGCTTTATGGCATTGTGTAGTTTCCAGGGCCGGATCCCATATCAGATTGAAGTCCCCTAGCAAAAAGATGTTGCCTCTGGGCGAAGCCCTCCAATAAAGCTAAAAAGGAGCTCAAGAAATCATGTTGCCCTGCGTTTAGAGCATAAATCAGGGCAATAGTGCACAATCTTCCTCTAATTTTGCTCCTAACCATCAAAACCTCCACTCCTTGTCTATTTTCGTGCTGTGATGGAGAAACAGGACAGAAGTCTGAAAAAGCAGTGCCACCCCATTATGTTTAGTGTGTGCGAAAGAGCGGAAGATCTGTGGGTAGGCCCTATGTTTTAATTGTTGTTCCTCTTTGCGCTGGAGGGGTTCTCTTGTAGTGCTGCTATTTTAATATGGTGGTCATTTAAAAATTTCCAGAAACGTTGCCTCTTGTTAGGGGGGTTGAAACTGTGACACTAAAACAAAATGAACAGTAACAAAGAAGGATCTGAACTTTGAGCTCGGAGGATCTCAAACAAAGAGGAGAACCTCATTTTGAGCTGTGCCTTGGGTGGACCAAATTCCGCCACCTGAGCCCATAGTGCATCTTCATAGGCACTAAAAAAAGAGATAAGAGCTAACAATAACTTTGAGTGTTGTGGACGGCGTGAATACCTCGAGTCTTCCCGCCCCACTGTTTCCGATGGAAAGTCAGAGTGTCCGAGGAGAGCCCAGCGGGCTCCCCATCGGTCAGACGTGAATCCTCAAGTGAAAGAAAATTTATGAACGACAACAAGCCTGGACCTCATTATCTCGCTTTGTTCTTGTTTTTTCTTCGCTGTTGAAGCCAGGGGCCCCACTTTGCTTCTTCGGGCCTGTCAACACCTCCACACCGCTCGATTCCGCCACCAGCGACATGGCTGGCAACTCAAGCTCCAGAATAGCCCACGACTCCTCAAGTTCCGTGCAGTGATAGTTCTTATTGTTGAGCGTGAAAGCAAAGCCAAAGGGGTAAGTCCAGCGGCATTTCACCTTGCAATCTCTTAAGGCTGCAGTGACAGGTCGGAACTACTGGCGTCGAGCAAGTGTGGCCTGTGCAACATCCTGGCAGAGCAAAGCTGTGGCGTTCTGGAATGACACTTCATTCTCTGGTCTGTTCATTTGTCACTTCAAATGCCCATGGCCTACATTGTAGGCAATGGGCCAGCCCATTTTAATAATGGGCTTACTTCACTCAGAATGACTGCCCTGAGCTTCTGCAAATTGTTCACATATGCCCAGAAATTCAAAGTATGATTTTTTAATTTTTTTATTCATTTAAATAATATCTTGAACTGCTGGCTAGGCAATTTTTTTTGTCTGCTATTAGCGTGCCCAGTTTGATGGTGATATATTTTCCATCCCTTTTATTTTGTTTCGAAATAGGTGTTACATGGTGTCATTTTAATGTTGTAGCTACCTGAGATTTGAGTACATCTATAGGTCATGATTTATTCTTATACAATTAAAATCCCTGTCTCTGACACAAAATGTACTCTTGTGGAAGCAACGGGGGTACCCTATGCACTCACAAATAGCAGATAACACCATATGTGACAATTAAGAAGCAAAGTACAAAGAAACAAAGTGACAGAAAAATCGTATGTCAGATCACTGGAGTCGGGTAAAGACTCACTAAGTGGGAAGCCAAAGAACCACGTACTCCTGGGTCACCGTGTTCCTCTATGGTTCATAGAGGAACACGGTGACCCGGGAGTACGCGGTTCTGTTGCACTCACATACTCCAGAATCTCGGCACTTTGGCTTCCCACTTAGTGTGTCTTTACCCGACTCCAGTGATCTGACATTACAAGATGCTATCCTAGAACCGAAATACAGTGCATTAAGATTTTGCATCTTGTTAACTACGATTTGAAGATTGCCTCACCCAGCAACTCCAATTCTAACCGATGCTCATTTCTGCAATATAGGGACAGTGTGGAAGTGACTTCCAAGGTCATTCTTTGCCAAGGTCACGGGCCCGGCTGGGTCGGAATTATCACCAGCTAAGCGACCTCCTAGTTTTGATACAGCCACATATAGCCCTGAGGATTCGCAATAGCAATGGAACACGTGTCGGCTGGCTGTCTTACACAATAAAGGACTCTATCTGACTACTCCCCCACTGGAGATTCCTATGAATTTTCTGTCACTTTGGGTCTTTGTACTTTGTTTCTTAATTGTCACATATTGTGTTATCTACTATTTGTGAGTGCATAGGGTACCCCCGTAGTTTCTTAAGGTTGGTAGTTCCCTCTACTAACTGTTGAGTGGTTTTAAGGGTTCTCCACTCACCCAGTTGCACCACCTATACACAGCGCGCGCAATACCAGTGCGTCCACTTTTGGCAGTGCACCCTTTGCATCTCTGACATCAAAAGCCTTTCTGAATTTTCTACTCTTGTGGAAGCAGGTACAGTTTTAACCACCGCCAGTAGTCCAGGATAATGCCCCTGCACATTTGTGAAGAGGAATTAGCCCTTTGTAAATGTGCAGCCATATGGGACGAAATTACTAATGCATTAATGAGTGTGTGAAGTAGTACTACAGTTACAGTATTATAGAAAGTGTGGACTGCCCCCGTCTGCCGCAGGGTGCACTATTTGCCAGGACACCCCCTGCGTCAGTACATTAGTGAAAATCCGAGCAGCTGTTTAAAGCAGCCAATCGCTTTTCACAGTACAGGCAGCATCTGGCCTGCACTTCAAAGTGGAATAGAAATTCTCTTTAGAAAAGTGCATTGAGTGAAAGAAGCATCTAGTGGGAAGGTCTGGGGGTTCTTAGGAGTCCCTTCCCTTCCCCAAAGATATGCCCTGAAGGCAAGGGGCACACTGATAGTGCATCACCTCTTAGTGGCACAAAGTCAGTGCACCTCCTGATAGCATCTGCATCTGCTCCCACAATACGGCACAGATACGACCGCCAGACTTGGGCAGGTGGTCCACCCTCTGCCGTATTACGACTGTTAAAGTCGGAGGGGTGGTGGACCGCCGGCTGAGCCAGGGTGGTGGTGGCACAGGAGCAGAGCTCTGCCATGAAAAGGCTGGTAGTGCAGAAACAAATGGGTCCTGCAGGGCCCTCATGCCACCCACCCACTGTGGGCATACATTCAGGGGTCACAACATGTGTCCTCCTGTCTGTATTCACACAAAGTTCCAGCACGGCATGGACGTCACTGTCCATGCCGTGCTGGAACCTTATGGCCATTCCCATTGCGGTGCCTGTTTTCAAGGCACCGCCATGGGAAAGGCCAAAGGACCGCCAACCGTATAACGAACGAGCTGTATTTTTACAACTCGTAATACGGCGAGCAGTCCATGCGCGGGTTGGGGCAGCGGAGCCAGTGCGGTTGCACCAAACTCGCAATCAGGCCCAAAGTATTTTCCTCAATTGTATAAAGCCACTCCCGCATCGAAATGAAGGAATGCTCCCTTAAGAGATATATGCGTGCAAGCACTATATTACAGAAATAGCTGCACAAGTCTCAGCAATCTTTTCTGCCTCTTGGGTGCAAAAAGCAACAACATATACCTGTTGTGCTTTAGGTAATATGGCCCAGGAGTGCTATGTCACATAATCGTAAATGCTTTTGTTAATTGGACTTAAAATTAACAACTCTTCATCAGTAAAAGTGCAAAAAGGGTAAATTTCTTTCTATTTGCACTACTTGTATCTGAATGTTCCCTAAATATTCTCATTTTAGGGACCAGATTCACAAATATTTGGCTGTGAGTAGGTGTGACTTGCTCGGGGAACATCACTTACAACGCATTTTTTACAACGCACTACCATTACATCGCAACCATTACAACGCATACCATTACAACGCATTGCGCTGGGGGGCGCTCTAGGATAGGGAATATATTTAATTTACTATCCACCACCTTCCCTGCTATCCACGGGGACTGGAGTTGGAATAGTAAATTAAATAATTCACTATCCAGCGCCTAAAAGCATTATGCGTTGTAATGGACTGCGTGGTAAAAACCGCGTTGTAAAGGCATGCGATGTAAAAGCATGCGTTGTAGTGACACCAATCCGACTTGCTCTTGTAGCATTCCTGTTTTACTTCTGGAATTCAGATACAAGCCAAGAGCACCCCTATTCTACTCCTGGGTTAATTCTGGAATTCTGGAGTAAACCAAGAGTACTACAACAGTAAGCCACAACAATGCAAAGCCAAATCTTTGAGACAATGACCCGAGGTGTTTTGGTGCTAGGTCAAAAAGGCATTTAAGACTAGGTGAAGCAGTACTCATTAAGTACTACTTTGCATACTCATAAACGCCTTTGTGAATAGGCCCCATATGATCCCACCCTTATATGTATGTAACAGGTATTTTGGGATAGAGTATTAAACAATTAATTGGGAGGGTCCAATTGTCAAAAGACAAATGATGTAGTGTCAATACACCTGGGGTCACTTCCGTTTCGCTTTTCAACACCATCCGTCTTACACTTGCAGGTGGGACTTCTGCTATCAGGAGTATCAACGATGGTCGGAGTTAAAAGTTGAACTTCAACCGACTGTTCACACATCCTAACTTGTGTGGCTTTGGCATGTAAATCCTCACATTACATTCACACCGTTTTTATGGGTTGTTTTTTTGCCAGTAAAATATAGGTTTCACATGGCACAGGCAAAAAGCTGAACATGTCATAAGTAAAACCATTTATTGACATGGCGGTCTTGGCTGTTCTGCTCCCTAGAGGAGCACACAACACTTCAGAAAAGGTAAAGCAACATAAAATCTGATGAAAATTATGAGGTGACAATCATTTTTGTAAACTTGATCTGCTAGAGCTAGGTTTCAAGCAACTAACGCAATACATTCTGACATCCAGAACTGAGAATCATTGCATTTTCCAAATACATCACCTGATCAGGTTGCAAAGCTATTTAAATTGTGCTGTAAAAATAAATAAGGGTAAAACACCTAAGCACTGTTAGTATTTCAATGCAGTGATGTGAAAGTAAGACTTCAGAAGGAAGGGCAAGTTTACGTCATGTATTTAATCCATAGGAAGACATTTAATTCTTAGAAACAAGGAGCCTGTAATACCGTCTCCTTCTTCCACTCATGAGTGAATAATACCCTACAACAAATGCTCATGTAAACAAGCATTGTGCGTCCTACGTTTGCCTGTCATAACACATATAACCAGTCAATACAGGTACTTAGTTGTAACTTGGCACAGTGCATCTAACAGATATACACTACGAGTTTTTTAAATCTTGGTGTGACAGCTAACAAGAATTTGTGGCAGAATACAGATTACGAATTTTGTAGGACCCTGCACTTTAGTTGTTTTTTTTCAGGACACATTTTACTGGCAAAAAGCATGCAAAATGTATTCATGGAAAAGACATCAGATTGAGAGAAAAGTGTGTGGAAATTGGTGCACATAGACCAATTTCCAATTACGGCCATTCGAGAGCCACTTCCGAGGGTCAAAACTAGCACAGCTGCCAAGGTTTCAGATTGCCATGTGTGACATTTTTATAATTTCAGTGTTATTATGAGTGACATTTCAACGAGTATGATTGACACTTTCTCGCAAGCAAAACAAAACAATTAAGACGAGAGAAACATATACACATTGCAAATGACAACCATTTACTCAATGAGAAACCATGTACTAGTTCCTCAGCGCACCCCTGCTCCCTTTTTTGCAGGAGTGAAATGTCTGGCAGGCGCTACTGCGCTGTGTGAAATGGACATCAGTGAAGTTTGAATGGGAGCATCTGAAGGCTGTGAAAGGCCTAGCCTAGGAAGTGCTACTGTGCACACTCCAACTGAGCGACAAAGAGGCAACATGAGATGGATTAACTGACTCTGGGGCACAGATACAGAGAGATAGGCAAGGGGGCATAAAGACATGGGCAGACTGCCACTACAACTTAATGCAGAAATGGGTAGAAAGCCAGAGGAAACTTGCACCAAAACATAGGGGCACATAAATGGGACAGCTTAGCATCACTCCAGGCTAGGCCTCTCTCCTGCATCTGGGACCCAGCCCCAACAGGATGTGTGAGGCTCCAACAACTGCAACAATGCACTGGTGCCTAGTGATGTCGAGCGGGCAACAGGAAAACAAAATACAGTTTGCAAAACAATGTCGTCCCCCCCCCTCTCCCGCTGCCGGTAAAATCAATCTCAGGACTCTGGCCGGCGCCTCTGTGTGATGCGAGTAACTAGCATGACCTGGCCACCCCAACAGCACAGTGAGAGGCCGGAGGGAGTCCCAACAACATCATGATAGTCGGCGTGGATCCACCAATGTGCCTAATAGCGCGCTCATTGGAAAATATGTAATTAACACACACTGACAGACACTCGTAACACTGCAGCGTGCTCCCAGCGCGGTACCGCCCACCTCAGTAGTAACTTAACTTTCAGGCTGTCTGTCTCCCCTCTCATGAAATGGACACACTGTTGAAGTTGTGAGTGATGCCATTGTCACGTGAACTATGGGGCAGTGAATGCTTAGCAGCCATAAGTCCTACCGCAAGCGGTCTAGCCTGCGTGTGCCTGCTAAATGTATTGAGGGCAGCATTGCGCAGAGTAGTTGTGTCAGCCCATTATAGTCTGTCCAATGCCATGCTTAATTTGAACTGGCGCTGCCTCAGAGCAGTGCCTTCCTGGCTAGCACGGTACCGAAGCGCAGCCTGGGTTGACCCTGGCTTGAACTCAACTACTGTGAGCAGCTGCAGGCTGTGACTGAGCTGTTTTGTCCACTTACAGGCTCAGAATGAAAATGTGCACAGCCTCTAAAAAGTATACATTTCGAGATACCTGAGTGAGGCAAGGACCGGTATAGGCCTCCAGCCGCGACGACTCCCCAGGCAGCGAGTGTGGTTCAGGATTCCACTCGCACGGCAAAGAGGCCCCAGTTCAGTTCAGGCTGCTGAGGCACACCACTACTCTGGCACCGGCCGATGTCGGAGGTCAGCAAGGTCAAAGGCCTGTCAGTCAGTGACTAAGAGCCACGTCACGGAGATTCACTATGCAGCGGCAGTAGAGCGGCAGATTTGTAACATTGTAGCACTCTCAGCCAGAGCTGAGCACACAAAGGTCATTAACAGTTAACTGTGTATTAACTAAGTCAGAGCTGCTGGCAAGTCTTCCGGGAGCAGCAGAGCCCGCGTACAGGTTGGTACACAGAGGCACCTGCGGCGGGCGCTTGCACCCTGGCAATGCTAGTTTCAGAGTGGCATTAAATGCGTGACAATGCATTTCAGTGCGGTGATGCGGAACACCACACTGAAATGCATTAGAGTCACACCTGAGGCGTGACACTTGACAGGACTGAACTAGTAATGGTGTGGTAATACTGCGGGCTGCAATTACCATAATTAGTGGTATGGGTACATTTGGGTTTTTTATTGCTACATCAGTTTCTTGTGAGACTCATCAGTCCCTAAATGACTTATGGTTTGATTACTTACATGCAATCTTTGTTATCTTTGTTACTTGGAATTCTAGACTTTTTTTGTTGCAGTCCTAATATCCAGAGATTTGACTTGTTAAGCACAAAATAAACATCTGTCCTACTCCTAACCCCAACTAAATACCTTAAACTCAAGGCATGGTTTAGAGTTTGTAGGACAGGGTACTTGATGCTGTAAACAGTAGGCTAAACTCTTGGTACTCCTGCTCAGTTATAAGTTTGGTGCACCGTTAACTTTCAGATGGATGGTGTGCACTTTCTTACATAGCTGTATGAAAGTTTACTCCAAAGGCCCAAGTGGTTGTTTGAATAATACTCTCCGTACTAATCTTGTTTGTAGCATATGTCAAACTTGTTTCTCCAGTTTTCTCTTGGACACAAAAGAAAAGTAAACAATATTCTCCAGATTGTCTTTTCAATTTTTTTTTTTGTTTCCATTCCTTATAAACCAATATTTCCCTGTTATTTCCTGTATATCTGTTAACATGCCAATCCCCAATGTATTACGAGTGTTTTGCCCTTCTTCACAGGCTTATCCAAAAAATGTACATAACACAAAAATATATACACTTCTGTGAGGGTCTAACAGCGTTGGGGGAAGCAGCTACTGTCAGTCAAAGATCCAGGTCCTAAGGGTCTTCCTGAAGATGTGCAGGGTGGGGGTGTAGGAGAGTAGGGTCTGCAATCCTATGATCACCCAGATTTTTTGCTTTTGTTTCACTGGTTTACGACTTTCTCTGGCTGTGGGCCTGCTGATCAGACTCACAGCCTGGCTGTTCTCTTTCTAAATTACGAAATGTACCCTAGGTGCATTTACCAATTGGTACTGGGCCACCTTATCAGACCCCGTAACGCAGGGCATAGGGGTACCCAGGGCCGCCAGGGGCTGAAGCATGTATTATGCCACCCCTGGCTGGCCTCCTAAATTTGACACAACTGGCTGCACGACAGCTGGGGCGAAGCCGTGTAACCACCCTTCGCTGTAGGTATAGTAGCTCTATATCTAACCATACAATGGACACCCGAGTTCCTATCAGTCACTCCTATGGCAGGCCTTGACAATCCTGAAGGCAGAGTGCGTGGGCTCGTGTGAGCTAGGTTCAGGCCCGAGCCGAGCCCGGTTGCAGCTTGCGGAATCAAGACCCAATAGCTGTTCCATGATAACGCGTACCATATCGGTAACTCCGGTGTCGCGTTATCAAGGCATGTCGAGTAAGGTGTCATACGAATCGGGGTGCTGCCCTCTCACCAATTCTGGCGATGAGGTTAGCATCCCGCCCTTCTAGAGGGACACGACATGTACGTAACTGTGAACCCCGGTTAAAGTTAACTGAAGCCTCAGCTCCACAAAATGGATGCTGCCACCACAGACACGAGTCTGACCTCCTGCTGCTGGGAGTCCTTCCAGCGAGGAGCACTTGGACAAAGGGTTTCCTGTCGAGGGCGCTGTTCGCACCGTCCCAGACAGGGTTTGTGTATTCTGGGTAGGTAGGGCTTTGGCGAGAAGGTGACTGCGAAGTGGCACCCCGGTGCTCACTACGCATCTGCCGGTTAGAACCAGTTCCAGGGGCGACAGCCCTGGCCTGGGGAAAGTCCGGCAGGGGAGAGGGGTGTAACTACCCCCCTTCCTGGTCCCACCCTTAGGGCAGGACCTAGTCATGTACCCACCCCTTTCTTTAGCATAAAGACCGGAGCGGGGACCCTTCCAAATTAGATCATCTTTGATTCAAGAACTACTTTCTACGAAAGGACATTCAAGACTCTTCTCAAGATTTCTCCCTTGTGACTAAGGAGTAGTCACCCCGCATCAGCGGGCACCAACTAAGAACTCTGCGGGTTGCTGTAAGTCCTTCCTCAAGGAATCCGACGGCCCAGCTCGACGAGAACCGGCTTCCCTGGCACCTCTGACCTCTACCCACGTCATCAGCTCAGCTGTGATCTGTGGGTGCGACGAGACCTCGAGGGACCGGCCATCATCAGAACCTGCACGCTCTTAAAAACCAGCACGACCATCGAGGTAACTCTCTGGTGAGTGCTCTGGGGTCCGAGAAGCCCCGACCCTGAGCCGCTCCAGCACCGAAGTGCAGTCTCCCAGCATCTCCACGATCTGCGTGGGGCCCTTCTGCTCGCTGCTCAGCACGTTGTCTGGTCACTAGCCGCTGGCTTGTGTCCTTCTGTGACGACATCCGAGAATCCGTACTGCTGGTCTGGTTGCTCCAGACTGGCCCTTGCTTCCATCTTTGCGAGAAGCACCCCGGACCCTCCTGGTCCACTCAAGACGCCCTCTTAGGCCCACCACGTGGCCCTGAGAACTGCCAAGGCTTGTTGCCCCATCCTGGGCCCAGCGACGCCGACAGCATCATCCTTCGTGGGACAGCTCGCACCTCCACCGTGGTCGCCGACAACGCCTCCTGGTCCGTGAGACTGCAGAGCCTAGCGTCGCCCACTCACCTGGTCGAGGTGACGGCCAACCGGTGCCTTCCTGGTACCCTCTGACTACTGGCTAGTAGTACGAACTTGGTCCCCTCTGCTTTCAGGTTTCTTCAATCTCCGATCCAGGCTTGGATCTCTACGAACTATTCAGCACTGGTCGCCGGCCAGCAACTCCTTTTCTTCCGGCTCCTGGCTCGTCAGCGAAGACCCCGACGCCTGTAAGACTTGTGCAGCCGCAGCCCTCGTGGCTAGGTAACTCGGCATTTCGGTGCCTGCATAGCCTCCTTACTCTAGGGTCCCGAGTCCCTCGCTTCCGACTTGCCTTATCGGGTCCGCCCGAGACCTTAATCTTTCCGTGTCCTCGGACACTTGTTTCTAAATTGTGCACTTGAAGTATTTGCTAAAGAGATTTGGTTTGTGCTTAGTACCCTGTCCTCATAAAGAGTACAGGGCTGTTGTGATTCTTAATAAATATACTGTTTATTTTCATAACACTTGTGTGGTGTCCTTTCACTGGGTGTTCAAGGGGTACATGTGTGGTAAACAGCTGGCTTAACACGCCCTCTTGAGTCTTTAGCCTTAGACTGCTCGTATCCACGCTACTAGGATAGCTGGTCTATAGGTTGACTTACAACCAAACACCATAAGGGTCGTTGGAACGATACATAGCGGTCGCTAGAATAGCGAACGTTGCATATCGGGCCAACTTCTCACATTGGTGAGCAGCGGTTGGGATTTGAGCTTGCTGTTGTTTTACCACACGTATCCTAAGAATATCTTGTTGAAAGATCGCACAAAGTACTGTTAGTACATATAACTAAAAGCTTAGAATACTCTGAGTTCTACTGAACCAGCTGTTGTAGCTCCTCAAGGCTTAGCACACCTTGGCTACAACTCTTAGCAAGGGTACAGTAGGTAAACACGTAGTGTAGGTAGGTGCATCACTTACACCACACTAGAACCAGTATGTCGGACAAAGGAGGAAACTCTGGGTCTCCCCTTGTGTCAGTTGACCCTCCACAGGTCATCCCTTCAGGATATACTGTGCTGAGCTTCAAGGAGTTAAGACGACTGTGTCACTCCAGGAAGATTCAGCAGGGGTCTAACCCCACAACGTCCTTTCTGATTGGTCTCTTGGAGACTTATGATGCCAGGAGAGCTGAGAAACTTCGTAGCTCTTCTAATCCAGAAGGAGACATGCCTCCCCTCGAGGGAACCCGAGACGATCCTGACCTCATTCACCTCGCAACCGAGAACGAGGATGTGGAGGAGGATGAGGATGAGGATCTCTCTGGGGATGAGGCAGATAAGGGACAGGTAGAAGTCGTCAGACTAAGCAGGTCCAACTTAAGCAAACATGATAGCGGTACTGGGGGACCCCTGGGGCCACTATCAGGTCAGCTTAACATTGGGAATGGACGAGCCCGATCTCTGTCAAGAGACTCTGGCGGATCCCTTCGAACCAATGGCTCTCACAACTCTTCTCAAAGAGGGATGACATCCCCTCAGAGGAGAGTGTACGAAGCTAAGGAAAGGGCAGCCAATCTGAGGATCGAAAGGGAAGAACTTGCCCTGGCCAAAGAAAGGCTTGCCTTTGCTAGAGAGCAACAGTTAAGTGGGGCAGTCCCCACTGGTGGCAGCAATGTACCTAGTAATAGGGAAAAGAGTTTCGATACGAAACACCTTGGTAAGATAGTGCCCCCCTTTAAACAAGGGGACGACATCCACAAATGGATTACTGCGTTGGAGAGGGCCTGCACTGTGCAGGGTGTTCCCCAGAGTCAGTGGGCAGCTATCTTGTGGCTCTCCTTTGAAGGAAAAGGAAGAGACAAGCTCCTCACCACAAGGGTGGAGGATGCTAACAATTACCAAATCTTGAAAAATACACTCATTGAAGGGTTCGGCCTAACCACTGAGCAGTACAGGGTGCTGTTCAGGGATACCCAGAAAACGCAGTCTCAAGATTGGTCTGATTTCGTCGATTGTGCCACTAAGGCTTTTGAGGGCTGGTTGCTGGGCAGTAAGGTTACTGATTATCAAGGATTGTATAATTTGATGATGAGAGAACAAATTTTAAACAATTGTCAGAACCAGTTGTTGCATCAGCATCTTGTCGACTCGGATCTGACCTCTCCCCAAGAATTGGGAAAGAAGGCAGACAGATGGGTTCGTACAAGAGTTAAGCAGAACCAGGGCCAGAATCAAGGTGGTCAGAAGAAAGCAGACCAGAAGGGTAAAGATTCAAAAGGGGAACAAAATGACCAGAAGTCTTCGACAGGTCCCCAACAACCCAAAGAGGGTGGGGGTCAGGCTCCCCAAAAGAAGAAAGAAGGCCAATCCAAAAGATGGTGCCAGTACTGTAAAAGTAAGTCTCACTGGTTTAGTGAGTGCACCAAGAAAGGAGGAGGGCAGACTCCTGCCACTGCAGCCCCTAAGGCACCTGTGCCCCCTAGTACAGTCAGCAGTGGTAGTGCACCTCCCAAGGGTTTAGTAGGGTTAACCCTGGGTTCTGAGGGGCGTGACAACTTAGTTGGCACACTCACTCAGGCTGTCCTTGTCAGTACAGGGGACGCAGACGTATCCCCTGACGTAAGCCCCAATACTTTGGGCAAATACCGACAGACGCCTTTCATAAATGGAAAGATGGCTCAGGCCTATAGGGACACTTGTGCCAGCGTCACCATGGTGACGCCTAACTTTGTGGACCCTGGACAGATCATGCCAGGTACAGAATTCCTGGTGACCAATGCAAGCAATGTCACTACCAATCACAGTATGGCAATTGTAGCTTTCTCCTGGGGAGGGGTAACTGGCCAAAAGAAGGTTGTAGTTAGTCCAGACCTCCCAGTGGATTGTTTGTTGGGCAATGATTTGGAGTCGTCACAATGGTCAGAAGTGGAGCACCGGACTCACATGGAAATGTTAGGGTTGCCAGCCCATGTGTTCGCTGTGACTAGGTCACAGGTCAGGAAATGCCCCACTGAACAGGTGCTGGATCCTGGAACAACGGACCAGACACCTCCCAAGAAAAAGAGCGGTAGGGTTAAGGCTGCGCCTTCCCCCTTGCCCCAGGTCGAGGATCAAGTCTCAGAGGAGGCTGACCTACAGGAATTGAGGGAAACTGAGCCAAGGGAATTCGAACTTGATCAAGTTGAATTCTTGGGTTCAGGGGGACCCTCAAGGGAAGACCTGGGGAAGGACAAGTTAGACTGCCCTTCTCTTGAACCCCTCAGACAGCAGGCTGCTGCTGAGGCTGCTGGGAACGCCACAGGTACCCACAAGGTATACTGGGAAGATGGACTCCTGTACACTGAGTCAAGAGACCCCAAGCCTGGCATGACCAGGAGGCTGGTTGTACCCTTGTCTCAGCGTGGTTTCCTACTTACCTTGGCCCACGAGATTCCCTTAGCAGGTCACTTAGGCCAGACGAAAACGTGGGACAGGCTTGTCTCACACTTTCACTGGCCTCACATGAACGAGGATACCAAGGAGTTTTGCCGCTCCTGTGTCACTTGCCAAGCCAGTGGTAAGTCAGGTGGCACGACAAAGGCCCCCCTTATACCAATGCCTGTGGTGGGGGTGCCCTTTGAACGGGTGGGGATCGACATCGTCGGTCCCATGGAACCACCTACAGCCTCAGGGCACAAGTTTATACTGGTGGTAGTGGATCATGCCACCAGGTATCCTGAAGCTATTCCCCTTAGGACCACTACAGCACCTGTTGTGGCAAGAGCCCTAGTTGGAGTATTCTCCAGAGTGGGCTTCCCTAAGGAGGTCGTCTCCGACAGAGGTGCAAACTTCATGTCGAGCTACTTAACTGCTATGTGGAAGGAATGTGGTGTTAACTACAAGTTCACTACACCCTATCACCCACAATGCAATGGGCTTGTTGAGAGATTCAACAGGACCCTAAAAGGGATGATTCATGGACTACCGGAAAAGCTTCGGCGTAGATGGGACGTCCTGATCCCCTGCCTCTTGTTCGCCTACAGAGAAGTCCCGCAGAAGGGGGTTGGCTACAGCCCTTTTGAACTTCTGTACGGGCATCCTGTAAGGGGACCCCTGTGTTTGGTGAAGGAAGGATGGGAGAGACCTCTCAAAAAGCCTGCAGCCAACATAGTGGACTATGTGCTTGGCCTCCGCTCGCGGATGGCTGAGTACATGGAAAAGGCATCTGAAAACCTTAAGGCCAGCCAAGAACTCCAAAAAACTTGGCATGACCAAAAGGCTGTCTTGACTGTTTACCAGCCCGGACAGAAGGTGTGGGTGTTGGAGCCAGTGGCCCCAGCAGCACTCAAGGACAAATGGTCCGGGCCCTACACCATCCTGGAGAAAAAGGGAGAGGACACCTACCTGGTCGACCTGGGAACTCCCCGGAGCCCCCACAGGGTGCTTCATGTCAACAGGCTAAAAGCATATGTCGACAGGAAGGACATGAGTTTGCTCATGGCCCTAGATGAGGGACAGGAAGAGGAGAGCGACCCTCTCCCCGACCTGCTCACTCAGAATCCTGACGATGGCTCGGTAGATGGTGTTGTCTTTTGTGGCAGCCTCTCCGAACATCAACAGAGCGACTGTAAACAGGTTCTTCAGTCGTTCAGGCATATGTTTTCTCTAACACCCAGTCAGACCGATTGGTGCACCCATGAGGTTGACACTGGTGACAGCTTGCCAGTCAAGAGTAAAATCTACAGGCAGCCTGATCACGTTAGAGACTGCATCAAAAGTGAAGTGCAGAAAATGTTGGAGTTGGGAGTCATTGAACCCTCGGATAGCCCTTGGGCTAGTCCCGTAGTTCTAGTGCCGAAACCTCACACCCAGGGTGGTAAGAGAGAGATGAGGTTTTGCGTAGACTACAGGGGTCTCAATGCAGTCACTAAGACTGACGCCCACCCAATACCAAGGGCAGACGAGCTTATCGATAGATTGGCTTCGGCCAACTACCTAAGTACGTTTGACCTGACAGCTGGGTATTGGCAAATCAGGTTAGCTGAGGACGCCAAGCCTAAAACCGCATTTTCGACCCCTGGTGGGCATTACCAGTTCGTGGTGATGCCCTTTGGTCTGAAAAATGCACCTGCCACCTTCCAACGGTTGGTGAATCAAGTCCTTACTGGGCTGGATGACTTCTGTGCGGCGTATCTTGACGATATTGCTGTCTTTAGCTCCACCTGGGAGGATCACCTGGTCCACCTGCGGAAGACGTTAGAGGCACTGCAAGCAGCAGGTCTCACTATCAAGGCCACCAAGTGCCAGATAGGGCAGACACAGGTTGTATACCTGGGCCACATTGTAGGTGGAGGTCAGGTTCAGCCACTGGAGAGCAAGATACAGTCAATCAGGGACTGGGCTCCTCCAACCACCCAGACTCAGGTTCGAGCTTTCTTGGGCCTGACTGGTTACTATAGGAAGTTTGTCAGGAACTATGGTTCAATTGTGACACCATTAAACGAACTGACAAGTAAGAAAATGCCAAAAAAGGTTCAGTGGACAGCGAGCTGTCAAAAAGCATTCGATGACCTAAAGCAGGCCATGTGCACGGCGCCTATCCTCAAGAGTCCGGACTACTCCAAACCATTCATTGTCCAAACAGATGCTTCTGAGTTGGGTGTGGGAGCTGTTCTTTCTCAACTGAATTTTGATGGTCAAGACCAGCCCATTGCTTTTATAAGCAGAAGGCTGACCCCTAGAGAGAAGAATTGGTCAGCTATTGAGAGGGAGGCCTTTGCTGTGGTTTGGGCCCTGAAGAAGCTGAGGCCATACCTGTTTGGTACTCACTTCAAGATTCAGACCGACCATAAGCCCCTCTTGTGGCTAAATCAGATGAAGGGTGAAAACCCCAAACTGCTTAGGTGGTCCATTTCCCTACAGGGGATGGACTTTACAGTGGAACATAGACCTGGTACTGATCATGGCAATGCCGATGGGCTCTCCAGATATTTCCACTTAGAACAAGAAGACTCACCTGGTCAAGGTTAGCTTATTGTTCCGACGTTTGGGGGGGGGTCATGTAGGAGAGTAGGGTCTGCAATCCTATGATCACCCAGATTTTTTGCTTTTGTTTCACTGGTTTACGACTTTCTCTGGCTGTGGGCCTGCTGATCAGACCCACAGCCTGGCTGTTCTCTTTCTAAATTACGAAATGTACCCTAGGTGCATTTACCAATTGGTACTGGGCCACCTTATCAGACCCCGTAACGCAGGGCATAGGGGTACCCAGGGCCGCCAGGGGCTGAAGCATGTATTATGCCACCCCTGGCTGGCCTCCTAAATTTGACACAACTGGCTGCACGACAGCTGGGGCGAAGCCGTGTAACCACCCTTCGCTGTAGGTATAGTAGCTCTATATCTAACCATACAATGGACACCCGAGTTCCTATCAGTCACTCCTATGGCAGGCCTTGACAATCCTGAAGGCAGAGTGCGTGGGCTCGTGTGAGCTAGGTTCAGGCCCGAGCCGAGCCCGGTTGCAGCTTGCGGAATCAAGACCCAATAGCTGTTCCATGATAACGCGTACCATATCGGTAACTCCGGTGTCGCGTTATCAAGGCATGTCGAGTAAGGTGTCATACGAATCGGGGTGCTGCCCTCTCACCAATTCTGGCGATGAGGTTAGCATCCCGCCCTTCTAGAGGGACACGACATGTACGTAACTGTGAACCCCGGTTAAAGTTAACTGAAGCCTCAGCTCCACAAAATGGATGCTGCCACCACAGACACGAGTCTGACCTCCTGCTGCTGGGAGTCCTTCCAGCGAGGAGCACTTGGACAAAGGGTTTCCTGTCGAGGGCGCTGTTCGCACCGTCCCAGACAGGGTTTGTGTATTCTGGGTAGGTAGGGCTTTGGCGAGAAGGTGACTGCGAAGTGGCACCCCGGTGCTCACTACGCATCTGCCGGTTAGAACCAGTTCCAGGGGCGACAGCCCTGGCCTGGGGAAAGTCCGGCAGGGGAGAGGGGTGTAACTACCCCCCTTCCTGGTCCCACCCTTAGGGCAGGACCTAGTCATGTACCCACCCCTTTCTTTAGCATAAAGACCGGAGCGGGGACCCTTCCAAATTAGATCATCTTTGATTCAAGAACTACTTTCTACGAAAGGACATTCAAGACTCTTCTCAAGATTTCTCCCTTGTGACTAAGGAGTAGTCACCCCGCATCAGCGGGCACCAACTAAGAACTCTGCGGGTTGCTGTAAGTCCTTCCTCAAGGAATCCGACGGCCCAGCTCGACGAGAACCGGCTTCCCTGGCACCTCTGACCTCTACCCACGTCATCAGCTCAGCTGTGATCTGTGGGTGCGACGAGACCTCGAGGGACCGGCCATCATCAGAACCTGCACGCTCTTAAAAACCAGCACGACCATCGAGGTAACTCTCTGGTGAGTGCTCTGGGGTCCGAGAAGCCCCGACCCTGAGCCGCTCCAGCACCGAAGTGCAGTCTCCCAGCATCTCCACGATCTGCGTGGGGCCCTTCTGCTCGCTGCTCAGCACGTTGTCTGGTCACTAGCCGCTGGCTTGTGTCCTTCTGTGACGACATCCGAGAATCCGTACTGCTGGTCTGGTTGCTCCAGACTGGCCCTTGCTTCCATCTTTGCGAGAAGCACCCCGGACCCTCCTGGTCCACTCAAGACGCCCTCTTAGGCCCACCACGTGGCCCTGAGAACTGCCAAGGCTTGTTGCCCCATCCTGGGCCCAGCGACGCCGATAGCATCATCCTTCGTGGGACAGCTCGCACCTCCACCGTGGTCGCCGACAACGCCTCCTGGTCCGTGAGACTGCAGAGCCTAGCGTCGCCCACTCACCTGGTCGAGGTGACGGCCAACCGGTGCCTTCCTGGAACCCTCTGACTACTGGCTAGTAGTACGAACTTGGTCCCCTCTGCTTTCAGGTTTCTTCAATCTCCGATCCAGGCTTGGATCTCTACGAACTATTCAGCACTGGTCGCCGGCCAGCAACTCCTTTTCTTCCGGCTCCTGGCTCGTCAGCGAAGACCCCGACGCCTGTAAGACTTGTGCAGCCGCAGCCCTCGTGGCTAGGTAACTCGGCATTTCGGTGCCTGCATAGCCTCCTTACTCTAGGGTCCCGAGTCCCTCGCTTCCGACTTGCCTTATCGGGTCCGCCCGAGACCTTAATCTTTCCGTGTCCTCGGACACTTGTTTCTAAATTGTGCACTTGAAGTATTTGCTAAAGAGATTTGGTTTGTGCTTAGTACCCTGTCCTCATAAAGAGTACAGGGCTGTTGTGATTCTTAATAAATATACTGTTTATTTTCATAACACTTGTGTGGTGTCCTTTCACTGGGTGTTCAAGGGGTACATGTGTGGTAAACAGCTGGCTTAACACGCCCTCTCGAGTCTTTAGCCTTAGACTGCTCGTATCCACGCTACTAGGATAGCTGGTCTATAGGTTGACTTACAACCAAACACCATAAGGGTCGTTGGAACGATACATAGCGGTCGCTAGAATAGCGAACGTTGCATATCGGGCCAACTTCTCACAGGGGGCACATCTGATGTCGATCAGGAGCTCGTTACAGGTTTTGCCCACAACTTAGGATAAGGTACTTCCACCCGTTCATGCTCTGCGGATGCACGGGGGTTCGGCAAGGGCGAGGTCCGCAGATTGGAGGTTCCTCTTGGGTACGTGGAAGGAGATTCTATTGTTGAGATATTGGGGTCCGGTGTTGTGGAGGCATTTGAAGGCATGGGTGGGTATCTTGAAAGTTACTCTCCTCTCAACAGGGAGCAACTGGAGGCGATGGCGTTGACCTGTCGGGTCATGGAGAGGGAGGAGTGGAGTATGAGGCCGAGGTTTTAGGCTTGGTCCATGGGGGTGGGAGGGCTGCCGAGGGTGGTGGGCCACCAGCTGTTGTCCCATGCAGAGGGGGAGCGTCCGAGAACAAGGACCTTTGTCTTTTCTGAGTTGAGCTTCAGGCAGCTGCTGCTCATCCATGATGCAACGTCCTTCTTTCCTTCCTGGAAGTTGCGTCTGGTGGTGATGGGGGTCCTTGGTGAGGGAGAGGAAGAGCTGGGTGTCATCTGCATAGGATACTATGCTGAGTCCGTACTGTCTGATGATGTCAGCGAAGGGGGCCATGTAGATGTTGAATAGCGTGGGGCTGCGCGACAATCCTTGGGGTACTCCGAAGTTGATTTCCTTGTGTTCAGAGAAAAAGGGTGGCAGTCTGATTCTTTGGATTCTGCCGGTGAGGGAGGAGCGGATCCAGTTGAGGGGTGGATCCATGTATGCTGGCGTCATGGAGTCTGGTGGTGAGTGTGCAGTGGGAGACAGTGTCAAATGCTGCTGAGAGGTCGAGTAGGATCAGGACCGCGGTGTGTCCTTGGTCAAGGAGGGTGCAAATGTCAGCTATGGTGGCTGGCTGGTAGAGTGGTCTCGGTGCAGTGGTTGCTGCGGAATCCTGATTGGGAGGGGTCAAGGATGGAGTTTTCTTCTATGAGTGTTGTTAGTTGGGCCTTGACAGTCTTCTCTGTGGCATTGGACGCAAAGGGCAGGAGGGAGATGGGTCGGTAGTTCTTGAGGTCCGTGGGATCTGCTGAGGGCTTCGTGAGCATGGGTCTGACTTCTGCACGTTTTCAGTTGTTGGGAAAGATGCCGGTTTTAAAGGTGGCGTTGATGGTGCGTCGTAGTTCCGGAGTAATGGTGGTGGCGGCTCTTTGGAAGATGTGCAGGGGATAGGGATCCATGGGGGCTCCTGAGTGCATGCCTTTCATGGTTGATGTGGTGTCTTCGGTGGTGACTGGGGTCCAGGAGGAGATGGTGGGCTGGCTGGCACTGCTGAAGTAGAAAGTGGTTTAGAAGCCAGGTGTCTAGTCATTGAAGTTGTCGTAGAGGCCCTTGATTTTCAGATAGAAATAGAAGCCCAGCTTGTTTCAGAGGTTCTGGGATGGGGCGATGTCTGTGGTTTTGCTGGGGGGCTTGGTGAATTCCTGGATGACTCTGAAGATTTCCTTGGAGTTGGTGAGGATATTTTTCTGGAAATAGGTCATTTTGGTGGATCTGATGCGTTGGTGGTATTCCGTTATGGCGTCCTTGTAGGTGGTGCGATCTTATGACGTTATGCTGATTCTCCAGTTTTTGGAAGTGCAGCTGAGAGGCGGGAGTGGGAAAACCAGTGAGGGGAGTGGCTGGGGGGGTCAGCAGTGGCAAAAAAAGGTGGGGAGGGTGGGAAATGGAAACTATGGCAAGAAAAGATACAAGATGAAACAGAAATTAAGGCAAAAATATAATGAAAGAACAAAATAGAAATTATGGCAAAATAAAGTGCAAGAACTAAATAGAATTAGGGCAAGATAAAATACAAGAACGACATAGGGACACAAGGACAGCGGTCTCAAACCACTACCTGGTGCAGAAGTGGAAGGGGCAGCAGCGGTGGAGCCTCAATCAGAAGAGCTGCACAGGCGGAGAGCGGGGTCCTTGACCAGGAGGTCAGAATTGACATGAGTTGACTCTCACCTTGTTTTTAAACTGAAGGCTCTCTTATTACCAAGTTAACCGTTTGTTCACTGAGTTAACTCGGGCTGCTGTGCATGCTTAATATGGGCGCTGTGACCATACCTTCAACGTATACACTACAGCCCTTGATGTTAATGAAATATGTGCTCATGAAACCTACCCTGAAGAAGACTATCACTTTACTCCAACCACTGTCTGATTCACAAGGTTCTTTTCTCTGATTCTGGCATAATACTGACTCAGAAAGAATTCCCTTTATTTAAACTGTCTGTGGGCCTATGCTGAGTACAACTGCAAGCTTGTAATGACTCACTCGGGTCGCCAGCTTGAGACAGTAAAGATACCTTGACTATCTAACTTCATTGTTATTTCTAAACATACTCTTGAATGGTACAAGCAATGCCATTCACTCGGTGCAGCCTTGTTAATATCCCAAAGCTTTCTTAGCGAGTATTTGTCATGGAGTTGTGTAAAGGAACGCCCACTTTGCATGTCATTAGCGATAAATATCGCTGACATGCAAAGTGGCAAAAAAACGGCTGCTAACTCAAGGTAACGAGCGCTAATGCTTGTCAGCGAGTTCTTGTTAATAGTGTGAAAAATTGCTTCTTTTTCGGCGATATGTGCCGAAAAAGCAGCGATACTTCTCTTGATAATATGCCCCTTAGTTTTTTATATTCATCCCTTCTCTTTTTAGAAGTGCTTCTACTATGGTGAATTTCTATTGACTGATGTCATGTTTCTTTTTATTAAAATGGACCACTACAGCAAATGTTTTCTTCTTTCTTTTAATATTTTTGTTATGGGAAATTAAATGAGTTTTCATTTTCCGTTCTGTATTGCCCACATATACCAATCCACATGGGCATTTTAGCATATAAACAATGTTTTTTGAATCACAAGTAGCCATCACTTTTAAAGGTATTTTATTGCTTTTCAGACAGAGGATGTGTGAAATTATTTAGTTGCAAACATCATAACAGCCCCTTTATATGTTGTTCTTATAATTTTGTCTGCATTTCTTGTGTCAGTATGTTCCTGATGTTCTTGGTGGACTGCTATGGAAACAATGGTTGCATATGAAAAAGCTCCTTAAAGTCATGTTCAATTTGCAAACGTCACCAATATCTTCGTATAATCTGTTTTACCCTGTTCCTTTTTGTTTGCTGAATATCTAGACACAGAAACCATCCTTATTCCTGGTCTTTCTTGGTGGTTGTCCACAATAGATCATGGGGCATATTCATAAAGAGTTAATTCCGATTTATCAACACCTTAGCGCATCAAAAGTGGAGATAGAACTAACACCCCATTCACAAGCTGGTGTAGATAGCAGACATTGTCAGAATTCCTGCGATAACAGCCCCAAAACCTAAAACCATGGTGGACACCACCAACTAACGCTAATGAGAGTCAGAGTAGGCGTTCCCATGCAGAAAAACAAGAAAAACCAACAACACCACTTTCACAATGAACTGACAGATCCACGAAGCGAACCAAAAAACACGCAATAAGCCGCGTTAGCCACAGGTATTTAACATCTGCCTCAAGCAGGTGTAAAGATGGATGATTAGCTGCAGTAGGCAATGGAGCCCCGCACACTGCCACATTCAAAGAACAAACAACACCATGGAGCAAGTCATCATGCAGCTCGGAGCCCCAGCAGGGCCACAACACCCACTGCCACCAACCCCAGGACCGCCACCACCCCCTGGACCCGGACCCCGCCCCCCACAAACCACCACAGTAGCAGCTCAGAGTAAGACAGCAGACCTCCCACAAAAGCACCACTCTCACAGACCTAACACACAAGGAAGTAATTGCCCATTACAGGTTCAAAAGAATAACCATTCACCGCATCCTGTCCCACATTGCCCACGGGCTGACAGTCCCAACACAGCGGAGAACCAACATCCCTTTGCCGACAAAGCTGCTGGCTGTGCTGCACCTGTTGGCCTCTGCTACCTTCCAACCAACAACTGCCAGAGTCAGAGGGCCCTCACAGCCAGCCCTATCAAAGTTCATCACACCTGTCCTGGATGCCATCCTCCGCTTCATAACCCAGTACTTTCACTTCCCCAACACTGTGCAGGAACAGCTGGAGACAAAGCAAGGCTTCTACGCCATAGCCGGATTCCCGGCCGTGTTGTGGGCAATCGACTGCACATATGTCCCACTTGTGCCCCCTGCGGACACTGCACACCTCTACTGCAACAGAAAGCACAAGCATTCCATCAATGTGCAGGCAAAGGTTGACCACCGGGAACTGTTCACAAATGTTGTCGCCAACTACCCAGGCAGTGTGCATGATTCCTTCATGTTTCGACAGTCATCATCAACCAGCGCTTCCAGGTTGGCACATTATGGGACGGGGCTACTCGTTGGTAAATACCAATGTGGAATAAAAAGTATTTTTAGGAGCTCACTGATGCACCAGTCCTTAAACTAACAAAGAAGAAATTGGCATGGAAGCTGTAATATCAAGGAAATAGATGTATTAACCTCTCATGAGGGAGACTACATCAATACGGTACCCTCAGGCCACTGTATGAAGTAGTCCAAGGAGTACAGAAACCATGGGCCTTTTATACTGTGATAGTTGCAGTGTAAGCATGGAGGTTTTAAAAAGAGGCGGTACAAGTTTACACATGAATAGCTATTTTACATTTATGTACTAACAGAAAATACTTAGTCAACAAAGTAGGAGGAGTAACAGAGTTGCTGACATTAGTTAAAATAGCCTGACAGTTACTTTAAGAGCAGGTGCATTCTAGCAGCTACAGGCCTTTCTGCGCATGTGCAGTGCTCTGGCTCAATGCTGAAAGAGTGAACTGTAACTGATGACTCAAGGAGAATACAAGGGCAGGCAACCGTGAAGAGGGAGAAGCACATGGCTAACTAAATAGCTGCCACAAACAAAATGGCTTCAGCTCACGCTAACAGCTATTTCTGCTAGTTTCCACAGATGGCCGCTTTAGCATTAGCTAAAGACATCCGCTATGAATTAATAGAAGCATGGAAGTTATCCTGCACATCTATCCTCATAAATCCATTAATATCCTGATCCATTGCTAGGTGGGCATTTATATCCTAAACATTTTGTTAAGCTGGTACATATAAGGTATAGGCAGGAGCACAAAGGAAACAGAGCATTAGGCCATAATAAACACACAAATAGCAGGAGAAAATAATGGATATTATTACAAACAGAACTATCAATATTTTTCAACCTCAAGCAGAAAGTAAATCCCAAAACCATCCAGCCCAATTCTCAGTTTCAGGGCTCCGATGTATTCCAGTGACCATCTATTTCAATTTCAGAATAGCCAACAACACATGTCTATCTTAATAAAAAACATTTTTTAATAGACCTTTCCAGTGTTCTTCTTTATGAGGGCTAGGGTATCAATGATATATTCAGGTGGAGGGCAGAGTTGTATTTATCAAAGTGTGCACAAAATATTTTTCTTGCAGAAGCAGAAACATTCCGAATGCAAATATTAAAGCAACTAGACATATTGTCACAAAAACAATCTTTGTGTTGGGGGACCAGGAGGACCAAACTGGTCCATGGAAATTAGGACTAGGAACCGTAAAGGGCTGTTCCTCCTCAAAAGTGGGACGACCAAAGTTATACATTGATAAGAAGTACTTGAAGAAAAGAAGCCGCTGTACAACCAGCCAGAGGGGAGTCTTCTCCCTGTGTCTGTCTGAACCTCACAGGCAGGCTCCTATCATTCATCAAAAGTTATTTTCCAACGGTGGAGCTGCCCAGTTTGCAACTCAGACAATCAGGGCCCAAAGTTAATTTTTTCTTTCAGGATAGGGCACCCACCCTCTGGGGCAAATGCCCTCAGCCATCCTGTCCAGTGTCTCAGGCAGTGCACCAGTATTTTTTGCTTTAATCTAACAGGCACCAAAGGCACAGCACCTGTGCCCTGAACTCAAGTCCTTCCCTAACTCTTGTGTCGCTCCGCTGATGCACTGCTCTTTTGCCAGGCCACAGATTGTACCCAGTATGCCCCGGCAGTCCGACGCATCAAAGAGGTTAGTGTTGAGGCACCCCATATATTAGCAAGGCACCCAAGAACCACTTAATATATCTGATAGTAAAAAAAAACACCCTGGACCTATTAGCGAGGAGCTTTTTGGTGAACTGACAAGAGTAAAACGTTCATAATGTTTGCTGAGGATCACACAGGCATCTTTCCTAACATTGTGAACCCATGTGCATTCTACTTTTAACGATCTCGACAATGTAACATCTTTTTTAGAGAAAAAAAACGTAATCATCAGCTCTAATAAGGGCTGTCAGCTCAATTACACAGACTAACTAATAAGAGACTGGCAATGCCCTTGCAAAACTGTATTTAGCATGAGAAAAACATAAACAATAATGGGGTTATCACCTGAGAATTTTAGAACAAAAACTACCCACATATAGTTCCCCTTAAAGGTCAAATAAGGGAACATCAATCTATTCTACTCATCCTTTCATAATTTCATCAGACAGGATGAGGAATAACTTGGCCTAATTTTTTATTCATTTTCACAATTTTATAACAGTATTACTGAATAGACAATATGACATTTCATGGCCGTTCTTAGACAGCTTATAAAGGCTCAAGAGAGAGTGAGAAAAAGAGAGAGAGAGAGAGAGCACATAAATCAAGAAAAATTACTATGTGTTACTTAATGTTGCTTACCCTTAATTTGCCAAGGAGCTAATCTCCCTAATCTCCTCCCGCATTCAACAGTAGGTAACCGAATCAGGTGACCTCCTAGCGACAATATTTACCCCCATTTTTGGCAGCTGGGCACAAACAATACACTTGTATTATTTCTCAAGAAAACAGTGATATCCCCATGTGCTCCTAACAGAGTACGCAATATTTCCTTTAGCTAATGTTACCTAAAACAGATATGTGGTGTCCAATCTTGTCCCAGGAAGGCTTAATGAAGGCCATAAGTTCATTGAAACAACTAAGTAAATTCTTCTATTTCTTAAACGTAGTTAAATTACCAAAGACGATATCGTAAATATTATTAACATGAAATGAGAATTAATTTGACCTTACTTTTCCTAGGCACATTCTAACCACAGACATCATTAGAGCAAAATTTACATTACTTGTAGTGTTTGACCCTAGAATGCATGTGCCTTAATACCATGCTGTACTTACTTAAAACCTAGTTGACCCAGTGTTTTATTCTGTAGCTTGTGGCCGGGCATAGTTATGTGTTGTTTACGACCAGCAGGAGTTAGCTTCTTAAGCTTTTTCAGGGGAAAAAGGCCTTGCTGTATTGTAATGAATACACAGAAATCCCAAAAAGATGATAAACCATTCATTACTTCTGCTTGTTCTGACTGACAGCTTCCTTTGGACAGACAGCTTTGAACAGCTGTTTAAAAGCTCCTTTTTCTAGTGCCGGGAATGAGTATGGTGCAGTCTATTTAAAACCCAGGCATTCCAAGCCAGTCTATCGTTTTGCAATGTGATAAAAAAGGCGCTTTTATTTTAGCAGCAACTAATTACTCAGATAATGTGAATATCTTTTAATATTAATATAATGTATCTAAGGATAATGCTGTAACATTTTGTATTGAGTCCTAGTTGTGTAAAGCATGCAAGTTTTTTTTTCTTTCTATGAGGCCTATTTTTTTCCTATTGAGTGTTAATTCTAATGTTTCTTTACCATTGTGGCAATATTCACACATCTATACTTTGTTACTGTTTTAATTTTAATGGTAGCGTGCAGCTATTTAGCATATGTTATATAATTAATTCCTTGAATTTTAAAGTGCAATTCTTTCAATAACATTTGCAGAACATAATGATAACAACAAACCAAAGTGAGCTCATTCAAGACATTTTCAAGAGGGGGGCCACACACTCAGAACACACAACACTGCTTGCTAAGGCAAGCCATTCTCACCCAACAAACATAGTCATTACTCACTGAAACAAGTACTTCACAAGCATCACCACCGGTGTCAGTTCACACACCACATAGACACTCAAAGAACAATTAATCCACAAATCAACACTTAGGACTAAAGCAAGAGACAGCCCACAGACCTCAAACCAAGCCATTTGTAAATACCAATTGTAAGTCATATTTACAAATGAAAGGATTCTCAAAAAACAGTACAGAAATTACACCAAGACAAATAGATAGCTGAAAGACTGTCATGTTCAAAAAGACAGGCTCCAGCCCCAGGCCTTTTCCAAAATACACCAAATTACCAGTTGGGCTGGCAGAACACTCAAAAGCGCTCTGTATCACCACTTATGAATTTTACTAAGTGTGTAGATCAGGATCCTCCTTAGTGTATTTGTTCCATAGAGTACTATACATTATGGAAGAAATACCATATTTAATGTACATAAACCTATTTTGGTATCTCCTCTAGGGGAATCAGCGGAGTTCTTTCTAAATCCATATTGGTACCATCAAGACAGCAACACTTTCTACGAAGTGTGCTAGGAGCAGGCATGCCAAAATTATTACAATGAAATGTAATATAATCAAAACATATTTATCCTGAGAATTATCCAAAAGTAGAGAAAAATCTCCTCATTACCTGCCTTTATTTGCTGCAGCAAACAAACAAACAAACCGAAATATTGGCCAAGCGATACAAAAGTGTCGCATCGCGACCGTACCAAACAAAAGTCTCCAGCTTCCAACAGCCAAGTTCTGAGTGACCTAACGGTCGTTTTGAAATACTCATGCCAAAGAAAATTTCAGTCGGGAACGGCCATCATCTAGAGGATTAGATCGGGAAAAACTGAGAACACCACACATCACAATGCCTCCAAAGCACAATGCACAACTGTGGGGATGCACACGTGATCGAACCACATTTAACATGTCAAACTTCAAGAACACCTACCAGATACAACCATAACACTCCATGGTCATCCTGGCCAACCCCTGCATCCTGGTGGTGTAGTTGCCTGTATCAGGTACTTCCTGGGGGCTGACCAACACTCACCCCACACACATCCAGCAAAGGCTTCAGTGGATTGGTGGACCTGCCATCACATTCTGCCAAACCAAGTATTGACTCTTTTCTCCCTGCACTGTCACAGGTGATCAAAGATATGCACTCTGCCCTTTGATGATGACACCCCTCCGAGATCCGAACACACCGGCCCAGAGGCAGTACAATGCTACATTTTCCGAGCGCTGTTCTTGTACCATTTTCCCGCATTGCGCATGAGTATTGCTACCTTTGCGCTGGTTGTCACTGTTTTTTATTGCGCTTTTGACCATCTCAGGTTTTGTTGCGTTGGGGTTTGTGGTGTTATCTCCGTCGAGGTGGTTGTTTCGCTGACATTGTCCGAGGTGTTGGCAAACTATTGCATGTTACCGCTGTGTTGTGAATTCCACATTGTCACAGGGTTATTTTCCTGCGATGGGCTGCGATACGCTACTCTTGCGGTAGTGATCACACGTTCTTGTGAATATACCCCTATGTGTCAAGTTTTACTTTCTATGTGTTTTACTGCATCTTGAATATTTTCTTTTGGATGTCCTCTGTTAATGAACTTCTGTCACATCCTTTCTGTTACTAATTCAAACTGCTCATGTTTGGAAACAGTTCTTTTGGTTCTTAACGGCAATGAGTATCGTAAATGTAAAACTCTCATAAGGAAGTAAATTATTTATATCTTTTGGTTTGGTTTATTTATCAGTTTGGATGCTCCATTTTGTCCTATATGATTAACATTAAGAGAAGAAACTTGATTGTCACTTATTGTCTATGTTTAAACAATCCTTTAATTGATTTGGTTATGTTCTTCAATAATCGTTCTCAATTTTGATCACTCTCCTTGCCAAATCCAGAATATGTCATCAATATATCGATGATATGTTACCACATTGTGTGTCCTTTCTTCTCTTTTAAATATGCTGCCTTACTCAAATTTATTCACAAAGAGACTCAGGTAGCTGGACGCTGCACAATTCCCCATAGACGTGCCATTCAGTTGAAGAAAATATTTATTATCCCTTTCAAAGTAACTGTGATAGAGTATAACATTTAGAACTCTAAAATAAACACCTTTTTTCATCAGTCATGTGTTCTGTTATAGAGGGCCCACTCTGTTGCCTCTTTTTCCAAATGATGTTGTATGGAAATATACAGCACTTTCACATTGATAGGTCATAACCACAGATCAGTGTACTCAAATAGGTTGAGCATATATAATGTTTGTTTCAAATCTGTGGTGTTTGTGATGTATGAGTGACTTGTCTGTACTCTGGGCTGTAAATGGTATTCAAGATATTTGCTAACTGGTTCATGTACAGATCCAACCCCCAGTACGATTGATCTGAAAGCTGGTTTTGTTATATGTTTATTCATTTTAGGCAACATATATGTTTTAGGTACTCTAAGCTTTTAGATACTTCATCTAAGTATCTCTTTTCCATTTATGTTATGGTCCTGGTATCAACTGCCCAGCTTAGGACAGTAGCCAATAAGTTGTAAAACTCTTTGGTATGATCTAATTCCAGTTCCATATATGGGTTGCGATCTTTTACACGAGATTCACATGTTCTTAATAAAATGTCCTCATTTGTCAGCTAGTTTGAAGTGATGGCATTACAAGGGCTAATTTAGTCAGAACTCCTAGTTCTTTTCTAGTCATATTTCGATGAGTACTCCTTTTCGTCTCATGAATGAAATTTAAGCCATTGAATTCCAATATAACTGGTAGGAACCAAAAATATGCTTTTAGGTTGACCTTGCTTAGTGCCTCTTCAGGTGTAGATGTCTTGTTGTCAATTACATTTTCCAAAAAGTGTTTTAGTTATAGGGACTGCATATATTTTAACATGAAAATTTCTGTCTCTAAGTTCATGGTATTGTAAGTTGGTACAAAAAAATTACCTTACTAAAAAATGGTGTGCGGCCGGCACAGGTAAGACCTGTGCGTCAGTGGAATGGGGTAGGGTGGAGGGGGATGTCAACAGATGATGGGATAGCTAGAATTAAATACAAAATAAATAAAACCACTTACCTTGCACTCGCCGCATCGGCGACTCAGTGACTTGGCAAGCGCAATTTCAGTGGTTTTATTTATTTTTTTATTTAATTTTACCTATCCCATCGTCTGGAAACTTCCCCCACCCCACCCTGCCCCCGCCCCACCACACCTCCCCACTGCTTTTATCTGTGCCAGTTGCGCCTGTTAAATATGTTGGTTTACAATAGTATAAGTGGATGTTTAGAAATATTTATGACCATGCTTTCACTTGGTTTCTCAGTAGGATTGCTTTTTTGACTGGTTCTTTTCCCCTTCTGGTCTTTTGATAGATGCTGGGCTGGCAGATAAAAAACACAATCTGTGAGATGATTTAGAAGTGTGTGCTTATACATTTTATTGTGGCGGTTTGGCTGTCATGCCCTACAATCTTCTTTTGGAACTATTTCGTTTTGTGTTCTATTCAGCATTTCCTCCCTCATCCCTATGCTGGTGTTTCTCCCCATGAATTATATGCTGATGGTCTGTTTTGTCTTTTTTTAATAGATGTCTGCCAAGTTATACACTTCACCTAACTTAAAATACCTATCATATTTGTCGTTCATTGATTTATTTTGCTTACTTGAATTTTTAGGTATTCATTTCTGCTAATATTTTTTTCCAGGTATCTTCTTCTGATCTTTTTGTATTTCATGGTTAAGTTGTTCAACCACTTGAGTCATTTCTGTCAATACTTTCTATAATAAGTAAAATTAAATCCAAAGAGCATTATTTAATATTGCAAACCATTGGTCAACAAATAAATTATTACTTTTATACAATGCAGGTTTCAAAGATAACCGTACTCTCAGTGGTATCTGTTTTGCCTTATGATACTGTATAAGTGTAGTTCTGTGTAGCCTTCAATTAATTAATTAATTAATTAATTTCCTTTTTCATAAGATAGTTTAGTTGACCAGTGTTGCTTTCCAAGGTCCCAGGAGAAAAACCTGATTACTTTGTTTCTATACTTAACAAATACATTTATTGTGCTTCTTCTGCTGTAAAGCCAAACATATGTATACTTATCTGTAATATTCAATATTTCTTCAAAGGACATGTTTGTCTCTGGTTCTTGTCGGCAAGTGTTCAGAATAACTATGATTTGTAAAATGAATATATTGGCTTTACCTACATTCTTCAGTTTTCATGCAAATTCCTTTTTTGTGTGCTAAATCCTCGGTACCACTTTCTTATAATTGAGTGATCAACATCACATCTCTCTGCACATTCCAAACAGGGCAACAGTGTCTTTCCAGGATGCACCACTCTTGTTTGTATTATACAGCCTCGATTCTTCATACTTGTTTCTCCAGTTTTCACTTGCACCCACAAATAAACATTATTATCCAGCTATTCTTCTCAAAATTGAATTTCTTTTATTTGCCTTCTGTGTTCACTTTTGTTTCTAATCCTTGTAAACCAATATGTCCCTGTTTTGTCATGTATGCCAATCAATCAGTTGTCAGAGTAGCAACATAAGACCACCAGTCCTAATTATAATGGATAGTCTGATGCTCTTTTTTCTGCCCGGGAAAACATGACAGTCACAAACAGAAAAAAAAATCTAATGACCCTCACACCTTGGAATAAATCTCATGGGATATCAGGGTATTATTTATTTGTTTTTCATAAAAAACTCCCACTCTAGGAGTTTGTTTGTGAAAAAACAAAAACACTTGGTGCACAGCCAGCTAAAAGATGACCACGCAACAGTCCTTCAGTTCCTTCAGTGAAGCCTCTGTGGTGGCAGCTCCTCTGAAGGCACAGAGATCACTGCAGAGCCAGAAATTTGGCAGGCAATAGCCTGGCTGGGATGGTGTAGGAGATGATCCCTGCCCAAATCAGGCCCTTAGTGTTTCTATATGGTTCTTATGCTAAACTCCATTTCTCTGGGGTGCAATAATGAGGCACCCTAAACATCTCACGGAGAACTAAACTCCCTGAAGGCCAACTGGTTGCACCAACCAGGTAGGAGAAGTGGTAAACCAGGACTGCGATGAGGAGGTCTGGAACTCAGAGTAATTAAGATCACGGATACGTAACTGGACCACTACCTCCTCATCTTCCTTCTTCCCTCCAATGATTACATTTCAAGGATGTACCAATGCAGGGAGACTCACACACAAGGTTTGCATAATGAAACGGAAAAAATGAGGCTATCAGCAGGGAGATGTCTTGGCATTAATTAGCACTACTCTCAGGTGCATACCAAATGGTCCTGCTCAGTCATGGAAGAGATGTGGTTATATAGATTTGTGCCTGACTACATTGGCTGGCTGTCATCAATAGTATACCAAACCTCTGCTATGTCTGGGTGCACAGCAACCTATTGCTATGTGGCCACACACAGTAACCTAATGCTAAGCTCAGTTTCTTGGAGCTCTGTTATTAAGTAGGGTGGTATGGCAATCTCCTACTTCTAAGTAATCTGCTCAGACGAAGTGTTTCATGGCAGCGATGCCCATTGTTATCAGGGTTACAAGTTATCACACAGGAAGCTAAAGTAATTAAAACAACTAATGCTCTCACTAACCACTACCTAAAATCAACAACAAGTGTCATCAATAACATAACTCCTCTTCTTCTTGCTACATAATTGAATAACCTCTTCAAAGGTGACAGAAATTGAGCTGACTACCAGCAAAAAAAAGTAACAAAAAGGAGAAAGATAAATAAAGGATCTCAAAATCAGAAACAGCCCAACAAGGTCTCTGTGAACAAAGAAAGAAGCAGCAATTTCTGCTGATTACGTTGAAAAACACCTACTTCAAATACACGATAAAAAAAGCTGTAATAGGCCTAAACTCCTTTTTAATCCATTAATTCATACACTAACACAATCAAAAAAACAATAATTCATAACTCAGTAGAGAAAGTAGAAGAGATAGTAAAATTCTTTGCAATGAAACTCCACGGCATAAATAGGGAATCAGACCATAGACTTCTCCCCCCTGCATAAAGAAAGTACATTTAACAAATTGAGTTTTCTTTCAACTTTTAACAATGTAAGCACCCCAGTAAAATAATTGTGACCGCCCACCCTTCCAGGAACACTGATCAGAGCATGCCCCTTTTATTCAAGATTGGAAACACTTCACTAATGGAAGGACCGTCTCAGATTTGCTTAAATGAGAATTAGCAGCACTATTGCTCTACAAACAGAGCCTAGACTTGAAAATCATCTGAACCTGTAAACAATGGGAAGTTTGCCATTTGTTGGCCAAATCACATGGAAAGCAGTAACATCTCAACTCACTAACTCACTATGCACATTACTAATTATAACCTCCTTAATAAAGTTTAGTCTGGAGTCAAGGAAAAACATAGCACAGAATCAGCCACTCTTCACATTATTAAAGACAGCCTCAAAATAGTAGATAAGGAAAATTGTAGTCTACTATTGCTTCTAGACCAAACCGCAGTACATCATACAACCTCACTGAACATCATCTCATCTTGAATGGTCATTGAAGACACTGTACTTATTCAATGCCTGAATGCAGTTCATTAAACTAGATCATTTCAGGGCACTATCTTCTTTTCTAAACAGTGGCAACCGGAAAGGATCATCACTATCCCCCACCACTTTAATCTATTCATGAACCTCCTGTCAGAACTGTTATAAGTGGAAAACATAAAACATTGTCAGTAAACCAATGATGTCTAATTCTACCTAAGGGTATCTAACCACTCAAACATCAACAAACTGAAAACCTGCCTACAATAGATCCTCTGTCTTTTCCCTCAAATTGAACCTCAACAATCATGAACTCATACTTCTACATTCTAGCAATCCTCGCTCATCAACACAAATTAATCTGAATGAATTACCCCTTTTTGGTAAATCACCCAAATTCTCACCAGTAGCTGAATGTCTTTGGTTCTCACTTGATAACACTCTTAATGCCAATCACATCTAAAATCTAACAAAACTAGCTATGTACCATTTATACCTTTAGAAAATGAAGACTCTGTTCAGCCAGGAGCCATCTGATGTGCGGTATAAGCACCAGTTATCTCACATATTAAAAGCAAGAACATGATCCTTCATGGTTTCCGTAAATCATCTATCTCACCCCTTAAAACACCCTGCAGGTTGCAACTCAGTTGGTAACGAACACCAGTAAATCAGACCATGTAATGCCAATTCTAAACTAACTCCACTAGCTTCTGTTAGAAGCATGCAGCACCTTCAAAATAGCCTGATTGAAGCACCAAACTGTTCACATGGAGCTTCCTCCATTGCCTAAAAGACAAACTGCACACACATGAAGGGTTACAAACATATCTGGAAGCATAAGAGAAAAAAGTTGAAGAAAAAATACTAATTTTAATGATGCCAGTGGCTAAACAAATTCAAATCTGTCAGACAAGCCTTCTTGTGTGCAGTACCCAAACTCTGAAACCAAATACCATGGACAATCCGACCACGTTTAACAAACTTCCCTTCTTTTAAAAAGAAGTGAAAAACACCTATTCATGCGCCAAATCCCTTAGCTTCATTGCGTCCTTCTAGTTTGTTTGGTACTTTCGAACTAATTCATTTTGTTTTATGTGTCTATAATGTTCTACGTAAAGCATCCTGCGGCAACAGTAGCTAGGGCAGTGGTATAAAAATACCATAAGTAAATAAACTGCAATGTGCGCACAGCAAATAGTGTTTGGTTTAATGTATCTCAACCTGAACATCTTAATTAAGGGAAGCTAGTCTCATACCTTTCCTTATAGCTCAGTATACATATGTAGCAAATCCACCTTTTAGTCATGATTACTCCAGATTATTCAGCTTTTTCTAGATTCTACTTTTGCTGCTTTTTTGTAACTCAGTGAACTTTTTTCCTGCTAAACAGGATTAAAGTGCCTGTGCCCCCCTTTAAACATGATTAAATTGTCTTACCCCTAATTGACTTATTTAATTTGCCTATAAGTCCCTACTATAAGGTACTGGAAATGTACCTTATGCCTGCATTTTAAAAATCACCTGTGGACTGCAGCACCTATTGGGCAATCCATAGAGTGGGCCTGTAAAACATGGATTCAGGCCACCCATATGTAGCATGACTGCAGCAGCCTAAAATCCTACTTTAAAATCTGACAAAATAACCCTTTTTGACAACTGGGAAACCTGGCTTTTAAATATTAATAAGTCATCACTAAGTACACCCTGTTGTCCACAGGGTTGGGTGTCTGGTATGTAAAAGTTGAACATGCTGAATTAAAAGTGGCAAGTTCTTGTAGTGGCTAGGCCCTAACATCTATTTTCGCTGCCCAGGCTATAGCTGAATTCTTGAAAATGTCAAAGTTCAGACTATAAACTTGAATCTTTTATCTTTTGCAGAACCGCCTGCAAAAGTCATTCATAGATCATATCTAATATTTATTAAAAGCCCAAAGTAATGGTAGAGCCAGTTCCTAATAAATATTTGGGAAAAGTGACTTTTAGAAAGTGACCTTTTCACAGTCTAGATCTTCTGGAGGAAAATTTTCATTAGCACTCCAAAATTGGCTAGCTGATTGCTTGACCTTATTGCGTTGTGAAAAACTGCTCCCATACCATAACAAGGGCTAAGGCCTTGTGGCAGGATGGACTGGGTGTGGGCCGTTTGATTCTCATCAGCCCAGGATTGGCGAAGGAAATTCATTAACATTAAAGGGATAGCATTGAGGCCGGTCCATTCATAGTTTACAGTAAGGAGAGACCCGGAAAAGGGTAAGCCTTTGTACTGAAGGCCCACACTATCCAGGATGGTCCCAAACCCAGTGGGAGAGAAGCTACCCCCAGTACTGGTTATGTGTGTACATGAGGAAGAAGACTTCTTGTTTCACTGGATGGACCCTGGGGTTCTGCAAATGGAAAAAGGGGGTTTCTATCTTTGATGGTAGGAATGAGGGACACTATGGGATTAAATAAAGTAGGGAAAACAGGAACTGCTGAAAAAGCTGATATGGTACTCCCCCGTTAACTTTTTCCCCATTCATTAGGGAGTGTTCAAGAGCCACCTTCACCCACTAGCTATGCTGACCTTGAACGTGGCACTCAAAGATACCCTTCAGGGAACACTTTCTGGACCTGTGGAAGTTCCGAAGAGGACTGGACCTGACATGAGCCCTGAAGGACTGCTTCTTCAGCTTCTTGTACCCAGGATAAAGAAGTAGACTCCAAAATTCAGTTGACATAACACACAGCACAAGGTTGTTTTCTGAAGTTCCCACTTGACCAGTGCCAACTGGACCTGCTGGACCTGGACTGTACCATGTTGGCGGCCTTTGCTGTCCTGATTCCTAGCCCCTAAGTGCTGTCACTGAGGTCCTGGAATCTACAGAAGTGACTCACAGAAACTGCTAAGGAAACCCTGGAGTTTTTTCTTATGTCAAGTCACCCATCACTGTTGCAGGACCTCATGGCAAAGGGGTCTGAATTTGATGCACTTTCCTTGGGTTTCCTTCAGGCTTCCCCCACTAGAGTATTTTGAGCTCTGTTAGAAATGGGGTTTCTGGTTATAGAAGTATGCACCCTGTCCAAGAGGGAACCACCATTCCAGTTAATGTAAGTTAGACACACTAAAAGATAACCTGTGCTCACCCTCTGGCAGCTAGGCACAGAGTAGGCAGGCTTATCTAAAGCAGCAATGTGTGGGGGGCATGGCCAAGATGGCGGATGGGTGAGTCGTGTCCAGTATGGCACTACTTGCAGGAGTGGCCCACTGGAGTGCCCAGCTTTTCTTTTTCCAGTGGCGGGGGCCTCTTGAGACTGGGGTGAGGCTCACCCAGCACAGTGACGTAGCCCTTCGTACCTGGGAGAGCAGAGTCTGCCACACAGAGGAACACAAGCCGGAACTCCCAGAGAGATGGCCTGCCCTCCTCCCGGTGGGGGAGAACCGGGACTCGGCTGAGCAGCACTCGGGCTGGAGGAGCAGAGGGCCCAACTGAGAGAGTAGCAGACTCCGACCACAACATGCCCAGGGAGTCTGGAGGAGCAGAGAGGCCGCAGTGCTTCTTGGGATGCAGAGCAAGATGAGACCGTCTGCCTGAGAGGGGAACGGATCCCAACGCCAAGGTAGGCCCAAGAAGAGCGCCGGAGCACTTGTGAGGTTGGCCCCCATCAACATAAAATGGTGAGCCAGCGCGGAAGGGGGAAGACCCTGACACTGCCCTGGAAATCAAGGCAAAATAAAAGGCAGGGAGAGAGGCGGCACAGAGGTCTGACATGTGCTTCCCAGGAAGTTGGGAGGACATTTCTCTACAACGAGAAATGGAAGGTGCCAAGGGGAAACCTGGCCCTATGAGGAATCCCCCTGATTTGAGCATGATGAGACCACCTGTTTGAGGAGAGGGTGGGCATCAGACCAGCCTCAAGAAAACTACCAGAGCACTTTGGGGGTCGCACCTCCATGATATTTGGTGCTCTTGTTCTGGGGGGAGGATTTCCCTTGTGCCCCTGGCCCTGGGGAAGGCCCCTGAGAAGCCACTGAAGAGGCCATACAAGGAATTGGAGGGAATGGAGAGAGGTGCCGCAGAGGGTTGACGAGCGCCCCATCAGGAGGAAGAAGGCCTCATGCTCCCTACCGACAATTCCCTAGGTCAGAATTTGTTGACAGTATTTTCGCCCCATGGGGACAGGAGCCACTCCTTAATTAAATACCCTGCTGTGGCCTAGGCGCCTACAACTGGCCTCTCCTCTACACGGGACAGGTTGGTTACCGTCGGAATTGAAGCCCACTTGAGAATGTAGAGTAGTACTGGGTCCTTCCAGATGTAGCTACCTCAGTGGTCCTAGGGGCTGGGAACATTCAACTGACTGGAAGTGACACCTCCCAAATCAGCAGAGATACAGCACAATGTCTCATGGGAGGGCCCTTTGAAGCCCAGGAGGCACAGGCCACGGTGAGCCCCGAGCCTATTGGCCCCTACAAACAGAACATACTAGGGAAAGGGGATTATGGCTGGTCCCAAACACATAGGCCCTTCAGTGCTGAGCTCAGTGTATTCATCAATTGAGAATCCAGAATGGGACAACAACAGAACCTCTAGGAGCAACCATTGAAGTCAACACCAAGTTGGAGTATAGTACTCACCTACTGGGACTCCCGAACTTGCTGACCAGGTCGGGTCTCTGGGAAACACTGAGCCTTCCAGAAATGGCAACTGCGAAAGGAAAGAAAGAGCTATGCTAAAAGACATGCTTCTGAAAAACATGGGCACCCAATCAAGCAATACCACGGCGATGTCAGCGGCGGAGGGGCCTGCCAATAGGGGAATACCAGAGGAGCCAGTCAGCCGCCCTTTTCTGGTAACATTGTTTGCAGACCTCCAATCCTTCAAGAAGGAATTTACGCAGGAGATTAAGGAAACCCGGCGGAACCTGATGGACTTGGGGAGAGGATCTCCACAATTACAGCAAGAGGTCCTCCGCCTCAGGGATCAGCACCTGGACCTCCAGACACACGCGGAGGATTTATGGAATAGATCACATCACAATAACATTTGCATTAGAGGCGTACCATCCGGCGCAGACGGATCGGACATCTCTGCTTTTGTTGTGGACCGTTTCAGATCTGCTCTCGATGACCAGTGGAGGAAATCATTAAAAATGACAGAAAACATAGGGTTTTCCCTAAACGATCGCCTAAAGCTCCACCACCGGACATCCACACCTTTGTACACAATTTTCCCCTGAAGGAATGTATCCTCCAACGGGCGATAGAGAATCTTCCACTGCAGTACAAGGGTTATCATCCAACCCTATACCAGGACCTTGCCGCCATAACTTTTCAGAAACGCAAACCTTTCCCTCCTATCACCTAGCTCCTTCGGGCTACTGGGGTAAGGTATAATTAGAGCCACCCCTTCCACCACAAAGGGAAGCTGCATCATACTAGCTCATTGGAGAAGGCCCACAACATTTTAGACTTGGCAGACATGGCCCTGGACACCCCGCAGGAAGAAGAAGGGGTCCATGATTTAGAGGGCAGACAAGGACGGAGGAACACAAGAGCATTCCCTGAGTTTCGCTAACCAGATGCTGAAACTATAGCCAGAGAGAAGCAAGCGGTCATTGACTCTTTACCCCAGAACACTTCAAGTCAGCCTTCTCTTTGAGCCCCGCCGCAGGCCAAAAATCAAGGCCACAAACATCTCCTGGATGGGATGCCCTTCCTTAAAAACCGCCCTCATCTTGTTATACAGGACCCTGCTCTAGGTTAGGTTAAGCTGAGTGTGGGCAGAGTTAGGGTTCCATGACCCCGCTTCAAGAATATTCCATAGGCCTACGGGAAAATGGACTTTCACATTGTGTTAGTACATTTTATGTTATTACTGTTTCTCATCCTGATATGGGCCAATTTGTATATTTTTGTTTGCTGGACCTGGGTACTGCCATCACAATACATTGATACTGCCACCCCCAGCCTCAGACTCTATAATTTATGACTCTAGCATGATTTAAGTAACATTAAACCCCTTACTATCATGTCACACCACCTAATTATTCTCACACTGAATGTAAAAGGCCTTAATCACCCCCTGAAAAGGTGTGCTATTCTATTGTATCTGGAACAATCTGTAGCTCACATTTGCCGGTTACAAGAAACCCACCTCCTCCCCAAGGACGAACACAGTCTCCGCAGCTGTGCCTTCCAGGACGACGGAATCCCGCTGACCTGCTGGTCGATGGAGCCCATTTAAAGCAGACGGTCCCTAACGCTGCGGCCATATCTCTATCAGGTGTATCTAACCTGTGTCACACATCGTAATAACAGAATTGTACTCGTGCTGGGCCACTAATGGGCAAGAACTCGATTGTCTGGTTCTCTGGACTGTTATGTACCTCTTGACTCTCTTCTTAGCAAGTTTGGAAACCCTCTGCTGAGACGTTTGAATTGACTTGAGAACCCAGCTGTTCCCTATCCTTGGGTCAAAGTGTGGAGCTCCACTTTCCATGTTTTCTCGCTCTGTATGATCCCATGGTGATCTGTTTCCCATTGTGTCTTTCCAGGCGCATCACTCTGTGTGTCTCCCACATGACCTGTTCGCGCTGAAGAAGGTGTGACCCACAACCGGGTTAGACACCGAAATGCATGTCGGCGCTGGAGTTGATTTTAGTTTCCCCGTTCTCATATACCCTTGTGAGAAGAAATTGGATGATGAACTGTATGACCAACTGATCATGGGATCCTCAGATGCTGTTATGGACTCTATTTAACTATACCTTTGAATCTTTGTATCTTTGTATTCCCCCATTTTGTGGGAGGGTTTTGTAATCGTTTTATATATATATATATATATATATATATATATATATATATATATATATATATATATATATATATATATATATATATATATATATATATATATTATTATTTAAAAACAATGTTGTTTTGCTGTATAGTGAATGTTGAATTGGTAGTATGTAAGAGTTTGTCTGGGTATGTGTCTGGGTTGTGTTGACTGAGAGGTTATGTGTGTGTGACGTTGGATGCGCTTAGAACTTTGATACTCATTACGTTTTCTATCATTTTGATAAAACAAAATAAATAAACGTGACAGTATGTCGTCTATACCATAATTTGGAAGGCCAGGATAGTTGGGCTGTTTTTATTTATCAGTGACTGTTTCGCTCTACATGTATCAGCTTACAGGCAGAGGGATTTCCTTTGTGATTATTTTGACTATTTCCCCTGTCCTCTCTTCCTGTCATCAACCTCAGCGGGCCCCTTCTCTGTGAGTGATAGGTTCTGATCCAAACACTTTCCCCGACAGTACTTCCCATCCTTCCCGAACAAAGCCGCAGGGGTAGCTCTTCTGTTGACCCAGCACTTTAGGAGCAAGTCCTTTCTAAATAGGCAGAGATAAAGGGAAGGATGGCATACTCGATACAAGCAGGTCCGAATGCGGTAACTATAGCCACCATATATGTGCCTAATGAGGGACAGGAGCCTTTCATAGTGTGGGGTGACCTTAACCTTGTCTTCGATAATGACCTGGACAGGTTGGTGCAAAGATACGGCCAGACAGGGGCCCTCACCAAGGGGGGACTACAATGGTTTCTAAGCACAGACCTCACAGACATTTGGAGACATACCCACGCTCAGACCTGGGACTACACGTACTATTCATTTGGACACAAATCCTTCGCCAGACTGGAATACCTACTGGTCACATCAGACCTCATACCTGGAGTGCAGGAAGTTACCAATTAACCAAGATCCCTCTCTGACCAGGCGGCTGTAGTAATCACTTTAGAGACCACTGAAGGCAAACCAAATGTTAGAACCTGGCGTCGGCGGGATAGCTTCCTACAACGCCCAGAAAATATACAATAGATCTCAAATTCCATAGACAACTATCTAACCTCAAATGAGACCCCAAATATGTCCATACTCTGGGATGCCCTAAAGGCGTTGATTAGGGGGGATGTATTTGCCATATCCGCTAGGACAAATGCCTGCAGCTTTCCGTTCAAGTAGTAGAACTTGAACCGATTCATAAAAGGACTGGTGCCCCCATGGTATGGAGAGAGCTGGAAGCTGCTAGAGCTCAGTGGCTGGCCTAGACACATACAGAGTGGAATACGCAGCAATCTGTCTTAAACATCAATACTATGTTGGGGCTACAGGTGAAAGCGTCTCTATGCCAACAGACTGCAGGCCAAACGACAGGAGCACGAGTCCAAGAGAGCACAGATTCAAAGGGCTAGTTACAGACCAAAGACTCTCATATTGCGGAGGCCTTCTGAGAATACTATATAAAACTCTACAAAGCTCAATACCTTCCACTGGTAAACATCCAAGCCTATATCAAGGGCATGCACACGTCAATCCTCATCGCAGAACAGAGGGACGACTTAGATAGCCCTATTCAAATCTAGGAAGTCATTTCTGGCATCGCCCGACTACAAGCATTAAAATCCCCGGGTCCATATGGCTTCCTGGCCATCTTTTATTAGACCTTTTGCAAAACCCTTGCACCCCTTCTCATTCGGCTATTTAACGAGTTGGGGAGCTCAGCTTTCCTTCCCCCTTTAGACAGCGTTGATAGTGGTGATCCCAAAGCCAGGGAAGGACAAAACACAATGCACGACTTACAGGCCGATTTCACTTTTAAATGTGGACCTAAAACTCTTTAAGGGTATCTTAGCGTCCAGACTAAACCCACTCCTCCTGGGCCTTATTGACCCGGATCATGCCGATTCGTCACCCAACGTCAATGTAGAGAGACAACACGTGCAGGGTTTTCCATCTCATAGACAAGGCGCAAAGACATATTCAGGAGCGAATACTCCTAGCAGTGGATGCCGAGAAGACATTCAACAGAGTGCACTGGCAGTACCTTGAGGCTACACTAGAGCGCTTTGGGTTTGAAGACAGGTTTAGAAGCTGGGTTTTTAGTGCATATCCTTGTCCTACAGCCACAATTTGGGTTAATGGGCATACGTCCACATCTTTCCCAATTTCGAGAGGCACCAGACAGGGCTGCCCCATGTCTCCATTACTTTTCACATTGTACATGGAACCCAAAAAGTTCGATCTAATCCAGAGATCACCACACTGTCAGTCTGTGTGCAGACAGCATTTTAGTGACCCTGGAGAACCCATCCACCTCTTTACCACCTTTCCTGAAAGAATTGGAATCGTTTGGTCAGGCAGCCGGTTTCAAAATGAACATTCATAAATCGCAGGCCTTGATCCTAACTCTGTAGCCCCAAATGATGGGCATCCTCAAGCCGAAATTCCCTCTCTGTTGGGCCCCATCACATCTTTCTTATCTAGAACTTCAAACTGCCCCCACAATACCCATGACGGCCACTCTTAACTACTGCTCTCTGACTCGCCAAATTTGCGGTGACCTTCACTGATGGCGACACTATTCTCTCTCTTGGCTGGGGAGAATTGCGGCTATAAAAATTACAATCCTTCCCTGGATTTTGTATATGTTCCAAGCCTTCCAAGTAGAAACCCCATGGGGCATGCTTGATAACCTCCAAGACGAGGTGAACCGATTCATCTGGGCAGATAAGCGTCCATGCCTCCGCAGAGACATCGCTTATCGTAACCCGCTCAAAGATGGGCTGGGGGTCCCAGATCTTAAACAATATTATCAGGCTGCACAATTGAGAATTTTATGTAGCATGGTCCTGCGCTGAATCTGAGAAACACTTGCAGGACAACCTCTATGAAGGATCCCCTTCCTTCCTAAAAATGCCCGACCTACTAGCCTTTACCTGTCCTCTATCACCAAACCAGCACTAAATACTTGGGATAAACTAGCGACTGAAAGAAACCTTACTTCCTTCCTTCCCCAATGACCCATATAGTAGGGAACCCTGAGTTTACACCGGACTTAAACAACACTGCATTAAACTGCTGGAACCAAACAAGATGTAGATCGATCTGACGATTGTTGAACATGGAGGGCCCTATCCCATTTGAGTCCCTTCGGGCAGAATCAGGGAATCCTGAAAGTGAGCGTTGGTATTACACACAAATATGCCATTGGGTGATGCAACCGACAGTCCGGCCAGGGGCACAACAATGCCTTACACCCTATGAATGCTGGCTGCTCTCAACCCTTATGAACTCAAGTTAATCACACAGTTATATAAATTCCTAGGTCCTCCGAGCACACCTACAAAAACGGCAGGTCAACTCTGATGGGAGTCTGAGATCGGGCGGGTACTGACTCCGAAGGAATGGGTAGACATCCATTATCGTGCTAGGCACACTGCCCATAATATACGAGGCATTAAAACAGCGACAAAGATTATAACATATTGGTACCTTACTCCTATCCCAGGCACCTTATTACACATTTTATGGGACTGTCTGGAAATAGCGCCATACTGAACATGGGTCCTTAACAATATCAACAATTACCTGGAAACAGAACTCCCAAGATTCCCCACCTATACCATCCTGGGCCTTCCAACGCCCTTTCCTTCCCATTAAAATCTCGGAGACTCAGGCAGATCAGTCTAGCGCTACTAGAGTCACTGCAGTGCATACTGTCGCACTGGGGCACAGATCACATCCCGACATACCGATGCTGGCTGCATAGAGTGTATTACATCATGGGCATGGAACGAGTAAACTTAACCCTATTGAATCAAAGAACAGTGTTTCACAAGCTATGGAAACCATTTCTGAATCTCCTGATGTCAGAATTCCTTGAACTTACCTGCCCCAAGTATCTTCGCCTACTGCACCTTTCAGAAACCCCTACGATTCCCATTCCAAAACCTTGAGACAGGTCATTGCTAGGTGGGGGGCATGCTATAATCGTCACTAGTCAGTGTAAGGCAGCCCGTGTCTGGGGTGGGGTGTGAGGGGGGAGTTCAGGGAAATGTTAGATAAATGTTTGTAAAGCGTCCTGTGTTCCACAGGTTATGCCGCTTAAGTTTTTGCTATGATGAAAAGCGTAATAAAGAGAGTTAAACCATAAAGAGGCAATGTGTGAAGTATCTGTGCAACACACACACACACACACACAGTAAAACAATGAATACACAACAACAAAAACTCCTGACAGGTATAGAAAAATAGAGAATATTTTATGAGAAAAGCAAGACAAAAATGACAAAAATTCAATAGGAAATAGTGGTCTGAAGTCAGTAGCACTAAAAGGTTACTTGAGGTTGCATTAGACTGGGGAAAATCCAAAGTTCAGGCCAACTGAGATAGAGAGAAGCCGGCTACAGGACACACACAGGTCCCACCGACAAAATATCTTGGATGGAGCAAAGTATCAAATTTGAGGACTTGAGGCAGGAACTTTAGGAGGTGCTGTGTCGTCGTCATGAATGGAGGTGAGCATTGGAGCTAATTGGCCCCACTGATAGAAACTTTGTCATCAAACCCCTGTATGATGTAGGCACTGTCTTGTCATGAAGCCACGCTGTCGTCGTTGAGCCACACTAGCTGTAGAGACGTGGTAGACGGTCAGCCGCTGCTTTGGCGTTGAAGGGCAATGCATCAGTTCCTATTGGCGCAAAGCCACTGCTGCATCGATGTCGATGTAGGAAAAGCTGCAAAAACCCACTTTTATGGCCCCAGACTGGAAGGGGTACCTCAATCAAGGGTAGGACTCAGAGATTGGAGAGTCCAGCAACACCAGCAGAATTGTAGGAAATATTTTATGACCCTGAGACTTCAGACAATGGGAGTCAAGTGAGCAAGCCTTTGAAGTAACTGTGGGTTCAAGTGAGATTGGGAAAATCCTTAGCCTCAGCAGGGTGGAGATCATCAGGCAGCAAGGGCACCTCAGCACAGCAGCTAAGCAGATCCTTGGAACAGTCAGTAAAGCAGAGTGGAAACCCTTGCAGCACAGCAGTCTTTTCTCCTGGCAGAGGTCTTCACAGGTCCAGTAGTTTACTTATTTGGTAGGGCCAAGCCCCCAGTACATATACACAATTGTGACTTTTGAAGTGGGGCTGACTTCAAAGCAGCTCCATGAAGTGCAGAGGACCCCTTTCATCCCAGCCCTGTCTGCCAGGCTATCTGTGGGGGGCAATCAGCCATTTGTGTGGGGACAGGACACAACCTATTCAGATGTAAGTGTCAGCTCCCTCTCCCTCTTCCTACCCAGGAAAGATATCAGAATGCAGATGAATCCTTTGTAACACCCACTCTTCCTATGTTTGTTGCTGTCTAGAGGAAATGCATAAAGTGTTGCTGTCACCCACCCTTAACGTATATAGGCAGCAGGCTGCATGCACACAGAGCTAAGTTAAGAGCAGAGAAATGCCCACTTTCTAAAAGTAAAAGATGCACAGATGATGGACGGAATGCAGAGAAAATCAAACATCCAGCCCCGGTCAATAGATCTGGGTTAAATCCATCATTGTTTTGCTCACCATGCCACCCCCAGTTAGACCCGGGTAGAGGTGTGGCGCCGCAGCCAGGGTGAATGACACTGGACGCTGGGGCTCACGGTTCGATCCCCGGCTCCGGTGGCAGGGGTCTGCCAAGCACCATATGAATCTGGGCAATAGCTTGCTTAATCTTCCCAAAGGCCCCCAGTGCCAGGATGCCTCCGGGTAGCTGTGTGCATTACAAATACTGGATTTACCCAGCCATATGCAAATCAGTCTTGACTCTATGCCTCATGGAAACACTCCAGCCTGAACTGCCAAGCCAGGTCCTCTCTGGAGTGGAAACAAACATCCTAGGACCGGAGAAGTGTGGCTCAGGGGTTAGAGGCGGCAGACCTGGAGCTTGAGTTCGGCCCTGGACCAGGGTTCAATTCCCCGCCTCGGCAGGTCTTGGGCTCAAAAATTCCACGGACTCGATAATTCTCGCTCCGGTGCCTTCTCGACTCATGGGTTCACACTCTGCGACTTTGGGCAATAGCTTGCTTAATCTCCACAACGGCCCCTCGCGGTGGGATGCCTGGCTTTCACCTTGTGGATACCCTGCCAGGGTTATCTCACAGGGGAATACCAGGACGGGTTCCCTAAGCAAGCGCGGAGATGCCCCAGGGTAAGTCGTGCGCTATATAATTTTCATTCATTTCATTTCATTTCATTTCTAGGACCGGTTGTGGGGCATCACCCCTCATCAGCCAGGCTGGCCTACAACCCTTTGTTTCCTCTCTGCCACAGTTTTCATGGAGGAGGAACCGCTATGAAAACCATAGCATAGAGGAAACTCGTAAGATGCTTAGAGAGACTGATGTGGTACAGCCAAGCATATTGCTACCTCAAGACCACCCGCCACCAGCAAGGATCTATGATCCCAGGCAGTGGCGGCAGTGCAATGGCGGTATGACTGCCCAAGTTGTAACAGGGTGGTTGGACAGCCGGAACAGTGGTGGCTGGACTGCCCCTCCCAAGTCACCACAAATCTGGCGCTCCTTGGCCCACTAGACTTGTTATCATGGGTTATGTCTGTGCACTGAGCACTAACTGCATAGTAGGGGCCTGGATCTTGGAAGGGAGTGGTCTCTATATGCATACTGAGAGGTGACTGTGCCTAGTAGAAGCTTGTCACCTGATAGTGCTTGCCTTTGGCTAGGCCCTGCAGTTTATCCCACACAGGAATGCAACCACCCACCCCCTCCATGTACAGACTTCAATCCTGAGCACTAATTTTTATGGTATGGCATGGAAGCTCAGCTGTCAACAGACAATTATGTGAGCATCACTAGAAAGGGGCTTTCCCAACACGTTGGGAGCCAGGAGTACATCTTTTAATTGGGCAAATTGATGTGCTTCCACAAAAAATGCTTGCCCTTCATACAGCAGTGATCATTTTGTTTATTTATCTAGCTACCTGAGTTTGAACTTTCAGGGGCACAGTCATTGTACAGTAATGCTTTGAAAGAGTCTTGAGCTACAAAATAATTTATGGTGCTTTCTCTAGCATTTTTTTTTTTTTTTTTTAAATATATTTTTATTGCAGGAATCAGTAAAACAGTACAGTAGCGACCAGTATCGTATTATAAACAACTTATACAAGGTATAGCCCACCGACCCCCTTCCATAACGTTGCTATACAGCCAATCAGCCCATATCCCTGGGGTTGGGCGGCAAATGCAGCTGGGGTCAGTAGGATGCTGGAGCTGGTCCGGATAACACACTGTCCGTCATCTGCTTTTCTAAACAAACCCAAAACCTCAAAAAGAAACCCCCCCCTCAAAATTCCCAATTACTGTGAAACCCCCCCCCCCCCCCACCATCAGCGCCAGGGAGCTCATCAACATAGAATCCACTGCTTGACCCACGGGGAAGGTAATAGTGCTGTCACTGCTAATGTTTAACGGGACTCGGGTCGAGTTGCTTCTTCACTTCCGGAGTCGCTGGGGGTACAATAATCTCTGAGGGCCTGCACCAGCGTTTCCCATTCCAACGCGGCCTCCTGCGCCTTCTCATTGCCCTGCCTCCAAGCCAACTGATATCGCAGCGCGCTCTCACCCACCGCCCATTTCAAAAGCTCACTGTGCCATCTGCTGCCTGTAGGACCAGCTCGTGCCTTCCAGTTCCTGGTCACCTCTCGCTTAGCAAGTAGGAGCCCCAGGTCGATAAATTTACTGGTGATTTTCTTCCGGGGGGTATGGGGGAACCAGTGCAAGAGCCCTACCGCCACATCGAATGATAAGTGCCTCCCCGTCACCTCTTCCAAAGTCGTCGCCACCTCCTGCCAGTAGGACGTCAGTCCTGGACAGGCCCATAGCATGTGTAGGAGGTCCGCCTCCTGAGCCGGGCACCTAGGGCATTCCGCCGAAGCCGTGGCAAAATAACGCCTGATCTTTACCGGGGTCAGGTACGCTCTATGGAGAACATAATAGTGGACCAGTTGGAAACGGGCGCCACGTGTACCCTTCCAGGCACGCCTCACCAGCTGGGACCAGGTCGTCTCCGGGATCTCCCTACCAATGTCCTCTTCCCAGCGGGACTTCAGTGTGGCGAGAGGAACCAACCCCTCGGCAATCAACCTGCCGTAGAGGCAAGTGACCGCCTTCACCGTGCCCGCCGACATCATTACGTACTGGCACACCTGAGACAATTGAGGTTCCTCTAGCCCGTTTTGCCAGTGCGCCTGGATCGCTCGCACAATGGCCGAGTGCAGCAGAAAGTCCCAAAGCGGTCAATGAGATCCTGAAAGGACAGGAGCGCTCCGTCCTCGTACAGGTCCCCGACGAGCTGTAAACCGGAATCCTCCCAGTCCGCCAGTCGTGACCAATCTCCTCCGTGGGGGAGGGCCGTCAGCATCCCCAATGGTATTTCAGGCGCATATGGCGTCCGTAGGCGACCTCTGTTATGAGCCCGATTCCAACAGAGTCGGATAGTCCGCTCCTCCATCGACAGGTCCCGTAGGACTAAGCGCTGTCGCAGCGCGATAAAGGAGAGGACGTGCCTGGCCATACCCGTCCCTCTACCGTCCTCCGGGCCTCTGAACTCCCTGGCTATCTCCTGAGTGTAGGTCTGGAGCTGCGCCGCTAGGTAATACTTCTCGAAGTCCGGCACAGCGAGCCCCCCCTCGTCCCTCGGCCTCATCAGGGTATTGAGGGCCACCCGCCGCCGGCCCGTTCCCCAAAGGAACCCGACCACCATAGAACGCAAGCGACGAAACGTGGCCGGTGGGACCCAGATCGGCAAAGTCCGAAAGTAATACAATAGTCGGGGGAGCGCCACCATTTTGAGCAGGGCGATGCGTCCCGCCACGGAGAGCGGCAGCGTGGCCCAAAAGTCCATGCTACCTCGGAGTGCTCGCATGCAACGGGCAATGTTTCCATCTAGGAGGTCGGGTTGGTCGTGGTACACAAATACCCCAAGGTATTTAAAGCAGTCGGGCTCCCATCTGATCTCCTTACTTAGCGCAGGAGTGGGGGTACCCCTACGCATCGGGAAGAGGCAGGTCTTAGACCAATTCACTTGGAGGCCTGAGACCGCTCCGAACTCCGTTAGCGCTAATTCCGCTCCCCGCAACGCGTCAACCGGATCCTCCAGGAAGAGCAACAGGACGTCCGCATAGAGCGAGACGTAATGCGGGCCCGCCGCTGTCCATAAGCCCGTATAGTGGGCTCCCGAGCGAAGATGCATCGCTAGTGGCTCTACCGCTAGTGCAAAAAGAAGCGGGGATAAGGAGCACCCCTGCCGCGTGCCACGCTCCACCGGATATCGCGATGAAATCAAAGGGCCCGATCTAACCCTGGCCGAAGCGGAAGCGTAGAGGACTGCTGTCCATTTGACAAATCCCTCCCCGAGGCCGAATTTCCGTAATACCGTGCATAGGTAGTCCCACTCCAGGCTATCAAAAGCCTTCTCCAGGTCCACCGACAAGACTACCGGGGACGGGGCATCCACGAATGGTTCCCCAAGCAAGCGGAACAACCTTCGGATGTTCATAGTCGTATTCCGCCGCGGGATGAAACCGGCTTGGTCTTCATGCACTAGGGAACTCATATGTCCCAGCAGCCTCGAGGCCAAGATGCTGCTCAATATTTTGTAGTCCACCGTCAGCATTGAAAGGGGACGGTAGGACCCCGGGTCAGACGAGTCTCGGCCTGGTTTGAGGAGAGGAACCACCAACGCCTCACACATCGAGCCAGGGAGACGACCCAACCTCTTCGCCTCCCTGTAGACCACCAGTAATCGAGGGGCCAAGAGGTCAGCGTAAGCTGCATAGAACTCCACCGGAAGGCCATCTAGGCCCGGGGTCTTGTTCCTCGCCATCCGTTTGATGGCCCCGCGGATCTCCCCCAAGTCGATGTCAGAACCCAGGGTTTCCGCCACTTCCTGTCCTACTGTGCGGAGTTCCAGTGGGCTAAGATAGTTATCAAGCCGGTCTGGGTCACGTGCGGAGCGACTGCGGTATAAACTTTCGTAGTAATGCCGGAAGCAACTAAGAATCTCCGGTTGGGTGCACACCTCGGTCCCATCCGCCCCACGCATTTTTGTCGTCGTTTGGGACTGGCGCGTAGGGTTGGCCAAACACGCCAGTAACGCGCTCGACCTGTCGCCCTCCGCAATAGACCGGACCGTATAGGCCTTATAATCGAAACAGCGGAGCCGTTCGACCTCCACCGCTACCTTCTCCCTCGCCTCTACCGTTTGTGTTTGCAATTCTGGGTGTCCGGGGCGGCTAATTTCGAGCTCGCGGAGTGCTCGGTCCGCTGTGTCTAAGTCAGCCAGGATAACACGCCGCATGCCCACCTTCTTAGAGATACAGTAGCCCCTCACCACCACCTTGAAAGCGTCCCATTCGAACGCCCTAGTACTCGCGGAGCCGCCGTTGGACGCAAAATAATCCGTGATTCTCTCCCCTAGGTCCGCCTTGAAGACACTGTCCTCGAGGATCTCGGGGCGCATCTTCCAGGTGGGTACTGCCGGCGTCCCAGGGAACCAGCGAATGTCCAGTAGGAGGGGGTTATGGTCCGAGATGGTCCGCGATAAGTACTCCGATCGGACCGCTGCCGAAACTAATTCGGACGAACCAAGAAAGCCATCTAGTCTGACATGCAGCTCATGAAGGCTCGAAAAGTATGAATAATCTCTAGACGCGGGGTGATGCGCCCTCCAAATGTCCGTCAAACCCCAGCGGGTCTGCCAATCTTGACGACCCTTAGCCGTCCGCCGGACCAGGGAATCGGGGAGCGGGGGATGCGAGCGGTCTATGTCTACATCCACTACGGAGTTAAAGTCTCCCCCCAGCAGGAGGGGCCCGGCGAAAAAGTGGGCCAGCGAGCCCGATAACCTGGAAAGGAAGGCAGTCTGGTCCACGTTAGGAGCATACACACAGCAAACGCTCAGGTCCCTCCCCCCTAGCGTGCCTGAGATGGCCACGAAACGCCCCTCTGGGTCCAACACTGTCCTCGTGACCTGGAAGGGGACTCCTGCCCTAATCCATATTAGCGCCCCCCTGGCATAAGCAGAGTACGCCGTGGAAAAGACCTGCCCTCGCCACCTACGCTGAAGCGCCGCCCCTTCCGCCTTGTTCAGATGCGTTTCCTGCAGCAGCGCCATTTGCACTCCCCTACGCACTAAATAAGCATGGACCTTGTGACGCCTGGACATAGTGTGAAGCCCCCTCACGTTCCAAGTAATACATTTCAAGTTAGCAACATCAGCCATTGTCCCAAAGTGTTCTTGCACAGTCTCCCCGTTCGGGTCCCCACAAAGAGAAAGCATCAATCCTCCCAGCGCTGACGGCGGCCATTTTCCCCAACCAGAACCAAACCACCCAAAAACCAACAAACCCCCCCCCCAACCACCCCAGAACAGGACCCAAACTGCACCATCTAGATCCCATCCAAACCTCTACGGAGATCAACCCCAAAATCCCCACTAGTCCTACGGTCGCCACCGTAGGAAGGACTTATGGGCCAGGAGCGGGCTGAGCGGAGGCAGTGGGCCCTCGTCGCCCAGGCTACCAGGACTATAGTAAGCCCCCTCCGGTGTCAAACCCTTCCGGGGCAAGAGCAGAAGCCCCCCAACCCTCCCTCCTTCGTTGTCAGCAATAAAGAACGGCAACCGCCTCCCCCCTGCCGGGCCCCCACCCAAAACCAGGCAGCATATCCCGTTACCCTTGTCCGTCCAAAAGGTCCTCCACCGATTTCGGTGTGATCACCGGTGTATGGGTACTGTCTGCCACTGAATCTTCCGAGTCCGATGGTGCCCCCTGAGCACCCGGGTTTTCTTCCTCCTCCTCGATGACTTCGCCTCTTGCTCCCGACAGTTCCGACAGAACTTCCAACACTCCCCTCCGCTCCGATGATGTCTCCGCAGTCGAGGGCCCTCCCGTGCGGCCGCGGCGGTTCCTGACCCTCTTAGATCGCCTCCTTTGTTCCGGCTCCTCCGCCTGATGGGTCGAGGCGCTATAACCATCTTTCCCTGTCCGGTACAGTTCGAGCCAGTCACAGACCTCCTCTGGGGTGTCGAAGAACTGGGTTTTGTCATCGACAATGACGCGGAGCCTTGCGGGAAATAGGAGTGAATATTGGATGCCCTCACTCCTGAGTTCACGCTTAACCGCCAGGAAGGAGAACCGCTTGCGCTGCGTCTCGTAAGTGTAGTCAGGGAAGATATTCACCTGACTGTTTGCAACCTGGAACGGGCCATTGTGCCTGGCGGCATTTAGGATCAGATCTCTGTCCCGGAAATGTAGCAACCGTGCCACCACCGGCCTTGGGGCTCGTCCCTGCTGTGGGGGCCGTGCTGGGACTCTGTGGGCCCGTTCTAGAGTGTAAAATGAGGACAGGCCCTCTGGGACCACCGTGTCTCGGAGCCAGGTCTCCAAGTATCGCACCATATCGCCATCCTCGATTTTTTCCGGCAGGCCCACCACCCGAATGTTATTCCTCCTGTTGCGGCCTTCCGCATCCTCCGCCCTCCGTTCGAGGGTCTCAATTCGGGACATGGCATCCTTTATCGTCGCAGCCAGGGTTCTCTGCGCCGGTTCTAAAGTCTTCACCGTGCCCTCCACCTCCTTGACCCGGTCCGAGAGTTTACCATGGTCTGCCCTAAGGAGGCCCAGGCCCGTCGCCACCTGGGCAATGTCCTGTTGGAGGGCGGACCGAGTTGCCTCTATCGCTTCCAGTACACGGTCGAATTGTTGCTGGAGTGGTGCGCCACCAGGTCTTTTAGGGTCTCCATGCTCTTCCTTGTCCTGGGCTTCAGAGTCTGAGGCGGTCTGGCTGGATCCCTTGGCTCCTTTAGGTTTCCCCATGCTGCCAGGGGCTCTCCGTGAGGGTCCCGGAGTAGGCGTCTCCGTGTACAGGTGTCCAGCACGACCTTCCCGGGAGTTCGTTCTCAAGTCGGGTATGGGCGATCTCCGTCTCCAGAGCCTGTGAAGACTCCGCCGCTTCGGCTCACGCCACCGCCACGGCGTCCGAGGGCACCGATAAGGGGGCGGAGACAACCGTCGCCGAGTCGGGCAGGCCCGTTCACCCACTATAGCTCCGGGGCGAGGGCCACCAACTCCCTCGGTTGATCTGTGGCGCCAGAGTGTCGCGCCACCCATGTAGTTGGGCTGGCCAGGAAATCGTATCTAGTCGCGGAGTCGCGGTGCAGACCACCGCCTGGAACAGAGGGCACCCGCGCCCGGTGCCCTCTAGTGCGTGGGCACCCGCCCGGTCGTCTAATCGAGTATGAACCCGTTGTAGAAGGTCCGAGCCTGCCAATGTCCAATGTCTAAAACAACTGAGGATGGTGAAGCCGGGTGCCAGTCGACATCCGCGAGACCTCTTCAACTCCGTAGTTTCGATCAAGGGGACAAAGGGGTCCGGGCGCCATGTTGGGTCGCACTCCGCAACTCCGCAAACTTCGGCATTTCTTCGAAGCCACCCCCGTCCAAACTCCACCAAGGCCCCCGGCAGGGTGTCGTCGCCTCGCTCAACCGAATGCGGGGTCTGGGGCGCCCCTCAGCCTCCGATGTTCAGGATAATTTCGGGCTTAGTCCCGGAGCCGAGCTCTCAGGCGACCATCGCCATCGGCGCCCAAGCCACGCCCCCGCTTTCTCTAGCATCAGAACAGATGGGAGAGGGGCAGTCATTAACCTGCATGGATGTTTAGGTCTGGTTTGGCAGTGCAACTATCACCTGACCTATTAACCTACACCAATATTATTCTACAGCTCTTTGCTTCCACATAAATACATATCCTTTACCATGTCATTTACCGGTAATGCTTCACATTACCATACAACATTCCTTTAAATGTAGACCTATTGGCATTGCCAATGATTGCGCTTTTTTTTGGTCCCATGGTTGTCCCACGGGACTCTTTCTGCATTGGCTCTCACGAGACGGAGACAAACACATTTGTTTTCAATTTTGTCCCAGTGGGGGTCTTTCTCTGTGACTCCCACACAAGGACTAGCGGGTCAGGGTAATCCTACATTGCTCCCTAATCATTTTCAATATTTCAATTTTTGAACATGTAAACTGAGTACTTGAGTTCTAAAATGAGAGACACACCATTTTTCTGCATGTCTCAGCTGTAATATAACATGGCTTACTCCCACCAGACTCCCACAGCTCGACCAATTATAATTAATGTATTACATATGAATATTCAATAGGGTGATGAGAAATATAACAGCTTAATTCTGAAAGTCTGTGTTACTGTGTAAGGGTGCACAAAGGGGCATACCAAGTAGTAATATTGGGCACAAATACTGGTTCTGCATGCTACTCCTCATTCTGTTGCCTAGGAAATAATTTAGAATTGTATAAAAAGAATGCTCAATAGCTTGAGTTAATGGTTTGTCCCATGGCTTATACAAATTCACCATTTCCCCCAGGTGATTAGCAAGTGGCTGCAGCATTAGAGTTGAAAACAGTGATCCAACATTGGAAATTGATGGGGCTGATTTTCTTGCCTGCTCATTTTCATTGCAATTCTAATGTGTGTTAGAAATTGGGTCTCTAGTTAGCAGTGGTTTGCACCCTGTCCAACTAAGGACCCTCACTCTAGTCAGGGTAAGTAAGTTACAGACCTAAGGTAACGCCTGCTCCCTCCCTTTGTAGCTTGGCACAGAGCAGTCAGGCTTATACCCGTGACAATTTGTAAAATGTGTGTGCAAACATACACACACACAGTGAAAACCCTACAAAAGGACTCAACACCAGTTTATTAAGCTAGCTAATATTTATCTGAGTAAAACAAGACCAAAACAATAAAAATCCTACATACACAAGTCAAGATACGAATTTTCAAATATTAAATAAAGTTTAGTTCTTAAAATTATAGCAAAGTACCTTAGCTGTGTCAAACATCAAAGACAATGAGAGGCACAGGGTAGGTGAGGCGCCGAAAAAGCAGGCATTGCATTGGTTCCTTACTGCTACGTGGTGGTGATGCATCAGTTTCTTACTGCTAGGTAAAGGATGTTATGCGTCAGTTCTGTACTGTTGCAGGGGAAGTGATGTGTTGGTTTCAGGCATCCAGCCTCGGTTCCTTACTGCAGTGCTGTGTCAATAAAGAAATCAGTGCCCAGGGACCATGCATTTAAAGTCAAGTTGTGCTGCGCTGAACCATCAGCGAAGAAGAAGGTACTGCATCAGAGTCAGAGTGGTGTGTCACGGATTTCGGTAATGCTGTGCTCGAAACTCACACACCTATGGTTCTTCTGACACACTGCGACAGAAAGGTGGGGGTCTTCGTTGTAAGCCACAATCATTGCGTGAAGCAGGGACCACTCTCCGTTGAAGACAGCGGTGATGCAAAGCATTGGTTCGGAATGACGCTGGGAGTGAATGCGTTGGTTGTCTCCTTTGGAGCACAAGAACTCAATTCCAAGTCCCAGGGATTGGGTTTGGCACCACTTGGCAACACAGGATTTTCAGCAAGAGAACCCAGGTGAAGTCTTGCAGGGCCCTGGGACTTCTTAACAGGAGGCAGGCTCAACTCAGGGCCTTGGAGAACCTCAGAAAGCAGGATGTAGAAATCAAAGTCCTGTCTTTTCACTCACAGGATAGAAGTAACAAGCAGCAGGGCAGCATCGCAAGCAAACCGCAAAGGGCCAGTCCCCCCTGAAGCAACAAGGTTCTTTTTCCTGGCAGAATGTCCTCAATCTAGAATGTTCTCTTCCTGCCCTGGCTTCAGATACACTACAGGGGTTGAGACCTGTGTGAGGACAGGCAAAGTCATTTTCGGGTGACACTATGTCAACTCCTCCCACCACTCTAGCTCAGAAAGGCTCAGCAGCCTGGTGATGGGCCATCAGGATATGCAGGGTACACCTCAGCTCCCTTTGTAGGACTGTCTAGAGTAAATGCACAAACAGCCTAGCTGTCATTCTGACCCAGACGTGTATTCAGAGGCAGGCAGAGGCACCAAGTGGTTAAAGTAAGAAAAGGCCAGTTTCTAAAAGTGGCATTTTCAGACCTGCAATTTAAAAACCAACTTAAGTAAAATATGTATGTTTAAATTGTGAGTTCAGAGACACAAAACTCCAATTTTCTATGAATTCCCAATTGGAAGGTACACTTGTAAGATGAGGCAGCTCCAATGCTGACCTGGCGGAGAGATAGACATTGCTGTAGTGAAAAACAAATTAGCAGTATTTCATTACCAAGATATGTAAAACACAACTGTACATGTTCTACCATTAAAATACACTGTGCCCAGTCTGTGGGGCTACTTTTGGCCTACCTTAGGGGTGACATATGTAATAAAACGGAAGGTTTAGGCCTGGCAAGTGGGTGCACTTGCCAGGTTAAAATGGCAGTTTGAAACTGCACACACAGACGCTGCAGTGTAAGGCCTGAGACATATTTGCAGGGCTACTGTTGTTGGTGGCACATTTAGTGCTGCAGGCCCACTAGTAGTATTTTATTTACAGGCCCTGGGCACACCTGGTGTACTGTACTAGGGACTTACTAATGAATCAAATAGGCAAATCATGGAGAAACCAAATATCATTACATTTTGGACACAGAGCACTTGCACTCTAGCACTGGTCAGCAGTGGTAAAGTGTCCAGAGTCCTAACACCAGCCAAAAAGAAGATCAGAAAAAATAGGAGGAAGAAGGCAAAAGGTTTGGGGATAACCTTGCAAAAGAGCCAGGTCCAACAGTGCATTAGTCCGTGTTTTATTTAAGTCATCCTAATATTAAGCAATTTATAATGAAATATATTGTGCAGCGGTAGGATTGTGTAAAATACACTCCCTTGTTTGTGTTGGAATAGATCAACAGACACATGCCGCAATTACGCACACTGCACAAGGGTGTATTTTCCCAGTTGTTGAGGTGAGTTTCCCTCTTGTATGACAAAGGATGTCTAAACACTGAGCAGGTCCTGTGTAATCAAAAGCTTGTGACTTACAACGTTAACTTTGCTGCCTGATTTCAAAGTTTTCCTCTGCAGTGCCAGCCAGACAGGTTCAACAAGAAAGAATGTCTGTTTTCATTTCACCAGACACAATCCCTCCGTAACATCCTTTCCCACTATTTACCAGACTGCAGCAGCTATCGCCTGAAGATAGGCCGTCTGTGTTTGCGTTAGTCCAGTTCTGGTGACCATGATGTAATTACTATAATCAAGAGTCTGCAGTGCGGCCGCGCGCTGAGGTCAGTTGTACAATGGGCCTGTATTTATACTCACCATAGTTCCATCTAATTTGTAATTACCAAGGGGCGCGCTTTAGGAACTGTGTGGGCCTGATTCAAGGCCAGGTTTTGTAGGTTTATTTATTCATTCTCGCTCTTTTTAAAAACGTAATAGGAACACCATCGTTTTGATCATAAATAGCATTGATGTCACGTGAGCATCGCAATAGCTAGTGTGATTTTAAGGAGGCAGACAAATACCGTTTGTATAGATGAGAATTGGAAATACGTAATCATTTCAAATAGGTGACGTTTCTTTTACATTTAAAAATCAGCGTGAATAAATAAACCAACAAACCCTTGCCCAGTTTTATGAAATTCTTTTTTTTCAACATTTACAGGGGGCTCTGGCTGCAGAAGTCGATGATCTCCACTCGAATTCAAATTCAATTCTAGTCATTAGTTTGTTTATTTGTTATACTTGATCCCTCTGATAGTGCTGGGGGATGCACTGGATCAAAACAAGGCAACTACATCGAAGGATCGATGCCAATATTGTCATATCGGGTATAGTTTGAGTACCTGTTAAGGGATTCCTGACCCCCAATTGTTCTTTCTTATTTTTCCTATAGCCTGAGTGACTGTCAGGCTATTTTCACTGGAAAACAGGAAACATGGAAATTAAAATGGTAATATTTATCACCATTTTATTTTTCCTGCTGGCAGGAGCCAAGTCTGGGGGCGTGGCAGCAGCAGAGAGGAATTCTGTGCACTTAGTTTAAAGTGTGCATGCCACTTTGACCGGCCGTCTCGCGATGGCCCGCCTGACATGCACACTTTAAACACTCCATCCGAAGCTGTCCAGACAGCTGGGTGGAGAGAAATCACAGTGCTATAAGGAACGTTGCACAAGCACACTCCAGCCAATCCTGGTTCTTCTCTCATGCTGCTGAGAGAAGCATCTGGATTGGTAGAGGGGAGTTGCTAGCTGTAGCTCTGGAAGCCTGTGCTGCCGAGATGAAGAGGAGCACCCTACACGAGGCAAGGCAACAGGTAAGTAAATCTTTTTTTTATTTTTTATATTGAGTTGCTTTATTTCACTGACATGCACTGTGCGAAACTTGCAGTGCCTTCAGTATCAACTCCAGAGCTCTTAATCGTGTCCCGTTATATAACGCAGTTTAAAAACATAAAACAATTCAGAGCTATGGCTTTGAGCCTAAAGGCACTGCTGGTCTCTATTAGTCCCTGCCAGTGTGCCTGTCGCCCCACCTGTGTTCATTGCAGCTGGCCACCTTTGGCTTTTTAGAAACTTGAATATTACAGGCACTTTCCTCCTGAAAGATATTACCTAACAGTTTGTGATATATCTACAATGCATTATGTTGTGTATGCATCAGCAATGCCCGTGCAGGGCCGGCTCTAGGTTCATGGTGGCCCTGTGCAGGGAGCGTAGGTGGGGGCCCCGGAAGAGGGGATCCGGACGGGATGGAGCTCAGGAAGGTGTTTTAATAATACGGATATGGAGATCTATACCTATATAAGGGCAAAGGGCATTAATCGGGAAAATTACACTAGGGTCCTAAAATGATACATAGCAATGTATGCAAAAACTGACTGTAGGATATGCAGGCAAATGAAAAACGTGGAGTTAGAATAGTAATTTTGACCTCCCTGTGTTTGCCACGCCCACTGCTGCCCTGGGGACCCAGTTCAGGACAAGTAATGTGACGAGCGAGTAGTGAGCAGCAGCAGGCCATATCTAATATATATGGCTCTGTGCTGCTTTAATATCACTCTTGTGCAGGTCAGTAAGTTAACTTTTGTTGCTGTGCTGCATTGCGATAAAGGAAATCTGCCCTTTGGTGTGCATGCCTGGCGTACCCAATCAAGCCTTAACCCTAGCACTCTCCGGCAGTTGGTGGCAATTAAATTAAAAAAATACTCTATGGGATTTCCTTATTTCCTTACTTCACTTCACCCTCTCTCTTAACCTGACTCTAGTTCTACTTCTCCATGTACCTTTAACCTCCCTCCGTCTCTGTGTATCTCACATGTGTCTACGGGACGCCCCAGCTGAGGAGTGAGGTGCTCTGGCAGAGCTGGGTGAGTCCCAGTAACGGACAGCAGGACTGCTAGAGAGAGATAGCAGCGAGTTCCTTCCCCTAGAGTAACCATAGGTGCTCTCCCCGCCACCTAAACCTGCACAGATTTCTCTAATTCCATTGACCGCCTGCTTCAATCCCTCCAGCCCGCCACCTAAACCTGCACAGATTTCTCTAGTTCCATTGATCGCCTGCTTCTAACAGGTATTAAATTCTAGTTGAGAATGGCCTATTAATGAGGCTGAGTTTGAAAATCTATTCACAAACAGACTAGGTCTTATTGCCTATTCTGACCTCTTAAAATTATAATGACAGGTTTTAGGTGCAGGGACACTGGATTGTGGTGCCTTCAGTGTCGCTGCACCTAAACCCGCAAGTCTTGTTATGAGAAGCCTCGTAGGACAGTCCACGAAAAGGCGTGGAGAGGTGAGCTATCATACTATCACACAACTGCTAGGAAAACTAGATGGTACCGGTGCTCCACTGGCTGCGCCCCTGGGTATTCACTTGTGAATCTGACCAGCTGTTCCAATACAATGAATGACACAAAGGCGCCTTTTGTTTGAGAACCAGCCTGGAGTCTGTAAAGATGGACGCCAAGATGGCACTAAGGCCAACTAACAGGAAATGAATTCATACTGCCAATTGACTCCCTGATGCCAGGGTGAACAGCAAAATGATCAAGAATACACATCCCAGTCACCCTAAAGCAGTAACAATGTGATCAACACAGCCTAACTTATATGGGAACAGCCATTAACTAAACTGTGTGTCAAAGTTCATCAAGCAAATAAAATGTCTCTGCCTGCACACAAATTACCAACCTACCTTCTCATATTCAAAGGTTCGAGTGCCCTAGCATGTGCTGGCCGAGGCAGAAATTACAGGCAAATAACAAAAGCTGATCTCCACTTTTATGTGTACTGAATGATAGCCCCCTCCAGTTTTGAAAAAAGTTTTGCAGTTGGAGTCGTTTCCTTTCTGCTGACTGTTAAAGTGTGCATCTTTTAATTTTACATTCACACGATATAGCCTTATTATATAGTCTTATTATTTCATTCGAAATGCTTCTGAGCATATAATGACCGAAGAACGAAATAAAAAAAAACAATAAATAGACTCACATTTTCGGTCCTCTCCAACTCTTGTCGACCGAAAGACGCTGTCCATTTGCCCCCTCCCTAACACGTGCTGTTCCCCCACACCCAATGGATGTTGCCCTGTATCCTGCCGTCCCAGCAGTCGCGTTGCACTACTTTTTTTCTGTTACACGTCAAATTCGCTCTTGAATTTTAGAGCATGTTATCAATCACTGCGTATGAAAAAGAGTTGTTCAAAAAGTGCAATCTCTCGTTTTAAGGCACAATGATTGCATTATTTCAATTCCTTTGATGTTTGAGGCCTGGGACAATGGTGCTTTGCTGATAGATAGGAGGCAATTTCACACAGTGCCACGACGATGTATCATTGATCCTCCCGATCCTTTTCGTGGCGGCCCCTGGGGTTTGGCGGCCCTGTGCAGGTGCACACTTTGCACATACCTAGGGCCGGCCCTGGCCCGTGCCAGACAGACTGCCTTATTTCAAATGCCTGTGGTAGAACAAGAAGGAGCATCTTTCCTGCTCCTCATCTACCAGTAGCTTGCTGAATTGAACATGCCCCTTACAAACTACAGAGCTACCAACAGGATGGCAATGCCACTGTCATTTTCACTTTTAAAAGTGCCTGGCTGGGATTGCACCTTCTACTTAAGCTCCTCTTGTTAGGGAATTCCTGACCCCAATTGTGTTTTCTCAGTTATCTTATTTCTTCTTTTACTCTTCATCAGTGGTGGCTCCTTCGCTCAGGCAGAGGAGCGCCTCTCCACTGCTGAAAGGGAAAAATAAAATGATAATAATATATCATTATTATGATTTTATTTTCGCAATTGCAGTCAGTGGTGGGGTGGGTGGGGCTTGCCAGAGCAGGGAAGGAGTGGTGTGCACTTCCTTAGTGCGCATGAACTGTTTGGCCGGCCCTCTTGGGCCAACCAAACAGTTCATGCGCACTTTGCATGTTCCTACCAGGCTACATTCCACTGCCTGTTCTGGAACATCGCCTATCCACAGCTCACAGACCAATCACAAAGGATGCTTCCTGCTCCGTCGCCCAGGACAGGAAAATGAAGAGGACGGAGGCAAGTCGGCAGCTGGCCGTTAAAGGTAAGTCCTTTTTTTTAATGTTACATTCCTCCCCCGTGCCACACCACCCCCATGTTAGCAGCCACTACTGCTCTTCATACATCCTACAAACAAACTTTATGAAAAGCAATATAGTAAAATAATAAAGGAAAAGCAGCTGACTCTCGCCATCACTATAGCCCTCCTAAATTAGGCTGTTCCTTTCATGTGCCTGCTTCTATTTGTGGGCAAGTCTCTGTACAATGTGTCACATACATATGTTCTTTTGATTGGATCAAAAATCAGATTCATACTTAATATTGTAATGATAAAAACTCATGAGCATAATATATGTTCCTCCTCTCCTATGTGTGTTTATGTTTTGTGACTCATGCATGCCTTGGGATAACATATACCTTTCTCATATAGATCTATTTCATTTTTCTTGTTTTCCTATTCTGACACTAGGACTGAAACCTGGGATATGTGCTCACAAAGACAATAAAAAAACATGAACCAATCAGGAAGTCCTGTCTATGGTAGAAGCATTTAAAAATATTAAAGAAACATATTAATTAAAGTGCAAAGCTAATGAGACACATAACACACATTAAATGCAAAAAAAAAATGCAATAGGCATTCATATTTACTCCTATTAGGCTTGCAATGGCTGATAAAATAGTGGCTGACAACCTGCTATGCCAAGAAAATGCCTAATGTGCATAAAATGTTTTTTCCTGACCTTTCCATGAACATGCTTTTCATAATAAATAATAATTGCATACATGTTTATATATAACTCTACAAAATGTTCATACTTCCACAGAAATCACAATTAGCAAATGATCAGAAGTTTGTGGTTAAGTGAGTCAATGAAGAAGTTCACATATCAATATGTTTGCTTTCATAAAGAAAATGAATGGTTACTGTGCCAAAATGTTTCCTTTTCGTAATACAGGTGTTTCAGCATCTTTATGGGATATCATTAAGTAGTAAATAAACATGATATATTAGAAGGTTAGAGATGTAGTTGATATGTGGGAAATTAGACTTTAGTGGGAGAATGCCCTGTGAAATATAGAAATGATGCAAATTATTTGCAGAGTTTGAAATTGTTATCTGTGCGCTATTGTATTCCTTTGAGAAGATGGAGAGTGAACACTTTCCCATGAGAGCATCGGAAGCTGATTGACCAGGTGGAGAGAGAAGAAGCAACATGTAGACTGCAACATCATGTTCATCTGTTTATAATAGTGTGTGTTTCAAGAGCAGGCCACTGTAATACCGTGTGATGCAGTCTAGTGGTTGGGGGGTGGAGTATAGGGGAGGAACAGGAACGGGAGGAGCCAGGGACTGACTCGAAGGCAGTTAGAATAGGGATAGGAACCAGCATGGATTGATAATAAAGAACTCCAATTCATAGCACAGTCTAGCGTAATTTTTGAGGTAGCAAGATGCTACAGCTGGCGACGAGGGTGGGATTGGGCGCACTGTGTAACCTGTGCTGATCCTGCAACACTGCATAACCCTGTCCCCCGGCGGCACAAGTGAAAAGCCTGCCTACGCGACTGTCGCGATCGAGAAGAGCGTTGCTGCGAAGAGCAAGCCGCCAGACATACTTGTCCTGAAGCTCCGTGGATGTGAAGGCTGCGTGGAGCGGTGAATGCCGTGAATGAGCATTCGAGCGCGATCGCGCGCAAGAGGACCGGAGCTCGCCCCGTGTGTGGGGGCTGGAGCGTAACGACAGAAGTGCCCACCGGGAGCCCACCCCAGCGGCGATTAATCCGAAGCTCGCCCGCGAGTGGGGGCTGGAGCGTGAAGTCTTAAGCGCCCACCGGGAGCCCACCCCGGCGGTGACTGACCCGGAGCTGCTCGCCCCGCTTGTGGGGGCTGGAGCATGGAGACTGAAGCGCCTACCGGGAGCCCACCCCGGCGGCAATGGCGAAAAGGCAACAATAAAGAAGAAAACAGCTTCACCTGGAGCGGTAGCTGTGCCTGAAAGCGGAGACCGGTGAGTGAAGTCCAGCGCTGATGAACGCAGTGTCTCTGGCGAAGGAAAAGGCAAAATCTCGCTGCACACGAGATTCTCGCTGTGGCCATTTTGAGGTGAGGCGCGAGATTTACCCAATCCCCTGTTAAGGATCCTCGGCGGCCATCTTTAAGTCAGGCAAAGCAGAGTTTGGAAACAAGCAGTGGCACATACAAAACAAGCATTGGCAAACAGAAGAAAACAAACATTGGTCAACCTAAGGAAACAAACATTGATAAACGCGAGGAAACAAGCATTGACAAATGCAAGAAAACAAACATTGGCAAATGTAAGAAACAAGCACAGGCTAAGGCAAGAGGCGAAACAAGTAAACAAGCACCAGCGAATACAAGAATCAACACAAACAACCACAAGCAAATGCAAGTGGTGAAAGTAAACAAGAACAAGCAAATACAAGACATAAATGAAGACAACAGTAAATAACGACAAGCAAGCAATAAGGAAACACAACAAGCACAAGACAGTGCAAATATCGAATACGGCAAACGTAAGCAAATGCAGATCTGGAACGCAACAAGCACGATAAAAAAGGCAAGTACCAAAGTAAACTTTCAACACCACGTGAAGAGAAATAATTAAGTTAAAAATAAAGAAGCTGAGAAATAAGTGATCCAGAAGCATGAGTAGGCAAATATCAAGGAAGCCGTCTATCGTCAACTAAGTCATTGGATAACCTGCACTAGTACGGGAAGAAACGCAAGAACAATATGTCAACGCTACCACGTACCATCGCGGAAGAGCCCTCACGCACCTGCAGCTAGCATACAACACAAGAAAGTGGGAATTTGCTGAGCCACGAGTCACGCATAGTGTAGCTGAGTGGTGTCCATTCTGAACTCAAGAAATCCAAGCCTCACTCACTGAAGCATACCGAAGTAGTTGCGAATCTTACCAACCTTAAAGGAAACGACTAGACCAAGGATCGCGGCCGAAGAGGGTCAGCAAAGAAGACGGGAAGCAAAGGAAACAGTCCTGTGACCGTAGCAGATCAAAATCTTCCTCCCTCATGGCGGTGGGAAAAGCAACACAATGATCCAATCCCTGCATTGAAGTGCCACTCCCAGTGACACAGACTGACATTCAGAGTTTGGGTCCTAAATGAAACCGGTGGCTGGAATCACTGGATGATTTTCTTGACGTCGCCGGTGAGCAAAGAGATGGAAAATGTCTGATACTACTCCTCCAGCTGGTGGGTCATGAGGGCCGGCGCTTAATCAGAACTTTTTCTGAAAAGGACACAGAGACCTATGAAAGACTCCAAGAGACGCTACACGCCCATTTCAATGCAAAGGAAGACGTGGATCATGAATGCATCGCCTTCAACACAGCACGGCAGGAACCAGGAGAATCATTGCCAAACTTTATCACCCGGTTGCAAAGTCTGGTACAATGCTGCCATTTCAACACATTTACAAATGAGGACGCAGTTTGACTCCGGGTAATCGAAGGCTGTTCAAGTTCTAATACAAAGCGCAAGATCCTTCGAGGGCATTGGTCGCTAAAGGAAATTATCAGGAAAGCCGAAGTTGGAGAGTGGGTCAAAGCAAGAGAAATATCAAGAGAATTGCACCTGAGTGCAAGACACAAAGATACCAGGAAAGAGACATCTCTCATGTCTGTGAATAAAGCCCAAGAAACAAACAAAACCAGAAACAGTGAGGGTGAAGACAGATCAGAGATAAGACAACGGGAGAGACAAAGTGACATGAAATACCCTGAGTCAACAACACAAAAGACCGGGATGGTCCAGGATTGCGACAGCTTCACTGATACAACCTCAAGGAGTTATTCAACCTCAAGGAGTCATTGAACATATGGTGCAAATGATTCTGAAGCAGATGAAGTGTCTAGTGGGACAGATCGCACCAATGGCCAGATGACAGCCTGCCCAACAAATGTGCAAGAAAGGCAAACTATAGAAGACTGGACCAGTCACGTCAACACTGGAAATCGGTACACGATCACACCCGTAACACAGATGTCAGTGCACAAAACAAGCAGGAAGAAAAAGCAAACCGCATAAGACGGACTGATCCACTCAGACACCGGAAATGGGAAGACAAACACATCCACGACATCTGAGACAACGAAGAAACTGAGAGGAGATCATTATCATCACACGAGAGAGGCAGAGACAGAGTACCCTGGGATCAAACACAGGAAATAAATATGTGGTTATCAATCAACCTCTCCAGTGAGATGACACCGAAGTCACTTCGAGAAAGGTACCCGGAGAAATATCCCAAAGGGAACTCCGACTCTAGGAGCAGCTCGTCACGGCCTACCTGTGTCAGAAATCCTCCATTTAAGACACACTCAAAGGAATGTTATCAAAGAAAATCGACAAAAGACTCCTCTGATTTAGAAAGCACGTCTGTTCGATCCCTTGATTCGACCGAGTCATGGTCCCGACGACGGTCATGGTGTCAACCACCTGAACACACCCTAGAACCAAAGGACATTCTTCTCATCAAGAGCAACATATCTCACACCAATGTCTCTGAATACTCAATCACTCCACAAGACAACCTGTCATGTCAGTTGTGGGTACATCAAGACATAAATAATATACCTTCACGCCTGATGGGGTCAGCGAGGCTGACTCAAAGGGCCTACAGAAGGAAAACAGATGTAGTGGACATTACACACCGGTAGGGAAAGGACTATCCAGTCACTCTGCAAGGAAAGCCAGACATGTCAACAGAGACAGATCACCATCGGATGAGAGAGAGACATGCACATGCCCAGACAGTCAAAGGGTTCACCAGTCCCAAACGCGAGTGGGAGTGGGTGAGACAACCAGAGGCAGCGAATGAGTCCCCGAACCAAACTAAGATGACCTCCTCAGATAGTGCCTTACTGCCTGGTATACATGACTTTGAACAGGAGGGCAGTGTTGCCCTCGACCGGACAAGACAAAAAGAAGTAAAATGATATGCGGGTGCTCGGAAGAGAACCAGAACAACATAACCTCATGAAGAAGATCGAGCGTCAATCGAACAAGAGCCACAAAGGAAGACAGACTGCCGACATCAAGCTGAGTCTTTCACAGTCACCTCAGAAACTGAAGATGAGTGGATCATTCAGAAGCTGATTGGAAACTACCACGAACCTGAGCACAAGAAGACCCCACAAGACGTTTCGCAATTTCAAAGGTGCACCCCTGTAGCAAAGGATGCTCTCGTCAAGGCGACAGAAAGTCACACAACGAAAATGGAGATGCGTCTCCATAGCCTAAACGGGCGACCCGCGGACCCGTGTGGCTGATTAAGGAACTATAAACATGTTGGAAGTCAATTTTATTTTTTTTGTCAAGAAAGGGGGAGATGTAATACCGTGTGATGCAATCTAGTGGTTGGGGGGTGGAGTATAGGGGAGGAACAGGAACGGGAGGAGCCAGGAACGGATTCGAAGGCAGTTAGAATAGGGACAGGGACCAGCATGGATGGATAATAAAGAACTCCAATTCATAGCACAGTCTAGCTTCATTATTGAGGTAGCAAGATGCTACAGCCACCACTTGGCATTAGCACATCCTGAGCCATATTCCTTACTTGCCTAATTCCACGTTGCTTTGAGACTCTACAGAGTTTCTTGAACCTCTCTTTATGGAAAGTTCTGCTTTGATTGATCCTAGATTTAATTGAACTGATTTTCATAAGATTTATTCTTGAACTTTCACTCTCTCTAACTAAAACTGTTAATAGGTTTGGACTGACGCCTATTTTACCCCAATTCTTAGAATAGAGATTCTTTCTTTTATGGAATGTGTTTAATGCATCTATTATGAATATTTGATTGTCTAATATTGATTATCAATTGTTGTCCATATATTGATGGTTGAGATTGATGAATTTAACTTGTAACCTAATAAATATGACTTACTAAAAACTTAAAATAATAAAACCCTTTAACTCATACCAAAATGTCATTTTTGACTGAAAATAGATTAGAAATTGTGATTATAATTTATGCAATGTTCAGCTCCTGATTTTCTTTAAAGCAATGACAAAAGTCCATTGCCTCTGAGACAGTGGGAATTATTCTGAATGATGGCAAACTGAGATTTAAATAGAAACTGATTCCTGCTCCAGCAAACTAGCAAGCATGCCCTCTAGATAATGGAACCCTGTACACCCCTACAACTTCTGGTGTCTCTCACATGTACTTCAAGGCACATTTCAATATCCGAGGTCAGTAAAGGTTTGTTGAAATTACATACAACGTCATTCTCTATGGAGGATAGTGAGAACAGATAAAGCAAGGTTGAGGGGTCCCACAAAGGTGAAAAAAGTAGACATTGCTATAGGTGAAGTGAATGCATAAGGCAATATTACCACCCAGTTCACCTGAACTTGAAAGTTTATCTTGGAAAGTTTGCCCAAGCTCTAAAACTAACATCTTGTTTTGTATATAGACCTTCTGCTTTGAATTACAGATATTATTTTTCAACAAACTATGGTATTCGTATTATTACCTATATTATGTTGAATCTGCCTTAATGGGATGGAAAGTTATGATCTCCAGAACATTGCATTTGTCGTAGCGAGCATTCATTCCACATCCTGCCCCTATTGAATGGTAAAATTAGCTTCTCAGTGATCGGGACTCCTTGGTAGGTCTGCCTGCTTCGATCACAGACCTGTTCAGCTGTAGAAGCAGGTGATTCCATGGGATTCAGAAAGAGAACAGTTTCCAGACTACATTGCTCATTCTAAAGTCTCTACATGACATAATCACAGACCCCTCAACACCTTTAGAGCCTGCCGGCACTGTGATTCCCCGCAACAGACTGTCCCACCACCAAGTAGACTATATATTGTGGTGTACCACCTATGCATATTTTCCACAGTTGGCTCAGAGTGGTGTTACCGAGAGCCATCATGTTCTCACAAGACACTGGTGAACTTATTCCTGTGTTTCCATCCATGATCTTCCAGTCAAACCCAGTGTCTCTATGCGATGATGTGTTTTTACTTGTTCCTGATTGATCCTATTTTGTCTGCAGTCAATGTGTGGCATAGCCAAATGCCTGGGTGTCTTTATCTTGCAGCATGGCTCTAGCTCTCACACTCCTGGCTTTGAAAGCCCTTCTTACTACAACTTTTCTCTTCACATGTGTGAGGTGCAGCAACTGAAAATGTGCAGACACTGTGGTTCATGCTACTACTTTCAGGTCACACCCCTGTGCCAAAACTGAATTTGATTGTAATGTTAAAGGAATAATTATCAGTTGTACAAAAGGCCACCTCATGTATTCCAGTGTACAGCTCTGTAAATGGATATTGTTTTTCTGAGATATTTTTGAAAGCTTAAACAATTTTTTAATACAGTTTGAGTGTAGGAAAAAAATACGATTGCAGGAATGCAAAGAATTGAAGCGCAAATCAGCCTTCTGTCCTATAAAATATTGCAATGTTTTGGACAACTATGCAATGATAATACTAAAAAATTTTAAAAAGAAAAAATCTCTAATAAAATAGCTTCCAATGAAAACATAACTTTTAAATGTTTGGATAGATGAGGGTCTTTTTTCATAATGGACACTGGATAATACAGAAAAGTTGATGAACACCTTTTCGACTTTAACATGTAAATTATATGATACTGGAAAAGAACCACACACAGGAATGCATGAATTGTGAACATAAGATTCTCAAAATGGCCACAGATGAAGGATATATTGCTTTCAAAACTGAATTATAACTCATACAGAAATATCTCAGATGCCCAACAATGTGTATCTTACCTAAAATGCATAAAGACCTCACAGCAGCTGCTCTGATAGACTGACAGCCAATGGACTCGGTCAAAATAGCCCTCATAGTCTAGCTGCAGAACCAGCTGATTACCTAACTTTTTTGTTTTACCTAATGTAAATAAGTTCAGAAAGTTATACAGAACGGATATGCTTTCTGTTTTACCACAATACATACATGCCGAAAAGTGTTCAATCTTCATAAAAATATCATACAATGTTGTAATAAATGTGGCTATTAGTTCAGAGGGGTGGAAGACCCATTGAAAAAAATGAACACAATCCTGGTCAAGATGAACCACACAAGTAATTAAATTCACCTGTGCCTAATGTTCTGGTAGCTTGGCACAAAAGTAGTTAGGCTTAACTTAGGGATAAAGCGTAAAGTAGTTATGCAGTACTCAAACATTAATAAAGGGAAACTACAAAACAAGATAAATCACATGCCAATTTTGAAAAAACAGCAAAATTAAAAAATAAAATGTCACCAATCCGACAAAAATTGTCAAAAGTCCCATAAGTAGAACTGGAATTTTAAAAGTTTCTGTTGGAACCAGCACCAAAAATTGTGGTTATCTGGCTGCGCTGGGCCTGGGTATAGTCACAAGTTCAGGCCAACTGTGATGAAGCATGGGTCAGATACAGGGGCCTGGGGTGTCCAACTGAAGATTTTACCTTCTTTGAGTCCATGTTAAAGTGAGGAGCTGCAGGGCAGCTTTGCTTTAGTAGTCAAAGGGAGTAGAACATTGTCAGCATGAGGAGCCCATCGGGCATCACGGATGGTTGCTGTTCGGTGCAAAGAGTCGGTCAGTGCAGGTGGTTGGCGCTGAATCTCGGAGCTTGCACAAAGAGTAGATTGTCACTGGAGATTTGCATTATAGGATGTCCCTGATAGTTGTTGGGCTATGCAAGGAGTCTATTGTCAATTATAAAGAACCCAAGATCTTCTAAGTTTTCACCTGGAACTCAGGACTTGTGGATTTGAGGAAGGAGGAGGCCACTCTGATGCCTGCCAAGGGTCCAAGAGCTTGGGGGCACTTCAGTGGCATTATGACTCACAACAGCAGAGCCCAGGAGCAAGGCTCATGTAGGTCTGGGCAATTCTAGTTGGTGATGGTCAGATAGGCAGTTGCAGGGAGATCTTTAGTAGATTGTTGACTCCCTGTAGCTCAAACAGATCAGCCAACTGACACTTGGAGTCACTTGTGAATCCTGGTTTCAAGGCTCATAGGTCCAGTTTTCCTTCTTAAGAGAGCAGGAGCAGCCATCTTCTGAACCTCTCACAGGTCCAGGAGTATTCTGATGAGAGGTTCTGAAGGTGCCACTTTTATTCCCTGTGCCAATCTGTAGGTGGGGGATACCCACTAAGTCTGACCACCCCCCTGTCCAGGGTTTGGCTCCAAACCTTCTAGGGTAACAAAGGACAGGCAGGTTTAGTCATGAGCTGCATTTATAAGTGGCAGGGATGCCAGCCCTTATAAGTCATAAAAGGGTTGGTCAAACAATGAGGCTACCCTTTGAAGCTCAGGAAGGCTGTAAAACCTCCCATCGATAACCTTTCAACAGTGAAAAACAACTTTAGGAGTTTTTTCACTGTCCGGACATGTAACATTTAAATACCCATGTCCTAATTTTTAAAAGTGATGCACACTGTCCCATGAGTGGTTAGGGCCTACCTAACAGGTGACTTATGAGTATTATAAAGGATAGTTTAGGCCTGGCAAAAGTTTATTTTGCTAAGTCGAAATGGATGTGCAAAACTTCACTACAGGCTGCAGTGCACACTGAGAAGTGTTTTACAAATGCAAAAAGAATGAAATGAAATGAATGAAACTTATATAGCGCACAACTTACCCTGGGGCATCTCAGCGCTTGCTTAGGGAACCCGTCCTGGTATTCCCCTGTGAGATATCCCTGGCAGGGTATCCACAAGGTGAAAGCCAGGCATCCCACCGCGAGGGGCCGTTGTGGAGATTAAGCAAGCTATTGCCCAGAGTCGCAGAGTGTGAACCCGTGAGTTGAGAAGGCACCGGAGCGAGAATTAATGAGTCAGTGGAATTTTTTGAGCCCAAGACCCGCCGAGGCGGGGAATTGAACCCTGGTCCCGGGCCGAACTCAAGCTCCAGGTCTGCCGCCTCTAACCCCTGAGCCACACTTCTCCACCACAATTGATGGACAGAATACAGAACAATGTCATACATTGACACCAGTACAGAGAACTGGGCCTAAATCCATAGTTTTTTTGCTCACCATGCCATTCCACTTTGGACCCACCCATATGCATATCAGTCTTGACCCTGCGCCTAATGGGAACAGTCCAGCCCTAACTGCCAAGCCAGGTCCTCCCTGGACTGGAAACAAGCATCCTAGGACCCGTTTCGGGCTTTCAGCCCTCATCAGCCAGGATAGCTTGACTCCAGTGGCATGGATAAATGTTTTACAATCTACTTTAGTAGGTAGCACAATGATTGCTGCAGCACACTAGCAGCATTTAAGTTACAGGCCCTGGGTACATGTAGTACAATTTACTAGGGACTTATAAGTAAATTAAATGTACCTATTGTGCCATGTTTATGGGAAAGCACACATGCACTTTTCCAAAGTTTAGCTTGGGTAAAGTGCCGACAGAAACGAGTACAGCAAAATGCAAAATGTTTAGAGGAATATCACATCAAGGATGACAGGTCTAACAAATGTGAAATTAAATTCAGCTTGGGTGTGAAGATTTAATTATTTAATCAAACAGTTGCAACATGCCATATTTTTTGGCCTTTACACAGCTAACAAAGTGTCTTGCTTCAATTCAACTTCACACATCTGTAGTTAAGTTTTTGAATACATCAATATGTGCATCGTATCATGATTGTATTTTTTGCACCGGCAAACAATGGGGTTACTGCATTTGTTTTGCATATCCTCAGCACATACATTAACTCGAAAAATCTCCATGTTAGGTCATGCTATTCTTGCAGCAGAGCTCAAAAACACAAAGAGGCAATTACTGCATGTGTTTCAAAGCTCTGTCAGAAAATCATGAATTAACTTGAAGAATGTATGCACTGAAGACATGAAAAAATGCACCAACTGCATCTGCACCAGTACAGCACAGAAAACAGAATCTTGATAAACTGTGCTTAAAATGGAAAAATCGATCTGCAGATACACTATACCAGAGTAACTGCTTGTTTCAGAGAAGTGGTGGTAATCTATGACTAAAATCATTACACTTCTGCTGAGAAGTGCACGTAGAAGTACTCTCCTTCTCAAAATAAACAAGCATTGGAAAAGCACAGAGGCCTGACACTGTTCACCAGCCTTTTGTAACGATTCGGTATTAAGGAATCGGTATCTCCGATGTACGTAAAGATTCGGTAAAAATTACAGAATCAGTAATATTCTGTAAAAAATAGCCAATCGGAAGGTTTTGGTAAAAAAAAAAAAATACCGAAACCCCAATACCGATTCGTAAATACCGAATCCAATTCCGAATCAGTAAATACCGAATCGATAATTTAAAAATTCGGAATTTGTTGAATCAGCCAATCCTGTGCATCCCAATTACCTCCCAAATAGGAAGTGGCCACACCCAGGCAGCTGCACTGAACCTGGAACTGACTGTGAGGCAGGTAGCTGAGCAGAGGAGCCAGGAGCAACACAGTCTTTCTTTTCCAAGAAAAAAAATTGCAAAATGGCAAACCAGGAAAGAGAGAAGGATGGAGGTGAAAGAAAAAGAAAACAGAAGTTCAGTGAAAAGGAGCTGGAGGTCCTAATAGAAGAAGTCACCAAGGACCATGAGAAGCTGTTTGGCAAGCAGTCCCTCCATGTGCCAGAATCGCAGAAGAGACAGATCAGGCTTGCGATTTAGAGCAAGATAAATGCCATTGGGGTCACCCAGCGCTCTATTGAGGACATAAAGAAAAGGTGGTATGACCTGAGGAAGACTGCGAAAGCAAGGATCGCAGAGCTACCAAAACTGGTGGAGGGAGGAGCGTAGCACCTGCACCAACAGCCCTGGAGCTCATGGTGGATTCCACTCTCCAACCGGAGAGTGTGAGTGGGATCGTTGACGCAGACAGCTCTGCCAGAGCTGCCAGCAAACAAGGTAAGCTTCATGCACAGCATGCTGTGCACCCCCCTACCCAACCTCAATCCCCAGAGAGGCATAGGTACTCCCACTCCAGTCCATGTTTCACTCATAACCTGCAATCCTTTATGAGAGATGTAGTCAGAAGTAACACATGTTCAGAACAATCAGTCTAGCAAAACCAAAGGGATGTGACAGCAATTAGCAAGCAGAGGACAGTCAGCGTGATTGGCAAGCATAATGTTTAATGCAATGCAAATGCTGCCAGATAAGTGAGTATATCTACATTCTGTCTTTACAGGTGAGACATCTCACAGTGCAGCAGAGGGAAGGCACCCAGGCCAGAGGGGAGACAACAGGAGGAGGAGCAATCGCCCTCAGGGCACACAACCCCACCACCACCAGCACTGCCAACGTCTCCATCCCCACCATCTCCACAGCTCGAGACAATGCCACCATCACCAACACCATCACCACTGCCACAAACAACACCACAACCACAGTCAGGTAGGAGGCATGCCGTGGCCACCCTCCAGCAGATGGAGGTGTCGGAGGAAGAGAGCACAGGGGGCAAACAGTCAAGAGTGGCTGAGGATGGCAACAGGGAAAGATCCGAGTCGCAATCAGAGCGCGCCCACACATCCTCAAGGCGCCGCAGGGCAAGGGCAGCCAGTCTTCCAATCCCGGGCCAAGGTGACAGTGTGTTCGCTGGTCTGGAAGGCAACATGCTGAAGGTCCAGTGCCTGCAATGGAGAGCAATGCAGTCAGTGCAGCGGGAGATATCACAAATGAAAGTGCACATACATCGCATCGAACAGGGGATCAGTGCGATTAATAACACCATGTCTGAGGGCATGAGTGATGTGGCGTCGGCTGTGAGGCAGCTATGCACCAAGTTTGAGGAGGACCGCCTGTCTAGGTGCAGGGAGAGGCAGAGACTTGATGCATACACCAAGGCGGTGAATCGCCTGTCCACTGCTACCTCCCTGATGTGTAGACGTTTTATTGCCATGCAGGAGGAGATGGCGCACTGTAATAAGGATGTGGCAAGGGAGATGGTCACAATGACTTCTGCACTTGAACTGCTGCAAACTGAGAAGGTGGCCACTACAGCAGAGGGGGGTACAGTGAGGAGGCTACTAGCCGTAGTAGCACTACGCCCTCTCCCACCGAGACCAGGAGGCGCAGCGAACGCCACAGCGCTGCCCAGGAACATACTGGCAGTGCAGACAGTGGGGCCAAGGACCTGGCAGCGCGTGGGCGCAAAAAATAGAGCCAGCCCTGGTTGTACATTAATGGGTGATATAACCCATGGGCGTATGGAGACTGATTCAGATCTTGGTGGTGTGCACTGGTCATTAAACGCCATCATGAAAATACAGTAACTGACTATGTTTCCTTACTCACTCAGAAATAGTTGCGTGTTATCTCAGCCCGTCTGTGTCTTTCATCCGGTGCTGCTGCCACACCAGCTGCGCGGGGCTCTGGCAGTGTATTGTCCTCACCCTCGTCCTCAGAGTCAGGTAGTTCCACTGATTTTCCTTTCTTTGTGGCAAGGTTATGCAGCATGGCACATGTCGCTATTATTTTGCAGCAGATAATGGGGTGGTACTGACTTGCACCTCCACTTTTGTGGAGGCAATGGAACCTGCTTTTTAGCAGTCTGAAGGTGCGCTCCACAACGTTGCGCGTGCTTTTATGTGCCACATTGTATCTCCTCTCCCTTGGGGTGGATGGGTTGAGGTATGGTGTTAGTATGAATGACCGGAGGACATATGCGCTGTCACCTAAATGGGAAAGAAATTGCCATTATTTTGGGTCACCAATATGTTAATCCAAGGTATACATCAAGGTGAGTCACATTGAGTAGGTATCCCTCTCCGAATTCACCAGCAGCCAGACGTGTATAGATCCCACTGTTCCTGAATATGTAGGAGTCGTGGGCACTCCCAGGAAATCTGGCCACAATGTCAGTAATGATGAAGTTTGCATCACATATCACCTGCACATTGATGGAGTGAGTTGTTTTGCGGGTGCGGTATATGTATTCTGTAGCTGCAGGTGGTCAGATTGTTATGTGGGTCCCATCGATGCAGCCTATTACATGTGGGAACTGTGCCTTTTTGTAGAAATCCAGCTTGGTCTATTGCAGCTCTGCCTGTGTGCTGGGGAAGCGTATGTAGTGATGCATTCTCTGCATCATGGCGTCCAGAAAGGAGTTGAAGAAACGGGACATGCAGCTCTGTCACACACCACCTGCTGCGGCTATCACACTCTGGTAACTTCCTGATGCCAGGAGGTGCAGGCAACAGAGTACCTGTACATGGGTGGGTATTGCGTGCACCCTTGGTGTTTGATGCTCCAGGTATGGTTGCAGGTCCCGCACCAGGTCAAGGATGGTGTGTGGGTGTAGCCTGTACCTGTCATGGATTTCTGGCTCAGTTATTTGGAACAGTGTGACACGCAGTCTGTACACACGCTCTTCCTGTCTCCAAATCCTCTGTCCTGCTGCTCGCAAACTTAGCCGCCTTGCTATGACGTAGAGGGCCGCCATTGTGTTCACACTGTTGCATTTTGGGGCTGTTTTTATGCACTGCATCTGATTACTACCTGCTCTGGGTCAGTGGTAATTACCGATTCTTTAATGCCAAATTTGGACAAATTCAGTATTACTGAATTTTGCTACATCGCATCACCAAATTTTTACCGGTTCGTTATTTACCGATTCAGTATTTTGAGGTTTTGGTGTTGACCGATCGGTAAATAAGGAATCGGTAACTCTTTTCCTTTAATTTACCGATTCAGTATTACAGATGGCATTCGATAATACCTACATCGCACAGGGCTAGATACCTGTCGGTAATGCTGAAATTTACTGAATTTCGGCTTTAGCGACCGGTATTTGGCCACCTACATCTAGCCCTATGTTACACACATAATTTTAGTAAAATCAAAAGGTCTTGGATAACACCAGTCATAAGGAAACCAATTAATCTACCTTTGGCTACCAGTCACTTTGTAATGCATTGCTTTGTAATGTTTCACAGGTAAACAAAAGACGTCCAAAGAAACCGATACAGGCTGTTGTATAGCTAGGCAGCTAGATAGATAGATAGATAGATAGATAGATAGATAGATAGATAGATAGATAGATAGATAGATAGATAGATAGATAGATAGATAGATAGATAGATAGATAGATAGATAGATAGATAGATAGATAGATAGATAGATAGATAGATAGATAGATAGATAGATAGATGGAAACTTCACAAAGAACAGTTTCAAATGGACACATTTTGCCATTCAAAAGGGAATTTATAACACCATCAGCAGAAGACAGGAACTGGTAAAGATGGAATGTGTCATGTGGTCAACATGGAGAGCAGGTAGAACACATCCTGTTATCTGTGGAGAAATGTGGCTCAATGATTAGAGCGGCAGACCCTGATGCAAAGGTCTAGCCTGGGACCAGGGTTCAATTCCCCGCCTCGGCGGGTCTTGGGCTCAAAAATTCCACAGACCTGATAATTCTCACCTCGGTGCCTATTCCAATCATGGAGTCCCACTCTGGGCAACAGCTTGCTTAATCTCCACAACGCTAAGGATGCCTGGCCTCCACCTGGGGGGTGCCCAGGAGTGGACGCCTTGCAGGGAAAGCCAGGATCGGTTCCACAGCGGTATTCGTACAAGCGCCTTGAGACCCTTAGGGGTGAGTAGTGCGCTATACAAGTATCAATTTACATTTACATTTTATTTCATCAGACTCTAAACACAAAGGTGATAAAGTAAAAATAATAACATTGTCACTATAGAGAACTATCTTGTGTGCTGATGTGCTCCTCACTGAAGGCATGCAATATAGTCACTCACAGTGAAGTTTTCCAGTGGCTGAAGTGAGTTGACCACATGCCACATGCTGTATGCTGTAGTGAGGAGAAGCAAAATGCAAATGACACACCAACAAACCAATAGATGAAGACAGCTGGCTGAAAGCCACTTAAAATAAGTATATCATACATATATATTCTTTAAAAAAATCCAAAGGTCTTGGCTAACGGCAGACCTAAAAAGTGCAGGTACTTCGTTCCAGGCATTATCATCCTGTTTAATGCACTGATATATATATGAAGTATAATATGTTCTCGCAGGTACTAGTGTCATACTGATACTGGGAGTGTAGCTGTTTTATAAACTTACTGTATAGGAAGGACACTCAAGGACATAGCTTCAGTTCATACAGCAGGATCGTTGGCACGTTGCCTACAGGTCCGGCGGGACACCCAATCCTTATTTGTTCTGTATTAAAATTCAAACAACTATCAGGGGGGTCTGTTTCCTTCTTTTTTCTAGAGTCCTTGACACAGTGGCTATGGTACTGGTGATATTAACACCTGTGAGAGAAAGGCAATCCAGACTGGTGAATATATGATCAAAATAGGATGCTAATGGCATTCCAAAAAGCAGTTGTTTCTTATGATGTGGGAAATATATTTTGGTGAAAATGGGGCGTATGCAATAATAAACATATTGCAAAGGCCCGATTTTCTTGTGAAATCCCTATCTCACTGAATTTCCAGCCTTTTCTGATTTTTCATAGCTTTTTCTAAAAAAATTACAATGGTCAAAAAATGTACAAACGTGAAGACACTTAGGACCTGATATGCAAAATTCTGTTTTTACATTTCCTAAATAGTGAATTCTAAGAAATCGCTATTTAGGAAATGCAAAATGGAATGTGCAGATTTAGAAATTGCTATTTAGGAAATGCTTAACCATTCATTCTTGTGGGCCTAAAGGCCCATAGGTACGAATAGTTTTGCATTTCAAAATTAGCGATTTCCTAATGTGAAATCACAAATTTGGAAGTGCAAAACTAAAATGAAATGCAAAACTAAGCTGCGCCCCCCCCAAAAAATGGTGCACATACAAAGCACACACACGGCCTTGGGGCAAGTGTGAGCTTTATGGCACTTTAAAAAAGGCATTCTGGGTGTGTTGTTTTCAAATTGCAAATGGTTACCATCTACTTGAAGTCGATAGTAGTAGAATTTCCTAAATGCCCATTTCGCATTTAGGAAATGCTTTGTACATGTGCTTAGGAAATCGCAAACAGAAAATGCATATTTATGATTTCCTATTTAGGGACTTGTAAAATGCAATTTCTACTTGATAGAAATCGCATTTTGTGATTCCCTATCTGCCCTTGTACATATGTAAAGGCAATTTAGCATTTCTTAATGGGCCGAAATTGCGATTTAGTCTGTTATGAAATGGTAAATCCTTTCCTACAGGTCCTTAAAGATCTGTTTTGTGGAGGCATTTCCTATTCCACATTTAATTTATAGAAGAGCACTTTCAGGTCTTTTGGGTGAATCAACACAACAGAATTGTCTTTTTCCCATTAAAAAAATCTGATTTGTTTTCGGAGTTTCCTTGCCAGTACATAAAAGTAGACGTTTAGACTATTTATGTTTGTGAAAAGCAGCAACTGTAAAAGTCAAACAAAGTTAGAGGAGATGCAAGTTTTAAGACCTTTCTTCTATTTTAAAAGATGACTGCACCAAGTAAAGTTTGGAGAATGGGGTAGGGTTACAGATTTTATGGGAGGTTAGGGAAACCTTAAACGTTGTCTCTGGGAAATAAGAAGAGGAAGTGGCTGCCAGGAATCCACACAATAATGTGCTATAAGGCCAAGTGGAATTTAAAAGTGGCATTTAAAAGGCAGGAGACGATGAATTGGTAAATCTGATTTGCCAAATGCTTAGTTAGTGAATCATAGAGAGTAAGGCTAAGGCATTTGTTTCATATTAATTTCTTGTTTATCATTCACAGTTCCCTTACTCGACTCAGTTACAGGTACAGTATGTTTACATCAGATTAAACAACTAAAGCGCAAGCAGTCAACTTTGAAAACTCAGTAAGCACTGTACTATATAATTAAGACTTTTTTGTCTTGTTATCCTGTCAAGATTATTTTATTGTGTGTTTCACATCTATCACAGATACACATTATTTATATTTTTGTTGCAAAATGCATGTAGATTTTTAGAGCTTTTGTGCTTGCAAAATCATTTTTTTTCGACAAACTCGAAGACAGATATTGTGCACCAAATGTTACACTTCACTCAGTGACAAAGAAAAGAAGTCTTAGTTGATAATTTATTTAATTAGTAAGTCCCACTCACTCACCCATCCATCCATCCTCCATTTCAAATCTCATTGAACTCTTTCTTTATCCATTCTTCACTATGTTTTCATTTGCACATACTTTTCTCGCACCCTTTCTCATCCACTCACTGTCATCCAATTATTTAATCACAAACTCATTTCACCATCTGTGTAGTTCCTTTTTAGGTCTCGCCTATTATATCCCGCAGGGATAAATAGGCGAGATTATAGTAAGCGAAAAAGAAAAGTCTACCCAGCCTGCAGATCAAGTACAGTTCATGGGTGAGGGGATGTTTTGTTTTACTAGGCTATGTTTTGTTTTGCTATGCTTTTTTATATTATGCTATGATTTGTTTTGGTATGCTATGTTTTGTTGTGTTTTGTTATGCTATGCTATGTTTTGTTGTGTTTTGCTATGCTATGTTTTGTTTTGTTATGCTATGTTTTGTTTTGCTATCCGATGCTATGTTTTGTTATGCTATGCTATGTTTTGTTATGCTATGCTGGTGAGGTTCTGTGAGTTTGTGTGAGGGTGAGTGAGGGTGAGGGGGTGTGAGGGTGAGGGTGAGAGGGTGTGAGGGTGAGGGTGAGAGGGTGTGAGGGTGAAGGGGTGTGAGGGTGAGGGGTGTGAGTGAGGGTGTGTGAGGGTGAGGATGAGGGTGTGTGAGGGTGAGGGTGTGAGGGTGAGGGGGTGTAAGGCTGAGGGTGTGTGAGCATGTGAGGGTGAGGGGGTGTGAGGGTGTGTTAGGATGAGGGTGTGAAGGTGAGTGAGGGTGTGTGAGGGTGAGAGGGGGTGAGGGTGTGTGAGGGTGAGGGGGATGAGGGTGTGTGAGGGTGAGGGGGTGTGAGGGTGAGGGGTGTGCGGGTGAGTGAGGGTGTGTGATTGTGAGAGGGTGAGGGGTGTGAGGGTGAGTGAGGGTGTGTGAGGGTTTGTGAGGGTGTTTGAGGGTGAGGGTGAGTGAGGGCGAGGGTGTGTGAGGGTGAGGGGGTGTGAGGGTGAGGGTATGTGAGGGTGTCTGAGGGTGAAGGGGCATAGTAGAACAAAACATAGCATAGCATAACAAAACACAACAAAACATAGCAGAACAAAACATAGCATACCAAAACATAGCATAGCATAGCATAACAAAACAAAGCATAGGATAGAAAAACAAAACATAGCATAGCATAACAAAACATAGCATAGCATAACAAAACATAGCATAACAAAACACAACAACACATAGCATAACAAAACATACCAAAACACAACAAAACATAGCATAGCTTAACAAAACATAGCATAGCAAAACAAAACATATAATAGCATAGCAAAACATAGCATACCAAACACAACAAAACATAGCATAGCATAACAAAACATAGCATAGCAAAACAAAGCATAGCATGATAAAACACAACAAAACATAGCATAGCATAACAAAACATAGCATAGCATAACAAAGCATAGCATTGCAAAACATAGCATAGCATAACAAATCATAGCATAGCATAACAAAACACAGCATAGCATAACATAACAAATCAAAGCATAGGATAGCAAATATAGCATAGCATTGCAACACTTAGCATAGCCTAACAAAACAGCATAGAATAACAAAATACAGCATAGCATAACATAACAAAAAAAAACATAGGATAGCAAAACAAAAGATAGCATAGCATACAGCATCACTCCGCACCACCACAGCATCACTCAGCGGCACCACAACATCACTATGTGCTACCGCAGCATCACTGAACGCCACAGCATCACTCGTTCGCCATCACAACATCCCTCAACGCCACCACAGCATCAATCTGTGCAACCATTCAACAACACCTGGTTCAAATATGTTTTCTCAATGTTTCAAGCTTTATTACAAATGTAACAAAAATATGTTAATAATTCACTTCTGTTCTTGGATTTTCGTCACAATAAAATACACTGAACATAATCTTCACAAAAGTTATTTGCAAAACTTTAAGCTATTGTCATTATAAATTACAATAACTTTTATTTAAGTATTAATTGTTGAAAAAAAAATTAAAAGCCATTGTAAATACAACACATATTGCATTACAAATGCTATAGGTAGGTCACATTTTCCAAAGTTATAACTATTGGCATTGTAAATTACAAAGCTATTAATTTCGCTATTTTCAAAAACAAAACATAAATTTAAATGTTGTCATTTACAATAGCAATAGCTCAAACTTTCGTAATGTGAGATCTATTGCATTGCAAATGCTTGTTTATTATCTGTTCAGTCTAAGGCTCGTATTTCTTTACGCATTCATGCTCACACTCATTCATGCATCAAAGTGCATCTCCACCTACAACTTGTACTAAATCATTCGAGGACATCCATCATCACAAATTCATCCTCAGAAATCTAACTCATGATGAGATCAATAATAATAATCGTAATAATAATAATATTAAAATAATTATACTATTTCGACTATCTATATATCTATCGATCAAATTCATACATGTTTTAAATATGTAAACATATATATATATATATGCTATACTCTAAAATATACAAAATTAATCACTAAATGTTTTATTATTTTAAAAATGATCGTTATAAACATTAAATTACATTGTTAAACTGTTATTAAAAAATACAAACTAATGTTCTTTAATTAAACACAACTTTTAATTAAATGTTCTATATTTTAGAAATTCAAATGCCATCCAGGAAGGCTTTGTTCTGTTTTTTTTAAGCGTAATATTTTAAAATAGATTAATATATTTACATTATTTAATACACATTTATCCTGGAGAGCTAATGTGCTTCAACATTTTATTTCATGTATTTTAGGGTGTGAATGTTTTACATTTATATTTTATATTAACATACTTTTAATATTATTTTAAAACATGAATAAGCTGTAATAATATCCTCTATAGTTTCCTTTAGAGAGATATCTGCCATGGTGGCAAATCTCCACCTATGTGTGAAAAATAGAAAATTTGCACTCATAAATTCAGCTGTGGATGTCTCCACTCTAAAGAGTGAGAGAGAGACAGACAGAGACAGAGGGTGAGAGAGAGAGGTCCAACTCTCACAGCGTTAATTTATCTGCAAAAAGTTTAGGAGGACTCAGTGCCTATTGAATAGAATGTAACATCTTATCAATCAATTCTTTTGTATCTCAACATCTGTTGAATAAGAATGAACCCTGTGGGTACGCAGCAAATAGAATAAAATCTAGTCCACATGTGTCTGGGGTCTGGAAGAGAGGCTATTTGGAATGCTGTGACATTTTTTATTTAACCTCTTTGCCTAACGCTATTATAGATTTGGACTACTACGAATCTCATACACAAACCAACTACATTCCATAGCTAAAAATGCTAATGAGGAAGTTAAGATCTCCCTTTTCATAACACATATGCTCAAATATTATTCCTTATTTCATAATTTATCCAAAGACCAATTTACCTACCCGTATCTGGCTGACTGAGACTTTATGTGAATGTTGACTGGATATTTTAGGATCTTGCCAAATATGGTAAGTCAGATTCAGCAAATTGTCCATTGTTTTGAGTGCACAGATGGCTAGACACAAGCCCAGGTCACTTGTTTATTGGGCTCAGTATTCTGTGAATGAGATGCCGCCAGCAGAAAACAATTGGTCAGTAGATCATCTACCAGGTAACTTGAAATCTCTCATTAATGTTAAGCAAGTACATAATTGGCATAATACTAAAACAAAACGATCTTAATATATTTAAAGTTCTTTAAAAAAAACAGAAGCATCTGTTTTAGCTTTTGGGAGGCTGATATTAATACACAAAGCTTGCTTTTGTAGCTGCATTTGTATGCAGGAAAAAGAAGAGTTTCATGCCAGTAAATATTTAGGAAATAATATGTCAGTGTTTCTAGCCCAGGGCATCAAATTGCTTGATTAAAAGCATTTTTGCCTTTGAATGAGCCATGAATCATTCGCCTTCCTCATCCATCTTCCTGTGAAGCCGAAACTAGCATTCAGAATAGCAGCAGATCAGTTTGGAGTGGACTTTTTTAAACTTCTCAGACCCGATTTGAGGGGCAAGAGGGCAGACTGAGGCCACTGGGCCTAAATTGTAGTGGTTGAAGTCATATGCCACTGGTGTCCAGGGCATGCCTTTCTATGGGTCTGCAACCTCGGCCAAGTGCACCCCTTCTGCACTTGACTCTTGTGGTAGTGAGGGTGAGCAGTCGAAGGCTTCTCAGAGATATAGTGTGGAGGACTATTGCATTGTTCAGCCCTGTCCTTATTGTTTAGTTACAGAAACATATTTAAATCTTACTGGAAAATGAAATACTACACAGCTTAAAATGAATTGCAATTACAGGTTTATAATTCGATTGACGATCTTCAGTAAGGCACTGCAGCCCTTTACGGTACTCTTTCCCCACTCAGGGGAACAGCTATAGTCCCCAAAATATTGTTAAATGATATTTTGGCCATTCTCCTTTTAAACAGAACAATTATCCACCCATTATCTGTTTATCATGTATCAGTAAATAACTTGCTGAACAGATTTATGTATTGTTTACTTTTAATTAATTTCTGTAATTTTGATTGGTTTTAGCACATGTAACCGTGGAGAAACGGACTTATTCATTTAAATGAGTTATTGAGTTTGGGTTTAGATTTACATTGGAGATATAGGGTGAGGCAGGGATGGGGGTGTTTATTAGTCTGTTTTAGGTTATTGTATTACTTTCAGGATAGAGGCAGTGGAGGGTGCATTGTGGGATTAGTACTTTGGGAGCAGTGTTAGAATAACTTGGTGCAACTTATGATAGCATGTCACAGGGTTAACATTCTTGAGTGGATTGGGTGTAAGCCGGTGAGGAGTTGGCTAAAAACTAATGATTGAGCAACAGCGGGAACATATGATTTTCCGAGGCGATGGGGAAGGTGGATGAGGAGGTTAGGTCGCCGGCTGCTGCTTCAGCAAGGTATTTTATTATAATTCCGAATGATGGGGCACAGAAATGTGGGGTAGGTTTGGTGTTACAATTGGATGATTGTCTATTTGTTGAAAAGTGGGTTTGAATTGAGAAGATCGGGAATGAGGCACCAATTTTATTTATTTGTTAGTTTTAGGCAGTTTAGTGGGGTGGGAGAGGGTAGGAAGGGCTGGAGAGGGGAGGATGATAAGGGGATTGCTTGCTGCTTGATTAGCTGGGTTAAATATTAAGGAAATCACTGGAATTGTGGGGTTGAGTGGGTGGTAGCCGTTTTGGGTGCATGGTGAGTTACTAAGGTTTGTGATTGAATAGCTGAGGCCAGCAGGGAACAACTAGCTAAATGTTTTTTTTGCAGAAACCCCTGACGAAGAGCCTATGAGGCTTGAAATGCATTGGGTATATTAAGTGATGAGCCAACTCTGTTTTGCTTCACCTTTGATTGTACGTGTTGCTGTGAAAAAACCTTGATGGGCACTCAGTAAACATTTGAAGATGCTAGAATAAAGATAGAAGGTGAAATGACGCTGTCTCTGCAGTGTTTAATGAATATTAAAAAGTGTTTAAAATATTGAGTACAATTGGTGTCTTAAGATGATATTGGATATAATTGGAAGAAGTGGATTAAGGGAGGGAAGTTTTCCCACATCCAGTGCAGCAGATGGGGCGCGTAGTTGGGAGTTAGTCTTTGTGTATATCTCTCAGATAGGGGGACGAAGTGAAGATATGTGTTTGCGGGATGGGCCACTCTAAGTTAACGAGTGTGAGGGGCTGTCATCTACCACAGTTGTACATTACAAAGGCTCTGCCTGAGCACTGTCACAAAGGGTTTGTCACTGGTCTATTGTGACCCCAATAAAGCTGGAGCCGGGTCAGGGAGGAAGGGGATGCCTGACACCTTAAGTGGGAGAAAACCTCTAGAAGCTTCTTTCAGTTCATAGGAAGGTCCAAATATAAATATCGAATCCCAGATACCAATTCTTCTGTACACTTCTGGATCTATGGATACTCTTCCAAGAAGAAGTACTACTGTGCTGCTGAAAGGACTGCCAATTTGCTAGACTGCTGCTCTGAAGGACTGCTATCCTGCTGTGCTGACCTACTACCCTTTTGCATGGGTGAAAATGACTAGACCTGCATCTATTGAACCCAGGACCCCAGACTGACTCCAAGGGCTAGTTGGCTGACCACCTTACTTGAGTCTCTGGAACAGAAGGCTCCAAAAATCTCGACCCTATCACCTGGGCTCTGACATCTGTGAGTCTACTCTGCCAAGTCGTGCTACCCCAATCATAGACCTATGGAATTGGGTCTGAGGTGTTCTGCCAACCTCTGAAGTATCAGTGGAACCAACATCTTCTTTGCTGCACATTGTAACCCCAAACAGAAACAACACAATTTCACAGCTGCATGTCCCTTGCCTGTTGCAAAGACCCACATCATCTGTCCCAGTACAGCGTGACCAGATAATGGCAGTTATTTTCATTGAAATCTCTAAATTTGCATATCTCATGTTTTACTGACTGGATTTTGCTGTTTTGGTTTATTAAAAATTACACAATTTTTGTAACCTGGTGTGGGATCTTTTTTGTGTGGTGTTTTTGCCATATTTCCATTGGAATTGTTGCACAAATATTTTATACATTGCCTTTTAGTAAAACCTGACAGTTCTAAACCTACCTACCAAAGGGTTGAGGCGACACACAGTAATTTAGGGTTAATTTGTGCCTCGCCCTGACCAGGATTGTGGTTGTTCCTTGACCAGGGTTGACACACGGTCAACCGACGACCAAATTTCCTACAATTGGGATACACAGAAGAACTTAAGGAATGATTGACTCTGCATAATTAAATTATCAGTTAGCAGTCCTGACGAATAATCAATGAGATATAAAGGGGCATGAAATATCAACTTCTTATTCCATGGGAGAAGGATAGATGTTCTTGTAAAGAACCAGTTCTTAAGAGAATGGAAAATTAATTTATGATGGCAGTTAGATTCCACAGGATATGTCAGAGGTTAGGTAGCACAGGATATTCAGAGCAATATTTCAAATAAGCGATCTCCCTACAGTAATTTTAGTGGACTAGTGACTCATTGTTGTCTATGTCCTATGTAATTATAATGTGTCTACTCTGTTATGTAACAACATAATTTATATTGATGAGGTTTAGTAATAGTGTACATGGCTCTGGACATCGCCACGGCCATCCCAGATGGCTATAAGATAATTCACAAGGACTGCATCAACAAATCGGCATCGCCATTGTATACAAAAGCACCCTCAGTCTAACCACCCACTCAGAGGACCACATGACCAACATGGAGCACTGTCACTTTCAGGTTCAGACCAACCCAGGTACTACCCTCCATGGCATCCTCATCTACAGACATCTCAGACCCCGTTCACCCTTTAGCTACTCCATCCTCAACTTCATCACGCTCTTGTATCCTTGGCCTATGTGCTCGTCGGTGCCCTTAACTTTCATTTGGATGGGGCGTGGCCAGACCAGCTACCGTAATGGCCACTTGGAGCTGAAGCTCCATGAAGTCCCCACGTGCTCTGACCTAAAGCAGCGCCTTGCTGCATGCAATCCCCAATATATGCCACGATCTGGCAGTCGGACCACCAGGAGCGACTGATGAGTGAAGAACCGCCTCTCGACGATGCAGCAGAACCGAGAAATCAGCCGAGGCGATACTGGGCATCTGGAAGACAAGATGGTGTCTGAAGACTAACGAGCATATAATCTGCGGCGTTGACAATGGAGCCGCCCAGCTGCTCTTAGTTGGTTATCAGAAGAAACCCCCGCAGCATCGATTGGCAAGTTTTTTCTAATTTTAGCCCCAGTGTGAACTCTGGAAGCTTAGGACACCCTGGGGGACCACGCCTTGTAGAAGGCAAAGCAGCTGATGTAACACAGCATAGTGGGGCTGACCTGATGGAAGCAAAAGATACTACATTGATCCACCAGCCCCTGCCCTCGCTGCTGGTGTGACGGGACCTGAAGCAGCCCTGGGTAGCACCCGCAATTGAACGCAATTGAACGCGCTAGCGGCTGCGAGCAGCAAACACCATTGAAACAGACTCCCCGACTGTCTGGGGAACTGGTGATAGGCGGGGTGCCCAATAAGTAAGCACCTCGGACGGGATCAAAAACCAAGCTCAATCGAGTCTTCAAGGGAATTGATAAGCAACTATGTCAATGGGCTTACTAACGCAACAGTCTGGAGAATGCTGCACCATCCAACTGGCCTGACGCACAAGGGATCAGTGACCTCCGAAGACACGGTCATAAGGTAATCGCCAAACAGGAGGCAGTGGGCTGCCAGGGGGGTGCATAGCCAGCACGTGGGACATTACAATTGACACTGGCAGAGTTGGGAAATAACCCACAGCAATTACAAATTTGGGACTTCCGTACCCATCGGATAGCCATTGTACCCACATAGCCCATGGAGAAGCAACAACAATTGGGTAACAGCACTGAAGTCCTAAACTTCATTGCTTGGCCGCATGGAGGGTCTAGTGCCCATTGGGAATGTTGCGTAAGGAGCTACGGCAGAGACAACTGCAATTCAAAGCACTCAAGAAACAAGTCAACTGGCAAACTACGAATATGGCGTCGGAAGCAACCATGGGCGCTACAGGAGATCAGCTCCCCCACACAACGCTGCATTAATGCTGGGTTTAAATCACTAGATACTAGATTTGATACGCTGGATCGACGTCTCAAAGCCTGGGGGAACGACTAAATCACCATGACTCTCAACTGGACACGGTACAGGGGCATACATCAAACTTGGAGGATTGGGCGGCTCAAACTTCTAAGCGTGTGGAGTGCCTGTAGTGCATCTTGAAGACGGTTGCTGCCAAGCACAAAGATTTGGAAGCAAGAAGCCAGCGTAAAATTGTGCGCATTATGGGAAATCCTGAATCTACCAACACTGGACGGCTGGACCAATTTGTAGAGCAACTGCTGATGGATTTGTTCGGTTCTGAGCACTTTACAAATACGTTCATTGTAGAACGGGCATTGTAGGACCCCAACAAAATCCAGGATGCCCGCCAAGACCCATCATGGCGAGACTCCTGAACTTCAAGGACAGGGACACTTTGCTCCATCTTGACAGAGAAATTGGAACATTGACATGGCAAGGATCAAATATTTCCATATATCCAGACTTCACTGCCCTAGACCAAGAAGCCAGGCGCAAGTTTGTAGGGGCAAAGGCTGCGGTCTGTAAACTGGGCCTGCGCTACAGAATGCTGTACCCCGTGACGCTCAGAATCAATGACAATGGCAAAGCAAAAATAATTGATAACCCTGAGGAGGTCCAGAACTTTTGCAAACACTATGCAGGAGCCTGCAATGCCCATGGTGGCTCTTCCTGGGAGGAGCTTCACGGGGAGCCTTATTGGGCACAAGTGCAAACCTGTTAACAGCCAGCTAAATGCACGCAGCTGGGCAGACATGCATTGAGAAGCAGAGAACTGATAGCAGACACTACCAGACTTTAATTTACGGGTAGAGGTTTCGAACTTTGGTGTGAACGCTTGTCCTACTTAAACAGAGGACTGCAGAAAGGGGATAAATATCTTTAGATGGCGCTAGTACGCGGGGTCGCAAATGGCGTTGCCTTCACCCCTAAAGGAACACAATGTTACTGAGCTAGGGAAGGTCGCCATGTTGGCGTTATGAGAAACAACATTTAATAATGGAAAATGTTGGGACCACACCTGGCGGGCAGCTGCCAATTGAGGGTTGGGGAGGGGGAGGTTATAGAATGGTTTAGAACATTGCAAGATGCAGGTTTATGGTTTCAGCGGTTAGTCAGGTTTATCATTTACATGTTGCAGGGACAGCTTATCCAAACAACACATCCGCAATGGCTCATAAGGTAGAATTACGTTGTAGCACACATATCACCCTACTGACTTTGAATTTCCATGACTTGAACAGCCCTAAGAAATGCATATTAGTGCTCCAGTATAAACTTGACCTACGGTCTAGGTCAAGTCTCTCCCCGGCAGATCTGCATCTATGTCACATCGCTGCTGCGCTGAGTCCTCCACCTGGTGAGGGTTCCTGACTCCTGCCTGGAGCTGCATCCTTCTCTGCTTCTCGTCCTCATTATTTAATTGATTTCTCCCGCACCCTCTTTTCATTTAGTTCTCGCCCTCTTAATTTATTTTAAATTTTCTCTCCTCTGCCCCACTAGGTGTTTTACCCTGCCAGTCCTTTGCTCTTCTGTTTTCCTGCCACTGCTGCCCCTGCAGCCCCGCCCCTGCACAGCCTCCGCTCCAGCCTCCCTACCTCTCGTTCAGCCCCCCTCCTACTTAATGGCGGCTCCTGAATGAGAGCTCGTGTGTAACCTTGGCCTCAGGTCTAGGTCAGCTCTCGCCCTGGCAGCTGACATGCCTGTTCCTCAACGTAAGCTCTCTCCACAGACATGCCACGGAGATCTGGGACCTGGTCAACTCCCTCTTGCCTGACATCGCTTTCTTCACAGAAACATGGACCAATGTCACCTCCGCCCACGACATCGCCATCTGTGACAGATACAAGACCCAAAGAAAGAACTGCCCCCTCCGCCCATGAGGAGGACTTGCCATTGCACACAAGCGCTCCCTTCAACTCTCCACCTCCAGCTCATGTGACCCCCTCTCCAACACAGAGCACCTCCACTTCCAGATCTAAACCATCCCCAGAAACACACTACTTGGGACCCTCACCTACAGACCCCCTCGACCACACGTCTCTTCTGCCACCACCATTGCTGACCTCACTGCATCTCACGCCATCGCCTCCATAAACTACATTCTCATCTGAGACCTGAATTTCTACCTCAACAACTGCAGTGACTCCGACTCCACCACCCTCCTTGACAACATCTCCAACCTAGGACTGAAGCAGCTCATCACCACCCCGCCCACAGAGCCAAACACAACCTGGACCCCATCTTCGCAGGAGGGACAAACATCCACTTCAGTCACACCTCGCAGCCCCTCTGGACAGACCACCACTGCGTATACTTCTCCTACACCACCACCGTACCCAAACCCGCCCAGCGCCCACCACAGAGAAAATGGAGCAAGATCACAGAGGAAAACCTCAACACCATCCTCCTCCATGACCCACTCTCCACCATGGCCGACACCAACTCTGCAGTCAAAGAACTACACTGCTGGATTGCTGGTTGCGCTGAAAGGCTTGCACCCCTCTACCATCCCGTCAAACAACATTCCCTAAGGCCGCCTGGTTCACCACCGACCTTTAAGAAGCCTGGTGCTCCTGCAGACACCTCAAGAAACTCTGGGAGTGCAGGAAAACCACTGAAGACCAGAACAACTACAGAAACGTCATGAACGAATACCACCAGATACGTAAGAGCCACCAAGTGGACGTCACACCTTCTCAGGACCTCTGCAACATGCTCAGCTCCTACTTTCTCCTGAAAATCATTGCCCTCTATGACAACTTCAGCAAACAAACTCCGGACACCACGCCCCTCCCTACTACCGGCAACTAAACGACCATCACCACCTGGAAACCTGCCCCCATAGAAGACACCACCATGACCATGAAGAACACCAACTCAGGAGTCCCCACGGACCCCTGCCCACCTCACATCTACCACAGAGCCCTGCCGCCATAATGCCCGAACTAGGCTGGACCGTCAACGTTTCCCTCGATACCAGCATCTTCTCTGATGAGTAGAAGCAGACAGAGGTCAAGCTCCACCTTAAGCAACCCTCGACATACCCGACGGGCCTGAAAAACTACTGCCAGATTTCACTACTTCCCTACGCAGCCAAAGTCACAGAGAGATTCATCAAAACCCAACTGACCACCTTCATCAAAGAGAACACAATCCTTGACCCCTCCCAACCAAGTTTTCGCAGCAACCCCAGCACTGAGACCGCCCTCCTTGCCATCGAGGTTGACATCCACTGGCTACTCGGCCGGGGCCAAACTGTGGCCCTCATCCTGCTAGACCTCTATGCAGCCTTCAACACCTCCGTCTTCATCTCCCATCTTTCATTAGCTTATGTATACTCACCAAATACTGATGAACCAATATTTTATGAACAATTCCAAGTGCAGTTAGACATACTAGCAACTAATCACGTCTTGCTGGGAGGAGATTTAAATATCGTGCTGGAGCCCCGGTTAGACAGCCTGGAGGAGGCCCCAGTTAACAATCCATGATCCCGCATGGTATTAACGGAAATGTGCCAGGCTTAGTGGATGTTTGGCGATAACCTAACCACTTTAGCACTGAATACACACACAACGCAGAGCATCATAACACATGGACAAGATTAGATTACTGGTTGATAACAAGATCGATGATCCCATGGGTTAAAACAATTGGATACTTACCCCGCACAATCTCCGACCATTCCCCAGCTCCTCTCTCATTACACTTACTGGCTGAGGGTGGATTCGAGAAGCAATGGACGTTCCCCTCCATGGCGCTGAAAGACACCGTTTTTAAAAAGGAACTGCTCTCAGCAATAATAGATTACTTTGCTAACAACACAGGGTCAGTCGCTACACAGAAAGTCCTCTGGGGGACCTTTAAAGCATGTATCAGGGGAGTATGCATTTCCACACACACTGGAGGCCTGAGAGACCTGCAGCGCCGCCTGGCTAGTTTAGAGGAAGAACTGACCGCGCTTGATAGGGAAAACATGGTAGGAAGGAACCGAAACAATGCTCAGTTATTAGCAGAGTATACGAAAGAAGCAAACTGTGAAGCGCTCTATTGAGTGAAATATGCCACAGCTCGCAGGTACGGAGAAGGGTAACAGCCAGGCCGCACCTAAACACAATACTTAGGCCACGTTATACGCAGAACAACATCACCAAATTGCAAGATGTGAAAGGACAGATAATAGTGGTAAAAACTGCAATTGGGCAAACCCTTCTGCAATATTACACTGATCTATATACCCGCAAGTAGATAGCTAGTGTGGATGAGATCAAGAAATATTTGGGAGAGATCATGATGGTTTGGCTTCCTGATGCACATAGGATGTTCCTAAGCAAACCATTTTCATCCCAGGAGATAGAATAAGCCATTGAAGGCATGGATGGCTCCAAGGCCCCCGGCTCGGATGGTTTCTCCAGAATACTTTACAAAACCTATAAGACGTTGCTGGCCCCACACCTATTAGAGGTATATGCTGAGGTGTTAGAAGCAGGTATACTCCTCCCTCATTTAGAGAGGTGGTCCTGGTACTACTTCCCAAGCCCGGTAAGGACCCTGAACAGTGTAACAACCGCTCTCGCTACTTATCTTCAGCTATAAAATCCTATCTAAAATGATGCCGACCAGGCTGTCCCTCTTAATGGAACAAATTATAGGGCCTGCGCAACCTGGGTTCATTAGGCACAGGCCCACGGCTCTGAATCTTCTGACCTTTTTCTCGGTAGTCAACAGAATAAACCCCAATACACCTGCGGTGACAACTTTTTTAGATGCAGAAAAAGCATTCGGCTCCATGGAGTAGCCCTTTCTGAATGTAATACTGGCTTAGCTGGGCATCTCGAAAGGGTTTGCAGACCTGGTAAAGTTGCTATACGTAAGCCCCTCAGTACGCATTCGATTTAAAGGCACAATAACAGAACCGTTCGTCATAACCAGAGGCACCAGCCAGGGATGTCCTCTATCCCTCTTACTTTTTATAATTTCAATACTTCCAGAAAGACCATTTACATAGAGGTCTTCAGTTTAAGCATGGCCCTGTGTTAGTGACATTATACGCTGACGATGTGGCGCTGTATGCTAGAAAACCAGAAGACAATTTGCAACCATTATTAATAGAAATGGATCGATTTTGAGCATTGTCCGACCTCCATATCAACTGGAGTAAATGAGAGCTTTTTCCTCTGACGGAATCGCAAAACCGCAAGAGCAGATGGTATCCTTTGAAATGGTACGAGACAGAAACCAGGTACCTATGAATCCACCTACACAGTGACAGAGAGCTGGTGCTTTGTCTAAACTATGGCCCGGCATTAGATCGCATACAAGCACAAGTGGAGCAATGGGTCAAACTGCCATTGTCAATGGTGATACTCCCATGCTTGCTCTATTTATTCACTAACATGCCTATCCCATTAACTAATGCATTTTTTGCACAGATCCGCACACACTTAATAAAGCTGGTTTAGGAAGGGAAGCAGTCAAAAGTTAGCTTGGACACATTAACCCTTTCTTACGACAGAGGGGGCTTTGGGTTGCCAGATATGCAGCTCTATTTTTGGGTAGCGTAGTGTGGATATTCCCACCATAGGTACTACCCCAATGCACGCAAACCCTACGCCAAACCTGAAAGAGATGTAGCAGACCCTACACCTTTGAACGCAGTACTTCCGACAGGGATCACAAGCGACATGCACAATATACAACCAGCCTCCACCACCTGCTGGGCATGGAACAAATTACTTATGAAAACAGGGGCGGGTGGCATTATACTCATCAGCACTGCTACTGATGGCGAATCCTTGGCTCCCCCCAACCCTGGAAGCTGGGACTCAGCGCACTCTTTCTCGTCTGGGGCTAGAATCCATTGGAGACTTGTTCCCTGGGGGCATGCATTTTCTCGCACAAAAGACCCACGTTTTTCAACAACCCCTTTTATGGATCACACTGTACTGACACGATTGCAGAGTGCATAGAAAGACGTAATTACAACTTACCCTATAGGGCCGAGGGGTTTGGTCCACTCATATTAGTCATCACGGACAATTTTGAGGAACATATTACCTCTAGGCTCTACAAACCATGCCTTACACTTATGCCACAACACGATGCCAGGATTAGAGAAGCCTGGGGAGCTGACATAGAGCAAACACTCACAGATAAAGTATGGGAAGGGTGCTGTAAACAAAGCAAGCTAGTTTCGTGCAACCACGGACACAAACTACTCCACTTTAAGATACTTAGAAGGGCTTATGTCATGCCACAACAGATGATCAGGATAAATAATACCACCTTCAAGCATTGCCCCAAATGCAACTGACAGGGGCATCATATATACACATGACCTGGTTGTGCAGTATAATAAATGCCTATTGGCAAGATATATACAGCCTAGTGCAGCATATGGTTGGGTTGCAACTGTCAATCTCCCCATTGATAGCATTGATGGGCTATGTGTACTTGCTCCCAAAAGCACATGCAGATTCGTAGCCATAGCAATGCTTCGGGCGAAGGCAAAATAGTTATCCACTGGGGCACTAGACAAAAACCAAATGTTAAAAGCTGGCTTAAAAGCATGTCATACTGTGACATCACAAGTGAATTATATGCTGAGCTACAACCTCCTACACCATGACCTAAGTACATACAGGAGCCCCTAAAGGAATACCTCTGAATCCAGGGGGAACGGGACATACAACAAAGTCTGGAGAGAGGCAGGAAGCATGCCAAGGCGTATAATTAATGGGGAAGAGCTGCAGGGGGAGAAAACACTCACAGGGCCACTGATGCTGACAGCCAGAAATAGGTCAAAAGGACAAAGGATCTAGAAAACATGAAACATATAGGGGGGAATCAATCTCTTGGGGGGGAATCAATCTCTTACCTGGCAAGCAAACTTCGGGATCGAGGCACAAGAGGAGCATTGCGGACCGACACCACGCCAAATAACATCATTCACAGCAACCGCCATCACCAGGCACGCCACCGTCGCTCCGGGACTCCAAATCCCGGCAGCCTTTGCAGCGGCGGCGCGTTCCCTGACGCGCTAAAGGCGCCAGGAGGGGCTAAAAAATCAGCAAGCCCTCGGTGGAGCGGGGGGAATCAATCTCTTACCTGGCAAGCAAACTTCGGGATCGAGGCACAAGAGGAGTATTGCGGACCGACACCACGCCAAATAACATCATTCACAGCGACCGCCATCACCAGGCACGCCACCGTCGCTCCGGGACTCCAAATCCCGGCAGCCTTTGTGGCGGCGGCGCGTTCCCTGACACGCTAAAGGCGCCAGGAGGGGCTACAAAATCAGCAAGCCTCGGTGGAGCGGGGGGAATCAATCTCTTACCTGGCAAGCAAACTTCGGGATCGAGGCACAAGAGGAGCATTGCGGACCGACACCACGCCAAATAACATCATTCACAGCGACCGCCATCACCAGGCACGCCACCGTCGCTCCGGGACCCCAAATCCCGGCAGCCTTTGCAGCGGCGGCGCGTTCCCTGACGCGCTAAAGGCGCCAGGAGGGGCTACAAAATCAGCAAGCCCTCGGTGGAGCGGGGGGAATCAATCTCTAACCTGGCAAGCAAACTTCGGGATCGAGGCACAAGAGGAGTATTGCGGACCGACACCACGCCAAATAACATCATTCACAGCGACCGCCATCACCAGGCACGCCACCGTCGCTCCGGGACTCCAAATCCCGGCAGCCTTTGCGGCGGCGGCGCGTTCCCTGATGCGCTAAAGGCGCCAGGAGGAGCTACAAAATCAGCAAGCCCTCGGTGGAGCGGGGGAATCAATCTCTTACCTGGCAAGCAAACTTCGGGATCGAGGCACAAGAGGAGTATTGCGGACCGACACCACGCCAAATAACATCATTCACAGCGACCGCCATCACCAGGCACGCCACCGTCGCTCCGGGACTCCAAATCCCGGCAGCCTTTGCGGCGGCGGCGCGTTCCCTGATGCGCTAAAGGCACCAGGAGGGGCTACAAAATCAGCAAGCCCTCGGTGGAGCGGGGGGAATCAATCTTTTACCTGGCAAGCAAACTTCGGGATCGAGGCACAAGAGGAGTATTGCGGACCGACACCACGCCAAATAACATCATTCACAGTGACCGCCATCACCAGGCACGCCACCGTCGCTCCGGGACTCCAAATCCCGGCAGCCTTTGTGGCGGCGGCGCGTTCCCTGACGCGCTAAAGGCGCCAGGAGGGGCTACAAAATCAGCAAGCCCTCGGTGGAGCGGGGGGAATCAATGTCTTACCTGGCAAGCAAACTTCGGGATCGAGGCACAAGAGGAGTATTGCGGACCGACACCACGCCAAATAACATCATTCACAGCGACCGCCATCACCAGGCACGCCACCGTCGCTCCGGGACTCCAAATCCCGGCAGCCTTTGCGGCGGCGGCGCGTTCCCTGACGCGCTAAAGGCGCCAGGAGGGGCTACAAAATCAGCAAGCCCTCGGTGGAGCGGGGGGAATCAATCTCTTACCTGGCAAGCAAACTTCGGGATCGAGGCACAAGAGGAGTATTGCGGACCGACACCACACCAAATAACATCATTCACAGCGACCGCCATCACCAGGCACGCCACAGTCGCTCCGGGACTCCAAATCCCGGCAGCCTTTGCGGAGGCGGCGCGTTCCCTGTCGCGCTAAAGGCGCCAGGAGGGGCTACAAAATCAGCGAGCCTTCAGCGTCGCGGGACGCAAGCGGGACGCCCGGGGCGAAGCCCGGGCAAAGGGCGGGCCCTCTGTGGCCCTCAGAGGCCTGAGGAGCCTGGCCTGGGCCACAAACCCTGGTCGAACTTCATCAGCTCCTTTAGCCATTTCCCTCAGGAACTGTAAGTCTTTAAAACACTCCATCATATGACACAGGGTTGCTAGATGTTATTCAGTGCTAAGCATTAACTACACGCCCCATACCCCATAGCTAAAGCTTCTAGATTATTTGCACTTAGCATAGGCTTGCCATGAACTGCCGGGAGACTAGAAGCATGGCTGTAGCAGGAGCAAAAAAACGTACTGGGACTCTGGATGATTTCATCGTCCCACCCATGCACTAATCGATGAGGGAATAATATTAATGGACAGGAAAGTATCCCAAGATCAACTATGGCCAAGAGATCTTCTTTGGGTCTCATTGCCCAGGCACAGACGCCTAACATCGACTCTCGCCCAAACACTCATGCCATAGTACATAATACTGGGGTCACTGGGGATCTTGATGCTTCTAACTCACAACAGGACCTGGAGGCTTTTCCTAATCTTAACCTCCTGATAGACAGTGGAGCACACAGAAACGAGCCAAACCATTCTGTCATGGCAACTGCCATAAACGAAAGGGGTTTGAAAGAAGGGGCAATCCCTAAACAAAAACAAAAGGTTAACAAACCAGCTACTCTCAAAGGGAAGAAAGCTCAAACTGCTCATAACCAACACTATGCCATCCCCGACCCAGTTTTTGTGAATAATAATCTGGTAGTCTCTTCTAATGACATAGGGGGGTTGCATTCGACTAAAAATGGCTTACCTTTGAGTCTTACAGATGATACAATTATTGATCACAGTCTGGAGGAAATTCTGGAGCTGAGTGGGGAAGTTGCTAATTTAGCTAAACAATCTCAGGAGGGGAACGGATTAAGTACGGATAACACTAATATTCTTAATATGCTAAAAGCCTTGCTCGAACCCATAGAGGTTAGACTACGTTGCCTGGAAACCATCCTAAAGAACATACATAAGGACATAAGTGCCCCTAGTTTCACCCTGAATACTAAGACACCCCATGTCGCCAAAACAGTTAACACAGCCAATAAGTCATCTTTGGCTGGTAAAAGTGTTACTGTGGCTAAAAATAATGTCCCTAAGAAACCTAGCAACACTCCAAACCAGGGTGGCACCAAAGCTAAGTCCCCCGAAATAGGACAAGTTGAGAACACAATCAAAACTAAACCAACCCCTCAAGTTACATCTAATGATCCCACTCCACCGATTTCAAATCTCGATGCAGCCCCAAGAGCCAAGGTAGCCTCTTGCAGAAATATCCATCTCCCTCCTGACGCCTGCCCTTACATAGTCATCCTCACCGGAGTCACTGAAATCTCACCATCGGAAGTAGAATCCTACCAGGCTCTAAAAAATAAAGTATGCCACTGGCTGTCCAAAAATCACCCCCTACCGCCTAACATTTTAAGTAATATCTTAATGGTGGAGAGAACCCCGTGGGTGGGAGGAAACAGAAAAAATCTACAAGGGGACTGCGTTGTGGTCACTTTTGAGAACACCGAAGTTGTAGATTATATATGTAGCAGTGGAGCACCTAGATATCAAGCAAGTACTGTGACTGCTAGGCCTCTCTCCTATTTCTACCTACCAGGAAACCAAGTAGACAACAGATGGAGTTGGTTAAAGGGACCACAAGACTCAAAACCCAGACAGAGATTTAACCCCCCATGGGAAACGCAACCCTATGGCTGGGAGGAGGGGGGGGACGTGGAACGGAACCTGGTCAGGAGAAGAAGAGGCAGACCGCGCCAAGGAGGTTTCTTTGTAGGGCCACAAAACACTCAATCCCATTATTATCACCAGTTCGCAAATGGGCAAGATAACTTTTACAACTTTCCAACTGCTAATCGCTATGAATGTCTGTCAACCACGGACTGGGTTGACTGACAAACACAGGAATCACCAAATGGACAGAGGCACTGTATTCCCTCTACCAAACTGTTAAAGGAAACTAGTACTCTGGACTCGCAGAAGTCAAATCTAACTCCAATTTCTGATAAGGGTTCTGTAGTTGCTGAGAGTAGGGGGATGCATAACTCGCCTAACTCCAACAAGCCAACCTGTAAAATCCTCACCTGGAACGTGGCGGGATTAACTGCTAAGGCTTCAGATCCCATCTGGCAGGGGTTTGTCAAACAACACGACATCTTGGCCTTCCAAGAAACATGGGACACATCAACTAGTTTCTCATTGGACGGCTTTCATAGTTTTTTTACCCCAGCAGTTTCGGGCGTAAGAGGGAGAGCCAAGGGTGGCCTACTCACACTGTTTTCACTGAATTTGGCGGGGGTTTTTAAAAAAATAGAACCAGCGCCCATGAATACATTAATAATTGAGTGGATTATCTCGGACTATCATACCTTTTTGTTTATTAATTTCTATAATTCTAGGGATGGTTCTTCTGTGAATGAGCACCTGACTTCCCTGTTAGATTTTTTGTCAGTCTACAGAGACGATTGCACTTCCGTCCCAGAGATGGTCATCCTGGGTGATTTTAATATCCACCCCTGCGAGGGGGATTGTTACAATGATAGATACGGGGGATCACTGGTCGAGGGCATTCCCCACTTTGAACATACTAAGGAGGGTGAGGGGCTCGAGACCTTTCTTGCCAACTTAAATTTATTTGAATTAGGCTATGGAAACAACGAGATTAGAGCGCCCACATTTATTGGGAGAGACGCAAATACCATCATTGACTACATCTTCGTATCAGCAGGGGTCTTAGTAAAGGCACGGGAATACAGGGTCGTGACTGCCACCTTTAGCAACCATAACCCTGTCCTATTAACGTTGGACCTAGATTGTTTCCTGAATGGTAGAGAGACAGGTGCGGTAGCTCCTAGAGATCTGTCAACTAAGAACCAGGGTAGGAGGATAAAGTGGGAGAAGATTGTCCCCGAAACATTTCTTCCAAACATTAGCACAGGAAACTGAGGCAAACATGGCAGTCTGCTTAGATCCCACTTCCTTGGGCACCGATGTCGTGGCCGCCTATGTCGAGATATGCGCAAGTATCTCTAAGAACCTGGAGTCTAGGAATGGTGCGCAAGGCATTAAGAACATTCACAAATGGTTCGATAAGGAATGCTCGCAAACGCATAGTGCCCTGTTGAAAGCACTTAAACAGAGACCCAGAGATAGGACATTAGTGGCAAAGCTCCGAAAGGAATACAAATCTGCACTTGCCAAGCGTAAGACTCAAATTAAGGAGGAAGCTTGGGACAGTTTATTAGCCACAGATGTATTGAGAGACAGCAAAAAAATTTTAGGCCATTGTTAATCAGCCTTTTTTTACCGAGGATGGGAAAACAGATATGGACTGTGTGATCGAAGATGATAGATGGCTTCACCACTTTAAACAAATCTATGAAACCACGCCTTCTATTTCCCCAGTTAGTGCCCCTGCTCCAAACAACATGAACATGGAATTTAACATCCTTGAGGTGGAAAGGGCGATTAAAAACACAAGCAAACGCAAGGCCCCTGGACCTGATGGGGTCCCTGCCGATCTCTATATTCAGTATCCGCAATTTTGGTCAAAAATACGAATAAATGTCTTTAATGCGATACCCTCGGCCGGCTTCCCATCTTCCTGGTCCACCTCTATTATTGTCCCTATTTTTAAGAAGGGAAACAGGGGGGATCCTGCCTGCTACAGGCCAATCTCCTTGTTGGACTCTGCCGTTAAGATCTTGGGCAGAGTCATCTTACAAAGACTTGGGGACTGGCTTGAGGAGAGTGGGGTTCTCTCCGACCTGCAGTATGGTTTCAGAGCACATAGGGGGACCATGGACCAATGCTTAAACCTTCACCTTATTATTAGTAAATACACCGTGGTGAAGGAGGGGCTTTTATATTTAGGTTTCATGGATTTATCCTCCGCCTTTGATTTGGTTAATCGCTCAAAACTATGGCTTATTTTGCGGGACTTGGGTTTGGACACTACTTTGGTTAATTTCTTGCACGATCTCCATCAGAACTTGTTCGCTTCTGTCAGGGTAACAAGGGAAGGCAGGTGTACTGAGAAATTTAGATCAGGGAGAGGGGTCAGACAAGGTTGCATCCTGGCCCCTCTCCTATTTACACTCTACATCAATTCCCTGGGTAAATCCCTGAATCTAGCTACCCTGGATGTGCCGCTTATGGGAGGGTCACCCATTCCGGTCCTCCTATACGCGGACGACGCCGTCCTCATAGCTCGTACAGGTACGGGCCTACAAAGACTGTTAGACCATTTCGGATCTTTTATGGAAGCCTTGGATCTAAAGATCAATACAGTAAAATCCCATGTCAGGGTAACTGGCTCACGCAAGAAAAATATGAAGCTCAAAACCTTTAGTTGCAATGAGACATCCATCTCGAGGGTACCTTTCTTTTGTTATTTAGGCGTCACTTTCGACGAAAGAGGAACCTGGGGTCCCCAGTTGAAACTGAAGGAAAATGGAGTTACTAGATCTACTACAGCCCTCATGAACTTTTCTAAAAGACTTGGTTCGAGACCTACGGAGGCCATGATTCATATTTATAAATCCAAATGTGTAGCAATTGCATCTTACGGGGCAGATATTTGGGGTTATGTTTCATCCCCAGGCATCCAAATTATAAAAAACAATTTCATACGAGCTCTGTTGTCACTCCCAAAGTCATCTCCTACATATTCAATCCATAGTGAAGTGGGCTTGGGTTACATCACTGATCTCCTAAAAATGTCCCCGCTGCTATGCTGGGTTAAAACTTGGACAAACGAGGAGGTTACGTTGAATCACCGCATACTCAAAGATTGTATGGCCCTGGACAAAGCGGACAGCATACCCTGGTTGGCATATGTTAGAGCGGCATGCGCGAGGCTAGGGCGTCCGGACATGTATTCTTCACCACAGGGCCTCAAGAAAGAGGATGTAGGGTGGGTCAAGTTGCATTTCTGAAATGTGTTGGAGACAGAGAGGGAAGAGGTTGAACTCAGCAAACCAATGGTGAGGACAATATATCAACTTTCTACCTCCCCAGCTATGGAACCGTACTTGAAATTTGTAACTAAACCATACCATCGTTTTCTTTTACTAAGGTTTAGGTTTAACCTCATTCATCTAGTGCTTGGAGCCTATACAAAGTGGGGGATTCCAGAAAATACCCCACCCTGTACCTGTGATAGCTTTTCACACAGGACACGCTTCATTTAGTGATGTTTTGCGAACACTATTTGGTGGCCCGTAAAAAATTCTTGTTTCCAATCTTGAAAGATCTAAACTTTGTTCAGGTGAGGCCTGCACTTTTACACCTGCAAATGCTTAACTCTGTGCAGGTCACATATGGTGTAGCTAGTTTTTTGGTAGCAGCAGCTCGATTAAATAAAACAAGATTTTCCCAGACAAATAACCACCAAGGCTGATATTCTGTCAAATACGTCCTGGGGAAACGTGCCAAGTATACTGGGAATTGGCGCCTTATGTGATTCTAGGCTGTTTAGTATCTATCCTCTGTATCTAATCTTTTTAAATTGTTTTCAAATTGTTTTTTAAATGAACGCACATAGGAACTGCAATCAGGTGTATATTTGTTTAATTGTAATTTTATTCTTGTATGTTGTATGGATTTTGTATTGCTTTTATGGTTTTAACTAACCGAAATAAAGATATTTGACTGACTGATGAAACGTATAATATAAATTATCAACGGCTATAATGGAGAAGAAGACATATCCGTTTACATGTGCCTGTTATTTTGTGTTACTGAACCTGCATGAAATTTACCTGCATATTGATGTAACAAAATGACATTGTGCATTGTTGAAAAACGATAATTAAAAATATATTTTTTTTTTAATTAAAAAAACTTTCATCTGGGCAACCCCAATAACAAGAACTCATCGTCCCTGCTGGAAAACCTCGCTGCCACCGGACTCAGGCAATCATACATGCTCAACACCATCTTCTCCACCAGCAATAACGTCTCCTCAGCCACACCTCCAAGCTACCTGCAACCAACCATCGGTGAGTCCACTTCTCCTTCACCAAACTCACTGTACACCACCATGCCCACCGCTACCATCACAGAAGCTGGAGCAAGGTCACCAAAGATCAGCTCCCAACCTCCCTCCGCAACACCCCACCTCCAACTTCTGCAGACGCTAATACCGCAGATCGCAACCTCCACCAATGAATCTCCAACTGCCAGGCAAACAACACTCCAAAAAATCCAGGTGGTTCTCCCCATCCTGATTGAGTCCAGAAGATCCTGTGGATGGCTCTAAAAGAGATGTAGGAGCAGTAAGACTGTGGAAGACCGCTCAGGCTTCAAAGCCGCTGTCACCACACATTACCATCTCATCAAAACAACAAAGAAAGAGGCACTTCAACAAAGGATCAACACCAACGTGCACAATAGCAAGGAACTTTTCACTGTGGTCAAAGTTTTCGCCAAACCCATCACAGGGGCAGCAGGCATTCCACCCTCCCAAGACCTATGCAATAACCTCAATGCCTTCTTCCACCGCAAAGTTAAGGAGATCTATGACAGCTTCAACAACCTTGATACCAAAGACCCTCTCACCCACTCACAACCACTGCACCCAACGACACCAGACCCCAGCAGACCCTGATCAGTTGGACTCTCCTTAACACTGACGACACTCTCAAGACCATGAAGAGCATTCACTCAGGATCACCCTAGGATCCCTGCCTGTACCACACCTTCAACAGAACTGGCCCCTCCATCGCCCCCAAACTCTGCTGCACAACTGCTCCATCAGCTCCGTCACATTCCCTGGCACACTAGTTAGGAGGTGAATTGAAGAAAGCAACTTTGACAATTGCATTACATTGCAAAATGAATTTTGCTCTCAGGTATACAGTGAGTATACCTTGATATTCCACAGGAATGTTCCAGATGACAGTCTGAATTCAGTGCAAGCATTGAAAGATAGGTCTCACACAGGGAGAAGTTAGAAAGCAATTGCCAACACATCTATATTCTCTCTAGACCTCAATAAAGATCAAACAATTCTAAAATCACAAATAAAAATAAAACAAAGCAGTTGAAGCACAGGAGCACTGGAACTTAAAACCCCAATTGCACAAAGAAACAAATTCAGAGGTAAAAAAGACTTCTAAAGAATCTTAAAATGTTAAAAATGATGGTCTTGTTTTTATGAGTAGTAAAAAGCTAGGCTTTTTTTGCAGATGCATTTTCAAAGTTAAAAAAAATAGGGCCTAAAATGTGTGCAGTTTTAGCGACGGGCTAACAAAAATAATGTGACTAAAGCATTGAACTCCATTGTTACATAAAGTGCAGGTGAGGGCATTATATTCTAATTGTATCCAAACCCCTGTACCAGGTCTTTGCAGGAGTGCACTCGCCCTAATAATAATAACATTCAACTAAGCTTGTGATCTAAAGACAATTCAAGGTGTGGTTGCTTTTGCTTCATATATGCAGAGTCTGTGATTCATTAATCTTTTACTGCCTGGACACAGTCATCTAGATAAATGTTGTTGCTCAGTTGAGAAACTAAGGTTTTTATATTCGATTTTAGTTGGTTTAGAGAGAGCAACTGACCAGGATTTCATAAGAGAGTTCGAAAAGGGAAGTTCATGTGGATGAAAAAGAAAGACCCCTTCCCCTCAAAGAACTCAATAAAAAGCAGTTCCCTCAAAAAATGGATTGAAGAGTGGATTAGCTGGAAACTCTAGTGGATTACTGTAGCAAGTGCTGTGACGTGCACTAAAGAATCCAAACTCTAATCTCATAGTTTGAACTGGGATTAACAAGTTTAAAGAACACAGCAGGCATAATATCTTCCCTTCAATACGATTAAGGAAAGATCAGTGAGAAAATTAAACTGTTTCTACTGCACAGATCAATATGGAGGGTATTTTTAATGTATTTCTAAATTGAAATCAGGTGTTTGAAATGTCCATGCCCAACTAAGTTATAAATGGACTCCAGCATTTTTACATGTGCTTGCCACTTAAATCCAGTTTGGAGATTTGAAATGTATTACTGAGATCATGGTAACAGATTCTCTCAAGTATGTAGACAGAGTTTCAAATTTCTCTTTACCTTGAGCCACCCAGAGTTAGCACACTTTTTATGCCCTTTCACCATGAAAACCAATGCTTTACGTTTTTAAATATGTACATATAGACAATGTTCTGTTGCATACAGTCATATGTTATCTAACATGCAACCTTGCATTAGGCACGCCTAGTTTATATTTTCGAAGAAAGGTCTTGGTTCAATTCCAAGAGTACTTGATACAAGGTGGAAGAGGGAAGAGCAATAACCTGTCTCAAAAATCCCACAAAAAATCTCAAAAGCAATTTACTTTTTCGACAGAATATGTCTATCGCCTCAGTCAAATGCTGTAGAGAAGTCAATAAATACTGAATAGACATGTTACTATCTCCAGCTAACAGAACAATCTAGTAATGCTTGGACTGCGGCAATGCTATCAGGGGTCGAACAATAAGCTTTAAAGCCAGAATACTCTCTAGGAATAATTTCTGTATCCAAGATCCCAAACTGTAAATGCTATACAAAAATTGGAGAAAATCTTTCCTACAGAAGAAAGCAAAGCTGTATGTGGAGGAATTATAAACTACCTGTCTATGAGCTGGAATTTTCCAAAAATCACAACAATAGCAAGAACAGGAGAATCAAATATTCTGCCCGTAGTATGGGTTTTTGTCACTGATATGGGTAAGTGGTTGGGGAACATAGGTCCTGAGAATATTGGGGCATATTACCAAGCAATAGCGATAATTATCGCTATTGCTTGGTTAGAGACAAAAATGTACCGCTGAGCTGCGGCGATTTTTACCGCAAATAAACCTTGGTATTACCAAGGTTTATCGCAAATGCGATAAAAATCGCCACAAATGAATGAATATCGCTGAAAAGTCAGCGATATTCATGCATTACCGAGCTAATGCTCTTAGCCATGTTATCCACCTCCCATTGGATAACATGGCTAAGAACTGCTCAGGGCAGGTGTTAGCTTTTGGAGATATTCGCGCTTAGCGCAAATATCTCCAAAAGTTGATAATAGGAGATATCGATGTTAGCGACTGTTTTCAGTCGCTAACATCTTGGCACACCCACTTTGCATGTCATTAGTGATAAATATCACTGACATGCAAAGTGGGGCCCAAGATGGTCGCTATCTCCTACTAGCTGTCGCTAACTGGTGTTAGCGACAGCTAGGTAATAGGGAGATAATTTTATCTTCGCTTTCTTGGCTTTTAAAGCCAAAAAAGCGGAGATAAACCCCCTTGATAATATGCCCCCTAGCTCCTTTAATGTATTTCATTAATTATTGTATTCAGATTGGGACACTGATGTTTGGCAATATCAGGGCTGACATTTATACTACATATACATGAGGTATTTTCAAAATCATTTGCACCAGAGAAATCTGTCAAGTAGTCAGTCCATTTCTGATTCAAAATTTATATATGTTGACAAGTGGTCTTGCTTCCACTTTTGCAGGCATTGATAGACACAAATTGCCTTATTTTCTTGGATACAGAAAACTCATATATATCAATAGACAGCTGGTATGCTTGTAATTTTGTATAGCATGGCCCGCGATGTAGGTCTTCCTGGCTCTTTGAATACTGTATATATTGGCTGCATATTAGGCTGTTTGTATCTACAGACGATTCCCCACTATTATTATTATTATGCTTACAAGCCTAATGATTGATTTAGTGATTATTTGATGATACTACATTTAAGTTTAAAAAAATTCAGCATTTGAAAGATTTACTTGTAATAATAATAATAGGTTTTTAGGAGTCCAATTTAATCAACCGCAAAATGTATCAATCAGAGCTTCATTACCATATATTCCTCGTGTAAGTATTTTCCGGAGTGAACATTGCTTTCAAAGATAAAAGATGCTCAGTTCATTATTTTAAAAGTGAAAATCCGAAAGAAATTGGAAGGCCTCCTATAAACATATCAAATAAGCATTTAGTGGTGCAGTTATGGCTCAGATTTGCTGGACTGTCGCTTTCCTGCCAACAATTTACAATGATGCAGCTCAGTTGTTCCAAAACTATTTTACCACATTTGTCAACATTGGAGTGCCAAGGTAACTGAGGCTCTGGAAAGCTCTATGTTTCTTCCTCCTTGTATCTCTTTGGTTTTGTCACGTGGCCCATAGGGACATTGTTGTCTTCACTACTTAATATGAGCACGCTCCAGCTTGCTTGCTGCTTTGCGCACGTTACAACACATCTTTATTTTTTGCAAAGATTTCTATGGCTGTTTTCACATGAGAACTCATCGTTGTGTTCAGACTCTGCATGTTCCTGGGATTTTGACTGAACATTATGAGGAAAGTCGAACAACAATGCCCCTTGTTATAATAAAAGATACCAATGCAGTTATTGTTTGGGGCAACGTATTTTAGTTTTATTGGAATACACGAATAGGTAGCACACACTTGGAGAGGAACCTTTCCAGGCAGAAGGGCGAGACAGCAACTATGATGTAGATCTACCATCTATTTGCTAAGGTATGGGGTCTGGTGACAAAGCCCAAAAATCTTCTAATATATAATAATATTGCTCCTTATCAAGGGGAGGGAGGTTAGGCTCTATTGTCTTTCCATGATGACATCTCCCTTCATGATTTTTGACTAGCTGCAATGCTGACTGTATTTATACTATGCATTTTCCTGCTTATTGTGGCACGTATACTGCATGTTAGGGCACGTTAGTTATAAGACTACAAGTAGCTTGTGGACAGCAGTACGGCAATTTACAGGAAAGCATGTCCCCTCTTTGAGCTCATTTCTGGGCAACAAAGCTCATAATATTTATCTAATCCGAAATCTTCTGTGACCAACGTTTCTTTAATGCAGTTTATTTCTAACTTCATCAATATTATCCAATAAACATTTTTTTTATGTGGGTTGGAGAGACTCCAGCCAATTCCAATGTAGCAAAAGACACACAAATTATGGACGGAATGCAGAACAAATCAAAACATTCACCCACAGTCAAGAGATTTGGATTAAATCCATTGTTCTTTTGCTCACCATGCCACCCACCCTGAGGTTCCGTGACAATTGTAAGTGGTGTTTTCGACTCGCACGAATATGGTCGAGTCTGGTATCTATGAACCGCAGATGACGAGTTTAGTAAGTGTGCACAGTTTCGCTGTGCTAACTTAAACCGTTCGTTTGTTATGTGGGTTTTTCGTCTGTACCCACGGGTTCCATCTTAGATACGGCATCCATTTTGTCTCTTGCCCTCAAGTAGCCAGCGAACGGACGCTGTCCGCTTCGCGACCCTGGGACTCCCAAGATATTTGCGGAAGACACATGTTCTTTGTAAGTGTCTTTATGACGAGGGGGATGATACTGTAAGGCAGATGGCCCCGCTCGAGGCTCATCTTGCCGTGCCGGTTTATTGTCTCAGCCGTGCATCTCATTAGGCACGTCCCTTTTGATGCCTGTATCTCGTGTTTCCCAATACCTCCCCTTTTACACCCTTTCCGATTTCCCCACTGTCTCCGTCTTCCTCTGCACCTGTCTTTGTTCCTATTTCGATCTGTTTTACTGCCGATTGGAATGCACTAATGTTGGGAAGATGGGTTTTTACAGTTGGGAACCGCCAAATGTTTCCGCACTTATGTTCCGGACCTTATGTGTATCGAAGTGACCAAAGCGACCCCTCTGGGGGATAATTATGGGAACCGGGTTGTAAACCTTTGTGTATCATGTTGTCCTATGGGTAAAATCTGTATAAAAGGAGCGATCCACAGAACCAATTTGAAGCAGTCTCCCCAAGTTGCACGTGTTGTACTTGTCGTGACTTCTGTGTTCCCTGCAGTAAATAAACCTTGAATCTTTGACGCCGAAGGAAGTGTCCCGTGTCTCTGTCATTCGTACGCCGGAGCAGGTTACCCACGAAGGTTTCAGGTGTTGTGCCCTGGCACCGCTGGGTCTTAAAGAACCCAGTCCTTCAGTTGGCGCCCAACGTGGGGCTGCATCAGTGGTACCGGTCCAAGCCCGACGATCGTGAGGAACTTCGTGTGAAATCTCCGAGGGAAGGTGCACTCCGCTTCATCGATCCTGTTGTCGAAACAAGTGGCCCGAAGACTTTTCCCGCGAAGATTCCCGCCTCCTGACGGCTGCGACGGACTGCTGCCCTGACTGTAGACCTGTTTTGGCGCCTGGCGTAGACCTTGGTATAGCGAGACGATTGACGGGCCTTCCTGGAGACGCCATCGATCTTTGAGTTAAGTATTTGTGGGTCGCTCCCAGAGTTCTTGGTTGTTGACACTTTAGCGAGTGTTTTTGTTGTTGACGCTGTGTGAGTGTTTTTGTCGGTGACACTTTGCTAGCGTACTTTGTTGTGTTATTTGACGACTGCAGCCGCCAAAAACCGAGGGTTTTTGTTCTTTGCTGGGACTTGGTACAATCCCGTAACCCTTGAAGTTTGTGAAACTCGGCTAGTGTGCGAGATGCCTGGTCGTAGTACTTTGTTCAGTTGTTTCAGACCTTGTGGTGTGGATTCCCGACTGGAGGACTCGTGTCCGATACCTCCGGTTGGAACTCCGACTTATGAACTGTACAGTAAACATGGGCTAGGCCCGATTACTTTTAATGAATACTGGATCAAATACACGAAGAAGGACGGTGACCTTCGCTGGCCACCACATGGTAGCTTCGAGGCCCCGATCTTAGATAATCTAGAGGTTAAATTGTTCGCGAAAAAGTCAAGGCCGGCCATGTTTGATGCCTTTCGGATGTGGCGTAAAGAAGCCCGACAGAAAGAAATCAGACAGACTAAGCGAAATCAGAGAGATAGTGCTGGTACCATTGTAAAGAAAGCAGAACAGTTCCAGCATGATAAGGAGGTTAGGGAAAAGGAAGTGTTTGACAGATTACAGCGTATGACTATAGATAAATGCTATCCTGCTTTGCCTACGGAGTCGGAAAAGAAGGATGAGTCAGTTGAGGATCCTTTAATGTCCTATCTTATGAAATCGCCACCTCCGTACGTACAGGGTATCACAGCCCCTGTGATTCCCCCTGTACCTGTTCCTGCACCTATTCTTCCTTTGCCTGCTCCTCAACCTGCACCCGTTCTTCCGACTGTTCCTGCTCCTTCGGCTGTTGCTATTCCTACTGCTCCTCCGCTTCCACATACTCCTGCTCACGCTACTGCTCCTGCTTTGTTAACCCCTGCTGTTGTTTCTGTCTCTACCCCTTCACTTGTTAGTCCTGTGTCCTATACTTCTCCCTCTACTCGTAGTCGTAATTCTCCTCTTGCGGCTAGCTTCTTTCATTCGCTCGGACCTGTTCTTGGGTCCGCTGGTTCCGATGGTCCTCAGAGACGTAGTCAGCTTCCTGGTAATAGGGAACGTGCTTCGCTATATAATATGGCGATGGGTTGGATGATGCACCCCCTTAGAAATCCACCACGTGTTGTACTCGACACATTTTGTCAGTTCAATATACCAACCCAGAGATTTGTGTTCGAGGAAATGTGTAAGGTCCTTCGCGATCAGATATCGGCCGACGCACCTGACGAGGTGCTGACCGCTTTGTCCGATCTACAGCTTCAGTTCTCGGCTGGACTGATAGTGGATACCAACGTTCGACGAGCCGTTGAGCGATTGTTATCTTTTCGTCCCACTCCTATACCTCAAGCCTTGTTTGTTGAGGATATTGAAAGACAGCCAGATGAGTCTGGTCAGTTTCCTATGCGTGAAGTTCCACCCGTGTTGATGCCAGGTGATGCTGCTCACGTTCCACCTATCCTGCCGTATTTTCAGAGAGTATGGATACATCTCCCATGGAAACGCTCAGAAGTGTTGCAGGTGAAGCAATCTTTGCCTGACCCTCCCAAAAATCCTGCAGGGTATTACAAAGAGTTATCGCAGCTTGTAGATGCTACGATAATGAATCTTGCCGATATTGACATGCTGTTTGGCAATGTTGTACCGCAACCGGTATGGGCTACGATTCGTCAGGAAAATCACGCAAACGAATTAGGTGGTGATTGGGCGGCCATTATAGCGGCGGATGGGTTGCAAGTTGGTGGTGCTAAGCCTGAACAGTTGATTGCTGCTCTCCCTCAAAGAATAATAACGTTAATGAAAACTCTTATGCCAGCTATGAGGGTAAATTGGGACAAATTGTCAGCTTGTAAGCAGAAAAAGGACGAGAGTGTCTCCGACTTCTTTACGAGGTTTGAGGAGGCATTCATCGATCATAGTGGTCAGGATATGAGCACTGAGGGTGGTCAAAGGTTGTTCGTGGATAAATTTGTTTCGAACTTATTGCCCGATTTGAGCAATAAATTAAAGAATTCAGAAAGTGCGTGGGCCGTTTCTACTTCAGCTCAGATATTGGCTACGGCACAATATTATGAGAACAGAGAGAAAGAAGAGAACGACCGTGCCGATAAAAAGACAAAAGAGCTTAAAACTAAAGTGCTGCTTCAGCAAGCGTATCCTCCACGTTCGAATCAGAATAATTCGCAACAAAATAGATCGCAGCCGCAGTCGAACCGATCCCAAACTCGTAATGACTCCTCTTCCCAAAGATCCTCGTTAGGGTACAATCAATGTGCTTATTGTAGTCAAGAGGGTCACATTAAATTCAATTGTCCTGTTCTAAACGAACGTAATAGTGGTAACTCATCTAGAGGAGGTCGTGGTGGTTCGCAGCAGGCACCACGTGGTAGAGGTCGTGGTGCCCAGAACGATCGCTCAGATAACTCATCAAATTCCGATAATTGTTTTGATCAACGTGGATCGTCGCAAGGACGATCTGCGCAGTACAATGTAGACGATTATTACGTCGATCAGGGAACTGACGACAGTAATTACTAGGACAGCCATAGACAAGGAGAGGGAGTGGTATCAGTTCCGGTTGATCAGAGAGGGCCTTACGTCGCAGTTGCTACATCGGGCGTCGTTGAGCCTTTTCTGTTGGACACTGGTGCAGCGAAAAGTTCCATTAAGCATTCGAGACTCCCTGGCGCACCTTTGTCTGGCTTAACAAATGTTTCCGTTGGATTCTCTGGCGCCCCCGTTAGCAATCCAGTTTTGTGCCCTTTGCCCCTTACAATTGGGCCTCGTGAGCTAGAAGCTCCGTTGATTTTAACCACGGGTTGTGGTGAAAATCTTTTGGGCCTGGATTTGCTTAAACGTTTGTATGCACGTTTGTATTGTTCTCCTGCGGGTGTAAAGCTTACGTTGGGAGAGAGGGTTGTCTCTCCCATGTACTTGTCTCTCGATAAGCTTCCACCGGAATTGAGTTCTCTTCCTGCGTCTTTGTGGGCAACAGGTCCCAATGATGTGGGCCTACTTGATATCTCACCTTATGTTGTTCAGCTGAAATCCAATGTGCGGTTGCCACGTATTCCCCAATATCGTATCTCTCTTGATGGTGAACGAGCATTGTTGGCGATCATCTATGATTTGATCGAGAAAGACGTTATTGAGGAAACACGGGGAAACGTGTGCAACAGCCCTGTACTACCCATTCTAAAACGTACTGATCCTTCGAAACCACCTGTTTATCGTTTTGTTATCGATTTACGGGAGGTGAATAAAATTGTGATTCCTCAGTTCCCCGTTCCCCGTCTGACTCTGATTCCAGCTTCTGCATCGTGGTTTTCGGTGATTGACTTGAAGAATGCGTTCTTCAGCATCCCGATTGCAGAAGAGAGCAGAGACCTTTTCGGTTTCTCTCTTGGTGGACGCAGCTTCCGGTTTAAACGCGCTCCTCAGGGCTACTGTGAAAGTCCATCGATTTACAGTCAAGCCTTGAAGGGTCAACTGGATGCGTTTAGGTTGCTGGCTGGTGCGGCCTTAATCCAATACGTTGATGACCTATTGGTAGCTGCAGATACTCAGGACATTTGCAAAATTGCTACGGTATCGCTGCTGCAACATCTCTGCGAGTTAAATCACAAGGTGTCACCTTCTAAACTCCAATATTGTTGTCAAGAAGTAACCTATCTAGGTCACTTATTGTCAAAGGAGGGAAGGCGGTTGACCCCAGAGAGAATTGCAGCAATTGCGCGAATGGCTGTGCCAACAACCCAAAGAGATGTGCGTGCCTTTTTAGGTATCACGTCGTACTGCAGGCAATGGATTCCGAATTTTTCATTGCTAGCGAAACCATTGGTGGCTCTTACGTGCAAGGATGTTTCGACTCCTTTACCATGGACGGAAGAATGTCAGAAAAGTTTTTCTGAATTACGTGATTCATTGTGTTCGGCTCCTGTGTTAGGTACTCCTGACTATAGTAAGCTGTTTACATTATATGTTCACGAGAGGGAAGGTTGTGCTTTAAGCGTCTTAACGCAACCTTTTGGTGGTAAGCAACGTCCATGTGCATATTTTTCCTCGACCTTGGACCCGGTAGCTAGAGCATTGCCGAGTTGTTTGAGAGCAACAGCGGCAGCCACGGTCTCTATCCGACAATCATCAGGATTGGTCATGGATAATATGCTTACGGTGATGGTTCCGCATGCAGTCGATACTCTTTTGAATCGTACGAAAACTCAGCACTTGACGAGTGCGAGGTTGTCTGGGTACGAGTTGACGCTGTTGGCAAGCCACATTCAAATAAAACGTTGTAATGTTCTGAACCCGGCAACTTTGTTACCAATTAGCTCAGAGTCAGATGAAATAACAGAACACAATTGTTATTTGAGGACAGAGGAGGAAACGAAAGGTCGAGTGGACCTTAAAAACACCCCATTGGAAGAACCAGATGGTACACTGTATGTGGATGGTTCATGTTTCAAGTTGCCGAATGGTGATGTGACTACTGCTTATGCTGTTGTAACGTTGAATACTGTTGTTGAGACTGCAAGATTAAATCAGAATTCTGCCCAAGCTGCAGATCTGATCGCTCTCACTAGAGCGTGTGTGTTAGCGAAAGGGAAACGTGTGAATGTGTTTACCGACAGCCAATATGCATTTGGCGTCGCCCATAGTTTTGGACGTTTGTGGAGAGAGAGAGGTTTTCTAACATCGCATGGTACGAAGATTCAGCATGGCCAGCTTGTGAATGATCTTTTGGATGCACTTACGTTGCCTAAGCAAGTGGCGATTGTTAAATGTAGTGCGCATCGTAAGGTGACGGATGATGTTGGTCGTGGTAATGCGTTTGCGGATGAGACTGCTAAGGAGACTGGCCGGAACCTTAGCACTCGAATGTATGTGACGAGTTCGGTTAGGTGGCCTACAGAGTCGAGCATGAGTGAAGACACTATTGAGAGTGTGAAGGCAATTCAGAATGAGGCCACAGAGACTGAAAAGACGAAGTGGAAAGAAAGTACGGGAAAGTTGGATGCGAATGGTTGTTGGATTGATTTGTCGGATCAGAAAAGATGGATGTTACCGGATGCGTATGTGCTGGCCGTTGTGACAATGGCGCATGGGTTAGCACATATTAGCGCGAAAGGTATTTGTAAATTGTTGTCCCCTGTGTGGAAGAATGATGGTATCACGAAATGTGCTGAACGCTTGGTTAAGAACTGTATGGTGTGTATGATGTACAATCCTGGCAAGGGAACCCCAACTCCTCCTGGCAGTTTTGCTCCCCCTTCATGTCCCTTTGAGGTGATTCAATTGGACTTCATCCATATGGAGCGATGCAATAACCTGAAATACGTTTTAGTTGTGGTTTGCGCATTCTCCCGATGGATCGAGGCCTATCCTCTCAAAGACAATACTGCTTTGTCTACTGCGAAAATCCTACTGAAGGAATACTTTCCTCGGTACGGAATGCCTAGAATCGTGTGGTCAGATAACGGAAGTGAGTTTGTGGGGAGTGTGATGAAGAGTGTATGCAAGGGCCTTGGAATTAATCAGAAATTCCATAGTGCCAATCATCCCCAGTCAGCTGGTTTGGTTGAAGGGTATAACGGCACCCTTAAACTAAAACTAGCAAAGATTCAGGCTACGACTGGTCTTTCGTGGCCTGACGCTTTACCTTTAGCATTACTGTCAACTAGGGCGACTGTACACTCCCGAGTAGGGCTTAGTCCCTATGAAATAGTGTTCGGTCGTCCTGCGAATGTTTGGGGGGTTCCTAGGCCAGGTATTTTCTGTGATCTTGAGTATCCAATGTTGATCGATTATCTTCATGACTTGACTGCTAAACTGAGGTTAATTCACCAACAGGTTCACGAGGCATTGCCAACGCAGACGGAGGGTCCAGGCCACCAGCTCCAGCCCGGAGATTGGGTGGTGACGCGCAACTTCTCGCGCAAGAACAACTTGGACCCGAGGTTCACTGGACCCTACTAGGTCCTCCTTGCCACGAGAACTGCAGTTCGTCTTGAGGGGCGGAAGAATTGGGTGCACGCCACCCATACCAAAAAAGTCCCTATCCCGTTGCCAGCAGACTCGTGGGTGAGGAAAGGCATTGCATCAACTGAAACCGAAGGATTGCCGGCGTTTGTACCTTTCAGCGACGCACAACCTGTCGGAGAATCCTCAGTGCAGCAGAGAGACACTGTTGAACATTTGTCAGCAAAAGACTCAAGACCAAAACATTCAGCTGATCAACAGGACGTGGTCCCTTCAACGGATCCTTTGTTTGACGAACAGACCCGATACTTTTTGCGATCCAGCACTAAAGACTAATAAAAGATCCTGTTCCCCTGATAATTGCATTATCCCGTTTTCCACGATCAGTTTGAACATTCGTACCATTGTAATTATTTTGTACATATTCATTGAGCTTCGTTCCTTACACTTTTGCTTCCACAGCTGAGAGACATTGTTTTTGCATATACACTTGTGAAGTAAAGGCCGTAGGGCCGCGCGCGTACTTCCTTCTGGTTAGTAGGTCTTGACGCTAGGTTAAAGACCGTCGGTTCCTGGGAACTCCTAGGGATTGACTATTGCTACACAGAACGAAGTGCGTCAAGAAACGTTGCGGACGGTCATAGGGAATGGCATTTTCGAAGCTGACGGATTTGGAAGGAGCTCAGGCTCATAGATTCAAGCTGCAGCAACTCAGTCGTACCAAATGTTTTATATTCCAAATATTCGTATTGTTTTTGACTGCTTCTGCATTATTGGCGGGTGGGGTGTATTACACGATGTTTTACTTCTTACCTTCTGCTACACCTACTCCTACCACTGACCCTAAACTTACCTCCACTGCTTCTCCTCACTCTTTTCATATCTTACCTGAACACGAATAGGCTAGACGTGCAGAATTCCGCAATAATTCCTTTATTCAGCTCCTCCATCAGCATCAGTTAGTGGTTAACACTACTAATTGTTGGGTGTGTGGGTTGATGCCACATACTACGGATAAGGGAATTCCATATCTGGTGTTACCGTATAGTTCCCAAGGGTCTGCTCGAGCATTTCAGACAATGTTTCGAAGCGCACTGGGTTTCCACCCCATTCGAGAACCACGTTCCCCCTACTCTGGTCCTACCTCGTATCAAAAACCTTTGTCGATAGCAATAGAGGATTTAGATAGCGATATCTATGATCCCTCGCTTATTCCTGAAGAAGAGGTACAAGCCTATAGGGTCCTAAGTAGAGGCGAATATAGTGTGTTCACCAGTGAAAAGCAGCTTAAAAGCTCGCCTCTGATATGGGTCGTACCCCACATTGGTAATTTTTGCCTCATAGGTCGCGGCCGAAGATCGAAAGCCCGACTTGGAGAGAGTGCTTGCACTGAAAATTACATTCTGCCGATGGTCTCGTCCCCTGTGTTCCTGGCCGCCAAGGGTACATACTTTATCTGTCATGATCGTGCATATGCATGGTTGCCCTCTGACTTCATGGGCTCATGCTTCATCGCAAACTTGCTGCCTCCGACGTTCACTGTAGATGCCGATTATCATAAGACTAGAGTTGTGAGAGGCGTAATTAGCGAAGAGGATACTGCCGGTCAAGAGGCAGGAGACTTTTTCAAGGGTTTCCTCCCGTTTTGGGGACCTATGGTTAATAGTAGGAACCTGAGACAGTTGACTCGAGTGGTAGAATCGACAGCTAATATTACTGCCAGTGCCCTTGGTAACATCACCACTGAACTTCAGGCGGATAGACTTATGACGTTACAAACCGTATGGTTTTAGACGTGATCTTAGCAGATCGAGGTGGGGTATGTAAGGTGATCCATTCGAGCTGCTGTATTTTCATTCCTGATAACGCTCCGACTGTCTATCAAGCCATCTCGAAGTTGCATAAGATCTCCGAATCCATACACGTGGATGTAGGGGATTGGACGCTACTTGGGTGGTTTTGGGGCCTGATGTCGACTTGGGGTTGGAAGATTCTGATGATCATCGGAGTCGTTGTGGCGTTCCTGTTCACGTGTTGCCTTTGTGTGCAGTGCGGTCCTGCCTTATGTGGCCTCTGTGCTACAACGTGTATGAGACAGCCACCTGTTACCAAGGGGACTCGGTTGGACAGAGCTATGCTACAGCAACATCTCGATGGTCTGATGAATATCGAATATGATTCCGACTAGTGCTTGCCTACATGAGAGCAAAAGGAGCGTCTGAGGTTCCGTGACAATTGTAAGTGGTGTTTTCGACTCGCACGAATATGGTCGAGTCTGGTATCTATGAACCGCAGATGACGAGTTTAGTAAGTGTGCACAGTTTCGCTGTGCTAACTTAAACCGTTCGTTTGTTATGTGGGTTTTTCGTCTGTACCCACGGGTTCCATCTTAGATACGGCATCCATTTTGTGACTTGCCCTCAAGTAGCCAGTGAACGGACGCTGTCCGCTTCGCGACCCTGGGACTCCCAAGATATTTGCGGAAGACACATGTTCTTTGTAAGTGTCTTTATGACGAGGTGGATGATACTGTAAGGCAGATGGCCCCGCTCGAGGCTCATCTTGCCGTGCCGGTTTATTGTCTCAGCCGTGCATCTCATTAGGCACGTCCCTTTTGATGCCTGTATCTCTTGTTTCCCGATACCTCCCCTTTTACACCCTTTCCGATTTCCCCACTGTCTCCGTCTTCCTCTGCACCTGTCTTTGTTCCTATTTCGATCTGTTTTACTGCCGATTGGAATGCACTAATGTTGGGAAGATGGGTTTTTACAGTTGGGAACCGCCAAATGTTTCCGCACTTATGTTCCGGACCTTATGTGTATCGAAGTGACCAAAGCGACCCCTCTGGGGGATAATTATGGGAACCGGGTTGTAAACCTTTGTGTATCATGTTGTCCTATGGGTAAAATCTGTATAAAAGGAGCGATCCACAGAACCAATTTGAAGCAGTCTCCCCAAGTTGCACGTGTTGTACTTGTCGTGACTTCTGTGTTCCCTGCAGTAAATAAACCTTGAATCTTTGACGCCGAAGGAAGTGTCCCGTGTCTCTGTCATTCGTACGCCGGAGCAGGTTACCCACGAAGGTTTCAGGTGTTGTGCCCTGGCACCGCTGGGTCTTAAAGAACCCAGTCCTTCAACCCCAGTTTAGACCCAGCCATATACAAATCAGACATGGCCCTGTTCCTTTTTATTTTTTTATTTTTTTAAATAATTTTTTTCGTCACAAAGAAAATCCAATTACAGTGTTTCCATCAATTCCTTTTCTACCTCCCACTCCCCCTCCCCCGGCACCATACTATACATTCTATACATTCTTCCCGATTCCAGTCATGGGTAAAAAGAACGTTAAAAGAGAAGAAGAAGGAAAGATCAAGGAAAACAAACCAACAACAAAAAAAAAGTATCCGTTGTACAATCAGTAGTATTTACTTTAGACATTAAAGAAGAGGCAAGAAATGAAAAAGAGAGGAAAAAAAAGAAAAAAAAAGAAGTTCTACAAAGTAAGGGAAATTCTAAAACTAAAACAAGGAATAAAAGGACTGCTTGAAGCATGCCGTCTTCAGTTTTGTATCCCATCCATCCAGTTTCCTAGCTGTTCCAATACCGCAAATCCATTTTTCCTGGCGCGTTTGCCGTTTATTGCGTAAATAGCCTTTTCTAGCTTACATGTCACTAGTAATCTAGCATGCCATTGTGTAAACGACGGCGGGCTCGGATCTTTCAAGTGGGCCGCAATACAAATCCTATAAATAGTCATTGCCACAAAAATTATTTTGCCCCCCGCCCGGTTATAGTCACCCAATCCCAATAGCACAGCAGCCGGAGTTAGTTGAATACCTTGTCCTAGAACCACTCCAATAAAAAGTTGAATTTCTTCTAAGAGTGGTTTTAATTTTGGGCAGGTGGCGAACATATGTACCTGATCCGCCGAATATTCTAAACATCTAGGGCATAAGGTCCCACTCCCAGTTCCCCACTTTGCAATTCTGCTAGGTGTGATATAGAGAAAAAACCCTGTCTTATAAAATTGCGCCTGCAGTTTAGTGTACAGTAAAAATTTGTGAGCTAGGCTCAGTGCAAAGCAAAAGACGTTCTGGCTAATGTTTAATTTTGTTTGCCACTTCAAGTCTATTTTTACGAGATCATCAGGCATTTTATCATTCAGACTGGAGTAGATTTCTCCAATGCGTGGTGGGTTATTCGCCTGTAATCTGTCAATAATTTCTATTTTATCAAGAAACCGGTCCTTGGATGCTTGATTCCAGTCTAGGAAAGACATGGCTTGGTAGTTCGGGCTGGACTGTTCCCATGAGGCACAGGGTCAAGGCTGATTTGCACATAGCCATTGTCTGACCTAGGGTGGTGTGGAGTGCAAAAAAACGATGGATTTAGGCCCAGATCTTTGTACTGGGGTGAATGTAAGACATTGTTCTCCATTCTGTCCATCAACTGTGTTTTTTGCAATTTTCACCCCCTGTGGGCTGGGTATGCTCAGACGTGAGTCCCAGGCTCTCCACATCACTGGAGTCAAGCTATCCAGGCTGAAGAAGGCTGATAGCCAGAAACCGGTCCTTTGATGCTTGATTCCGGTCTAGGAAAGACATGGCTTGGTAGTTCGGGCTGGACTGTTCCCATGAGGCGCAGGGTCAAGGCTGATTTGCACATAGCCATTGTCTGACCTAGGGTGGTGTGGAGTGCAAAAAAACGATGGATTTAGGCCCAGATCTTTGTACTGGGGTGAATGTAAGACATTGTTCTGCATTCTGTCCATCAACTGTGTTTTTTGCAATTTTCACCCTCAGTGGGCTGGGTATGCTCAGACGTGAGTCCCAGGCTCTCCACATCACTGGAGTCAAGCTATCCAGGCTGAAGAAGGCTGATAGCCTGAAACCGGTCCTTGGATGCTTGATTCCGGTCTAGGAAAGACATGGCTTGGTAGATCGGGCTGGACTGTTCCCATGAGGCACAGGGTCAAGGCTGATTTGCATATAGCCATTGTCTGACCTAGGGTGGTGTGCAGTGCAAAAAACGATGGATTTAGGCCCAGATCTTTGTACTGGGGTGAATGTAAGACATTGTTCTGCATTCTGTCCATCAACTGTGTTTTTTGCAATTTTCACCCCCTGTGGGCTGGGTATGCTCAGACGTGAGTCCCAGGCTCTCCACATCACTGGAGTCAAGCTATTCAGGCTGATAAAGGCTGATAGCCAGAAACCGGTCCTTGGATGCTTGATTCCGGTCTAGGAAAGTCATGGCTTGGTAGTTCGGGCTGGACTGTTCCCATGAGGCACAGGGTCAAGGCTGATTTGCATTTAGCCATTGTCTGACCTAGGGTGGTGTGGAGTGCAAAAAAAACGATGGATTTAGGCCCAGATCTTTGTACTGGGGTGAATGTAAGACATTGTTCTGCATTCTGTCCATCAACTGTGTTTTTTGCAATTTTCACCCCCAGTGGGATGGGTATGCTCAGACGTGAGTCCCAGGCTCTCCACATCACTGGAGTCAAGCTATCCAGGCTGAAAAAGGCTGATAGCCAGAAACCGGTCCTTGGATGCTTGATTCCGGTCTAGGAAAGTCATGGCTTGGTAGTTCGGGCTGGACTGTTCCCATGAGGCACAGGATCAAGGCTGATTTGCATTTAGCCATTGTCTGACCTAGGGTGGTGTGGAGTGCAAAAAAACGATGGATTTAGGCCCAGATCTTTGTACTGGGGTGAATGTAAGACATTGTTCTGCATTCTGTCCATCAACTGTGTTTTTTGCGGTACTCATGTATGTGCCTTGACATTCACAGATGATACCATCCTGCTCTCACAGACCCCAAAGGGATTGCAAAACCTCTTGATCAAGCTTAATGTGTACTGTAAACAAAAAGATTTAGAAATAAATCCCACAAAAACAAAATACATGTCCATAAGACCTCACAAAAGCTTTAAGAAGAATATAATTTAATAGTTCAGTGCTAGAGAGGGTTCATACTTTTGTTTATTTGGGGGTGACCTTTGACTCCAAGCTTTCATGGTGCCCGCACATAAGAAAATCGGGAACTATTTTTAAGAAAAATTCAGCGCCCATCCTGAAAAAACTCCATGCTACTGGAACCAAGTCTATTACTCCAGCACTGGAGGTGTATAAATCTGGGGCCCAAACTGCCATTCTCAATGGCTCTGAGCTGTGGTGCGGGGAACAAATCTCTCCCTTAATTGTGGGGGAAAATAGGGTTTTAAGAGCGATGTTCCCCCTCCCCCAAAATACACCGTTGATTCCTTATATGTACGATCTGGGATTAAAGCGCATCGAGCATAGGCCGGTTTGGATGACTTTGTCATACTCGATAAGGATATGGGTCACCGACAAACTTTATACTTATAGACAGGCAGTGGCCGAATTAATTGCACTAGACACCCGTGTCACATTTCCATGGTTGGGTAACATAGGAAGATGGCTTCTGGACTTAGGCCTTAGTGAATTTTGGCATCATCCAAATAGGCTGACTGCAGAATCAAAAGGGGAATTTAAAAATGTCTACTGGAATTTTATTGTGCATAAAGTCCTACAAAACTGTGCAGCTGGCTCACTTACAAATGAATTCTTGATGGTTAAACCAACACCCCGTTTTGAGGTCTTTTTAGACCAAATTGAACCTCAACTTGCAAAAATATTGTACTTAAAATTCAGGTACGGGACTCTGTGTCAAAACTTTTACAATTAAATGGGAAAAGTCCCACAACGAGGTGGAAGATAGTGAATGTAAAACCTGCCAGCTGGGTGAGCAGGTGAACATAGCACACGTTCTGTTTTTCTACCCCACCTACCTTAGTGCTAGACGGAAATGGATTATACCGCTGGGCAGGAAGCTGGGTGTTAGGAAATATATTGACATTTTACGTATCCTAAAAACAGACAACACAAAGCTCATTGTTTTTGGAGTTTCCAGATTTTTATTGGCTATTAACTATATAAGATTGAAGAAGGGTTTGAAATTTTAACTAGGATCCTATTATAGAGTACAGAAGCACATTAATTGTGCATTTCAGGATCGATTCGCCAAATATTTTACTGTAAATAGTATTTAACATTTTATATTGAATCCTGTTTGTAGCAGATTTTTTATCCTTTTTTTTGATACGGTGATAAATACGAAAGGGGCACAAGCATTCTCGTGAAATGTTATTATGACACATATGCACTTTACTACCACAATTGTGTACTCTATCCAGAACTTGATGGTCATGTTATGCACGCTTTTTGCACTGTTTGCACTTCTTGCACTTCTAATATAGAATCGCATATTTGCACAAATGTAATGATCCACAAATTTCTCAAATCATTATCTCAAGGACTATTGTATTGGATTGAAATTATGTAATTTTAGTATATTATTGTTTGTTCTTTTATGATTCTATGAATCGATGAATCGAATAAAGATGTTTTTGAAGATATAGAACGTGCATTTACCATGTATCCTCAACATTTTTATCATTACTCAAAAAGAAGCATTATTGTACACACAAATGTGGGTACACTAATGTTTCTTTTACAGTAATAATGAATACTAGCCCTCATATATTATTACATTCCTGTAGTTTCGATAGCATTTTTAATCTTCATGTATTTACGTATTTATACAATGGTATTTTGCATTTACTGTATAATGGGACATGTACCAGTTAGAATAGCATGGGACCATTTATGCATCTGTATTCATGCAATTACAACATGTATAGAACTCTTAGCTTTCCTAACTTGACCAAAGGCCTTAAGCATTTGGATTTCACAATGTTTAACCTTCAACGAGAATGTTTTCTTTGGGTGCAATGTTTTTATTTCATCTTCTCGTACCTAATGAATGGAGAAATACATATTGTGTGAATGAGATAGGGAAGCTTGAGGGGAGTCAAGAATAAAAAAATTAACAATCAGAAGGGAGGACTACTGTCTGTGTGAAAAGAGAAAATGGACTCCAAGATCTCTTCGAATATGTAGATTGAAGAAGAAGCATTACAAGTGTGTCTGCCTAAGAGTATTGTTTGAAGGTGGACACTAATGAGACTTTTAATAGTGAATCCTTTTGTGGGTATAACTAGGGAATGCTCTTTAGCTTTGGTGAGATTCCATTCAGACTAGGATATGTACAGAGCTCTATGTGCTGTTTTGGAGACTTCATGTTATGCGATACTCTGACTTTGAAGAACTTCTACAGAATGTCTTCTATGCTGACACCATTCTATTTTAATGGCTCTAATTGGGGTTTCATTTACATTCTTTTTTTGTAGGGTAGTTGGGGAAAATTAGAATCCCTCATTTATTATAGGCAGAGTCCAGTGGTGGAGTAGTAGCAGCAGAGGAGTGAGCATCAATAGGGTTGTGCGTATGGCTTATGCTCAGCTTGCGGTATGGTAATAATTGTGAGATGTCTGGTGAAGGTGTTGCGAATGTTGTGCCAGCGTGGTGTTAAATATGGAGAAGCTGTTAATGGGTCTGACGTGGCCTAAGACCTTGGGATGGTATTAAAGGGGTAGAAAACACTGTATTTTAGATCTCTGCTAGAGTTTTGTGCAGTTGGTTGTGTGATGTCATCGACAGCCCAATTGAGATAGGGACTTTATCTTTACGCGTGATAAAGAGGTATGATTGGTGCAGTGCATCTTTTGCACGGTGGGATCCTGTACTGATCTGCGTGCTTCCCCAGAGGTAAAGTTTTCACTTGAATGTGTGTTTGAATACTATTTCTTGTGTGATAGTATTCTTTCTATTTCTCTAGTAAAGCACACAATTGATATGTGTTGCAATTGTGTTGTATTTGTTTGTGTGCTTGAAGTTAAAGAGTGTGTTAGTGAAAAGTGTTAAGAAGGTTGAGCTGCTGCACGGAGTGATATCCACATCACTGTGTGCCACACTGGGATTGGTGGCTTGGTGTAAAGTTGTACTGTTATTGGTTAGATATGTCATAGGTTGTTGTGGCTTACACAGAATCATGGGAATACCCATAGACCAGTCACTTGTTTCTCGGCCACTTTGGATACAGTAGTGGTGGCTCTGCCTGAATGTTTTAAATCAGTGGTGGCAGCAGGTGGAAGCACTGAGAGGTGTGAAGGCATTGTCATGGGTCCTCCTTTATCTTTGTTCGAGCCTCACTCTGTAGAAATATTGCTGAAGCGTACTCACACACAGCATTTGACAAACAGTCACCTGACCCAGTTGAGCAGATCATACTGGTGGCTGGAAATGTTAGGGGTGTTCTGTTTTAAATCCTGCTACTTTGCTACCATTTCCTGACAGTGATAATGATTTAAATGATATGGAGCATGGAAATCCTGATGTTACTGAACTATGCACACATCTGAGACCAAATATTTAAGATGAACCACTGACTGAATCTGATTTTGCATTATTTGTTGATTGCTCGTGTTTACGAGACAATGAAGGAAATGTGTGCACTGCTTATGCAGTCTGCACAGTTTCAGGAGTAGTAGAAGTTTTGTTGCTCCAAGAAGTGTAATCAGCACAAGTGGCCACATTAATTGCTCTTGAGTATGCTGTGCTCAGGCAGCAGAGAGTGACCACATTACAGTTAATGCGGCTTTGGTGTTGTTCACGACTTCAGTTATTGCCCCAGAGAGGGTTTGTGGCATCCTCAGGCTCACCCATTCAAAATGGGGAGCAAGTTCAAAAACTTCTTGAATCATTATAGATGCTTGCACAAATTGCTGTTGTTAAGTGTGCTCTGCATTGTACAGGTGACGGTTATGTAGCGGTTGGAGATAGATACACTGAAGTAGCTAAATATTGTGCTTACAGTACTTGTACCTTTAATAATGAGAATATACAAATGAGGGAACCGTCGAGAACAACTCCAACCTTTCGTTAACTACAGCTGATACTTGGGAATAAGTTAAAAGGTTACAGGAGGAAGTGTCAGAGGCAGAACAGCAGAGTTGGGTCAAGGCAGATTGTGTTGAAAGAGATTAGTATGAAATTTGGGTTTTGGCAGATGGAAGACCAGTGTTGTCCAATAGTATTTTACCCCCGATGGCAAGGCATTATCATGGTCCAACGCATGTAGGGAGAGACAACAATGGTTAGCTTGTTCAAACTTCCTTTGTTAGTAAAATAAGTCTGGATGTGGCTGAGTTTCTTTTTCTGAATGCAATTGAGTTCCCTGAGTTAGTTGATGAACTAAAACACTTCATTCTGGATCTGATTGTTAGTGAACTTGAACGTTTTATCATTAGAGACATTCATTAAATTTTGCAGGGAACAAAGAAGATTTGAAAAGACATCGTACATAACTTGCTGCACCTCATTTGAACTTGGTTTTGCTGTTTGGACAGGTGGAAAGTGACAGAAAATACTCTGTAGCTGCTACATTCTACCCAACGGTTTAGATTCAAGTAAAGGAATGGAAGTCAATACTAATGCAAATCCTATGCAGAGGTACATAATAATAGGTCCATTAATAGTTGCAGTTGTTGTATTAATAACAATGCTTATAGAATTATATCGAGCCACATATGGGTCAGGAGGAATAAGATCTTCCATTGCTCCCACTGCACCACATACTGTCGATAGTATAATACAGTTGTGGGGGGCTAAGGTGTTTCACAGAAATGTATCAAGAGTAGATATTCCTCCAATGTTTATTTTTGATTACTATATGAATATATTGTTACTATGAGTGTGAGAAATTGCTATGTGTATACACAGTTCCCTGCATCAGTAGCTGAGGGCATCACATGCCATCATATCCCTTTCGGCTTATGTTAATGTTAATGTTAAAGGGCATTTGTAGAGCGCACTTTCACCGGGTGGCTTCATGGCACTAGATAGACTGAGTAACTACCAAAAAAGAAAGTTTAATTATATGCTTGCTCAAACAGCCAGGTCTTAAGAAAGCCTCTGAACTGCAAAATGTGAGTGCAGGACCGAATTTCCAGGGGGAATGAATTCCAGAGTTTAGGAGCAAGGACCGCAAATCTGCGGCCTCCCTGCCTAACTCGTTTAAAAGTAGGGATGGTGAGTAATGAAAGATGGGCAGAACAGAGGTTTCGTATTGGAATATGTCCGAGAATCAGTCTGTTGATAAATGCAGGACTTTTGCCCTGCAAGATTTTAAATACAAGGCAGCCCGTTTTAAATGCACAGCACTGCAGGATAGGAAGCCAGTGTAGTTTCCTTAGCAAGGGCGTAGCCTGTTGCCATCTTGGCTGTCGAGAGATCAGCCGTGCTGCCTGGTTCTGAAGCAGCACAGCCGTTTGAAAAGATAGAGTGGCATTCCTAAGTATACTGAGTTAGCATAATCTAAATGTGACATAACAGTGGCAATTAGGATCTGGATTAGGGCATCATGGGTGAAGAACCGGTGTATCCTAATCTTTCGCAACTGGAAAAAACATTTAGAAATCACATTGCCGACCTGTGATTTTAGTGTGAGCTCGTTATTCAGGTAGACTCCCAAGGGTTTTGCTGAGGTAGAAGGGGAAGGTGAAGGACCCGGCGCTGGAGGCTTATGCACCTCATATAGCCCTTGCTTAGCTTATTCTATAGACTGGGACATTTCCAATATTATTTTTTGAACTTTGATTTAGTTCTGTTAGAAAGCCCTATGTTCAAACATTTAAATAAAAAAAATATATTTTAAAGGTGCAGTGATTGCAGGCAATATGCATCCCTTAAGTCATTAGATACTGCATAGGCACGTATGCATAATTTGACTTATTCAATGTTAGATGTAGAAAATATTTTTTTAATTTAGTAGAAGACAGGAGGAGAGATCTAGAAATCAGATCTGGAACGGGTTCAGATCTTCAGAGACAACCTGGATAGAGTAGTGAAGAGATCAAACACCATTTGGAGGGAAATGTACTTACTTTAACCTTAGACTGGCAGCATAAAGGAAAGCTATGTATACATGTTGACCAGAGTTTGATAGATACATTATTATTAGAAGAGAGTGACTGTGAACATGTTTTTGAGGTAAAGAGGATACAATGATCTTTATTTAGAAGGACACGATCCTGTGATTCCTGGTGTGTATTTTATTTGTGGACACCATGTGTATTTTAAATTGCCCCATGAACAGCATGGTACCTGCTATCTTGGTATAGTGTTCCCAAAATATTACCATGTTGAACATTTTGATGATTCAGTGTCGTACAAGAATTGCCTGACAAAACGAGTTGTTAGTGCAGCCAAAGTGGTAGGTGATATCTTTGGTGCCATCATCCCATCCGTAGGTGTGGTTTTGAATGATCTGAAGATTAGAAAGCTATCTACTATAGAAATAGGTAGCAAGTTAAAAAAAACTTCGTATAGTGAATAAGATAGTACTATTACCACAAATTCTGTTTTCCTTGTAAGTTACAAAATGGTTGTGAGAAGGTCTATGGTTTTACAGAACAGGCTTGCATTACACCTTTTACTCACAAAAGAGGGCAGATGCTGCAGGATGCTCAAAGTTCAGCAATGTAGTACTTATATTCCTGACAAAAGTCAAGATTTGGAGAAATAAATTCAGAATATATCTGGGTTGACAAAGGATTTGAAGTAGTTGGAGGTGATAGGAGCTTGGGAAGCTGCTGTGAATGGATCGTCTGGTGTAGACAAGTGGTTTGGAAACCTGGAAAGTGGAATTTTGGAAGCCTTTTTGAAGCCTTTAATAGTGATTCTAGAGGGGTCATTTTTTGGGTATAACCAGGGAATTTTCTTTAGCTTTGTTCAGATTCCTTTCAAACTAGCAGAGCTACATACCTCTATGCGATACTCTGGCTATGGAGAACTTCTTGAGAAGTTCTTCCATGTTGACATCTTTCTATTTTAATGGGTCTAACTGGAGTTTCATTTACTAATCTTTATTATAGGGTAGTTGGAGAAAACTAGAATCCCTCATGCATTTTAGGCAGGAGGACCGAAGCTTTCAATACCTTCTACAAACCTTTTTTCTTATACTTTTTACGATTGCTGCTGAAACCCTCATCTGTTGCTAGCTATTGAGGATAAACTTCATTCGCCGATTTGGATTTCCTTTAATAATTCGGTACTGTTATGCTATATTTCTGAGACTTATTTACATTAATTTGGCTTTAAATTAGTAATAAACCCATACTTAATCCTACTTTAGGACTCTGAGCATCACTGCATGACCAAATGGGTTGCACTGTAATTGCGAATTGAAATTGATCCTAACTCATTTATACCTCGGGAACCCAAGAATGGTCTGTCCATCACAGGAAGTAAGAAAGGGGGGCCCGACTCCTCTGGATTAGCAACAGCAATAAGGCAAAATTAAACATTTAGTTTGGGTTTTTAATGTAGAACTGCTAAGATGTCTTCAATGACAGTGCTTTATCACCAAATAAAAAGCCACAAACTAATTATCTAAGGGGGTTAAATGTATCTTAAGTAGGTGCCACTTGGTTTGTTATTAATAAATCGGAAGACATGCCACACACGTACAACCATGTTAGGCAAGGTCGTGTGGTACCAACAACAAAGTGGTAGAGTGGATCTGGGAAGCGTGTGCATAAGTGCTTGGCTCAAATCAAATCTCTGTTAAGCTGCAAGCTGTAGTAGTGACATCTTCCTAACTGACCTTCACCTTCCTGTGCAGAGATGACCCACCAAAAATATCTCTATGGGTCTGATCACAGTCCTACTTCTCACTGGAGGGGGTTCACTGGAAATCTATGCCGAGGACTTTTGTCTGGCATACTGGGCTTCTGGAACTGCTGGGCCGCTGCAGCCTTCAGGCTAACTTTGGTCACTGTGTGCTGAGAGTCAAATGCAGGCAAGAGTATGCCAGATGCTTCCGCACACTCTCACTGATTCACCACTGAGTTACATTGTGAAGGGGAACAATGGAAAAAAAATCCTTTACCAGCATAGCTTGGCCACATTGCTATTTAAATGGATATGGTGCGCTTCTATATATGTTTATTGCCTGAGTAGCATCATTACAAAAACACACCCTACCGACTAGAAAATTGTTGATAGTCCACAAACCACTTGAAAAATAGAAAACTAAAAATTGTGGAAATAGTAAAACTTGGTTTTGAGTATTTAGCTACTTGAAGTTGTCATCCTAAAAAATGGACTGCACTGCATTGCAAGCCATGATTTTTTTCTGCTTGATGCCAATTTCAGGCTGCTCAAAGTTGTCAATGTAGGATGCAATCTTATTCTCATCTCTCGTCTCTCGTCTATGGGTAATACATATGTGGGGTTCGTATGATTGATTGTTGATATTGCAGAAATTTCTACATTCTAACTATAGGATCGTACACAAACTTTACATCATTAGAAATTTGCATCCAAGCCCATTGCACCCAGTGTAGTTGTAAAAAAGGGATGTCACTTTATTAGCTACCTAGAGTGCAGATATAGGGAAAATTACAATAACCTTCTTTCTTTGTGCCAGAGAACACACTTTCAAAATGGCTGTTTGAACCATCATGAGAATTTTCTAAGTTAGAGTGAATCATTCCTCTGCAGTCGAGTAGAAAGGAGATTTGTAGGCTATCTGTGTCATCTGAACATAATTTTAATGTACATATATGTAGCCCAAATCCTTGGAATAACCTTAATTACAATTATTTTCTTCTTATACAGTCAGGCAATATTTATTCTATTACATGTGTGCCTGGAGTCCACATAAGGTAGTATATGTGTCACTCCAATTCTTTCCAGAAAATGTCCATAATTCATATAAGGGCTTCACTCATTCAGCGTAATGTGAAAAAGATCACATTAAGATATGCTGTTGTAGATTTGGGACAATGTACTTTATATCGATTAGAGGTAAGAGAATCACTAGTTTGTCCAACCTATCTAGGTGCTCTTTTAAGTCTCTGATGTATGTATATGTCATTGATGTACAGATCACTTCAGGATATTTTTGCAAGGTCTCCATAATTCTTGCTGTAAAGATGTGAATTTTCTACCCTTGGAGCAATCTTGTATAAGCTTTCTGGAATCTGCCAAGTGAACAAGTGGTTTGAAACTATTATTAAGGCATTACATGTTGATTAAAGAATATATTTAAATGTTCTAAAGCAATTTGTTTTCAAACTAAATGCGTCATTAATCCTGTTCTGCAAGTATTTTGCATCACATGAGTACATCTCTGTGTGCATTCAGATGTCTATAGTTTAAAAATGTTCTCTTGGAGTTATATGGTTTTAACACCAGAAAAATTAGAGTGTTCATGGCAATTGAGCCAGAATGGCCTTCAAGTACTACGGAGGAAAATGCTTCCAGTATTGCCTCCTTTCCACAAGGGTTATCAGTTACAAGGAATAGATGCATATTATCCTCAGCACGGATGATGTCCCAGGCCTCTGACAAATATGATAAAAATACAGTTTTTATTGAGTGTAAGATATTCCCCTCTGTCTCAGGAGTGTCAACTTCAGATACCCTTTCAAAGTCTGACAAATGATAATTGCTTTCATCTCTCTGTTCAGATGTGCTACTGTCCATGTCTCTTTCAGGAGAAGTATTCACACTTTTTCTGTGGCATTCTCTTTGTCAAACCAGCCTCTTTTTCTTAAAATGAGCTTTAGATTTTGAATCTTCCTCTTTTTGCTTTACGATAATCTGAATGTCGCATAATGTACTCTTCCTTCCTACAAACCTCAGTTTGCCCAATCCGTTCTGTCCGTTAATCTCCTCCGATTCCTTCAAAGAACTGGAAGAACTAGCCCCTATATAATATACTGAAACTGATTTGGCTTTTTACATTTTTTTTATTGTCCCACTAATTTTATTTGCACTTTCTACACCCCTGCTGTGAGGGAGATCCAATCCCGGTTTTGCTTTTAACAATAAGCTTTTTTTTAATTTCCAGAGCAGAACTCTCAGACTAATTATTAGATTTATGTTGTGTTTTTGAATATTGACTACTTAAGATATCCCGACTGACAAAGGCATAAACTTCCAAAATAGGTTTAGGTTGTTCATGTTCATGATATTGTACAAGAATAGCAGTTAAATGCAATTGTGAATGGTCAGCAAAGCTGCATGCCTCGAACTTTGCAAAGAACTATCGAAGAGACTGTTTCAAATTTACTGATCAGTTCTCTACCCAAATAAACCACCAAAGTGGCCCACTTCTCAGTTTTTATTTGATTCTATGACTTGGAAAGATCACCAAAGAGGATGTTGCTTGCATAAAAACATAAATGCATACATATACAGTTCCCCATGGAGTGCGATCTTCTGCAGGTGATACCATATCAAGAGAAACACACACAGTTACAATTCTATGACTATGAGGTGTTGTACAAGGATAAAACACTTCTAATTGATTCGTTTTGTGGGCCATTCAAAATTGCATTTCCATTTGCTTGGTGGGCATTTTACACATAATCACATTGATAATGTCTTGACTAATTGCCTGAATTAGAGCAGTCCTTATCACAAAAGTATATACTGCCTAAGTCACCTATATATTGTCATTTAACACATTTCAGGGCACTGAAATTTCTTGTATGGGAATGAGGACTATAACCAACCAGTGCAGGCAAAATAGCACCCTAAAGACATAAGACACCCATTCTAACAGGTTCCACTGAATGTAGTAACTGTCTCTCAATCTACATTAGATGGTGTTAAAACACTAGAGAAATATCCAATCCATTATAAGATTGTTATTCAACAGGAATAAAGGTAGCCTTATGGGTATGAAAAATATACACAAAAGAGAGAGGAGGCCCCTCATTCCAATGGAACAGGAAATACAAATCAGTAGAAAATGAGAAACTTCCCTTGGAATCAAGAATATTACCAACTGGGCAAATCCTACCAATAAATCTACTACAGTCAGCCACGTCCACAACTATTCAGTTGTAAAAACATATACAACCAAGAAAGAAATTCCACATAAAGGTTTGATTACAAATGACACATCTCATCCTATATTCTTAATACATAAAAAAGAAGTGTAAATATTACAATCTATATTTAAAAAGAAACAATCCGAGTTTCTATTATCCCACACAGTCAACAAAGTGGTCCGCTAAAAACACTACCAATAAAGACACATGAGGTACCGAAAAAACTCCTACTATCAATGCACAGTATACACAATTATGTTACATATGCTGATCCAAAAATGAAAATCAAGCCTCAGCGCTGTGAAATTGATATCATTTATCACAGTTTCTCCCTGTAATTGAACCAAGAGTTGTCGCATTTAGGATGACTATAATAAATACACCCCACCTTCTTCAGGACAGTACTAGTTTAGTACATATCTCCCACACTAAAAAGCAATAAAAATGTTTTCAATAACATAATTTTTCATAAAAGAAAACAAACAAAGATGTAGAGCTTCATTGATTACATTGATATAAGGGAAACCTTTATGTCTCGTCTCCACTTGATGGCATTCACAAAATGCTTGTCTCATCTCTACTAGATGGCATTCGCAACGTACACATGTACACTCTCTTATATTACTGTAACGCCAACAGTTTCAAGAAAACCACCACTATGAAATCACATCTTAAGGTTGTTATTTTCCTTACCACAGATCTGTGTGGCAGGACATAAAAGACTTTCTACACTCTTTACTCTTACTATTATTCTTACTCTCACACTACTCATATACAACAATTATGACTCACAGCACACTGGGGTTGCACAAGTTTTGTTGGATATCTGGCACTTCCTCTAGTATATCAATATTGCTCTACCCTTCAGGTTAGGATTAGTCTTCAAAGCCAATTAGGGTCGCAACCTACTGGAGACCCTGAACAGAGAGAGGGAATAGTTTATTCAAAAACTCCCTCTGAACATGCCTAATTTCTGTTCTATGAAAAATCCTCCACCAATACCACCAAGATTCCTATTTTCACCACTTAGGCAATCGAAAACTGGATACCAATCCATCCAATTCATCATCCAACATTTTGTTCTCATAGAGATAACTTCTCCTACCACTTTCATCCCTTTCACCCGGCAATGTTCTGTATAATACCTCTAAACAATAAAATAACTTTCATACAATCAATGATACCTAATGGTAGGAGCAGAAAACCCTCTCCAATCTTCCCTTATTGGACACTTATTTACCTCCAAATCGCAGAATATCTTTATTTCTATATTTTTGGATGGTTTTTAAAATATTATTCAGAGAAACTCAGGTTCGTTTCAATGTGGGATAGTTATTGTCCTCCCCTAGAAGAAAGGACAAATCCTTACTTTATCCTTTAATATCCGGTTCTTCTTCAGCTTCATCTCTCTATAAATGTCTATGTTTTTCCTCTAATAGGAACAAATCAAAGGTTGAATTGGCATGGAAAAAAGTTTTCTAGAATGTTGTACAGTCCCTCACATCATTCATTAGTTACATTAAATCAATAGGACTTCACTTTCCTACTGTTCCTCATCATTACAAGGTATTTTACACGCGCTACTATGCCTCCTTAGCAGTAGAAAATCCACCCCTGATTCTATGGGCTAAAGTGAAGTCCTCTCCCTATGTCCATCTCGGATTCTTCCAAATCCTACACAATGAACAAAATCTCAAGAGCATTAACTCCCTCATTTCTTGTTTTGACATCCTATGCCTGCTTTTAATTAGTATACCTTGTGCACTCTGACTAATATCCCTGACTTTTATACTTAACACCTTCTCTGGGGTATCTGAGTCCTAGTTACCTGCCTCCTTATTTCATGGGCCACCATTCTTTTCAATAATGCAGATTCTTAAGAAACAGACATCTACCACCTATAATTACTCTCTATGTGCATTCTTCTTGTTATGTGGGGGCAGCTAGGGACTAAACCTTTACAAAATACAACAATACACACACGTTATGGGTTCTCGTGTGCTCACTGGAACACAAAGTCTGGGTTCCAGTCCTTTTTATTCAATTAAACAATAAAGCCACTCCCACTCCAGGTTTCTACCATATCATTATATAATGATGGGGCTGGCGGTGGCATCCCCCTCAATTCATAGCAGGTGAGGCAGCCAACAAACATAACATTCCTCCTATATTTCAATTAAAGAAAAAAACGAAAGGAGGAAAGAAAGTGACAAAAAGAAAGAGAAAAAAAGATAACGAGAGAGAGAGAAAATAGAATCATATACCACAAACAGTGGTTGATACGTTAGATCAACACAAAGTCCTTCAGGTGGGAGGATGCTGCAGGACTTTGCCAAAGATGGCACCTCCCATTCCAGCGCCAACCATCACTCTCCCGGTCATCATCTCCTCTAGTCCTTTGCCGGTGCTGACACTCATTAGAGACTTCCAGTGGAAGGTGTTCCAATGCTGTACAAGTGACAGACTCAGAAATTCCAGCAGGAGACCTACCCACTATCCCTGGTGAGAAGACCTCTTTATCAGTGGAGTCCAAAGAAGTACCATCGGATCCTGACCCCCCGTCCATCATTTTTCGGGGTATTTCTGTCTCTGGGCTTCTCGGACTTCTGGACAAATGACAAATGACACATCTCATCCTATATTCTTAATACATAAAAAAGAAGTGTAAATATTACAATCTATATTTAAAAAGAAACAATCCGAGTTTCTATTATCCCACACAGTCAACAAAGTGGTCCGCTAAAAACACTACCAATAAAGACACATGAGGTACCGAAAAAACTCCTACTATCAATGCACAGTATACACAATTATGTTACATATGCTGATCCAAAAATGAAAATCAAGCCTCAGCGCTGTGAAATTGATATCATTTATCACAGTTTCTCCCTGTAATTGAACCAAGAGTTGTCGCATTTAGGATGACTATAATAAATACACCCCACCTTCTTCAGGACAGTACTAGTTTGGTACATATCTCCCACACTAAAAAGCAATAAAAATGTTTTCAATAACATAATTTTTCATAAAAGAAAACAAACAAAGATGTAGAGCTTCATTGATTACATTGATATAAGGGAAACCTTTATGTCTCGTCTCCACTTGATGGCATTCACAAAATGCTTGTCTCATCTCTACTAGATGGCATTCGCAACGTACACATGTACACTCTCTTATATTACTGTAACGCCAACAGTTTCAAGAAAACCACCACTATGAAATCACATCTTAAGGTTGTTATTTTCCTTACCACAGATCTGTGTGGCAGGACATAAAAGACTTTCTACACTCTTTACTCTTACTATTATTCTTACTCTCACACTACTCATATACAACAATTATGACTCACAGCACACTGGGGTTGCACAAGTTTTGTTGGATATCTGGCACTTCCTCTAGTATATCAATATTGCTCTACCCTTCAGGTTAGGATTAGTCTTCAAAGCCAATTAGGGTCGCAACCTACTGGAGACCCTGAACAGAGAGAGGGAATAGTTTATTCAAAAACTCCCTCTGAACATGCCTAATTTCTGTTCTATGAAAAATCCTCCACCAATACCACCAAGATTCCTATTTTCACCACTTAGGCAATCGAAAACTGGATACCAATCCATCCAATTCATCATCCAACATTTTGTTCTCATAGAGATAACTTCTCCTACCACTTTCATCCCTTTCACCCGGCAATGTTCTGTATAATACCTCTAAACAATAAAATAACTTTCATACAATCAATGATACCTAATGGTAGGAGCAGAAAACCCTCTCCAATCTTCCCTTATTGGACACTTATTTACCTCCAAATCGCAGAATATCTTTATTTCTATATTTTTGGATGGTTTTTAAAATATTATTCAGAGAAACTCAGGTTCGTTTCAATGTGGGATAGTTATTGTCCTCCCCTAGAAGAAAGGACAAATCCTTACTTTATCCTTTAATATCCGGTTCTTCTTCAGCTTCATCTCTCTATAAATGTCTATGTTTTTCCTCTAATAGGAACAAATCAAAGGTTGAATTGGCATGGAAAAAAGTTTTCTAGAATGTTGTACAGTCCCTCACATCATTCATTAGTTACATTAAATCAATAGGACTTCACTTTCCTACTGTTCCTCATCATTACAAGGTATTTTACACGCGCTACTATGCCTCCTTAGCAGTAGAAAATCCACCCCTGATTCTATGGGCTAAAGTGAAGTCCTCTCCCTATGTCCATCTCGGATTCTTCCAAATCCTACACAATGAACAAAATCTCAAGAGCATTAACTCCCTCATTTCTTGTTTTGACATCCTATGCCTGCTTTTAATTAGTATACCTTGTGCACTCTGACTAATATCCCTGACTTTTATACTTAACACCTTCTCTGGGGTATCTGAGTCCTAGTTACCTGCCTCCTTATTTCATGGGCCACCATTCTTTTCAATAATGCAGATTCTTAAGAAACAGACATCTACCACCTATAATTACTCTCTATGTGCATTCTTCTTGTTATGTGGGGGCAGCTAGGGACTAAACCTTTACAAAATACAACAATACACACACGTTATGGGTTCTCGTGTGCTCACTGGAACACAAAGTCTGGGTTCCAGTCCTTTTTATTCAATTAAACAATAAAGCCACTCCCACTCCAGGTTTCTACCATATCATTATATAATGATGGGGCTGGCGGTGGCATCCCCCTCAATTCATAGCAGGTGAGGCAGCCAACAAACATAACATTCCTCCTATATTTCAATTAAAGAAAAAAACGAAAGGAGGAAAGAAAGTGACAAAAAGAAAGAGAAAAAAAGATAACGAGAGAGAGAGAAAATAGAATCATATACCACAAACAGTGGTTGATACGTTAGATCAACACAAAGTCCTTCAGGTGGGAGGATGCTGCAGGACTTTGCCAAAGATGGCACCTCCCATTCCAGCGCCAACCATCACTCTCCCGGTCATCATCTCCTCTAGTCCTTTGCCGGTGCTGACACTCATTAGAGACTTCCAGTGGAAGGTGTTCCAATGCTGTACAAGTGACAGACTCAGAAATTCCAGCAGGAGACCTACCCACTATCCCTGGTGAGAAGACCTCTTTATCAGTGGAGTCCAAAGAAGTACCATCGGATCCTGACCCCCCGTCCATCATTTTTCGGGGTATTTCTGTCTCTGGGCTTCTCGGACTTCATGACAAATGACACATCTCATCCTATATTCTTAATACATAAAAAAGAAGTGTAAATATTACAATCTATATTTAAAAAGAAACAATCCGAGTTTCTATTATCCCACACAGTCAACAAAGTGGTCCGCTAAAAACACTACCAATAAAGACACATGAGGTACCGAAAAAACTCCTACTATCAATGCACAGTATACACAATTATGTTACATATGCTGATCCAAAAATGAAAATCAAGCCTCAGCGCTGTGAAATTGATATCATTTATCACAGTTTCTCCCTGTAATTGAACCAAGAGTTGTCGCATTTAGGATGACTATAATAAATACACCCCACCTTCTTCAGGACAGTACTAGTTTGGTACATATCTCCCACACTAAAAAGCAATAAAAATGTTTTCAATAACATAATTTTTCATAAAAGAAAACAAACAAAGATGTAGAGCTTCATTGATTACATTGATATAAGGGAAACCTTTATGTCTCGTCTCCACTTGATGGCATTCACAAAATGCTTGTCTCATCTCTACTAGATGGCATTCGCAACGTACACATGTACACTCTCTTATATTACTGTAACGCCAACAGTTTCAAGAAAACCACCACTATGAAATCACATCTTAAGGTTGTTATTTTCCTTACCACAGATCTGTGTGGCAGGACATAAAAGACTTTCTACACTCTTTACTCTTACTATTATTCTTACTCTCACACTACTCATATACAACAATTATGACTCACAGCACACTGGGGTTGCACAAGTTTTGTTGGATATCTGGCACTTCCTCTAGTATATCAATATTGCTCTACCCTTCAGGTTAGGATTAGTCTTCAAAGCCAATTAGGGTCGCAACCTACTGGAGACCCTGAACAGAGAGAGGGAATAGTTTATTCAAAAACTCCCTCTGAACATGCCTAATTTCTGTTCTATGAAAAATCCTCCACCAATACCACCAAGATTCCTATTTTCACCACTTAGGCAATCGAAAACTGGATACCAATCCATCCAATTCATCATCCAACATTTTGTTCTCATAGAGATAACTTCTCCTACCACTTTCATCCCTTTCACCCGGCAATGTTCTGTATAATACCTCTAAACAATAAAATAACTTTCATACAATCAATGATACCTAATGGTAGGAGCAGAAAACCCTCTCCAATCTTCCCTTATTGGACACTTATTTACCTCCAAATCGCAGAATATCTTTATTTCTATATTTTTGGATGGTTTTTAAAATATTATTCAGAGAAACTCAGGTTCGTTTCAATGTGGGATAGTTATTGTCCTCCCCTAGAAGAAAGGACAAATCCTTACTTTATCCTTTAATATCCGGTTCTTCTTCAGCTTCATCTCTCTATAAATGTCTATGTTTTTCCTCTAATAGGAACAAATCAAAGGTTGAATTGGCATGGAAAAAAGTTTTCTAGAATGTTGTACAGTCCCTCACATCATTCATTAGTTACATTAAATCAATAGGACTTCACTTTCCTACTGTTCCTCATCATTACAAGGTATTTTACACGCGCTACTATGCCTCCTTAGCAGTAGAAAATCCACCCCTGATTCTATGGGCTAAAGTGAAGTCCTCTCCCTATGTCCATCTCGGATTCTTCCAAATCCTACACAATGAACAAAATCTCAAGAGCATTAACTCCCTCATTTCTTGTTTTGACATCCTATGCCTGCTTTTAATTAGTATACCTTGTGCACTCTGACTAATATCCCTGACTTTTATACTTAACACCTTCTCTGGGGTATCTGAGTCCTAGTTACCTGCCTCCTTATTTCATGGGCCACCATTCTTTTCAATAATGCAGATTCTTAAGAAACAGACATCTACCACCTATAATTACTCTCTATGTGCATTCTTCTTGTTATGTGGGGGCAGCTAGGGACTAAACCTTTACAAAATACAACAATACACACACGTTCTGGGTTCTCGTGTGCTCACTGGAACACAAAGTCTGGGTTCCAGTCCTTTTTATTCAATTAAACAATAAAGCCACTCCCACTCCAGGTTTCTACCATATCATTATATAATGATGGGGCTGGCGGTGGCATCCCCCTCAATTCATAGCAGGTGAGGCAGCCAACAAACATAACATTCCTCCTATATTTCAATTAAAGAAAAAAACGAAAGGAGGAAAGAAAGTGACAAAGAGAAAGAGAAAAAAAGATAACGAGAGAGAGAGAAAATAGAATCATATACCACAAACAGTGGTTGATACGTTAGATCAACACAAAGTCCTTCAGGTGGGAGGATGCTGCAGGACTTTGCCAAAGATGGCACCTCCCATTCCAGCGCCAACCATCACTCTCCCGGTCATCATCTCCTCTAGTCCTTTGCCGGTGCTGACACTCATTAGAGACTTCCAGTGGAAGGTGTTCCAATGCTGTACAAGTGACAGACTCAGAAATTCCAGCAGGAGACCTACCCACTATCCCTGGTGAGAAGACCTCTTTATCAGTGGAGTCCAAAGAAGTACCATCGGATCCTGACCCCCCGTCCATCATTTTTCGGGGTATTTCTGTCTCTGGGCTTCTCGGACTTCTGGACTCCTTGAAACAAAATACGTTCCTTGTAATGGTCTCTCCTGCCCTCTGGGCCATGATCATTGTTCCTTTCCCAGCTTGAATTATCCAGGGATCTATCTCAAAAGGGAGCGTGAATTTTCCTGTGGGATATCGGTTTTTCGCCATAACGACACTACCAACAGCAAATGATTTAATCTTGGCTCCCCGACTTCTGGGCATATGGTCATTCTTAGCCTGTTGTTGTCTCAATTTCACTGCAACACATTCATGTAGATCTGACGACTGTCCCACTTGAGGTATGATATCACTCATTGCTCGATTAATGCAGAGAGACCGGGCTTACCTGGGTTGTTGAGTGGGGTGTGAGTCGATACTCTACCAGGAACGTGTACAGCGCACATTCCATATACTGGCCAAAGGCTAGTGCAATCCAAAGAACTTTGTTTAGCGTGTGCATAAAATGCTCCGCCTCCTCATTGGCTTGGGGCCAATGAAGAGTGATTTTCCGATACCGGACACCCAAGGACAGTAAATATTCTGAAAATTAGTGGCTGGATAAAAGGAGGGCCATTATCCATTCGCAATTCTTTAAGAAGGCTGTGTGTGGCCATTATCTTCTCCAACTGTGGTATAGTATTGCTCGCCGTTGTTGAATCCAGGATTTCAACTTCCATATATTTTGAGAATTCATCAGTGATGACTACCATGTGCCTTCTATCCTTGAGACATCTGAAGTCAGTGCTGGCTCTGTGCCAGGGATAAGGTGGTATTTCTTCTGTAATAATTGGAGCAGGATGTTCCGCTGGGCCTGTCACTTGACACAAAGGGCACTGGTGAACGGTCCGCTCGCCAACATTGTCGAGGTTGGGAAATCACACTTTACAGCGCAGGTGGGCTTTAAGTCTTCACAATCCCCTGATGGGCTATGTGCGCTAGATCGACCACCCACTGCTGTAATATCAAGGGAATTACTAGACGAGATCCCCTCATGAGGCAACCATTTCGGAGATACAGCCAGTTCAACATGAATGTTGTGTAATACGCACAAGGATGCACGTGCCCCCTCAGTCCTACAAGGTAGTTTCTCTAGCAGCAGGTGCCATCTCCCAGAAGTCACTGCAGTGATGGCCAGCTGCAAGCACTCGTCTCCCGATGTGGCACTCACAATCTCTTGCAAGGAGATGGGGCGCAGGAGTGATCGTTCAACCACTAGCCGAACGTACTCCTCTACATTTTCTGCCACAAACGCTTCCTCCTCAGTGGCCGGTTTAGTGTTTCTAGATAGAAAATCGTCTGGTTCTGCACCCCTGGGTGATAAATCACCTGGAACTGATACTCCTGTAACTGCAAAATCGACTTTTTAATCCTCAGTGGGGGTTTCCAGGACTGACCCATAAAAAGGGCAATCAACGGCTTGTGGTCGGTATGGACTACAAACGGCTGTCCATAAAGGTATAGATGGAAATGATGAGAGCCTCAGTGAACGGCTATCACCTCCTTCTCGATGTGTGAGTTCCGTTGCTCGGGAACCGAGAGAGCCCGATTTGCATAGGATACAGGAGCCCATTCTCCATCCTTCTGTTTTTGTGACAGCAAGACACCAAGGCCATTTGGACTTGCATCCACGGACAACTCAGAGAGGTTTCAGCAGAGTGCTTGCTCAGTATCCTGAAAAGCCTGTTCTTGGTCTGACCCCAAGTCCCAGATGGCATTGGACCAAGTTAGTTCCCTCAGAAAGGCAGTAAGGCCTGTCAGATTTCGAATGAAACGTCCACAGTATATGACCATGCCCAAGAAATTCCTTACACTGGTCAATGTTGTGGAAGTCGGTGATCTCTGGATGTCATGGACCTTGGACGGATCTGGTGATACTCCATGCTAGATGAAACGGTATCCAAAAAACGCAATCTCTTTCTTGAGTAACTCACATTTTTCTCAGTGAAGAGTAAGGCTACACTCCTGCAGATACGGGAAAGGGCCTCTCAGGTGGTCCACGTGTTCTTCCAACGTGGGGGCGTGCACAAGAATGCCATCACTGACATTGAGGACCCCTTTGAGGCCCGCTACCACCCCTCAGATAGTGCCCTGGAAGATTTCAGTGACACTGGACACTCCTAAGCTAAGGCACTTATACCTCTGAAGCCTGGCATGTGTCAAGAAGTTGGTTATGGCTCTTGACTCAGAATCCAGTAGCAGTTGGTGGTATCCTGCTCACAGAACCATTTTGGAAAACCACTTGGAGCCATAGACTAATGCCTATGACACCATACCATAATGTGCTATTGGGAGAGACTCCTTTTTTCTGCTGCAATGGTGTCATACTCTTTCAAGATATAAGGGGACAGAACTTCATCTCACCAAGATAATCTGATCCTAGTCGGCTCTACACTTCTCTTTTTATTTATTAAGAAAATAGGAAGAGATGTGTCATTTTTTATTAAAGCTTTATGTGGAATTTCTTTCTTGGTGGTATGTGTTTTTCTAATTGAATCCTTGTGTATGCTGCTGAGTGTAGTGGATAGATGGGTTAGATATACCCATTAGGTAATATTCTTGGTTCCAAGGGCAGTCTATCATTTTCTATTGATTTGAAAAATACAGCCAGGTGAACTGTAGCTCACATACCTTCAAAAGCCTACTTAGGGAAGGTGCATTCAGGGGAACGATCATTTCAGTGAGACTATTGAACTATTTATTAGCTATTAATATGCTGCAAATAATATTTTAGTTTCTTTTGACACCAGTTTGTTGTTTTAACATTCCATGTGTTTTCCGAACACTTATGAACTATGGATACAAAATATAATATTTTTATTTCAAGTTCTGATTTGTTTAATACAAATAGGAATTCTGCACTGATTTAAATTCCCTTGTATAATAAGCCCTTTCTCAAGAAAGCACTTACGAGGTTGAGCCACGTTTTGTGTACAGTAAAGTGCTTTCAGCTCTTCAATTCTTTACCATTCATTGGCATTTTTGTCAGTCTTCTTTGCTGACTTCTAATAGGCCAGTGCAGGTCAAGTGTCATTTCCATCCCTTTCAGTTGAACAAGGACCAAGCACAGATTGATTCAACTTAAATAGTGCCCATCGCTGCTCTCACTGTGATTCAGGTTCTATTTTGTATTTCTCCCGCCCACTCTCTTTCCCCATAGTGCCATTGTCCCTCTTTCCATTACTGCTGCTTGCTCCCTCTCCCTCCCTTACTTCCCACCTCCTATTTTTGTGGTTCTCACCCTCCTCCCCTGCATCTTCCTTGATTTGCCTCACCCCTACCCCCAATGTTTTTAACATATTGCACAGGAGCATGGCGGCTGTGCAGCATGGAAAGTGCTATAATGGGGTCAATGGTGGACGCGCCACAACATTTTGTTTTCTTTAACTTTAAGCCATGCTGCACAGCAGATGGTGCTGCTATTCAACATGTAAGAAAACAATAGAAAAGTCAGTAAATCTTTCATAGGAGAGACCCATTGGCTTTGCCAATGCTTGTTTATTTATTTTATTTTATTCATAAAGTTTTCTATAGCGGGAACATGACCCCAGCGGGCATCAGAGCACTTCACATTTAGGGTAGGTAGGATACAATAGTGGGAAAATAACATTTGTTTCAAATATGTGCATAGCATGGTAACACTGGGATTCACATGTTCACAGTGTTATTATCAATCAGGACATCTGAATAGAGGAGCAGTAGAACCAAGGCCTTTTAGGGCAGAAATTTGTTCATTAGGATTGTTTTCACTTAGTATTTGAAAGAAGCTTGTGTTCCTCTTACCATAAATTGAAGAGTTTGCACTTTAAGAAGTCTCTGTGCATCTCTGTGTGACTGATACAAACCTGAGCTGTGCCTTATGACGGTGTTTGTTTTAAGAAAACTTCCGATCTCCAACAGTCTCTAGTGCTTGAAAAAAAATGTTCCTAGATCTCAGAATCAGATATTCAAATGAGCATATCCTCTTGAACATAAAGTATGCGAAATCATAAGCACGCGGTGCATCTGAGTCAGAATGCTTGTCCACTTCCTTGAAGGACAGTTTACTTATTTGCATATGCTGCCTAAAATCTGCAGAAAACTCTTCCTCAGCCCCAGGGCTCCTGCTGAATTTGATGATGTATTTGATCCTAGTTCTGGTGCAAAGCTCTTTGTGGCATGTTGGACTACTGTTATGACTTCAAGACTCATAAAGGTTTGAAGACGAACAGATTAGGTCGGGCTACTGTTCAGTGTATACAAATGCCAATCTAATTTATGGGAGTCCAAAGTCAGGCAGATAGTAGATACAGACACATGCGTATTATAAACTAGCGACGCTCTTCAGGAAGTGATTTATCTTGGCTTTAATGATCTTACATATTATACTCCCTATGACTTAGTTCAACAGACACTTAAGTGCAAAAACACACACGGACTAAAATAAAGAACTGCAGTAAAGCAAACGTATTTCTAGTGATTCTTTGAAGAGGCTTGCTATCACTGAAATTCATATGCTACATTGAGATATTTTACATGTTTTTCCAGCAATTTGGATTTTCATGACAACAACATCGTGTTTCCAGTAGTAAGAATTATCATGAACTATGCAATCACTTTCATATTTTTTTACTTCGGAAGGATAACACGCTTGGTTAGCTGAATCTTCTGATTAGCTCGGTTATAGAAACGGTAAAACAAGTCTTCTACCGAGTACAGAAAAGCGCTCAAATATTGCGCTTTAATTTCAATATAATAATATGTGACCTCAGAACAATTGTAAAGAACATAGGGCATATTATCAAGGACCGGTGTTAAAATTATTTCCGTTTTATCGGCAGGAAGCAGCTGATAAAACGGCGATAATGGGCTTGATAATACGCCCTTGTTAATTCCCATAGAAGCCCATGTTCTTGTGTTAACATGGGCTTCTATGGGAATTAACAAGGGCGTATTATCAAGCCCATTATCGCTGTTTTATCGGCAGTTTCCTGCCGATAAAACAGCGATAATTTTAGCACCGGTCCTTGACAATATGCCCTAAAGAGAGGACAGTTTACTGTAACAAGAGGAGGGAGAGGCACTTCTTAACTTACAACTACGTCACTTTTTCTACAAGCAGTGCGAAAAATGCACAATAAAGACACAGTCCTGTGCCTGTGCCTCTGGATGAATACGGATGAAACTTCGAATTTTGAAGAAGATTGGGTGAAATTTCATTTCTTTTTAAGTTTCAACAACTAAGTTTATTCATCAAAAAATGTAATTAATACAAGGTAGGAAAACAGCAAGTATAATGAAATACAATATATGAAAATAATAATAAAAATCAAGCAACAATCAATGAGATAAGGAAAGGGAGAAGAAAACAAGGGGGGGAAGAAGAGAAAAAAGAGGGGGGGAGGAGCATTGGAAGGAGAAGCTCTTACAATCGTAATAGCGACATAAACTTCAGGAAAAATAGTCCATACAATCAATTTTCTGCATGTAGAAAATACAACGTTGTTAATCAAGATGCAATTCAAAAACTTATCAAAGGAAATATTAGTGAGAGATTATTTAAAATAAGCAAAAGACAACAAGTGTATCATGGCGGTTTCCGAACCTCATCAGAACGACGGATCAATGGAGCATTATGTGAGGCAATACGAGTTAAATAAGAAGAGAGAGAAAGCCATAAAAGGTCTCTTTTGAAGGATACAGAAATAGAGGTAACAAAATTGGTGTCAAGTCTGTGATGAGAGCAAACTGCTTTCCACCAGGCTCTAAAGGTAACTTTATCAGCTTGTTTCCAAATAGAGGTTATTAAGTGAAGAGCTTTTGCTAATAACAAATCTATCAATATAAAATTAGAAGGCGATTGGGGCCAATGTGGTGACAGAAAACCTAGAAAAACATTTGAGGGGGAAAAAGGAATTTTTGTGTTGAAAATGTTGTTAATTTGAGACCAAACTATTTGCCAAAAACGGTTAACAGGAGTGCAATTAAAAAGCATGTGTTGTAAGTCAGCATTTGTGCAAGGGCAAGACCAACATGAAGGAGTAGCGTCTGTACTGAAGGAGGCTAGTTTTGCAGGCGTGTGTAAAAGGCGTTGATAAACAAAATAAAGGGTTTGAGTCTTATTAGCAGCTCTGGACGTTTTATGGATTTTGAGCCACAACTTATCCCAAAGAGGGACTGTACAACATTCTAGAAGATCTTTTTTCCATGCCAATTCAACCTTTGATTTGTTCCTATTAGAGGAAAAACATAGACATTTATAGAGAGATGAAGCTGAAGAAGAACCGGATATTAAAGGATAAAGTAAGGAGCATCTGGAGGAGGGGGTAGAAGTCAAAGGTAAAGAAATAAGGTATAGGCAAAGTGCAGGATAAAAATGATCCTATTGGGCTTTATATGAAGGTGGTAAGGAAAATTGTTTTTGAAGGTCTGAAAAGGGTAAAGGGGTAATATTTAGTACTAATTGTGAAATCCAAAGCAAACCCTTAATTCTCCAAGTTTTCCAGTAAAAGGTACGATTTTTTAATACGTAACTGATTATTATGCCAAATGGGTTGTTGATTCAACAAGGAAAATGAAGGATAAGAGGATGGTAATAATGGAGCAAGAATTTTACAAGTATGAGATAGGACTGGGGTTCGAAGAGAGGAGATACTGTTGGTAAAGGCAAGTGATTCATTAAAATTAAAAGGTGATAAAAAGTGATTTTCTATAGTCAGCCAAATCGCTTGGAGTATAGTCTGATCAATAGAAAGCCAACAGGCAGATTGTTTTAATGAGAACGCATGATGATACTGTGTGAAATCTGGAAATTTAAGCCCGCCCGAAGATTTGTCCTTCTAAAGCTATTCTAGGAGGTTTGTTGTTCCACAGAAATTTTGTTAAAAGAGTATCAATTTTTTAAAAATAGAATCCAGGGATATGTACAGGAATCATCGAAATAACATAAAAAGTTATGGGAGAGAGCATCATTTTAATGGAGTCTAGTCGTCTCCACCAAGAGAGAAAAAGAGGATGCCAGCGATCAATAGAATCTGATAAAGTCTTAGTTATGTGATCAAAATTTAGTTTGAGTGTCTCCGGAATGTTAGAAGAGAACCATAGACCTAGGTATTTTATCTTAGAGGGTTTCCAAGAGAAACCGGTAGAAATGAAATCTTGTTTAAGGCATAGGACATTTAGAGGAAGAACTTGACATTTGTCTGAATTAAGACGATAGCCGGATAACTGAGAAAATATATCAACCTGTTTCATAACAGATGGATTAGACGTGGAAGGGTTAGAACAATTTAAAAGGATGCCATCCGCATAAACAGACATTTTGACCTGGGCGGTATCAAGTTGAAATCCAGTAATTTGAGAATCCTGCCTAATTTTAGTTAAGAAGGGCTCCAAAGCAATAATAAATAAATGAGGAGGGGGAGGACATTGTGGATGTACTCCTCTCAGAAGGGGAAAATAGTTCGAGATTTTACCATTAACTAAAATAGAAGCTTTAGGTCCTGAGTAAAGTAACAAAATAGGAGATATTAATTTAGGAGGAAACCCTATCCATTTAAGTGCTTGGAACATAAGATCCCATCCAATCCTGTCAAATGCTTTCTCTGCATCCAACGTAATGGCAGCTATGGGATAATCAAGAGTGGAAGCTTTAGTAAGGACATTAAAAAAGACTCTGGAATTATCGGAAGATAATCGTTCTTTTATAAAACCTGATTGTTCGGGTCCAATTAGATTAGGTAAAATGGGGTCAATGCAAAGAGCAAGAATCTTTGCAAATATCTTATAGTCAATATTGACTAAGGAGATTGGACGATAATCTTTACAAAGAGAAGGATCTTTGTAATCTCTGGGAATTAAGCATATCATAGCTTCCTGAAATGTACCGGAAGAAGCGTCATTTGTAGTAAAATAATTGAAAAGTAATAGAAGATATGGAGAAGTAAATTAGCAAAGTGCATATAAAACTCAATAGTAAACCCGTCTGACCTGGAGCTTTCCCCCTTTTTAGGACTGAGACTGCATGAGTAATTTCAGAAAGAGTGATATCTATTTCTAAAGAGGAAAAGTCAATAGTGTGGTGTGGAGGATGTTCAATAGATTGAAAATAAGTAGAAAGATTGGATAAAGTTGGATGTTGTTCGGGAGAGTATACATTTTTATAAAAAGAAACAAACTCATTATCCTTAAATAAAGAGATGCCAGCATTATTCCGTGTGGGTTCTATTTTAGTCGGATCTCGTCGAATTTTCAAATAATTTGCCAATAACTTCACCATTTTACTTTGACCCTGAAATTTTATTTCTGCCAGCATAATCTATTCTGATTTTTGGCATTGCAAATATTATATGTAATGCCTAAATTTGCTCCATTAAGATACGTGACATAAAGGCGCTTTCATCGGCGAAAAATCATAACGCGCTCTCCTGACAAAACTGTTCTTTGCTATTCAGGGATATAACTTAGGTCGAATAAGTTAGGGTGGAGATGACCCTATTGGTGCTAAAACAATTGATATTCTTCTCTCAGTTTGATACCTGCTTCCAGGGTCAGGAAATAGGCCCAGGCAAAAAATAAAAGTGCCCTTCATTAGCGAATAAGATAGCTAAAAACATGTCCCATGTTTGGAAATTAGGGCGATTTTGAACATGTAAAAGACGCTGTACAAGTGTTTTGCAAGATATAGAAGTCAGCATGGATTTGTGCTTGCTGCAGGCAATGACTCACTGTGGTAATATCAGGAAATCAACAGTTAAAAACCATCCACCAGACCATGAAACGTTCCCCCAAACTGGTAGAAAACGGCCCACATACTGACCTGTCAGACCAGCACTTCTGCCACAGCATGTTTGCCCTACAGCCAGTTCAACCCTGCCTGTTTCCCAACAATCAGGACTCACTTGAGCCCTTCTCTTGAGAGAGAGGGGGATTTTATTTTCTGCAAAATAATACTGAGCCCTTTTAGCCACGAATTGTTGCAGGGCAAATTTCCAATTGTGAAAATCTTATTCTCCATATTCTGATAGGGAAAACAGGCAGCATACTACCTCGTTTTAGCAAACCAATATTCTCAAGAGGTTTGCAGAGCCTAAAACCTCCATTGCATAGAGAAGAATCCTTCCTTCTCCAAAGAGTACACAGTACACAGTTCGGGTAAGTGCAGGAGGAGAAACATTTCCTCAGAAGGGCTTTAGGCGTCCAGACGGCTACAGATTCTCACTTAATAAGAGATTCCGAGTCGGTCAGCCCTGACTTCAGATAGAGAAATAATTTTATGAAAAAAAAATATGGCCCAGAGGGGGCGCTAGAGGGTGCGCTGCAGAATGGCTGCACATTAGTGCCGCTCCACCGGTCGGGATAAAAATCCTGCCTAGATAGCTGGTTCTGGTGTGCCCAGCCAAGACAGAACCACTAATAAACACATCGGAACATGCTGGCTATGAGGTGCTACCCTTGGATGTGAGCAGAACATGGTGGCTACCGCAAAATCTGCGCTGGCGGCCGAAACAACCTGGCCATGAATGCATAATCAAGATGGCGGCAGCGGGAACAGCACAGTCATAACTGCCGTATTTAATGGTGGTGCGGTAGTGAATATAAATGGCTAGACACTGAAGTTGTGCCAGCGGGACACCCTACTCACCACTGCAAACCCCTGAACAAAGCGCTGCTACACTGCCACTAGAAGTGGAGAACGGCCATCCATGAAGAGGTGCATGTTAGAGGCTAAAATAAAATGGTGGTGCAGTAGTGAATATAGACAGCCAGATACTAAAGAGGTGCCAGCAAGTCATCCTACTCACTCCTGCTGAACCCCTGAAGGGAGCATCGCTGCACCACTCCTGGAATCGGAGAACAGCCATCCATGAAGCAGTGGCTGCGCCCCAAAAAAAGATGTGTTTTCACAACTTTTCATCCAACTCACCCTTCAAAACAGCCCACATCCAAATCTGGAGGGTGGAATTCCTGGCTGAAGTCCTGCCGCTGGCTGCTGTAGCCCATCCTGCCGCAGGGGTGGGTAGCGAAGTCCTGTCGGAGTCAGCGGGACAGCAGCGGACTTCTCTTCTATTGCCAGCCAGCATTGAAATCAGGTGAGTGGACCACAAGGGTGGTGGACAGGAAGACGGCCAAAAAAGACCACTCTGTCTTGCCAACATCTCAAACAGGCCCTAGGTGTCCAATACAAAGGATTTGCTATTCAGCTCAACTTTTTAGCAATTTGCGACTGATCCATGCTGTTCAGTGACATAGCCTGCCTAAGCTTGATGTTCAAAATATATTTCACCTATGTCCTTAAATTCAGGCACTTGTAATGACTTTGAACCACATTCCTGTACATTGTGTTTATCTTCACTTTGCCATTTGATCATATCCTTCACCGAAGACACCAACACCTCCAAAGCCAACCTCCACAGAGGAATGAAGGCCATCGCCGAATGGATGAAGGACAGCAGACTGAAGCTGAACTCTCAAAAAACAGAGGTCCTCATCCTCGGACCCACCCCATCAGCCTGGGATTTCTCATGGTGTCTCACATCGCTAGGCACAGCCCCGGAACCCACCGACCACGAACTCAACCCAGGGTTCATCCTTGACCCCACCCTCTCCATGACCAAGTAAGTCAACGCCGTCTCCGCGTCCTGCTTCAACACCCTCCGAATGCTCCACAGGATCTTCACTTCAAAATGATCCCTCTTGACACGAGGAAAACCGTCACCCAGGCCCTCATTACCAACAGACTCGATTTTGGAAACGCCCTGTACTCAGGAACAACAACCAAGCTCCTGAGACGACTACAACGATTCCAGAACGCCTCGGCACGACTGCTCGTTAACGTCCCCCGAGGCATCCACATCACACCCCACCTGAGAGGCCTGCACTGGCTCCCAGTCAACAAGAGGACCACCTTTAAACTCCTCATCCACACACACAAAGCGCTACACAACACCGGACCAATATACCTCAACAACCGACTCAGCTTCCACACCCCCACCCGCAACCTCTGCTCTGCCACCCTCGCTCTCGCCAGAGTCCCTCATATCCAGAAAACCACGCCTGCGGCAGATCCTTCTCCTACCTCGCCGCCAAGACCTGGAAAGCTCTCCCCACCAGCCTACAACAGACCCAGGACCTGCTGGCCTTCAGAAGACTTCTCAAGAGCTGGCCCTTCGTTCAGTGACAGCCCCCTTCGCCCCCCCCAGCGCCTTGAGACCCTCATGGGTATGTAGCGCGCTTTACAAATGCTTGATTGATTGATTTGACATAGCGGCCATCTTTTTACAAATAAGCCTTGATCCTGCTCCATTAAGAACAGTTAAACCCCCAAACTGCCTTGCCACTTTCCTAATGAACCGGAACAACATCAACTGCAAGATCTATCATGGCCCAAAACAGTCCAGTGTTATTAACCTTCCCATACAGCAGCAATTGGCCCTGGCAGATTGGTCTGGACCATCTTTTGTTCAAGTCATAGACTGATTTTCTTATGGGGTAAGCTCCATAATCAGAGCTAAAAATGATTGGCTGGAATGTGACCCCACATCATTACCAGTGGCTGAGACTGAATTCAAGCTCTTCACTCTTCACATTTTGTGCTATTTCCATAGAGCAGGCACTCAAATTGCAGACAAAAAGTTATCACTAATGTCTTGCTTAAAGCACATCATTGAGCTAATTTGCCAAAAAAAACTATAAAACGCTTTAACACTTATCAGAGATCCCAAAAAGCATCAGCTACAGTTGGGCAGACTGGTATCCCAATCAGGGGTATTGCTTCATCTAACTTGTATCTTGCTGATACAGTTGAACAAGCAGTATTGGAGCAGATTAAAAAATATATAAACTGTAAAAAAATCCAAAGAAAAACATGTCTTGCATTAAAGAGCTACAGACTGTGACAGCTTAAATCGACAAACTGCAACAAAAGAGAGTGGAAGGTAAGAAAATGTTTGAGAGCTGACATAAACAACCTCTCAAAAAATAGACATAAGAACAGCACGACTGAACAAAAGGTCATCTGAGATTGATATTCTCTGTGTTGAAAACATGTTTAACTCATATATATAGACATGGCTAATGAGAAGAATGGTCAACTTATAGGTGAACATATTTGCCAAATCAATCAAATTGAGTATGTATGTATGTATATGGTATTTGTTAGAAATTGACCCATTTGCAGGGTTACACCAAACACTTTGCCTTCCTCCTCTTCTTTTTTCTGACCCTCTTTTTGTTGGTCTTAGGGCTATTAGCACTTTACTACTGCTAACCAGTGCTAAAGTGCTTGTGCTTATCCCCTAAAACATGGTGACATTGGTATATATCTGATTGGCATGTATAGTCCCTTGTAAAGTGGAGTACCATATGTGCAGGGCCTATAATCTAAATACTATTAGTGGGCCTGCAGCACTTGTAGTGCCAACCACACAATTAGCCTTTCAAACCTGTCACAGGCCTGCCAATGAAAGGCCTGTGTGTTTACTGCCACTTCGACTTGGCATTTAAAGCCACTTCCCAGACCTTGAACTCCCCTTTTATTAGACATAGTTCGCCCCTAAGGTAGGCCTCAGGTTTCCCTATGGGCAGGGTGCTGTGCAACTAAAAGGTAGACCATGGACTTTTAAGTTTGACATGTCCTGGTAGTGACAAACAGCTAAATTTGAGGCCTTCTCCTTCCATAGGCTAGCATTAGAAATTCCTTAAAACACTTTTAGGCTGTAATTCCTGATCAGAAAGGAGTAGCTACATCATGTTTCATATCTTCGGAATGGTGGTGATAAATCCTCTTTAAGGGCAAAGTATGGTTTGACATTACCATTTTAGAAATTCCACTTTTAGAAAGTGGACATTTCACTGCTCTTTACTTTTCTCTGTGTTCCTGCAGCTTGTTTCCAATATGCGTCTGGGTTGGGTGACAGCTACACTTTGTGCATTCCCTCAAGACAGCCACAAACACAGAAATGGCTGAGTGTGACAATGGACTCATCTGTACTCATCTGTATTCTGATAGCCTTCCAGGGCAGGACTGGGAAGGGGAAGACGCATTTTCATCTGAATAGGCTGTGTCCTGTCCTCACACAAAGGGCTGATCATCCCCCAAAGTAACCTCACCAACAGGGCTGGGTTGAAAGGGATCCTTGTGAACTTCAGAGAGTTGCTTTGAAGTGACTTCCTCCATCAAATACACTTTTGTATTTACATACTAGAGCTCTGGCCCTAGCAAATCAGCACACTCCTGGACCTAGGACGAACTCTGCTGGCATAAAGTCTGCTGAGCTGTAAGGATTGCAACATTGCCTGGACTGAAAGTTCTGAGGAACTGCTTCTCTGCTTTCCTGGACTGCCCTGCTACCTGGTGACCTCTGCCCTGTTGAGGAAAAGGACTAGACCAATCTCAATTTGAACCCAGAGTGACTTCAAGGGTTTGCTGGCTTGCCTCCTGTTTTCTAAAGTCTCAGGGACACAAAATACTTCCAGCTATTCTGCAGGTGCTGCTGGACTCTGCCATCTGTGAATCTTGCCCTTGCTTGAGGTGTCCCCTCCAGTCCTGTGCCTCAGAAGTGGGTTCTGCAGCTGATTTCTGCATTACCTCAACTGTGTCATAAATTCTGCCACATCACCCTTCATCGCCACAGCTGCTGCTTGGCAGTATTGGATCCACAGCCTGCGTGGCTCGATGACGATGCAGTCATTCACTTCAACGGAGCTCGATGGCAACACATGAACCCCTTTGCTCAACTCGACGGTGATGCAGTGGGCTCTCAGCATTGACAAAGCTCTATCCAAGGTATTTCTTCAGAGTGACCTGGCTGGGTCCTGTATCCGACCTGCTCTTCCTCGTGGTTGTCCTAAACTTTGAATTTGCGCAGTTCCCTTGCAACCTCAAATAACCTTTTGACCGCTAGCGACTTCTAAGCACTGTTTTGAAGGCTAAGCTTTAAAAATGTATATCTTAACTTCTACTTATTGTATATTTGTCATTTTAGTCTTGTTTTACTCAGATAAATATTCATTATTTTCCCAAACCCATTTGAGTCTTTTTTGGTGTTTTCATTGAATTACTGTCATTTAAGTGCTGCACGGATACTTTACACATTCCCTCAAGTTAAATCTGACTGCTCTAAAGCGGGTGAGCACAGGCTAATTTAGGTTTGTAACTGACTTACTCTGACTAGAGTGGTAGTCACTACTTGGACAGGGTCCATACCTCTGCCAACTAGGGATCCCATTTATAAAAGTATTTCTATAGTGTAAACCCAGGCAAAAGGCAGCAGGGTGTTGCTCTACATGGTCAAAGACTAGTATAAGGTGAATGAGTAATGAGAAACAAAGCTCGATTACAGACAGGTAATGCATTGTGATGTATTGTTCTTTAAAAACATGAGTCTTCAACTCTTTCCTAAATTGAAGCAGTAATGGGGCAGAGATCTTTTTGTCATTGTTGATAAAACAAAAAGAAAGGATATTGTAAATATAAGCAGAAACAAGAAAAGGATAAAAAATACATCCACCTAAACATGAAATCATGTGCTTGTAATAATTTATAGATTTGTTTTATAAAGTGACCATTGCCTATAATTTCAGCAGCACAATTCTAGCAGACAAGTGTACTTAGAAGATATGTAGCGCTTTTGTGGTGTTGCCTGCACAGCGCTTGCACTGCTGTGCTTGTGAAATATTTTGTAATGAAAAAAAGACATCTTAAAATGGGCTTACAGTAGGCCCATTACTTACGATTTGTAGGCTTCTCCGGTCACTCTCAATTTCTTTCTTCTCACTGGCCTGCAGCAGCTTCTCACATCATCAGGTTGCACTTTCTCTCTTCCCTCAGCTTTGGCTGTTCACTGGAGGAGCTTGCATCATGTACCCTTTCTGGTTGGTGGTCAGTGACTGGTGGCCAGTGTCCATCCACTAGCTCCCCTCTTCCAAGGTGCTTTATTTTTACTTTTGTCCCTGCACTCCATACTACCAGTGCATGTGCAAAATCCTGACCTTCTGTTGCTTTTTGCTGTACTTTTTCTACCATCGGTCAAAGTTCTTCATGGGGTCTGTGTGGCTGTTGAACCTAGGAACTTTTTTGGTTATAGGAGTAGCAGGTGTGTGGGACTGAGTGGTTTCCATGCTGATATCTGGCAGAAAGCTTACAGCCCAGAGCTCCTTCCACTCCTGAAAGTTAAACACACATTAAGGTCTCTGGTCCGAATACATCCATTCTGTGCATTCCACACTGTACCGGGGTGAAACTGAGTCACAAGGGGTGCCGTTTTTAATAACAGACAGCCAGAGAAGTCTCAGCAGTGACTAAAGTTGCACGGACAATTGGGTAGGACCCTAGACTACTGTTATCTTAATGACTTTGATATGGCTGCCTCCCTAAATCACATGCACCCCATGCTATACCCGATGTTAGAATCTGGCCCAGTTTTGCAACGCTGGAGAAAACCACTTCCACAACATGGTGTGCTTTGATGACGGCGTCAAAATCTTAAAACTTTATTAGTATTGTGGAAATGAACAGTGAAATAGCTTTGTACATCTCCTTCACTTTATATCACAGTTGTGTAAAACAGTATGAGAGCAGTTGTGATAGGCTCCAGTCATCACTGCTGGACACCTGGCAGATGACAAATATTTTAAAAGCAAAATCCTGCAGAGGCCACAGAAAGGCAGGTAGACCACACAATACAGTAGATATGTTTTTTCCGAATTATACTATTAGAATTCTGTTAATGTGTTTATTTTTTTCGTTTTTTAACATACATCTGCAAAATATATGCTGTGCAGCATGGTGAAAAGTTGCGATGGCACAGAGGAATAATTTTGTAGTTGCATACATGCCTATTATGCATCTGCACCAAACAACTGGCACAAGGCATTTGTAGTTTTCACCTGCACAGCGTCTGTGGTTGTAATTTAAAAAATAAAAATAAAGAATTGGCACAGCCAATAGGTTTCCCCAATGCAAAATTGTTTGGCTTTGTCAATATGTATTACATGTTGCACAACAGTTGACCTACTATGCTACATGGCTTAAAGGTAAAAAAAAGTGCTAAGAAGCAGTTAATGCTGACCCTGTCATAGGTTTAGGCTAAACATATTGGCTTTGCCTCTGCTTGCCTAGTTTTAGTGCCAATGACAAGAAAATAATATCCTTATTCACATAAAGAAAAAACCTATTTGCTTTGAATTACTGTAACCCAAAGATATATTGAAAGTACACAAAGATGAGTAAAAAAATGAAAAGATTAAAGAAATTAGAGAAAAAAGCATTGGCTAAATAAAGTATTGGCCTTTTGGTGTAGCATAGAAGTGCACTTCTTTTTAGGCAATGTTCATATGTGAGCCGGCAAATAGGCATTTTTCACATCGCAAGAGAACCAATGGCCGATGTTGGTTAACCAATTGCCTAAGGTTGCATGTTGTAATGGGTCATAGCAAAATGTGAATTACAGCTAAACAGAAATGGAGGAAGAGGGCTGACCCAATATCCCTCAGAGTATGTATACAGGTATGTATTTTTATTTAGATTTTTAACTATACTGACTGGCAAGACAGCGAAAACACCATCAGTGATTATTCCAGATGGACTTTTATTGTAAACTGCTCAACACTCTAAAAGATGGTAAAGTCATGCTCCAGTGGACATAGGGGAGCAGTAAATAATTTTTCATTAAATGAAAAACAAAACACAATGAACATGCTGGATAAATCAAAGGTGGAAATAATAGCTACCTGCTTCAACTTATCAACACGTCATATTAGGGTGGACTCATGCAAGATAAATTATCTTCACTGTCTTTATTAATAGTTTTCCCCCTGAAACTACAGTACTACCTATTTAGGGCAAACAATAAAACTAGGAAAGTAAATGCATGTTCACTTTCATCCAAAGGTAGAACAGTTAATGTACTTGAGAAAAAAATCCTATGTGTTTAATATCAGCAGTCTATTGCTGACCTAAGAATGCCCCAGAAGTATGGTCTGCATATATATATGTATGTATGTACATATATATATATATATATATATATATATATATATATATATATATATATATATATATACCTAGTTTCCATAGGAAATCCTCAACATTCTAATTGGATTAACGTTGGCGTCGTTGGATGAATCTTCACGAAATTCTCCAAGAAAATGGCCTGCTCCACTCCGCTCCTTCCCTGAAAGTTTGGGGGTGATTCGTCAAGTAGGGGCCGAGAAAAAAGGGGGATCCCAAAACGTGTTTTACCCATACAATTTTCCATAGGACCTTTAGCCAGGGCTACAGCCCGAACGGCTGAACGGAATTACACCAAATTTGGCAAAAAGGTAGAGTTCGGTTCGCAGATTGTGCTTTTGGCTCAATGGTGTAAATCCGTTCAGTAGTTCCTGAGAAAATCAAAAGTAAAATCATAGATACATCTAGAGACGAAGTACGGTACGCGTACAGTAAGTGTACCGAAAACCGTACAATTACGAGCACGAGCTGCATGCTGATTGGCTGTCAACTGTCTGTCAACACTCCAAACCAGGATGTGTTGGCAGCCATCTTGTGCTTCGGTAGAACCGAGTCACAAGAGAACAGTAAAACAAAGTTGAAAAATAAGAAAAGGGGGCAGGGTAGAGACATCCTGACCCTCTAAGTTTGCTCAGGGGGTCCCACATGGATCTTTAAGCCCCCAATTTTTTTTTAAAATAAGAAATCGCGGGTATGCGTATGGTCCGCGTACGCGGTGAAAAAGAAAAAAAACTAGAAGTCCGCTTTATTCTTAATTAGCCCCCGGGGGGCCAAATCCCGGGGGCAATTTTTTTCCATACCCCCGAAACCTGGGGACCGCCACCCCCGGGGCTTTATTTTGAAGTATGTGGGGGGGCTCACGGCCCCCCGCAGCCCCGGGGACTGCAACCCCTCAGGGCTTTTTTTTAAAAAAAAAATGTTTAAAGTATGTTTTCAGCCCCCCCACACGCCCCGGGGATCGCCACCTTCCTGGGGCAGTAATATTTAAAATAGGGGGGTCTGTGATAGACACCCCAGCCCTGGGGACCTGCACCCCCCGGGGCTTTTGAATGTTGGGAGGGGGTCGCGCGGGCCCCCTCCTGGAGCCTTTGATGGCCCTGGGGTCCGCCACCTCCCAGGGCCGGCTCCTGCAGTGTCCCTGGGGTGCTACCCCCAGGACACTGGTGTTTGCTATGGTAGGGCGGGAGCGTCGCGGCTCCCACTTTACCGCAGCAAACCGCTTTCCTATTTGAAAGAGAGGGCAAGTTAACCTGCTCTCTCTTTCAAGAAGGAAAGCAGATTGCTTTTCGTCAGAGAGAACAGCATGTAAGCTGTTCTCTCTGACAAAGCAATGCCGGCTCTCAAAGGAGGGAGGGAGCCGGCTGGGACAGTGGGGGCATTGGGGGTTGCCCCACGGTCCCCAATGTTATATTTGAGCCCCGGGGGATGGGGTCCCCGGGGATTATAAAAAATTATTGATAGAGGCTATTTCTTTTTACTATCTATGTTGAATCTATGAATGTATGTTGGCAGTGTGTGTTGACTAGGGTTCGGCTCTTGCAATTTTCACCCCGAGTGTGCTGGGTATACTCAGACGTGAGTCCCAGGCTCTCCACACCACTGGAGTCAAGCTATCCAGGCTGAATGAAGGCTGATAGCCAGAAACCGGTCCTTGGATGCTTGATTCCGGTCTGGGAAAGACATGGCTTGGTAGTTCGGACTGGACTGTTCCCATGGGGCACAGGGTCAGAGCTGATTTGCATATAGCCAGTGTTTAACCCAGGGTGATGTGGAGTGCAAAAAAACGATGGATTTAGGCCCAGATCCTTGTACTGGGGTGAATGTATGACATTGTTCTACATTCTGTCCATCAACTGTGTTTTTTGCAATTTTCACCCCGAGTGTGCTGGGTATACTCAGATGTGAGTCCCAGGCTCTTCACACCACTGGAGTCAAGCTATCCAGGCTGAATGAAGAATGATAGCCAGAAACCGGTCCTTGGATGCTTGATTCCGGTCTGGGAAAGACATGGCTTGGTAGTTCGGACTGGACTGTTCCCATGGGGCACAGGGTCAGAGCTGATTTGCATATAGCCAGTGTCTAACCCAGGGTGGTGTAGAGTGCAAATGCAAAAAAACGATGGATTTAGGCCCAGATCCTTGTACTGGGGTGAATGTATGACATTGTTCTACATTCTGTCCATCAACTGTGTTTTTTGCAATTTTCACCCCGAGTGTGCTGGGTATACTCAGACGTGAGTCCCAGGCTCTCCACACCACTGGAGTCACGCTATCCAGGCTAAATGAAGGCTGATAGCCAGAAACCGGTCCTTGGATGCTTGATTCCGGTCTGGGAAAGACATGGCTTGGTAGTTCGGACTGGACTGTTCCCATGGGGCACAGGGTCAGAGCTGATTTGCATATAGCCAGTGTCTAACCCAGGGTGGTGTGGAGTGCAAAAAAACGATGGATTTAGGCCCAGATCCTTGTACTGGGGTGAATGTATGACATTGTTCTACATTCTGTCCATCAACTATGTTTTTTGCTGCCGTTAATGGAGAGCAGATAGTATTTCTTCTCCCCGTGGTTTTGTGTACCCCTAAGTCTAAAGGGAGCTTATACAGGCCGATTCTAGGTTGGCAGTGTGTGTTCACTAGGGTGATGGTGTTTGTGTACCCCCTTTGCAGCTTCTTAAACATTCGAACATATAATTACTGCAAAATATTTTTTGTGTTGGGGAACTGAGTATTACCCCAGTGACTTTGTCATCCATGTATCTTCTTTACTTTTTCTTTATTTGAATTCCAGTTTATTTACAGTATCTTTCTACCTCTCATCACAATGAGTTCCACAGCATAGCGTCCGTTGCAGTGTTCTTAGCCTCCTTGTTCTTTTGCTGACTTACCAGTTTGTGTTCAAGATTCGCTGTCCTATTTGTGTAGCTTTCCTTTGTGTATCTTTTGTGCAGCCTTCTTTTGTGTATCTTCTTTTGTATCTGACTTTGTTTATTCAGTGCTTGATCCAGTGTCCTGAACATAGCGGTACATCTGTAGACATGTAGTTTACTCCTTTCCTTTCCCTCCCTCCACCCTAATTGACAACGTAATGGGGGGAGTCAAAGTAAGTCACTCTTGTCGTCATTGTTTTAAGCTTGCAACACAGTAGGTAGGACACAGGTTAAGAAACCCAGCCTCCACCACTCTTGGACCCTCCTGGCCCTTGTTGCCGCCTCGTTTGCTATGTTTTAAGTATTTAATCTCTGCACTTGACCGTGGTCCTCCTACAGTGAATCCTCATCATAGTCCAAGCACATACAATCCATCATTTTATCTGCTCTTGCCCATTCTGTGTGGTGGTGCCGCCATCACATTTTGCACATAAAGAACAGCTTGAGTGTACCCGCCCTTAAAACGTCTCCACTGGCCATTGTACATGCAGACCTTGTACCACCCTTTTCATCTAATCTTGCATCCTGAGATGTAACCTCTTACCTCTGTTCTTCAACTCCTACTTTACACTTTTAAATATTCAAATCTTCTTGGAAAGACATTACCAATCCTTATCATCGAAAAAGTAACAAGTTTCTGAAATCATTTTATATGTGAGTTGTGTATGTTATCCTAATACCCAACATTCCAATGACATGCTTTGTACCATTATGTAATGTGCTTGAGTTGCAGTGTTCTATCTTGTCTTGGTTTGTATGTCATTACAATCAACGGTAATATATTCCTGTATATCCTAAATAAAGCACTTGACACAATGCATAGTGACACTGTATTTATTGTATTTATTTTTCGAATGTTTTCAAAATAATATACACTCAAGTACAAAATATTGTTGCTTCATTTCCAAGATAAATATTTAATACATTTCATATGAATCACCACATATGCTGATATAACAGTAACAATAAAATGAAGTGTTTATGTTTTTGTACAAGGACCTACAACATAAGAAATTCAGTATGGAAAATCAATAAAACAATTTGGAAGATGGTTTCGAAATTAGTAACAGTGTCATAGAAAAGCTGAACATACTTTTTACAAGTAGCGAGAATGAAGAGGAAGAAAAATAATGCTGCAGATATCAGCTGTGATTGCCTAGACAAAACCTTAGATGCTGATTTTGTGGAAGCATTAGATGACATCGAGTATGATCATATGACTTTTGAAATTGATAACCAGGAAAATGAAATACATGATGACATTATTTTAGAAGCTCTATTAAATTATGAGATGTTACAAGAATAAATGTATTATTATATAATAATAATGGTTTGATACACTTTTCTTGCAGAATTGTAATAATTCAGCTAGTACTGAAATACTCATGATGCAAAGTGGGCCTTAGTGCATGGACTGCTTCAAACCCCTATAGACTATGCATGCACTCTTCCATGCACCGGCAAACTTGTCTTTTATACCTTCAATTCCCAAGTCTGTATCCTTACACTTCCAGCAAACACTATCATACTTCTGTTTCAATATTGTAGTGAGCGATACAGCACAACGTATCACATTTATTTTCTGTTACACCTCAAACACTGATATTACAGTAAATAATTTTTTAGAATAGTTGCAATGTATCCAAAATGTTTTATGAAAGCACTTCAAACACTGATATTACAGTAAACAAGTTTTAAAAATAGTTTTAAGGTATCACAAAATATTTTATGTGAGCACCACAAACCTCGATATTACAATAAAGAAGTTCTGAAAATAGTTGCAGTGTAGCTTAAAATATTGAACATGAGGAGCACACACACTGTAACAACAAACAACAATAAAGAAGTTGTGAAAATAGTTTCAATATATCACAATAACTCATTTCACTTCACTGAGAACGTGTTTCTTTACTTTTTACAGATCTTACATCTTACAGATGGAAAATGTCACTTACACAGTAAGCATTTCTTTTTGGCATGTAGTGCTGTAGATTTAGATGCTTTCCATAGTCCTGCCATGTCGTGTTGTGTTTGGCCGAGGTAGTAGCTGTAACAAAAAGGCTCCATAAAGGGCCTTGACTTTGAATCAGAATATGAAATTCAAGAATAATTGATAACCCTAGGCAAGAAAGGCAGCAAGTGTGCAAATTTCCCACTGCCATTCACGGGTAGTAGTTACCAAGAAGGCTCAATAAAGTGCCTGCACTTTGAATTTGAATTAGAAGAAGAATAATTGATAATCCCAGCCTAGAAAGGCAGCAAGTGTGCAAATTTCCCACTGCCTTCGGCCGGGGTAGTTGTTACAACAAAAAGGCTCGATAAAGGGCCAGCACTTTAAATAGGAATATGAAATAGAAGAATAGTTGATAACCACAGCCCAGAAAGGCAGCAAGCAGGTGTGAGTATGTGTGGATGATGTGTTGATTGAGTGGAAGATGAAAAACTAAGAAAGGCTGGAGACACGCAAACTACCCACTGCCTTGTCAGTGAAGTGGATCTTTGGATTTCCAGCTCATTACACAGATAGGGCATCGGATTCCACAGTAGGAGCCTGAGAAACGGGTACTACATCTAAGGAGGCAAGCAAGTGCACAAAGTACACACACTATGCGGTAGAAAGGACGCAAGAAAGGACGCAAGTATGCAAATTACCCACTGCCATTCACAGGTAGTAGTTACCAAGAAGGCTCAATGGAGTGTGTGCACCAACAATTAACAACAGAGAGAGACGGGGCAGGGTTATCATGTGCGCAGAGGCAGGCCCAGAATCGGACCTCCAATGAGTGATCACTTGTAACCACTCTCGTAGCGCGCGCTGTGCTCTGATTTGACACTGAGAGGGTGTGATGGCATCACGCCACGCTATCCTCTTGTGGGCGTCCACCCAGGCTAGTAAATTGCGCACAAACACTACAATGTAGCCCAAAAACTAGCCCACCGCTATGCATGGGTTTTTCCCGCACAACTGGGAAAAAAGTCACCTAATTGAGCGGGAAATAGCGCAATCTATCAACCTTGTCTAGAAGGATGTGAGGTTACTTAAAAGTTTACTTGTACAAGAATGGGAGATTACTTATAACTTAGGATGACAGTCATTGGTTAACCAATATGTACCAGGGTTTCAGAGCTGTGATTGGTCAAACAGGATGTCGGATTGATGAACGGCGCACAGTGACTTTTCTAAAAAATACACGTATGTGCACAGTGAGTGCGAACCGTTGGGGTACACACCCAGATGGAGGGACAGATATGGCACCTTCGCACACAACATCCACCGAAACACGCAGGCGCAACGCATGCACAAAGCGTGGGCTCGCTCAAAGCCTTCGGCTCGGGTCTTTAAAGCTGGAGAGAGCCTTTAATAGCCGGTATAGCTTTCTACGGCGGGCTGTAAGGCTATATTTTATTCATATAATCTTATAAAGTAGTTGAGAATGGTATTTGTATAATATTTTTTAAAGGGAAGAATAGTTGATAAAGCTACTTTTGTGTTCAGTATTAGGGAAAATGATAACATTAAGTGTTTATGTTTTTGTACAAGGACCTACAACATAAAAAATTCAGTATGGAAAATCAACAAAACAATTTGGAAGACGGTTTCAAAATTAGTAACAGTGTCATAGAAGAGCTGAGCAAACGTGCTATTTTAGTATTGTAGTGAGTTATTCATAAGTATGTTCTTATGTATGCATTGTTCTAAAACTGAAGGTGCTAGACAATCTCTTTGTAGAAGTGTAAGCATTCAGTTGCTTTACAAGTAGTCATGCACCAAAGTAGGTCTTAGGGCATGGACTGCTTCAAACCCCTACAGACTATGCATGCAGTGTTCTATGCACCGGCAAACTTGTCTTTTATACCTTCAATTCCCCAGTCTGTATCCTTACACTTCCAGTAAACACTATCACACTTCTGTTTCAGTATTGTAGTGACCATACAGCACTATGTGCTTATCTATACACTGTTCTAAAAGAATCCACTCACTACATTAAAACACTAATCAGCAGATGTACAATAAGTGGTACATCCCCAGAGATAAGCCAGTTATTGTGTACTGTGACATCACCACAATGGATGCACTGTATTTACAATGTGGTGCATTATGGGGCAAAAACGGCACAGATGTCTGGTGTGTCTGTGCTGTGAAGGCGACACATTGCTTGACTTGGGTTGCAAGCGTAACGCAGCTCCAGCAATGCTCTTGGGGCCCTATGCTCACAATGCTGTATCAATCCTGCAGGGTTTTGACGCAGCCTAAGCTCAAAAGTGACTAAATGAAATCTTATAGATTTCACTCAGTCACTTTTAGGAGGCGTTGCTGCACCAGAACCCCCCCCCCCTCCGCAGGAAAGCCTCCTTCAGGCGCAGGGCTTTACAATGTGATGCACCTTCCAGATGCGTCACATTGTAAATACCACACACCATGGCACATCTTTTGCACCACCAGTGCATCACAAAAGTGATGCAACAGCTGTGTAAATGAGGCACGAGGGGGTTGTAAATCCACCCCAAACACATACAAATTCATCCAGGCAGTTTCAAAAAGCAGTGCAAATTAAGGCATAGATTTGTAACATATTTATGTTCATATGTGACATTCAAGTGCTTCGGAGGTACTACAGTATACTATAGGTAAACAGCTTATAGATTTATGCTGTAGCACTTCCTTATAGTTCTGCACTTTCACATTCACCATACACTAGTAATGTATTCATTCATTCATTTATGAACTACACATTCATTCTGAGAAACTTTTATACACTAACATAGAAATATAGTTCTTTCTTTGACCAGTGAAGGTAGTTCTCAAAAGAACTGTTTTCTTTGTGTTTTTAATTTTCTATTTTTTGTATGTTTTTTCAACAAGTTTTATTTTTAAACCCAAAAAATTGAACTGAAACCCAAAAACTGTCCAACAGGAACAAAAGAATGAAAAAAAAACAACTAATGTCGAGGACAGCGATGCTCCTGCTTCCTGCGTTTTATCAGGTCGATAGACTATTCCCCGTAACACAAAGGTTTATCGCAATGAATGCATAGAATTTTAACTTCACCAAAATCAGGATCAATATGTGGGTGTGGACTGCTTGTTGAAAATGCTGCTGCAGCAGTTGATGTGCTTGGTGCAGCAGCAGGTGGGTTGTAATGCAACCTCTGTGTTGCAGCTCGAGCAAAGTTGTTGGGGTGCAATTCTTGACGTGTCGCACCATATTCGCTGTGCCAAAGGAGTAATTTTTGGATGGATCACCCCTTAAAAGAGTTGTTTGGCAAATTTTACAGGTTACTTTTGGAGCATTAACCTTTTTTTCCCCTTCAGGGAAAGTAAAAAACTTCCAAATTAGAGCTTCTTTCTTCTTCTTTGGAGGTTCTTCAGGAATTAAATCTCCCTCTGAAGAATGGCTGGAAGTTGAGTCCATTGCTGTTATTATGGTGATCTTCCTTCTATTTGACAGGATTCTCAGAAGAGATGCTTCTTCTTAGAAAGTCAAAGTAGAATGATTAAAATGGAACAGGTCTTTCAACAGTTGGAATAAGAAGTGTTATGAACCAATCAAATCTCTTCTTTTAAAGTCACATGGCTTTGCGTACGCTTACGGTGTACTTATGGTGCTCTTACAATGCGAGTATGGATGACGTTCCGCAGCGATTTGTGTAATTGCTTTTAAAAGTAATATACGCTTATTAAAAGTTAAAAAAACTATTTTCATAATTATCCTAGATAATGTCTTCTGTTAGTATGTACATTAAATACATAAATATATGTTTTTCAACAATTAAAAACTTTTGCGCCTTTCGTGTACGGGGCTCCGTACATGACATCACACGGAAGCCTTGATGCGCCGCTTAACGTCAAAGCGTATTCGTAGCGTATGCGCGGGTACTCGCTGAGTACGATAAGCTGTACAAAGAATGGTGCGATCACCGTACGCGTATGGTACGGTTACCTAAAAAACCAATGAAAAAGGAATTATATATAATTCTATTTTAATATATTGGGGAAAAAATAATTAATAAAAAAAATATTTTTCAATTTCGTTTTGTTATTATTTTACATTAAGAATATGAAATATAACTTAAAAAATGAAAATAAATATAAATATTTATAATAAAAATATAGGAAATTAGTATAAAAGGAAAGAAATATAATAATTAATACATTTAAAAATTATCATTTACAATTAAAAACATTTGAAATTCATTTAAAAAACCATTGATTTTACACATGTTATAGTTAGGAATTAGCATTTAAAAAACCTTGCAAATTCACTGAAAAAACCATAAGTTTCACACACGTTATAGTTAGGAATTAACATTTAAAAGGCCTTATGAATTCACTGAAAAAACCATAGGTTTCATACACGTATAGTTAGCTGGACATTTCACTCATACAAAACCATTGAAATTCCCCCGTTATAGTTAGTTCAGCTAACTATAACTCGCGCACCCGCAATGCACTGCTGATGACGTCACATATTAGATCACTAATGACATGGTCAGTGACATCACTCATATCGTGTGTGAAACCCATGTTTTTTTCTGTGAATGTATATATTATATATATATATATATATATATATATATATATATATATATATATATATATATATATATATATATATATATATTCACTGAAAAAACCATAGGTTATAGACCATATATAGTTAGGAATTCGCATTTACAAAACCTTATTTTACTCACACAAAACCATTGAAATTCCATATATAGTTAGTTGCACTAACTATATATCGCGCACCCGCAATGCACTGCTGATGATGTCACATATTACATCATTCATGACATGGTCAGTGACATCACTGATGACATCACTGATGACATCTCAAATGACATCACTGATGACATATCAAATGACATCACTGATGACATCACTGATGACATCTCATTTGACATTACTGATCACATCACTGATGATATCATTCATGTGATAATACGATGAGCCTCTTCAGACTCTAATATAACCTTAGATACAATCAGTGTAAACAGACACTCACAGACTGTCACTCATCCATGGAGTTACTCACACACCTAGTCAGTCATGCAAAGAATCAATCACACCTCCATTTCCTCAACTATACAGTTATACAAACTTTACTTATTCAAACATATACTAACACATATTTACTCTCTTATACAATCCCTGATACAAGTTCACAATGATCCATACAGCCACTCACACATTCACTGGCTCTTATGCACAGTTATTTATATATGTCAACTCTCACATGTACTGTGTTTTACATATGTACTTACTTTGACATGTAGCACTGAGATATCCATTCACTCACCAATACACTCATGCACACAGTCAACCGCCCATACAGCTGTTTCCACATGCACTTTTGAAACCATACATCTAGTGAATCAACTGCTCACACATCTATGCACAGAGTCATACACCTCCCAGCCACCCACACACACTCAGTCTCCCATACAAATACTTGGGCAACCAATCAATAACCCATATAGTTACTCATATAGCTACTTATCAACACATGCAACAGTTTACAGAACAACAGACATAATGATGCACAAATTAAGACAGTTTAGTCACTAACCCATGCACTCAGTGAGACACATTTAATCACTCACTCATACAGTCAGTCATGCACCTACTAAATCCTTCATCCAGACACTTATACATCCACTCATTCTTCAATATGTAAGACATATTTTAACTTTACAGAAACATACAGTCACTGGATGTTGTCATTAGTGATGTCATCAGTGATGTCATTTGAGATGTCATCAGTGATGTCATCAGTGATGTCACTGACCATGTCATGAATGATGTAATATGTGACATCATCAGCAGTGGATTGCGGGTGCGCGATATATAGTTAGTGCAACTAACTATATATGGAATTTCAATGGTTTTGTGTGAGTAAAATAAGGTTTTGTAAATGCGAATTCCTAACTATATATGGTCTATAACCTATGGTTTTTTCAGTGAATTTTCAAGGTTTTGTAAATGCTAATTCCTAACTATATATGGTCTATAACCTATGGTTTTTTCAGTGAATATATATATATATATATATATATATATATATATATATATATATATATATATATATATATATATATATATATATATATATATATATATATATATATATATATATATATGTATATATATATATATTACCTACTGGCGGTCGCCAGTAGGTAGGTATAGTTAGGATAGTTTTCTATAGGAAATCCGCAACATTCTATTGGGAATAACTTTGGCGTCGATTGAGGGATCTGCCTGGGATTTTCCTCAAAGTTGCCTCGCTGCGCTCCGCTCCTTCCCTGAAAGTTTGGGGGGGATTCGTCAAGCAGGGGCCGAGATAAAAGGGGGGTCCCAAAACGTGTTTTCCCCATGTTAATTTCCATAGGGCGGTTGGACTCACTTTTAGCCCGAACGGCTGAATGGATCTCCACCAAACTTGGCAAAATTGTAGGGACTGGTAGCCCGATGTGCCTTTGCTATGTCTCAAGATATGTGCTCCAGTGGATTTTGAGTAATTTAGGTTCAAAAAAATATATATATATCTATAAGCGCACCCCGGTACGCGCACCGGGGCGTGCTCCAGCGCGCTATGCGAGTTCGCGAGCAGAAAGCTGATATATTCACTCATCATATGTAGTGAAACACCTATACATCCTGTTACACACCGACAGTCATCCAAAAGTTACTCACACACATAATCACACATGCAAATAAACTATTGAACATCAATTTATTTGCATATACAGCTATACACACACTACCGCCTTACTTCTAAGGAAACTTACACATACTTACTCTCTTAAACAATCACTTATAGAAACACATACTTATTTAAACAAGAACTCTTTCAATCTCTCACTCTCACATATACTCACTTATATACATCAATACTCACATATACTAGAATAAAATAGTGTAGTTACTGATAAAGACACTAGTGAGACAGTCATTCACTCACTAACACACACATATACACACTCATCCACCCATACAGTCCTGCACATATGCTGTCTTCAAAACACATACAAACAGTGAGTCAGTCATTGTTGCATCTATGTGCTAAGTAACACCCCCACCAAACCATACAGACACTCATACTGATACTAAAAAAAACATCTAATAACCCATATACACACACATGTAGCTACTCACCAACCCATGCAGCCAGTTATACACAAAGTGAAACACTGATACAAACATTTAAATATTTAAACAATACTCGCTAATATATGTATTCACTAAGATACACTTAATAAGCCAGTTAACCAATCAATTTAAAAAAAAAACATCCATTAAGACACTTATTTAAACATTTATTCTTCCATCGACCTTTACAAATACATATATAAAACATATTTATTTTTCAGAAAGACACACATTCACTGGATGGTGTCACTGACCATGTCATGAGTGATGTAATATGTGACGTCATCAGCAGTGCATTGCAGGCGCGCAAGTTATAGTGAGTCCAACTAACTATAACGTGGGAATTTCAATAGTTTTATGTCAGTAACATTTCCAGCTAACTATAACTGGTGTCAAACCTATGTTTTTTTCAGTGAAATATATATATATATATACCTTAGTTATAGTTAGAACTTATTTTCTATAGGATAGACATTTTTTTATTTGCCAATATCTTGGCAAATCAATATCTAAAATGCAGCAACAAGTTTTACAGCATGGTGGAAGGCCTTTTGCAAACCTAGAATGGTCACCTGTTACTTATTGCTAAATGTGGGTGTTAAATTGGTACAAATGGTGTTCACTCTTGCTTCTTTCTGCACCTCTCTTTCTTTTTCTGCACTTCTCTTGCCCATTTCTGCACATCTCTTCCCTCTTTCTGCACGTCTATTACCTCTTCCTGTTCCTCATTTGCTTCTTTCTGGACCTCTCGCCTTTTTCTATATCCCTCTTACGCCTTTCTGTACATTTTGCCTCTTTCTTCACCTCTGTTACTTCTTTCTGCACTTCTCTTCTTTCTTTCTGCACCTCTCTTGCCTCTTTCGGCACCTCTGTTGCTTCTTTCTGCACTGCTCTTGCTCTTTCTGCACCCTTTGTACCTCTTTCAGCAACTCTGTTAGTTATTTCGGCACCGCTCTTGCTTTTTCTGTACCTCACTTGCCTCTTTCTGCACTTCTCTTTCTTCTTTCTATACCTCTGTTGCTTCTTTCCGCAATTCTCTTGCCTCTTTCTGCACTTCTCTTCCTTCTTTCAGTACTCGTCTGGCCTCTTTCTGTAACTCCCTTGCCTCTTTGTGTACCCCTCCTTCCTTATTCTGTACCTCTCTTGCCTCTTTTTGCACATCGGTTGGTTCTTTCTGTACTGCTCTTGCTTCTTTTACCACCTCACTTGTCTCTTTCTACACTTCTCTTGCTTCTTTCTATACCTCTGTTGCTTATTTCAGCAATTCTCTTGCCTCTCTGCACTTCTCTTCTGTCTTTCTGCACCCCTCCTGCCTATTTCCGTACCTCTTGCCTCTTTGTGCACCTCTCCTACCTCTTTATTCACCTATCTGGCCTCTTTCTGCACTTCTCTTGTTTCTTTCCAAACCTCTGTTGCTTCTTTGAGCAACTCTCTGCACTGCTCTTGCTTGTTTCTGCATCTCTTGTGTGTCTTTCTGCACCTCTGTCAACCCTTTCTGCACTTTACTTGCTTCTTTCTGCACCTCTCTTGCCTCTTTCGGCACCTCTGTCAATTCTTTCTGCACCCCTCCTGCCTCTGTCTGTACCCTGCTTGCCTATTTGAGAAACTCTCTTGCCTCTTTATACACCTCTCTTCTTTCTTTCTGCACCTCTCTTGCCTCTTTCTGTTCCTCTGTTGCTTCTTTATGCACTTCTCATACCTTTTTCTGTGCCCTTTGTGCCTCTTTCAGTACATCTGTTGCTTCTTTCTGCACTACTATTCTTCCTTTCTGTACCCCTAGTGCCTCTTTCAGCACCTCTGTTGCTTCTTTCTGCACTCTTCCTTCGTTCTGCACCCCTTATGCCTCCTTCTGCACCTATGTTGTCTCTTTCAGCACCTCTGCTGGTTCTTTTTGCACTGCTCTAGCTTCTTTCTGTACCTCACTTGCCTCTTTTTGCACTTCTCTTGCTTCATTCTATACCTCTGTTGCTTCTTTCAGCAATTCTCTTGCCTCTTTCTGCACTTCTCTTCCTTCTTTCTGCACCCCTCTTGCCTCTTTCAGCACCTCTGTTGCTTTTTTCTGCAGATCTCTTACCCCTTTCTGTACCCCTCTTTTATCTTTTGGCACCTCTCTTGCCTCTTTCTGTACCTATGTTCCCTTTTTCTGTACCTTTCCTAGCTGTTTATGTACCTCTCTTGCCTCTTTCTGCACCTCTGTTGCCTCTTCTGCACTTCTCTTGCTCTTTCTGCACCCTTTATACCTGTTTCAGCACCTCTGTTGTTTCTTTCTGCACAGCTCTTGCTTTTTTCTGTAACTCACTTGCCTCTTTCTGTACCTTTTGCTTCTTTATACACCTCTGTTGCTTCTTTCAGCAGTTCTCTTGACTCTTTCTGCACTTCTCTTCCTTCTTTTTGCACCGCTCCTGCCTCTTTCTGTAACACACTTGCCTCTTTGTGCACCCCTCTTACCTTTTTCTGCACCCCTCTTGCCTCTTTATGCACCTCTCTTAGTTCTTTCTGCACTGTTCTTACTTCTTTCTGTTCCTAACTTGCCTGTTTCTGCAACCCTGTTCCCTGTTTCTGAGCCTTTTGTGCCTGTTTATGCATCTCTCTTGCCTCTTTCTGTACCTCTGAGTTAGAGGTAGTTTTAATCCCCCTGCCCTATTATGTACTAGAGCCTTACAGGGGAGGTCATGCTAATCACAGGGATACCCCAACCCATAGTTTACCCTAGTGTGTGTAGGTGTTTTCACTGTATTCTAAGTGTTTTTCAGCATAGCACGGGCTCCGGGCCTGGTTAGTCAGAGTCAGTTACCACCAGTATCAGTCAGTAAAAAGTTGGGGGGATGACTTTGAAACAAGGCCTCTTTCTGCACCTCTATTGGTTCTTTCTGCATATTTCTTACTTCTTTCTACACTTTTCTTCATCTTCCTGGACTTCTGTTGCCTCTTTCTGCATTTCTCTTGCTTCTTTCTGACCCTTCCTCTTCTTTCTTCATATGTCCTACCACTGCAGGCATAGTTAGAAATTAGCATTTAAAAAACCTTTGAAATTCACTGAAAAAAACATAGGTTTCAGGGACGTTATAGTTAGAAATTAGCATTTAGAAAAGCATAGAAATTCAGTAAAAAAAACATAAGTTTCAGGGACATTAACGTTAGAAATTATCATTTAAAAAACCTTAGCAATTCACTGAAAAAACTATAGGTTTCAGGGACGTTATAATTATAAATTAGCATTTAAAAAACCTTTGGAATTCACTGAAAAAACCATAGGTTTCAGGGACGTTATAGTTAGAAATTAGCATTTAAAAAACCTTTGAAATTCACTGAAAAAAACCATAGGTTTCAGGGACGTTATAGTTAGAAATTCGCTTTTAAAAAGCATCGAAATTCAGTGAAAAAACCATAGGCTTCACGGACGTTGACGTTAGAAATTATCATTTAAAAAACATTAGACATTCACTGAAAAATCCATAGGTTTCAGGGACTTTATAATTATAAATTAGCATAAAAAAACCTTTGGAATTCACTAAAACAAACATAGGTTTCAGGGACGTTATAGTTAGAAATTAGCATTTAAAAAACCTTAGAAATTCGCTAAACAAACCATAGGTTTCAGGGACGTTGTAGTTAGTTTAACATTTCACTTGTACAAAACCTGAGAAATTCGGCCATTATAGTTAGTTGAGCTAACAATAACTCGCGCCCCTGCAATGCACTGCTGATGACATCACATATTACATCAATCATGACATGGTCAGTGACATCACTGATGAAATCACTGATGACATCTCAAATGACATCACTGATGACATCATCCATGTGATAATCTGATGCACCTCCTCACACCCTAATATAACCGTTGATACACCCACTCTAAAATACGGACTACCATTTTCGAAACCATAGACACACCAATACCAGTTACTACATACCCACTCATTGATTCCTAGGTCTACATCCATAGTCCACTCATTCACCCATACAGTCACTCATACATGCAGTCACTCATCAATACAACACTATCATATACACTCATACACCTATACAGACACTCACACACCGCCACTCATCCATACAGTTACTCGCACACCTAGTCAATCATGAAAATAATCAATCACACTCTAATTTACTCACCTACACAGTTATACACACATCACTGCACTTATTCATAACTCATACTTACTCTCTTATACAATCACTGATACAAGCACACACTCATCCATACAGCTACTCTCACATTCACTCACTCTCACATATAGTCATTTATATACTCCAACACTCACATATGCTGCTTTTCACATAGGTAGTTACTCACACATGTAACACTGAGAAATCCATTCACTCACCAACACAAACTCACCCGCGCACTCAGCCCAACACACATGCAGTCTTGAACCCATATACCCATTGAATCACCCACTCACACAGACACTCAGGCACCTGTAAGATACTCACCAACCCATGCAGCCACTTACACACCAATTGAGAGACTGATACAGACATTCACAAGGTTTAGTCACTAACCCATGCATTCAGTAGGACACGTTTAATCTCTCACTTATACAGTCAGTCCTGCACCTATCAAATCATCCATTCAGACACTTATACACCCACTCTTTCTTCAATACACCTTGATACATATATATATATATATATATATATATATATATATATATATATATATATATATATATATATATACATATGACACTATGAGTTGGACATTTCACTCGCACAAAACCAGAGATATATATATAATATTACCTGAAGGCGACCGGATCAAGTGTCAGACCCGTTTCTTTGTCAAGAGGTGGGATTGGTTTTTGATGTTAGGCAGCAAGTCGGCGCTGCGCACTGACATGTCTCTCATTCTGTAGCTCCCCTGATGGCCGGCACTGTTTGGAGTAGTCCTGGAAGCACACAGAGGCGCCCCCCCAGCCGAGACTAGGTTGAGGCATACGGTGGGAGAGCAGCAGATTACTGCTGGAAAGAACGACTTCAGGAGATGCTTACCGCCATTGATCTCGCCGCAGCAGTAAGTGGATGGCCTTGTAGTTGACGATGTCAGGGCATTCCTAATGCACCACCTGGTTACTTAACTAAAGTTTGCCATGAGGGACCGCCTACATGCCCTGTTGGTGGGATCTTGGATATTAACATCACATAATCAGGACTTTTAATTCAATTTGTGAATAGAGAAGATGCTTTCAGCCCTTTATGATTGGATGAGAGAGCTCCAAAAGTATTACAGCTAGCAGTTATTCAAAGCCCCGTGTAAAATGAACGGGTGAACACAATTCTGGCAATGAAGAAGGCATTCACCAAAACCTGTCTGCCAGGTGTTTTCTTCCCTGGGGTGATGCAAGAAATCTTCTAAGTGGTGAATAAATATTACCTGAAGGTGACCTGAGCAAGTGTCAGACCTGTTTCTTTGTCGAGAGTGGGGATTGGTTTTGGAAATATATATATATTGACAACCTTTTTATTTTTTGGAAAGGTCTAAAAATAGAAGCTGAATTCTACATCAGACATTCGAATAACAACACTGTTAATTAGCATTTTAGTGGCAACATCAGTGACACAGATATAGACTTTTTAGACCTTAAAGTCTTTATCAAGGAAGGCAAAATTTGTATCTCAATATTCCATAAAATCACAACAGGGAATTCTATCCTGGAAGCCAATAGCTGTCATCCAAAACCTCTTAAGAATAGTATTCCGTACGTGGAACTACTACGTCTTAAGAGAAACTGTACACTAGAAAAGGACTTTGAAGTGGCAGCTCAAGAGTTAATACTGAGATTTAAAGTGAGGGGATACTCGGATTAGACTTTAAAACAAACCTATGATAAGGTTGAAAGGATTCCGAGATCAAATCTATTAAAAGATAAGAGTAGATCAATCAGTAATGATGATAATACCCCCGCTTTAGCACAACATTTTCAAGAGACTGGAGAAAAATCCAACAAACAATATCTCGTAATTGGCATATTTTAAAAGCAGATGGAATAATTGGGAGTGAGACATCAAGTTACCCGAAAATTACATACAAAAGAAACTGATCATTAAGACACCTTCTATTGCACAGCCACTTTGATTCAGTTCCTAGGACACCACGATTAGGCAATTTGACTGGATTTTTTCCATGTCAACACTGTAAAGCATGCAGAACAAGTATTAAGATCACTACCTATGAAATACCAGGTACATCTATCAGTAGGAAAATCAATAAATTCCTGACATGCACTACTCCATATTGTGTGTATTGCCTAGAGTGTCCATGCAAACTTAATTACATCGGCAGCACGATACACCCGGTAAAAAGAGAATACTCAAATATGCAGGAGCCATTCAGCACAATGACCCAAACTACCCCGTTGCGAGGCACTTCTCTAAGGAACATAAAAGTGATCGCAATCTCTTACGGTTCTTCTGTCTAGATCAGGTCCCCATGAAAGATCGGGGAGGAGACAGGGAAATTCAACTGCGAAGATTGGAATCAACATTTATTATAGATCTCCACACCAGAACCCCGTTAGACCTCAACACAGAAGAAGAATTAGTTATACCTTTAGCAAATAAGGGAATACACCTTTACCCCCTCCTCTTAATGATTTAGAGCACTACTTGTTACACTTCAGCCCATTTAGCATTTGCACGCTTGATACACATTCTGTAGATTTGAAATATTGTTTGCAATAGGATGAATTGCATATTTGTATATAAGTGATATTTAATTTTAGGAAACTGAATAAGTATATAAACAATGGATTTGATATTTATGTTGATTGGTGATAGTAATCTTCAATGAATGTGTATCCAAGCATAATCATTTTTGATTAAATTATCTACACGAATGCCCCTTCAAGGCTTAATGTTTGTTGAAGCAAGACGGTCAATGTTTCTTAGTTAAAAGATATGTAGACAAAGTACACTCTAAGATGGCCGCTCTGAAAGCAAATGAACTTGAGTACATCTTTCATGTCGATGAAGCAAAAGGAAATGACGTAATCTCATGAATTGTTTTGAAACTTTATTTAAAAGTCAAGTAATACACTGTGCAGTAACAGTTGGAAGAAGGTGTGATGCCGAAACGCGTCCTGTCGGCTGTTTGAATACAAGAATAAATTTGTATTTGCTTGAATCACGGAGTGCGGTCAATTCTTATGCCTAATCGAAGAAAGTTGAGTGATATATATATATATAAAATCCACAATCCTGAAACAATCAATATCTCGATCATCCCCATAGGCACAGAACACAAACGTAGAGAATTTCAAAATCTTCTTTATTTAGTGCAGTTTTAAAGTGCAAAGTGCGATGTCATATTGCAGCAAATGCCCAGCCTGATGTGTATTGACTGCCCCACGACAGTCTTGATCACATCAATATATAAATATATTACCTACTGGCGATAGCCAGTAGGTATATATAGTTAGGATTGGCTACCATAGGAAATCCCCAACATTCTATTGGGAATAACTTTGGCCCTGGTTGATGAATCTTCGCAAATTTCTCAAAGAAGATGGCTCGCTCCGCTCCGCTCCTTCCCTGAAAATTTGGGGGGGATTCGTCAAGTGGGGGCTGAGAAAAAAGGGGGGTCCCAAAACGTGTTTTCCCCATGTTAATTTCCATAGGACCTTTAGACTCGGCTACAGCCCGAACGGCTGAACGGAATTATTTGAAATCTGGTAAAATGGAAGAGACTGGTTCGCAGATTACGCTTTTCTTTAAATGGTGTAAATCCGTCCAGTATTTGCTGAGAAAATTGCATTTAAATCCAATTATATATCTATAAGCGCGCACACGTGCGCGCACTGTCCCCGCCTGCCTGCCTGAAATTGGGCGACCCGGAAGTGCTGCGTGGCCGGCTGGAAATGTCCGCCCCCACCGCAAGGGGGAAGAAGGATGATGGCGGCTGACTCTGCAGGGCTCCCGTGATGGGAGGGAGCCCTCCCATTCGCAAGAGAAGCGGCTAAGTGCCCACCTCGTTTTTGTCTCCGCCTGCCTGTCTAAAACCGGGCCGCCGCGCTGCCCGCGGCGACCCGGAAGTGCTGGGGCTGGCCAGCCAATCCCAGCGCGGCTGGCCAGGAATACCTGCCCCCCGCCGCGAGGGGAGAAGAAAGAAGACGGCGGCCTGGTTGATTGTGCAGGAGGCTGTCCGTGGGGTGGTGGGCACCTAGGCACCCGCTATGTCATGCCATTACACCGTACGTCTGCCGAGAGAGGTCCAGCCAGGTGAGCTTTGGTCTATAGCACAGAGCGAGCCAGCAGCGGCGAAGTCCGAGCACTTCCTGGCACAGCAGCAGATGTCACTGACCATGTCATGAATGATGTAATATGTGACATCATCAGCAGTGGATTGCGGGTGCGCGATATATAGTTATTGCAACTAACTATATATGGAATTTCATTGGGTTTTATGTCAATAAAATGTCCAGCTAACTATATAGGAGGAATTTCAATGGTTTTTTATATGTTAATTCCTAACTATATAATGCCTAAAACCTATGGTTTTTTTAGTGAATATATATATATATATATATAATAATTTATGGAGTTCATCAGTAGGTCGTTTGTGCAATCTTCACGACATTTTCCCCAAAGAAGTTTCAAGGTAGGCTCTGGGTGTCATGGAAAGTTAGGGGATGATCCGTGCAGTAGGAACCTAGAATTTGCGGTGTGAAATAAGTTTGTAATGGTAATTCCCATGGAACCTTTAGCTTCACCTATAGCCCGAACCGCTGAACGGAATTACACCGAATTTGGCAGGGAGGTGAATGTTGGTTAAAGGAAGTACCTTTTGCCTATTTGGTGTAAATCCATTCAGTAATTTTCTAGATATATAAGCCGCAAAATATAGTGATATCTCTGGGTGCGGATATTTCGCTGTGGTTTCACGATTACTCATGAATGTACATGCTCACGGGAATGCTGTGATTGGCTGAACACAACCTGGACAGAAAGTTGTGGCTGCCGTTTAAGCTATGAAGAAAGGTTCCCAAGGCTGAAAATGTGTGTGAAAGCCCCATGGTTGAGAAATGGAGGTGTTATTGAAACAAGCTATGTGTTCAAAATTTATTTTTCTAATCACGCGCGTTATTCACGATGACTCCATGACTGCCAGTGTGACCCCCCGTGCATCATTGCAGGGAAATCGTGACTATCAAACTAGTTGCAAATATTGGTGGAAATATAACAAAAGTATATCAGTGAATCATTAAAACGCAGTGTTATAGTGATATATTATTTATATGGTGAGTTATCTACTGTGATGGTTAGAATGAATTATTTAGTTATAATTTTTTTATGTGGTGGTGGCTATTGATATCCTGCTTTTGCTTTCCACTTTCGTGAAATGACCGTGCGGAGCGCGATGACCAACATTATTGCGATCTCTAGCCTCACTGCAAAAACAGAAAATAGGTTTTAGAGATGGTATGAAGTGTACAGTAATAAACCATATGTGTGCAAAATATTGTATACATATATGTGTTTTCACTTTATGGTAAAGGCGCGACCGTAGCAGTTAAGGGCAACATGGAGACGTTCTGAATAACCGGGAAAATTGAAAACAGGTCTCAAAGATGGTTTTTAAAGAAACTTAGTGCAAAATATGAGTTTAAAGATGCTTTGAAAAAAGTATTATAGAGTAATACTTGTAGTGCAATTTTCACAATGGATTTTTTTACATATTATTTTGGATGTGTTGGTGATCATTGAATGTCTGCTTTTGTTTTTCGTTTTTGCGCCCAGTCAGTGGGAATCACAACGTTTTTGCGAAAAGCCCCAGAAACTAAAGGACAAAAAAAACTTTTAGAAAAAACCTTTTCGGGTGCTAGGGTTGCTATGAATAGAGCCTTTGTGTGCCTTGTATGTATATGGCTACTACACATAAGACCGAATGAAGAGTTTCTTGTTACTTAGAAAGACCCTGTTGCCTTCATCTGTAAAGTGTACTCCATCATTTCTACAAATTTCATGTATGTCAAAACGCAGATTGTTGTTATAGATACAGCCCAGGGATGGTCTCTGGGAAATGCAGAACCAGTTTTATTACCATGTTTCCTGGCTTTGTCAATCTGTGGACAGAATTGATTTGATCAATTCTATTTCTGGCTTTGGCATATATTAGAGGGTGCACAGACAAAATATCGACTCCAAAATATTGACTGGACATAATATCGAGTTTTAAATATAGACTGGACAAAATATCGACTGGACATAATATCGACTACAAAAATATCGTTTTTCAGGTAAGTGAAGTAATATCGACTGTATAAAATATAGATAGCAAAAATATCGAATTTTTAATAATATATAATATTTTATAGTGTATTTTTACGTAATATTATGTGTGAAAAGTGTGTATTAATGTTATAAAATATTTTATTAAATGAATGTTGTTTTTTTAATAATTGCGTAATGTAATTCTGTAGCGGGTTGTGGGTTTATAGGGGAATAGGGTGGGAAGTAATTTAATAATAATTAATTAATTATTATAGGTTTGTAAATATTTATAATTATTAATTAATTGATAATTAATTAATAATAATTAGTTAATTAATTAATATATTTTTGTACATATTTTGTATTAGTAATTAATTGGTAATTAATTAATTGTAATTAGTTAATTACATTAATCAGAGTACATTTTAATATATATAATTTTGTGTTATTGTTAAGTAATTAATTGGTAAAAAATAATATTAATTATTAAAATAATTACAGCTAATGTGCTAATATATTTACTTTATTGTTATTGTTAATTAATAATTATTTGGTAATTAAATAATATTGATAAATTTTGGGTAAAGGAGTATTTTTAGGGTTTAGGGTCAGTTTTCAGTTTTTGGGTAAAGGGGCATTTTTAGGGTTCAGGGTCAGTTTTTAGTTTTTGGGTAAAGGGGCATTTTTAGGGTTCAGGGTCAGTTTTCAGTTTTTGGGTAAAGGGGCATTTTTAGGGTTCAGGGTCAGTTTTTAGTTTTTGGGTAAAGGGGCATTTTTAGGGTTCAGGGTCAGTTTTTAGTTTTTGGGTAAAGGGGCATTTTTAGGGCTCAGGGTCAGTTTTCAGGTTTTGGGTAAAGGGGCATTTTTAGGGTTCAGGGTCAGTTTTTAGTTTTTGGGTAAAGGGGCATTTTTAGGGTTCAGGGTCAGTTTTCAGTTTTCGGGTAAAGGGGCATTTTTAGGGTTCAAGGTCAGTTTTCAGTTTTTGGGTAAAGGGGCATTTTTAGGGTTCAGGGTCAGTTTTCAGTTTTTGGGTAAAGGGGCATTTTTAGGGTTCAGGGTCAGTTTTTAGTTTTTGGGTAAAGGGGTATTTTTAGGGTTCAGGGTCAGTTTTGGGTTTTTGGGTAAAGGGGTATATTTTAGGGTTCAGGGTCAACAAATAAGATTGTAAATTTTTTTTTATTATTTTCATTTATTATTTAATTATTATAATTTAATTTAAGTATTTTTAAGTATATTTTAGTAATTAAAATTTAATATTAATTTAATTTAACACTGTTTTTAATAAAGTCGATATTTTTTACATCTATATTATTGTTAACGATATTTTGTACTCGATATTTTTGTACTTACCTGTTTGTAGATACAAACTCGATATTTTGACTGTCGATATTTTGTCCACGATATTTTGGCAAGTCGATATTTTGTCCCTCGATTTTATTTCAGTGATCCATATTAGAGTACACCAACACAGTCTGAGCAAAAAATGACATCAGTTCTGCAAAGTTTTCTTTCATTAGGATTTTCAGCCCTACCCCCGTCAATGTGCCTAGGTCATTACCACCACAGTGCACAATCATGAGGTGAGGAGCTTGGAAATGAACCATGTATTTAAGCAAAACCAGCAACTGACTTTGACTTTGATAAAACTTTATTCGGATATAAAATATCCATAAAAGCACAAAGTTTAAGAAATAAAATATACAGTTAAAAACATTTTTAAAACATTTCACAGCATGTGCACTAATACCCATAGTATATAATAGATACAACAAGTGGACAGACAGTTAGAGTAAAAATTATACAGGAGAGCCAGTTTATGTACTATTACAGCAAGGTTCATTTAGACTAGCAGCAGAGTTTACAAATAGCAGCATATTTTAGAAAAGTGCATTAAGTATAATAACAATGTTCATATAATGTACATCAATTAAATGCAATCTTCTAGCTACATAGGGGGCTAGTGCTAACCAGCCACGGGTTCAAGAAATTATTAAAAAGAAAAAGAAACGTAGAAAACTCAAGTCCAATACAACACAAAAGACCACTAACAGACTATCCAGTCACATCTATTATTACCCCCATTGCTGGCAGTCCAACTAGAGAACACCGGGAACTGGAGCAACCTGAAGACAACATCCCTCCACTACTTCTGGGTCCTATAGAAGATAACCCAGGCCCACGTGACTACACCACTACAATTAACACACTATCCGATGTTTTACTAGAATCAGATCAACCTTCGCAAACCGGAGACACAATTCAACCACAGCTCCAGAGACCGCCAGAAGACTATCCAACCTCATACGTCTCAACCACCGCACCCAGCATTCCAACTAGAGATCTCAGGGAACCAGAACACCCCACACAACTAGAAAACACAATCAGAATAGAAATACTGTTGAAATGGAATAACACAGAGAGAAAACAAAATGCCCGTAGCAACAGAGAGCCTACTCTGAGAGATGATGCAACCTTAGACAGCTTACTTAAAGAATCAGACCACCTACCGCTTCAAAAAGACATCGGCGAAGCAGGAGACCCAACAACATTTGAGAACATTAATGAGAGAAAGGAAATGCATACACATCACGAGTACAAGGATACAGATAATCACCACTTGGAAGAAATGAAGCCGCACATCAGTGCCGGAACATCTTATAGGAACAAATTACAAAACGAAAAGCTAGAAATAGCGAACCCGGAAAGAACCGCCCATTCTATACCACTAAAATTGTCTACACTAAGCTCTCCTACAGCGTTAGACTCTTCAATCAATACCTCAGGAACACAAAACAAAGATAGAGACTTAAACAAGCCAAACAATAGTAATATAATCAACCGTCACACGGGCAAACAGAACAAGACCCAGATGAAAAACGCTAAACTTAAATTGGGGAACAAAAGACGCGAACCTCTAAATGGGCAGAGGACCATTCCCAAGACGTCACCCGGGTTCATGAGAAGAAAGATCACAGAGATCCAAACACAAATGAACAATATCACACGGGATTTCCGAACCGCCCTCATAGGAATAGAAAGTCTTCGAGACATCACAGGAAACACCCACACAGAAATCGAACACATCCAAAAACTATTACATACTTCTCAAGGTAAGGGCAAAAAGATGCCTATGCCAATTTCAGGAAGACAAAACAGACCAAATAGGATCCAGAACTTCCTAACCGAAGAAGAGACTCAAGCCTTAGTATGCGAATATGAGTCTAAGGAAAACAATAGAGGGGAGGAAATCAAAAGAGTGCCGATAGATGCCAATAGAATGCCAAAACGGAACAGAAAGAAACCTAATCATAACAACCTGCAAAAATTTCATCTGATCACCGAACCGCACAATATCAACTCATGTACAACAGAAAAATCCCTCAAATGCCTACTGCTGAACTGTCGATCCGCAGCTAAACATGCATCTGACATAGCTGACATCATTATTAACTAGGAGATAGACATAACAATCCCCACGGAAACATGGCTATCTGAATCGTCGTCCCCAATCTTGGACCTTCTGGTACCCCCCCGCTACAACATTGTGAGACTTGACAGGCAAAAGAAGATAGGAGGTGGTATAGCCTGCATACACAGATCGGACATAGAAGTTAGCCAAATTCAAGCCGACCCTTTAGAGAATTGCGAGTACCTAGGTCTCAATATAAGATCAGCTAACAAACTAAATCGCATTCTACATGCACTGTACCACCCACCGGGAAACAACAACAATGTGACATTCATCGAGCAGCTAATGGAGATAATCACGGCATACAATAACACAGACGCAAACAACATATTTTTAGGTGATTTTAATCTACACTGGAACAACAACAATGACAAACAGGTCAACATCCTGAAAGACTTCTTAACCGATCTAAATCTATCCCAGGCATGCCTACTGTGAGAAGTTGGCCTGATATATAGTGCTCACTATTCTAGTGATCACTTTGTATTATACCAAACGACCCTTATTGATGATTGGTTGTAAGTCAACCTTATAGACCAGCTATCCTAGTAGCATGGACAAGAGCAGTCTTTAGGCTAAACTCTAGAGGGCGTGTTAAGCCAGCTGTTATACCATCACATATACCCCTTGAACACCAAAAGAAAGGACACCACGCAAGTTGTTATGAAAATAAAAGGATATTTATTTATAACAAGTCTACCCTGAACTCTTTATGAGTTAGGGAGCTAAGCACACAACAAAACTCTTAAGAAAATACTTTAAGTTGCACAATTTACACAAATGCCCGAGGGGCACGAAAAACCATATACTACAAAAGTGGAATGTGAAATACTAGCAGGTAAGTAACAAGATCCAGAGGCTTCAGGATCGCTAGGACTACACTACTGAACCTTCAGGTTAGGAGCAGGAGGCCTAGGGAGATCGGGTGCAGAGTGTGCACTCTCACGCGGGACAAAGTCTATGGATGCTAGATTTCGTAAAGTTACTGTTCTCGGACGAATCCGACTAGATAGGCTGAAAACGAAAAAGGATCTGGACACTTAGATAGTGAACCTATGTTGGAGCACCAAAATGCTCAGGTTACCTAGCCCAGGGGCTGCGGCTGCATAGGGTTCAAAAGACGTCGGGAATCCTCGTTACAGTCTATGGAGCCTGAAAGAAGAAGTTGCTGGCAGGCGACCAGTGATGAAGTTCGATGGGATCCAAGCCTGGATCGGTGATGGAGACGACCTGAAAGCAGAGGGGACTCAGTTCTTAATCACTAGCCAGTGATTAGGTGGGCACCAGGATGGCACCGGATGAAGTCACCTCGACCAGGTGAGTGGGCGACGCTGGGCTCTGCAGTCTCTCGGACCAGGAGGCGTTGTCGGCGACCAGGATGGAGGTGCGAGCTGTCCCACGAAGGTGTTTGCTGTCGGCGATGCTGGACCCAGGATTGGGGCAACAAACCTTGGCAAAGGCAAGCCCACTTGGTGGACTCAAAATGGCGTCTGGAGTGGACCAGGAGGGTCTGGGGTGCTCCTCTGTTGAAGGGGAGCTAGGGCCAGTCTGGAGCAACCAGACCAGCGATGGAAGGGTCGTGGTTCATCGTCAGGAGGGCTACAAGCCAGCAGGCAAGTGGCCGGACAACGCGGTGAGCAGCAAAGAGCAGAAGGGCCCCCCGCAGATCTCCTGGATGCTGGGAGGCTGGACTTTGGTGCTGGAGCTGCTCAGGGGTAGGGCTTCTCAAACCCCAAAGCACTCACTCGAGGATCCCTCGGCGGTCGTGCTGGATAAGCGTTGTGCAGGTCTTGAAGATGGCCGGTCCCTCGGGTCTCGTCACACCCACGAATCTCAGCTGGGCTGATGATGTAGGTAGAGGTCAGAGATGGCAGGGAATTCGGGTCTTGTCGAGCTGGGCAGTCTTGATCCGGAGGATGGACTTGCAGCAAACCGCATGCGCTTAGATGGTGCCCGCTGGTGCAGGGTGGCTACTCCTTAGCCACAAGGGAGAGTCTTCAGAAAGGTTCAAGAGTTCTTTCGTGGAAAGTCGTCAAGATTCAGAATTATCTAATTTGGGAAGGGGGCCCGCTCCTACCTTTATTCTAAAAAAAGGGGCTGGCACGCGACTAGGTCCTGCCCATGGGTGGGACCAGGAGGGGGGTGGTTACCCCCTCTCCCTTGTCCGGACTTTCCCCAGCTCAGGGGCTGGTGTGCCCCTGGAACTGGTTTAGGCCGACATATGCACAGTGAGCACCGGGGTGCCACTTGCAGTCACCTTCCTCTCAGCCCTGCCTTCCTGGGATACACAAAACCCTGTCTGGGATGGTGCTAGCACTGCCCCTGACAGGAAACCCTTTGTCCAAGCTCTCCTCGCTGGAAGGACTCCCAGCAGCAGGAGGTCAGACTTGTGTCTGTGGTGGCAGCATCCATTTTGTGATGCTGAGGCTCGAGTTAACTTTAACCGGGGTTCACAGTTACATACATGTCGTGTCCCTCTAGAACGGTGGAATGCTAACCCCGTCGCCAGAATTGGCGAGGGGTTAGTATTCCAATTCGTATGACACCTTACTCGACATGTTTTTTATAAAGCGATACCAAAGTTGGCAAATAACCGCGAGGATTATAAGGCACTTAAGAGTATATGGTACGCGTTATCATGGAACAGCTATTAGGACTTGGTTCCGCAAGCTGCAAACGGGCTCAGCTCATGCCAGAGCACCATCTCACATAATTCCAAGCACTCTGCCTTCAGGATTGATAAGGCCTGCCATGAGAGTGACTGATAGGAATACATGTGTCCATTTTAGGTTTAGATATAGGGATACTATATCTAAAGCAAAGGGTGATTACACCACCTTGCCCCAGCTGTTGTGCAGCCAGTTGTGTCAGATTTAGCTGACCAGCCAGGGGTTGCATAATACATGCTGCAGCCCCTGGTAGGCCCTGGGTACACCTATGCCCTGGGTACAGGGACTGATAAGGTGGCCCAGTACCAATTGGTAAATGCACCTAAGGTACACGTGTCAATTTAGAGAGAGAACAGCTAGGCTGTGGGTCTGATTAGCAGGCCCACAGCCAGGGAAAGTCGTAAACCAGTGAAGCAAAAAGCAAAAATCTGGGGTGATCATAGGATTGCAGACCCTACTCTCCTACATGACCCCCCAAACTTTGGGACAATAAACTAACCTTGACCAGGTGAGTCTTCTTGCTCTAAGTGGAAATACCTGGAGAGCCCATCTGCATTGCCATGATCAGTGCCAGGTCTATGCTCCACTGTAAAATCCATCCCCTGTAGGGAAATGGACCACCTAAGTAGTTTGGGGTTTTCACCCTTCATCTGATTTAGCCACAAGAGGGGCTTATGGTCGGTCTGAATCTTGAAATGAGTGCCAAACAAGTATGGCCTCAGTTTCTTCAGGGCCCAAACCACAGCAAAGGCCTCCCTCTCAATAGCTGACCAGTTTTTCTCTCTGGGGGTCAGCCTTCTGCTAATAAAAGCAACGGGCTAGTCATGACCATCAAAATTCAGCTGAGATAGAACAGCTCCCACACCCAACTCAGAAGCATCTGTTTGGACAATGAATGATTTGGAGTAGTCTGGACTCTTTAGGATAGGTGCTGTGCACATGGCCTGCTTTAGGTCATCGAATGCTTTTTGACAGCTTGCTGTCCACTGAACTTTCTTTGGCATCTTTTTACTTGTCAGGTCATTAAGTGGAGTCACAATAGATCCATAATTTCTGACAAATTTCCTGTAATAACCAGTCAGGCCAAAGAAAGCTCGAACCTGAGTCTGGGTGGTTGGAGGAGCCCAGTCCTTGATGGCCTGTATCTTGCTCTCCAATGGCTGAACCTGGCCCCCACCTACAAGGTGGCCCAGGTATACAACCTGTGTCTGCCCTATCTGGCACTTTGTGGCCTTGATAGTGAGACCTGCCTTCTGCAGAGCCTCTAACACTTTCCTCAGGTGGACCAGGTGATCCTCCCAGGTGGAGCTAAAGACAGCTATATCATCAAGATATGCTGCACAGAAGTCATCCAACCCAGTGAGAACTTGATTCACCAACCTTTGGAAGGTGGCAGGTGCATTTTTCAAACCAAAGGGCATTACCACAAATTGATAATGCCCACCAGGGGTAGAAAATGCTGTCTTGGGCTTGGCCTCCTCAGCTAACCTGATTTGCCAATACCCAGCTGTCAGGTCAAATGTACTTAAGTAGTTGGCAGAAGCCAATCTGTCTATAAGTTCATCTGCTCTTGGTATTGGGTGGGCATCAGTCTTAGTGACTGCATTAAGGCCTCTGTAGTCTACGCAAAACCTCATCTCTTTCTTACCACCCTGGGTGTGAGGCTTTGGCACTAGAACTACTGGAGTAGCCCAAGGGCTACCTGAGGGCTCAATGACTCCCAGCTCCAACATTTTCTGCACTTCTGTCTTAATGCAGTCTCTGACATGATCAGGCTGTCTGTAGATTGTACTCTTAACTGGCAGACTGTCCCCAGTGTCAACCTCATGGGTACACCAATTGGTTTGACTGGGTGTCAGAAAGAACATATGTCTAAAGGATTGAAGAACTTGTTTGCAATCCTTTTGCTGATGTTCAGAGAGGCTGCCACAAAAGACAACACCATCTACTGACCCATCATCAGGGTTCTGAGTGAGCAGGTCTGGGAGAGGGTCACTCTCCTCCTCCTGTCCCTCATCTGTGGCCATGAGCAAGCTCATGTCCTTCCTGTCGACATATGCTTTGAGCCTGTTTACATGGAGCACCCTGGGAGTTCCAAGGTCGACCAGGTAGGTGACCTCTCCCTTTTGCTCAATGATTGTGTGGGGCCCAGACCATTTGTCTTTGAGTGCTGCTGGGGCCACTGGCTCCAGCACCCACACCTTCTGTCCAGGCTTGTACACAGTCAGGACAGCCTTTTGGTCATGCCAAGTTTTTTGGAGTTCTTGGCTTGCCTCAAGGTTTTTAGATGCCTTTTCCATGTACTCAGCCATCCTGGAGCGGAGACCAAGTACATAGTCCACAATGTTGGTTGCAGGCTTTTTGAGAGGTCTCTCCCATCCTTCCTTTACCAAACAAAGGGGTCCTCTTACAGGATGCCCAAACAGAAGTTCAAAAGGGCTGTAGCCAACCCCCTTCTGTGGGGCCTCTCTGTAAGCAAACAAGAGGCAGGGTATCAGGACATCCCATCTACGCCTGAGCTTTTCAGGTAGTCTATGAATCATCCCTTTGAGGGTCCAGTTGAACCTTTCAACAAGCCCATTGCACTGTGGATGATAGGGTGTGGTGAACTTGTAGTTGACACCACATTCCTTCCACATTGCAGTCAGATATCCTGACATGAAGTTTGCACCTTTGTCAGAGACAACCTCCTTAGGAAAGCCCACTCTGGAGAACACTCCAACTAGGGCTCTTGCCACAACAGGTGCTGTAGTGGTCCTAAGGGGAATAGCTTCAGGATACCTGGTGGCATGGTCCACCACCACCAGTATAAACTTGTGCCCTGATGCTGTCTGGGGTTCCATTGGACCAACAATGTCAATCCCCACTCTTTCAAAGGGTACCCCCACCACAGGTGGTTTTATAAGGGGGGCCTTTGTTGTGCCACCTGACTTACCACTGGCTTGGCAAGTGACACAGGAGCGACAAAACTCCCTGGTATCTTCATTCATGTGAGGCCAGTGAAAGTGTGAGACAAGTCTGTCCCAAGTCTTATTCTGGCCTAGGTGTCCTGTAAGGGGAATCTCATGGGCCAAGGTAAGAGGGAAACCTCTCTGAGACAAGGGGATGACCAGCCTCCTGGTTGCACCAGGTTTGGAGTCTCTTGACTCAGAGTACAGGAGTCCATCATCCCAGTATACCCTGTGGGCACCTGTGGCATTCCCTGCAGCCTCAGCAGCAGCCTGCTGTCTGAGGGGTTCAAGTGAAGGGCAGTCTAACTGTGCCTTCCCCAGGTCTTCCCTGGAGGGTCCCCCTGAGCCCAGAAACTCACCCTGGTCAGGTTCAAGTTCTTTAGGCTCAGTTTCCCTCAGTTCTTTGAGGTCAGCCTCCTCTGAGACTTGATCCACAACCTGGGGCAAGGGGGAAGGCGATGCCTTAACCCTACTGCTCCTCCTCTTGGAAGGTGTCTGGTCCATTGTTCAAGGATCCAGCACCTGTTCAGTGGGGCATCTTTTGGCCTGTGACCTAGTCACAGCAAGGACATGTGCTGGCAAGCCTAACATTTCCATGTGAGTCCTCTGCTCCACTTCTGACCATAGTGATGTTTCCAAATCATTGCGCAACAAACATTCAACTGGGAGGTCTGAACTAACCACAACTTTATTTTGGCCACTTACCCCTCCCAGGAGAAATCAACAATTGCCATACTATGGTGGGTAGTGACATTGCTGGCATTGGTCACTAGGTAGTCTGTACCTAGCATGATCTGTCCAGGGTCCACAAAGTTAGGTGTCACCATTGTGACACTGGCACAAGTGTCCCTGTAGGCCTGAGCCATTTTTAAATTAATAAAAGGTGTCTGCCTGTATTTGCCCAAAGTATTGGGACTTGCATCAGGGGATATATCCACATCCCCTGTACAGACATGAACAGCCTGAGTGAGTGTGCCAACTAGGTTGTCATACCCCTCAGATCCCAAGGTTAACCCAACTAATCCCTTTGGAGGTGCACTACCACTACTGACTGTACTAGGGGGTGCAGGTGCCTTAGGGGCTGTAGTGGTAGGAGTTTGCCCTCCTTTCTTGGTGCACTCAACTAAACCAGTGAGTTTTACTTTTACAGTACTGGCACCACCTTTTTGACTGGCCTTCTCGAGTCTTCTTTTTCTGATGTGAAGCCTGACCCACATCCTCTTTGGTTTGTTGGGGACCTGTCGAAGACTTCTGGTCATTTTGTTCACTCTTATTACTACCCATTTGGTCTGCTTTCTTCTGACCACCCTGGTTCTGAGCCTGGTTCTGCTTGACCCTTGTTCTGACCCATCTGTCTGCCTTATTTCCCAATTCTTGGGGAGAGGTCAGATCTGAGTCAACAAGGTGCTGATGCAACAACTGGTTCTGACAGTTATTTAAAATCTGTTCTCTCATGATCAGATTGTACAACCCTGTGTAATCAGTAACCTTACTACCCAGCAACCAGCCTTCCAAAGTCTTAGTGGCACAATACACAAATTCAGACCAATCCTGAGACTGAATTTTCTGGGTGTCTCTGAACAGCAACCTGTACTGCTCAGTTGTTAAGCCAAACCCATCAATCAGTGTATTCTTCAGGACTTGGTAATTGTTAGCATCCTCAGCTCTAGTAGTGAGGAGCTTAGCTCTACCATTGCCTTCAAAGAAGAGCCACAAGATAGCTGCCCACTGACTCTGGGGGATGCACTGGACAGTGCAGGCCCTCTCCAAAGCAGTCATCCATTTGTGGATGTCATCCCCTTGTTTAAAGGGGGGCACTATCTTACTCAGGTGTCTAGTGTCTAAACTCCTGTCCTTTTCTCTAGGTAAAATGCTGCCACCAGTGGGGTCTGCTCCACTCAATTTCTGCTCTCTAGAAAAGGCAAGACTCTCTTTGACTAGGGCAAGTTCTTCCCTTTCAATCCTCAGATTGACTTCCCTCATCTTAGCTTCATGCTCTCTTCTCTGAGGGGATGTCATCCCTCTGTGAGAAGAGGTCTGAGAGCTATTGGTTCGAATGGATCTGTTAGAGCCTCTGGATAGAGACCTAACTCGTCCACTCCCAATGTTAAGCCTGCCTGAGAGTGGGCCTGGGGGTCCCCCAAGTCCATTTTCATGCCTGATTAAGTTGGTCCTGGTGAGTCTACTGACTTCTACCTGACCCTTGTCTGCCTCATCCCCTGACAACTCCTGATCCTCTTCCTCACCTTCACTAACTGCTTCATTGAGGTTGAGGTCGGGGTCCCCAAGGGTTCCCTCTAAGGGGGGCATGCTCCCATCTGGATTAGAAGGGCCTGTGTTAGAAGCCCTCCGTGCATCATAAGTCTCTAAGAGACCTATCAGAAATGGGATGGTAGGGTTAGAACCCTGTTTTAGCTTCCTGGAGGTACACACTTGTCTCATCCCCTGGAAGCTAAGAGCTGCATATCTTGATATGACCTGTTGAGGGTCAACTGACACAAGGGGGGCCTCTGAGTTCCCTCCTTTGTCTGACATGCTTTTCTAGTGAGGTGTAAGTGGTGCACTTACCTACACTATTTGTTTGCCTACTGATCCCTTGCTAAGAGTTGTAGTCAGGGTGTGCTAAGCCCTGTTAAACTACAACAGCTGGTTCAGTAGAACTCAGAGTATTCTAAGCTAAGTTATATGTATCTTGGTACTTATGTGATCTTTAAAATGATATTCTTAGGATATGTGTGGTAAAACAACAGCAAGCTCAAATCCCAACCGCTGCTCACCAATGTGAGAAGTTGGCCTGATATATAGTGCTCACTATTCTAGTGATCACCTTGTATCATACCAAACGACCCTTATTGATGATTGGTTGTAAGTCAACCTTATAGACCAGCTATCCTAGTAGCATGGACAAGAGCAGTCTTTAGGCTAAACTCTAGAGGGCGTGTTAAGCCAGCTGTTATACCATCACATATACCCCTTGAACACCAAGTGAAAGGACACCACACAAGTTGAAAATAAAAGGATATTTATTTATAACAAGTCTACCCTGAACTCTTTATGAGTCAGGGAGCTAAGCACACAACAAAACTCTTAAGAAAATACTTTAAGTTGAACAATTTACACAAATGCCCGAGGGGCACGAAAAACCATATACTACAAAAGTGGAATGCGAAATAATAGCAGGTAAGTAACAAGATCCAGAGGCTTCAGGATCGCTAGGACTACACTACTGAACCTTCAGGTTAGGAGCAGGAGGCCTAGGGAGATCGGGTGCAGAGTGTGCACTCTCACGCGGGATGCGGGACAAAGTCTATGGATGCTAGATTTCGTAAAGTTACTGTTATCGGACGAATCCGACTAGATAGGCTGAAAACGAAAAAGTATCTGGACACTTAGATAGTGAACCTATGTTGGAGCACCGAAATGCTCAGGTTACCTAGCCCAAGGGCTGCGGCTGCATAGGGTTCAAAAGACGTTGTGAATCCTCGTTACAGTCTATGGAGCCTGAAAGAAGAAGTTGCTGGCAGGCGACCAGTGATGAAGTTCGATGGGATCCAAGCCTGGATCGGTGATGGAGACAACCTGAAAGCAGAGGGGACTCAGTTCTTAATCACTAGCCAGTGATTAGGTGGGCACAAGGATGGCACCGGATAAAGTCACCTCGACCAGGTGAGTGGGCGACCCTGGGCTCGCAAGTCTCTCGGACCAGGAGGCGTTGTCGGTGACCTGGATGGAGGTGCGAGCTGTCCCACGAAGGTGTTTGCTGTCGGCGATGCTGGACCCAGGATTGGGGCAACAAACCTTGGCAAAGGCAAGCCCTCGCGGTGGACTCAAAATGGCGTCTGGAGTAGACTAGGAGGGTCCGGGGTGCTGCTCTTTTGAAGGGGAGCTAGGGCCAGTCTGGAGCAACCAGACCAGCAATGGAAGTGTTGTGGTTCGCTACAAGCCAGCAGTCAAGTGGCCGGACAACGCGGTGAGCAGCAAAGAGCAGAAGGGCCCCACGCAGACCTCGTGGATGCTGGGAGGCTGGACTTTGGTGCTGGAGCTGCTCAGGGTTGGGGCTTCTCAAACCCCAAAGCACTCACTTGAGGATCCCTCGGCGGTCGTGCTGGATAAGCGTCGTGCAGGTCTTGAAGATGGCCGGTCTGAGGTTCCGTGAGGTTCCGTGACGGTTCCGTGACGACTTGAACCCGTGTTTTCAAGTTCGTCGGAAATACATAATATTGGTATCAGTGAACCGCAAATGATCCATTTAGTATATCCTAGTGTTTTCGCTACGCTACGAGCAAGAGCACTCCTTCCATTGACATATTTCTGATATACCCACGGCATCCATCTTAGATCATGGCCGCCATTTTGTGTTTCCTTGCCCTCACATATGCAATAGCCTCTGATCACTTCATTCACTCCACTTTGATTAAGGACACGTAGCCTTAGCCGGAGATTCACCTCTTTCATGACACGTGCACCTTAAACCAGATCACGCTGTAGCTGCATGACTCGACAAAGGCTGCCTCCTCTGCCCGAGGCCAGCCCTACCAAACTGGTCTTCGTGTCCATTGTCCTGATCATGATTAGGCGGCCGAAGCCGGTAGCCTTGCTCATTTACAACCTACAAACATTTCTTATCCCGCTTTTCTATCTTCCACACCTGGCTCCGTTTCTTTCTTTCTGAATCTTTATTAGGGGGAGGTAACGAAATTTACGATGAGGCGGTCCGGCTCGTGAATGCAATATTGACAAGGGATTGTGATGAACTAGTGGGAACCCCTCTTCATAGATGTTTGGTAACAGATTTTATCGACGGTTCCTGTGTAATGCCAAATATTTATTGTTTAGGGCACAAGGGTTTTGGGAATGTACCAACATGTGAAGAATTCGCCTGAAGGCCAAAATTTAGTATATAAGGAGCAACCCTCTTTGTACAATTTGAACAGGCTCCTAGTCTCTGCCCGTGTGTAGATTCTGTGACTTCTGTGTCCCTGCAGTAATAAACCTTTGGTCTTTGACGCCACCATCGAGAAGCCCGTGTTTCTGTTCATTTGTGCACCAAGGCAGGTGGAACTCCGGGGTCTTTGGGTGTTGTACCCTGACACCTCTGGACGGAACCAAAAAGTCCAGAACTCCAATTGGCGCCCAACGTGGGGCGACGTCATTCGGTACCGGTCCAAAAGCCTGAAGAGTTCGAGAAGCTTCGTGTGAAGATTCCTGAGGGAGGCGCCCCACTTCATCGATCCCGGCATATCGCAAAAGTGGCCCGAAGTTCTCTTCCACGAGGGTTTCCCGTTCAGGACGGCTGCAGTGGGCCGTTGCCTTGACCGTCGCCCTGTCTTGGACCCGAAGTGGTGCAGTCCTTAGTACGGCGAAACGTGACGGGTTTCTCCTTGGTGACGTCTTCAGTGACTCAGTTAAGTATTTAGTGATAGCTAGCTGGTTACTTTGTGAGGATTGTTAAAATCCTTGATCGGTTCTTGGTTTGGTTTGGTTTGGTCAGATTATCACTGGTTGTTCTAGTTACGATAATCTATTTGGTTTAGTTTGGGTATCGATACATCAGTTCGTTTTGGTAGGCCTAAGTTCTTGGTTCGGGTGCACATATTTGTTCCGTGTTTGTTTTGTGTTCCTGACTGAAAATGGTAAGTCGGAAAATGTTGTCTTGTTTTAGTTGCAACAGTGACTCACGATTGGAGGACTCTTGTCTGGTTCCTCCGATTGGGACTCCCCTATATGATTTATATTGCAAGTATGGCGTGGGTCCTATATCTTATAATGAGATATGGGTCCGTTATTGTAAGAAGGATGGTGTCCTTAGTTGGCCACTGCATGGTAGTTTTGAACCAGAGATTCTCGACAACCTAGAAGCGAAATTGTTCAGGAAGAAAGCCCGGCCGGCAATGTTTGATTCTTTCCGTTACTGGCGAAAAGAATCCAAACAGAGAGAAATGAAAAGGTTGAAGAAAGAGCAGAAAGAACAAGAAGAGTTAACTCTAGAGCAAGCGACTAAACAGTTGCAGGCTAACGAGTGTGAAAAGGCCATAGATGTAGCTATTCGAGAGCATAACTTAGCGATTGACAGGTGCTATCCTGCCTTGCCATCGAAAATGGCTAAGATACTGGAGGACTCCGAAAACGATCCTCTACTATCTTATCTGTTACGGTCACCTCCACCGTATGCACAAGGTGCTACGGCTCCGCCTGTCCCGAATGTTCAATTGCCGGTTGCTGGACAACCTGGTGCTCCTGCTCCTATCCCTCAGAATCAAGTTCCTGTACTTCCTGTGGTGAATGTGAATGTTCCTACAGATCCTCCTCTTCCTACACTGCCAGCTCCTGTACCTACTGCTCCAGAAACTATTTTCCTCGATACTCCTACTGTTTCGTCATCTATTCCTACCTCTACTGCATTCTCTATGTCTGCGAGTGTGCTAACTCCACTTTCTGTTCGTCGAAGAATCACTGATTCTGTTACTAATATGCTGTCTCCTATATATAAAACTTTGATTAAGACTCCTACTACTGACTCTGTTCAGAGACGGAGTCAGCTTCCAAGTACTGAGGAACGGGGAGTTTTAGATTCCACGGCTCTCAGATGGATTTCGAAGAGTAGAAGATATAGTACGAGAGATGTGTTAGACACATTTATGCAGTGGGGGGAACCAACACAACGATACGTCTTTGATGAGATGTGCTCGTTGTTACGTGAAGAGATAGAAGAAGACGATGTCGAATCAGATTTGGAAGATTTAATTAGGGTTCAAAAGGAGTTTGCTGCTGGAATGATAGTGGGTGAGAATATAAAGGAAGCGATGGAACTCATTTTAAGTTTCAGGAATGATCCATCTCTTCGTTCACCGAGAGATTTAGAAAAAGGTAAAATGAAGCTAAATCGCCAATATCCGATGAGGGAAGTTCCTCCGATTTGGCGCGAAGCTATTCAAGCTGATGCGGTTGCTGGTATTGCGGCCGCTCCAGCACAGTTCCAACGAGTGTGGATACACATTCCATGGAAGCGAGCAGAAGTGTTAGCAGTGAAACAGGCCTTGCCAGATCCACGTAAGAATCCGGCTGGATATTACAAGGAATTAACACAGACAGTTGAGGCTTGTATAATGAACTTAACCGACATTGATATGTTGTTTGGTAACGTAGTTCCGCAACCAGTGTGGGCTAAAATTCGTAGAGAGGATCATCAGGCTGCTTTAGGTGGTGATTGGGCAGCTATCACTGCAGCAGATGGTCAACAAATAGGTGGTGCAAAACCCGAACCTCTGATTGCTAATCTGCCAGGTAGAATAATAGATCTAATGAAGACTCTGATGCCAGCATTACGTGTTAATTGGGACAAGTTGTCAGCATGTAGGCAGAAGAAAGACGAAAGTGTCTCGGACTTCTTCACGAGGTTCGAAGAGACTTTTGTGGATCATAGTGGTCAGGACATGAGTACAGAAGGAGGACAAAGATTGTTTGTCGATAAATTTGTGCATAATTTGTTACCTGAATTATGCAATAAACTGAAAGACTCAGAAAGTGCGTGGGCTGTATCTACGACAGCGCAAATACTTGCGACTGCACAGTACTACGAAAATAGGGATAAAGAGGAAAAGGAGAAATCAGAGAAGAAAACGAAAGATCTAAAAACTAAAGTTCTTTTGCAGCAGGCGTATCCGCCTCGCGCGAATCAGACTAATACGCAGCAAAACTCATACCAAAGGACAGATTATAGTACATCAAGGCCTCAATACCAGTGGAATCAGTGTGCGTACTGCAAGAAAGAGGGTCACTATAAAAATGAATGTCCGATCTTAGCGCAAAATAATGCAGCAGCAGCTCAGAGAGGTCGTGGTGGTTTTGTGCAGAATTCTAGAGGACGAGGACGAGGTGCTATGCCTCCACAAACGAATGATCGTCCCTCCAATCACTTTGATCAGCGAAATGGACAATCTGCTCAGCAAAATAGATCTCAACAATATCTTGTTGAAGACTATTGTGAAGCAGATGAGGGTTTTCAGCAAAATGGGTACTAGGACAGCCATGGACAGAGAGAGGGAGTAGTATCAGTTCCAGTGGATCAGAGTGGGCCTTATGTCGCAGTAGCAACATCAGGTGTAGTCGAACCGTTTCTGTTGGATACTGGTGCCGCAAAAAGTTCTATCATTCATGCGAAACTCCCTGGCGCACCTTTGTCTGGCTCAACAAATGTTTCCGTAGGTTTTTCAGGCGCCCCTGTGTACAACCCGATATCTGGTCCTTTGTCTATTTCTGTTGGACCATGCCAATTGAAAGCACCCCTGATTTTGACGACAGGTTGTAATGAAAACCTGCTTGGTTTAGATTTGTTAAAACGACTATATGCGACATTGTACTGTTCTCCGGAAGGAGTACAGCTTACGTTGGGTAAAAATATCACCTCTCCGATGTATTTGTCAATGGACGCACTCCCGCCGGAGCTACGTTCACTCCCTGATTCTCTTTGGGCGACTGGTCCTAACGATGTAGGTCTCCTAGAAATTCCACCGTATGTGGTAACTTTGAAAGCAAATGTGAAATTTCCAAGAATTCCTCAATACAAAATCTCGAGTGAAGGTGAGCATGCACTTTTATTGATTGTGCAAGACTTGATTAAGAAGGGTGTGGTTGAGGAAACTAGAGGAAATGTCTGTAACAGTCCTGTCTTACCGATTCTGAAACGAACTGATCCTACAAAACCTCCAGTTTATAGGTTTGTCATAGACCTTAGAGAAGTTAATAAGATTGTAATCCCACAGTTTCCTGTAGTACCAGACATTACTGCCTTGTTAACATTGATTCCTGCCACAGCTACATGGTTCTCAGTTATTGACCTAAAGAATGCCTTTTTCAGCATTCCGATAGCCGAAGAAAGTAGGGATATTTTCGGCTTCTGTTTAGGAGGTCGCAGTTTCAGATTTAAACGCGCTCCACAAGGCTATTGTGAAAGTCCATCCATTTACAGTCAGGCATTAAAAAGCCAGTTAGATTCTTTTGTCCTTCCTCCAGGTTCTGCCCTTGTACAGTACGTAGACGATCTTTTAGTGGCTGCCGATGACAAGGAAACTTGCAAAGCAGCTACAATTTCCCTATTGCATCATTTGTCTAATTTGAATCATAAGGTGTCTCCTTCCAAAATGCAATACTGCTGCCAAGAAGTGACCTACCTAGGTCACCTCTTATCAAAGGAGGGAAGGAAGTTGACCCCAGAGAGAATAAAAGCAATTACGCAGATGAGTGTTCCACGCACACAGAGAGAGGTACGTGCCTTCCTAGGTATTACCTCTTATTGTAGGCAGTGGATTCCAAATTTTTCTCTTTTAGCGAAACCATTGGTAGCTTTGACTGGGAAAAATGTTCCGAGTCCGGTGCCATGGTCTGATGAATGTCAAAAGAGTTTTACTGAATTACGAAAAGCATTGTGTTCAGCTCCTGTATTGGGTACACCTGATTACAGTAAGCCATTCACGCTCTACGTTCACGAAAGAGAAGGTTGTGCGTTGAGTGTTCTGACACAGAAATTTGGTGATAAACAACGCCCTTGTGCGTATTTTTCATCAACATTAGATCCGGTAGCTAGAGCATTGCCTAGTTGTTTGAGAGCTACAGCGGCAGCTGCAGCTTCCATTCGACAATCTGCTGGTTTGGTGATGAACAATATGCTAGTGGTCATGGTTCCTCATGCAGTGGATACACTCATGAACCGAACAAAGACTCAACACCTGACTAGTGCGAGATTATCTGGTTACGAGCTGACATTACTAGCGAGTCATATTCAGATCAAAAGATGCAATGTATTGAATCCAGCAACATTGTTGCCGACTGATCAAGAGTCGAGTGATTCTGAGCCACATGACTGCTATTTCAAAACGGAGGAAGAGACAAAAGGACGTATCGATTTGAAGGATACTCCGCTATCAGATCCGGATGGTACGCTGTATGTGGACGGGTCATGTTTTAAATTGGAGAATGGTGATGTGACTGCTGCCTACGCAGTAACGACTTTGAAGACGATTGTGGAGACTGCAAGAGTAAGTCAGAATTCTGCCCAAGCTGCAGAATTAATAGCTCTCACGAGAGCGTGTGTTTTAGCTGAGGGAAAGAGAGTGAATGTGTTTACAGATAGTCAGTACGCATTTGGCGTGGCTCATAGTTTTGGCCGGTTGTGGAGAGAAAGGGGTTTCATTACGTCCCATGGGACTAAGATCCAACATGGTCAGCTAGTTAACGACTTGTTGGAATCTCTAACCTTACCGACTGAAGTTGCGATTGTGAAGTGCAGTGCTCATAAAGCAATCACGGATGATGTTGGTCGTGGGAATGCCTTTGCTGATGAAACTGCTAAACAGACAGCTAGAGACATGATGAGTAGAATGTATGTTGCTACGTCTGCAAGATGGATTGCTGAGTCTGGAATGTGTGAGGACACTATGGAAAGTGTGAAAGAGATTCAGAAAGAAGCGACTGAGGAAGAGAAACGTGTATGGAAAGAAAGTACGGGCAAGTTGGACTCGAATGGATGTTGGATTGATTTGACAGAACAGCAGCGTTGGATGTTGCCCGATGCGTATGTGCTTGCAGTAGTGACGATGGCGCATGGAGTAGCGCATATAAGTTCTAAAGGGATATGTAAGATGTTGGCTCCGGTCTGGAAAAATGAGGGAATCAGTAAGTGTGCAGAGAGAGTGGTGAAAAATTGTATGGTGTGCTTGATGCATAATCCTGGCAAGGGAACTCCAACTCCAGCTGGTCATTTCGCTCCTCCTTCCTGCCCCTTTGAAGTGATTCAGTTAGACTTCATTCACATGGAACGCTGCAACAATTTAAAGTACGTCCTGGTGGTAGTTTGTGCTTTTTCCAGGTGGATAGAAGCATACCCACTAAAGGACAACACTGCCCTATCTACTGCCAAAATTCTTCTCAAGGAATTTTTCCCTAGGTATGGAATGCCACGGATTGTATGGTCAGATAACGGAAGTGAGTTTATAGGGAAAGTTATGCAGAGTGTGTGTGCCGGCCTAGGATTGAAACAGAAATTCCATAGTGCAAACCATCCCCAGTCTGCTGGTTTAGTCGAGGGTTATAATGGCACCCTCAAGCTTAAGATAGCCAAAATACAAGCATCCACAGGTTTAGCTTGGCCAGATGCACTTCCTTTGGCCTTGTTATCAACGAGAGCAACAGTGCATTCTAGAATAGGGCTCTCTCCATACGAGATTGTGTTTGGCCGCCCGGCAAATATCTGGGGTGTGCCGAGGCCTAAGCAATTTTGCTCCATTGAATATCCTATGTTGATAGACTACCTTTACGACTTGACTGCTAAATTGAGTCTTATTCATCAACAGGTCTTCGATGCTTTGCCAAAACCTCTGGAGAGTCCAGGGCATCAACTGAAACCCGGCGACCACGTGGTGGTCAGAAACTTCGCGAGGACAAAGAATCTTCAGCCTCGCTACATCGGCCCCTTCCAGGTCCTGCTGGCAACGAGGACAGCCGTACGTGTCGCTGGCCGAAAACACTGGATTCACGCTACTCACGTAAAGCGTGTTCCGTTGCCGCTCCCTTACGATGACTGGGTGAAGAAGGGAATTGGTGCCTCCGAATCTGAAATCACACCGAAATTTATCCCTTTCAGCGATGCCGATTTGATTACTGACACTTCAAAACCTGACTCTCCTCCTGAAAAAACTCCTTTGAACACTGAACATTTGTCTCCAGCATCAGAAGAAACTTTGTTATCTGCGAACTTAAACTCTGCAACAGCTGCTAGTGATACACTATTTTCCGATCAGACAGTACCAGCGAAGCAGAGATACAACCTTAGAAGCCATAAAAAGGACAAATAAAGCAGGCAACTGCATATTGTGATTTTTGATATATTGAACTTTTGCCTTCAGCCAGGAAGTTTGCTATTGTTTATTGTTTTTTAAATTGCCTTGCCGTCTGGGTAGCCGTAGGGTCGTGGCTGTGTGCCTAGTTTGAATTTGCAGGGATCTGACACAAGGTCGATCTTTCTGTTGGTTCTGGGAACTCCCAGGGCTGATAGAGGCATTTTCATCTACGTACACATCATCAGTGGTCGCGAGCGGATTGTAGAAGATGGAGCTTCCTGCGCTGCAACGAGAAAATGTGATTTACGTTCGCAGAAACAGACTTAATAGAATTCTTCACAGCAAATGTTTTCTGATGCAATGTGCCATTACATTTTTGATTGTTTTAGCAACGTTGGTGGGTGGAATCGTCTTTAGCATAAATTTGATTTTTGTGCCAGTTACTACAGTACCTCCCCTTGGTCCTGCTATTTCTACTGTTTCTCCTATACACTCATTTCACTCTTTTCCTGAACATGAGCAAGCCAGACGCTCAGAGTTCATCAACAACACTTTTGTACAGCTCTTGCACCAACACCAACTGGTAGTTAACACTACAGACTGCTGGGTGTGTGGCTTGATACCCCACACTATGGATAAAGGTATTCCCTATCTGGTTTTGCCTTACAGCTATAATGGATCATTTCAGGCCTTCCAAACCATCTTTGCTTATGCCCTTGAAACCTATCCTCCACGTCCACCGCGTTCCACTAAATATGACTCTGCTAACAAAGCCTTAGTCCAGGGAATTATTGACATGGTCAAGGACGTCAATAATACTCCATCCTACCCTAGAGACGAATTGCGAGTATATTTAAGTTGGAATACTTCAGAGTATCGCCTTAGTTTAGGAGAAAGCAAGCGTAAAAGCTCAACTCCAATCTGGGTCGTACCTCACCGAGGTCAGGTCTGTTTGCAAGGTAATGGGAGAAATCCGAGAGCTCAGCTAGGGAGGAGTGAGTGCGTAGAGACTTATGTGTTTCCGGCTAACTCTTCCCCTGCCTTTCTTACTGCTAGGGGTACCTATTTCATTTGTCGAGACAGAGCTTATACATGGTTGCCTGCCGACTTCTCAGGATCATGTTATATTGCTCGACTATTGCCTCCAACATACACTGCTTCATCTGATTACCACAGAACAAGAATAGCAAGAGGTGTCTTCAGCAAGGAAGATACCGCTGGTCAGGAAGCTGGAGACTTCTTCAAAGGCTTCCTTCCGTTCTGGGGACCTATGGCCAATAGTAGAAACATACGTCAGCTAACACGGGTAGTTGAATCTACTATTACCGAAACTGCTGGTGCCCTTAGCAATCTGACAGCTGAGCTTCAGGCGGATAGGCTCATGACGTTGCAGAACCGTATGGTTCTAGACGTTATACTTGCAGATCGAGGTGGGGTATGCAGAATGATCCAATCGAGCTGCTGTGTCTTTATTCCTAATAATGCTCCAACAGTCTATGAGGCGATCTCTAAGTTGCACAAGATTTCAGACTCCATACATGTAGACAAAGGAAACTGGTCCTTCATGGAGTGGTTTTGGACTCTGATATCAGCGTGGGGACGGAAGGTTCTAATGGTCATTGGTATCATCCTAGTATTCCTATTCTCATGTTGTCTGATTATCCAGTGTGGTCCTGCTCTGTGTAGTCTTTGTGCTGCGACTTGTCTCAGAAAACCACCTGCGTTTGGAGAAAAGACACGAGAAAGGATGATGATACAACAGCATGTCACTGACCTGATGAGCATAGAATTAGATTCTGACATAGACTGAGTAATTGCCTATGTAAGGGCAAAAGGAGGGTCTGAGGTTCCGTGAGGTTCCGTGACGGTTCCGTGACGACTTGAACCCGTGTTTTCAAGTTCGTCGGAAATACATAATATTGGTATCAGTGAACCGCAAATGATCCATTTAGTATATCCTAGTGTTTTCGCTACGCTACGAGCAAGAGCACTCCTTCCATTGACATATTTCTGATATACCCACGGCATCCATCTTAGATCATGGCCGCCATTTTGTGTTTCCTTGCCCTCACATATGCAATAGCCTCTGATCACTTCATTCACTCCACTTTGATTAAGGACACGTAGCCTTAGCCGGAGATTCACCTCTTTCATGACACGTGCACCTTAAACCAGATCACGCTGTAGCTGCATGACTCGACAAAGGCTGCCTCCTCTGCCCGAGGCCAGCCCTACCAAACTGGTCTTCGTGTCCATTGTCCTGATCATGATTAGGCGGCCGAAGCCGGTAGCCTTGCCCATTTACAACCTACAAACATTTCTTATCCCGCTTTTCTATCTTCCACACCTGGCTCCGTTTCTTTCTTTCTGAATCTTTATTAGGGGGAGGTAACGAAATTTACGATGAGGCGGTCCGGCTCGTGAATGCAATATTGACAAGGGATTGTGATGAACTAGTGGGAACCCCTCTTCATAGATGTTTGGTAACAGATTTTATCGACGGTTCCTGTGTAATGCCAAATATTTATTGTTTAGGGCACAAGGGTTTTGGGAATGTACCAACATGTGAAGAATTCGCCTGAAGGCCAAAATTTAGTATATAAGGAGCAACCCTCTTTGTACAATTTGAACAGGCTCCTAGTCTCTGCCCGTGTGTAGATTCTGTGACTTCTGTGTCCCTGCAGTAATAAACCTTTGGTCTTTGACGCCACCATCGAGAAGCCCGTGTTTCTGTTCATTTGTGCACCAAGGCAGGTGGAACTCCGGGGTCTTTGGGTGTTGTACCCTGACACCTCTGGACGGAACCAAAAAGTCCAGAACTCCAGGTCCCTCGGGTCTCGTCACACCCACGAATCTCAGCTGGGCTGATGATGTAGGTAGAGGTCAGAGATGGCAGGGAATCCGGGTCTCGTCGTGCTGGGCAGTCTTGATCCGGAGGATGGACTTGCAGCAAACCGCATGCGCTTAGATGGTGCCCGCTGGTGCAGTGTGGCTACTCCTTAGCCACAAGGGAGAGTCTTCAGAAAGGTTCAAGAGTTCTTTTGTGGAAAGTCGTCAAGATTCAGAATTATCTAATTTGGGAAGGGGGCCCGCTCCTACCTTTATTCTAAAAAAAAGGGCTGGCACGCGACTAGGTCCTGCCCATGGGTGGGACCAGGAGGGGGGTGGTTACACACCTCTTCCTTGTCCGGACTTTCCCCAGCTCAGGGGCTGGTGTGCCCCTGGAACTGGTTTAGGCCGGCATATGCACAGTGAGCACCGGGGTGCCACTTGCAGTCACCTTCCTCTCAGCCCTGCCTACCTGTGATACACAAAACCCTGTCTGGGATGGTGCTAGCACCGCCCCTGACAGGAAACCCTTTGTCCAAGCTCTCCTCGCTGGAAGGACTCCCAGCAGCAGGAGGTCAGACTTGTGTCTGCGGTGGCAGCATCCATTTTGTGATGCTGAGGCTCGAGTTAACTTTAACCGGGGTTCACAGTTACATACATGTCGTGTCCCTCTAGAAGGGTGGAATGCTAACTCCGTCGCCAGAATTTGCGAGGGGTTAGTATTCCAATTCGTATGACACCTTACTTGACATGTTTTGATAAAGCGATACCAAAGTTGGCAAATAACCGCGAGGATTATAAGGCACTTAAGAGTATATGGTACGCGTTATCATGGAACAGCTATTAGGGCTTGGTTCCGCAAGCTGCAAACGGGCTCAGCCCATGCCAGAGCACCATCTCACATAATTCCAAGCACTCTGCCTTCAGGATTGATAAGGCCTGCCATAGGAGTGACTGATAGGAATACATGTGTCCATTTTAGGTTTAGATATAGGGATACTATATCTAAAGCAAAGGGTGATTACACCACCTTGCCCCAGCTGTCGTGCAGCCAGTTGTGTCAGATTTAGATGGCCAGCCAGGGGTGGCATAATACATGCTGCAGCCCCTGGTAGGCCCTGGGTACACCTATGCCCTGGGTACAGGGACTGATAAGGTGGCCCAGTACCAATTGGTAAATGCACCTAAGGTACACGTGTCAATTTAGAGAGAGAACAGCTAGGCTGTGGGTCTGATTAGCAGGCCCACAGCCAGGGAAAGTCGTAAACCAGTGAAGCAAAAAGCAAAAATCTGGGGTGATCATAGGATTGCAGACCCTACTCTCCTACACCTACAACCAACACATTCCAAGGGAGCAACACTGGACTGGATAATATCTAAAAAGGAAAATATCTCGAGTCTCGCAATAGAGCCATGCGATTGGTCGGACCACTTTGCCATAACCTTCATGATACCTACATGGATGAAGACACAAACCATTCAACCAATCAAAACCAAAAGATGGATATGTGATACCAAAGACTCGAACATGGAACTTCTAACCGAAAGATGCAAGAAAGAACTAAACTTACCTCTCAACGTGCTAAATGTGGATGAGCTCATGAACCATTACACCACCTCTGTAACGAAAATTGTCAACTCCACCATGCCTCTAAAGTTGAAAAGAGTAACTGAGAAGGATAAAAACCCATGGTTCAATGGATCTTTGAACGAAGATAGACGAAAACTAAGATGTGCGGAAAGGAAATGGAGACAACACCCATCATCCCCGGTACTGAAATCCCTCAGAAGACTCAGAAAAGAGTACAACAAAAAGATCCTCAACGCAAAAAAGGACTTTATTAGAAATGAACTACAAAATGCCAAAAACAGACCACGGAAACTGTTTGAGATCATCAAACAACAATCAAATAAGCAAGCCAAATCTGCCCAAGAAGTAGTTAGAACGCAAATAAGCTGCAAAGAATTTCCCAACTTTTTCATAGACAAAGCCAACAAGCTGGACAATGAACTTAAGATGGCAGCAGACAACCCTATGGACCACACACAAGCATGCAACTTCACTACGCCAAAAGACGGGAAAAGGGAGATAAAAAACAAAGCAAATTGGGACACCTTCAAATTATTGAATCAATACGACATTGCCAAAACGTTAGCAGACATCAAACCCAACAACCACTATAATGACCCACTTCCGGCAAAATGCCTAAAAGAAATCAACCATATCGTGATCCCTATTTGGACAGAAATCGTAAACGCCTCTCTTTCCCAGGGGATCCTTCCAGAATGCCTTAAAACTGGTCAAGTAGTACCAATCATCAAAAAACCTACAGCTGACCCAACAGACCCAAACAACTATCGCCCGGTGACCAACATTCCACTACTGGCCAATGTAATAGAGAAATGTGTACAGAATCAGCTGAGCCAGCATATCGACAATTGCTCTTTATTAGATGACTGCCAATCAGGATTCAGAACAGGTCACAGTACTGAAACAGCAATCCTACACATAGTCGATGATGCACTCCAAGCCCTAGAACAAAACCGATCTTGTCTCCTCATCCTCCTCGACTTATCTTCAGCCTTTGATACAGTCCACCACGGAAAATTGCTAAACAGACTACAGGACAGGATGGGAATATCTGGCAAGGTACTGAAAGGGTTTGAGTCCTTCCTACATAATAGAAGTCAGAGATTCCTGGTTAACCAATCTCTCTCACCTGCATGTCCAAACACAATAGAAGTACCTCAAGGATCCAAACTATCTCCATCACTGTTTAATTTGTACATCGAACCCCTCACAGAAATTCTGCAAAATTCCAAAATATCTTACCACATGTATGCGCATGACTTGCAGATCTACATCAAGATCGAGAACAAGGAAGACATCATCTTAATGAACGACACCCTCAAAATGACATTAAATTGGCTAACAACCAATCATCTGAAGCTAAACGCACAAAAAACAGAATTCTTACTCATCTCTCCACAAAAGAACCAATCAGAAATGAAGGAATGGACGAAAACTATCACAGCGTTAAATTGCACGCCCACGCTAGTCGATTCGGCGAAATCACTTGGAATCATACTGGATGAGAATCTAGATATGAAAGCAAACATCAAAGCAATGGTAAAAAATGCCCGCTTTCATCTGAACTATTTAAGATAAATGAAAGCATTTTTAATGGAGACGGATCTAAAACTTGCAGTTCAATCTCTAGTTATCTCGAGGATCGAATATGGATGCACTACATTAGCAGGCTTACCAAAAATCTCCACAGCACCGCTAAAAGCTTGCCTCAACACAGCAGCAAGATTGATCTCAGGAACGAGGAAATTTGACCATATATCCCCGCACTTGAAATCCTTAAATTGGCTACCCTACGAAGCTAGAATTCAGCTAAAAATGGCATGCATTACACACAAGGCGATTCATCAAAACACACCAAAATACCTAGCTCTGAAAATTGAAATATCGGGTAGAAACAGACCGGCCAGGAAGACCAAGGAGCTGATGCTGAGACCAGTCATCTTCAAGAAAAAGAAAACCTACAACAGAGCTTTTTCCGGAGCGGCCCCCAGAATTTGGAACTCTATCCCTCCGAACATTAGAAAAATTCCGAACACCGCAACATTTAAGAGGGAAGCAAAGATCTTCCTCATGAGCAAGTTCCTACCATAAATAATCAGGTCATCATCCAAGCCCGAATTAGAGAGGCCTTCTCTACAACAGTCGGAAAGAAACTAGGAAACGGCCAAACCTATAAGGTTACTAGCGGTCGACATGATACTATTCCTGGACCCGATAAACACAAGGAACTATGAAAAGTCTTTAAAACATTATTATACGGGAGAATATATTTAGTACCAATCCTACCTCAGTTCTGTGTATCCCACTATGTTTCTGTATTGTACATTACCTTTTTTACTCCTCGTTACCGTCCTTCCATATGGCATGAGAAGAAGGACACCTATAGAACTTCTCCTCTGTAGTTTCATTTTCTATTGTCATTTTCTATTGTCATGTGAAGCGCTCTGATACCCAAGGGTCTTGTTCGCGCTATACAAAACTTTAAATAAATAAATATAAATAAATAAATATTTAAAGAAACAGAGCAACAGTTACTCTGTATCAACCAAGAACTCTGCGATAGTTAATGCAAGCCTTTAGGAAACAAGCTATGGGGTTCACACTAAATTCAGTGTCTAGGCATTGGAGAGCAAGAAGTGCCGGACGACAGCCGCGCAGTCCCATGTATTTTATTAGTGGAATAACCCACTGTCTCCGCGGGTATTCATAGTAGCTACAGAAAAAACAATATGTAAGAGTGATTGCTCTGATCGCTCGTCACAAGGGCCAGGAGAAAGATTGCTAGACTAGTCATTACGCTTCGGGAAAGTTAACAATCGATGAAAAATATTGAAACAAAACCGGGTTAGCAAATATTTCTCATAATCTGTGTTGGGATGTAGTAAATAAGGCTGAATCCCACGCGAGGTCTGAGCCGCTAGAAGATGGACATTTGATGACTTTGTAATCTCCTTAGTTAGACGAAGCTCACGCAGATGAGATTGGCACAGGGTTTTCAGGCTTGCCCGTGTTATTTCTGCTGTGGTTTCAGGGTGTAAAAAATAAGTCTCTAAATTTACATCTGCTTGGGATGGATTTCCAGTTATCTAAAGCTAGGCAGTCTGTGATTAAGGAACGGGTCAGTTTGCATTCCTTTATTCGCCATATACGATGCCATAGGAGTATTGGCTGGATAGCAATGGTGTCAGATAAATAGTCCAAGCCTAGTTCCAGGTGGCAACTATAAGTCAGGGAGCTTTTTGGGACAGCAAGGAGGTATCTTATGAAACCATTTTGCACTTTTTGCAAGATATCAGTTGCGACGTGGCCCCAAACCCCTGATCCATATGTTGCCACTGAGCAACACTTTGCCTGGTAGCATCTCTCGGGAAGGATGTTGCCCCAAGTTCTGTGCAAACGATACCAACGCCGTAGTAGTTCTAAGGAATGAGAGTTTCCTAGCCTGTATGGCTTGCTGCCAGTTAGACTTATTATCAATCAGAATGCCCAGGTAGGGATAAGAGTTTGTGCATTCTAACTTGACGTTGTTAACGAAAATACTGTTAGAGTGCTTTGCTCTTTTCCCTACATGCATCAAATACGTTTTTTTAATATTAAAGTTAAGATCTAAGCTCGCCATAAAGTGGCAGTATCTGTTAGGAAGAAGTTGTAGCTGGAGGGGAGTCCTGGCCATGATGACTGCGTCATCGGCGTAGAGTAACGCAGGGATTGGACGGTGGTCTATCAGGGGCAGATCTTGGCTCCATTCAAACATGGCCGCTTCCAAACCATTTGTGTAGAGGTTGAAGAGAAAGGGAGCCAGAACACAACCCTGTCTGACTCCCTTTACCACAGAAAATGATTTGGTAAGGCTCCCCTTCTAGGCATATCTTACTTTTGCTGCGGCGTTTGAGTATAAGTATTGCATGAGGTAGACAAGAGGGGGATCTACACCCATGTTCAAAAGAATTTGCCACAGCTTACCATGCGACACGCAGTCGAACGCTGCGGACAAATCGACATAGGCCACATGCAATTTACCTTTCTTAGCCCCTACATATTTATCCACTAGTAGTGAGAGATTAAGTGCCTGTTCCACCGTCCCCAACCCCTCGCGGAATCCGTACTGTAAGTCTGATATTATGTGGTTATTGGAAGCCCAGTCTTGGAGTCTTTGAAGAACTAAACGCCCGCCACTTTACCACCTGTGTCAAGGAGAGAAATAGGTCTATAACAGGCTGGATTACTGCGATCACCTTTTTTAAATATGGGGAGCAAGATTGAGGTTGTCCAAGATTTGATTGGGCCTATTTTGACTTTGAAGACCCTAGTAAGGATTGGGGACCATAGGTCAAGATTGTATTTAAAGATGTCCACAGGCACCCCATCAGGTCCTGGAGTTTTTCCGCATTTAGAAGCCATCAAAGCGATAATTACTTCCTCGTGGTCAAAACATAGGTTTGGTATGGGAGTTAAATTGTCACAGGAATCACCCCTCCCTGCTGCTGCAGTGGGCTGTAGTTTAGTGCCCTCTGTGTGCCCGAAGATTTTTGAAAAGTGGCTAATCCAAGCATTTTCGTCCACTGCCACTTCTTTTCGGGGGATTGAATTTGGGTCTGTTAAAAAAGGGGCTTTTACAGTGCGCCAGAAGGTAGTGGTATCCTTCAGTGCACAGCTCTGTTGCAATTCATTCCATAGCCCTTTTTAATACCTATTTTACACTTTTTTAGGGCCTGATTATAATCCCTTCTTAATTTAATAATTTCCTCCTTGTCCCTGACAGTCCTACGTAGAGTTTCTTTAAAAGAGAATAAGCTCGCCTGGTGTCGGTATTAAACCAACCCTTTTTAGAGGTCTTGTTACTTTTCATTTTACGTAACAATTCATCCTTGATTGTTCTAGTAATATCCAAGAAACTGTTTAGTATCTGATCTGGTTGAGAGTCCAAATTGAGACATACTTCCACTTGCGGCAGTGTACGTCTCAGCACTCTAGCTGTAGTTTCAGCAGGATCGATTTTTTCCCATTTTATTGAGTACCCATTCAGTTTATCTACCCGCAGTGCATGTTGAGATAATAGCGTGAGCTGAGTGTGTTTTTTACGTGAGTAGGGTACTATTATGCTTGTAGTGTTAGGGAAATGATCGCTGCTAGCATTGTTTCCTGTACTGAAACTACGCATTTGTTCTTTCATATTTTGGGAGACTAGTACAAAGTCAATTAGGCTGGACAGACCCCTACCATTAAAAGTGGGAACAAAGCCAACTGGAGGGGCTACAAGCTCGTTTGCAAAACCTAGCTCTAAAATGAAAAGAATCTCAGTTAAACGCTGCCCTAAGCTGGTATGTGAGAAGGGAGTTAGATTAGTCCCATTCTCGTCCATTATTCCGCATTTCTTAGTGTCACTTTCCTTACATAAAGTTATGTTAAAATCACCTCCCCAGACCACATTAAAAAGGGTACCCATATGTTTGTTCCGTTCTTCCATAAGGAAAAGGTAAATTTTATCCAGTACAGAGAGTACATCTTGGTGCGTTAAGTTGTTATAAAAATTAATTATATAGTAAACTGATGTTTTATTAGGTAGTATTTTAAGGATTTGGGAATTAGGAGCCTGCAATAGATGTTCTATACCTACGCTTGAAAATTCATTTGAAATATATATTGACAACCCACCTTTTGCTCTGCCAGAGGTGGAGGGTTGGGCAGGTGAGTTAAAAGTTTTATATCCTTGCAGATGAATAGGAGAGGTCAGCCAGGTTTCTTGAAGACATATGATGTTATGTCGCCTTATAACAGTTAACCTGGAGGGTGAATCTATCTTTGAACGCAACCCCGCCACGTTCCAAAATATCATGTTAAGATATGTGGTGGTGTATGTTGGATCTCCCAGGTTTAAGTTTATAAGTGGTACTTCAACAGTAGTTCCCAGGGAGCCACAGTGGGAAAACACGGAATAAACCTCTTTACTAGGAGGCAAATCTACGGGGACTAAAACAGTTTCTGATATTTTAGGTTTAGGTGCCCCAGATATGTCATTGTTAATTGTGGGCTTACATAAAATTTCGTCTTGGATGTTACTAACAACAGGAAGTAAATCAGACACATTTCCAGAGTGGCAGACCGGGGATACCAGTCATTAGTTATCATCTAAGCCCGATAGTGAACTGAATCTATTCTGAGTAACAACAACTTGGGGCCAGATAGATTAGCCATTCGGGTTTCTCCATGTAGCAGGCTTCTGGTTGTTCCTTGGAGGAGGGTAGAAGTATCCTAGTGGTAAAATGTTAATCCCTAACGGGTCTAAGATATGATTAGCGCCTATTGTCAGTATCTCTTTTACCCGGAGAGGGGAGGCAAAGGTTATTACTATGCAGTCCCCTCTAAGCTCCTTTTCCTTAGTACGTACCCACTTCACCCTCTGAATTATCTTAAATTCATCAAACATGTATCTACTTAGGCCTACCCGAGTACTTAGCCAGTGCAGGGATTTATTTTTTAAGGCATCAAGGGATTCCTTTTCTGTGCCACTTAAATGGGGCACATTAGCCATAACCAGGACGTACGGGGTCGCTTCTGGTGGCAAATCTAGATGCCGGTAATCTGCATTGTATTGTCTCTGATGGTTGGTTTGGTGTAGTGGGTATTGCTGTTGTCTAATAGTACTTGTAGGGGGTGGATTAAACATTCCATCGTAAAGAGGTGGTGGGTTGAATACGTTTGTTTTACTTTGTGAAACTATCACATTAGTTGGCCTAGTTGTTAAGGGTAGTCTATCATTTGTTCCTACAAGAAAATGATACTTATCACTAGGAGGAACGGTTTGAGTGAAAGAGTTCTTCTTTGAGGACGGGAGCTGGCTCTGTGCAACCCTTAAATTGGGGTTTATGGGGTTATTCAGTGATTTGTCCAATGGTTCTAGTGGATTTGTTAACTTTGCAGTGATAAGCTCATCGATTTTCGCCAATCTGGCTGTCAATTGATCGAACCTAACTCTTACAAAGAGGTCTAGGCGCTCAACAAGGGAGCCCAGTTTCTGTAGTTCCATTTGCGGGTTGTAACCATCGGAACTTGGGTGCTTTTTGACTGCTTGGTGACCTGTAACCCTGGCATTTCTTTTCTGACACTGTTGGATTAGACAATTTCTTCGGAGGGGATGAACTTGTGCACAAGAGCATGGTGTGTTATTCGTTAACTCTGTAGAGATGGCTTCTGCTTCAACCGGGTTCTTGGATCTTTTCGAGGGAGGTTGGGGGGGGAATCATTAACAAGGGTAATAATCTCATCAGAACTTGTTTGAACGCAGCCATTTGTGGTTTGAACAGGGGGAGTTCCTTGGGCTTTTAAAGCCGTACACAAGGAGGTGGAGGAATTATGACTCAGTCTAGATGTTGTGCTCTCTAAGGATTCCTCGACTGAGGCAATCTGTGTATCTAGTAACCCCACCGCCCCTGTTAGATAGTTTAATAGGGACTGTTGTGAGTGGGAAGGGACCTTCCGCAATGGCCCGTATGCTGTGCTATCATCTATTTTACGCACGGATTGCCACATATCGGGCGGCAATATGAGCCCGAAAAATAAATCGATATCAACCAGCGTCATGGTACAAGAATTTAAGGCTCCCTCGACTTCCTCATAAAAGGCGGCAGGATTTTTACGCGGATCAGGCACTGCAGCTTTAAGCGCCATAACATCCACTCTATTCCAGGGAGTATACACCCAATTATAAATAAAATACCCTTTTGCATCTACAGAATATTTATCGTCACTAGTACCCGCTCCTTTAGGAGGAACATATAAAGGTGCGGCCTCTTGCATAGGCTTTGCATGCACTATCGAGGTCCTATCTGTTTCAAAAATAGATGATTGTTTCCCGTCGACCAATCCCGCTCGTTCATCTGTTTTAGCTTTCCGTTTCTCCTCCTATAGATGAAGCACCTCATTTCGAAGTTTAACCAGCCGCCTGATCATATCAGTCACCTGGGAAAGAGAAAAAGAACCCTTATGTAATTGCTTACAATCGATTGCCACATCATCAGGTTCGAGAACATCAGATACTTTTCAAAACATATCAACAACTTCTTCTGCAAAATGTTCAGTAAAATACATCTGCTCTCTATCTTGCCATCCCTTAAAAGTCTCTAAAATATCCGAAACAGCAATAGTATCCTTAAGTGACTGCCGAGCCAGTTTCCTAAGTTCAGCCGCACGGTCGACCGGAATCATGGAGCGGGTATCTGATTTTGTTCTATCTGTACCGGAATCCTCATCGTCGCCAGATGGAGCGGACGGAACGATATACAGAGGCGGAGGATGATCTATCAAAGAAAAATCATCTTGCGGTTTATTAAGGGCAGGATAAAGAGGTTGTCGAACAGCATATTGGCCAGATATCTGTAATCTGACGCTGTTTTCCTTGCTCTCTTCCAACTCTTTCGCCTCTTTTTTTCTCAGTTCTTGCGCTTTTTCATACACATTCTTCCATTGCTCTTTCTCAATCAGCGCTTGCTCACGTTTCTCACGCTCACGTACTTCTTTCACCCACATTTGCACACTCTCAAACATATCTTGTCTAGATTTTCGCTTAAACATACACTGTTCCACATACTCAACTTTTCCCATATCAAATGACCCATACTTCGGCCAACATAACTCAGGATCCTTTCGCTTGTATTTCCTCCACAACTTGCTGTACATTATAGAAGAAAGACCATATTTCACATACATTTCTCTATGAGGCGTCCCCTCTGGGGGAGCCGGCTGCGATTCCTCAAGTTTTAACTGGTTATTTCCACAAAAGCAGCACATCCTACGAAGTGCGCTAAAAACAGGCATGCCAAAAATAGTGCAGAATATGCAGTATTATAATCAAAGTAGCACTTAAGGTATCTGTAATACGTTGTGCCGTTCAAATCAAAATCGCATTATGGAGAAAATTCTCCTCATTACCTGCCTATATGTGCTGCAACACATATATTACACATACACATACACATACACATACACATACACATACACATCAGTGACTAGTCATTCCAAAATTGCCACAGCAAGTGTATCCTAAAACTGCCTTGCCACTCACAGGCTTCCAAAACCCACAGCAAGTACCGTACAACGGTTCTTACCACTCACAGGGTGTCCAGTCTCCAACTGCCAAGTTCTAAATTCGACCAAACGACCACTGCACGGCAAGCCAACAGAAGAGATCTTAGTCGAGGACCGGCACCACCTGGATGGTCAGATCAGAAAGAAAGGAAAAAATGCCTTGAATGCCAAGACTCGGGTCTCCTCTGGCATGCGTACGCGTCCGCAGCGAGATTCCAATCCTTCGTCACGACCGCTCCTTCGGGCACCCGAGTCGCCGATGAGCCCCACGTGTCGGGCGCCAATTTGTTGTAAGCAAACCTCAGCTAGGCCTACTTAGTGCAAGGGTTCTCCCTTCTCTGCACAGAGTCCTCAGACCTTAGGAAGAAGTTGGCAATGACACTGGAAAATACAAAAGCAAAGTTTATTAAACCTTTAAAGGTGGTACTACAGTCCACACAACACCCTTCGGTATTGTATCGAGTATCACACCGAACTAAAGCACATTGCCCCTTTTATACACAATGAGGGGGCTCAAGAGAAGGAGGTACAAAAGACAAGAGCAGATTTATGACCATACAAGGACATTTTGAAAGGCACAATCGATGAGTGGGCGGAGTTAACAGTCTCAAATAACTGGTAAACACATTCCTATCTGGAACAATTAGTAACGGTCGTTGATCCTACTGCGCATGTCTGGACATGCTGAAAGCGGAGAATCCTAAAAATAGCCTGTTGCCGGGCAAACTTCAGGCGCGGTGAACAAGAAGGTAGGACTAAGCACATGACGAGCACATGGCAATGTATGGCATACGAAAATGGCCGCTGCAAATACAAGATGGAGTCGGCACATTTGTTACGATAATGGTCAAAACGAAGAATGTCTTCTGCTAATGCTTAATCTAATCGTTGTTGATTTACAACACTAGGAGCAATAGTGAACAATGATACAGCGTACCTAGTCACCAGACATTTCAAGAGAGCACATAACAATAACTTGGGCTGCCTAAAGCACTTCATGATAGCAGCGGTTCCCACTCCATGTAAAGGAGGGACCAGGGAAAGATCTTTGCGCCAATTTGAGTCCGGTATGATTCTTGAGCTCGACAGTAAGGCTCCTAATGAGCTCAACAAAACGGAAGATCTCCACAACTTTTTGTAAACATGCATCGATTCCAAATCATTATTTTAGATATTGGTAATAATGTAGTGTCATTACCCAGTTACCCAGTTCTAGATCCACTTGCAAAGGCAGAAATAAGAGGGAGAAAAGAATAAGAAAATAACAAGAATAAAAGAAAAATGACTCTGTAGCCTGTAGGGTATCCATCTCCTTTCAGAATCATTAGTTTATCTGCTGCTAAATTCATCTACATTTTTAACATAGGGGCCCATTATCATAACGGGTGGATCGCCAAAAACCTCCACCTGCTTCTAATTTCGCCCCCACCACATTACCACGACGGGGGGACCCCAGCGGATGGGAAGACCATCCGCCGGTTTTCAGTCGATAGGAAATCCGCCTGATTGCCTACTGGGGGGAAAAGCAGTTTATATGGTGGCGGTGTCTGGTAGACACCGCCATCCATATTTGCATGCAGGCGGGGACATGCCTTTCCGTGGCGGCATTGAAGGCAGGCGTTTTTTTTTATATTGGAGGCCCATAGCAGGCCTTCAGGGATTCTGGGGGTTGAGGAGTGCACATGGGGGTACCTATGGTGCCCCCCTGCAGTTCCATTTACAACATGGCAGGCACCGCGCTGTGCCTGCCATGTTGTGCATAGCGGGCCAATCCTAATGGCCCCCATGGGACCCCCGCCCTTATGGCGGGCGGTCCCATTTCACAATAGGATGTCCGCCCGCCATCCTAATGTGCCTCCTGGAGTTTAGGTTTGCACTAGCACTTTATTACATGGATGGGCGGCTGCCCTACCATAACAATAGAACTTTTTCCAACACTTGTTGTGCACTAATGCACCTTAGGTAACCTATGTTTGCAGCTGATTGAATGACAGTCATTATTAGCTATATTTGATATTCAAGGGATGCGAGGGTTTAATGACAACTGAATAACAGAGGGGACACGCAGGTCAAGCATTTATGCAGGCATGCGGCTAATATTACTTTAAGAGGTGACATTTTCCTTCTAGGTGCCCTCTTTGAATAATCCTGATTTTATGGTTTTTAATGTAAGGCAATTTTTGCACAGGCTGGGCCATCAGATTTAATATAACATCTAATATGATAACCATAAAATGTTAATGCATTTAAGCAGATATACTTGTTTTAAAGTATTTTAAATATTTAAATATGAAGGTATTTATTTATTTAGGATGTATACATGGTTTTAGCAATCTACTTCTTAGAGAAATAACATATGTTAATTATGCATTTATTAAGATTACAATATGAATATGATGAATCACACAGTTCGGCATACAATTATGGCGCACTCACTGCGTTATTGCCCGTTTAACCACAACTTTGATTAATATAAAGATTTCGAGCTAAGCGTCTAAATGAGCAAGCAATCGGTGAAAGAAAACAGACTACTTTTGGTGCCAAAACACAGTATGATGTCTATGTCTATGTACCAAGTGACACGGGAGAGGTGATGCATAACAACATAAAAGTTAGAAGCCTACTGCGTTTCTGCATGTGATCAAGGACACTGTGTTGTCCAAAACGCGTCATAACGGCTTTGTGCAAGGAATAAAAACCTTTTTGCCACCTATAACTAGAGTCCGGATCTCTCTCATCGCCAAACAAAGGTTACTGGAATCTTGTAAAGATGCTCACATTTCACTCATACAAAACAAAGTGAAATTCAGCAACTACGGTTAGCTGAGCTAACTATAACTTTCTCACCCGCAATGCACTGCTTATTACTTCACATATTAAATCATGCGGACCCCCCTTCTTTACAATGCACTGGCCAGCCCCCCTCTTCAATTCCCAAGGGATTTCTATGCCCTTGGAGGGGGTCCCGTGCACGCCCCTCCATTTTTAATTAAAGACTGCATGCCCCCAGAACCTGGCCACCCGGGGGGCTATAATTAAATCAAGCATGGGAGACTGCGCTTTTTTGATTTTCAATTCATAGTGATAGTCACAAATATTTTCCTAGCCTGGCAGGGTCCCTCTGGGACCCCAGCAGCAGAGCTAGAGGATCTGGGTATTCGTACCTTGCACCCTTTTCTTTTTTTCTGTGTTTTTTTGGGACTCGGCTGAAGTTGAGTCACAAGATGGCTGCCAACACATCCTGGTTGAAGTGTTATCAGCCAATCAGAGCTCTGCAGATCTCTGCATGAGTTAGTTATTATTTGTGAAGTCATCACAGCCATATATGTACAAATGTGCATTTCCTTTAATTTCTCAAACTACTGAACAGATTTATACCAATTAACTGAAAGTGTGATCTGCATAACAAAATCTACTGTTCTGCCAAATTATGTCCAGTGGTTTGGGCTGTAGTCGTGTTTATAACTCCTGTGAGAATTAACATGGGAAACGCACATTTTCGCCCCCCGACACCTTTTTCTCAGTCCCCGCCTGACGGATCACCCTTAACCTATCCATGCACACCAAAAATCGCAGCGCACTTTTTTAGGAAAATGTTGTGAAGTTTCGTCAATAAGCGCTTTAATTATGGAAGCATGGTCCTAAGTGTAAGAGGTATATATATCAGCCTGCTATCGTTTTAGTTAGATGATTAGGCTTGTAACATGGGTTGAAGTGATGCTGTTGGTTTCGTTGATATAGAAGCAGGCATGTTTTTGAATAGTTATCCTTTTACCATCAGCATGTGCTGCTGCTGAAGCTGTTATCTGGTCTTCAGTGGTTGATGAAGACAACACTTCTTTACCCTCGAAGTTGCAGTCTTTGACCTTACACTTCAATTGCTTTTTTAACAATCCAGTTATTATAAATGGAAACATCCCGTGCTGAAAAAGGAATGACAGTGTATAGCCCCTGTTTGTGCTAATGTTCCAGTAAATGTTATGTTATGCAATTCGTAGAGCGCATGGCTGTCCCAGCCAAGGGACGTCCCAGCGCTGACAATCGGGGAGAGAGTTGAAGGAGATGTTTTAGCTACTGAAACAACCATATCTTTACTGCCTTTCTGAACGCAAAGAGATTGGGAATGTTCCTAATAGCGCGAGGCACTGAGTTTCATAAAATAGGAGCTAACACCTTGAATGAGCAGTCCCCGACTCTGGCTCTACGGAAGCGTGGCACCCGCATCAGGCGTAGATCCGCAGCGCACAGGAAGGAACATAGTGGTGACCAAGATCTCTGAGAATTGCCGGGCAGTAGCCTGACAAAATGTTATGCGTATCACAGAGTGCTTTGAACCTGATTCTTTGCTCCACAGGGAGCCAGTGGTATCAACGCAGCACCCCTGAGACCGAGCAGTACCTAGGCAGTGCAAGTAAGGTGCACGCTGCTGCATTCATGGTGCGTTGGAGCCTATTGGTCACGGATTTGTTAGCACTGAGCAAGAGGCTGTTACAATATTCTAACCTGTCCAGGATCTTGGCTTGCACCACCAGCTGGCGCGTGTGAGGATCAAACAGACCCAAAATGGGTTAAGTCCATGCAAAATGCCAAAGCAGGTCCCTGCCACCGACTTGGCATGCTCCTCAAATGAGAGTGCAGTATCCAGCAGTATGCCCAGATTATTTACTACAGCTTTGGGTGTAGGAGTATTACCTAACACCCGCGGCCACCAGTTGTTGCCCCAGAGATGTAAGTCTCTGCCAAACAGGAGGATCTCAGTAAAGAGGTGCAAATGTACTCTCCAGAGGACCCAATATCTGTTTGCAGCACGAGGTTTATACCCAGAAAATGGAAAGTCTCACATGTAATTCCCCATCGTCATGGCTTTGGCTTCCAATTTCCTGTAAATCTATTGGGCTGGAAGTGATCTGTAGGCCATGGTTACTATTATTGTAATTAAATGTAATCATTTTTTACCAGCCCTCCATGCCCTTTATAAATACATGCTGCTTGTTTCCAAATGTTTATTTTTTTTAGAATGTTCTGCCACAAAGAGAGAGTGACCCTGGGCCATGATTATTAGTGTTTTAATTAATTTAATTGATTAGTGTCAGCCACCTTCTGTCTTTGGTAGAGGTTTCATAGGGCCTCTGTATGTTTTCACTGAGGTATTGACAAACAGCACACACCTTCCTGCCCTAAACTTTAGAAATGCCCAAACACAAATTATCCTAGGTAGCAATTAACATAGCCAGTTGAGTAGAAGTTAGTTGAGAGCAAACAAAAATTATGTATTGCCACATGGACGTAGCCTGCAGGAAACAATACTACCCCAGTTATCACTAGGCACATGGAGAAAAAAAAACCTAACAATTGGAATGAATTCAAGGCCATCCAAAGTTTATGCAAAATCTCCAGCACAGCAGCATTGAGAAGACAAGGCCCAAACAATAGAACACCAAGAAAATATCACAAATCTAGATAAAACATTAGGAAAATCAGAAAATACCCACAACCCGGGCCTCTTCCCACCCAAAATATCCATTTCCCATACTCTTGTGTCACTTGATCCCACTTGGGCCTACACTACGGCCGCTAGTTAAAATCTCAGGCCATCCAGCAGCAAACACATTTTTAAAAAATCAAAAAAATAGTATTACATGTCCACTCATAAATGTAATGGTTTTTGGCTTGGTGCACTTCTCTTCTGATGTATTCTGATTTTGCTTAAAAATTAGCTTTCTTGTAGAGCTTCTTTCTGTTCCTCAGGGATTTTGTTTCCATACTCACTCTATAATTCTCAGTTTCCTTTTCTCTTTTAGAGCCTTATTAATATGTCTGTCACCATTGTGGAATGGAACCCCCGCCGCCACCATAGATTGACGGTTAAGTCTCAGAACTTGAATGTGACCACCCCATGGGCGGTCGGAAACATCCATTTTACTATTGTAGCTTGTGCGGTGGGCGGAAAAGGCATGCAGCACAAGCTACATTTGCCAAATGGATGTTTTCAAACATCCCTGCACTTTGAGCCAGCCGGAATGAATGGCTGATTTCAATTCCAACTGGGTGATTCCTAATCAGCCGGTCAGAATTGAAATTGACGATGATGGTCAGAGGCTTTCTGACAGCAATCGTGAAACAATAAAGTGCTAATTGTGCAAAGTGTGATCCTCTGATTTTATGTGTTTAGCAAAGTTTTGCTTCAGAGAATCTCTCTTTCTTTATATGCATTTAACCGCAAACAGTAACATGTAGCATAGTATGTTTCCTCTTTTTAGGGCACTGATTTATACACCAGTACAAAACAAGATTCTCAAGAAAATAAGTAGGAACCGGAAAAGGAGGAGAAAGAAAGTGAGTTAAACAGGTTTTCAAGGTGAGTCTTTTTCGATCACATTTCAAGACAGTCACATTAGGCATGTTAAATCGGTGGGATGCGCATTGTAAGAATAGCAAACATTAGTCATTTGAAGGCGTGTTTTCAAGAATGCTTCAAAGGTTGGACGGCAGTATGTGCTAGGAATGAATGAATTACAGTGTAAAATATCAACAGAGACTTGGAAAAGTGGGTTCTTTATCTTAGATATGAGAGCAAGAGGCACGGGATAAGTGGCAAGGAGATGCCTTGGAATTCGTTGAAGGTGATGAGTGAGCAGGCACACTGCAGCCTTGTTCTCAAAAGGAAGCACAAGTGGGCACGACTGGATTCCAGAGGGAGGCCATGTCAGGCTGGAAATAAATATTTCTTCATTTCGCCCCTCACAGTGGAGCCCTCCTCGAGGGATTACTGTCTTATACCTCTAGGATTTCACAAACAGTCACTGCGGGGTTGATAAATGGAAAAGATGGGTCCTTTTCTGCCACTAAGAATGTTTCTGCCTACTAAAGGACCACAGCGTAATAAATTCAGCCAGATTCCAAGAATTGTATATGCTGTAAAGTAATCCCCCCGAAAACCAGAGGATATTAAATGAACTAAAATGTCTTAGCCCAAAGTCTCTGATTTGAATGTCTCTTTGATGTTTTTATCTGAAACTCTTTGATGCGTTAATATTGTTTCAGAAATAGAAAAAAAGTATCTTGCCTTAGTAAATCATTTTAGGATTACAGTTAAGGCACTATGATGATGAATGACATGCAGAAAAACTACAGACCTGTTTTTTTTTAATCTTGCATTAATCACTAACCCAAGCCCGTCTAGCATTAGGTCTTGGTGGCTTTGCATTCCTGATGCACAGCACAGTTTCCTGCTTTTTTAAGCTCGTTTAATCGTCCGCAAATTCAATTTTACAATAACACCCTTTGTTTTTTCTGGAAAACTGGAGTGATGCTTCTCTTATTAATGCCAGGCACGTGAGAGCAGTTTAAGCCATGTATCTTGACACTAGAGTATGTGGGTGCTGATGTAGACAAACCGACTGGTAGGCAGAGGTAAAATAGGTCAGGCGTATAGATATTAATAAAGATAGCTAGTCAGACAAAAGAGATAGAGCTACAGACAGACAAGCGTACAGACGGATAGATAGATAGATAGATAGATAGATAGATAGATAGATAGATAGATAGATAGATAGATAGATAGATAGATAGATAGATTATTATAAATATAAATATTTGCAGTAACACACCTGCTCTTGGGAACCCCCTTGAAATGTGTAGTCATGTTTCTTTAGAAAGCAATAAAGCTGCTTTTATTCTTGCATGATGAAACAAAGAAGAGACATTCTAGATGAAAAACAGAAAGCACCACCTATAATACTACTTCATAGAGTATATTCTGGCACATTACCAGTCCAAGACTAGTAAACCTTGGAATACATCAAAATGTTACGCTTTCCCAGGGGAGGCGCAACAAAGAGAATTTCTCGTCTTTTTTTCCTCTTTCTAAGTGTTCTGCATTCTGCAGCGCACTTAGAAAGAGGAAAAAGTCATGTGGATTGTTCATGTGCAGCAAAATGTCCCTCCATGCACAAAAATAATCCTGACTGCAATGCAGGCACCCTTGCACCATGGCACAATTGTGGCTGCATTTGCACTATTCAAATACATTGAATTTGCACTAGGCACAGATAGGGTGCAAAAGCAGATAGAGAGCAGGAATGCACCACGTATTGGTAAATATCCAACATTCCTGCCATCTCCCTTACATGTAGTGCAGCAAATTGTCTTGCTGCGTTGTGTGAAATATGGAAAAATCTGGTCCCGGGTGGTTGTGGTCTGGTGGACATGTCAGATTACTGACACAGCTAAATGTTATTGTTATAGTGATCAACCGGGTACATGCATCTAGTTGTCTGGGGTTGAAGGTACAAGATTGGTTCTTCTTACGTCAAAGCTAATGGCATACCTCTGCAACAGCCTATGCTTTTCCCCTGGCTGCACATGCACCATGATTACCTTGACTCTCCAATATTGACTTTAAACTTTTGCATTCCATAGGCTTCTTGTCTGCAAGAAAGCTCCGTGAAGCTCCTGCTCTGCAGTTATGCACTGCATCCAAGTGGGTCAATCCCAGAAGACTGCAGATGTGCTATCCATTTGTATACAGTGTAATTTTTTAGGTCTCGCTTTGGCAGAGCGTGCGCTGCATGCGCTGTTTCAGAGAGACATAAAGTAATCTGTATGTTGGGTGAAGCTTCGTGTAATTTGTCATACAGCTTGAGATTTGTTTAACTGTGGCCTTTCTGTTCTTATCTTGCTTTCTGTTGGCTGTTGATCCGATAGTAACTTCCTTCTAGTCCGGAAGCAGCCGTGCCTAACTACAGTTTTCGTCCACTCACACTTGTTTAAATAACTGTGAACATACTTTACCAGCGCGTCCCCTGTTTCATGAGCACTGTGCTGGTTTTACTTTCATTCTCGTGCCTTTTCCTAGCTGCTGCATCCCACTTTCTCTGCTCTCCCTCCCGAGCCGAGCAGCACTTTTCGCAGCTCTACAAATTGTATTTTTTTTAAATAACAGTGAACATACTTTACCAGCGCTGGTTTTACTTTCATTCTCGCAAGGGTGAACATTGATGCAAAGCTATGGCCGCATGAGACCAGCAATCAATGGGAGTTGGCACTCTGAATATGTCACAACCCCTTGCAGTGGTCGATACAATGAGCTCTGTTGAGTTTATTTAGAATGCGCCTTTTAGAGCAAAGGAAGGAACTGGCATCATGGGACGAACATTAAATAAGCTGTGAAAACTTGAGTATGATAAAATAGAGTTGCGACCAGTTAAATGTGTTGCACCAAATTAGACATGTTCAACACAGAAAACACCAAGAAGTATGTGTACAAAATAGTTAATGACGCAGGCTGCTGTTTTTTTACATAATACTACGCATGTGTGTCATGTGTCCCCTTTCATTCAGAATAACAAAACATTATTCATTCACACACTGCACCGGGACAAAACTTTTCCTAACTATCCCTTCGATAAAAAGAAGCATGTTACCGGCGCCCTAGGTGCTGCAGGGGGCGGCCCGGGTGCCACCACCGTCTGAGTGCGGCACTCTTTAATAATTGCCACAATCAACGCCTCGCCACCCGTTGAGCCCCCTGTGGTAGCATTGCAGCCAGCGGGTTAAGCAGGGGTCTGGTTTCTATTTCCCACTTCCTATCACACAAGATGTGTGATTCTGGGCACCAAACGTCCCTGCGCCTCGTTTATTTTATCTGCGGGATTTTGTAAAGCTCATAGATGAAAGTCACTCCGATACTTTATTCATTTACAATCACATCAGGATAGAAAGTTACAGAACAATGACGTACGATCAACTACCATTTCAGACTCTTTTTCCCCCTTTTTCGTGGCACTATGTTGTTTGCTAAAAAGAGTCATATAAAATACATCACCAATGCCGTGTTATACGTAGAACCAAAATTATGGCCCACCGATCGTCGATGTTACCATAATATATATTGGCATCAGTTCTACACACGCCCTATGCTCGTCTCCTCTTGTAAACGCCCCCTCTGATTACTTTGATGTTGATTGTCACATGCCATCACCTAAAAACAGCCCCTAATGTCTTACGTTCTCCCCCTCTGTTTGATGTCACATGCCTCAACGCATCTTATGAATGCAACAGGTCTCGCGTTTGTGACAGTTTGAGCTATTAGCATTGTAAATGACAATGGCTTTTATTTATGTTTTAAAAACCAAAACGTAAATAAAAGGCATTGTCATTTACAATGCCATTAGCTCAAAGTCACACAAATGAGAGACCTATTGCATTGCAAATGCTTGTCATAGTTCCTAATTATAACTATTTTCTGAACTGTGTAGGTCCGCCCTATTTTACATTTTTTTAGCCTAGGTGGGGATTAGATAACATAACTTGAGAGGCTGAGGGCTGAATGACTGCATTTGGTAACTGAACTGTCAGGCTGGTTCTACTCACCTGACTAACCAGGTCTCTGTGGAAGCAAACATATTCCACCAACACCCCTAGAAGCTAAATACTAAACGCACGAAATAGATTATCGCGTATGGTGCGATTAGCCCCTAGTGAAGGGGATTTTGGGATGAGAAAAAGAGAGAGAGAGCAGGTATCTTGCGTACCTCGAGTTACTGGGCTCTTTGAATGGAAATTAAGTACTTCTTCCTCTGAAATTAAGTACTTCTTCCTCTGAACTCTTCCTCAATAGCTAGTGGCTAACTATCTTCTTTTGTGATTTTCTCAAGCAACTGAGCATACTAACTTTTTCTCCGTCTAGAAAGTTCTTTCAAAAAGATAAGGCCCGATTCACAGAACTAACTTAAGACAAAATCCTACACTTACTACTTTTGGTATTCACAGAAGTTAGGATTTTGTCTTAAGTTTGTCTTAAGACAGACTTAAGACAGACTTAAGTTAGGATTTTGTCTTAAGTCTGTCTTAAGACAAACTTAAGACAAAATCCTAACTTCTGGGAATACCAAAAGTAGTAAGTTTAGGATTTTGTCTTAAGTTAGTTCTGTGAATCGGGCCCAGAATCTTTAAACCCTAAAACAGAGCATGAGAAATATGTCATCACAAATGCTCTATTTTTGCTTCATGTACAATTATCCTGTTCTTAGGTTAAGTTAACATATTTGACTTCACCTTCTATTATCTGAAAATTTCACACACTATCTGGTTTCTTCCTCAAGATGAATCACAAAGGAGAATTATTGCTTTTGCACCAAGTCTTTTAGGACCTTTCTCAGTCTTTTACATTTTTGCGTATTTCACTGTCTATTTTAAAGTGTTTAAAGCAAACACGAAGAGACGATGGAAGGAGTGCTAAAACTTTTCAGGCACTCACCCCCAGTCACAGATCTGTGTTGAATCCATCATCGTTCTTTAGCTCACTTCGCCACCCAAGGTCAGACCCAGCTATATGCAAATCAGACCCTGTGCCTCATGGGAACAGTCCATATCAAACTGCCAAGCCAGGTCTTCCCTGGCCTGAAAACAAGCTTCCTGGGACCGATTTGGGGGTAACACCCCTCATCAGCTAGGCTAGCTTGAATCCAGTGGCAAAGTGAGTAAGGGACCCATGTCGGGCATGCCTTGCCAACTTAGGACGAACAAAGCAAATACAAGGAGACGATGGACGGAGCACTGAAACTTTCCAGGCACTCAACCCCAGGTTTAAAGGTATCATCAGTCATCCAACTTGGCTTAAAAACAGATTTTTGCCAAGTAATGTCTTTGATTAGTGTACTAACCTTTTAAACTGTTGCTGGTTTTCTGGTTCTCTTTGGTGTGCAAGTGGTAGTCATTCTTATATTTATTCGTTCTTCTTTGTTTGTTGAGGACTTTTTTGTAATCTTTTCTTTTGTATTCTCTTGCAGGCACAGCTTCGGCTGTCAAGGATTCAATGTGGAATGGTCCAGGAAGAAGATCGGGCATTGTCAACGGAAGAAAAGCCAAGAATCATGTGAGAGATGTAAGAATCAAGGACCTCTCTCTCTGGATGCTCAAAACCAAGCAAAGGCATCTTGGGTGTGGCATTTATAATACCACACCAAAAATGTTTGCCGATTCTGAAATCTTTTGCGATTTTGGGAATGGGCATGCCTGAACATGGCTTTTCAGGAAATGGCTGTCCTCCTAAGTGGAGGCCTTAAATAATTTTGGGAAAGGCGAACCGGGTGTGGCCTTTCAGGAAATGGCTATCCTTCTAAGTGAAGCCCTGGGGATAATAGCTAATGGACCAGGTGATCATAATTAAAATAATTGTCTCAGAGGCTTAAACATAGTATGTGATATACAGGAAACATACCATCCAGTCAGACTATGGTGTGACGTCACCTCCTTCCAAAACAGATTTGATGTGCTCATGGACGTGATGACTGTTGTGTTTGCCTATCTCTCACCTTTCCCTAATTCCCCCGACCCATCCATTCATGGAACTTCAAACTCTCTTCCCCAGGTGATGTGATCATTTGAACCATCTGTTAATTTTCACCATCAACAGATCTTGCACTTGGAGTTGCAGATGTGACTAAAAAAACACCAACTGTTAGAGGAGGTGGTTACTAATAATTACACATTTGCTCAAGCCACCCTTCCTACACAGGCATGAAAAGGTCAGAGTAGTGCAGAGACGTGATTTCAACAATGTGTGTCCAAGGATATGAACTGTACTCCTTCTGACTCCTCAGATGTAAGGAGTATATTAAGCTTACTTTGGAAAGTAACACCATTGATGTGCTCATTGTTTTATCACAGTGGTCTCTGTCTTGGATTTTCCCTCATTCTGGGTTGTCTTTTAGTCTAGCTCCCTTTGATGCACTAGTGTACCTCTCACCAGATCATACAAAATAAAAATAACCTTGCTTTTCCAGGAGTATCTTCCCTGTTAGCGCTGGTGAGCCATCACTTGCATTAAGAAGGTCCTTTGGAAAGCTCTGCATTAAAGTATTGGATGATTAGGGGAGGTAGCAGACATCTCTTTACCTACTCAAGTAAGAAAAAAGTCTCAGGAAGACGGAATTGTTGGCTTTGCTGCATGTTCACTGATCCCATTAGTGGTCTCTTATTACAGAGGGTAGGCAAGAGCCGTGAACAGTATACAACGGTTACTGACAATGATGGGAGACTGGGTGCTGCTCAGCCTGATCTAGCCAATAAAGAGTGGGAGGGTTGCGTTTGGTCACTAATACTTAATTTACAACACCATTCAGAGAGGGGGTTCTGGACTGGAAGAGATAAGGTAAATAAATAAATAAACTGCTTAACAAACATGGCAAGTAAGTTCAGGTAGGGAAATACTAAAAACTAAGAGGGGAAAGGAGGTGGACATAGTAAATGATTGCTTTGCAATAAGAAAGTTGCAGACTAGAGGCAGCCTCTATTGTCACTGCGTTGGTAGCACTCCCTGTTTAATTTACTGTGATGTTACACTAGGCTACTAATGCAAGGATAGATATTCAAGAAAATCAAACCCATTTATTTGTATGCAACTATAACTCACACAACAAGCCTGCCACATCATCCTAGTCAAAACACAAAAAATGTCCAAAAATACCCTGTTCCAAAATGTCCTTCCCACCCTCTTCTCCCAAAACAGGCACACACCCTCACCCAAAGTCCAAAGAAACACCTGTCCCTAACTGTCCTACCCACCATCACCACTCCCAGCAAGTCCCAAGCCTCCCCATAAAAAGCAAGCATTTGCAATGCAATAGGTCTCACATTTGTAAAAGCTAGAAATCTTGGTGTTGAAAATGGCAATGTTTTTTACTTGATGTTTTTTGTATGCTGAAGAGTGGTGATATTTGCATAGCACTATTGCTATTTGTATGACCTCGCATCCCTGGAGAACTAGAAAATGGGAAATGGGTTATGAGGGAAGGGAGACAAGAGCAATATGCTGGCTGCTTAAAAAAGTAGCAACATCCTGGAGATAGCAAACACTCATAGGGAATGCAAGATTAAGTAAAATGTGTGGAATGTAATAAGGAACAGTATGGTTACCTTAACGCTTTTACACTTACTATTCAGAACTATTGAGTTTTTTGTCCCGAAAAGTTAAGAACATGACTACAGGGCTGGAAGGGACCAGTGTCAATGTCCATTGCTTATATCCTTACAAAACGTAAGCAGCATGGTTTAAAAAGACCACATTCTTGAACACACAGCCGCCGTACACATTTTATAAACTAAAATAAGGAAAAACACTGATAAGGATCATATTAAACATTTTCCACTTTAAGTGTCAACCAGGTATTGAGGTACCTCCAGAAATGGTGGACTTTCCCACCCAGGGAAAATAATGTTATTTAAAGAAAAAGGAGAAAACGAAAGTAGCGCTTCAATGGCAAACTCTGTAAAGTGGTGCTAATGTGCGTGGTTGTGAATATAAGCAATTTGGCCACTTTGCGACCACTCTGTCTTGCTTTATTTAGTGCTTTTTTTATTTTTCGTATTTTGAACCTTTTTTTTCTCTCTGCCCCTAGGCTGCACTTTCGAATGGAGAAAAGCACACAAGCCAAAGCTGAGTTTTTAAACGCACACAAACAGCACTCTAACATCTACGACTGCAGCCATCAATTCTCAGGGGAACTTCTAAGCATGCGAAAGACAGGAGAACTAACGACGATGACCTCTGACGCCCATGAAAGTCAACCAATTTACATAGCACAGTTGTGTAGGTGAGCTTCACGCGCTGTGTGCAATAATACCTTTGGAGCTAAACTTACAACTACATTGCCTGCAAGCAGGTTTCTAAACATACTCCACAGCAGTTTCTAAGCACATAAACTGTAACCGTGGGGCTTTAAGGCGCTTAGCTACGAAGCAGGAGTAAAGCTACGAAACAGAAGAACTAAAGGGCAGCTTGGTGGCACGTATGCAAAGCTGCACTTCTAGGCAGGTTACAGAAAAATTACTGCTGACGCTCTATGCAACCGAGTCTTAGTAACACAAATAACCAAAAGCAACTTTAAAACATTCAGCTTACAAAAGCAGCAGGGTTTTTAAGAGCACATCAACTGCAGCAGAGCTTCTAAGCTGGCAGTATACGAGCCACATCATCCATGCATCCATGGGGCGACAGGGCTGTCAACATATTCATAACATCACTAATCTGTATGCACATCGCAAAGCTGCTTCCTATAACAAAAGATGAGCATCCTGATAGGCACTTCAGCTGAAACTGAGGGTCCCTACATGCTGAGACGCCACCACGCAGCGGCCTGACATCTCGTGAGGGGTGTCCAGTTCACGACCAAGACATTGTCCTTTGACCTCTCCCATCAGGAAATGTGGTTGGATCGTTCCTTGCGGGTATTCTTGGTTCTACAGCTACACACCCTCTAGGTACACTTAGAGTAGGCTTGGTATAGTAGGAGTATGCTCGATTACTGCCTTGTTTTATATATCTACATACATACACTTATTTAGCACTATGGTAGACTATATCTACTATTTACACTTTTTGTGCTCGTTATTATCACTTTTATCTGTTTCTGTCTATTGATCATTGCAGCACACAAATTTTACACAAGAATAACGATGGTTCAATACATTTATTGAAAAAGATCGACTGTGTAGTCTTTGTATACCTCTCTGAGAATAAGTGAGAATTAGTGACTAAGCTAAAGGTTCTGTACAGTTTCCACAATCCCTGAGGGGTCAGGGTTGTCATGTACAGTGGTTGCCAGAAACCATTTACTCCATGGGAAGGTTCCGGGGGGGGGGGGGGCTTATGGTGGCACTGTAAGCTAGCTTGTGTATAGGCAAATATATCCTTCAGGGGTGTCTGGAATCAGTCAAGACACTTTCACCCAGTGGGCTGTACCTGTTACCATCCCAGCCCTCTCCTTCTCACAAATAAAAACGCAGAGTGCGCTTTCAAAAATCGATAAATAAACACTTGAAAATCCATGAGGGACAGGCCTATTTGTAAAACTGATGTCACTATGAACCATGAACAGTTTACTTAGGATACTCAAATGGAAAACGTATTATTTGTTGGAAATGTTCTTGGGATTCCCTTCCTTTTTCTGTCTTACATCACCAGCACTCTCCTCCTCCTTTTTTACACTCCCATTGGAGTTGTTATAAAAGTGACTGAGCAATAAACTGTCACTTTTGGAGCGATAGTGTGTACCTTTTTGTCTTTTGAGGATATACAAGCTTTAGTGAAGAAATGGGTGGTACATTAATCATCATATGCTAGTTCTATATATACCTGATGTTTTTGACTAATGAAGGCTTTCATAACTAATTTGTAGTGTCAAAAATTTAGGACCATTGTTTTCTATAACAATCGTTACCCAGGTCCGTGGACAATTGTGGGTTACCCCATTATTTCATAATGTCTGAACGAGGAATGGGCAGTGACAATGCTAGACAGAGTGGCAGAAATCGAACTAGCTTGCCAGAACCTGATTGATTATCTGGCGGCAGTAGCGCTGAGTGAACATGTCATGGTGGAAACATCTGATACACGAGTTAGTGTCTCACATAGTTTATATAAAATAACACACCAAATGGAGGGGGACATACCCAGGTGAGTGAAGGGTCTCTTTTGGTAGAACCTGACATAGGATTTCGACATTCTCGTGGCTGAAAAGTTTTGGCCACCTAGTTTCATAATGGAGTGCCCAATGGGCAAGATGTTATTTTATCTGCCTTCACCAACCTTGAACCAGAATCAGTAAAAAATAAATACATGCAGGAATAGGCATTAGTGCTAGATCCTGTACTTTACTGCAATGATTTTGGGTGGGACAATGAGTCACCTCATCACAAAATCCCATTAATATCCATTCCTCAACCACAGAGACAATACCCAATAAAACATGAAGCAAAGAAAGAAGTGAGGGAAATCTTAGATCAACTTGATTACCAGGGTGTGATAGAGAATTGCACCTCGCCCATGAATAATCTCTTATTTGCCATAATTAAACCTGATAATTAAGAAAGTAAATGGTTTATATAGTGAGCAAATACCCAAAGGAGTCTTAGTGCTGGCGGTGACCCCCTCAGGTGAGGAGCAGTAGGCTGGAGCTAAGCAGCTGCACCTAAATGAAAGATTCAGTTAAGAGCCAGGTCTTCAATTGCTTCCTGAATAGTAACAGGCTGGGTTGGCAGCTAGAGGTAGAGAACATCCTTTTGCCCCATCTTAAATGCCTGCTGGGGGTATACCAACTGAACAGATTTTGGAAGTAAACAGGACCTGCCCGGAGAAGCACTTAATGGACCAGGCAGAGTGCATTAAAATTATTCTCTTCCTGACAGGGAGCCAAAGCAGGCATTGCAATGATAGGGAGATAGATGCAAACATAAGAATTTTTAAGAGCATTCTGGTCACTGGGTTCTGTAAGGATTTCTGTTTTTTCACCTGTTGCTTCAGGCTGCCCAAGTATAGTGCATTACAGTAATCAGTCTTCGAGGTGACAAGTTCCACCATGACTGTCTTTTGTAGGTCCTGGGGGATGAATGGAAAAATCTTCTTTCATATTCATTCATATTGTCTAGCCTTGGATTACAAGCATTTAACTGCTTCCACAAGTTCATTTGCAGTGCAAAATTCACATAGTGCCGCACTAATGAATAATATTATACGGAAAAAATGCAAACCAACACTGGACATCTCAAATTGATTGTTCTGCAAAAATATAGAACCTAGGAGCAGATCTTTGACAGCATTCTCAGCGCTAGGCTCTCACCGCCAATGTTGTCTATTACCACAGGGGTATAAGAAAAGTCCTGGGCTGTTTTCAGCCAGAGTGACAGTTACTTCAAAATTTTGATGAGGAGGCATTATCCTATGTAGATGATATTTATCTGATGTAAGATGTATTAATGGAACACTTAGCTTGTGTGAACAATATCATTCTTGGGTTTGGCCATCTGGCCTACAAATTTAATTTCAGAAAATCAAAAATCGCTCACCTCAATGTCTTGTTCCTGGGATATGAGTTAAAAAGTGAAGGCAAAAACCTGGCAGCACATTCTTTTTGAAAAATGTGCACTGCTCCAACCTCTGATAAGTCTGAAAAGACTACAATCCATTTTAGAATTTTTATATTTTGGCAGGACCTACATTTTGGATTACACAGAAAGGGTGAAACTTTTCTACGACTTAATTAGACCTGATTTTTCAGTGCATAATTGGACACAGAAACAGGCAGATATTCTACGTTCCGTACAAGCTGACATGATAGCTTCTAAACATGTACACACATGTGTTAACACAACTAAACTGGTGATCCGCGTAGTCTCTGGCCCAACTGGGTACACCTCCATCACTTTCAACGAATGCGATACAATACTTACTGCATACAAATCACATTTGTACACAAACGCTGAAATGCGTTTTGCATCCACTGAATTAATACTCACAGTGGTGTAGACTGCAGTAGTAAGGGAGAGATCACTAGCCCAGGGGAAATGCATAAGTGTTGTGAACTTGGTACTGACCTTAAAGGCCACTACAAAAGAGAGCATTCCAAATGCTAAAGCATTACATCCACAGTCGATTCAATAGGCTAACTCACACAATGCAACAGATGTAGATCACATATTCGACTCTACATTAAAAGCACAAGCATTTTTGCAGTATGAACAAGAATAGCCTCTGCCGAATTAAATTTTGCTTTCACGATCAATATGAATGCATGCATCATTTACATGCTCAGTCCGCCATAGGAACGAAACAGCAATATTCCACGGTATGGGTAATTTTTAAATGGTGCATGCATGATCTGTCCTGGAAAAACACACACTCAGTCCTTATGGGAATGTGCAGCACAGGAACTGTAACCAAACTCAGAAATCACAACCTAGATTCTAAGCAAATTACAATTGCAACCAAGATCAGAAACCGCTACCACGCTTGGTAAACAAAGTGCTCATCAAAGGGTGTGGGGGCAGCCAGACTGCGAGGAAGTGACTGGGAAGGTTTGGAGGGCATGACAGCACCATAGAGAGCTGAACCAAGCGCAGCTGTCGGTGACTCAGCACGAGTGACGAGTAACAACAAGCTGAATACGCCGAGCTGCACAGAACAAAAAAAATGTGTGACCGCCATTGTTAAAGTGAAAGCAGGGCATGGCATTTGTTAAAAGGAAAGTGGTGCATGGCATTTGTTAAAGTGAAAGCATAGTATAGCGGGCTCCAAAAGATAAACACATAATGTTTTAGAATTTGAATACAGCAAGCTGCTCAGAAGAAGAAAAAGTAGCATGGCCACCATTGTTAAACTGAAAGTGTGGCATGGCATTAGTTAAAATGAAAGCATGCACAAACATGCTTCAAATAAAACAAGCAGGATGTAGGAGGAGAAGGCAGATGGAGGCTAAAAACAGGGCATGTTGGAGAAGTGCAATCGGGGAAAGGGCTGTTGTTCCTGCATTTCCAGCTAGCTTGAATAAGTCATTGAATAAATAATGCTCAGAATGCGAAAATAAAAGGTACAGAGTAAAGTCACATGTAATAGGGGATGTCTTTATTGGAAGTTACAACTGAAGAGAAGGAGGTATTAAAGAGGGACTTTTAAACAGCTAAACCAATGAAATAAAAACAATTGTAAAGGACACCGCAAGGAGCCAATTCAATATAAGGGCAGGCCCTGTGCGGAGCTTAACGCCCATAGCCTGAATACAAGAGGCTTGAAGAGACAGCACAAGCACTGCCTAGGCGAGACCTAATGAGCATCCACAGCCTCTATACACTGCATGAGGTCCTGCCGGTACTGCTTAGTTGTCTCCAGGTCCTCTGTGATTTTTATCAGAAGGACAGAACCTGTAGAGGTCTGGGGTTGGGAAGTTTGAATGGGTGGCTGTGTACCTCGGCTGCCTGTGGTGGCGATTATTAAGAATCAGGCCCAGGGAGAATTATAAATCCACTTATGGAATTGGCAGGTTTTGGGTAACTTCACGTTTGTAATGCAGAGTCCCTGCTAAATTCCTCCAATCAGAATTATTATGCCATTCACGTCTCACAGGTAAAATTTGAGGCTCCACAATGCGCGCTTGTGAATGGGAACAAGATTTGCTGGCCCCTGGCATGATTTCTGGTCACCACGGAACCTTCTGGCACCATTTTATAATACCCTCAGATGCGAACGGTCAAAGAGGGCTGCCATTCAAGTAGATTTGTTATGGCTAGAGTAGATTTTCTACTTGAGCGGCAGCAAAATGCGGTCTTGAGCAACGCATAGTGCCGTTCGTTCTGACTTCAACACAGCTTGAGGTACCAGCGCCAAATTGTAGCGCGGGCTGTATATTTTCTGCCTATGGCAGAATTCCACAGAATTTTACAGAGTTTTTCTGTAAGTCCGTGGAATTCCACATAGTGAAAATCTGTGAGTTCTGCCCACCCCTAAAAAGAATATAAATTGTAGAACTTGCCTTAAAAACTTGTTTATATAGTCCTGCATCACAGCATTGCTGTTCCCCTGGGGCTATTACATTTTTCAGATAAGATTCTTGGTCACTGGGCCCAGTTTTTTCCCATACATACTTCACATGATACAGTAGCAGTACGTGGTATGAATCAACCCATGTCTACCTTTATATTCAAAAACAGATATTTTTCATAAAAGGATTAAGAGATAAAATTACTTCATGTGGTGACACTTGCAACACATGCATACTGTGTTTTAATAAATGAATGAGCTGACAAATATAAAGAGGGCCAATGGAATCACTCAGCAGGGAAGGGCCATTTTTATGTGGCGGGCTTAACTAAATTATGTGACAACACAATGCACCAAATTCTGTGATAGTATTACTTCATTATTTTGTCATTTTTAAACTTGCTAACACTGTCTGGGCATAGGTTGAAGCTCATTAGGACCAGTTAAACACCCAAATATATCAAAAAGCAACAGAAAGACGATCAGCCAACCTTTTCCAAGGGCCGTCCACTATGTTTCAACATGTGTCACTGCGTTTTTAGTCAAGTTTGAACCACTTCAGCGAGAAGCAAAAATTTGTGTTGTTCAAATCTGCAGGTTATGCAGTACATGATGGATTATGTGCCAAATGCAGGAAATCCCTATTAATGTGAAAAACGCTGCAGCTGCACAATTGCATAATTCCAGTGGCCCTGAACATAAATATATAGTGACTTTGACGACTATGGCACAATAAAGTAAAGCTGCACAGTTTATTTAACTATAAAACGCGTAGGCTGTATTTGATCATCATTTGAACTGTATGGATATTATTGAAACCTCTTTGAAGAATATCACTTGAAGTGTGAAAATACAAAAAAGAAAGAAGAAGCAAGACTGCTGTAAAGAGTTTATTTTCTGTTGGACTGATTATGTCTACATGTGACTATTGAATGATCACAGTGATGATATAAGATACTCCTTGGGTTTTGTATTTAATCACAGGGTCTTTGGAAGGTAGAAGATGGAGCAGTAAGGGGCTGCCTTGGACAGAAAGAATGTGGGAAGTGCAGTTTTTCTTTTGCCTAATGAAAGTTATAGAAGATGAGACAGAAACATAGGAGGCAGGATAATTTATAAAAGGATTGCTAACTCAGTTTGGGAGAAAGTAATGAATACTTTATCAAATGCAGAAGTTGCCACTGAGAAAGCATAGTGAATTACCACTTGTCCCAGCGGCCATTCCTCTCCCCTCCACAGGATGGTTTCCTCTGTCCTCACCCTCAAGTCTGGGGTACTTCCAGAGCTAGACAAGAGCATACTGAACATATTTAGATACCTGTAACCATCACATTAGTTGAACAAGTTACAAAAAGAATACCTCACTAATGTTAGGTTATCTATCTCCTATCCAAAAGGGTTATTTGACTTTTTTAAACTAAGTAGCTAATCAATTAAATGTATATATTTATGTATTTTTTCGTAATGGAGGGACATGGCTACGAAAGTATCAGAAAATAAATGAAGGGGTGGATGGGAATGGAAAGGCCATATGGTATCGGTATAATGCTAAACTGCACCTCCAAGACATCCTGTTGGGGTCAATGATGACCATCATTGAGCCAGTACTATTAACTGTTTGCTCAATAAGCGGGAGAGTTAAAACGACTTCAGTTGGCCCAGAATCAAGCCGCCAGACTTATTCTGGGACTCTCAAAATGGCAATCTATCAGACCTGGTTTGAAACAACTACACTGGCTGCCTGTTGCGCAGCGAATTGCATTTAAAACTGGGTGTATTATTTTTAAATCCTTATAAAACTCAGGCCCGAAGTTTATAAAAGAACTGTTCTCTAAATATAATCCATCTTTAAATCTCTGCTCTGCTCAAAAATCTTTACTGATTGTGCCATCTTACAAAAGGAAGCGCCTCGGTGGCAGCTGTTTTGACCATCTTTCACCCACCTTTTGGAACTCGCTTCCCTTACAACTGAAACTGAGTGGAGACCTTCTTAGCTTCAGTCATTCTCTTAAAACCTGGCTGTTCTCGCAGGCCTATTGCTGAGCTGTATCTTACTTTTAACTGTTGTGTTGTGTTCCCTTCCTACAGCGCCATGAAGCCCCTGGGCGTACGAGCGCTTAATAAATACATATTAACATAACATAACATAACAATAAAACTTGGTTGACAACCTCCATGTTGTGAATACTTAGGTATGCGTTCCTCTTTATGGTACCAATAAAATCGGTTAACACAAGACACGTAAAAGAGGGGGGAGGGCATTTTACAGGCCTCCATATCTATTGCCTGACTATGCAATCCTTTCCCTCCTTTCAGCTCAGCCCTCAAGATGTCCCTGTCTTGCACGCAGTTTCCTACAATTGATATTGCTCCTCCACTCATTTCATGCAGTTTGGCTATTTTGTCACTCTGAAAGTTATAGGCAAAGTAATGTCTGCCTTTGTCAATGTAGATATGTAAAAGTGAGATGAGGGGCAGGTTTCTGCCACTGTAACAAAAAGAGGCAGGGAAAGAAAGCTACAAACAGGAGGAGGTCAGCTGTGGTAACAGGTGATATAGAAAACACAAGGAACTATGTGAGGATTACAAGCATTAAAAAAAATCAAGAAAATGTGTTAAAATGGAAAATACCGAAGGCCATAACACATACTAGGTGGGAATAGCTAAAAGTAAGAAATAAATCATAAACATGGTTTTCCAGCACCTGCAGGAAGGTGCTTCTGATGCCAGGGCATCTCTTGCGGCACCAACACCCAACTGGGGCCCAGCAGTGGTATTGCTGCTGCTGGTGGCATCCTTTCCCCAAATTTGCTTGTTTGGCTCTCCTCATTTCTCCTAAAAGGAGAAAAAATAAAAAGAACAATAATTGGAAGTACTCACTGCAAAAAAAGCATTGAGGTATTTTACAGGCTGACTAAGTAATCCTATTACTCCATTGAACCTCCACAATAAAATGAGTTCTCTGTCCTACACAAGGTTTCATTGTTGGCTTACTACAATGATATTGTTACTCCCCTCACTTCATATAATTTTGCTATTGATGTGCAAAGTCAGTCTCTCTTTCGCATCTTGCACCACTGCACCTTGTGAAGAAAGGAGATGACAACTGTATTAGCAACAAAAAGTCACATAATGTTTTAATATCTCCGCTTACAGACTATCCCACTAACATCCCTTAAATCAGCCCAAGCAAGCCCCTGGCTCAACACGGAACACACTCCGGGCAGTATGATTCACTTTACATCCACTCCACATCCCTCCCAACCATTCACTCCAACATCCTCCGTCAGGCTGGCAACATACCCCTCTACTCTGTGGACCACATTCGCAGTTGACACCAAAATATGTGCAGAGAAACCAAAAGTCACGTTATTACATGCTGACTCCTTTAAAAAAAAGACATGGGACACAAGTATCCTCTGATGCAAAAAAGTACAAATATTTATGTGAATCGCCCACACCAATATTTAACAAGCATTTGCAAGGCCAATGGGTCTGACTTTAAAGAAATGCTGTATTGTAATGTGAAGCATTACAAATAAATAGCATGGGGTTACATGTGTATTTTTGTGGAAGCAAAGAATTGTAAAATAATATTGGTGTAGGTGAAAAGGTCAGGAGACAGTTGCACTGCCAAGCCAAACCTAAAACTCCAGATAGATTAATGACTATCCTCCTCCCATCTGTGTTGCTGCTAGAGTAAAACAACATAAATTATCTAGTTATCTAAGACACTTTAATAGCATTACAATGTCATGTGTGTGTCCCTGAAAGATGGAGCTTAAATAAACAAAATGAGCACAACTCTGTGGAGGGAAATCACTGTTTTGAGGAAGCACACAACGTGTGCCAAATCAAAATATGTATGACTGGCTCCCAACATGTGGGCTGAGCCAAAACCCTTCTCTAGTTATGTTCACATAAGTGTCTTGTGACAGCTGCACTGTCAAGCCAGACCATTAAAACCTCAGAAATGAGCCCTGTTCACTACAAACACGGTATCACGTGTAAAACGTATAATGGAGTGGTTAAATAAATTAAAATTTTTAAATGTGTATGTAATATAATATATATATTCACACACACACATATATGTGTGTGTGTGTGTGAATATATGTATAAATGTGTGTGTGAATACATATTCACAAAAAGGAAAGGGAGGTAGAGGTTTTCTTTATAGAGCTAGGTCTGCCCTCCTTTGTTTATACTTCAACTGAAAACCGAGTTGTCGGGTTAGAGGACCTAGTCATAGGGTAAGGATAGGGCATCCGATCAATGCGACCAGAGATTGCCTTCAGGAAAGAAATATTTCTTTCTTGAGTACCCTCACTCACCAGGGTTTGCCCAGGGTGACATGCTTCATCATTGGGGCCATCTCAGTTCTCATCGAACTGGGATGTGGGCATGCTGCGACTTGCGGAAAATACGTAGGAGCACTTTTAGTGGAAGACTATGTGTAGTGCACAGTGTGGTTTAGTGGGTTACAGTGGTTACAAATACCTTGCTAGTGGGCTAAAATTCTTTACTATCGCTCCTAGGTTGGTATGTCTAAAAGAGGGTGATACACTGAGAAAACTAACTATAAAGGTTAGAAGTTCAGTGTAAGATCAACATGTTTCGAATCTACCCCTAGGTCTTCGTCAGGACCACACAGGGACCAGCCCTGTGTATGACACTCCTAAAAAACCTAAATATGGAAATAAAGAAAATCAAAAACCACTGCAACTAATAAAGCATGCGTGGTTATACATACGATCGCTATATATCACGTAGTATGTCTGCAACAACAAAAAGACATGGTTAAGAGACAAGCCCCCTCTCTCTTGTAGAGTAGGTGGGTTCACATTTAAATGTACTTCCATGCTAGTGAGATGCTCCTTTATGGTGCATGCAGTCGTCCAGGCTCAGAGCGTGGTTGTAACCTAGATAGGTATAAACATGCTGGCTAAATGTGCTGCATAGTGATTGGTCATACATTAAAAACACATAACATACATGAGGTGACTGTCACACAACACACACAAACGGGGATAAAATGGTTGCACCAGACTGGTAACACATACTTTTTGCGAGCAAAACTGTGCTTCATGGCCAGCGGTGGGCGGGGTTTCCCTGAAAGTATTATCTAAAAGATTGAGGAAAAAACAGGTAGGTTTTCGTTAGTGCTGGTGAAAAAACAACCCCGTATTTAAAACGGACTTCCGTCCTGTCATCCGGTTCCTTTGGAGGGAAATGGCACTTACTTCAATATGAGAAGCCTCGCACCTAGACACTTACTGGTCTCCCCGTCGGACCGCATCTTAGCGTGTCCAAGGCGGGGATTGAATAAATACTTCCTGCTTCTCCCGCGTGGAGGTCTATGGAGACTAGACCGCGGGTGAAGCTTCACAAAATGGCCACCGCAAATGGCAAAGGTGACGGCCATGAAGGAAGGATACTCGAGTGGCCTCCAAGATATCTTTCTGTTATTCACAATTTTTTTTATACATATTACTAATGAAGGGATCGATGTAGTCTCTGAGAATTAGTAAATCAGTATTGATATTATATTCACAGGACAGGCAGCAAATAAAAGACAGGCAGCAAAGCCAGGTATTCAAAAGGTATTTGTATTTAAGGAAATGTCTTATCATGCAGGTAGGTACTCTAAAAAGTCTTGATATTATAGAGACGAGCATGATGTCAAAGGATTGGATCATGTTTGCAGATCCTTTGTTTTGCGTAGCCCAGATATTTTTACCACATAGTTGTCTAGAGGGTGCTTTCGGATTGTGGGTGTATAAATTACTCATGACAGGCACAGGTCAAAAATGTTTGTCCCAGCTATGAGGACGTAGTTTTTTAAGTTGGTGTATGTTCACAATAGCTGTGGATCAAGAGGTATCTATCTCAGCTGAGAGGTAAAGCGTAGAATGGTATAGTTTTAATCATGTGGGTCAGTCTCCCACTTGGTTCTGACAGCTCATGGCTCTAGTGAATATCATTTAATTTCAATAGAACTGGTCCCAGGGTATTTCAACATTCAGGCCCTGGGTGTCCGTACGTAATCTGAAAACCCAGTGCTGTTCTTTTTCATGGAACCCTTTCTCAAAGTTCTCTTTGCTTTTAATATGTTCTAGTACCACCCACCTCATATCATTAGGTGTGTGTTGTTTCTCGAGAAAATGGGTGGTCATTCTCGTGGTGGTACGCTTACAGCGTATGTTACTCCGGTGTTCCACTATTCGGGCGCTGACTTTTCTAGTTGCCATTCCATGTAGTGAAGATTACATGAGCACGTGATCAGGTACACCACCCCTGTTGTGTTGCAGTTCATGATATTGCTCAATTCCCATGTGGTGTTGTTGTTCAGATTCACTACTCTGGTGGCTGAGGTGAGGTGGCAGAAGCTAAAGTTACTGCATGGGTACTGTCCTGGGGGTAGTGGGTGCATTCTCCGTACACGTTGGGTTGTGTGTGTACCAGGTAGTTTTTCAGGTTTTTGCCTCTCCTGTGGCTGAACAAGGGGGTAGGTATGTTCAGGCACCCACTGTTAAGTGTGAGTCAGTGTTTCTTGACTATCTTTGTCACTTTATCAGACGCAAAGTTAAATGTGGTAATGATAAATCGATAACCATTAAACCTGCAGACAAAGGCATAGCCATCGTACTACAGAACACCACTGATTACCAAAATGAATGCCTCCATTTGCTAGCTGATGAAAGTAACTACACCAACATAAAAGAAGACCCCACGGAATGATTATGCATTGACATTGCGATTCTCATTGAAGAATCGTTGACAAATGGAGGTACCTAGTGGGCTCGTTCGACCCTAGAGACCCTCAGGCTCCAAGGGGACTTAATCTCCCAACTTAAAATGGCCACAGGTCGTGTTTGCACACATGTCATCTCAGGCCCCCCCTCCCTTCACCAGAGTGCAAACGCACCCGTGGCGCATTTTAAGAGGTAGTTTTAATCCCTATGCCCTATTATGTACTAGGTGCTTACAGAGGAGGTCATTCTAATCAAAGGGGTACCCTAACACATAGTGTTCCCTAGTTTATGCAGGTGTTTTAACTGTATTCTAAGTATTTGTTTAGCATAGCACTGGCTCTAGTCAGAGTCAGATACCACCAGTACCCATCTGAAAAAGTTGAGGGTACTGGATGATTTTGCTCCTCTGTTTGTTCTTTCTGCACGTCTTCCTTCTTCCTGCACTGTTCTTTGTCTTTGAGGAATTCTGTTGGTTCTTTCTGCATTTCTTTTTCTTCTCTGTGTGTTTTCTCTTCTTTATTCACTTGTCATACCCCTGTAGGCATAGTTAAAAACTAGCATTTACATAACCTTAGAAATTCACTGAAAAAACATAGGTTTCAGGGGCATTATAGTTAGTTGGACATTTCACTCGTACAAAACCATTGAAATTCCCCCGTTATAGTTAGTTCAGCTAACTGTAACTCGCGCACCCGCAATGCACTGCTGATGACGTCACATATTACATCACTCATGACATGGTCAGTGACATCACTCATGACATCACTGATGGCATCTCAAATGACATCACTGATGACATTATCCAGTGAATATGTGTTTTTCTGAAAAATAAGTATTGGAGAGGAATTACAACTTGCCAGGGGTGCATTTGCACAATGGTGAAGGAAGGGGGCAGGGCCTGAGGTGACATGTCTGCAAACACGCCCTGTAGCACGTTTTAAGTTGGGGAATTAATTCCTCTTCAATCCTGAGGGTCCCTGGGGGGCCAACTAACCCACCAGGCACCTCCAGTATGTGCCAGAGAGCTGCATTGCAGAGAGATGTTCAGAGGCCACACCCCTTTTTACAACACTCTGCAACTTAGCTCTGTGGCGCTTACTGGAGGTACCTGGTGGGCTAGTTGGCACCCAGGGATCCTCAGGATTGAAGAGGAATTAATTCCCCAATTTAAACCATGCCACAGGGTGTATTTGCACACATGTCAACTCAGGCTCCACCCTTCCATTCACCACTGTGCAAACACGCCCCGTGGTGCGTTTTAAGTTGGGGGATTAACTCCCCTTGAATCCTGAGGCTCCCTGGGGTGCAACTAGCCCTCCAGGTACCTCCATTAAGAGCCACAGAGCTGCATTGCTGAGAGGTACAAAAAGGGGCATCGCCTCAGAACACCTCTCTGCAACGCAGCTTTCTGGTAAATACCGGAGGTTACTGGGGGCTAGTTCACCCACAGGGACCTCTAGTATTCAAGGGAATTAGTTCCCCATCTGCAAATGCACCAGGGGGCGTGTTTGCAGAGTGCTGCAAGGAGGGTGCAGAGCCTTCGGCGTGATGCCGGTCTTTAAAAAAAAAGTTTAAGAAGGGGGGCTGTGTGCCCCCCCCCCTTCTTTTTCCAATTTTTTTGGCCTTGGAGACCCCATTCCCCAGGGCCTGCCCCCTATTTTTTTTTAATAAAAAAAAAAAATCGGAAGGGGGCCATCCCCTGGGGCCAGCCTTTGTTTTTTTAATTGTTTTTGTGTTTTTTAAATTGAGGAGGGGGCCGCGTGGCCCACCATTCTGGGCCACTTCTAGCCCCAGGGACCCCATACCCCGGGGCTGGCCCTCTCCATAGGGGACTGTCGGGGTCCCTAATCCCTCCACAGTCCTGCCAGCTCCCCGCTTCCTGCGGGAGCCGGCGCAGCTCCCCGTGTGGAAAAGCAATCTGCTTTTGTTTTCCTGCTCTCTCTTCCAAAAACCAAAGCAGTTTGATATGGCAGGGTGGGACCCAGAGACACTGCAGGAGCTGGCCTTGGGGGGGTGGCGGTCGCCTGGGCCATGACAGGGCTCCAGGAGGAGGGCCGCGTGGCCCTCCTCCCAACATTCCTAAAGCCCCGGGGAGTTGGTGGGCCCCGGGGCTGCGGGGTCCGTCACAGACCCCCTTATTTTAATAGTTAGAGCCCTGGGGAGGTGGCAGGCCCCAGGGTGGGTGGGGGTCTCGAGCACCCCACACAGGTTTTTTTGAAGCCCCTGGGGTGGCAGTCCTCAGTGCTGCGGGGGGACCATTAGCCCCCTGCAAACATATTCTTAAAGCCCTGGGGGCGGAGGTCCCCGGGGCTAGGGGATGCCTTTGAGCCCCCCACCCATCTATTTTTAAAGTACCGGAGGGTGGCGGTCCCCGGGGCTGGGTGGACTGTGAGTCTCCAGCAATTAATTTCATAAAGCCCCAGGGGGTGGCGGTCCCCGGGCATGGGGGGTGCCTTTGAGCACCCCTCCCATTTATTTTTGAAGCCCCAGGGGGGTGGCAGTTCCCGGGGCTGGGTGGGCTGTGAGCCCCCCCTGCACATATTTTGTGAAATCCCCAGGGGTGGCAGTCCCTGGGGCTGGGTGGCCCCTCTGGGCCCTCATTACAATTAAAATATTTCCCCCGGGACTTGGCCCACCCCGGGGCTAAATAGCAACGAAGCGTGGGAGCCCGCACTTTGGTTTTTTTTTGTGGCGGGATCCGTCGCGTATTTTGCCAATTTTTATTTTTTATTTTTGTGGGGGCCCTGGGGGAGCTTTTCGCATTTTGCGCATTTCTTTTACTGATTTCTTGTGCCTCTATTCTACCGATTTACAGAAAGGGGGTGGTGATGAACAGAGTGTCTGAGTTAAACAGACCACTCTTACCCAGTCCAAAGATCAGGGCTTGATCCATCACCGTTATTTATCTCACTGCCCCATCCCAGCTCAGAACCTGGCTATATGCAAATCAGTCTGTCCCTGGCCCAGTGCATCATGGGAACAGGGCAGACTAAACTACCAAGCCAATTCTTCACCAGAAAGGAGACAAGCTACCGGGGACCGGTTTCTGGCATTTCAGCCTTCTTCGGCCCGGCTTGCTTGAATCCTGATGGAGCAGTGAGAAAGGGACTCATGTCTGAGTATACCCTGCCACACCTATAGTGGCCAAAAACGATTTACAAAAAGGGGGTGGTGATGAACAGAGTGTCTGAGTTAAACAGACCACTCTTACCCAGTCCAAAGATCAGGGCTTGATCCATCACCGTTATTTATCTCACTGCCCCATCCCAGCTCAGAACCTGGCTATATGCAAATCAGTCTGTCCCTGGCCCAGTGCATCATGGGAACAGGGCAGACTAAACTACCAAGCCAATTCTTCACCAGAAAGGAGACAAGCTACCGGGGACCGGTTTCTGGCATTTCAGCCTTCTTCGGCCCGGCTTGCTTGAATCCTGATGGAGCAGTGAGAAAGGGACTCATGTCTGAGTATACCCTGCCACACCTATAGTGGCCAAAAACGATTTACAAAAAGGGGGTGGTGATGAACAGAGTGTCTGAGTTAAACAGACCACTCTTACCCAGTCCAAAGATCAGGGCTTGATCCATCACCGTTATTTATCTCACTGCCCCATCCCAGCTCAGAACCTGGCTATATGCAAATCAGTCTGTCCCTGGCCCAGTGCATCATGGGAACAGGGCAGACTAAACTACCAAGCCAATTCTTCACCAGAAAGGAGACAAGCTACCGGGGACCGGTTTCTGGCATTTCAGCCTTCTTCGGCCCGGCTTGCTTGGATCCTGATGGAGCAGTGAGAAAGGGACTCATGTCTGAGTATACCCTGCCACACCTATAGTGGCCAAAAACGATTTACAAAAAGGGGGTGGTGATGAACAGAGTGTCTGAGTTAAACAGACCACTCTTACCCAGTCCAAAGATCAGGGCTTGATCCATCACCGTTATTTATCTCACTGCCCCATCCCAGCTCAGAACCTGGCTATATGCAAATCAGTCTGTCCCTGGCCCAGTGCATCATGGGAACAGGGCAGACTAAACTACCAAGCCAATTCTTCACCAGAAAGGAGACAAGCTACCGGGGACCGGTTTCTGGCATTTCAGCCTTCTTCGGCCCGGCTTGCTTGAATCCTGATGGAGCAGTGAGAAAGGGACTCATGTCTGAGTATACCCTGCCACACCTATAGTGGCCAAAAACGATTTACAAAAAGGGGGTGGTGATGAACAGAGTGTCTGAGTTAAACAGACCACTCTTACCCAGTCCAAAGATCAGGGCTTGATCCATCACCGTTATTTATCTCACTGCCCCATCCCAGCTCAGAACCTGGCTATATGCAAATCAGTCCCTCACCACCCCTTGTTGTAATTATTTTTGTCCACCCTAAGCGTGGAAGGGTATTCTCAGATGTGAGACCCTTGCTCATTGCACCATCAGGATTCAAGCAAACCGGGCCGAAGACGGCTGTAATGCCAGAAACCGGTCCCCGGGAGCTTGTTTCCTTCCCAGTGTAAGAATTGGCTTTTGTAGTTTGGTTTGCCCTGTTCCCATCATGCACTGGGACAGGAACAGACTAATTTGCATACAGCCAGGTTCTGAAACTGGGATGGTGCAGTGAGCTAAAAAACGGTGTTGGATCTAGCCCTGATCTCTTGACTGGGTGAGAGCTTTCTGCTTAATTCAGAGACTCTGTCCCTCACCACCCCTTGTTGTAATTATTTTTGTCCACCCTAAGCGTGGAAGGGTATTCTCAGATGTGAGACCCTTGCTCATTGCACCATCAGGATTCAAGCAAACCGGGCCGAAGACGGCTGTAATGCCAGAAACCGGTCCCCGGGAGCTTGTTTCCTTCCCAGTGTAAGAATTGGCTTTTGTAGTTTGGTTTGCCCTGTTCCCATCATGCACTGGGACAGGAACAGACTAATTTGCATACAGCCAGGTTCTGAAACTGGGATGGTGCAGTGAGCTAAAAAACGGTGTTGGATCTAGCCCTGATCTCTTGACTGGGTGAGAGCTTTCTGCTTAATTCAGAGACTCTGTCCCTCACCACCCCTTGTTGTAATTATTATCTATTCTACCGAGGCACAAGATGGCTGCCAACACTTTCTGGTTTGGACTGTCAGCCAATTAGCATACAGCTCGTGATCGGGAGAGGGCGCGGATATTCCGCTGCCATAGATACATAAAGTTATGTACTTTTGATTTTCCATATATATACATACACATACACACCTCTCCACCTGGATTGTTTGGATGGAAAGACGAGCCACACCCTGCAGAGTTGTTCTAAAGTGATTTAATCAAAGCTGATGAACATAACACGGCGTGTTTTGATCAACACTCAGTCTTGATCACGTGACTTGTAGTTCATTCCCAGCCAGTTTAATAACATTATTACTGTGCTGGTAAACAGTGAAGACAGACTTTGTGAAACACCTTCTTTCTAAAAACAGACACAAACCATTCTTGGTGAATGTGCTCAACTGACAATTGTTTTTTTTTTATTTTTACGTCAACAATGCCTCGTGATTTTTCACCAAATTATTATCACCAAAATTTCTATCAACCCTATTTTATACCGATATTCAAGAATAATTCCAGATGGATACACGATTACTTCAGTTTTACGGTAACCCTTCTATTGTCAGGATTGATCATGTTTTCAACATGCGCCAGCATCATGCTCAGTCACTGCTGTTCATAATATTCACGTTTGTCACATTTAAGGCAATAGCCTAGAATTGTTTTTATGTTAGTAGTGAGCTTCATGATTGAAAAACCAAATTATAAAATCAGAATTCATTACTCTATTTGAACATAATTAGTGCTAGTCACCCTGACGTCAAAATGTTGTTCATAAAGTAACTATGTGTTCCAACACGTATTCCATAAACAGCTACGTTAGCCAAATCTCTATTTTATTATTAAGTGTTGTTCTCTAATCATTACATATATTCGCAAAATGTAGTATTATTTCGATGAAAACAAAAATGCTTATCACCACACAATAAATAATTGTGATAACTCATCCAATATGGGCTTCCAGTAGCCATAGGAAATATCATTGAGGGTTGTGTTTCACCAGGCCCCGCATCCCAGAATGAATAAACAACCATGTTATTGTGTCTTTTCTAACTTTTGTGTTGTATTGGTGGTGGGTTTGAAGCATCACTGTGTTCATCATCATTTTCAATCATTGCCTTTCACGTGGAGAAATATGCATGTTACGCTGCCTAATGACTAGGGGATACAATAGGTTACACTAGACCAACTTTCCGAGATGGAGACCAAAGGCCAATCAAGGGGCCTCATTTATGAAAAGTGACGCATCGCTGCGTGAAAATAGCGATGCGTCACATTTCATTGCACCCTCCTTGCGACACCAATGATGAGTCATATTTACATTATGATGCATCATTGCGCAAGGAGTTACAGATACATCAGTATTTCTGACGTATCTGTAAGCACAAAAGTGACGCATTGCTGGAGTGTGTTACAAAAGTGACGCAACTCCAGCAATGCGTCCTTTCACATGGGGCAAGCCCCATGTGAAAGGGCCTGCGTCAGTCTTACGCCTGCTGTGAGGCAGGCGCAAGATTTTGTCGCAACTGCGTCCTAGAAGTGACGCAGTGAAATCTCATAGATTTCACTGCGTCACTTCTACGACCCTTTCTTGCGTCAATACGCCCCCCTTGCATACTTTATACCTGGCGCAGGTATAATGTGGTGCAGGTGTTTACAAAGTGACGCATCTACCTAGATGCGTCACTTTGAAAATATGGCGCAACAAGGCGCATTTTTTACGCCACTGGTGCGTCACAAAAAGTGACGCACCGGCGGCGTAAAAGTGACGCAATGGGTCATAAATGAGGCCCATGGATTGGTCACTGGCTACTAGAAGTCCTTATTGGATGAGTTGATTGAAACGCATTGTGTTCTCTTCATACATTGTAATGGAATCACTATAGAACAATTCTGCTTGTGTGGCTCGTCTTTCCATCCAAACAATCAGGGACTACGGGTGAAGTGGGATTGCCCACTGGTGCCTCATTGCTGGGTGTAGGAGACCCCGGAGTGGGAGAGCAGGCAGGGCTGCACTCTCCCCTATGAATCCACCACTCCATCAGGCCTGAACCCCTATTGCAGGATGCCCCCTGCCCCGAGCACAAGAGAGAGTTGAAGCTGCACAAAAAAGTGCTGCCACCTTGGCCACTCTAAAACTGTGGCAGGACATCACCCCCTTGCACTGCTGTCTCCACTAAGCAGTGCGAGACTCCATGGCGGTATTGCCTGCCCATGCCATAGCTGTGGAGTAGAGATTGGGCAGGACAGGCACAAAAGGCAAAACTGAGTAAAAATGTAAATTAAATTCACAGGGGGAGTGAGATACTAATAAAACGTGAAAACATAATAAAAATAGGTGATGAGTGGAGCAGAATGGAGTTGATTGGTTTGGATGTGGCCTCGGGAGCAGGAAACACGAGGGGATGGCTAGGCAGAAGCAGGCTGAAGTATGCAAAAAGGGTGCATGCTTATGCAATGTGATGTGTCCGTCTCACTATCTTTTGAGTGTGAAATGCGTTGCTGGCATTAATATTCTGACACAACGTCGGCAACACACATTTTTCCATAATTCTGCAAAATTAAGGAAATTAGGCGCACCACCTGGAGCACAACTCTAACATGGGCAGCAGGTAGACACACAGCAGAGGGTAGCGGACGGCAGGCAACCTTGATAGGAGAACTGTAGCAGGGGGAGTTGGCACATGGACCTGCTCAATGGAGTCACGCTGCGTCCTCCATTAAGTAGGTCCTGGGGGAGGGCGGGGTGCTGGATGGCGGGAGGTGGGAAGCAGTGGGAGGAGGGAATCAGCAGGAAGAGGGGAGAAACAAGCAGAAAAAGGCAAAACACTGGACAGAAAATTGGAAAGAAAAGGCAAAAATAGGGCAGAAAAATGAGCAGAACAGGCAAAACAGAAAGCAGAAAAAGGAAAAGGCAAAAGGGGGCAGGAAATTAACATAAAAGGCAAAACATTGCAAGAAATGAGCAGAGAAGGCACAAACAGAGGGCAGCAGGTAGACAGGCAGCAGCGGGTAGTGAACTACAGTCAAGCTGGGAAGGAAAACTGTTGTAGGGGGGCCATGCAAGAGGACCATAGGCCATTCAGACCCACAAAACTGGTTCTGCGCCTCTTTCCAGATTCCAGTTTAGAGAGGATGTGAAAGGGGCATCTCCTCTTAAATATGAATCAGAATAATATGTATCAAAGGTTTGTGACTTCAATTGTAGTCATAAACCATTCATAAGTTACCAGCTCCTCAAGCTAAGGTGGTAACTGACTCACTTTGGGAATTGTATCAGAATCCGCAAATGTATTCCCAAAGAGGGAACATTAAAAAAAAAAAAGTACTGCTTCATTTAAACGAGCATTTACAATGCAATGTTCTCGGCATTATTAAAGGTAGAGCTATTAGCATTGCTCATGACATTTTTTTAAAAATCATAAATAAATGGGATTGTCATTTACATTGCCAATAGCTTAATCGTTAAAAAAATGGCATTGTCATTTACAATGCCAATAGCTTAATCGCTCGCAAATGCATGACCTATTGCATGTACACCCACACAGAGCCACACACACAAAGCCACCCACACACACACACACACAGAGCCACACACACACACACAGAGCAACACACACACACAGACAGACACACACACACACACACACACACACAGAGCCACACAAACACACACAGACAGAGCCACGCACACACACACAGACAGAGCCACGAGCACACACACAGACAGAGCCAAGCACACACACAGAGCCATGCAAACACACACAGACAGAGCGACGCACACACACACAGACAGAGCCACGCAAACACACACAGACAGAGCCACCCACACACACACAGACAGAGCCACGGGCACACACACAGACAGAGCCAAGCACACACACAGAGCCAAGCACACACACACACAGACAGAGACATGCACACACACACACAGACAGAGCCACGCACACACACACAGACAGAGCCACGCACGCACACAGAGACAGAGCCAAGCACACACACACAGAGCCATGCACACACACACAGACAGAGCCACGCACACACACACAGACAGAGCCACGCACACACACACACACACACACACACACGCACACACACACACACACACATAGCCACGCACACACACAGACAGAGCCACACACACACACAGACAGAGCCACGAATAACTGAGCACGTCTAGCTTTGCCCATTCAATTCAGTCAGTTGTAGGACTTCTTTAGCTCTGTAAAAACAATCAGAAGCAATCAGGTCAAAGGTAGTGTCAAATTGTAATGCTTGCTTGAGTACTAAACCAGGGTTATAGTGGAAGATACTAAAGACAACAGATGCAGATCAGGCCAGGTCAAAGGATTGGCTATATTTTGGCACTTGATGAGAACACGGCTGTGAAAGGGTGGAAAACACAACACTCAACTGTTACAGATCAGGTGGAACCAGATGGGTAACACAGTAAGAAACAAGATCAAAGGGTTGGTCAGCATTGAATGATTTACCACCAGGAAACCCCACAAAACAAAGAACGGATGTACCACAAGTCTGGAGGGGGGGTCAACACCACATAAAGTGAATAGATATAAATCAGGTAGAAAGCACCTGCCTTAATAGGATCTGCAAGACACCGGGTCATATAGGTCACCACCACTGGGTTCGTGACTGACTGCCAGGTTGGGAGAGGAGAAGGTACAAAAAGACCTCAGCTCGAGAGCAGGTTGAAATAACCTTGTTGCAAAGGTCCACCAGAAGCCACTTTTGGAGGGAGTGACACTACCATCTCCAAAGAACAGCACATGAAATAGGGGCTTCTGTGGCAGTGCTCAGGCACATAGCAGCAGGGCCCGGTCCCCTCTGTTGGTCCCGTTTCCGTCCCCTGCTTGGGTCTCCACACTTCATGAGAGCAGAGCGCCTAGACTGGGACCCCCACACCCGCAGAGATGCCGTTCCACCCGGTGACCGCTGCCTTGATGTATCGAGGGATATGCACCATCCCCGACCTGTTCACCGACCACCAGCCCGTCGACATCCCCGAGGACGAACTCCAGGGTAAGTGGAGAGCCACTGAAACTGGAGAGGGAAGGAGGGATCAGAGCCAGGGCGAGAGCACGGGGGAAGAGGAGAACCAAGGAGAGAAAAAGAGACCCACAGGAAAGAAAGAGGCGATGAAAAAAAACAAAATAAGGAAGACAGACGATGAGGAGTAAAACAGTAAAAAGAAAAGGCAGGGGGTACATGGAAGGCAGACGAGTGTCCAGAGAACGGGAGGCAGCAAAACTGAAACCTGCGGGGGCATCAACTTACCTGGAGTGGCAGCGGGGCGCAATCAGGGGGCAGAAGGCAAGAAAAACAAGTGCAATCAGGGGGCAGAAGGCAAGAAAAACAAGTGCAATCAGGGGGCAGAAGGCAAGAAAAACAGGGGGCAAGAACAAGAGGCATGTGTAAATATGACCAACATATTACAATAGTACGAGATTACAAAGTGAAGAGTGTAGAAGAGCAAAACAATATCCACCCTCGAATTGATGTTTGCGGGCATTAATACCCGTGGCCATATAGAAAAGCGCAGAGAAATGAGTAAGGTCTATTTACAGCATCCAGCATCGTAGAGCTTAGACGTTGCGTTGGAAACAGTTGCCATGAACAACTGCAACGCAGGATGATGACGTAACCGCACTGAGCAAAAACGAAAGCTATATACATATTCTGGAAGGTGTAGATATTTTGTTAAATCACGATTCACAGCTGGCATTTTAAGCACCTTATTAACCACGTTGAAGTTACCACGTTAACAAAAAAAGTGCGAGCGTCTGCCTTAATAAATTGACTTGTCCCAAAACAATACACAGCAAATGCATCTTGATAGCAAACGCCCGTTGCACACCCTAGGATCTGCAGTGTTAAATACGGCTCTTAATCCAACAAGCGTTGTTAGAGCCTGGATAAAAATAATAGTGACGAGATATTATTAATGAGACCTAACAAAAGCTGAAAACGTGACGCAGCGCGGGTGAGCGCGCCCGGAAGAGCTGACAGCAGCACCTCTGTTAGCTGCCTGCAAACACCGGAAGTGGAAAAATGCCATTCTACCCCGATGATCACCAGGCTCGTCTGATGTTACAAAACAAGGGAAGAAAGATGCCGAAAAACAAGAGTGCGCTCGGGGTCGTCCCCCTTGTTTAACTTTCTTCTTCCGGCTGCTCTGCAAACAAACAGAACAGCCGCGGGAACCTGCCCGCCTGGAATCCGTGCTCCAATGTGCGAGGGGGCAGCAGGGGCATGCGGGAGGGCAGCAGGCCGGACCTCATGGGAAAGGGGGCGGCCTCTCACCCAGAAGCATTCCTCTCGGAAGGAAAGACCTTCTCTCTTCCCTTTGTTGCCCCGGTGGAAGGAGCCCCTGCCTGCAAAGCACCGAATTTCATTATTAAAGTGACCTACCCACCACAAAAAAAACACCAAAAACAAACTTTGAACGTTTTTACTTTGCGCTGCTCTCTGAGCCACGCTGTGGCGCCCTTTGTCGTCCAAAACGGGCAAAACTTTTCCTCCGGCAAATAGTGTGTCGGTTGTTTACATTCACAGAGTGACGATTTTTTTTACTAAACATTTCTACAATGGAAATACACACCTACTGTGTTAGTATGTCGAAAAGTCACACTTTATTTACAGGTAACTTGACCTAAGAGAAATGTGTTATATCTGTCAGAAAAACAGTGCAACAGGAGAATATCTACAGAGGCGAAATTCATCAAGTGACAGCCCTTTTCACATGTAACACACAGGTCTGTGGTGTACAGGCAAAAACTGTGAAATTGGAAGCTGGGCGGGAGAGGCTTCAGAAGGGACCGGGACCGAGCTGGCACAGACTGACGAAAAAACAGCCCTGGGAAAAAAAAGGAAACACCCACAATGGCCCACCCCTGCATGACGTAAAAAAAGGGGCGGGACTTAAAAAAAACAGAAACGCCCACAAATCTGCTCCAAGAATGATTGACACATCTCTCTTCCAATGGCTAGCCTCCATTTACGAAGCTAGCCAATGGAGGAGAGAGGCGGGTTAAAGCCCCACTGTAGAAGTCATGAAATCTTCGGCTCCGCCCACTGCTTCGCAGTGCAACGGTAGCCTCGATCTAAAAACACCATCAGCTTTAAAAACATATTTTCCATTTGGGAATGCGACCACAGGGAAGAAGGTTTGCAGTCCCTTTCAGGTTGCTATCTCTGCAAATAGCAACCTGCCTAATTAATAATGATTAAGCAGGATGTTCTGTGAACCTCTGCAGCCTATTAGTACATAGGTATCATTGGTATGGTTGCAGGACCAGCCCTCCCCATATCAATGTTGCTGAAAGGAGCTATTTAATAATGGAATGCTTTAGTATATATGGAGTGCGAGGCTGCAAAGGTGAACAGAGCATTTATGCTTTGTCACTCTCCTTCCCTACCAGTCTCAAATGAATCAGGCTCTGCAGGCTCTATTTCTACATTCACAGAATTTCTGTGGATTATTTTGCCCCTCGCAAAGGTTTAGCTAAATTTTACTGAATTGGAGTCTATGTATAAAACGGTCTACTTTATTACCTAGCAATTTGTTGCCTTTGTATAACTGTATTTAATTAAAGAAAACTATACAAGTAGGTCGATTATTGAGTATTTGTAAATCTTCCATAACACTCATAAACGCAAGCACCAAATGCCAATGTCAATTTGAATTTCAAAAGTTTGCTAAGAACAAATTGAAAACTGTTAGTGTCAGGGGAAATCAAAGCCAAATTGCATATACCGCTAAACGACAAAAGGTAGAATGGAGAATAAACATGTAGGAACGGTTTAGATTATATTTGTTAAAAATGCACCAACATACTAACACTGCTAACATCACACACTTAATTAATAAGAATAGATGCAAACATGATTTATCTGATTTCTGTCTACATATTGTCACAAATTAGATTTGTTTACCTAATTCGTAAAGTATTTAATCTTTCATTTGTGTACTTTACACGTTATAGAAAACAGGTACAAGTAAATGTTATTCATAACACAAACTGAGTACTTTATGTGTTGTGTAGTTTAGTCACTTTTGGGTTAGAAAATGCAATAACGTCTTGAATTATGTTCTGGTACACTTTTCTTTTATGTTCCTTCAAGTCTCCCATTACTATGCACGCTATGGGAAAACTTGCTTAATTGTTGCACTTCGCACTAATTAGGAAGATTTCACTAAGCTGGAAGGAAAGACTCAAATTAATAGTAAAAGATGTCCTGAGAAAATTACATTGAATATTGCGAAATAAGACGATGCTGATTATCCATTAAAAAAAGGGGTGTTTGGATAGAATACCAGAAAACATATTGTGATACAAAAATATCAATATCGTGTCAAGAATATCTGGGTATACAAAATATTGTTGACAGGAATATCGATGGTAAAAATATAGGGCTTCATTATGATGTCGGTCGGAAAGGCTGCAATTGGAATTTTGTTTGCCAAGTTTCCAACTGACTCAGAAACATATCTGACCAACTGATTATGATGCAAGGTAGTCGGCCGGTCATTCCGAATCGTTTCCATCCGGCATTTGGAGAGTTTGAGTCGGTCGGAGCCGAATTGTAGAACTCTATGGGTCGTGTTTCTAATCGACCGATGTCGGATTCCGACAGCCGTTCTCACTCTGTCAGTCAGACACGGATCGGTAGTCGGAAACTGACTTTGAGGGCCCGTAGCAGGCTCCCCTATACCCTGGGCCTCTGGTTGGTACCCGAGCAGTTACCCATGGGTCCTCTCTTTTTAACCATGCACAGTTTGGGGTGCAAAGTTTTCAATGGGAGACTGTGTTGTCGGTCGGAACACAGGCTCCCATTGAAGTCAATGGGAGTCTGACCGAACAGTGTTCAGAACCCTCGTAATCGGTCGGTCGGACTGCTAGAACCTGAGTTGGTCAGAATTCCGACAAGGAGTCGGTTGGAATGCTTTCCGACCGACATCGTACTGAGGCCCACAGTTTTTAGTGCTGTTTTTAATATCTGTATGGGTGAAGGGTTTAGATTGAGGACAGGAAGAAATGGTGCTCAAGCAAGTATGCAAATGTTCTTAAGATGCAATTAATTAGGAACGGTGCTAACAGGTCAGGGGGAACAAACCCAAACATAACAACCCCTGCGAGTGTGTAAGCCGAAACATAGGCAGTAAATATAGAACAGAGTCCTGTGCAGATGTATATGGATGAAGGTTCTAGTATCAAAACCAAACTCTCAATTGTTATTTTTGTAGACATTAGGTGGGTCAACATCAGAGTTATCATAATGGAGATTTTTTATCCGGATCAATACAGAATGAAAAAAACAGCCAACACATGTTTTATCACAACGTGGTACAATTGTGACTCTTCAGGGCAGGGAAGGACACAAAAACATAAAATAAAATAAAAGTACGAAAAACAGACTAATGAGCACGGGTGCCAGAAACTGTGGCACATCTGTGAAGACCCTATGTAGTGGAATGTACATGAAATAAGTGACTTCACACCAGCACATAGGAATCCAAAAGTGTAAGTCAAGTGACCTAGCATGGAAAGCAGTAACACAAGGAACAGCGCACTAGTTAAGGGTTCACAAAACATTACAATTGTGAAGGTGAAGCATGAGTGCAGTTTCATGTCTACTGAAGAAAAACGAAAAGTTTGATACTGTGGAATACTAACAATGGCAGATGTAGCAAGCTTTGTTTATAGCATACTAAACATGTTTATACATGGCAGGTGTCATATCAAGATTATCACAGGTGAGAAACAAAGGATAAGTGCATTATGTGTCCGACATGCACTTTGTCAGCAAATGGTGAGGCTTACGAAAATCACAAAAAATGATTATTTCTTACAAAAGAGATCCGACATAACACCAAAAGGAGCAAATGGAACGAGCCCAGGAGACTAGTTGATGTGGCATAATTCAGACACTAGTTCAATACGATATATTAAATGAGCAAGCTAGCAGTATTAGATACATCAGGAAAGCCGATGATAAAGTATAGCGCGTGATAATGGACTGGTGAGCAGAAAGTTTAAACGTAGCGCACGGTTAAACCATAAATTCCAAACAAAAATGTAATAGAGCAAATTTCTATACGTGAGAAATGACTGCAAAAGCGTAGAAACACACAATTCTCAAATTACTCGCATTTTTGGTTCAATGCATGTTGAAACATATCTGGTCCTAAAGTCAAACATTCAGGCGTGTCCTGAGCAGGATTGTAAAAACAATCTCAAAATCTGTTCTGAATACGAATCTAGGTGCTAAGCAAAAAAGTAATTGAGCAAGGTAGTATGAGAGAGAAAAACAACAAGCATTTACAATGCAATGGTCTCGGCATTGTTAAAAGTTAGAGCTATTGGCATTGCTCATGACATTTTTATTTATGTTTTTAAAACATAAATAAATGGCATTGTCATTTACAATGCCAATATCTTAATCTCTCGCAAATGCGAGACTTACTGCATTTGCACCCACACAGAGCCACCCACACAGAGCCACCCTCAATCACACCGAGCCACCCTCAAACACACAGAGCCACCCTCACACACACAGAGCCACCCTCACACAGACCCACCTACACACACACAGAGCCACCCTCACACAGACCCACCTACACACACACAAACATAGAGTCACTTCCTTGAGGGACATAACAATTGGTGTATTAGTTCCGGAAGGTCATTTAGTGTAAGTGCCCCGCTCCAGCCAAACTGGCTTCTGTACAACCAGCCGGGAAACGCTAGGGGCCATTCCCCTCTCTTGTTTGATGCCCTACGCCCTTTGGAACACCCCCTGGGAGCAGGCTAGACTTTCCTAGTAATATAAATAATCTACTAATCATACATGTTTAAATTACAAAGTCAATAAGAACAATAAAATCACTAATATGTTTAGACAAATGATTCCAGCCTACTCAAATAAGCAGGAAAAGTTTTAGCCGTATAATCAGAATATAGTTACTAAAGTGCATATAACAATCAGACCTAGTGCAATATAGGATGTGCAAAAATGCTTATAAAGGTGCGACTGAAACAGCCTGAGGCAACTGCAGAAGGGAAGATCTCCATACTAACAAATACATATTTTGTGCTGCTCCTAAATGTTATTATCCCCTGCTGTACATAGCAGGAAATACCCCAAGAACTGCTAAACTTTAGTTTGGTTGAGCCTCTTGGCAAACATATTCCAGCTGTCGGATCCTTATCCTACTCATTTTGGTTTGCAATTGATCAAAATGTGGCATCTTTTAGCCCATGCTTTGCTATAATTTGGGAATTTTTAGGCTGGAGCATCTCAATTCATGCATCAAGGACCTCAGCATGCATTTTAACGTGTGGCCTATTGTTTTTACTGGTGTAACGTCAGCCCTGTGTAAAAAAAACATGTAAATTGATACTTGTATAGCGCACTACTCACCCGCAAGGGTCTCAAGGGTCTCAAGGCGCTTGTACGAATACCGCTGTGGAACCCGTCCTGGCTTTCCCTGTGAGGCTCCACTCCTGGGAACCCCCAGGGTGAAGGCCAGGCATCCTTAGCGTTGTGGGGGCCATTGTGGAGATTAAGCAAGCTATTGCAGAGTGGGACTCCATGATTAGAATAGGCACCGAGGCGAGAATTATCAGGTCCATGGAATTTTGAGCACAAGACCCCGCCGAGGCGGGGAATTGAACCCTGGTCCCGGGCTAGACCTCTGCATTCGGGTCTGCCGCTCTAACCATTGAGCCACACTTCTCCACTGTTATTTCATTGAGTGATCAACCCATTGCAGTAGGCATTTTTTTTTTGATTTCAGATGTTTTAATAAATATAAAATCACGCCAAACACTGCAGTAGGCATTTTTTAAACACAAAGATGCATCAGCCACTTTCTCAGTCCAAACTGTAAAAGGTGAGCCAATCACTGAACATAAGCTTTCCTGAAGGAGTTTGAACGGAAGTCTGAAGATGGGGAACTACCCGAGATTTCGATATGGGAAACTTTTAAGGAAGGACATTGGGAAATTTGCCAGATATACATTCACATTAATAATCTTCAGCAGAGCAGGGACAGGTCCTATGTTAAGATGCGGTCATTCAACTGGGAAGATGGGTGAGAGGGTTTGCTAAAATATTTTGACCGTTTGAGGCTTGACAGCAGTGCAAGCATAGACTGTCTCGAGCAGCAATGTGTGGGGATGGATTGATGTTTCAGTGTTAACGTCTTTGCGGATTTTCTCATTTAGTTAAATAAATAAAGTGGCTACATTGATCGCAATTAAAACTAAAATAGGAAGCGTGGGAAGAGATGGATCAATGCACCGGCGATTGAGGAAAATATCACATGAATGACACAATCTTACTTCACATTTGGTAGCAGCTGGCTTTACACAGAAGGATTGGATGTGTGTGATTTTAACTTTTCCTTTTGATAGGTTTGATGTTATATATACACCAAAGAGCGGAAATATTTGGTTTGTTTAATCTGTACTTGAAAGGTGCCAGGGTGAGAGTGAGTCTGCTTCTTCCAAAAGATGTCCGAAGTACTACGGAAGATGCGAGATGAGACTGACTGAATGGCCGCGAGACCGCAGTCACGCGATGACGTTGCCATGAGTACGTGTCCACCAATGTCCACGCATTTGATGTGCACGCCATTACCGAAGTGGGCAGGTCCGTGATGGCACTCCCTGCAGTCTGCTGAGCCAGGAGATTCCACTGCTCTTTCCCATCTTGTAACTTCCTCTCCCAGGCACCGAGTTCAGGCCAAGCAGATTGCAGCAGCCTGGGACTATACAATATATGCCAGAAGTTGAGTGCGCAGATGAACTGGCGCTTTGCCTTAAACACATTTTTAATGAGTCAGCAGTCAACACATTTTCGTGGCCCTTCGAAAACGTGAGGTCTCACATGACAATTTAAACATCAGTTATCAATACACACGCCTACTATATTTGGACTTCATCACTCAAGTTTTTTTGCACCACATGAGCTCGACTACACCTGGGCAGGGGTGAGGGGGTGGGGGAGAAATTTCATTGGGAACATTTCCAGGCACATTCACATTAAGAATCTTCAGCAGAGCAGGGGCAACTCCTACGTTGAGCTTACTGCTAAAGTTTAGTATTAATTGGTTCATAGATAAAACGTATGTCCAGACAGTGCTAAGTGAGAAAATGAAACAAGCTTCGACGTTTATCAGCGCCGCGCGCCTCTCTGCAGACTCCTCCTGCATTCCAGAGAGGCGCGCGACGCGATCCGGTCAGCCCTGGAATGCTGTGGAGACAAGACCTGGCCGCGCGCACAACGTTATCCTAGGGGGAAACGCTGCGCGCGGCCAGGTCTTGTCTCACTTCGGCGTCTCAGACTGCTGAGACGCCGACAATAGTTCTCTGGCGAGAACGAGCTTTTCAGCGCGTTATAGCCGAGACCTAAAAAGGTTAGTAAAGTTTAGGCAAAGCTCTTACTGCAAAGCATGCACGTGCCCCCAAAAGGATTGAAATGGAAAGTGGGTGTACCTGTAAAGTTTACAAAGTCTCGATGGAATCTATGGAGGAAAAACAAGGAAATGGGGCAGACAAAACAAAGGATCAAAACTACTGTACCGCTCGGTAATGGTGGAGTAAAGTAGTAAAAGAAACAGGGACACCGAACATAAAACGTCCACTCACCACAGAACCAGTGATAATTCCAACCTGGTTGCGACACGGGTAATTCAATAAAAAATGTAAGGTCTTCGGGAGAGTGTTTCAAAGATAAGAGCATGAAGTCCCAATGGTTGTAGGGATGCGGGTAGATGGAAGTGTAAGTCTGTGACCAAAACGATCTGTAGAATATAAAAGAGCAAACAAAATGCTCTCTGAAACTTCTCACAGCACAGACAAAGTGTAATTGAGGCTGTAATCGGAAAGGGAAGGACTCACCGAGATACTAGAATCCGGCGTGTCCGCTTTCTCTTCAGGTCCAGGGTAATGGCCGTGAAGATCGCAAAAACGCAAACGTTTAAGAACATACGCAGAAGTCAAAAGACTAGAGCGTGTAAGCTCGGAGCAATGAGGCGGGAAACCGGAAGTGAGTAAATCTGTATGGGAGTGATGTCAGATCAGAGCAAGGATATGGATAATGCGTATCAGCAAATATGCATGAGTGTAAATGCAAGTGCCTGTGAGCGGTAAACAAAACCACTTCAAGTACAGCTTGACAAAAGTAAAAATAACGGAATGGTGCTGTGCAGTCTAAAAAGGAAAATGGTATAGAGCAAAGGCAAAGTAAAGCTTGGCCATACCGAATCACCGTCAGGCAGGCGTGTAAAAAAGAGGGCGGAGTGAATCAAAATAAAAAATTAAAAATAAAAAGTAAAAAGTAAAAAACAGGGGAACCAAACAAAATTGCGGGTTGGCACAGCAGTGTGGAGTAATCCCAGAAGAAAATGGAAAAGATATAGAAAAAAAGGGTCTAGAAAAAGAAGTACAGGATTCAAATAAAGGTAAAGTTAAGTTAGATCCTACTGAGCGGGCATGAACAATAATTATTATAATGCAACATATTCACATAGAAACATATTAAAAATATTATAGATTTAGAAACGGTCTAACTATACAAGTACTTCAATGTGAGCCTGAACATTGGAAAGACAAAATGTTTACATAAACCTATCTCAAGTTGAAAAAACGGTCTGACAGTGATAAGTATACATCAACATAAATGGTATCATTCGAAAGCAGGTAAGTTATGGAAAACATGTCATACTACAGAGAGAGGAGCAGAAATGCACAATGGTGTTAAAGGTGTACAGCAGTTATGGTCAAGAGGAGAAAAAGTACTAATGGACCAGACTGAGGCAGTCAGTGGTTGTTTACAAGACACAGAATTAATTGAGTCCGAAAATCAGTGAAAGGACAAGGAGCGTTAGGATCCTGAAAAGTATTGTAGTTCATGGTTGATGTTAAGACCATGTTTAACTGCATGGAGGCACATTATCCAAGTCGCTTCGAGCCTTCTGAGCTTCAGTTCACGATTACTTCCCCTGATGCTGGGTTCAGTAACATCTATTCCGAAAAAGGTCAAATTTTTTAGTAATCCTTGTGTTGCACATGTCGCTATGTGTATTGACATAGGGTATCTACCATCTGCATTTTGCATTGCTCTGATGTGTTCCATGATGCATTCCTTTAGAGTTCTAATGGTACTTTCCACATACTATTTCTTGCAAGTGCACTCGATGATGTAAACAACATACTTCGCCCCCCATTAGGATGGCGGGTGGACTTTGCCCGCCCGCCATACCCGTGCAAAACGGGACCGCCCGTCATGGGAGCTGTGGTCCCACCTTGGCAATTAGGATGTGCCCACCACACTGGCAGGCGCATCCTGTATTTTTACCATTGTGGCGGGCGGTGCTGAAAGCGCTGCCCGCTGCAATGGTAAAAATGCACGTTGTGCATTTCAAAGCACAACATGACAGGCACCGCGCAATGCCTGCCATGTTGCACTTTGAAATGCGGGGGGTACCATAGGTACCCCCCATGTGCACCCACCACCCCCCTGGAGTCCCTGGGGGCCCGAAATGGGCCCTCGCAGGGATTCTATGCATGCTGCCGCCACGGAAAGGCATTCACATTTGCCCATCATAATATGGCTGGCGGTGTCTGATGGACACCGCCACCATATTATACCATTTCCGCCCCGGACACCATCCGCCGCGGTCCACCCCACCATCCTAATATGGCAGGGGGTCTTCAGAGCAAGGATGGCAGGCGGATCGCCCCCGCCAGGCCGGTGGTGGCTACCGCCAGCCTGGTGGTGCGATCCACCCGCCATCCTAATGGGCCCCCAGGTGTTGCAGTTGATATAGCGTGTAATGTTGTATTTATGACCATTCCAACCACAAAATTCCTAAATTCCCAAATTTTTAGCCCATTTGCAAGCCCCACAATAGTCGCATTTGTGGAAACCCACAGAGTGGGGGGTGAGCCAGGTGGAGACAGTAGTGGAACGTGGAACCGTAGGACTGAGCCTGTTCCTTTACGTTCTACCGCATCTAAAAGTAATCTGGGGTCGAGTAGTGATGGAATCACCTAGGGCCATATGTATTAAGCAAAATTGCATTCGCAAACTCCGGAATTCGCAGCATTACGGCGTTTGCGAATGCAATTTTGCCAAATGGTATGTATTAAGGCAAAATAAGGAATTGCAAAATTTGCGATTCCTTATTTTGCGATTGCATTTAAGGAATCGCACATTTTGCAATTCATTAAATGCAATGTAAGAAGCTCCAAAAAAGTGCAATTTGGCCTTAAGGAATCACAAATTACGACCAACTTCAAGTTGGTGGTAATTTGCGATTTCTTTGAAAAAAGCACTTTTTTGCATTTTTCAAAGTGCAATGTGAAGTACATACATGCCCTTAGGGCATGTATGTGCACCACATGTGCACCCATGCTTATTTCAGGGGTGCATCAGGGTGTCCTTTTGACACTCCTGCACCCTTGAAATTATTCTCAATTTGCGAGTCTCAAATTGTGAATCCCAAATTGAGAATAACTTCCCATTCATTCCTATGGGCCTCCTGGCCCATAGAAATGAATGGGAAAGTATTCCTTAATTGCGATTCGCAATTTGCTAATCGCAATTAAGGAATATTAAGAAATCGCTAAAAAAATTGCGATTTTTTTACATACATCCCTATTTGCAATTCTCAAATAGGGATTTCTAAAAAAATCGCTATTTGAGAATCGCAAATCAGGATGTTGATACATATGGTCCCCTAGGGTTTTGTCTGCTAGTAGGGTGCCCCAGTGTTTGTTGAAGCTGTTTCTCATTATAACATTAATCTCATTGTAATCAGTGATCAGTCTCACAGGCTGTTTAGGAGAAGCAGTGTTATCCTTTGGTCGCAGGGTAGTATTGCCAATTCTCCTAGCAACTTTGTTTATGGTTTGTTGTCTGTAACCAGTCTTGGTGAATCTGCACCTCATATCTGTCAGACACTTCTCAAATTCAGTGTCCTTACTGCAGTTCCTCCTCGCTCTTGTAAATTCTCATTAGGAAATGGTCTGTATCTGGAGTAGAGGATGTGAACTGTCCGCATGCAGGATGGAATTACAGGATGTTTCTTTATGGTAGTCTGCTGTGAAGTTTGTCTCCCTTGACATATAATTCCACATCAAGGAAGTGAACACTCGTGGAGCTGGAGTGACATGTACACCTCATGTACATATCATTGGAGTTGAGGTATTAGCAAAACCTATCAAGTTTTTCTTGCGATCCGGACCATAGTAGGAGATAGTCATCTAAATGCCGTCCCCAGTAAATTATGTACTCTATCCATTGTGCTCCTCTGGTCCCCCAAATCCATTCTGATTCCAGAGAGCCCATGTAGAGGTTAGCGAAGGAAGGTGAAAACCTTGAGCCCATGGCTACACTCTTGATCGGTCTGTACCATTGTTTGTTGTACAAAAAGCAGTTGTTATTGAGTATGATCTCCATCATAGCAACGACCATATTGGTGTGTTTCCAGAGTGTAGCGGGCCTGCTGTGCAAAGACTGTGTGACTACTTCGTTTTTAAAATTGTTATAAAGATAAAAATATTGATGTAGAAAATGTTGTAGGTGATATCGTCTGTAAGTGTTAATTAGCATATCATTTATTGTAGTGTGCTTGATTGTATCTGTTTATTCTTTTTTATTTGTATTTTTATTTAGAAAATGTTTCAGTTAGGCAATTGTTGAAACTGGTATTTTTTGTTGTATTAAAGGATTGTTGAGCATATAACTTGTGAATCTAAATATGTGGTATACGTCTTGCAATGCCCATGTCAAAAACTTTTTGTTGGGAGTACCATCAACAAATTGAAATTACGCAAATTACAGCATCTGAGATCAATAAAAAATAAAGATCTTTCCTACCCGATGGCAAAGCATTTCTCAGAGAAACATTCAGGTAATAATCAAGAACTAAAGTATTTCGGTGCTAAATTGGTAAAACAGAATGAAAGAGGAGGGGACAGAACTCTGGACCTACTAAGAGCTGAATCAATGTTTATTTTAGCACTTGGAACGGAAAATCCTTTTGGGCATAACTTTGATGCTGAATTGCATGTTCATTTGTAAGAACAAAAAAAGCAATAAAGACTATATAGAAAAGAGATGGAAAATGACCGCGCCCTGTGGATTCACTTATTGGACATAAACACAACTATGAGAACATGAACAGTGGAGAAAGAAAACCAAGAAGGTGCAAATTGGGATATTGATGATGAGAGGAAATTCAAGAAAGAGATAATGCATGGGAGGGGGTAGATAAAGAAAATGGCCAATAATAACAACATGAGAATGGGGAGAAGAGAGTAAATAGAGCATCTTAATAGACCCCCAAATGGAGACAAAATGAACTGGTACTAATTGGACAGATTCTACTTCAGAAGAGCCATGACCCTGGGAGAGGAACATTTAACATTTGCAAAATGCACTTGTCACTTTATCTTCCCATTTGGAAATCTACTTTAGATGAACCAAAATCCATGGGGAGAGACATTTGGAATGCTATTTTGCACAAAAGAATACTTGCACAAAATATTTGCACAATGCACATGTCACTTTTACCTTCTCCATAAGGATTGTAATACATAGAACATGACGGGGGCATTATTTTTTGATTAATTAATGAAACATTGAAATATTCTGATTTTACTCTCACATGGTTTTAATATCCTCAACATTCATAATCTTTGACTTGATTTTAGATGGCCATGATTAAGATTCAAGAATGTACTTTATAAAATTATATACATTCCTTCTCCTCCTCCTCCTCCATATATGTCCTCTCTCGCTCTCTCTCCTTTTCTCCTTTAACCTTTGTTCTTTTTCACCTTCTTGATGTACCCTTTGCCCAACTCCCTGCTCTCTCACCCCCCTTTTTCTGTCGTACTTCTGTTTTACATAGTTGTTTTTAATCAGGCATTTACTGTTAGAACAAACTTTTTTATGGTACTTTACCAGCAATGCTTTAACTGCAATAGTAAAAATGGTAACTGTTAAAAGCCATTGTTAAAGAATGAGAAAAAACGGGTTAACAGTCTAGTCTACTTTATAGAAACAAACAAGGGATTCATGCACTGTGTCACTTTAAATAGACAGTTTAGACGGCAGGACTCTATGGTCCAGTTGAAGGTATTTGCCGAAACGCGTTGACCGTCCTTACACGTTTGCACTAATGGTGTTGATAAAATAAAGTACCTCTAAAAAGAAGAAACAATCGTGGACTCTGTCTGTGCTGTGGAGAATCCGGTTCGCCGACGGGAACCTTGCAGGGGTTCTTTTGTTGAATATATACATATATATGTATATATATATATATATTTATATATATATATATATATATATATATATATATATATATATATATATATATATATATATATATATATATATATATATATATATACATTTTTTATATATATATATTTATATATATATATTACCTACTGGCGGTCGCCAGTAGGTAGTTATAATTAGGACCTACCTACCATAGGAAATCTGCAACATTCTATTAGGAATAACTTTGGCGCCGGTTGAGGACTTTGCGTGTAATTTTCTCACATTTTGGCCAGCTCCGCTCCGCTCCTTCCCTGAAAGTTTCAGGTGGATTCGTGAAGTGGGGGCTGAGAAAAAAGGGGGGTCCCAAAAAAAGTTTTCCCCATGTTAATTTCCATAGGACGGTCTGACAAGTCTACAGCCCGAACCGCTGAACGGAATTACACCAAACTTGGCAAAATTGTAGGGACTGGTACGCAGATGTGTCTTTGCTATGTTTGGTGAGAATTGCTCCAGTGGTTTTTATGAAAATTAACTTCTAAAACACATATATATCTATAGGCGCGCTCCGAGCGCTCACTGGTACGCGTACCAGGGAGCGCACCCGGCACGTTATGGGAGTGCGCGAGCGGAAAGGTGATTGGCTGTCGGATGTCTGTCAACATTCTATACAGTCCAGAGAGTCCGCCATCTTGTGTCTCGGTAAAATCGAGACCCCTGAGGTGAAAATAAAAAGAGGAAATGATTAAAAGGGGGCAGGGTAGACACCTCCTGACCCCCTAGGTTTTCTGAGGGGGGCCTAGAAGGACCCTGAAGGGCAAAAAAACTATATATTTTTTTAATTTTCGCGCGGGGTAAGCGCTGGGTGCGTTCCCATATACGCTCTCCGGTACGCGCACCCTGAGCGCACCACAGGGTAAAACAGTGAAAGAAAATTGTTTTAAATAACTTTTTGGATTGCTTAGAGGTAGGGTAGCTCTAAAAAGAGCTGTTGTGTTATGTGGGTGATTTAAGTACCTACAAGTAGGTACTGATGTAGAGTCTAAAATTCAAGAGCAAAACTCTGTTCTCCTCATCTGAGAAATGTACATTGTCTCCTCTTAATTTTGTTTCATATTTTAATAAATACGGCCGGGAGGGTGACTCCCTCCCGCCTTCCAAAAGTTCAGAACTGTGTCCGTCTTCCCATCCTTGGGATTGTGTTGGGAGGGGGTGATAGGCATCCCGGCCATATGGGACCTCCTGAGAAGGTCTAGGGGGTGAGGGGCACTCTACCCTGCTCTCTTTTCAAGTTTTGAAGTATTACATTTCACTCTCTTCTGAAACTACACAAAATGGCGGCGATAGGGTGCATCAGAGACAGACAGTGAGAGAAAGGAGGCAGGAGGTGAAGAAGAGATGTCAAATATACATTGGTAAAAATACAGTGGGAGAAGGGCAGTAAATATGAGTAAACTTACTATGTAACATAAAAGTTTTGCACTCTATACTATAAGTATTACATTATACTACAATCACTTCGCTTTTGATTCATAAATTAGAAATAAAAATGAATAATATGTCAATTAATGTTTAATTTGTCATTAATAATTTATTGTTCAGATTTCTCATAATTTAATTGAACTTGTAGCATTTCCTCATCTGGTATTTCATCTTCATTCATATATTTAATCTCCTCATGAAAATTGTTCATTGATGTTTGTTGGCATTCTATTTTATCCAAACATTCAATTAATTCTTCATCTAGAGATTGATTCAAAAAATCTTTTAAGTCATCTTCTCCTTGTGATGAAATTGTGCTTTCAATATCCATGACATTTTCATTTTCAAGATATGTTGTTGTAATTTCAGAAGAAATTTCCTTGCTCTCCTCCATTTTAATTTCAATTTTCTTGCTGTAAATTGCAGAAAAAAGTAATCACTTTCATTTATCGTTTTTGGTAATACATAACATAAAAGTAGCTTAATCAAGTATTTATTTCTTTAAATTTAATTGGGCAGTGTATAGTATCAGGCAGGTATTAGAAATATAAAGCAGTGCATGAGATGAAGCCTACCTTAATCCATAATTATAACAGAAGGACTGTAAATAACTAACAGAATACATTTTCCAAATTATCTTAAAATGTACAATATAGTTCCCCTTACAAATTAACAACTCACCTTTTTGAAAGTAAAAGAGTACGTACTGTGTAGTTGAAAGTCCAGAAATTGAGCAGCCAAAATTCCTCTCAAAAGTACCTCTGACAGGGGTATCACAAAATGACTGTGTTTTCCTTTCATTTAAGATATATACATAACCAATCATTCTTCATCACATACAAATTCAAAACGTAAGTTAAATTTTGATTGGTTCTAATTTTCAATAGTTTCAAATGTGTTTTCCCCATGCAGTTTTCCATAGGACATTTAGAAACGGCTACAGCCTGAACGGCTGAAAGGAATTACACCAAAGTTGGCAAAATGATAGGTACTGGTATGTAGTAGGGCATTTTCCATATTTGTTTAAAATTGCTCCAGTGGTTTTTATGAAAAGCAACTTCAAAACCACATATATATCTATGGGCGCGCTCCGAGCGCTCACCGGTACGTGTACCCGAAAGCGCACCCGGCGCGCTACGGGAGTGCGCGAGCGGAAAGCTGATTGGTTGCCGGGTGTCTGTCAACATTCTTAACAGTCCGGAGAGTCCGCCATCTTGTGACTCGGGAAAATCAAGACACCTGAAGTGAAAAAAAAAAAGGAAGAAATGTGTAAAAGGGGGCAGGGTAGACACCCCCTGACCCCCTAGGTTTTTTGTGGTTTTCCTAGAAGGACCCTGAAGGGCAAAAAAACTATTTTTTTTTTTTTTTAATTTTCGCGCGGGGTAAGCGCTGGGTGCGTTCCTATGTACGCTCTCCGTTACGCGCACCCTGAGCGCACCACAGGGTAAAACAGTGAAAGAAAATTGTTTTAAATAAGTTTTTGGATTGCTTAGAGGTAGGGTAGCTCTAAAAGAGCTGTTGTGTTATGTGGGTGATTTAAGTACCTACAAGTAGGTACTGATGTAGAGTCTAAAATTCAAGAGCAAAACTCTATTCTCCTCATCTGAGAAATGTACATTGTCTCCTCTGTAGATATCTTGCATGTTGTAATGCAAGTTATTGTGGTATATTCAACTCATACCATAGTTTCTCAGGAAAGCAGAAACAGATCCTTTTGGGACCTCCTGAGAAGGTCTAGGGGGTGAGGGGCACTCTACCCTGCTCTCTTTTCAAGTTTTGAAGTATTACATTTCACTCTCTTCTGAAACTACACAAAATGGCGGCGATAGGGTGCATCAGAGACAGACAGTGAGAGAAAGGAGGCAGGAGGTGAAGAAGAGATGTCAAATATACATTGGTAAAAATACAGTGGGAGAAGGGCAGTAAATATGAGTAAACTTACTATGTAACATAAAAATTTTGCACTCTATACTATAAGTATTACATTATACTACAATCACTTCGCTTTTAATTCATAAATTAGAAATAAAAATGAATAATATGTCAATTAATGTTTAATTTGTCATTAATAATTTATTGTTCAGATTTCTCATAATTTAATAGAACTTGTAGCATTTCCTCATCTGGTATTTCATCTTCATTCATATATTTAATCTCCTCATGAAAATTGTTCATTGATGTTTGTTGGCATTCTATTTTATCCAAACATTCAATTAATTCTTCATCTAGAGATTGATTCAAAAAATCTTTTAAGTCATCTTCTCCTTGTGATGAAATTGTGCTTTCAATATCCATGACATTTTCATTTTCAAGATATGTTGTTATAATTTCAAAAGAAATTTCCTTGCTCTCCTCCATTTTAATTTCAATTTTCTTGCTGTAAATTGCAGAAAAAAGTAATCACTTTCATTTATCGTTTTTGGTAATACATAACATAAAAGTAGCTTAATCAAGTATTTATTTCTTTTAATTTAATTGGGCAGTGTATAGTATCAGGCAGGTATTAGAAATATAAAGCAGTGCATGAGATGAAGCCTACCTTAATCCATAATTATAACAGAAGGACTGTAAATAAGTAACAGAATACATTTTCCAAATTATCTTAAAGTGTACAATATAGTTCCCCTTACAAATTAACAACTCACCTTTTTGAAAGTAAAAGAGTACGTACTGTGTAGTTGAAAGTCCAGAAATTGAGCAGCCAAAATTCCTCTCAAAAGTACCTCTGACAGGGGTATCACAAAATGGCTGTGTTTTCCTTTCATTTAAGATATATACGTAACCAATCATTCTTCATCACATACAAATTCAAAACGTAAGTTAAATTTTGATTGGTTCTAATTTTCAATAGTTTCAAATGTGTTTTCCCCATGCAGTTTTCCATAGGACATTTAGAAACGGCTACAGCCTGAACGGCTGAAAGGAATTACACCAAAGTTGGCAAAATGATAGGTACTGGTATGTAGTAGGGCATTTTCCATATTTGTTTAAAATTGCTCCAGTGGTTTTTATGAAAAGCAACTTCAAAACCACATATATATCTATGGGCGCGCTCCGAGCGCTCACCGGTACGTGTACCCGAAAGCGCACACGGCGCGCTACGGGAGTGCGCGAGCGGAAAGCTGATTGGTTGTCGGGTGTCTGTCAACATTCTTAACAGTCCGGAGAGTCCGCCATCTTGTGACTCGGGAAAATCGAGACACCTGAGGTGAAAAAAAAAAGGAAGAAATGTGTAAAAGGGGGCAGGGTAGACACCCCCTGACCCCCTAGGTTTTTTGTGGTTTTCCTAGAAGGACCCTGAAGGTTAAAAAAACTATTTGTTTTTGCTATTTTCGCGGGGAAAGCGCTGGGTGCGTTCCCAGGTGTGCTCTCCGGTTCCCTCATTCTCTCTCTGTTAGACTCATTCTCTCCGTCCCCTTAGTCTCTCACTCCTCTTCTGTCACGCTCACTCCGTATAACTCAGCCATACTCCCACACTCACCTTCTTTCAAACCTTCTCCTTTACTTTCCTTCCTCTCTCTTCCCTTCCTTCGCTCCTTCACTCTTTTCCCTTCCCTTACTATCCTTACTCCACTTCACTAACTCCTTGTCTTACTCCCTCTGTCCTCTTAGTTCTACACTCCCCTTCCTTCATTCTCTCTCTGTTAGCCTCATTCTTTCCGTCCCCTTAGTCTCTCACTCCTCTTCTGTCACGCTCACACCCTATAACTCAGCCATACTCCCACACTCACCTTCTTTCAATCCCCCTACTCTACTTCCCTTCCCCTCTCGTCCCTTTTTTAGCTCCCTCACTCATTTTCCTTTCCGCTCTCACTGCACTCCACTTCACTCACTCCTTTTGTATTTGTTAAGAATACAGCTCTTTTTAGAGAATTGGAGGTAGTTCTAAAAAAGAACTGTTCTTTTTCTTCTTTTTAGGTTTTCTTTGTAAACAAAAACAAAAGCAGGGAATGTCAAACTGCTCAACAGGAGCAAAAAAAAGTAAAAATTAGGGCTGGGGACGGCAGCGGTGGTTTTCCCTTGTACGTACAATGTTCATGATACTTTGTTCTCCGTAACAAAGCATTTCATCACAGTCCTTACATTTTATAGTGATGCCATGAAAAACAGGCTGAATGTTAGGAATCAGCTGCTCAGGTCTCCCTCTCACGTTTGATGTAGTTGGTCCTCCAGTAGATGTTGAAGCACCATCCCTTGGGGGATTTCGTGTCAGAGCCCTGACACACTCCCGGGCATAGTTCTAGGGGTGCCTCCTCTGAACATGGCGAATCCTTGTCGAGTTTCCAAAACTGTACTTCCTTGTAGAATCACCCCGTGAAAGTACAGTTTTGCAAATTTTGCACTCCACTTTTGTAGCATTCACCTTTTTTTCACCTGGTAGTATGGTGAAAAACTTCCAAATAAAGTGCTCCTTTACCTTGGGCTCAGGAGGCACCTCCTCAATGAAGCCATCTTGGTTCTCACTGCTGCTGGATGATCTAGCAGCCATTCTTTTCACAAAAAGGAAGAATAGAAAAGAACAGGTCTTGCTGTCTCCAAAGTGAAAGAAGAAGTGAAGGAAATGGGTGGGGTTTTCATTAGTTGCAAAAAAAAACTGTTAACAACCAATGAAAAAAGTTATTTTAAGGTCACATGACTTGACGCGCTTACGCTGCACGCACCGAAGCGCTTCTGGGGGCGCTTACGCAGCACAAACGTAGGCTCTTCCGGGGGCGCTTACGCGGCACGTACGTAGGCGCTTCTGGGGGCGCTTACGCGGCGCGTCTAAATGAAGTTTTGCTAGCATTACGGAAATACGTTTAAAGTTATAATACGGGTATTTACAATCAAAAATACTACTTTTATAAGTGTGCTACTGAATGTCTTGCATTATTATTTAGTTAAATACGTCCTTTTTTTCCGCACGCGGCAATAGCGCTCTCGCTGCGCTATCGGTTGAGCTTACCGGTGCGCGCACCCTGAGCGCCCCAAAACAATATGATAAAAAAAAAAACCTACATGGAAATACATGTAAATAATTATTTTTGTGAAAACAAATAAATAAATAATAGTTATAAAAAACAGGTAATAAAAAAAATCAGTTTAAAAATCGTAGGTTACAAACTCAATATAAAAAGGAATTAGCTTTTAAAAAACCTTTGAAATTCACTGAAAAAACCATAGGTTTCACAGTTGTTATAGTCAAGAATTTGCATTTAAAAAATCTTTGAAATTCACTGAAAAAACCATAGGTTTCACAATCGTTATAGTTAGGAATTAGCATTTAAAAAACCTTTGAAATTCACTAAAAAAACATAGGTTTCACACCAGTTATAGTTAGCTAAAAATTTTACTCATACAAAACCATTGAAATTCCCACGTTATAGTTAGTTGGACTCACTATAACTCGCACGCCAGCAATCCACTGCTGATGATGTCACATATTACATCATTCATGACATGGTCAGTGACATCACTGATGACATCTCAAATGACATCACTGATGACATCATCCATGTGATAATACGATGCACCTGCTCACACTCTAATCTAACCTTTGATACACCAAGTGTTAAATACAAACTACCATTCCTGAAATTATTGACACACCAATACCAGTAACTACATACGCACTCACTGATTCCTAGGTCTACACACACATCCACTCATTCACACATACAATCACTCATACATACAGACACTCATCAATACAACACTATCATATGCACTCATACACCTATACAGACACTCACACACTGCCACTCATTCATGGAGTTACTCACACACCTAATCAGTCATGCAAAGAATCAATCACACTCCCATTTCCTCATCTATACAGTTATATAGACAACACCTCAAATATACAAACATATACTAACACATACTTACTATCTTATACAATCACTGATACAAGTACACATTGATCCATACAGCCTCTCATACAATCACTGGCTCTCATGTATAGTCATTTATATATGCCAACTCTCACATGCACTGTGTTTTACATATCACTGAGATATCCATTCAGTTACCAAAACACCCATGCACACAGTCAACCGCCCATAAAGCTGTTTCCACATGCACTCTTGAACCCATACACCAGGTGAATCAACTGCTTACACATCTCCAGTGAGAAGTGTGGCTCACTGATTAGAGGAGGCAGACCTGGAAGCAGAGGTCAACCGGGGACCAGGGTTCAATTCCCAGCTCGGCGCGGTCTTGAGGCCTAAAATGTCCATGGACTCGACAATTCTCGTACAAGTGCCTACGCAATTCACGGGTTCACAATCTGCGACTCTAGGCAATAGCTTGCTTAATCTCCACAACGCCCCCTCGCGGCGGGATGCCTGGCTTTCACCTTGCGGATACCCTGCCGGGGTTATCACACAGGGGAATACCAGGACAGGTTCCCTAAGCAAGCGCTTAGAAACCGCTCGGTGATTTGCGCTGTATAAATTCCTGTACATTTACATCTATGCACAGAGTCACACACCTCCCAGCCAACCACACACACACTCAGCCTCACATACAAATACTTGGGCAACCCATATAGCCACTCATATAACTACTGATCAACACATGCAGCAGCATACACAACAACAGACATACTGATGCACACATTCAGACAGTTTAGTCACTAACCAATGCATTCAGTAAGACACATTTAATCACTCACTTAAACAGTCAGTCACACACCTACTAAATCCTTCATCCAGACACTTATACATCCACTCATTCTTCAATATGTAAAACATATTTAAACTTTACAGAAACACACAGTCACTGGATGATGTCATCAGTGATGTCATCAGTGATGTCACTGACCATGTCATGAATGATGTAATATGTGACATCATCAGCAGTGGATTGCGGGCGCGCAAGTTATAGTGAGTCCAACTAACTATAACGTGGGAATTTCAATGGTTTTGTATGAGTAAAATTTTTAGCTACCTATAACTGGTGAGAAACCTAGGATTTTTTTAGTGAATATATATATATATATATATCTCAGCTCCTTTTTCTCCGTATTCCCCAAAGAAAACAAGCACTCGCGGGAGGAGGATCAATCGGTTTTATTACTGACCCTCTGAGCACCAGACGCGTTTCGGCTACTGCCTTTGTCAGGTACCACTGACAAAGGCAGTAGCGAAATATATATATATATATATATATATATATATATATATATATATATATATATATGTATATATATATATCACGCTCAAATTTTTCTCGCTTTACACAGAAAATACAGCACTCCGGAGGGTCAGGTCCAACAGTTTCTTTTAATTCAGGAACCACACAACAAACGCGTTTCGGCGTTTAGCCATCATCAGTGTCAATGGCACTATACACATGAGCTGTTAATAAAGTTACTCAACTCTGGTAAAAACAGACAAGGGACTAACCCCTCTGCAGAAACAACAGCGCCATCTTGGAGTATATATTCCCCCATTACACTCGCACAAATATTATGCCACCATAAATCGGTTCCTATGTAAAAGCAGAGGGTATACACACATTAAGCAATGGAACATACCCTAACATCTAGCTGTGGATCGACTGATATCCCTCGTCAATTTATCCACATTGTTGTAAACTTTGTCAATCACAGCAAAACTGAAAATCATTCTTATAGTTCATTTCTTTACATCAGAATCGTCAGTGTGCAGCTAACCTTAGAATTTACTCAGAAAATTCATTAATTCCTTCATCTAATTGATCACATTCATCCCTGTATCTAAATTCATACAGTGAAGGATAAAACAATACATGCAGGAATCACTATTTCTCATATCAAAATCATATTGCAGCATGTCAAACAGTGTGTCATACAGTTTTCCCTATTTACTTCCCTAAGTGGACTGCCATCTCCTCACCACTGTTTAAGCCTCTAGGGTATTTGGTCGACAGATCTATAATATATCACGACTCTAGCCTGTGCAGCCGCCTGAGCCGGTCCCCTCCCCTTGCATTCAATGGTACAGAGTCCAATCCGAAATACTGCAGCTTGCTCCTATCCTTCCCATGCAGTTCCGCAAAATGCCAGGCTACCGGATATGCAGGATCTGACTTATCGATAGCTCGTAGATTTTCGAGTATTCTCAATTTTAATTGGTTGATAGTGCTCCCAATATAGCGTAAGCCACATGGGCAAGCCAAGCAGTAAACTACATAGGAGGTGTCACAGGTGATGAATTTTTGTATCTTCATGGATTTCCCTGTATCGGGTATATCATATGTGAGGACCCTTCTGCTAGTTGCACAGGCCTTGCAGCGGCCACAGGGATAAAATCCCTTCATTTCTCTTAAGGTATTAGTCCTGGGAGCAGGTTTCTCTAGATGGCTTCTCACCAACATGTCCCTTAATGACCTTGCTCTGCTAAAGGTCACCAAGGGGTGCGGTGGTAAGTCGTCCTTCAGCACACTATCCGTCAGGAGAATGTGCCAGTTCTTCCTCAACATAGCTCTCAACTGATTAGCCCCAGAGGAATATGGGGTTACCATCCTGAGTTTCCCCTCTTTTTTGGTGAGTTCACTGTTGGGAGATTTTTTACCCAGAAGTTCTCTTCTCGGGATTCTTCTCACCTTTTTAAGAGTACTTTGAAGCACCATTTCATCATACCCTCTAAGACTGAATCGTGCAAGGTATTCCGAGGCAGCCGCCTCGAAATCCTGCTCCCTCGAGCTGTTTCTACGAAGTCTTAGTAGTTCCCCGTAGGGTATGCTTCTGACCAACTGAGGTGGATGAGTACTGCTGGCAAACAGAATAGAATTACCTGCAGTTTCTTTTCTGAAAAGTGCGGTATGAATACGGCCACTATCAATGAACACCCTCAGGTCCAAATAGTCCACTGCCACTGGACTGATGGACCCTGAAAAGTGCAGATTTTAGTCATTGTTATTAAGGATCTCAATGTATCCCTCCGCCGTATTCACTGCCCCTTGCCACACAATGAATAGGTCATCTATATAGCGATGCCAGCATACAACCTTACCTACATATATCTCACCAAGAAGCTCCTCCAAGAAGAAAAAGCTCAAGGACACAGCGGGGATTACCTCAGGGAACCTCTTTATTCAGTGGTACATCGTGCAAATGAATTTCGGCATAAGTGCCTTCTTCAGTGCTGCTGGTACCTCGTGACCAACTTCTCCCTCCTTTTAAAGTCCTTTGGCGCTCCCAATTATGGGAGATCAGCTACACCTGCTGTGCTGGGTCTGATGTGGTCCAGTGGGAAACTGCAACTCCCATGGCAGGATTCAATGTTCTTCCAATGAACGCTGTTGTGTGCAAGGTAAGAATGGGGGGCCGTGTAGCAGCTGATGATCATGCAATAATGCTGTTTAAGAGTTCCCTCCGGTCCCCAACGCCCAAACCGCAATGTGGAATTAGCCGGGCCGTGAAGCATGCAGAAATCACAATTGCCTCCCTGTGAAGTCACGGACTGCCAGAACAGCAGCCACAAGCATGGTTCTTTGTCGTGGTGGTCCTGGGTATATCAATCCCTTGATTTTCACACAGTCAGATGCCAACAGACCCAGGACACTTTGGAGGGTGGGTCTATGTTTCACGTTGTGGCAGCCGTGATAAATATCACCAAGAAGCTCCTCCAGGAAGGAAAAGCTCAAGGACACACGGGGATTACCTCAGGGAGCCTCTTTATTCAGTGGTACATCGTGCAAATGCATTTCGGCATAAGTGCCTTCTTCAGTGCTGCTGGTACCTCGTGACCAACTTCTCCCTCCTTTTAAAGTCCTTTGGCGCTCCCAATGATGGGAGATCAGCTACACCTGCTGTGCTGGGTCTGATGCGGTCCAGTGGGAAACTGCAACTCCCAGAATGCAGCACAAAGTATGTGCAATGGCAGGATTCAATGTTCTTCCAGTAAATGCTATTGTGTCTCAGCTAAGAATGAGGGGCTGTGTAGCAGCTGATGGTCATGCAAAAATGCTGTTTAAGAGTTCCCTCCGGTCCCCAACGCCCCAACCGCAAGGTGGAATTAGCCGGGCCGTGAAGCATGCAGAACTAACACTTGCCTCCCCGTGAAGTCACGGACTGCCGAAACAGCAGCTACAGGCATGGTTCGTGGTCATGGTGATCCTGGGTATATCAATCCCTTGATTCTCACACAGTCAGATGCCAACAGACCCAGGACACTTTGGAGGGTGGGTCTATGTTTCACTTTGTTGGCAGCCGTGATAAATATCACCAAGAAGCTCCTCCAGGAAGAAAAAGCTCAAGGACACAGCGGGGATTACCTCAGGGAACCTCTTAATTCAGTGGTACAGCGTGCAAATGCATTTTAGCATAAATGCCTTCTTCAGTGCTGCTGGTACTCGTGACCAACTTCTCCCTCCTTTTAAAGTCCTTTGGTGCTCCCAATGACGGGAGATCAGCTACACCTGCTGTGCTGGATCTGATGCAGTCCAGTGGGAAACTGCAACTCACAAAATGCAAAATGCAGCATATATATATATATATATATATATATATATATATATATATATATATATATATATATATATATATATATATATATATATATATATATATATGAAGAAAGATTCCTCCCCAGCCTGCTCTGCGCTTGCAGACACCGCCTCCACGCCAACAAGGAAGAGGACCGGACCAGCAATTCAGCAAAGATGGTATTTTTTATTTACAGATTAAAACAGAACCAGCGACGCGTTTCGGGCGGGAAGCCCTTGATCACGCTGCAACATGTTTGTAATCAATTATGCTTTTTTTATAGGTGTATGCAGTGAAATAGGCGCCACCCCCTGGTGACGCCCACCATGATCATGTGGTAGATACTAAACAGTGACAACGCACTACCGCTGATACATAGTTGCTAATGTTGAATGAACATACAAGAATTTTTAACTGGTCGCCAGTAGGTATATATAGTTCGGATTTTTTCTCTATGGGATTTTTGAAAATTCTATGTCTAATAACTTTGGCGTTTGTGGACGGAATTGGCTGAAATTTTCAGGAAAATGGAACATTTTGTTTCTGTGCAGCCCCTGAAAATTTTGGGGGTGGTTCGTCAAGGGGGGGCCGAGAAAAAAGGGGGTCCCAAAACGCGTTTTTCCCATGTTAATTTCCATAGGGCGGTTGGCCTCACTTTTAGCCCGAACGGCTGAATGGATTTGCACGAAACTTGGCAAAATTGTAGGGACTGGTAGCCCGATGTGCCTTTGCTAGGTCTCAATATATGTGCTCAAGTGGATTTTGATAAATTAACGTTCAAAAAAAGATATATATCTGTAACAGCGCTCCGGGCAGCGCTCCGGTTCGCGTACTTGGCGCGTAACGGAACTTCGCGAAGCGAAGCTGAATAGCTCTCCGGTGTCTGTCAACATTCTAAACAGTCCGGAGCGGCCGCCATCTTGTCTCTCGGTAGGATCGAGAGACAAGAGGAGGCCAAAACAAAGGAGGAAATGACCATAAGGGGGCATAGTAGATCCTCCCTGACCCCCTAGGTTTGATGTGGAGGTTTTAAAAGGGCCCCGCGGGGTAAAAAAAAAAATTATTATTTTTCTTGCGTGGGAAGCTCCCGGTTCGCGAACCGGGAAGCGGCCCGGGGAGCGTACTATGAGGAAAAAAGAATGATAGACTTTTCAAATATTGTATGTTAATTGATTGTTTGTTTTGTTGATTTTTTTTTATTTACTATCTAACACAAAAAAGTTGCACAGTATATTTTAAGTATATTTTTTTATTATATCTTTTGGGTACTTTTTCAGCATTTTCAAATAAAAAAGAATAATGTCTCAAACAATTTTAACTTATAAAATTTAAATTTATTGTTCTGATTTTTCAAAATCTAAAAGAATTTGTAACATTAATTCATCTGGTATGTCGTCATTTTCACTCCATGATTCACATTCTTCAACACATTTAATTAATTCTTCGTCTACAGTGTCATCCAAAAAGTCTGTTTCTTCTTTTTCTTCGTTAGGATTGTTTTCAATCTTAATTTGAAATTAAATTTTTAATTCATTCTGTTGTGCTTCCATTTTCTTGCTGTAAATTGCATCAAAAAAATATATCAGTAGAGATAGGGCATTGTTGGGTTTAAGTTCAGAGAGGTACTTGTGAGTTTTTAACAGAGAAGTTATCTTTGGGCACTGTATGGTTTCAGGCGTGAAGTAGTACTATTAAAAAGTGCCTGTGAAGAAGCCTAAGTAAATTCATAATTATATCATAGAAACCTAAATCAATCCATAATTATAATAAACAAGCCTTTCTCAATGTGTAACTGTTACAGAGGGACAGTATATAACTATCTGAAAATGTTTTCCCAAATTAATTTAAAGTGCATAACATAGTTCTCCTTTCAAATTTATAAAATAACATCTTACCTTTAAAAAGAAGTTGAAGTTATTAGTGAAAATCCTATTGAAATGTACACCAGGAAGTAGTAGTCAAAATGGCTGTGTTTCCTTCTCTTCCTTTATATATATTCAAGTACATAACCAATCAAATGTCAGGTAAAAAAAAATTGAAAATGAAAGTAACATTTTCATTGGTTGTCAATTCCAACACTTCAGATGTGTTTTGTGAAGTAATTTACCTCAGGGTATTTAGAGAGGTCTACAGGCTAAATGGCTAAATGGAATTCCAAACAAATTTATGAAAATGGTAGGGATTGGTATGTAGTATGAGCTAATCTATATTTGGTGAAAGTGTTTCCAGTCGTTTTTCTGTAAATTACTTTCCCACCTTTTTTAATGGAGCGCTTCCCGGGGAGCGCCCCGGTACGCGAACCAGCAGCGTTACGGGAGTCCACCATTTTGTGTTTCAGTCGAATTAAGATACAAGATGGAGGGAAAATAATGTTCAGAATGGGTAGAAGGGGGCACAGTAGACGTATCTTGACCCCCTAGGTTTTCTGAGGGTGGCTGAGGAGGCCCATATGTGCGGGAAAAAAACATTTTTTTTAGAAATTTCGCGCGGTTAGCTTCCGGTTCGCGTACCGGGTAGCGCTCCGGGGAGCGTACTTTGTTGAAAATTAGTGAAAAAAGTTAGAGTAAGATAATAATTGTGAGTGATCAGATGTAGGGTAGCTCTGAGAAGAGCTTTTGGGTTTATGGTACATTTAGGTACTTATAAGTAAGTACCAATGCACAGTCTTAAATTCAAAATGAAAATTCTGTTGCCCTCATCTGAGAAGTGAACTCCATCTCCTCTGTAGATATCTTGCATGCAGTAACGCAAGTTATTGTTGTACATGGAGCCCATTCCATGGTCTCTCATGTAAGCTGAAACAGATTTGTTTACATGCTTCCTCGACTTCTCAATTTGTGGAGAAAATTGGTTCGACCACCTCCATTTCTGTCTTTGGCATATATTTGAATATGTTCAACAATAAGTGGGGAGGGTCTAAGGGCAAGTTTATAGACCAACCAGGTATAAGCCCCTTTACTCAATATATCACAACAAATAATACCTGGGGGTCTAAAGAAGAAAGAGGAGAGTTTGACAGTAAGAGCCACTAAACCCAATGCACACAGAGCAGTATCAGTGAGAGATGATAGTTAGTAACTGGTCAAGTCGAGACTCAAGAGTACCAGGAGAAAAATGTATTGTTCCCATCAGAAGCCACACTGTACCGCCCTTTTTGTCATCATTTGGGATCTCCTTACCCAGGAGACAAGACGGCCGGTAAGCATTACCGTGACCGAGATGTAATTAGTGAGCAGAACAGAAGAATGTAGTGGTGGCTACTGAAAAAAGCAGTGTACAGTGTTTGAAGTGAAAAAGTGAAGGGTAATAAAATTAGGTGAATGGGTGGAAAAAGAAATTTTATTGATATCCCCCAAACCCTAAGGTTAAAAGGCAGGTGTGGGTGCAGGTTTTAAAGAATAACCGCACTTATTAGTGGTCGACATGTTTCAGCATATCATAAGATTTTCTTAATGCATTCTTCAGGACCTTATATATAATACACTACTGCTTTTGAAAATAAATAAATTATAAAGATATCACCTGGACATCCAGGCGTGCTCAACCAAATACTGTCAGTGCAATGGTAGTGGATCCAACATGAAAAACAGACGCACAAACACACATGTAGAACACGTAAAGTTATTCACATCGTTCATGTTTGTATTAATATTGACATTGCAATATGTTCAATCATACCTCAAAATGTGGGTATGCACTCACCCTTACGTGTAGGTTGAGGAGCTTCACCCCACCTGGCTGCAGTGCAGGTAAAAGGAGCACCGCTCTGTGAGAAATTGCATAATTTTAACAGAGCTGCTAGTGATATGACACTAACTGAATACATGGGATAAATAAAAATTAATAAATGTATGCTTCGAGAAAAGAGGTAGTCTGCGCCTCTTGAGACCAGGCTGGGCTGAAAGTCGCAATCCGTCATGGCTCAGAAACGATGACAATTTAATAGGGACGCTTAATGCATGAGGTTAAAGCCGTATCAGGTATGTAGCTACATGGCTTCTGAAGGTATGTGATCACAAAGGGCACACGAAATACGCTGCGCCTAAGAGATGATGTATCGTATGGATGGTAATGATCATAATTTAATAGGGACGCTTAATGCATGCCGTGTCAATTGTATTGAAATGGCTCCGTTGTTTTTAAAAACATTTAGTTAGAGAGGGCAAACAAGATACGCTGCTTGTGATTAATGTTTCCTCGTCTAGATGGCAAAATAACTTCTAATTGCTGTTCGTGCGAAGCTTGGAACAAAAGCACGAAATACGCTTCGTTTGAAAGATAGCGCGCAGGACACTAGCCGCGTGTGCCTACAAAGTGAGACAGAGTGAGAAAACACGGGGACACGCTTGATGCGTGCACTCACCTAACCGTCGGCGTCTCCTGGCAGTCTTCAGTACTGCTCGGGGGGGCGCCGACTGCCGAACGACGTGATGTTTTGTAAGCTTTGCAAGTCAGCCATGACGTGAACGATCACGTGATGGCCAGACTTGTGGGAAATGTAGTTCTGTCCTTAGTGCACCTATTTAAAAGGAGTTTATTTACGGCTTGTACCATGGTGTTTGTGTTGTACACCTCCTTTGTCACGAGACACAGATAAACGAGTGTTTATACGTTGATATACTGTGTCGTTGAGCCCTTTTTAAAGAACATCATTCGGAGAGGTTTAATACCCTATCCAGGGGATAGAAGGCTTGGTTGTGTGACAAAAACAAGTCATTCAACAGCATACCGGAAGCCCCAAAGGTGTCGTGTCTGTTTATTGGTATGTGATGACTGCCCTGTAAATCTTGATTTCATAACAAATAGACAGTTTTGATTTCATAACAAATAGGCAGTTTGAAGGGAGGGGACACAATGTTTCCGACAACTCAGAGGGACATCCAGGGTATAGGCTCATTGAGGCCTTCCTTGTCGCTGTTAAGGCGGTATACCCATTTCTGTTCTATCTTGAACAAAAACCGGCTGGTATCTGCACAGGAGTCTGGAATGTGCGGCTGTTCGAGAACTGTCCAATAAAAATCTTCTGGACCGTGGCCCTTCTCCAAGAAATGTGCAGTCAGTCTGGTGGCTTGCTTACGGCACCGCACAGTGCTTTTATGTTCCTGGATACGTGTGCGGACCTTTCTGGTTGTCATACCGACATACCGTAATTCACAAGGACATTTGATCATATATATCAAGTTACTGCTGTTACAATTTGTAAACTTGTTTTGTGTCCATGGACGATTGGTGCCAATGTCAACTTCAGTGGATTTGTTAGTCTGCGGACAGACGGTGCAATTTCCACATGGGTGGTGTCCGACCACCGCTGGTAGATCCCAAAGGGTACCCACTTGTCTCCCTTCTTTGCTGCGTGGGCGTGTATGAACCAGTTGGTCTTTCAGGTTCGGTCCTCTTTTGTATGCGAACAAGGGCTGAGGGATGTCATCACCTCCGGTCTTGAGGATGGACCAGTGCTTCTTTATAATTTTCTGTACCTGGTTGGATCGGCTGTTAAAGGTGTTAACAAATGCCATCCGATCTGTTTTTTCTTTTGGAGGGTTGATTGCAAGTAGGGCATCCCTATGGTTGTTTGAAGCCCTCTTTTTAGATCTACGAATGATTTTCTTGGGGTATCGTTTCTCCTTTAGTTGTTCCTCTAGGTTTTTGGAATGTGCTTCAAAAGATTCCTTCTTAGAGCAGTTTCTTTGTACTCTGAGGAACTGGCCAAAAGGTAAATTGTCCCTCAGGGCCCGTGGGTGGCAACTGTCGTACCGCAACAATGCGTTCCTGGCCATAGGTTTACGATATAGCTCAGACTCGATGCCTGTAGGAGTCGCATGTAGCTGCAAATCGAGAAAAGCCAATGATGTTCTACTCTGCTCAATGGTGAACTTTAAGTATTGGTTCTTACTGTTCAACCAGCTATGAAATGATGTTAGTTCATCTTCAGTACCACGCCATACCACCAGAATGTCATCAATATAGCGTTTCCACATATATATTGATGAAAGGTATGGGTTAGTGGTTGTTAGTACGCTCTGTTGTTCAAAGTGGTGAACGTACAGGTTCGCCAGGCTCGGCGCGAAAACACTGCCCATACTGGTCCCGGACGTTTGCAGGTACAGTGTGTCTTCGAAGCGGAAGTAGTTCTCCTTCATAGCCATTTCAGCCAATTGCATTATGAAGGGTATTGGTGTGATCGATTGGTGGTTACTCTGCTCCAAAAGTGCTCCCACTACTTCTAGGGTCTCAGTTTGTGGGATCGATGTGTATAACGATTCAACATCGAACGATACTAGGATGTCAGTTTCGATGTTGTACTGTATCGTGGGAAGGAGTCTTAGGACATCTTTGGTATCTTGGAGAAAAGTGGGCATTGCTTTGACCATTGGGTTAAGGAAGTAGTCCACAAAAGTCGAGAGGGGTTCTAGTACTGACCCAATGCCAGAAATGATGGGCCTACCAGGTGGTGGCCTTGTTGGCTTGTGGACTTTGGGCAAACAGTAAAAATATGGGATTATAGGGTGCTTTGTGACCAAGTATTGTCCTTCCTGAGAGGTTATCCAACCCTCACTCGTGGCTTCTTCTACTAAGGCATTGATTCTGGTTTGTAGACCTTCAGTAGGATCCGATCTCAACGGCAGATAAGAGTTTCGATCACTTTTCTCCAAGATACCAAAGATGTCCTAAGACTCCTTCCCACGATACAGTACAACATCGAAACTGACATCCTAGTATCGTTCGATGTTGAATCGTTATACACATCGATCCCACAAACTGAGACCCTAGAAGTAGTGGGAGCACTTTTGGAGCAGAGTAACCACCAATCGATCACACCAATACCCTTCATAATGCAATTGGCTGAAATGGCTATGAAGGAGAACTACTTCCGCTTCGAAGACACACTGTACCTGCAAACGTCCGGGACCAGTATGGGCAGTGTTTTCGCGCCGAGCCTGGCGAACCTGTACGTTCACCACTTTGAACAACAGAGCGTACTAACAACCACTAACCCATACCTTTCATCAATATATATGTGGAAACGCTATATTGATGACATTCTGGTGGTATGGCGTGGTACTGAAGATGAACTAACATCATTTCATAGCTGGTTGAACAGTAAGAACCAATACTTAAAGTTCACCATTGAGCAGAGTAGAACATCATTGGCTTTTCTCGATTTGCAGCTACATGCGACTCCTACAGGCATCGAGTCTGAGCTATATCGTAAACCTATGGCCAGGAACGCATTGTTGCGGTACGACAGTTGCCACCCACGGGCCCTGAGGGACAATTTACCTTTTGGCCAGTTCCTCAGGGTACAAAGAAACTGCTCTAAGAAGGAATCTTTTGAAGCACATTCCAAAAACCTAGAGGAACAACTAAAGGAGAAACGATACCCCAAGAAAATCATTCGTAGATCTAAAAAGAGGGCTTCAAACAACCATAGGGATGCCCTACTTGCAATCAACCCTCCAAAAGAAAAAACAGATCGGATGGCATTTGTTAACACCTTTAACAGCCGATCCAACCAGGTACAGAAAATTATAAAGAAGCACTGGTCCATCCTCAAGACCGGAGGTGATGACATCCCTCAGCCCTTGTTCGCATACAAAAGAGGACCGAACCTGAAAGACCAACTGGTTCATACACGCCCACGCAGCAAAGAAGGGAGACAAGTGGGTACCCTTTGGGATCTACCAGCGGTGGTCGGACACCACCCATGTGGAAATTGCACCGTCTGTCCGCAGACTAACAAATCCACTGAAGTTGACATTGGCACCAATCGTCCATGGACACAAAACAAGTTTACAAATTGTAACAGCAGTAACTTGATATATATGATCAAATGTCCTTGTGAATTACGGTATGTCGGTATGACAACCAGAAAGGTCCGCACACGTATCCAGGAACATAAAAGCACTGTGCGGTGCCGTAAGCAAGCCACCAGACTGACTGCACATTTCTTGGAGAAGGGCCACGGTCCAGAAGATTTTTATTGGACAGTTCTCGAACAGCCGCACATTCCAGACTCCTGTGCAGATACCAGCCGGTTTTTGTTCAAGATAGAACAGAAATGGGTATACCGCCTTAACAGCGACAAGGAAGGCCTCAATGAGCCTATACCCTGGATGTCCCTCTGAGTTGTCGGAAACATTGTGTCCCCTCCCTTCAAACTGCCTATTTGTTATGAAATCAAAACTGTCTATTTGTTATGAAATCAAGATTTACAGGGCAGTCATCACATACCAATAAACAGACACGACACCTTTGGGGCTTCCGGTATGCTGTTGAATGACTTGTTTTTGTCACACAACCAAGCCTTCTATCCCCTGGATAGGGTATTAAACCTCTCCGAATGATGTTCTTTAAAAAGGGCTCAACGACACAGTATATCAACGTATAAACACTCGTTTATCTGTGTCTCGTGACAAAGGAGGTGTACAACACAAACACCATGGTACAAGCCGTAAATAAACTCCTTTTAAATAGGTGCACTAAGGACAGAACTACATTTCCCACAAGTCTGGCCATCACGTGATCGTTCACGTCATGGCTGACTTGCAAAGCTTACAAAACATCACGTCGTTCGGCAGTCGGCGCCCCCCCGAGCAGTACTGAAGACTGCCAGGAGACGCCGACGGTTAGGTGAGTGCACGCATCAAGCGTGTCCCCGTGTTTTCTCACTCTGTCTCACTTTGTAGGCACACGCGGCTAGTGTCCTGCGCGCTATCTTTCAAACGAAGCGTATTTCGTGCTTTTGTTCCAAGCTTCGCACGAACAGCAATTAGAAGTTATTTTGCCATCTAGACGAGGAAACATTAATCACAAGCAGCGTATCTTGTTTGCCCTCTCTAACTAAATGTTTTTAAAAACAACGGAGCCATTTCAATACAATTGACACGGCATGCATTAAGCGTCCCTATTAAATTATGATCATTACCATCCATACGATACATCATCTCTTAGGCGCAGCGTATTTCGTGTGCCCTTTGTGATCACATACCTTCAGAAGCCATGTAGCTACATACCTGATACGGCTTTAACCTCATGCATTAAGCGTCCCTATTAAATTGTCATCGTTTCTGAGCCATGACGGATTGCGACTTTCAGCCCAGCCTGGTCTCAAGAGGCGCAGACTACCTCTTTTCTCGAAGCATACATTTATTAATTTTTATTTATCCCATGTATTCAGTTAGTGTCATATCACTAGCAGCTCTGTTAAAATTATGCAATTTCTCACAGAGCGGTGCTCCTTTTACCTGCACTGCAGCCAGGTGGGGTGAAGCTCCTCAACCTACACGTAAGGGTGAGTGCATACCCACATTTTGAGGTATGATTGAACATATTGCAATGTCAATATTAATACAAACATGAACGATGTGAATAACTTTACGTGTTCTACATGTGTGTTTGTGCGTCTGTTTTTCATGTTGGATCCACTACCATTGCACTGACAGTATTTGGTTGAGCACGCCTGGATGTCCAGGTGATATCTTTATAATTTATTTATTTTCAAAAGCAGTAGTGTATTATATATAAGGTCCTGAAGAATGCATTAAGAAAATCTTATGATATGCTGAAACATGTCGACCACTAATAAGTGCGGTTATTCTTTAAAACCTGCACCCACACCTGCCTTTTAACCTTAGGGTTTGGGGGATATCAATAAAATTTCTTTTTCCACCCATTCACCTAATTTTATTACCCTTCACTTTTTCACTTCAAACACTGTACACTGCTTTTTTCAGTAGCCACCACTACATTCTTCTGTTCTGCTCACTAATTACATCTCGGTCACGGTAATGCTTACCGGCCGTCTTGTCTCCTGGGTAAGGAGATCCCAAATGATGACAAAAAGGGCGGTACAGTGTGGCTTCTGATGGGAACAATACATTTTTCTCCTGGTACTCTTGAGTCTCGACTTGACCAGTTACTAACTATCATCTCTCACTGATACTGCTCTGTGTGCATTGGGTTTAGTGGCTCTTACTGTCAAACTCTCCTCTTTCTTCTTTAGACCCCCAGGTATTATTTGTTGTGATATATATTTGAATATACCAAGGCAGTTTGAGGAAAAAGTGCCATTAATTGCTCAAAGGTGTCCTTTAAAAGCATTTCCAGACCTACCCCAGTCAACGTGCCCAAATCATTACCTCCACAGTGCACAATTAACAGGTCAGGTTTTGGCAAATGCATAAAGGTTTTCACCAATGGTATCAATTGGTGACATTTTAATCCTCTGTGGCCAAACCACTTAATTTCCATATCTTGTATATTGAGGTTAGGTAAATTTCTGTTTTCAGCATACCTTTGAGCCCAGTAGATGTAACTATGTCCAACAATCCAGACAGAAAACATGGTGAGAGAAGGTTCTGCTGCAGTCAGATGAAGTGTGGTAATGAAATGGCAGTTGAAACAGTAGGAGTTTGTAAAGAAAAAAACTGTGGAGTTTCAGTGCTAATGATTCACTAGCAGTGATTGGTGGATTTCCATTTCTGAAAACAGAAAGTTAGGGTGCATGGATGTGTTCTTTGAAAGATGTAATTTGAATGGTCAAGAAAAAATCATTTAATGAAAGATTGCACTGGATACGCAGGTGCACTGAGAGTTCAGAGTTCAATTGAAACATTGTTGTGTGAACTTGCAAACATCAGAGGTCTTTCAGGAGGTGGTTGCTATGCAAAAAAGGCAGAGAGGGCAGAGGGGGGAAGGGTTTTGATTTGAAAAAAGTGAGGGAAGAGTTTTGATTGGCTGACATGAGAGATATGTGTGATGAATGTCAGCATTTCTGTGCTTTCTATAGCTGCAGCCTCTGGAGTGCATACCCTTTGTTCTGCTAAAGACAATTTGGTGTATTTCTGAGACTGTTTTGAAACTCATAAAGTATTTGCTAAGGTGAGAAAAGATTTATTTAATTTAGATAGAGAATAGTATGCTTTAAGGAGAAAATTATGAAGAAAGTTGTGTTTTTAAAATGTTGCTTTGTCTCAAGTGTTTTACAAATAGATTTTGTTTCTTTGAGAAATTGTAATTGGAGATAATGTGAAGTATTAGTACTGACAGGGTGTTTTTGTACATAGGAGCTGTGCAGTGTTTTCAAATTATTACTTGAAAATCGTTTTTGAGGAAAAGGAATGCTTTTAAAATTTATCACAAGGAAATATTGGTGTCTGCTTCTTTATAAGGCATTTGAGTGTCTCTGATGTTATTTTTCCCATTTTAATTTAAGAGCTTTCTCCGTGGGGCTTGTTCCTTGTAAATATGCTCCCACCTGTGCTTGGCAAATTTAGATTTTGATTCTTTGAGTTACATAGCCATGTTAAAAGTGACCCAAAAATGGTGCAAGGGCAATCAAAAAACGCTTTCATGTGTCTTAAGGACATTTTAAGTCATTTCCTCTTGAATGTAGGTATACAATTGATTTATATGTTGTGTTTAAAAATGTTTTTTTGAAATCAATTACATTTCTGGATATGTACTGCTAGAGCTTCATAGGTTGTTTGGGGCATATTTATAAGGCATTTGAGTGTCTCTGATGTTATTTTTCCCATTTTAATTTAAGACCTTTCCCCGTGGTGCAAGTTCCTTGTAAATATGCTTCCATCTGTGCTTGGCAAATTTAGATTTTGATTATTTGACTTACATAGCCATGTTAAAAGTGATCCAAAAATGGTGCAAAGGCTTTAAAAAAACACTTTCATGTGTCTTAGAGCATTTTAAGTCACTGAGGAAACACAGGTGATGTGATTGTGAAATGAGGAAAAAAAACTCCACATTTTTCAATTACATCACCTGTGTTTCCTAAGTTTACGAATAACATTGTGCAGATGAAGTTTAGGTCTGTCCACGGACACAAAAGAGGTCTGGCCTTTGTTCAAGAGTGAAGTGGACATGACTTACTTCATTGGTAGGCCTTCACATGTATTATCTCCTCTGTACTCTGCAGCGGCGGTGCAAAAGATTTGCTATATTTACAACTTGATGCATCTAGGCAGATGTGTCATGCTGTAAAGTCCCGTGCCACATGAAACCTGCGTCAGGTTTCATATAGGTGTTTTGTTGCAGGGTGGGCATTCATTTGCATGAAAGCCCTGTAAAACTAACACAGTGAAAGTTAGAAGATTTCACTGAGCCAGCTTTATAGCATTCCTGAATCAAATCCTTATGGCTGTTTGAAACAGGCATAAGGAGTGAAGCACCATGCAATGTGTGGCTTCCTCCTGTGCATTGCAGTAGACATGTCGTGTTTACGACATGACTCGTGCAATGTGTTGCTTTTGCGGCACCGATGCGTGACGCATCTGTGCTGTTTTTACTCAATGGTGCTCCACATTGTAAATGCGACACACCATGGGTAGCAGAGCAGTGGTGCACGTTAACTGGTGCATCCCTGGGGATGTGCCAGTTAACATAAATCTGCCCCTTTACATTTAAGTATGTGCAGGGGACACAGAGTCGGTGAGGCTTATCCAAGGTTAAGAAGATATGAGTCCTGTTTACTGAAGACTTGGACATAGGCCTCACCTCTTCAGCATCGCTGGACATGGCTAAATAATAGCTGCAAAATGATACTCTTGTTAAACAATTTTACTATTATAGTCTCTGAGATTTGTGTCTTAGTCTGCAACATCTCATTGTTGTTCTCTTTTTTTAAAGATAACGACAACATCAAGCATGAGTGATAATGAGCAATCAGTTGATCTCGATCTTATCGTTGAACTTGTCATTGAAACGTCAGTGGAAGTAGATCCCTTAGATCATTTAAATCCTGAGGATGATGAAGAATATGATGAGAATGCCGATTTGTCAGAATTGTATGACTTAGGGTGGGAATCTGATCTGCTTGAGCCTATGTAGTAAAAATGTAAACCGTTTCATTTAAAATTAAACAAAAGTTCAAAAATAGTTTGTGTGTAGTGTCTTTAATAAAATAATCAAATATGCTCATAAAATTAGTTCAGATTCACATATAAATCAAAACAGGTAAAATGTAGAAGCATTCAATTTCTTTGCTACTATTTGTGATTTCTAAATTTGCCAATGCACTAAAAATTATTCTATGTTAAAATAACAAGTAGGGTGTTAAGTTTTTGATGACTGTTATTGATTTACTGTTTGGTAATAGTGGTTAATAACATTTTTTTATTATATTTTAGCACAGATTCAACTGCAGATCATTTCAAAATTTGAAAATGCCAACTAAGAATCGAATTAGAAAGGCTACAAAACGTCAAAGACAGCAGGTCCATCAATTACTGCAGCAATCCTCTACAAAAAAAACTTGTCAAGTCACCAAGAAAGCACCGGGTAAGACCACGAAATCATTCATAAGAAATATTTGTAGTAAAAAAAGTATTACTACAGAAAATGTTTCAGTCCAGAAAAAGAGAAGCAATTTAAACGGAAAGGAAAGGCCAATCAAAAATGTTATTGCTAGAGCAAGAGATAACTCTGTGCATGATAGTAGAAGGAAACAACAGTTTAGGGACATTCGTAAACTAATGTTCCGCAACAGGATAATTGGCAATTTGTTAAAAAATATTAAGAAAGGTCAACAGAAAGTGGTGTTTTATAAGAGAAAAAAAAAGTTGAGAAAGTTATTGATCAGGCATTTGAAATTAAACGAAAGTTATTTATTTTGATAATCAACAGAATTAGGAAGGTAAACAAGGCAATTTATGATTTCAAAAGAAATAGTAGATGGAAGAGAATAGTTAATCGTAGTCATTTTTGTGAAGTTTTTTCCGGAGAATGGATGCATAGTTCAAGTTGTGAGGCATTTTTTAATGAGGAGAGTTATTTCCAGGATAATGATTTGGTGCATGCAGTTGACACGAGCGGTCGAGCTTATGAAGTGAAAGATGGTTGTCCAGTTGAAAAAGAAAAACTTGTGACAACAGAGACAGAAGAGGTGTTAGGGAATGAGGTTTTAGGAAGACGTCCTAAGGGTCCTGTGTACACCTGGAAGTGTAGTAGTATTTGCAGTGTGCGACAGGATTCAATCGATTTGCTTTGTGATTTTGTACGGACATTTAATAAGAAAAGTTTGAAGCAGAAAATGAAGTTGTTGCAAGAATTAGATCCTTGCAGAGTGAGAGAAGTGACAGGTTTGCATGGTCATTCACTGGCTTGTCTTTCCAGGAGAGTATGCCAGAGTGTTTTTCATCATTTCAGGATGCTAGCAGTGCATCATAATAAAGTGAGGAAATTAGTTAGAATGTTGTATTATGCTAAGAGTCCAGCAATTATGCGTAAACAATTATGCGCTGCTCTTTTGCATGGTTCTGAAATAGATGTGAAGAATATTTGTGAAGAAATTGAGTTTTGTTACTTTGGAAGTAAAGAGGAGAATGTTGAAATTGACCCAGAAGAAGAGGGTAATGTAGAAGATAGTGTACAGGTTTCCAGTACAGATAATTTTCAGAAGGAAATTGCCACGTTTCAGGTGAAATCAAGTGAGAGGCCTAATTTCTCTTGTGTGTGTTGTCGACGCACTTATTATAAGAATCAGACTAAGTTAGTGGATTTATATGCAAAAAGTGAAAGGGAAAATAATAGTGAATGGAAGGATTTCGCAACATACTTGATGGTAGAAAATTGTTTTGATTTGGGATCGGATCAACGTGTGTGTACTTATTGTTGTAACAAATTAAACCAAAACCAGATGCCTGCTAGAGCGGTTCATAATAATCTGGAATTGGTTGAGATTCCTTCTGAATTGAAGGATTTAAATACTTATGAATCTATTTTGATTCAAAGTATCCATCCCTTTCAGGCTATTGTAAGAATGGAGCCAAAGACAGGGAAATTGCCTCCATCAGATTTACAGAGAGGATTAAAGGGAAGAGTTGTTTATTTGCCTCTAGATTTGAACAAAAACATTAACACAATTGGAGTAGAAAAAGTGGAAGAGGAACCTCTGGTTATCTTAGTTAATGGGGTTCCGACAAAGAATAAGAAAATATGGCAAGATTTAGTGGATGTTAGGAAAGTCAAAAAGGCAACATTGTATTTGAAAAAAAATAATAAGTACTATAAGAATGTATATGTTGCAGAAGAGGAAGTAAGTGAGGAAGAGGATAGCGATTTGTGTCCTGGTCAAATTGAGAAAGTAGAAGCCTCTAAAAAGCAAGAAATATATGAACATTATAGTTTTCATCCTTTGCATTCCAAGGAAGGTATGGGGAATGCTATTGAGTTGTTTCAAATTAAACAAGCCAAAGGGAGTCCCATTAGTGTTTGGGAGGAAAGTTTGGAAGCTCGGTGTTTCCCACAGCTATTTCCAACAGGTCAAGGAGGAAGATATGATGAGCGACCTCATCAAATTCCTGCTTCTGAATACCGGACTTTACGATTGTATGCAGAAGATGCTAGGTTTCGACAATGCATTCCCTATTTGTTTTATCTCCTGTTTGAAAGCGATCTGTCTGGACTGTCATATGCAATGAACCACATCTTGAAAAGTGGTATACAGATGCGAAACATCTCGGCAAGGGACTTTATGGATAAAGTCAATGTCCAAGACAGTATTTTGGATTCTCACCTAATTAATCTCATGGCGTGTCAGCGTGGTACTAATGAGTACTGGTACCGTCGTCATGGTGATTTAAAATGTATGCTGAGGAACTTAGGAACTCCGACATGGTTCCTCACTCTGAGCTGTGCCGAGTATGGCTGGGAAGACTTACTTGAATTTCTACGAGAGGCAAATGGAAACATTGAAAACATCGAATTCAAGACACCCAGAGAACTGTGCTCTTTGGATCCAGTCAATGTATGCAGGTACTTCAATCATAGATTTGAAGCTATGATGTCTTTCATCATGAACAAGAAGAATCCACCTCTTGGAGAGGTGTTGGATTTCTTCTGGAGAAAGGAGTACCAAGCAAGAGGTGCTCCTCATATACATATGCTGCTGTGGATCAAGGATGCACCTAAATTTGGAACAGATCCGGATGACTTAGTGATGAGTTTCATAGAACAGTATTCTACGTGTGCTGTTCCAAACGCAAAGGAGAAGAAAAGCCTAAGAGAACAAGTTCTACGTTTCCAAAGCCATCGTTGTGGAAAGTACTGTCGTCGTAAATTCAGAAACAAGGACAAGTTCTACACCAAATGTTGTTTCAACTTTCCACGACCGGTGATTTCTAAAGGAAGAGTAAACAGTTTGATGTCTTCGCTGCGACATAATGTGATGAAGAAATCACCTAATAACACATACAATTTAAAGAGGAACGAAGAGTCCAAGTACATCAACGACTACAACCCAGTGATTTTGTCCATGTGGAATGCTAACATGGATATACAGTTTGTGGCTGATAACTGTATGGCTGTGGCTCGGTATGTGACATCTTACATCACCAAAAAAGAAAAGACAGAATTGAAGGATATGTGGGAGGACATTTCCCATGAAAAGAGCCTCAGCAAGAAGTTGTACAGTTTCAGTCTGAAGATGTTGTCGCATCGAGAAATCGGAGCTTACGAATGTTCTGACCGGTTGTCTTCAGCAAGTCTCTATGCCAAATCCAGGAGTATCGTTTGGGCGAGTCTTGGTCTTGCTGCAACGCGTAATCGAGTTCTGAAACCTGTGCGGGAAATTGAGTATTTGGCGGAAAAGGAGCCAAACAGTACCGACATTTTGAAGACCAACATGTTGGATACATATTATCCAAATTGAAGCAGTCACCTCGAGAATGTTTGTCTGTATGAGGTTCTACAAAATTACATATTCAAGAGGAACATCAAAGAAGATATTGAGAAAGGAGTGTATGCTGTAATTGGAAGTGAGGGATGTCTGGTCAAGCAAAGAAAATTCCACTTGGTAAACCATCGAAAATTGAGTGGCGAATCTCCAGAAAAAAAGGAGTTTTTCTATTTAGCACTCTTGCAACTTTTCAAGCCTTGGCGTGCAGAAGAGGAACTGCTTGGAGATTTCCTCTGTTACGAAGACTCTTTCACTGCCGCCAAGGAGACCATAGAATGTCCTGCTTTTCCCAAATATCTAGAAATGTTGACTTTGGAAATCGAGCAGGAAGCAACGATTGCAGCCGAGATTGCCAGAGACAGTTCTCAGGACAGTCAGAGTTCTGTTTCATTGAGTCAGGATCCACTAGGAGGACCTGTTATCGACAATGAAGCTGCCACTGCTATGAATGAAGTGGAAAGAGCCATGGCACATGCTCAGGAGTATGCAGTTAACTTAGAAGACTTGGAAAGACAACTCAACGTTGAGCAGAGGAAAATATATGACGAAGTTACCAAGCAAATTGATCATGGATTAAGTCATGAGAAGAAAGAGTGCTCATGTACGTCGTTGAAGCCTGTCCGACTGTACGTGAGTGGAGAAGCGGGAACTGGAAAAAGTTTCCTCATTAAAGCAATTTCATGTTATTTGCAGGAAAGGACTGAGTCATCGCTGTCTTGTGTTGTCACCGCTCCAACTGGACTGTCAGCACATAACATTAAAGGTATTACTTTGCATCGTCTACTGATGCTGCCAGTGGAGCATGACAACAAATTACAATACCACAAGTTATCTGGAGATGCTTGTTGTGAAGTTTCAAGAGTCTTGAGGAAAATGAAACTTCTTATCATTGACGAAGTAAGCATGGTTTCCAATGTCATGCTTGCCTTTGTGCATTTGAGAATGCAAGAAGTTCTTAAAACAGAGTATGATGTGTTATTTGGTGGCAAACACATCATTGTTTTCGGAGATCTTCTGCAGCTGACACCAGTGAAAGGACAACCTGTGTTCAAAATGCTCACGCATGAAGATACCAGGAAGTGCCTAGGGAGCATTGGCAATGTCAATATATGGTTAAACTTCAATTATGCTGAACTGCATGAAAATATGCGTCAGGCGAAGGATGAAGATTACAAGAATATTCTTCAAGATGTTAGAATTGGAAAAGTGACCGAGCATGGGAAAGAAGCTTTACATGCACAATTACTGTCAAATTTATATCCAGAACAAGACGTTGTGCCTGAGAATATTTTTCAGAAAATTACTGAGAAGAAATCTGGAATATGTTTGATGCCAACTCTTGCAGAATGTGCCATCTTCAACAACAAAATGTTGCATTTAGAAAACCAAGAGATTGTGAAACTGGAAGCTATTGACAGAGTAGAGCATATGGGATCCACAATTATTTTGTCTGAGAATTTGAAATAAAAATTGGATTCATTAGAGAAGACTATATCTAAAACTGCAAGTTTTGAAAAGACTCTGAATGTGTGCTTAAATTGCAGTATAATTTTAAGAAGGAATTTACATGTTGAAAGAGGTCTGGTAAATGGATCAATGGGTAATGTTGTTGATTTTGTGAAATACAGAAATAGAGATGGAATTGAATTTTTAAAAATTAAATTTGATGGCATTGAGGAACTACAGCTAATTGGTCGTTGTTCTGCTAGATTTTTGCTTGTAAAAGACTTATATGTGCGCCGTAAGCAGTTTCCTGTTTGCTTGGCATATGTGGTGACAATCCATAAATCGCAAGGTTTAAGTGTAGACAGTGCATTGGTGAATATTGGCAGTTCTGTGTTCAAGGAGGTTATGGCATATGTGGGATTGTCACGAGTTAGAACTTTATCGGGATTGTACTTGATTGAGTGTGATGTCACAAACATTTGTGCGGATCTAGATTGTGTTAAGGAATACAATAGGTTAAGAAGAGAGTATGCGCCACATTTGCCTCAATATCCTTTGTTTGAGAAACGTGTGGTAGGCCGGAAACGAAGAAATGTGACCAATAGTAGGGAGGTTATAGCAAAAAGACGAAAAGTCGATGAACCTGAAATTATAAGCAGAAAGAAAATGGATACTGTTGAAGATGTTGTTGGTTTTCAATTTGAAAACAGTTCTGGTGTCAACTGCTATGCTAATGTAGTGGTTAATGTTTTGTTTTCTCTATTAAATGTAAAAGAAGAGATTGTGGTCAATTCGGATCAAAGATTTTGCAGTTTGTTAAATTCTGTGTTAGAGAAATGTAGCACTGATAGAACAAAAATAGAAAGTGTGTCTGAAATTCGAAATCTGTTAGACAGATGTTCAGGTCAAACACAATTCTCTCAAAATATTCAGCAAGATTGTCAGGAGATTTTAATGTATATGCTTGATGTATTGCATGCTGAAGGTGTAGATGTAGATCACCTGTTTGGGCTTTCTTATCAATGGCAACATGACTGCGAGAACTGTAGGGTATCAAGTACTACTAGTGTAGACTCAGAAAGATTTATATATTTAACTTTGCCAGACAGTAAATCAGTGTCTTTTAATAAGCTAGTAAAAGCAGCTAATCACAAGATGGAGTGTAGCCAATGTAAATCTGAAATGATGTCAACATTATTTATACGAAGATATGGCCAGTATGTCATTTTAATATTCCAACGATGTAGGCCTGATGGAACAAAATTGACAACTTTAATAAAAAATGTTGTTGCTTCGCAGTTGTCAATATCGGGAAGGACTTTTGTAACTGCAGCAATTATATATCATGACGGTCCTTCAACAACATCAGGACATTACACAACTTATTTAAAGTCTAGAAACGGCTGGTCATTCTGCAACGATTCTGTTTTAACTTTCAAAAAAAAATTGCCGTATGACCTTCAAAAATTCTTACCTGGTGTTTTTAAAACCAAAATTTTAGGGAAAGAATCTCGGGATGTGCTCTGAGGAATTTCAAGAGGTTCATGGAGTAGAGGGAATGTAAGTCTGCAATGCTGTCTAGATTATTGGTCCAAACGTTTGATTATAATGTCATTTTAAAAATCCAACTATATAAACCTGATGCAAGTAAGTCTGCTTCATAGTAAGCAGTATCAGTGTCATAGGAAATGTAGAACATGAGTGAGCAAGAAGGGTAAGATATTAGTAGTCCAGGATTGTGAAAGTAATCTTAAACGTTTTCTTTCTGAAAGTTGCGAAAATAGAAAATGACGGGATTTGCTTACAAGAATTCCAAGAGTTGTAAATGGCTCTTACATGATTTGGCCTTGTGGAAACGTGTGGTAGAGAGCGAGAAGTCTTTTATCGTATGTAACATATTTTTCAAAACGATGGAGGTTTTCTTTCAGAAAGTGGCGGGCTGAAAATATTAACAGCACAACAGAGTATAAGCTGTTCATAGGACATCCTTCGACGTCATGGAAAGTAAGTTAATTTTAAGGAGTTTTGAATTCTTATTTCTTATGTTGTATGGGTTTTTTAAACACAATCATTTTGATTGTGTTTTTTTTTCCCCGCTGTTACATGATGAATACCTTCAAGTCACTGATTTTAGTGAAATTTGATACATTCTGAGAACAGCAAAAATAAACCATTTAACATGTATAATTAATTCTGTACTTTTTGTACTTATGATATACATTTAGAAATGTGTAGTAGACATGGAGAAGCTGAGGCTTCTGTAAGTGTCAAAGTTGTTGCATACAGTGCTCACATTCTACGCAGTCTTTCATATGATAGACTACATTTCCACAATGAGATACAGAAGCAATGTAAACACAGGTGATGTGATTGTAGAATGAGCAAAAAAAGTTGCACGTTTTTCAATTATATTACCTGTGTTTCCTGACATTACACATCACATTGTGTAGATGAGGTTTAGGCCTGTTCCAGGAGACAGAGGAGGTCTGACATTTGTTCAAGAGTGCAGTGGACGTGACTCACTTCGTTGGTAGGCCTGCACATGTATTATCTCCTCTGTATTCTTCAACAAACCTAAATTTCATCTGCAACCCTGAGTAGGACTTACCTGAAACAAATCAGTGGATAGGTTACACCTTATCGGCATCTTGAAACAATCATTTAAAATGTTAGGGTCAGATTTATAATTGTCGTGCGCCTCTTTTGCACCGCTGTGGGTCACTTTTGTGTAAAAGATGCACCATGTTGCAAGATAGGCCTCAGTTCATCTCCAGCAAGATACCATCAGTTTAAAATGTATATAATTAGCACTGTGTAGGGGATATGCAGAAGCTGAAGCTTCTGTAAGTGTCAAAGTTGATGCATGCAGTGCTGCACTTCTGGGTACTGTTTCATATGCTGGAGTACATCTGCACAATGAGATACCTAAGCAAAGGAAACACAAGTGATGTGATTGTGAAATGAGCAAAAGAAATTGCACGTTTTTCAATAACATCACCTGTGTTTCCTAAGTTTACGAATGACATTGTGCAGATGAAGTTTAGGTCTGTCCACGGACACAGGAGAGGTCTGGCGTTTGTTCAAGAGTAAAGTGGACATGAGTTACTTCATTGGTAGACCTTCACATGTATGATCTCCTCTGTACTCTTCAACAACTCGAAATTTCATTTGGAACCCTGAGTAGGCCTCACCTCAAACAAACCTCTGGATAGGACACATCTTATTTGCATCCTGAAACAATCATTTAAAATGTTAGGGACAATTTTATGATGGCTTTGCACCTCTTTTGCGCTGCCATTGCATCACTGTTGTGAGACAGCAGCAGTGCAAAAGAGGTCTATCTTGGCACCATGTTCCAAGATAGACCTCACTTCATCTGCATCAAGATACTGTTAGTTTAAAATATATATCTTTAGGACTGTGTAGGGGGCCTGGAGAAGCAGAGGCTTCTGTAAGTGTCAAAGTTGTTGAAAAACTGTTTGTCATTCAATCTTTTCCCTTGTCTTTTCTAATTTTTAAATACATGTTTTAATATTTTTCAAATGTTTGTTCTCTCTTTCACAGATTGAAAGTATAAAAATAAAAAGTGAGTAAGTTAACGACAATTATAAGGTAAATGTTTTGTACTCTTTTCGTTACATTTCTATCACATTCACCTACTATTAGTTCCACAGCTTCTATAGGGCTTCTGACTATAGGGCTTTAAACAAAGTTTAACTAACTGTGGCGATTTGGTGCTGTGCCGTGGCTTTTAGGTCAATGCGCAAGCGCATTGACCTAAAATGCGCGTGCACATCACCAAATCGCCGTCTGTTCCCTCAGCCGCACTCCTCCCACACCTTTGAAGTGAAGCTTAGCTTCATTTCAAAGGCCCCGGCTGCTTCACACCCTCATGCCGCTCTCCCCGCTCCGTCCCCTCCCCTGCCCGCCGTGTGCATTTCTCCTCCCCCTCCTCCCCACAGCAACGCCACTCACACACGCAACGCCACTCACACACGCAACGCCACTCACACACGCAACGCCACTCATACACGCAACGCCACTCACACACGCAACGCCACTCACACACGCAACGCCACTCACACACGCAATGCCACTCACACACGCAACTCATCCACGCAACGCCACTCATCCACGCAACGCCACTCATCCACGCAACGCCAATCATCCACGCAACGCCACTCATCCACGCAACATCACTCATCCACGCAACGCCACTCATCCACGCAACGCCACTCATCCATTTGCAAAACCAAAAGGTCAAACTCTTCTATTGCGAGACCTATTGCATTTTCAATACTTGAATCTTTCACTTCCTTATCTATTTTGTTTTTCACAATTATATCCTCTTCCATCTTTTCTTCGGTAAATAAATCTATTAAACAGCATCTCTGGTTTAGTCCCTATAGCTGTCTTTCTTTTAACATTACTCTCTGTTTACTTCCCTTGTACTTATTCTTCTTTTTTTAAAAAAAACATTTTTGGGTTAGCTCCCGGTTCGCGTACCGGCGAGCAACCCGGAAAGCGAACCAAAAGAAATAGAGCTTGCCAGAGTGCTGAACATTCTAGCAATTTTTTTATAAAGGGGAGGTAGTTCTGAAAATAACTTGTTTTAATGTTTTTGTTGTTTTATATATTTTTTTTAATTTTCTGAACATTTTTTGTTTTTTTGGTATTTTTTTAACAATTTTATGGGTTTTTTTGTTTTTTTGGAGGGGAAAGAACAAAAACAGGCATTGGAAAGGGCTCAACAGGAGCAAAAAAAAAATTATTTTTTGGGGCGTTTAGAGCACTTGTGATTTTCAAATGCTCTGTTTACTAAGTTAATGCTCATATTGGCACATGAAAGTAAGGTACCGCAATATAAACAGACAAACTTCATGTGGACAAAGTTTTCCTGAATGTTAGGCACTGTTTCCCGTGCCTCTGGCCCCAACAGAGATATCTGTGTTGATGTCCTGGCCACAGGAGTTGGTGGGTTGCCCTGCAGGTCACGCATCTCTGCCCGGCTGTAATTTAGAGGATGCCACCTCTGCATGTGACGGTGCATAGTATAGTTGCCATAACTATACTTCTTATTTGTGCCTCTAGATAAGTCCTCTTTGCATATTAGGCACGTCACATACCGAGCATTAACTTTTTTCTGTCCTTCAGGAAATGAAAAAAACTGCCAAATGAAACTATTTTTATGATGAGATACCCGGGGCTCCTCTTGTAAAAACTGTGGTGCCTGTTCTTCCTCTTCCTCTTCTTGATCCTCTTCCTCCTCTGTGTTGGCAAGGAACTGTGGAGGTGGTCCTCTCTTCCTATGAGGAGGTGGTGGTGGTGGTGGGGGTCCACCAGCTGAAGCTACTAGTGAAGCCATTTTCCACTGAGCAAAATAGGTCTTCCTTTCACAAAGTTGAAAGTCAGAGTGAGAAAAAAGATGGGGGTTTTCATCATTTGGGAAAAAAAATAGTTCTAAACCAATGAAAAGTGTTATTTTTAGGTCACCTGACCTAGTCTTACATCATTAGGAAACCAAAAGTGAAATGAACCAATGAAAAGTTTTATTAACAAGTCACATGACCTGTTACGCTTATGTTACGCGCTGCGCGCCGCGCCCCGGATCGCTTCCGGGAAGCTGCTTTTTGCGCCTCTGTTCGCGGTCCGGAGCACTTCCGGGTGCGCTAACGCGGCGCGTCATAAGACGCATTATGCGGCAACGCGATACGTCGCGCTTTCGCAACGCGCCCCGGATCGCTTCCGGGGAGCTGCGCTTCGCGTCTTAGATCGCGTACTGGAGCACTTCCGGGAGCGCTAACGCGGCGCGTCATAAGACGCATTACGCGACAACGTGATATGTTGCGCTTCCGCGACGCGTCACGATGTTGATTTCTAACGCGGCAGTTGCGCAAACGGAACGTTTACCGGTTAGCGGACCGGGTCGCGGCATCAAATTGAGCTAACGGAAAGCTTCCCGGTTCGCGAACCGGGAGCGAACAAAAAAAATATTTTAAAAAAATTATTAATAAACATATAAAATATATTTTTGGATTTAAAGAAAAATAAATTTTACAGCTACAGATATTAGCTTTTAAAAAACCAATGAAATTCACTGAAAAAACCATAGGTTATAGACCATATATAGTTGGGAATTAGCATTTACAAAACTTTGAAAATTCACTGAAAAAACCATAGGTTATAGACCATATATAGTTAGGAATTAGCATTTACAAAACCTTATTTTACTCACACAAAACCATCGAAATTTCATATATAGTTAGTTGCACTAACTATATATCGCGCACCCGCAATCTACTGCTGATCATGTCACATATTACATCATTCATGACATGATCAGTGACATCACTGATGACATCACTGATGACATCTCAAATGACATCCAGAAAAACCAGAAAAACCAGAAAAACAGTCACCCATGCACTGGTTACAAGTCGCCTGGACTACGGAAACACCCTATTCGCCGGTATCACCGCAAAACTCCAGAAAAAACTCCAACGCACCCAGAACGCATCAGCCAGACTCATACTAGATATCCCGCGTAAAGACCATATCTATAACCACCTGAAAAACCTCCACTGGCTCCCCGTCAATAAGAGGATTACTTTCCGCCTCCTAACCCATGCTCACAAAGCACTCTACGAACTTGGACCCGAATGCCTCAACACACGACTTTCCTTCTACACCCCCCCTCGCCAGCTACGATCTTCCAACCAAGCCCTTGCTACCATTCCTCGCATCAATAAAACCACCATGGGAGGCATATCCTTCTCCTACCTCGCAGCTAAAACCTGGAACTCACTCCCCACTCACCTACGTCTCACACAGAACCACCTAGCATTCAGAAAGAAACTTAAAACCTGGATATTCGACAAGTAATTCCCATCCCTTCCTCAAGCGCCTTGAGACCCTCTGGGTATGTAGCGCGCTATATAAATATTTGACTTGACTTGACAAAGACCTCAAGGTCGAGATAGTGTACAGATGTTCTACTCATTGTACTGGTAAATCTGAGGTTCAACTCATTGTTGTTCAGCACCGCCACATATTCCTCCGCAGAGGAGATGTCGCCGCGCCAAACAACAAACAAGTCGTCGATATATCTCGACCAAATCATGATGTTGTCCAGCCATTTTTCATTGGGACCCCCCCAGGCCACGTGCTTCTCCCACCAGCCCACAAATGGAAAGGGGCGACCACTCGGTCCCCCCGAACGTATGGCGGAGTGCCTCGATCCCCCCGGGAAGCCATTTTTGGGCGGGAGGCGCGTCTCGGCTGGTATGCCCGAAGCGGCGTAGCCGGGGCGCGCCTTTTCCCGCCCTAGAGTGGGCTGGCCTAGACACCGACGTAGCCAGCCCCGCCCTAGGGGCAGGCAGGGGCGGGTTCTCGCCCGCCCTGAAGACGGATAAAAAGAGACGCAAGACCAGAAGACGTCCTCTTGTTCTTGTGCTCCGAAGCTGCACCTCCTCGCTACCCGTGAGCTCGGGACAGAACGAAGAGCCAATTTTGAGCGTTTTGATCTTTTTCTTTGTCTTCTAGATACTTCGTCGGAGAAATGCCAAAGAAAGTCGCAAAGAGAATGACGACCGACCAGATGGTGCGGGCCCTTTGCAAAGAGGTGTCCGACATAAAGAAACGGTTGGCGAAACGGGACGGGGAGGAGGGTTCGGGCCCTGCGCCGGCTGGAGGGAGACCTAAGAGGTCGAGAAGGGTTCCAGCCGGTGGAGACGTCCCGGTCCCCTCTGTACCGCTCGAGGCGCCGACCCCAGTACCAATGGAGGGGAATCCAATCCCCGTTGTCGTCACCCCGACATCCAAAGAAGACATGCCCCCCGAGCTGGCAGCACAGCTAGCAGCTTGGTTGGGGGATAGTAGTGATGGCGCCACGGCTGCCGAGGCACAGGCGCTGATAAAAGGGCGTCGTGAGAAGAGAGATGCAGCTAAAGTGACTGCGCCGTTGGCGGGAATAGACAAGCCGCAAGCGGCCGAAGCTGCGTCCGGTGCAGGTAAGCGGCCATTGCCGATTGCAAGGGACGAGTCAGCACCCTCTCGTAGAGAGAGATTGGGACAACATGTGCCTTTAGCTATAAAGGAAAAGATCTGGGCTGGGGAGTACGTGAATATTTTCTCCTTGCTTGTTGATCATTATGAGGTGGAGCATGTTAAAAGTCAGAAGGACCTAATGCATCCGAGTGTTTGGCGCGCAAAAATGGCCGCCTTTAAGGTAAATGAGAATATTGGCAACTGGGGCAATGCGTGGGGTATTTTTACATCGATTTTGGGGGAACGTAGGCCCGAGTTGCTTTCTGAATTTCCCATTTATCAATCACGAATTATGGGTTACTCGACAGCGTATCAAGGTAACCATTGGTTTTGTTATGACAATCTGTTCAGGAAAGAAAAGGAACATAACAAGGGTTTGACTTGGGATTGTTACGATTCTGTAACATGGGATAAAATGAAAGAATCAGGAATGTTAAAGATGCCATTGGTTGGGAGCAATGTTGTAGATTACTCCCGCCAAAATGTGGGGACGCCCTTTCGACCAAGTACGAGCATCGACGATCAGTCGAGGCCCGCAGGCAATACAGGGAGGAAGGGTTTCTGCTTTAATTTCAACAAAGGGAAATGTACCAGGCCTCCGGGATCGTGTAAATTCAAACATGAGTGTAGTACGTGTGGGTCGTCCCATCCTGAGTCATCGTGCAGAGCCAGAACTGGTGAGAATGGGGGTAAGGGAGGCGCCAAACAGGTCTAAACTAGTCCGAGGGGCGCCTTTACCAACCCCGATTGATACCTTGGCAATGATTCCCTGGCTCAGTGAATACCCGGATCGTACTTCTGCTGGGGTGCTGCGGAACGGTTTTTCACATGGTTTCCGCATCCCGGTGGGGGACTTTCAGGGTGTAGGGATTTGCAAAAATCAACTTTCTGTTTTACAACATACATCTGTGGTGCAAGAAAAAATTCAGAAAGAGGTTAGCCGGGGACGGGTCGCTGGCCCGTTTAGTGTACTCCCGGTACCGGATTTTGTTTGTTCTCCGTTAGGGGTGGTCCCCAAGAAGGACCCAGGTGAGTTTCGTTTGATCCATAATTTGTCTGCTCCACACGGCCTTTCGGTGAACGACGCAATTGATCCAGAAGTTTGTTCGGTGCGATACGCATCGTTTGATGAGGCAGTAGCCATCTTGAATCGCCTGGGGCCCGGGACGTTGATGGCGAAATCAGATATCGAGTCAGCGTTCCGGTTGCTCCCGGTACACCCAGACGATCAGCGTCTTTTGGGATTCGGGTTCCAGGGGTCATTTTACATGGATAGGTGTATGCCAATGGGATGCTCTATATCATGTGCTTATTTTGAGCAATTCAGTACTTTCCTGCAATGGGTGTTCACTAAGAAAACGGGTTTCCGAAATGTAATGCACTACCTTGACGACTTTTTGTTCCTTGGTCCCGCCGGAAATCCCGAATGTGCTCAGGCCTTAGCTGAATTCTGTGTGTTGATGGGTCATTTTGGCGTGCCATTGGCACCGGGTAAAACTATGGGTCCCACGACTTGCCTCGAGTTTTTGGGGATCGAGTTGGACTCAAGGGAGGGGTGTTTCCGTTTACCAGCTAGCAAAGTGTTAAAATTCAGGGCAGCCCTCCAAGTATGTTTGAATGCATCTAAGGTTACACTGCATCAGTTGCAACAATTAGTGGGAAAGTTGAACTTTGCCTTGAGGGTGATCCCAATGGCTCGCCCTTTTTCCCGCTCAATTGCCCAAGCGATGGTTGGCCTAAAGGAGGGTCATCATCGCACGAGGTTATCGGCTGAGGTCCGCCAGGACATGCGGATTTGGTTAGCATTTTTGGCGGACTTCAATGGCCGAGTCGTCTGGAACAAGCCAGCCGTGTCCTCAGAAAAGCTTGGGCTATGGACAGATTCAGCAGGAAGCATAGGCTTTGGCGCCATCTTCGGCACAAAATGGTCTGCTCAAAGGTGGCCCCTATGGTGGCACGAGAAGGGGCTAACGAGTAATATTGCTTTCCTTGAACTATTTCCCATTCTGGTGGCCCTGAGAACCTGGCCAGAAGGGTTCAGAGATCATTCTGTCGTGTTCTGGTCCGACAATATGACCGTGGTAGAATGCATCAATAGTCAGGCAGCCCATTGTAAATTGATTTTGAGGCTGCTCAAAGAAATTGTCCTACTGTGTATGCAACTGAACGTGGTATTCAGAGCAAAACATGTCCCAGGGGTGATGAATCAGGCTGCTGATGCACTGTCTCGTTTTCACATGCAGGCTTTCTCGGGTTTCCTTCCTTCAGCGGACCCGGAGCCGGCACCCTTCCCCGAAGCTCTCTGGTCTCTCGGTGCCCCGAACTTCGTCACCTCGTGGGAGAGAGTTTAGCACCCAGGACAAGGAAGGCATATGAAGGGGCGTTCCAGGCCTATTTAGCCTTTTTGGGGGCAGAGAGAGGGGGACTTTGGGGTCAGGAAGAGTGGGTAGTACTTTTTCTGATGTCCTTACGTAGGGCTGGGAAATCGGTGGCTACGGCCCAAAGGCATCGTGCCGCCATTTCTTTTGTTGCCAGGGCCCATGGCATCCTGGACCCAACAGCGTCTTTTACAGTACAGAAAGCGCTGCGTGGGTGGCAACGCCTAGAGGGTCGCAGAGTAGACGTAAGACGACCGATAGGTCTAGACAGGTTGTCCCAGTTACTGGCCACACTCCCTAACACATGCTCGTCCCCTTTCGAGACCTGTTTGTTCCGGACTGCATTTACGCTGGCATTTCACGGGGCTATGAGAGTTAGTGAGCTAGTTGCAAGGAACAAACAGGATGTGACGGGGGGCTTGTGCAGGGAACATGTTCAGATCAGGGGTGATGCGATGATTGTCTCCTTTCTCAGGTCCAAGACTGACCAAGATGGGAGAGGGGACTGCACGATCATTCGCAGGAACCCCGAGTCATCCATGTGTCCGGTACAGTGCTTAGAAGATTACCTAGCACGAAGGGTGGCATCATGGGGGGGGACATTGTTGAGGCATGCAGACGCCACCCCGCTGACGAGGTTTCAGTTTCAGCGGGTGCTTGCAATGGCCATTGCCGCAGCGGGCTTGGACCCGGGCGAATTTGGGACCCATTCCTTTCGAATAGGGGCTGCCACTGAAGCTACAGCCAGGGGTCTTAATGTAGAACAAGTGAAACGTGTGGGGCGCTGGTCCTCCAATTGTTATAAGAGGTACGTGCGATTGCACATGTTGTGAAGCTGTAATCATGTACTCACGCTTCTTGTCTTTTGTTTGTTTTCAGTTGCGCAAGCCTACGCGGCAGGGCGGACTGTGCAGTCGACCCAACACCAGGCCAGCGGTCGCACGTCACCGGCTGTGAGGAAGGAGGTGTGGGTCGTGGGCCACTCATACGTGAGACGGGCCGCAGACGTATTCAAAGCAGGTGACATGATTCACGTACCTGGGGAATACGGGTACAGAGTGTCCTTCTACGGAAGGGGCGGTCTCTGTATTGACCAGTTTCAGGAATTTTTTGAGGGTTTGTTAGAGCGGATGAGGTCACCGCCGTCCATAGTCATAGTGCATTTGGGGGGCAATGATTTGGTCACCACCGGTAGACGACTTCTCCTGGAGGCTATGCTTTCCACGGTAAGTTGGTTAGCGAGGAGAGTTCCGGGGTGCATAATTGCGTGGTCTCATATGATCCCACGAAAAGTGTGGCGGGGGGCTATCTCGATCCCTGCTTTGAATCATTCTGTTAGAAAATTGAATAGCAAAGTGAGTAGGTTGTTCCGTTCCAAGACATTGCATTCGATCTCGCATAGTTGTATTAATGATGACAGTATGTATCTGGGGGATGGTGTGCATTTGTCGAGGGTGGGGAATGAGTTACTCATAGGTGACTTCTTAGCTTGGTTAAAAACGTTAAAACATGACCTTTAGGTAGGAGTTTTGTGGGGGGTCCGGATAGCCGGTCAACTATCCGGACCTGTGGCGGTAAGGTCATGATCGGTGAGCACTAATTGGTAGATCCCTATGAGTGGGCGTCACCCAACACGGATGGGAGCGCTCGGGAGAGGTGGCCATTGGCCCCTCAATGGGGAGGCGGTCCCGTCTAAGGGCGGGTCGCCGGAAGTAAAGGAAAGGCGGTCAAGGCCCCTTCCTTTGTAGGAGGGGTTACAGCCCCCTCCTGGGGGAATTTCCCGGGGCCAGTGTCATCTGCGACGGCAGATGCGGTAAGTTGTGTGGGGTGGGGGGAGGTCCACGATACCTTCTAGATACCACACACAAGTCTTCGAACGACCTTTAAATGGCGTCGAGTCTTAAGTGCCCCCGTCAAGTCAAGGGAAATTGTTAGTAGTTGCACTTGAGGTAAGCCTCTGTGCTGTCGCCCCTCCCAAGTGGGAGGGGTAAGTCTGGTTAGGGATCTTGACACCGGTTATGACCTTGCCGTTGGCCCTTAAACGTTAGGATGTACAATTTCAGTGTTTCTAGAGAATGTTTTTGTAGGATGCTAGTTCGGCTAGGAGAACCTCTGTATTAGAGAATATGTTAAGGTTAGCCAAACATCGCAATGTGATAATGAAATTGTACATAACATGAAACGTTTAATGTTTTAATTTTTTGTTTTAATAAATACGGCCGGGAGGGTCACTCCCTCCCACATCCAAAAACTTTAAGAACTGTTTCCGGTTTCCCTCCTTTTGGGGATTGTGTTGAGAGGGGGTGGCGGGTATCTCAGCCATATGGAAAGGGGCGACCACTCGGTCCCCCCGAACGTATGGCGGAGTGCCTCGATCCCCCCGGGAAGCCATTTTTGGGCGGGAGGCGCGTCTCGGCTGGTATGCCCGAAGCGGCGTAGCCGGGGCGCGCCTTTTCCCGCCCTAGAGTGGGCTGGCCTAGACACCGACGTAGCCAGCCCCGCCCTAGGGGCAGGCAGGGGCGGGTTCTCGCCCGCCCTGAAGACGGATAAAAAGAGACGCAAGACCAGAAGACGTCCTCTTGTTCTTGTGCTCCGAAGCTGCACCTCCTCGCTACCCGTGAGCTCGGGACAGAACGAAGAGCCAATTTTGACCCACCCACCAGCCCCTGAGGACAGCAAGTCGTTGTGCAATAAAGTGAATTTTTATAAGTATGTTTTCCGTTTCGTTTACAGGCTGTGAAAGTATCAGTTTGTTGTTGATCATAATAAAGTATGGTGAATATCGTGTAAGTTGTTACGATTAAAATGATTTGATGTAGTGTTGCATTTTAAGCATGTTCTTTCGGTCGTAGCGACCAATGTTTTCTTAGGTTGAGTAAGAATTGTCGTATTTATTTTTGGTAGGCGGTAAGGTCATGATCGGTGAGCACTAATTGGTAGATCCCTATGAGTGGGCGTCACCCAACACGGATGGGAGCGCTCGGGAGAGGTGGCCATTGGCCCCTCAATGGGGAGGCGGTCCCGTCTAAGGGCGGGTCGCCGGAAGTAAAGGAAAGGCGGTCAAGGCCCCTTCCTTTGTAGGAGGGGTTACAGCCCCCTCCTGGGGGAATTTCCCGGGGCCAGTGTCATCTGCGACGGCAGATGCGGTAAGTTGTGTGGGGTGGGGGGAGGTCCACGATACCTTCTAGATACCACACACAAGTCTTCGAACGACCTTTAAATGGCGTCGAGTCTTAAGTGCCCCCGTCAAGTCAAGGGAAATTGTTAGTAGTTGCACTTGAGGTAAGCCTCTGTGCTGTCGCCCCTCCCAAGTGGGAGGGGTAAGTCTGGTTAGGGATCTTGACACCGGTTATGACCTTGCCGTTGGCCCTTAAACGTTAGGATGTACAATTTCAGTGTTTCTAGAGAATGTTTTTGTAGGATGCTAGTTCGGCTAGGAGAACCTCTGTATTAGAGAATATGTTAAGGTTAGCCAAACATCGCAATGTGATAATGAAATTGTACATAACATGAAACGTTTAATGTTTTAATTTTTTGTTTTAATAAATACGGCCGGGAGGGTCACTCCCTCCCACATCCAAAAACTTTAAGAACTGTTTCCGGTTTCCCTCCTTTTGGGGATTGTGTTGAGAGGGGGTGGCGGGTATCTCAGCCATATAGATTTGCGTAGCTGGGGGCGAAGCACGTGCCCATCGCAGTCCCTCTTAGTTGGTGATACATATTACCTGCAAAAAGAAAGATGTTATTATGGAGGCAGAATTCAGTCATTTTCACTATCATTTTGTTGTGCTGATGGTATTGCATACTCTTTTTCCCCAGAAACCACTTAATAGCAGAGATTCCATCATGGTGTTCAATACAGGTGTATAGACTCGTGGCATCTAGGGTGATAAGAAGCATATCTTCCTCCCATCCGATGCCCTCAATCTGCCTTATAAAGTCCTGGGTGTCCCTCACATAGGATGGTAAGTCTCTCACAAATGGGGATAAATACCCATCTATGAATCTTGATGTATTCTCAAGTACACTCCCTATGGAGGAGACAATTGGTCTGCCTGGGGGATTTCTGATGTCCTTATGCACCTTGGGGAGGTGATAGAATGTCCGAATAATAGGGTGCTCACAAAACAGGTAGTCGTACTCGTGTTTATTTAGCATACCCTCCTCTTTCCAACCCAAAAGTAGTGCATGATATTCCGTGACACAATTCAAGAAATCCCTTTTCTCCATGGTTCGATAGCAGTCAATGTCATTTAGTTGCCTCAAAGCCTCTTGTTTGTAATGTGTTTTGCGGAAGATGGCGATATTTCCCCCTTTATCGGAGGGCTTCACTTCGATGGTATTGTCCTCCTTGAGAGACTTTATTGCTTCCCATTCTGATATTGATATGTTGGAAGTTTTGTTGGTTAGTTCCGAGTTCTTAGCTGTCATTTTTTCCATGTCCTGGAGGATGGCGTCATTGAAGACGTCTATAGCATCATGTGTTACATGAGGTAAAAATCTGGATTTGCGTTTGCAATTGCTTGGATCTCTTGTTTGTATAATTTCCTCCCTTCTTAGAGCCTCCGCGGAACCTGGTATGTCTTCAGAGTCCACGAGTTCATGTGCTACAGTCAGGGTTGGGAGATCATTAACTACGAGATTAGCTCCGGATACTGTTATTTTCTCCGTAGTCACTGGTTTTTCTGAGAGATTCTTTGTGGCAAAGATTTTCTGTAGTTTAAGTTTGCGGACGAACTTAAAAATGTCAATTCTAGTTTGAACCGGGTCAAACTTAGCAGTGGGGCAGAATGTTAATCCTTTCTTTAGGACATTTTCCTCATGTGTTGTAAGTATCCTCTCTGAAAGGTTGACAATAGTATGTTCTTCTTCTACTGCCATCTCCCTCTCCTTCCTCTGCTGCGAGTCACCATTGGTGGTGCTGCCTGTGCGTCCTCTCCTGCCGCGCCTTGTTTTCCTCTTCCTTTTTTGGGAGGAGCTTTTTGTGATGTCTGTAGTGGAGCTCGATATCTTGTCTCCTGCATCACTTGGTATTCGTCTAAAAAAGGGGCAGGGACTACATTTTCACTTCCATTTGCCTTCTTCTTATGTTTGCTACTTTTGGTGGATTCATCCTCCGATTGTGATGCCTCTGATTCCGATGTGACCGCCCCTGATCGAGTTGGTCCTCCTTGGGCAAGTCTTTTTCTTGTAGCATCAAATTTCTTTGCGAAGGTTAAAATTCTGCCAGTTAAGTAGTCCTGTTCGTCTCTCAAAAATTTGGTTTGCTTCCTTTTCTTAATGCCATTCTCATAGTCTTTCAATCGTTTTTGCATTGCGTTCCGCAAATCCTCAGCCGACTTGGTATCTTTGTCTTTGCTGATTAGGTCCTCCAGTTTTTGGATTTCGGCAAGGGCTTTATCCCTATCACTCCAGGCATATTTAATTAACATCAATAACATGCCTTTGCTACTTTCAGCAGTATATAGTGCCCAGTCTTTAAGCAATTGCGGGTCCGGATTTTCGTAGGAGGGGATGGTAAAGATTCTTAACCCCCTTGGGACTCGATTGCAGTCCACGTAGCTTTGGAGTGAAGTTGCCTCCCACCATTTTCGGACTTCCCTTTCAGTCATTCTCTCCAGCTGTTGGAACAAAGTCTGTAGGTTTGTTATAGGTGTTACAGAGTTTGAGGCACCCTCAGCACTGATAGTGATAGCATTAGTGCTTTTGAATATATTCTCTGCCTCCCGTTCCCTTTCCGCTGTTAGTGACATGTTGTGCAGCGTTCTGGCAGAGCACTATTTTTTCGCGTTCAATGAGCACAGTCTTAGGGGGGGTACCGCAGCAGTTAGCGGGGGGTCCGCCACAGGTGACTTGTTGTTACGGGACAGAGACACGTATCTACAAATTGTCCAAAGATAGTAAAAACTTGGGTACTGGTGCACCGCTTACCCTCCGCCGGAACTTCCCAGCCGCCGCTCGTATTCCAAGCAGCTACCGCGTCAGTCTCGATGTCGGTGCAGCGTGTGCAGATTCCCCTCATTTCCTGTTGGAACGGCAGAAAACCCTTCCGTGTTGCCTCGGATAATCTTTGTGTCTCGGGTCGACAGCCAAATTAATTTATCGAACAGCTCCCTTCACCGCCGTCGCTCCTCCTCCTCCCGGGTGCTCTATCCCGCGCTGGTGAGCCGCGTATCAATGTTTCCACACACCTCCGTGATTCCCCAGAGGTCAAAAAAGGACGGCACTCCAAGTCAGTGTATTAACCAGGATGGTTTATTGGCAGACCCCCCTGCCCCCTCGACAGACGCGTTTCACCTATTTGGCTTCCTCAGTGTCAGCCATTCTTTGTGCATATCGTCATTAAATCCCCCACCACTTCACACAACATAGACAGTGGACTAATGCTCGCCAAGATGTTTACGGCGGCCATGTTTGAACGTGCAATTCAGCATATCACCAATAACACTATTTACAGTGTATACAGGGGGACAAATGGCGTTTGGAAAAAGTGCTAGTGCAAAAACATTCATTAGAAATAAAAATTCCTTAAAACAAAGGTCAAGTGACAGGATGTCCAAGGAGTAAAAAAAAAAAAAATATATATATATATATATATATATATATATATATATATATATATATATATATATATATATATATATATATATATTACCCACTGGCGGTCGCCAGTAGGTAGTTATAGTTAGGATTTTTTTCAATGTTAAATCTGAAAATTCTATTTGGAATAACTTTGGCGCCGGTTGAAGTATCTGCCTGAAAAATTCCTCAAAATGGCCTCGTCGAGCTCCGGTCCTTTCCTGAACGTTTGGGGGGGATGCGTCAAGCGGGGGCCGAGATAAAAGCGGGGTCCCAAAACACGTTTTCCCCATGTTAATTTCTATAGGGCGGTCGACCTCACTTTTAGCCCGAACGGCTGAATGGATTTCCACCAAACTTGGCAAAATTGTAGGGACTGGTAGCCCGATGTGCCTTTGCTATGTCTCAAGATATGTGCTCCAGTGGATTTTGAGTAATTTAGGTTAAAAAAATATATATATCTATGGCAGCGCCTCGGTACGCGCTCCGGGGAGCGCTCCGGGCGCGCTACGCAACTTGCACACGGAAAGCTGATTGGCTCTCGGGTGTCTGTAAACATTCCAAACGGTCCGGAGCGGCCGCCATCTTGTGTCTCGGTATGATCAAGACACAAGAGGTGGCCAAAACAAAGGGGGAAAAGACTATTAGGGGGCAGAGTAGACCCCCCTGACCCCCTAGGTTTCATGTGGGAGCTATAAAAGGGCCCCACGGGGCAAAAAAAATATATATATTTTTTTCAATTTGCGCGGGGGAGCGCCCGGTACGCGCACCGGGGAGCGCACCGGGGAGAAAAGAGAATGGCAGAGTTTAAAAATGTAAGTCATTTTATATAAATGGGAGGTAGTTCTGAAAAGAACTGTTTTTTTTTCTTTTTGTTGTTTTATGTTTTTTTTTGTTTTTTGAACATTTTTTACTTTTTATGGCTTTTCTGAACAGTTTTATATTTTTTTTGTATTTTCTTGGGGGAGCAACAAAAAACATGGAATTGTAAATTGCTCAACTGGAGCAAAAATAATTGTGCAAAAAATTAGGGGTTTTTCGGCCACTTATGGTTCTCCCCAGCACAGATGATAAGTTTAACACTTTGCTCACCATAGCAAATTAACTTACCACAATATTTGCACATGATTTTAAAATCGTTAAATTTGGGTTGTATGATAGGCATTGTCTCTGTTGCCTCTGAACCCGATGGAGTTGGTTCTTTTGATGTTGAGGGTCTAGATGATGATGGGGGTAGCTTACTGCAGAGGTCCCTTACCTCTGCAGCAGAATAGTTGATTGGGTGCCAACAGATCATGTGCCGAATCATAGTATGATTCCCGAAGAAATATTTTTTGTTAGGGTTCCCCCTGGACAGCTCTGCATCACAAATCAAACAAGTCACCTTTGCAGCGTTGACTTTTTTGAAACCCTCTTGGGATTTTGTAGAACTGCCATACGAAGTGCTCTTTTGGTTTGTAGGGCTGATGAACTTCTTGCAGGAACTGCCTTGAGCATTCCTCCTCTTCCTCCTCCTCCTCCTCTTCTTCTTGACCACCAATGTGATCTTCTGGTGGTCTTTTTGATGGTGGTGGTGGTAGTGGTGGGGCAGATGCTCCAGCTGCTGCTGCTACTGTAGCCATTTTTAAGTAGAATATATTAGAGACAGATCTCCAAGCAGGTCTTCCTCAGTCAAAGGACAAAGTCAGAATAAAGAAAAAAGGAGGGGGCTTTCATCATTTGGAAAAAAAAACTGTTCTGGACCAATGAGAAGTGTTATTTTCAAGTCACATGACCAGTGCTTTCATCATTTGGAAACCAAAAGTGTTTTGAACCAATGAAAAGTGTTATTTTCAAGTCACATGAGCAGGGCTTTCATCATTTAGAAACCAAAAGTGTTGTGAACCAATGAAAAGTGTTATTTTCAGGTCACATGACCCGACGCGCTTACGCTACGCGCCCCGGGGCACGCCCCGGAGCGCGTAGCGTAAGCGCGTCAAAACGTTTTGCGATTGTATGCGCATGCGTGCTTCCGGGTGCGCTTACGCTGTGCGTCATATGACGCATCACGCGGTTAAGCGATACGTCATGATCATGTTTTCGTTCGCGATATTGGCGCGTACGGGACGCTCCTCGGGGCGCGCCCCGGGGCGCTTCAAACGAGTACGCTCTCCGGGGCGCTCACCAGGGCGCGCTCCGGGTAGCGCTCCTAGGGAAAAAAAAATAAACAAAAAAAAAATGTTTTTTAAAATGGGAAAAATTGTAGGGACTGGTAATCCAATGTGCCTTTGCTATACTCAAGTGGTTTTTACGAAAAATAACTTTTAAAAAAATATATATTGTGCTAAATTGGGCTATATATATGTTACAGCCCAAATGTAGCCTAAATGTAGCCCAAATGTAGCCCAAAGATGGCCACCAGAGACAAAAAAATACTAATGTAGCCCAAATATCAGCCATATGTAGCCCAACTATAGTCCAATGATAAAATGTACCAGAGTGTTCTCAAGAACAACTAGAGCGTTAACAGTCTTACTTATAAAGTGAGACTTATAGTTAGGAATTTTGCATTTAAAAAACCTATGAAATTCACTGAAAAAACCATAGGTTTCACACCAGTTATAGTTAGGAATTAGCATTTAAAAAACCTATCAAATTCACTGAAAAAACCATAGGTTTCACACCAGTTATAGTTAGCTGGAAATTTTACTGACATAAAACCATTGAAATTCCCACGTTATAGTTAGTTGGACTCACTATAACTTGCGCGTGTAATGCACTGCTGATGACATCACATATTACATCACTCATGACATGGTCAGTGACATCACTCATGACATCACTGATGACACTATCCTTGTGACAGAGAGACTGACCTCCTTTCACTGTAAAGTAACCCTTGAAACACATATTGAAAAATAAAAACTAACATTTTCCAAAAAAGTGGTGATACCCATACCAGTTACAACAACCAATTCAGTAATACCACCATCTATATACACATCCACTCATTCACCAACAGTTTTACATAGTCACTCATACATATATTCACTCATCATATGTAGTGAAACACCAATACATCCTATTACACACCGACAGTCATCTAAAAGTTACTCACACACATAATCACACATGCAAATAAACTATTGAGCATCCATTAATTTGCATATACAGCTATACACACACTACCACCTTACTTCTAAGGAAACTTACACATACTCACTCTCTTAAACAATTACTTATAGAAATACATACTTATTTAAACAGGAACTCTTACAATCTCACATATACTCACTTATAAACATCAATACTCACATATATTAGATTAAAACATATGTCGTTAGGGATAAAGACACTAGTGAGACAGTCATTCACTTACTAACACACCCATATACACACTCATCCACCCATACAGTCCTGCACATATGCTGTCTTCAAAACACATACAAACAGTGAATCAGTCACTCATGCATCAATGGTGTAAGTAATTCCCACACTAAACAATACAAACACTCATACTGATACTAATAAAACATCTAATAACCCATGTACATACACATGTACCTACTCACCAACCCATGCAGCTACTTATACACAAAGTGAAACACTAATACATATATTTAAAAATTTAAACATTACTCACTAATATTTATTTTTCAGAAAGACACACATTCACTGGATGGTGTCATCAGTGATGTCATGAGTGATGTCACTGACCATGTCATGAGTGATGTAATATGTGATGTCATCAGTAGTGCATTACACGCGCAAGTTATAGTGAGTCCAACTAACTATAACGTGGGAATTTCAATAGTTTTATGTCAGTAAAATTTCCAGCTAACTATAACTGGTGTGAAACCTATGTTTTTTTCAGTGAATGTGATAGGTTTTTTAAATGCTAATTCCTAACTATAACTGGTGTGAAACCTATTGTTTTTTTGTTTTTTCAGTGAATATATATATATATATATATATATATATATATATATATATATATATATATATATATATATATATATAATTTGTAAAAGAGGTGTGATCTTCTTCATACCACATGTTAAGAACTAGTGATTTAGAAAGTGACTCCCACTGATGATGGCAACCCAGCCGCCATACTAGGTCCACTATTGGCTTTTACTAGGTTGTTGATACATATCCAGATCCTGGTTTCAGTGTTGTCATGGGTGTGATATCACAGGGTCCCTAGTAGGAGCAGATATATGTGTGTACCACTCCACATTGGCTTGCATGTACCTTGGTCAATGGTTTCAGCCCTTTGGGCTGCATGCAAGCCTGTGTTGCAGCACCACCGTGCCCCTTCATCACCAGAGGCCTCTTTCCGATAACAGGAAAATAGGGATATCCTGTGCCATGCAACAGGGATATCTACCAGCTCTTCTTGGGGAAACGACCCTGCACACCAATCCTACATCAAAAAATGAGCAACCAGGGTGCAGTTACAGGGTGGGATATTAGACGGTTCAGTGGAGCCTATCTTGCTTGGCTCGATTTCTTCCCTGGACAAAGGTATTTTAGGATGGCAGCATTTACAGGTCAGGTTCAATGAAGTAGTTTTGCCAGAAAACAATTAATTACATTAGTTATTTGCAATCTACCAGCTGTTTCCCAGACTTCCTGTGTACAATGAGATGCAATTCAGTGGCTTTCATCCAGTTGGCTAAGTGTCTGTTTAAATGTGCCATAAATCATGCATGAAGCAGCACACATGAAAATCACAAAATGGCATTTTAGGATTGTTTATGTGCAGGAAATGACACCTTCTTACACATAACCAATCCGTCCCTGCACACAGACACTCTTGCACTCTGGTACAAGGGTGCATGTATTGGCGCTAAGTTGTTGAACTTAGCGCCATCGCAGGGGGGGGGACCGCAAGGCTGCATCACATTCTTGTAAATATAGTGCAGCCTTGCGTTCCCGAAGTGGAGGAGTATGTCGTGAAGCCCAGGAGGCTAACGACACGCTCCGCCACTTCATATCCCCCTGTGTGTAAACCAAATAGCGAAGATAATCACCCTGGACCTGGTTAACAAAGGTAAACTTACACTTTTGTGTAACTTTACGATTGTTTGCTATTCACAAAGGGATTTACGAGTAGTATCATTACTAGTGGGGGGGTCTCTGCACATACAAATATTGGACTGTACTATCTTTTTATATGAGAAGACTCCACACTCGTAAATATATCACTCATAAATCCTCTTGTGAATAGAAAACAAACAATTGTAAACTTACACAAAAGTGTATGATTACCTTTGTGAATCAGGCCCTAAGTGAAGAACATTTCACTCTTTCAGCTGGCTTTGACAGTGCTGTGATTTCTCAACTGTAGTAACTTATTGCAGTTAAGTAGCTGCATTGTGAGAAACGGAATTAAGAAAAGGGTTTAATACATATATTGTAGACGTCCATGCATTATGAGTATTTTCATTTTATCCTCTATTCTAGCATTAAGAGATCAATGCAAGCCATGTACTTGTAAGGCACAATTCTAATAAGTGTAGCAAAAACGAGAGTGACCCCTTTAACCGACCAGGGGATTGGAGTACTATTCAGTAGTTGAATCAAAGGAGCCCTTGGAGGACAAATTGATTATTATCAATCAATTCACACAAATAGCCCATGTATTAGAACTCTACTGCATGATACAATAAAAACTTTTCTAAAAAGAACAGTAATACTATAAACGATTTATAAAAATCACATTATTTATTCAAAAGAATTACATAACTTTCTGCTTGCAATTAATTGTAAAAATTCATTCCATAAAAACATCAACAATCCTAGTATGTGCTGTGGTCACTCGAGAGACACACTGCTTTTAAAACAATGCAAGAAAACTAAATCCAACTTTCAATATACACTGTAATACTGTACAAAATAAGAACAGAAAATTAAATAAGAGAGACAAAAAAACAGACACCACAATTTGTCATACAATTACACATCCGGGTTTACACTATTCTGGCTAATCCTCATACCAATTATTTTGTGTTTTTTTAAGGATGAGCTGATTTCCCAAGATTGTGTTATGAAGCGTTGATGCGTTTTCATGGTTTTTAAACATAATAGTCCATCTTTTTCAAGACATTCATTTATATGTCTCTCCCAAATTGTAAGGCACTGATTGGTTGCCACTTTACTTTATACCTTATAGCATGTTATTCATTTCTCATGGACACGTCCCCTTTTACCGGCTTTCTTCAGTCTTTCTACTCAATTATTCACGAACTGGTTCTGACTACTGTTATTCTGTCCCCATCCTGCGCCTCTTAATTTGTTTTATATTTCTTTGAACTGTGTCAGCAGTCGATTTGTCACCAGTTCGAGCCTTCATTTCTATTTGTAATTCAAGTAGCCGAAGAAAACGGAAACGTCCCCCCAGTCTTGACCGTTATCCACGTGGTTTTCCTGTGCTTCGCATTGGCCAATATGTCGGAAAATGTGGAGAAGGCGTGATACCCGTTGCCAGCGATCTACTTCTCGGGGCGTATCCTTTTGGATACTCCCCGTGAAGTAGATCGCTGGCAACGGGTATCGAGCCTCCTCCGCATTTTATAATAGTGTGATTTTTATAAATCATTTATAGTATTACTGTTCTTTTAGAAACTTTTTTATTGTATCATGCAGAAGAGTTCTAATACATGGGCTATTTGTGTGAATTGATTGATAATAATCAATTTGTCCGCCAAGGGATCCTTTGATTCAACTACAATTCTAATTAGTGAGAATCAAACCGAGATCTCATATGTATTCAGAAAAGATATGGCCATTCCAAAGATTTAAAGCAAGCTTAAAAGTGGCTATCATTATTTTACTCTGAAAGCACAAGTAATCTGCCTATTTTAATTTTCCAAAGAGCTCTAGGAAGTACCAGAATCTTCTCTGCGAACAAAAAACAGTTAATTGTTATTGTTTGGTCAGGCCACATGGGCATACAAGACATTTAGAGAAGGATAATTAGAGAAGAGAGAGGAAAAATAATATCCAGCTCACAACGCTTTTATTTATGAAGAAGCTGTCTCTTTCTGTCAGAAATTCAGGAGTAAGTCGCACCTAAGTGAGAAGAAAGTTACACAAAAAACTGTGAAATGTGCCCAGTAAGACAAGGCCCAGTGAGTCTGAAAGGGAAAGATAATTCATGGGAAATATAAGAAGTGAAAGAAAGGGTTGGATAGAAAACAACTGAGAAAAAGGGTCAAGTCTATAGAGCAAGTTCCTCCTGTACTTAGAGGGAGAATAACAAAATATCAGAGGTGTGCTATTTAGCTATTTAAGCAATAAAAGATGTTATGCTAATATTAAAGCTGCTGTTTACAGAGTTGGCAAGCAATTAGAATGATAGGTAAAGATTTACAGAAAATTTATACATCCCATAAAATAAATATGCTAAATTTTAGCTTTTAACTCCAAAAAGTGAGAAGTATAAAAAATACCAATAATTTAGCAATAATACATATTTTGGATGGCAACACTATCTGAGTACATAGACTTGGCTCCTGTTTGCACCCGAATCAGTTTTAACGGTCTGACTAAACTACAAGGCTTAAAGCCTTATTTAGGTCTCGGCAGATGGGTTACTTGATCACATCAGTGACGCATATCCTGCCCGCCGAAATATAAATTTCATTATATCCTATGGGATTTATATTTTGGCGGACGGGATATCAGTCACCCATGTGACAGAGTAACCCGTCCGCCGAGATCTAATTCAGGCTCCAAGTGCCTGATTTAGAGTTTAGTAGACAGGGTAGTGTCATTAGGATGGTGGAGGACATTACTTCTAGCCATCTCAAGGGTACTCCGCCTGCTGTATTTAGAGATGACTGATGGCTCAGAGGTTTTCCCTGTAGATTGAAAGGAACCACCATCACAGCAGTTTCATTCAATGTACTAAAAGTTTAGAGTACTACCGTTGTTGGTTTTGATACCGTACACCAAATTATTAATATTTTTTTCTTTTTCAAAAACAAACTCCCAAATTTCTTTTCTGCCAGAAACCCAGCAGCACGGTTGGTTTAAGAAGGGGACTGCGAAAAGCTAAGTGATTCTAGGCAGTGGGAGGTGTTAGACGATTGCAGCCCCTGATAGTATTTAGCACAACAAGAAAGCTTTTTCTCTTCAACGTTTACTTATGCCTTATTACCTTCATTGAAGCCTACCCAAATTGGTATTAGAAGCGGAGAGAGGCCTGAAAACACGTTAGTCACCAATGGCAAATAGGTTGACTACTCTATAGAAAAAGAGAGAGGGACCCCTTAAGAAAGTCAGGGGAAATAGGGTGCTAAACCAAAGAAAAAACACAATTCCCGTAACTTTGAAATAAAAATATCAATACAGTAGTCAAACTAATAAAATCATACTTTCAAATTAGAATGTTCATTTATATTTATTCAACAAAAGTTACAAATGAAAGATACACATCTTTCTGCATAAAACAAGAAAAACAATTCATTAAAATACATTTAAAAGACAATTCATATCAATGCAACAGATTATAACAATCCATAGGTGTTATAACTCATACATAGAGAAGCTCTACCCCACTAATTTATCCTACTTCTTCTCATGACCCCCATAAAAGAGACAGTATAATAGTTTGACCTAACCCCTTGTCAAATACTTGTACACATTCTGGAACAGTGAATGCAAAAAGCTTTTTGGGTAGAGCTTCTCTATGTCTGAGTTATAACACGTATGCATTGTTATAATCTGTTGCATTGATATGAATTGTCTTTTATATGTATTTTAATGAATTGTTTTTCTTGTTTTATGCAGAAAAACAGGGTGACTAGACAACATTTTTAAGCATCCTTCTGTATTTCATCCTACATATACTAAGGACTCCACTTCAGTGTGAGTACATATTTGTTGACAGTGTGTTTGCACCATTACTGAATCCGTAACATAAGAAAGACGTTTGCTTTCTGCCTTATAAGCACAGCACATGAATACATTAAAATGACTCAATCAAGTTATGATGCCCTCCTTGAAGTTCCATTAAGACATCATATAACAAAGTCGAGCCCCCAAACAGTCCCTGGTAGGACAAACCAGAATTAAGTACTCCAACCAGAATGAATCAGTCCTGGGAGTTAAATAAATATCTAAGATAAAAGTTGGCCAGATCAAAACTTAACCATTATCAAATGAGGTTAAGATAAAAATAGTAAATAAGTAACATAGTTAAGAAACAGAGTCCACACTATGGTTCAGTGATAGTCTATTCCTGCTCCTACTATATAACTTGCGACCCCAAAGCATACCACTGGTGACGCCAGCATTTGCAGATATGCCAGCGCTGGCCTTACTTGTTCAAAGTTATGACCTTTTAGGAGGGGCATAATATATTTCCTACGTAGGGAGTCATAATAAGCACAGAAGAATATCAGATGGAGAGTATTCTGTTCAGAGAAGTTGTCACATTGACAGAGACTTAATGACCCTTCTTTAAAAAAAACTTTTGGAAATGCCAGGGAACCATGTTATGCTTAATTCTTATTAAGAAAAATAGATGATAAGGCTTGTTTATATAAGATAAATATGGTTGCAACTGTCTACCTAGACTCAATGTGACAAAACTTCTCACAGTAGGTTTTACCAATTCCCTTTCCTCCCTTGTTAGGCTAGATCTGTCTAAGGACTGCTGCTTAAAACCTCTAATGGCTGGCTTACCCAGAGCTCTGGGTCTCAAAAACAAGTCAGGACATCCATGGATTTCCATCTGGCTCTTAATATAGCGGAGCCATGGTATGTCTAACCCCTTGTCTAGTGAAATAGAGTCTTGGATAATGAGTTGATTAAGATTTGGCACAGGTTGAGCCCAAATTCTTAACCAACACAATAGTGGGGCGACTGCGATCTGATCAGATATAAAACCAGCTCCTAGGTCCTCATGTATATTAAAAAATGGGGTAGAGGCCGGAACCGACAGCAATCTACGGGAAAAAATATTTTTGACCGCTTGAATTTCTCTAGTGTCTATATATCCTCAGATATCGCTCCCATAGGTCACCATCGGGAGACACTGGGCATTATAAATCTTCATGAGGGCCGGGAGTGGCTTAGAGCCAATTATTTTTGCAAAGTTTAAAATAGCCCCCGATGCTCTAGCTAATGTATTATTTTTATGCAAGCGTTGCGTGGACCACGAATGCCGATCATCAAAAAGAACCCCCAAATACAGGAAGGCAGGGACTTATTAGTTCCATATCCTTGCAATAGAAATTGGCCTTCCTTGCCTTTCCTGAACCAATGGACATAGAGAGGATGACTTTTTAAAATTAGGAATCAAGTCCAGGGACTCCATAAAATCAATAAAACAATTTAAAAGCGTTTGCAGCCCCCGCGCAGTTCTTGACACCAAAACCGCGTCCTCAGCGTACAGGAGTGCAGGGATCATTTTTGTTCCAGCTCTTGGGATGTCATTACAGCAGAAAGTCAGGGCGTCCCCTGATTTGTTAATATAGAGTGTAAACAACAGGGGGGCGAAGATGCACCCCTGCCGGACCCCTCTTTTGACAGCCCAAGAGTTGGTTAGGCTACCATCTTCGTTATAGCGTACCACCGCTGTAGTATTTTCGTGGATGGTCGCCAAAAAGTTAAAGTAAAATGTCTCTCATTTATTTGTTCCTGGAACAATAATACAGTTGATTCGAGAATGAAGCGAGCAGTGAGTTCGTTTTCGGCAGCTTTAGTGATTGAACATAAACAGACAAGAACCTCCCCAGGCCCGCTCAGTGCAAGAAACGCTAAAGTGTCCCTGCTCTGCTGGGTGGATGTTTGAACTTACTTGCAGCCGAAAGCTGATTGTAGCAGTTACTATGGAGAGTGCAATATCGGGGCTGCCCGCGCTGCTTGCTTAGGCTAATGGAAGTCCTGCCATTCAGCTCCCACTGCACTGGGATACGGGGTAAACAGTTGCAGTGACCCCTTACAGGCGGGTCCCCTCTCCAGCAGATCATTAAACGCAGACATGCACTTGTCTGACATCCGTGGCAAGCAGCGCTTCCAGGATCCCGAGACCTCAGCAAAACAGCTCCGTGAGGACTGAAAGTTCGCATCTCGAATACTTTGTGGAAGGGCAGAGCACCAGGCTGTGGGTACGTTTCAAGCTACAAAGCAGTCCGTTGGTGGGATCTGGGAGGCACTGCCAAGAAGGAACTTTCCATACTCGCTTGGATAGGATTAAAATGCTGGGATACCTTCTGCGTCGGAAGCTTCACGTGTCCTGAGGTGCGGCTGTCACCTCGCATCAGCGTTAGGAAAGAAACTGTTATTGCCTTTCCGTGCTGTGTATCTAATCCTGTTATCACGCAAGGATATAAATATTAATGCAGCATCCTTAATAACCGCAATGATGGTCTCAGAAGAGCTTCTGCAGGTGAGAGGCCAGTTACAGGACCAGACGACTTGAGGAAGTAGAAGATGGAAAAACTGACCAAGGGCCTGTCCCAGACCATGGAATATCAGGACAGTTTTATTGACTCCACTGTCCTGGGCTTTATGAGTGACGGTAAATTGGCCGAGCTGCCAGTGGGCGCTCATCACAGCGACTCAAACACAAGAGCAGCCAATCAGATCAGGAGACTAGACTTCTGCAACCGAGTGTATGGTTTGGACTCCTTTGGCGCTGGAGTCAATGTGGAGACGCACTCACTGAGCAGAAGTGAGGAAGATACGGATGACGAGGAGGCGCAGTCCCCCAACACTCTGAGGAGACCCAAAAGGAAGCGCGTCATCACCCACGCTCAGCGCCAGGCCGCCAATGTCCGCGAGAGGAAGCGAATGTTCAACCTCAACGAGGCCTTCGATCAGCTCCGGAAAAAGGTGCCCACTTTTGCCTACGAGAAGCGACTGTCCCGGATCGATACCCTGCGCCTAGCCATTGTTTATATTTCCTTCATGACTGAGCTCCTGGGCAGTTCTGAACATAAAGGAAATTAACGGCCTTCATGTGATATGCACGATGCTACCTTTAGAATATATCCCTTAATAATACAGATGGAAACACTAGCTTTTATTTCATTCAGGAACGACACGCAATGGTTTGTAAATAACGTGGACGGAAAGTACTCAAAAATATATATTTTTGAGAAAATTGCCATTTATAATATAGACTTGACTAAAAGTGTGGCTATGCACAACCCTTGCAAAAGAATGTTTCTAAATTAAACTGCATTTAACGCTTGCACAATTAGGGAGTATCCTTGTTAGCTGTGTTTCTTTTGCCTGAATTAGATTATTGAGTACGTGCCGCAAAAAAATGAGTTCTGCCGAATTTCCATGATTCTTTGTTTGGGCTCCTTGATTTCTAGAAGAGTTTTCTGGAATGTTTTTTTTTCCAGAAATATTGAATAAGAAAGTGAAATTAAATGTTGGTATTGCAATACACGCGTCATGATTTTATGCAGAATAGTAGGGGACCAGACTTTTGCACTTTACCCTGGCACATTATTGCATTATTGGATTTTGTTATTGTATGCTCTTTCTTCTGTCCGTCGAGAATAATTAAATGCTTTAAAGGAAAAGACATGGCTTTTATTTTTTTAATGTGCCTCAACATAGGTCCCGAGTTTTTCAAGGTGTATTTTAAAAAAAGAGAAATATCGGAATTAAACGTGGAATTGAACATTAATGTGGGGGTCAAAAATGTCGTAATCTTTGTAAAATTAGGAAATTCGCCTTGTTCAGTGGTTGCACTGGACAGTGCTTTTTATTGAGAACGATAATCAGCTGTGGTGAGAAGATGTGCTTATGTAAATATATTTTATTTATCTGAATGCTCGAAACTTCGAAATTGTTGATGATACTGGTAAAAAAAAAAGATGCATTAGGATACGGAATACGTAAAAGAAATGTTGAGGGATAGTTTCGGAGAGACCTTGGAATCGTGTTTTGCACTTTTTGTAAATTTTCCATTTCTTGATTGTTCAGTGAGTGACATACATTTCCTTGTCTCTAATTTTAACCCGTGTTGTAAAATATAGAAATACAGCCCAGCCCTCTCTGGAAAGGTACCCCCTAACCACTCTTCCATTTTGGAAGAGAATGGGCGTGAGTAGAGGTGTCCGGCTCGTCGCTTCATTCTGCAGCCGTGTTGGCGAAGTGCAGAGGAATGTTTGGCCAGGGGGCCCTGTTTGTTGTCACATAGCTGCTGGAAGCCCCGAGTAACCCGGCTCATGCCTCCTTTGTGGCCGTCTATCTCACACCACTAATTGGGTTTTGATAGCTGTGGATGCCGCCCTTACACCTGCAGGTGGGGGGGCTTAGACTTCACAGCCCAAGTTAAATGCAAGAAAGACTTTAATTATTTTGGCATTATCTGGTAATGCCTCGAAGGTCACTGTAACAAAACGTTCAGTGACACAATGTCTTTCACCATTTTAGACTAGAGACGAAGGGAAGGCGAAATTGAGAAATGAGAAAACGAAAGTTCGAGAGTAGACATTGGCGTTCAGGAGTGCGAGTGTTTCAGTACGAGTGTTGTAATAATCACTGCACGGGAATTAGGCAATTCTGCGGCCATGATGTTTTCCACGTTGTTCTGAATTTGCCGCATTTGCCACATAATCCACCATCTGCTGCGCAATTTACACATTGTAACAAGAAAAATGTTGCTAGCCCAAAGGGATCCGAAGTTACTTAAAACAATCAAAATGCTGTTCTGCGCAGTGGAAGGCCCCTACTAAAGGTTGATTCATCTTTAAGTTGCTTGTTTCTCTATTTGGTTTTTAAACTGGTACTAATGAGGTCAAGTATTTGCCCTTGAGTGTTCCCATTTCTAAAAATGTCAAAATAATAAAGCTGTACTATCGAAAAATGTGCTGCATTATGAAGCATCATTTGCCTTTTCTTGCAGCACAATTTAGTCACCCTTCTGCGTAATTTACCCCCTCCCCATGCAGCATAATTCCGGTATACATGGTTATAACTCCCTCTTGCTCCTCAACTAGTTCTTCAGCAGCACCTGCAAAATGTGTGTTGGGCTGGGATCTTGTCAGCTGCACGCAACGCAGTGCTGTAGCAAAGAAGCAATCGGCTCGATGCAATACAGTAATATGTGAAAAGTCCTCAACCTGTGATGATGCGTTATAAAAAAAAACCTCATAATCAATGTCCACAGCATTTCTCACAGCCTTTGCCCGGTGCCACTGTACTTGCTGCACTATTCTTATCTTTTTGCCTGACTCGATGCGTGCAGATAATTAGACCATTGGCTTCAGGGTTCATGGGACAGATCAGCAGCTGCAGGGCTCGAGGTGAGAGTAGACGCTGCCTACCCACTGTTTTCAGAGTATAGCTGCAGAGCTTTCAGTAGAGTGCCACGCTCATTTCCTACTTCTCAAAGAATTCCCAGACATATTCTGAACTTGTCCCTGTGCACTTTTCTTACACCAGAACACTTTGTCTGCTTTTGTTCCAAGCAGCAACATGCAGGTGGGGTAGGAGCTTATCATATTCTAGCTTCACCCATAACAAAACCTCTTTGTGTTGGAGTATCCTGGCTGGGAGCTATCAGGACCCTCAAACCGAGGTGCAATGGAGATACAACCAAGGTTCACATCTTATCTCTTCACAGGTACTTAAGAGAGAAATACTTTTGACTTTGTTCAGTCCTTGTATATAAGAGATATACATACACTGTAAGAATGTCACATGTATTTATCGCCCCAGTATCTACACAAATAATTTAAATACCACTAGTTTTATTTCTTTTACTGCACTTTAGCACTACTCATCTCAAAGCAGGGTGTCAGAGCGCTTTATATCACACATACAGATTATGTATTGACAATAAATGAAATGTGTGTACATCAATATAAAGGATGAGTTACAAGGTGTAGAAGCCACATGTCCTTCATATCTCACTTTTCTATATTAGAAGGATTATAGTTTATGAACTGCAGGTAGCAACATTTTCTCTGTCTTAGAAGAAGTAACCTGCTTACTCGTTTATATAAAATAAAAATCTGTCATCTGCGTGTTATTAAGGGCCTCATTACGATGGCGATCAGACGAGCGTCAAACCACCATCCCCTTGGGCAGATGTCTGACTGACTATATGTTGGCAGTCCCACCTTCCTGACTACAATGCGACCGCCATGCAGGCAGTCAGAAGACTTCTCTTTTCCATTGCGGCTTGTGCTGCATCCCTAGAAAAGGGCTGCAGCACAAGCTGTAGTGGAAAAGGCAGCTCTCAAACATCTGTGCAACCTGTGTCAGGCACCACAGGGTGCACAGAAGCTTGGGGGGTACCACATGTGCCCAGCTACGCACCACAGGGTGCACCAATGTTTGGGCCCCCCCAAATGTGCCCCCTAGGCCCATAGTGGAGGGCCACAGGGGACAGGGGCCTTGCTAGATGCCCCAAAAGTTCCATTCCTTATGCCTTCATATGGCAGTCAACCTGCCATGTAGAAGCAAAGGGAAAAGGGACATTGTAATCCCTACGTTGGGGCCTCCGGGGGCACCGCCCTCATTGTAGGGAATACGCTCCAATGAGGCTCCTGTCAGAGATATCGATCAGTCCCTCTGCCCGCTGGTGTCCGACTAACTACATCATTATGCAGAGGTTGGACCACAGCCTCAGATGATGGGCGGACTGCCACTGATGGGCTGTCGGTCGTGATCTGCCCGACATCATAATTAGGCCCAAAATATGCTTTGTAGGAGACATATTAACCTTCTATGCTACTTTGAATTAAACCTAGGAGGAGGCAAAACACAGATCTCCCCAGAAAATACATTATCCTCCAGTCTTATCCTACCATTATTATTATTCCCTGAGATTTAGCTGATACACAGAGATCTCTGCAGCAGGTGCCTTGACCCCATAGAATATTTTAAAATACAGACATTACAACCAAATATGCAGAACAGATTTATTGCCATATTTCTCCTTGCTGCCAATTTCTTCGTGGCAGGGTTTAAAAAAAAGAAATGTGTAAGTTGTGGCCCAGATTTTGCGTTCTGGTTGCGTCAATATTTTGGCACAACCACAATGCAAAATCTAATTTGTTAAATATTGTAATGTGCTCAAATGTACTCATGATAAACCTTCTTAACATATGTGAGGTCTTAAGATCTGATGTAAGTTCCTGTGATGCCGCATGAAATGTCACTTCCCATGATGTCACTTCCTGTGATGTCACAGGCAGCGATGCCACTTCCTGTGATGTTATGTTTGGTGATATCTTACCCATTCCTCCTAACTATGTGAGTCCCCCCACTTCTTTTTGGGTCGAGCCTAGGCAGCGCGCATGCGCTGTCTCTCGACATGCTGTATCTCCTCCGTGGGTTTAGACCACTCAATCTGATTTCCATTTGTTCCTTCATGTGCCCTTAGAAAATCCTTCCTTTTCAATGGCTAAGTGCATATATTTGTGCATTCTCTTGGGGTTTTGTTCCTGCTGATGGTACTGGCCCTATTACTTGTGGGATTTTATTTCTGGCTATGTATGTTGGTTTTGCCACACTATTTTTTTTTTAGATGAGCTGACTTCTGAGCTCCAAATTCAGCCATGTTGCAGCCAAAGACTATTATCTTTAACTGAGAACTGGCTTGCAAGGAGATTCCCAAAACTGGTGCTGATTTCAAATTCCCACTTAAAACCCATTCTTGCCACAGAGCGTGGCCTGTACAGACATCTGTGGTGGCGCTATAATTTAGTTAAAGCCTCTGTTTTAACAGCATATTTCCAGACGTTTATTTTCCTTCCCGCTTTTAGCAAAATGGTGGCTCATAAACAGGTAGGTGGCATGGCAGCTGCAACAACAGAATAAGAGGCAAAAAAAAATTAAAGAATTTTGAGTCCCAAAAAATTAAATCCACCACTTCCACTGTAAGCAAGGAGATTCTTTAGTCAAATTATTTTTAATTAGGCAAATAGGCCCAGCCAACACGCTAAGCCCAACACCAAGGGTTTCTTCAGGGCTGCAAACACATACAAAAGTACACTTGTATATACAAATTTAAAACTAGATGACTGAAAACATCACATACATATAAGGACAAACGATTCACTTTAAGAAACACAAAACGATATTCACAGTGAATCATAACCAAAAAAGTGATATCATATCCAACAGTGAGAAACACTACAGGACAACAACACAAAGAATCTAAACATATATATATATTTTTTTAGATAAAAAGCTAAATTTCTCTAAATTTAATATCACACATATGCGTTCGTCCCCAGGTCTGTATTGCTTTATTGCTCTGGCCTTTGGACCCGGGCCCACAAATCTTGCCGCTTTCCCAGTGTGTGACATCTCCGCTTGTTCACCCATTAACAAACAATACTGCTGTGAAATTGGTTTAATGATAAATTAATAACATTGCTCTTCCACTCACAGATCATGTCGGACAACCACAGCTCTGCAAACCTTACTCTTGGTGCCAGCAAGTGTGAAGCCCTTTATCGGAGAAGCCTCTACCACGCCTTCTCTTTCTGCTCGTACCTCAAAGTATGCATCTCCAGCTCCCTTGTCTATATCCAGATGCAGTGAGGTGTTGGCTTGTCTCCCTCTGTAAATCAAATTTTTGAATATCCTTTCTGTTGACATTTGATTTCACTTGCTCTTATAAATAAAAGGGATGTATGTCGTTACAACGCATACTTTTACTCCGCATACCATTACAACGCGGTTTTTACAACGCATACCATTACAACGCATAGCGCTTTGAGGTGCTGGATAGTGGTAAGTATAATTTACTATTCTAACTCCAGTCCCCGTGGACCCTAGGGAAGGTGTTGGATAGTAAATTAAACTTACCTCTTATCCTAGAGCGCCCCCCAGCGCAATGCGTTGTAATGGTATGCGTTGTAATGCCTGCGTTGTAATGGTAGTGCGGAGTAAAAGTTGCGTTGTAACGGGTGTATACCAAATAAAAGTGATGATGGGGAGGATCTTCTGTCTGTAGGAGCCTTGCCTTTAATGAGTAATCCTCAGCAGGGTAAAGATGGTAGTATCCCACTGGGTAATTCCCCTGATGTGGAGACTAGCATGGACTGTGCAGGCTGACCTGGACCTATTATGAGTTTCCTCACTGCCACAGATTTTATGGCAGAGGGCGGGCCATGAAACCTGTGGATTTGAGGAAATTAAGGCTGTCCTGGGCCACCCGCAGCAGTGGAAAGGGCAGCTCTAAACATCCATGCACCCTGTGCCAGGCACCACAGGGTGCACTGATGTTTGGGGGGGGGGGCACCACAGGTGCTCAGATAGGCACCACAAGGTGCACAGATGTTTGGAGCCCACCACATGTGCCCCCTAGGCCCATAGTGGAGGGCCACACGGGACAGGGGCCTTGCTAGGGGCCCCACAAGTCCCATTCCATATGCCTTCACATGGCAGTCAATCCACCATGTAGAAGCAAAGGGAAAAGGGACATTGTAATCCCTACGTTGGGGCCTCCGTGGGCACCGCCCTCATTGTAGGGAATACGCTCCGATGAGGCTCCTGTCAGAGATATCGATCAGTCCCTCTGCCCGCTGGTGTCCGACTAACCACATCATTATGCAGAGGTTGGACCGCAGCCTCAGATGTCGGGCGGACTGCCACTGATGGGCTGTTGGTCGTGATCAGCCCGACCTCATAAGTAGGCCCAAAATAGGCTTTGCAGGAGACATATTAACCTTCTATGCTACTGTGATTCAAACCTAGGAGGAGGCAAAACACAGATCCCCCAGAACATACATTATCCTACAGACTTATCTTACCATTATTATTATTCCCTGAGATTTAGCTGATACACAAAGATCTCTGCAGCAGGTGCCTTAACCCCACGGAATATTTTCAAACATAGACATTGCAACCAAATAAGCAGAACAGATTTAATGCCACAATTCCCCCTTAATGCGAATTTCTTTGTGGCAGGGTTTAAAGAAAGAAATGTGTAAGTTGTGTCCCAGATTTTGCGTTTTGGTTGCGTCAATATTTTGGAACAACCGCAATGCAAAATCTAATTTGGTAAATATTGTAATGTGCTCAAATGTACTCATGATAAACCTACCAAACATATGTGAGATCTTAAGGTCTGATGTAAGTTCCTGTGATGCCACATGCAATATCACTTCCCATGGTGTCACTTCATGTGATGTCACAGACAGCGATGCCACTTCCTGTGATGTAATGCTTGGTGATGCCTCCCCCATTCTGCCTAGCTAGGTGAGTCCCCCCTACTTTTTAGGTCGAGCCTAGGCAGCGCGCATGCGCTGCCTCTGGACATGCTATATCACCTCTGCGGGTTTAGACCAATCAAACTGCTTTCCATTTGTTCCTTCATGTGCCCTTAGAAAATCCTTGCTTTTCATTGGCTAGGCTCATATATTTGTGCATTCTCTTGGGGTGTTGTTCCTGCTGATGGTACTGGCCCTATTACTTGCGGGATTTCATTTCTGGCTATGCATGTTGGTTTTGGCACACTATTTTTTTTTAGAGGAGCTGACTTCTGAGCTTCAAAGTTAGCCATGTTGCAGCCATAGACTATTATCTTTAACTGAGAACTGGCTTGCAAGGAGGTGCCCAAAACTGGGGCTGATTTCAAATTCCCACTTAAAACCCCTTCCTTCCCCAGAGTGCGGCCTGTGCAGAAATCTGTGGTGGCGCTTTAATTTAGTTAAATTCTCTGTCTTAACAGCATATTACCAGACGTTTATTTTCCTCCCCACTTTTAGCAAAATGGTGGCTCATAAACGGGTAGGTGGCATGGCAGCTGCAACAACAGCATGAGAGGCAATAATCACAAATATTAAACAGTTTTGAGTCCCAAAAATTTCAATCCACAGCTTCCAGTGTAAGCAAGGAGATTCTTTATTCAAATTCTTTTTAATTAGGCAAATAGGCCCTGCCAACACGCTAAGCCCAACACCAAGGGTTTCTTCAGGGCTGCAAACATATACAAAAGTACACTTGTATATATACATTTAAAACTAGATGACCAAAAACATCACATACATTTCACTTTAAGAAACACAAAACGATATTCACAGGGAATCATAGCAAAAAAAGTGATATCATACCTAACAGTCAGAAACATTACAGGACAACAACACAGAAAACCTAAGGTGTTGGCTTGTCTCCCTCTATAATTTTCATTTTTGAATATCCTTTTGGTGACATTTGATTTCACTTACTCTTATAAATAAAAGTGAAGATGGGGAGGATTTTTTGTCTGTAGGAGCCTTGCCTTTAATTAGTAATCCGCAGCAGGGTAAAGATGGTAGTAGCATGGTGGGTTAATTCCCCTGATGTGGAGACTAGCATGGACTGTGCAGGCTGACCTGGACCTATTATGAGTTTTCTCACTGCCACAGATTTTATGGCAGAGAGCCAGAAATGAAACCTGTGGCATTGAGGAAACTAAGGGGGTCCTGAGTCGCCTGCTCCCTCATGGCCTAAGGATGCATGCAGGGGGGGCACATAGTGTGCCCTCCTGTCTGCATGCACCCCCTTTCCTGCATGACATGGACTGCACAGTCCATGCGGTGCAGGCAGCAACGGGATTTTGCTTTTCCATTTCAGTGTCTTTTTAATAGGCACTGCTATTGAAACTCCAAAGGACCACTAGCCAGACAATGAGAAAACTTGTGATTGGGCAGCCGGTGATGAGTTTTGGCGGTGTGGGAGAAGGGCGGTGGTGTGGTGCCCTGCTCCTTCACTGCCAAACTCATAATCAGATTCGAAGTTTGGAGTGGGGTTTGTAACTCTGACCCACCCTCCAAAGTTCAACACTTTCCCCAATGTGTTTAGGTTTGGAGTTGGAATATTAAATCTGACACCCTGAAGTCCAACACATTCGCAATCTGGATAAGTTTGGAGTTGGAAAAGTAAATCTGACTATCCCAAAGACTAACAATGTGCCCAATGAGGCATAGTCGGATTAGTAAATATGATCCCCCTCAAGTCCAACACTTTCCTCAAAGTGGTTAAATTTGGTTTGGAAATAATAAATCTGACTCTTCTAAAGTTCAACACTTTTTCCAATGTGGCTAAGTTTGCAGTGGGAGTAGTAAATCTGGCCCCCACATCTCCTAAATCCAACACTTTCCTCAAAAAACAATACTGCAATAGATCGTATTGTAATGTATTATATTTTTCTGTATTAGGTATGTGTTTTCTCTGAATGTATGAATGTTTCCAATGTTTTTCTACTATGAAGTGTTTGATATGTGAGTTGTAAATGTTACTTGAGTGAGTTCATAAGATTTTGACAAAAAAGGTTATTATTTCGGATATTGGATTTGTTTCCATTGTGATGTGCTTAGTTTTTTATTTTCATGGAAAACTGCTTGGTTGTTTTTAAGTGAAATTGTTTTCTTTCTTTTTCCTTGCTTTTTCAGTTTTCCTGGAATGTGGTTTTTATACATTTGTTTTTGGCTTTTGGGTGGGTTCCCCCAATGAATTAAGCAGTATTGAGTGTATGATTTCTGTGTGCTTTATTTTTGGGTTTTTTGGGGTATTTTATATGGGTACGTTTTTGGAATTGTTTGTTTGGGTCGTGACTTTAGAAGGACTTCAGCAATGATATTTTAAGTGTCATTTTAATATATATATATATTAATTTTATTGGATGGAAAATGCTGCTTGGTTGATGCGAATTTATGATGTTTTATTACATTTTACTATTGTTTTTATTATGTTAGGATATTTGCATAGATGAGAGAAAAATGTTTGGTAATTAAAATAAATAATGGCGTTGTTGGTATGTATAATTGTTTTTATTGCAATTTTGAATTATTAGTCTGAACAATGATGCATTGCATATTTATTTGACATTTCATATTGATATTTTAAATTGATTTTATTTTTAAATATAAGTAGATAATATTAAGGTTTGTGTTTTCAGTTATTTGAATGGTTTAAATTGGGTTTTTGTTTAGTGTGATGGTTTTAAATTAGGGTTCTTGCTACTGAATCTAGATATGCTAGGTCTAGGTTCGTAGCAAACATTAAAACTTTGTAGGCTAAGGTTTCATGAGTTTCAATATTTTTAGTCTGATTTTTGCCAGGAATTGCTCCAATCTTAGTTTATGAAAGCTTTGGCCTTTTAGTGTGTCTAGAAATTGGTGTTGTAGAGGCTGGCTTCTTCCTATTCCTAGTGCTCCTTGATGTTTGAGAGATGGTGCTGTCATAGAAATTCTACCATGGAATATGATTCTTGGGTTGGTGTGTATGTCCTGATCTGAGCAGGCGACTAACCCAAATATCTGCACAATAATCCATACTTGGTGCTAGTTTTGCTTTATGTTTTTAGTAATAGGGTGATTCAATTAGAAAGTCTTAATGTTTATTCACATGCGTTACAGGCATGCATGCTAAAGCTATAAGTTGTTTTTAAAATTCCATGTGCAAATTTTAGGTTAGTTGCAAGCTTTATGCCGGGGTTGGTGCATCCATATGCTTTGGTTAATGTGGTAGTAAACACACTGAAATGCAGTTTTTGGGCATAGTTTAAGCACAGTAGAAATCATTGTTTGTTCAAAATGGATGATAAATGATGATATTTTGAGGGTTACAGTTGTTTGTTTGCTTGATTTGTTTAAAAATGTTAGCATTTTATTGTAAGTTGCACTTTGTTTGTTAGGTAAAGGTGCATACCGCAGTGCTGCTCAAACATGACCCACTTTTTGAACAGCAGACTTTCGCAATCCATCTAGCTTTAATGGACATGATGAGGGAGATTTTTTAATGTAACTATCACATTGTTTGGTAGTCCATTGTCATTTACAGCAACACATTTCTATTGAAATAGCAACTAAATTTGCACAGACATAAAGGTTTACTGATAAAACTAGATTGTACACAAATTATACTGTGTGGAAATTGTGTTCCAGTGAATATTCATTGTTTGTACATTACCAAGTAAAGTGTCTTGAATTGTTCTGATCCTTTTAAAGTCTTTGTTTACATCACACTTCAGAATTACAAAACAATTGTGCTTATTTTTGTTTTCTAACTACTGAATGTATACAGATCTTTTTACAGGTATTTACATTTTATTGTGTGTTGTGAAGGAATGACGTCCTACAGCCTTTTATTTTACACCCAGTGTATCAAGCAAGATTTTCAAATATTTTACTTTACATTTCTTTCTCTGACTGCAAAGTGACATGTGTTTGTAAACAGGAATCCCCTTGCTAAATAAATTAGCAGCGATTTGTCAGAAGACATAACCTGACTTTTGACCTTTTCCTTTGAAGCACAGCAAATGTGACAAGATAAATACAGAACTTAAGGGCATTTTTATTTATTGCTTGAACCTTCCCAACCTACTAAAAACCAGCTCATGACCCATAGGTAGTGACCCACAGTATGGTAAACACTGCCACACACTAATGGGATGTTTGAATTTTGGTATTGCCCATTTATTGTATATATTTGATTAAATGGTGGACAGCACACCTTAAATGTTTGATCTATCATCAATGTCTTACATTGTCATAAGGTTAGTAAATTGCTGCTTGTAGCATAAATTATTGTATTTTATTGCTTATGTGGTTAGTATGAGAGTGTCTTTTTTATGTGTGATTAGTAAATGTTAGGGTATGTCTATTTCTACATATCTTTTAGGTGCTTCTGGTTTTTTGCTTAATGTTCCACGTGCTCTGGCAACTCGCCTTTTTTAGAGTTGGTATATCAAGGAGTTGACCAGTTGCCTGTTTGAGAATGTTTTTTTGAATAATTATATTTTTGGTTGTTGCTCCTGTTGCCTCTTGTGAGCCTGTACTGGTCTATTTTAGTTCCTGCTGGACGTTTGTAATTTTTATTTCTGGAATATTGGAGGGATTATTATGTTACCTAACATTTTTTGAGAACTCAAGGCTAGTGGTAGCCCTGCCATGGCATGCCTTACAATAATATTTGGTACATTTCCTGTGTGATTTTTCACTGACAATGCTATCCTTACTATACATACATCCTCTATGACTTTCTATTTAGAGATTTTATATAAATTCCTGTTTCTGACATTTTTTCTGGTAGTTTCAGAAAATTAAAATGCTTTATTGATTATTGTGAAGTATATCACTTGGTTTCATGTTTGCTTTTCAAATTTTTACACTATAGTTACATGTTTTTAATCACATTGTTTTTATATTTTCTCTACTTTGGGTCTTCAGTAGACATTTCTGTTGCAGGGCTATTTGCTTCTGACTTGGATGACCGTTGACATGTGCTGTAGTTGTTAAAAGTATGAGAAATGTTAGTTGTGTCAGTCTAGTATGCATAGTTTTTTTAGTTTGAGATTATTAATTGTATTATAGTTTTCAATTATGACTAAATATTATTTTTAGTTTAAATATTAATTTTTTGCTTTAGTCTCGGGAGCAAGACCTCTGACCTCCTGCTCAGGAAAATGTTCTCCCTTCATTCAGGTCCATCTTTAAGGCACTGCCCCCAGTGCCTTCTGCTCTCAGGTAGGTTTTCGAGGCCCTCCTCCACCAGCAGGCTCCTGCCTGTGCCCCATCCCTGGTGGTCCAGTGGGAGAGCCATGCTCTTCTGCTGGTCCACTCTGCCAGCCTTTCTGTTTTTTCTGTTTTTGTCTATTTGTGCAGTTATTCTGTTTGCTGTTCCCACTGTTTTGTTTTTGTTTTCTCATTGCCTTCTCGCTGCCTTTCCCGCTGCCCCAGTGGACCTCACCCCTGCGTGTTCCCACTCCCGCCTCTTAGCTGCTCTCCCTTCCCTGACCCCTACTTAATGAAGGCTGCTGTGCAACAGGGTGAGCAAGACCTCTGACCTCATGGTAAGGAAACTGCTCTCCCCTCTTGCAGCTTTGTCCTTAAGGCACTGCCCCAGTGCCTTCTGGTCTCCAGGTAGGTGGTCAAAGCACTCCTCCATCAGCAGGCTCCTACCTGCGCCTCATCCCTGATGATACAGTGGGATAGCCTTGCTCTTCTGCTGGTCCGCTCTACCATCCTTTCTTTTTTTGTCTATTTGTGCCCCGCGGCCTCTCCACCCTATATGTTCCCGCTCCCGCCTCTTACCTACTATCCCTCCCCCGACCCCTACTTAATTACAACCACTGTGCGGTCATGCCACTGGTGCACCAAAGGTGTGCCAAAGGCAAGCTCTTCTGCACCCGTCCATGACCCAACTGCAACCAGTGCCAGGGACCATGGTCATCTGACCCTCCGCCACTACACCTTAGCAACCCTCCACACATTCAACCCTGGATGCAACAACAACTGCCAGCTCTCGATGCCAAGCATCACCCAAGGTCTGTTCTCTTGTTGACATTGCTGCCACAGTTGCACCCACCACCAACCCACCGGATGCCAGTGCACACAAACCCCTAAGCTGCATCCTCCTCAATGTACTCTCCCTACATACACACACACAGTAGAAATCTGGGAACTCCTCTACACCCTCTTGCCTGACATTGCCTTCCTCACAGAGACCTGGACCAACGCCAGCTCCGCACCCGACATCGCAACCGCCATTCCCAACAGGTACAAGATCCAGAGGAAAGATTGCCCCAAGCACCCTGGAGGAGGGCTTGCCATCTTCCACAAAAACTCCCTCTGACTGACAACCTCCAACTCGAATGACTCCTCATCCCCTATTGAACGGGAAACATCCATTACAACATGGGCATTTCATCACACAGCCTCAACCCAATCCTCGCCAGAGGAATCAACATTTGCTTCAGTCACACCACACAACCCCTCAGGATGGACCATGACTTCTCTTTCTCGAAACCCACTGCACACAAGCCAACGCCACACCCCATGCAGAAACTGGAGCAAGATTACCGAAGAACACCTCATCTCTGCCCTCGGCCGCACCTCTCCCACATGACTGATGCCAACTCTGCAGCCAACGAACTCCACAAATGGATTGCCGACTGCACCAACACACTAGCATCCCTTCAGAACTCCAACTGACAGCACACCAAGAAAGCCACCTGGTTCACCACGGACCTCAGAGAATCCAAATGTTTGTGCCGATGAATCAAGAAAGCATGGAGGAACAGCAAAACCCCTGAAGCAAGCACCAACTACAGGACTGCCACTACAGCACATCACCAACTCATCAGATCTACGCAGAGGAACTTCATCCAGGGCAGAATCCTCTCCAACTCCTGCAACACCAAGGAACTCTTCAACATCATACAAGAATTCACCAGACCCCAGTGAAACCTCAGATGTCCCTCCCTCCCAGGACCTCTGCAAGAAACTCACCTTCTTCTTCCACCACTAAATCAGGGCACTCTACAATTTCGACGAACATGACCAAGGCACCGACCCAACACCTACCACCAGCAATGCCACCCAGCCGACCGTCATCAACTGGACCCCTGTTACCACAAAAGACACTGCAAAGACCATGAGGAGCATACACTCTGGAGCACCCACTGACCCCTGCCCACCTAACATCTTCCACAGGGCCGCCTCCGCTATCGTACCAGAACTACGACGGGGAATCAACTGCACCCTCGAAACAGGCACATTCTTTGATGACTGGAAATGCACAGAAGTCAAACCCCTCCACAAGAAGCTCTCCTCAGACCTGACAGACCTCAAGAACTATAGGCCCATCTCTCTCCTCCCCTTCGCCACCAAAGTCACAGAGAAGATCATCAACATCCAGCTACCAAACCTCATTGAATCCAACAACATTCTCACACTTCTCAATACGGCTTCTGCAGCAACAACAGCACTGAGACCACCCTCTTAGCCATCATGGACAACATCCACACTCCTCTACCAAGGCCACACTGCAGCCCTCATTCTACTAGACCTCTCATCAGCCTTCAACACCTTCTCCCACTGCACACTAGCTGCAAGACTCCACGGCACTGGCATACAGGGAACTGCCCTAGACTGGATCTGCTTCTTCTTTGCCAGCCAAACTCAAAGAATACAACTCCCGCCCTTCCTCTACAGACCCACAGAGATCAGATGCAGAGTACTCCAAGGATCCTCCTTCCGCCCGACACTACTCAACATATACATGACCCCCTTTCAATCATCTTCAGAAAACACAAACTCAGCATGCTTTACTATGCAGATGACACCCAACTCATCCTCTCCCTCACCAAGGAACCTGACGTCATCATGCACAACTTCCAGGAAGGAATGAAGGACGTTGCATCCTGGATGAGCAGCAACTGCCTGAAGCTCAACTCGGAGAAAACAGAAGTTCTCATTCTCGTATCCATCCCCTCCTCGTGAGATGACAACTGATGGCCCCCTCACTCGGCAACCTTCCCATATGCATGGACCACACCCACAACCTCTGCATCATACTTGACTCCTCCCTCACCATGAACCGACAGATCAACACTCTTTCCTCCACATGCTTCAACACCCTCCAAATACGTCACAAGATCATCAAATGGAATCCCCAATTCCAGGAAGACCATCACACACACACTCATCCCTAGCAGGCTGGACTACGGAAACACCCTCTACGCCAGAATCAACAAATCTCTATTCCACAAACTCCAGACCATCCAGAACGCCACAGCCAGACTCATTCTCAGCACCCAGCATATACAAGACCTTCACTGGCTCCCCATCGAAAAAAGGGTGACCTTCAAGCTGCTCACACACGCCTATAAAGCCCTCCACAACACCGGACCCCAATACCTCAATGAAATAATTTCCTTCTACGCTCCCAAGAGAAACCTCCGCTCCGCTGACCTAGCCTTTGCCGAAATCCCCCTCATCCACAGAGCCAGAATGGGAGGCAGAACTTTCTCCTGCATCGCGGCCAGGACCTGGAACAAAGTCCCCCTCAGCATCAGACAAAGTACCACCCTGCAAGCATTCAGGAAGAGCCTCAAGATCTGGCTCTTCGAGCGACTAGAAGTGCCCAAAATCCCCCTCCCCCAGTACATTCAGACTCTCACCGGTGAGTAGTGCACTCTACAAATCCCTGATTGATGGATTGATTGATACTTTTAATCTGTACTTTAGAAGTTGTTTTTCCTGGACTTCTGATTTTCGGATGTATGTGGCTTGATTTTCTATTCTGTTTTGCTTCTGTCTTCTTGCTGTGAAGGTACATACATCTTGGAGTAGTGGAGGTACCTGTATTTTGGAGCTATAACTATATAGTAGTTTTAGGTTCTTGTTATGATTATTAAATTATATTTTTGTTGTCATTATCAGGTTACTTAAAAACACTCTCAAGTTGTATTTAGTTATGCTATGCAGTTTAGTTTTCTTCTTATGTAGAATTTCATCCAGGCAGACTGACACTGTTCTTCAGTTGCTCCTTTTTAGGATGCATTTAATTGTATGTTTTAATGTCCTTCCATTACAACTCTCCTGCAAATTTCATACTCACTCTTCCACCTTTAACTTTTTCATCTACTCCTGCCACTTTCCCTTCACCCATATACACCTTTCAGCTCTTACTCCTCCTTTTCACATGTTTTGCAAATCAACCATTCCTGTGTGAGCTTACCTCTTTACACTCCCTTTACCCTTTAATTTCTTTGTTATTCCCTTCTGCCCCATCCTCCTGTTTTCTCCTAGCACTCTCACCCCACTGACATCTCTTTTGAACCATCAACCTTTGCTTCGATCCCCTTCTCATTGTTCACCTAAAGATCTCACTAAACATTCTGAACTCTCCCAGAGCTCATCTTTTCAGGTCTATCCTGGAGTTCTAAATCTGACCTCTCATCACTGCATTACTTCTTTTAACTCTCCCTTCATCTTTTGTGTTAGACGGACCGGGAGGGTCGGCCGAGATTACGGGGAGAGGTCTCCAGGGAGAGCCGTCTCCAACGACTGTACAGACAAGTAACTTCCCCCCCCACAGACGGACACCACACAAGATTGAAGGTTAACGAGACTTTATATGCAATTCTTAGGTTACGTGGTATGATACAAGGAGGTCTGGACTCAGGGGTCCCCTCGGTTCTAGTCTTTGGTTGAGGAAAGGGGTAGCGGGACAGTCTTAGTTACCAATGAGTACAAAATAGCTCTCAATCCTCGAGCTCGGCGGTCTAGATGATCGGGCCGTGGAGGAGCCAAGCAGGTCCCGAGATGGATGAAGGAAGGACGACGGTCCGCGGCGGAGCCTGCAGGTCCCGGTGAAAGATGACGGTTACAACGGTCCGCGGCCACGCCAGCAGATCCCGACGACGATGAAGGATGAAGGTTACGACGGCTGTGGCAGCGCCAACAGGCAGGACGATGGTGCACAGGACAGAGCTATGGCAGCGCCAGTAGTCCGTCCAGGATGAGTTCCTCTTTACGTCTCTCGACTCCAAGATACAACTGCCTTCCTGCTCTGGAGCGGCCCCAGTTATAGGGCTGGTGTGCTTTGATGTCCGGACCCTCGCACTTGGAGGTCGGGAGGTCCGGGATGAGGGAGTCCAGACACCCAGCAGGGGGGTGGAGCCAGCGCCCGGGGAGGCGATGGGCGAGCGGCACTTGGCGGGGGAGAGCCATCGGCACCTCTTTCTCCCATTGACTTGCCAAGTAGCCCGCTCACCTCCTGGGTGGAGGGTGGTGCCGGAATGTCTGAGGCCGGGCTAGGCCCCGGGTTGAGGTCGATCGGGGGCCAGGCGGCCTCGTGGTGAAGTGTCCAAGATGGCGGCCCGGGCTGGGCGCGTGGGCCGGCAGTGGATCGGATCCACGAGGTTAACGTGCTCGGGGGCAGGGGTCCCTGAGGGGACGGAGGTCGTGCAATGGTGGTGTGTGGTACTTGCGGGACCGGGCTCGGGCCTGGTCGAGCCGGGGGAGAGCGGCCCTTCATGTGGCCTGTCCAACATTTTGTCATCTCTCCTGCATGCCACTTATCTCTTCTGTAACTCTCTTTCCCTTTTCTGTAGTATTCTTGAAAGCATGTGTCTTTTATACACTCACTGATACACCTAAGGTGCCATCAACCATTCACAAATATACATATTCAGACATCAAGGGATAGTACAGCTGTAAAACAGATCACTCAGTATATGTAATCTCCTGTCCATGCAATCTCTTATATGAGGGAAGCACTACACTACAGGTGCACAAACTAATCCTACAACACTTGTGGGCACAAAAAATCAGGTACAAGAACTATCCTGCAGCGAGACATTTCGCGGAACACCATACTAGCAATGTCAATATGCAGTTTCTAGGAATAAAAGGAGTAGAGACAGAGAGAAGGCCTTGAGATGGTTGGCGCCTAGATACATTATAGAATTGAATACCAAAATACCAAGAGTGCCCAAAGCAGAGAAAGATATACACACCCATCTGTAATGTCACTTTTTGATGAGCACACATAGATGCGCTGTAGATCAGCACTTTATTATGTGCTGTTGAACATAATAGGATGTTTTAGGGACTTTGGTTTAGGGACAATAGAAACGTATGAGATAATCACCATATGGAATCCATTTGTGTAAAATTGTGGAGATAGAAAATATGTCTTATATATAATAGAATAGTTTTAACGTGCTAATCGGTTAGGTTTTATGAACATTTTAGCTGTATTACTAGCTGATATGTGTTTGGTTTTAGCTACACAAATGTTTACTATAACAGAGTATCTGAGTCTATTTAGTCATAATTCTTGAGAAGTTTTGTTTTAATTGCTGCTGTTAATATAGACACGACACACCAAGTACTATAGGGTATAAGCCCACATGGCCAAAATTTGTATAACAAAAGTGTTATCAGCTTGGAGTTAAAAGGGTATATTTGGCGTAGATAGGTGTTAGATATGCAAGGAATGTTTACTGTGCCAACTATGCAAATAAAGAGAAGTACGATAAAACAACATTGATGTTATCAATCAGCGTGATGCCCCTGTGGAAGGATGTTTTTTCTGTTCATTATCAGCACAAATGAATGCACTTTGAGAATAGTCACAAATATGTTAAAAAAATGTTTTATTTAGGACAGATGTCGTAGACATGAAACCTAGTTGTAACTCAATTTATATGTGCAAAAAGTGTGAACTGAGGAAGAATATCAGAAGAGAGACTAATGTAACAACAAATGTCTATGTTTACTAGATGTGAGCATGAGAGCACTTTAAATACATGAATAAAAATGGCGCCCTTTGTTTGTGAACAAGGCTGCAATGCGGCCAAAATACATCAAGGGGTAACACTGAATAAAATAAGATCTAAGAACACCCCGGTGGTGCAGCTCCCTTCTGTAGTAATTGCATGCAGAGTGAAGGCATGCGTAATATGGAGGCATATTCATCTCTCGGGCTCACAGCAGCATAGAGCAGACTTCATTCTTCAATAATTGTCAGAGGCGGAGCAGTCTCTCTTTGCACACCTCTACACTGCGTATTCTTGCAGCTCTCAACCACTCACCACCTAATCCTGCAGCCCCCTAATAACTTCCCTGCAACTCTCACCATAAGGTCCCACATCCAACGATTATCTCTGGCCTCATCCCCCTCTAAAAAACCCTCTTCAATCTCACATGATGCACTGCCCCACTCTCTAGGTGAATGTTCAAAATTTAGCAATAGTTTTCCCTCTCCTCTTTCTACTTTCTTTCTCTCTCAGCTTCCTATCTTATCTGGGAATTTTTCATCCAACGCCGCTCTTCTCCACCCTTAGCTGCATGCTGCTTCACCTGGAGTTGCTGCTGCTACTACTTACCTCAACTAGTGATACATCTGTCATTCATTCTCTAAAAGCTGTACCTCTACCACTTCTTTCAGCTCTCTTCCACTATTTTCCATCACCAATCGACTAGTGCCTGTTTAGCCTATTCGCATTATTGTGCCATTTGTCTTACAGATACTCATTTCACTCCTCCTATAACCATTCATCCTATTGTAAATTGCTGCCACTATGCCTCACTCTCCTGAGACCACTTGCATCTCTTATAATTCATGGGCCTGCGTGTGATTTGAGACTATAGTTGTGTATTTACCTTGTAGAAGCTTCCAGGCTCTTTTAGTCTCCCAGCAGTTTACATATTGGACTCAGTTGCTTCTGCACATTCATCCTCTGCAAACAAGAGATGGGAGCTCTCAGCTGAGCATATTTTTAGGAAAGTACCCACTCCCCAAAATGATGCATTTTCAAAACCTGGGAAAATTGCAGATGAACACTGACGGTTCTATTCCATGGCACATTGCAAATATAAGTCAGTGTAAGAAAGAACAATGCAAGGTGCACCACTGATTATGGGTTATATGAAACTAAATATGTGGAATCTGCAAGAAAGGTGATATTAGTCTACTCTTGCCAGGCAATCTCCAAATCGTCAGTGTGGGAAGTGGGAACATTATGTGATTTTTTTTTTGCAAGGCTGGAAGAGGGTGAGCTTCAATGGCCGGACTTCAAAGTGATCCTGGTTCAGAAAATTCTGCATACACACAGTTTAGACTGAACGCCATATGTACAAGTGCATAATGTTTTCATTTTCTCAACCCCCGCCCCCTCCAGTCAAATCACAAATCAGTGCAGACTGACACAGGAGCAACACACATATGGTAAACTCACAAATTCAGACAAAAAAAGACACACAATTGGCTTTCAGAACTTTATGCATCTATGACTGTTACTTGGAGGTGCAGAGCTGGCATGGGCCTGTGGGACAGCATCAGGAGTCTCCACACTGCAAGGTATACTGTCGCCCTAACTTCCAAGATTCCTCGGTCCATACGTTTGTTTCTCGTATATTGAGTTTACCTAAAATAAATGATTTGGCAAACGGGAACAAGTTGGTTTAATGAAACAATATGGTCCGGAAAGTCTCGACAGAGTGCGTCTGCTCAAATTCTCTCGTGTACAAAGTTTTGGGCGCTATTGTATCCAGTTCATGAGGTACAATAAAGCCATTTTCTACAAACAAAAAAGACATTTCAGACATAAATCAACAAATACAGGCATCTGATGAGTATACAGATGTCGCTTGTCCTCAGGGAGAGCTAGTGTGGGCTAGTGTGTATGTTCCAAATCTCAGGCATGAGGAGTATGTGATCGCTAAGTGTGAGGTGCTTGTTGTGTTCTGATTGGTTGAGTGTTTCTCTCTACATGTGGAATCTAGCTTTGTGGTTATTCGGGTTTATTGGAGTAAATTTTCTCTGACCTGTTTGTGGTGCAACAATCTATCTGTGGGATCAATCAGGATATTCGCTGGGCATGTGTTTGTCTTCAGGTTAAGAGAGACCCCACCTGTGACCTGGTATTCGATAGGCATGGGTGTGGATCACAGAACTTGTCTATCGTATCACCTGCCCGTGCAATTTGTGGTACATTGGCATGACCAGCAGGAAAATTAAGACTCATATATGTGAGCACCGCAGTACTATAACATAACATGTGTATTTGTAAAGCGCACGTTCACCCAGCGGTTTCTTGGCGCTGAATAACAGATGTTTATTGTTACCCAACTCAATGGTACTCATTTTATCGACCTCAGATGGATGAAAGGCTGAGTGGACCCGCCGGGATTTGAACCTGTGACCATGAGGTCGAACACAGGCCCCTGAAGTGGACGCATTAGTCCACTGAGCCACCAGACCCGACTATACGGTGTAAGAAAAACACCACCAAACTCATCAACCACTTCCTGGAAATGGGCCATACCACAAACGACATGCGCTGGGTTGTGATCAAAAGCATTGACCCAAACACTACCAATGTCCAGGAGAAACTACTTAACAAGGAACAGCGATGGGTCTACCGCCTATTTACCCACCTGAATGTGCTTAATGATAACATTCCATGGAACAGTCTCAGTAACCATTAACCTGATACCGGTCCACTGGACCAGCTATGCACACCACCCTTTCAGAACCCCCAATGCACTCCGGGGCCCGAACTAATGGTGACACCACCCCCCGTAATGCTATCTATCAGTAAGCTATGACCCCCCTTGCACTTGATGAGACCTGCCTCTATGCATCATTACCCCTTGATCACATGCAGACTACTGCCCAAGCCCAGCCATGGTCTCAACATATCTCCACGGACAAGCAACACAGCAATTCCTCTGTTAAATCTAGAATTAGTACCCCCATTTTTTCAGTGACACACTTTGTTGCGGTCTTTCCCCTATATTTGAGACCCCATAGAGACTCAGTTCCTTCGCCCTTTGGCAAAATGCCTCCTTATTCCTTTTCTTTTAATCTTTACTCACCTTACCCCTCTGCCCTTTTAATCATTTGATCCAGGCAAAAAATGCTTACTCCCCCTTGTCCCTACAGCAGCCGCAAACTCGCGTCCTGACTGCTGCTTAGGACTACACGCAGGCACCAATGAGCAGTGTCTCATTTCGCGCATGCGCCTACACGCAGGTATACCGCGCATGCGCGTCCCCGAGTTACCTCGCCACGGAGGGACACGATATAGGATCCCAGCGGAGCATTCTTCAGACACAAGTAAGGTCTCGCATCCCGCCCTGACTCTGCTGTCAACGCCCGCCGAGTGCACGGCACTCACTTCCATATTGCGCATTTTTCCCTAGATTGTGACAGGAGTGACTCCCCCTGTGCCCCAATTCTCTGGACCTCCATATCTAGCGATGTAACTATCGATACTCTCAAGTTTTGGCAATTTTTAATTGTTTGTATGTCTCACCATAATGTACATTTGTGTGCTTGTCACTATGTATGAGCACGTCATCATAATTTTTACTTGTGTGTTTGTCATTTCGTAACTTTTATTCGCATGTCTGTTTCACCTTTGTAACAACAGCGCTAATATGCTGCACACATGAGTATATGAGCCCACGCACCTTACTCTGGGTGGCGCTGGGGTCAGTCACAACAGTTGACGGCATTACCACGGCTAAGACTTTTATGGCATGTGGGTCACAACGATTAACCAACAGGCCCTACAGAGACACTTTTACAGCTCACAGCACAGACATGCCAACACTCACAGCGTGCTGTGCTTTTACCACTGTCACCTGTCCTTCTTGATATCAGCAATCACAACGCACGCGATGGAATACCTGTAGTAACCTACATAGCGCACGTTCGCTACTACCTCGCTAATACCTAGGTGTGCATTTTCTGCTTTCTCCCTACAGGATTTTTTCGCTTCAACCAAGGCGCCTGTAATTGGCAGACGCGCCTACTTCCTTTTTCCACACACCTTAGCGCGTGTGTTGGATATCAAAACACGTGGCCTTCCTTTTTGCCACTCACTCATTCTGGTCCTGAAGAAAGTCCCGTCCAGATCCCACAGGGACTGAAACATGTAGACCACGACCAAAAGACAACAGAGTAATCATAATTTTTTTACTACTAGTTGCATCACATAGTTTTTTATCCACACCCTGGGCCGCCACTAATAAATAATTAGGCAAGGATCCCCAGAGGTGTATTTTAACATTCACTTTCACCTACTTCACATTATTGCACAACACCTGCTCTGCTGTAGTCAGGCGTCGAAGCACAACCAGGCGGAACTCTGCTGCCTGGTTGGACCCCGATGATGAAGCATGACACCAACCAGGTTGGTGTGTGAGGGGTTTCTAAACAAAGACATTTTGTGCCTAGCTGATATAGCCACACTCACAGGTGACATGGGACACTGACTAGTTCCCATCTCTTCAATCCAGTGGGCTAGTCCTCGTTGTTTATTTGGGGTTCATATTATGTCATACATTAGGGGAACAAAATCTTGCTACTAATACCCAACCAAAAAGGCATTGATATTTTTATACTTGTATTAAAGTGCTGCACAACTTTCTTTCACCATTTCCGGAACAGCGCATGTGAGGCTCCTGTTATGTCTCTATACTCCTTTACAGAGCTACTTATCTTTCATAAAGACAGCTGTGAAAAACTGGATCACAAGTTCGTTGTAAGAGGAGTTGTTTGCAATTCTTTTATAAATTGCATATTGCCGTGCTTTTTATGAAATCAATTTTCTAGCCTGAGCAATTTGTGAGACACAGAGCAGTCACATGGACATTCTCAGTGTTGGCGGCAGTCTTCGGCAAAGAGGAAACGCCTGTATACAAAGCAAGACTTTAAGTGGGATGAAAAAAGTGTGAGTCCCTAAAAGGGGTGTGGCCTATATAATTAAGCACATAGCTTAAACATATAACCTACATTTCAGTAACTCTCATAATGTCCTGACCAACTGGTATTTTGGTTCCTCGGTTCTTTGTTACTGCATCCAGAAATATGGCACACCAACTAATTACACCTAAAACCATCCAGGACTATTGTCGTTGTCAAAGAGTGTTACTTGTTAAAGATAAGTGAGTAACAAAAATAATTATGATGTAAATCATATTGAAAATGTTTGAATTATGAAAATATTGAGATTGTGAATTAAACATTCTTTAGCCATGTGGATGATGTAGTGGTCTGCACATTGTCTCAATTATGTTGATTATGTTCACTCTGTGCTAGACATGTATGCCCCTTTTAGGTCGAGACTACGCAGCATGCATGCATTGTCTTTGAGGCATGTGGTATTCACCCTATTGGCTTTAAATCCTCCCAGCGCTTTCCATTGGCTCTTTAATCTGCCTTTACAAATTCCATTGTTTTTGTTGGTGAAGGGTATACATTTATGTAACTTTTAGGATATTTTGTTCCTCCCTTCTACATGGATCCTTTCACTATGTACCGTATGTTTTGCTTCAGTGCACTACTTTTCCATTCCGCTCTCTCCTCTCTGCTCACTGGGGCATGGCACTTCTTCTAGTTCAATTGATCTCACTGTGCCATTACCCCAACAACACTTCATGCCCCTTGACGCTTCTTATTTGCAATGTCATTGTACTGTGATGTTGCCACGTCCCGCCTTTCGCTCCTTCTAAAGCACTGCTCCTAGCTGCTCTTTTAATTTGGGGGTAAGCACTCTACATTCATGTGGTTGCTGGCCCTCACCCCCCCCCCTTATATGCCTGTGTTACTGCTTATCTCCAGAAGACCCCTCAGTTGTCTTGGTGCTTGTTCTTCCTGTATCTTTTCGGAGGAGGAGTTCCCCTGTTCAGGCAGAAGCCATCGCCCATGCCACGTTCCTGCTCTAGCCATCTGTCTTCCATCCGGTGGGTTCCATGAGCTCTTGTTTGAACACATACTTTCTTCTTTTAATCCCTACCTTAACCTCATAGCTGCTATTACACATTCCTCCCCAGTGCTGCGCTGTCCATTAGAACTAGTGCTGAATGGACGTTCAATGGTCGTGCGCAGCACTGGGGAGGTAGCGCTGCTGACGACCATTGGCCGTCAGCAGCACTTAAGGGGTTAAGCACAACCACATAGATGGCAAGATTATTTATATACACCATCCAAGTTTGTCACAGTAGTCACTTAAGTTTTCTCTTTCGTAGTTGCTTTTTTATTTAATTCTCTGTATATTGTTTTCGTTTCTTTCCATAGCAGGTTTTATTTGAGTCTTAGATTCCTTAAAATAATTTGTTAAGTAACTGTTGTTTCCAGGTGCATAAGGATAGGAACGAGCTGATGGCAGGATGATGATTTAACAATGTGTGTGGGCATGCCAGTGGAGGACAAATTAGCATAGGCAGTGTGTGGTGTCATTACACAATAAATGTCTCACAGGAAGTGCAGACACAACCACAGAAATCCCTTGACTTTAAAGAAATAGCTGTTTTCTCACCTGAATGTTAAACATTAGGTGTCTTCATCTATAAGCCTGTACCTAGTTATCTAAATGGGGACTAAAGTATGCATGTCTTAATTTACTTATTTTGTCTAGTAAAGTGCAGAATCAATCATGGCCACAGTCTTTAAGCACCTGTTATCTTTCAGTTTAAGTACTGTACCAGAGTGCATTTGTTTGAACTGGATGTCTTGTGTACTTCTCTGAGTTCCTGCTCCACTCTTGTTCTGCTTCCTGCCCCCACCCACCCTCCCTCCTTTACTTGTTTGTGTTGCCCGCACCCATCCTCGATCCTTCTGTTGTCTCCAACCACACCTTCCCTCCCTCCCTCAGTTGTTCATTTTGCCCCTCCACCCGTAAAAACAAAAAAAAAGCGCTATGACCCTGGCTAAGTCACAGCTCTCTTTTCCCTCCACATCCTCTGTTGTCCGTCTTGGTCTCCTCCCCACTTCCATGTACGCTCGCCTCCTCCCTACTGCTGCAATAAAAACAAGCATGTGCACTGTAATAGGTATCTCATTTGTGAGAGTTTAAGTTATTGGCATTGTAAATGACAATACTTTATATTTATCTGTTCTGATAATTAGCACATAAATAAAAGGCATATCATTTACAATGCCAATAGCTGAAACTCTTCTCTTGTAAATGCAAGACCTATACCAAAATTACATGTAATTGTGTCAGTCAAAATATTTTATGATATAGGCCCTAACATGGTACAATTGCACTTATTTCCCAGCCATTTGCAAGTTTCCACCTCTGTGACATGTTTAGGCACAGACTAATTTATCCTGAACTGTGAAAGATTCCCGCTGCACTGCCTCTCTCGAGTCAACAAGGGTTAGCACGTGACCTTGACCTCAGAATGATTGACAATGCCATTGTCTTGACTTGTAATAGGTGAATACTAGGAGGAACACAAGAGTACATACCTGCAGTGAATAATGATGTGTCTAGCGTGGGCAGGAATTGTTGTTTTGACTTTTTTTAATGAACTTCAGCATACCAATGGGTGTGAAAGGCACACCGAAATCAGGCCAGCTGGTGAAGTGGAGCTGTGCTACCAGTCTTTGCAGCCGTCATGGACCTGTTTCGACCATTAAAACAAGTCCTCTGGCCACATCCTGCTGCGGATGGAGAGTGCTGACACTAGATCTTCCACAGAAAAGTGCCACCGGCGGCACGAGCTTCAGGCGCAGAAGAACGGATTGGACCCTTGGGGGTTTGCACTGTGTTTGCGCAAGACTCTTCTATGCACCCACGACTCCATGCGACTGCTGCCCCAGCAGTTCAGCCCTGCTTCAGTTGTCCCGAGTGTCCCCACAGTGTTACATGCTGGGCACTAATCCCTGCCCCCTAGAGGTGAGCCTCCTCCTCTCCTCCCCGCCTCTGCCCGGCTGGCCCTCAGAAGAGGATGGTAGGAGTCAACCCAACACCTGACCCCCTGGAGCCGCACCCCTCTATGCATGTGAGCCTTAAAATGCATGCTATTCACAGCTTGGTGTCAGCGCAAGTTGGCGCAGAAGCTTCAGAAGATGAAGGACATGGAGAAGCGTGCCCATAGTGTACTTCCCACCTCTAAACATGCATGTCTCCAACTGGCTTGTGTCTCAGCACCTAACAAGGCAAATAGAGTGGTGTCTCTGAAGCGGGCGCCGCGCTCTGAATTAAAGTAAAAATAAATAAACAAATGGAGCGCAGTATCTCTAAAGCGGGCGCGCGCACCGAATTAAAGTAAAAATAAATAAACGGAGGGTGGTGTCCCTAAAGCGGGCGCCGCGCTCCGAATTAAAGTAAAAATAAAAAAATAAATGAAGCGCCGTGTCCCTAAAGGGGGAACCGTGCTCAGCATGAACATGCAACTAAAAACAAGCTGTCGAAATTACCAGAAAGAGAAAAAAAGTGCTTACCCTCTAATTAAAGGAGACCGTGTAATGCCGCAAGTAAACAAGCGAGTCGCGATGGGCCGTCCAAAAAGGAGACAGGGCGGTAACAAAGAAGCGTCATTTTCAATCACAAGCCAGCGTTTAGCATAAACAATGACGCCTACCAATCAAAATGATGGGCGGGGCTTAAACTTCACTTCTGGAATCTCCTCGATTACAATATGCCTCGCTTAGCGATCGGCGCATGAGCGCTGCAACACAGGTCTGCGAGACCTAATAACTACGTGGGTGCCCAAGACAAGGGGGCTTGCAGCTGCTATTAACGGGAGATGGGCATGAGAGCTGTATACCTCTTCTCTCCTCTCTTCTGTGACCAAGTCACGTTAGTGATGGAACAAAACAGTTTACTGCCAGGGGTCATCATTAGTCAAGCAATGTTTTGATGTATAACTTTTTAAGGTTCATTTGTTCATTCCCGTGTCAGTTACCGTCGTTAGAACAAAAGGCATTCATACCCACTGTGACCATTTCTGGTCATTAAAGCGACTCTACAAATGACTAATAAATGTTACTTATTCGGGGAAATGTGTTTTCCAAAATGACCTTGTTCTCTGCTCTTTTTGTTTTTTATACACTCAAAGACTTAAAAAAGTAAGCTAATAAAACCTGTCCCTCTTGCTCATTTGAACTTAAATGTCATGCAAGAGGTCAGCTTTATGTTTTATGCATGGGCAGAATAACTGATTTGCACAGAATCACAGGATGTTGTGTAAACACTGGGCATTGAAGTTAATTCCCCAGCTCCAAAGTCACCAACTTTGTCCACAATAATATTAATAAAATGCTAAAGATAGTCCTGCAATTGCCATACTAAATACTGCTAAGGAAGGATGTTATTCTTTTCCCTTCAACACTTTTACATTTCAGTTGCACAGAACTGCACTCAAAGAGCATGGATAAACACTTTAAAAGTTCCCAAAGGCGAAACCTATTGGCTATGCCAATGCTTTTTCTCTGTACTTCTCATTCATCTGCATGTCTTATACCACATTTATTTTCTATTCAGCACATTTCGCTCTGTCCTGAATGCACTCCCTCGCATCTCTTTTATTTCACCACCTTCCAAACACATAATGCACGACTCACCAGTAAACTCTGTATTTTCTTTTACGTTTCACTTGTCAGCATTTTGTCAATTGTGTACCCTATTCAAACCAATTTGCAGAGAATCACTATTGAAACTCAAAAACGAGACAATTGTCCTGTGTGCTCTGCAAAAGAGGTGAAATATTGGATGGCTATGAATTCTCAACACCTTTCTGACCGATCGACAGTCACTGTTGTCTCATCCTCAATCCAGACCCCTCAATGTTTATAAACGCCTTGAGGTGACTCAGTTCAAATACTATACTAGAGTAATATGCTGCACGAAAAAATACTGAAACACCCACATCCTAGAAATAGCTAACACTCTTAAGGAAAGCAAGATTAAACATATACAAAATAAATGGGATCTAAATCGCTGATGTGGATTACCTTTCTGTTTCTTACAATCATTGTTCAGAACTTGATCAGTGTTTTTGTTGGCAAAAAAGTTATGGACATGAGCACAGAGCATGGATAGGGATCTATTTCAATGTCGGTTCTTAGTTGTACCCGGCTCTCAGACCTCAAAGTATCTGACCCACTTGAAGCCCTTGTTCAATGTCAGCTCCTTCAATGTCTGCTCCCTCGGGTGTGTGAGCTTCTCCTACAGGCCCAGTAATCACCATCACAGCCCAACTGCATGGTTTTGCACAAATCATTGAAACAATACGTAGCAACCAGAGCCATGTTTGACAACAACGTGCAGAGTCATAGGTAGGTACAATGAGGTAACATTTTTCAGTTCTTATGCTTTAACCTTGCCTACCTGTACCTCTCCTTTGATGACTGTCAGTGTGCTCTGTATTTCATGGACATTCTTCATTGCCTCTCTGGCTACTCCAGGTTGTCCCCATACATAATCAGCCTGCTGAATGTAGACAGGCGTGCCACGCAGAGCATGTCCATTTAAAATTCCTTTCTTTTTTTACTAAAACTCCCATTTGTAATTAGAATTGTAATATGCACCAAGAAAGGGGTTTTGCAGCTTGGGACAGACACAACAGTAATGAAGAATGAGAACAGAACTACTGGAGGGAGGAGCTCAGGGCTGATCAGATCTGCCTGAGCACTTTCAGTTTCAGCATTCGGCCAATTATTGGCCCATGTCATTTTTATATTGGCTTTTTCGGTGCTTGTCCTTTTTAGGTTTTGCCTACACAGCACTTGAGCTGTGCTTTTGAAATCTATTGGATTTATTATATATGAAAAAGGCGCTCTTATCAGTTCCTATTGCTGAATTACTGTGTTCCTTCGCTTTTGTGTGAAACCTTTTTTGTTAGCTTACCCTGGCTACACCATGCATTTGCGATACTTCTACTAAAGCTGTTTACACTTGTTAAGCCCCATTCACTGTCAAGATGAGATTTCTTCTCACATAAAAGGCCGACAGCTTTTAACAGTATGCTGGAATGCTTGCTTTTTATTACTTAGGGCAACATTGCGAATGGAAAATAGGACCGACCGCCAGAGGTGCGGCTGTCCCACGAGGAAAATTAGGATGCGCCCACCACACTGGCGGGTGCATTCTTGCCTTTAACATTGAGCCGGGCGTTGCTGTAAACAGCACCGCCGCAATGTTAAAGGTGCATGTTGTGCATTGCAATGCATAATGTGACAGGCACCGCATGGTGCCTGCCACCTTGTGTATGGCAATGTAGGGGGGTACCACAGGTACCCCCCAGTGTAGCCACCCACCCCCACACCCTCCCAGGGACCCCCAACGGGCCCCCTTAGTCAATCTCTGCCTGCCTTTCCATGGCGGAGTGTCTGCCATGGAAAGGTATGCCGACCGCACACATCATAATATGGATGGCGGTGCCTACAAGGCACCGCCACCATGTTGTGGGAATTTTCCGCCCGGCAGGCAATCGTAACAATTGCCTGCCGGCGGAAAAGCGGCGGACGGTCTTTCTGTCCGCCATGGTACCCACCACCATGGTAATATGGCGGGGGTAATTGGCGGTCGGGCGTGTAGCAATGGCGTGCGGATCGGCGGTGGCGAACTGCACGCCATTATAATAGGCCCTTTAGTTGTGTAAAGCAGATGCTTTAACCTTAGAACATTTGTGGCATTTCCTATTTATGCCTCAGTACTTTTATTTGCACTTTGCAAGCATTATCGGATTACATTTTTCAACTAAATCTATTTGGTCATTATGATCAAATTCGAAATGTTGTAATAAAAATTGTATGTTAAAAATAAAGTTAATATACAAGAGCTATGCTACATTTTACTACTAATCAGGCAGCAAATAGTTCAGTTACCTTGTAGACAACAGGGTCATGATTTGAATGATGCAACAGGTGCAGTACCACCAGGACCAACATTTGCCAGAACGCCTCTAAACACATAATATTGCTATATTTGACTACTAAACAGACAGTCACAATAGCAGTTACCTTGCAGTTAAAAGGACTTGATATCAATAGTGCAGCAGGTGCAATGGCACTGGGTTCAAAACCTCTAGGTAACCCACTAAACCCAAATTATTGCTCAAATTTAAAATTAAACAGGCAGTCACAAGTGCAGTTATCTAGCAAGTCATGATTTCAGTAGTGCAGCAGGGCCAGTGGCACCGGAACGAAAAGCTCCAGACACCCAACTAAACACATATTATTGCTATATTTTACAACTAAACAGGCAGTCACAAGTACAGTTATCTTTCAGGCACTGGGGTCATGATTTGAATGGTGCAGCAGGTGCAGTGGCATAGGGTCAAAGGTCATCATAACTCTAATAAACACCAAATGTTGCTATATTTTATTACTAAACAGGCAGTCACAAGTGCAGTTATCTTGCAGGCAACAAGGTCATTAGTTGAATAGTGCAGCAGGTGCAGTGGCACTGGGCCCAAAAGTTGTCAGAACTCCTCTGAACACCTAATATTGCTCATAAGTGCAGTTATCTAGCAAGCACTAGGGTCATAATTTCAATAGTGCAGCGTGCAGTGGTACCGGGACCAAAGCTGTAGGCACCCCAATAAAAACACCTAATATTACTTTATTTTATTCATATCCAGGCAACCAGAAGTCTAGTTACCTTGCAGACAACAGTGTCATGATTTGAATGGTGCGCAGGTGTAGTAGCACTGGGCCCAAAAGTTGTCAGAACTCCTCTAAACACCTAATATTGCTATATTTGACCAGTAAGCAGGCAGTCACAATTTGCAGTTACCTTGCAGTTAAAAGGAATTTGATTTGAATGGTGCAGCAGGTGCAGTGGCTCTGAGGCCAAATGCTCTAGAAACCCCACTAAACACCGAATATTGCTACACTGCACTACTAAATAGGCAGTCACAAGTGCATGTAGTGGCATCAGGGCCAAAGGTTGTCAGAACAACACCAAATATTGCTATATTTAGCTACTAAATAAGTAGTGACATGGGTAGCTACCTTGTAGGCTCTAGGGCACGGGTACTCATAGTACGGCCCGTGGGATGTATGACGTTACCACGCATACTATTACCACGCATACCATTACAACGCGGTATTTACAACGCATACCGTTACAACGTATAGCGCTTTGAGGTGCTGGATAGTGGTAAGTATAATTTTATATTCCAACTCCAGTCCCCGTGGACACTAGGGAAGGTGTTGGATATAAAATTAAACGTATTCCCTATCCTAGAGCGCCCCCCAGCACAATGCGTTGTAATGGTATGCGTGGTAATGCCTGCGTTGTAAGTGTAGTGCGTGGTAAAAAATGCGTGGTAAACGTTGTATACCCAGCCCGTGGGCCGCCAGCGGCCCGTCAAGCCTTCCTTGGTGGCCCACGGACCTTGCAGACATTATACCTGTGTTTTTGTTTTTTTAAATTAAAGAGTGTCAGCAAACACCACCGCAGCAGCGCAGACTCCTTGACACTCTGCTCTATGGGGGTCGGGCGATTCACAACAAAGCCTCATTAACAAGTAAATGGTCTTTTAAGGACCTGTGAAGTACTCGGCTGTGTTTGTGCCCGGGAAGCTGGGGTGAGGAGACAGAGGGTGACAGACAGAGGGAGACAGACAGAGGGAAGGAGACAGAGGGAGACAGAGGGAGGATGACAGGGAGGGAGACAGAGGGCGGGAAACAGGGAGGGAGACAGAGGGAATGAGACAGAGGGATGAAGACAGAGAGAGAGAGGGTGATAGAGAGAGAGAGAGAGAGGAGAGAGAGAGAAGAGAGAGAGAGAGAGAGAGAGAGAGAGGGAGACAGAGAGGGAGAGGGAGACAGAGAGAGAGGGAAACAGAGAGGGAGGGAGACAGAGAGGAAGACAGACAGAAGGAGACAGTGGGAGGGAGAGAGAGGGAGGGAGAGAGAGGGAGGGAGACAGAGGGAGGGAGACAGAGGGAGACAGAGGGAGACAGAGGGCGACAGACAGAGGAAGGGAGACAGATAGAGTGAGACAGAGGGAGGGAGACAGACAGAGGGAGACAGACAAAGGGAGGGAGAGGGAGACATAGAGAGAGGGAATCAGAGGGAGACAGAGAGAGGGAGTCAGAGAGAGAGAGGGACACAGAGAGAGGGTGATAGAGAGAGAGGGATATAGAGGGAGGGAGACAGAGGGAGGCATAGGGAGGCAGCGAGAGACAGAGGGAGGGAGTCCGGGGGAGACAGTGGGAGGGAGAGGGAAGCAGAGAGAGGGAGACAGAGAGAGAGGGAGACAGAGGGAGACAGAGAGAGAGAGGGAGACAGAGGGAGGAGGACAGAAGGAAGGAGACAGAGGGATGGAGACAGAGAGAGGGAGACAGAGGGTGACAGACAGAGGGTGACAGACAGAGGGAGACAGACAGAGGGAGGCAGACAGAGGAATGAGGGTGACAGAGGGAGGGAGACAGATAGAGGGAGACAGAGGGAGGGAGGGAGACAGAGGGAGACAGATGTAGACAGACAGAGGGAGGTAGACAGAGGGAGAGAGGGAGAGGGAGAGAGAGGGAGGGTGACAGAGAGAGGGAGACAGAGAGAGAGGGAGACAGAAAGAGTGAGTGAGACAGAGGGAGACAGAGAGAGAAAGAGAGGGAGAGAGAGGGAGGGAGAGAAGAGAGAGAGAGAGAGAGAGAGAGAGAGAGAGAGAGAGAGAGAGAGAGAGAGAGAGAGAGAGAGAGAGAGAGAGAGAGAGAGAGAGGGAGGGAGGGAGGGAGGGAGGGAGCCAGAGAGGGAGGGAGAGAGGGAGGGAGACAGAGACAGAGACAGACAGAGACAGACAGAGAAAGATAGAGACAGTGACAGGGGCAGACAGAGGCAGAGACAGAAATGCGGAGAGGGAGACAGAGGGAGAAAGACAGGGACAGACAGAGACAGGGACAGACAGATAGAGGCAGAGGCTGAGATAGACAGAGAGGCAGAGAGACAGAGCAGCAGAGAGAGGGAGATGGAGGGAGACAGAGGGAGAGAGAGAGGGAGGGAGAGGGAGGGAGACAGAGGGTGACAGCGGGAGGGAGGCAGGGAGAGAGGGAGACAGAGGGTGACAGAGGGAGGGAGGCAGAGGGAGACAGACAGAAGGAGGCAGACAGAGGGAGGGAGACAGAGAGAGAGGGAGACAGAGGGAGGGAGACAGAGGGCGACAGACAGAGGAAGGGAGACAGATAGAGTGAGACAGAGGGAGGGAGACAGACAGAGGGAGACAGACAAAGGGAGGGAGAGGGAGACATACAGAGAGGGAATCAGAGGGAGACAGAGAGAGGGAGTCAGAGAGAGAGGGACACAGAGAGAGGGTGATAGAGAGAGAGGGATATAGAGGGAGGGAGACAGAGGGAGGCATAGGGAGGCAGAGGGAGACAGAGGGAGGGAGTCCGGGGGAGACAGTGGTAGGGAGAGGGAGGCAGAGAGATGGAGACAGAGAGAGAGGGAGACAGAGGGAGACAGAGAGAGAGAGGGAGACAGAGGGAGGAGGACAGAAGGAAGGAGACAAAGGGACGGAGACAGAGAGAGGGAGACAGAGGGTGACAGACAGAGGGTGACAGACGGAGGGAGACAGACAGAGGAAGGCAGACAGAGGAAGGAGGGTGACAGAGGAGGAGACAGATAGAGGGAGACAGAGGGATGGAGGGAGACAGAGGGAGACAGATGTAGACAGACAGAGGGAGGGAGACAGAGGAGAGAGGGAGAGGGAGAGAGAGGGAGGGAGAAGAGAGAGGGAGGCAGAGAGAGAGGGAGACAGACAGAGTGAGTGAGACAGAGGGAGACAGAGAGAGAAACAGAGGGAGAGAGAGGGAGGGAGAAAGAGAGAGAGAGAGAGATAGAGAGAGGGAGGGAGGGAGGGAGCCAAAGAGGGAGGGAGAGAGGGAGGGAGACAGAGACAGACAGGGATAGAGACAGAGACAGACAGAGACGGACAGAGACAGATAGAGACAGTGACAGGGGCAGACAGAGGCAGAGACAGAAATACGGAGAGGGAGACAGAGGGAGAAAGACAGGGACAGACAGAGACAGGGACAGACAGACAAATAAAGGCAGAGACAGACAGATAGAGGCAGAGACTGAGATAGACAGAGAGGCAGAGAGACAGAGCAGCAGAGAGACAGAGAGGGAGATGGAGGGAGACAGAGGGAGAGAGAGAGGGAGGAAGAGGGAGGGAGACAGAGGGTGACAGAGGGAGGGAGGCAGGGAGAGAGGGAGACAGAGGGTGACAGAGGGAGGGAGGCAGAGGGAGGGAGAGGGGGACAGACAGAAGGAGGCAGACAGAGGGAGAGAGACAGAGAGAGGGAAGGAAGGAGGGAGACAGAGACCGATGGAGACAGACAGTGGGAGGGAGAGGGAGGGAGACAGAGGGTGATAGAGGGAGGGAGACAGAGAGAGAGGGAGACAGAGGGAGGCAGAGGGAGACAGACAGAGGGAGGCAGACAGAGGGAGGGAGACAGAGAGAGAGGGAAACAGAGAGAGAGAGAAGGAGGGAGGGAGACAGAGGGAGACAGACAGAGGGAAGCAGCCAGAGGGAGACAAAAAGAGAGGGAGGAGGGAGACAGAGGAAGCGAGACAGATAGAGAGAGACAGAGGGAGGTATACAGACAGAGGGAGACAGGCGGAGACAGACAGAGAGAGACAGAGGGAGGGAGATCAAGGGAGAGAGAGGGAGGGAGACGGAGGGAGAGAGAGGGAGGGAGACAGAGAAAGAGAGCGAAAGAGAGACAAACAGACAGAGTGAGTGAGACGAAGGGAGACAGAGGGAGAGAGGGAGGGAGGGAGAGAGGGAGAGAGAGAGAGGGAGGGAGAGAGAGAGAGAGGCGGGAGACAGAGAGGAAGACAGAGAGGGAGGGAGAGCTAGAGAGAGGGAGGGAGAGCTAGAGAGAAGGAGGGAGACAGAGAGAGAGAGACATAGAGAGAGAGCGAGAGAGAGGGAGAGAGAGAGCAAGAGAAAGCGAGAGAGAGAGAGAAAGATGTATGTATGCTGGGTCTGGTGGCTCAGTGGACGAAGGCGTCTGCTGCAGGGGCCTGTGTTCAACCTCATGGTCACAGTTTTTTGCTCTAGCCCCGCGCCCCTCCCCCACTGACCCCGCCCCAACCGGTGCAGTACTTGGCCACCAACCACACTGTAAATTTGGCCCCAGGGAGAAAGTTTGTGAGTACCCATGCTCTAGGTTCATGATTTCAAGGGTGCAGAGGGTACAGTGATACTAGGGCCCAAAGTTCTGGGAACCCCTCTAAACACCAAATATTGCACAATTTTACTACTAAACAGGCAGTCAAAAGTGCTGTTACCTTACAGGCAATAGGGTCATGATTTGAATGGTGCAGCAGGTGCAGTGGCACTAGGGCCAAAAGTTGTAAGAACTCCTCTAAACACAAAATATTGCTATCTTGTAATACTTAACAGGCAGTCACAAATGCAGTTATCTTGCAGTCACTAGGGGCATGATTTGAATGGTGCAGTAGGTGCAGTGGGACTAGTCCCAAAAGTTGTTAGAACTCTTCTGAACACATAATATTGCTATAACATCAATTAATTCTATTATTTCCCTCTTTCATTTAATTTTTCAAACTTTTGTTATTACTTACCCCCACTATATCACTAGTAACAGCACAATATAGTGCCTGTTTGTACATAAACAAGTCATAACACTCTAACAGACTTTCTGTAACTTGCATTGTACAGCTGCTCAGCAAGCTACAATTACAACAAAACCAGATTATTTACAATAGAATAGGTGAAACCTAATGCATTTACCAATGCTTGTTTGCTTTTATTGTTTTCCAGTCTGACTAGGTCCTTGCTTCATTTGTCATGCCCCACCCAGTTATGTTCTGTCAATCTCGCCAGTACAGTTGGTCTCTTCTTCATAGGCAATTCATTAGGTCTTGAAGCAGATTTGGTTTTGAGCGGCAGCCTCTGTAGGTCGTTAATGGTACGGTACATATTCATATTCTTTAGTCATTTGTTAAAACAGTCAGGGACATTGGTGTAGTCAAAATTACCTTGGAATTGTCCAGTGATAAGGGAAAGCCTCCACCAATGATAGAGGAATCGCGAAGTATTGGATTGGATTGACTACTTTATAAACTCACAACTCAATTTTATTTTAGTGAATTTGTTCACTTGAAGTCAAACAAAATTAATTTGATTTCTAAACATTTTATCACGATTTTAAAACACATTTTATTTTATGTCTTATGTTTGTTTATATTGTGCTTTTGTTGCCTAATGGCCACCTCAGTGTGATTTACGAGGTTAGGTAACAATGAGTGGCTACTGATGGAAAGGTTTATCGGATGTAAGGAGTATTCTGTGGCAACTGGCCACACATTAAAGAGGCATTTTTCTGGATTTTCATCGATGTGTCTTTGAGAACAGGTGGCTAGAAGGATGTCCAACCATGCAGAGCTTTGTAATTTAGACAGATAATTTTTAAATCTAGGCGAGTGCGGAATTTGGGTGATTTTTTGTGAAATCCTATGTATTCTGTGTGAAATACATTTTGCCAACATTTTGAGCAACTTTAGTAAGCAAGGGTGCACCTCACACAAAATGTCATGTAAGATAATGTCACGAGACAGGATTGAGGTGAAAATATCTCACACTCAAAACAATCCCCCAAAAGCAAAAAACAAGCAACATTTGCATTATACAAAGTGGTAAATATTTCACATATTTAGGGCCTTATTCACAAAGGTAAACTTACACTTTTGTGTAAGTTTATATTTGTTTTGAAAGTCACAAACTCTGATTTAATAGTGAGTTTATGACTGCAGGGCGGAGAACTCAACACACTTCTGAACAAACGTGCAAATGTTTTGTTGCATCTGCATACAATTTCATAATTCTGAAATTCCAAGTTACACTAAGGGCCTTATTCACAAAGGTAAGTTTACACTTTTATGTAAGTTTATGTTTGTTTTGAAATTCACAAACTCATATTTAATAGTAAGGGGCCGATTCCGATTCGGTAAAATCCCTTACAAATAGCCGTAAGGAGCATATTTCCCGTACGAATCGTACCCTTAAACGTCCCCGTACGTACGATGAAGTACCATTCGAATCCAAAGCAGATCTCCGTACAAATCGTGCGAAAGACCATACGACTTAAAAATCCGTACGAATCACATTCGGAACACGTAGTATGCGACGTCCGTACGGATTGAAGCAGCATTTTCCGACCCAGCAAGTACGATGCGTCTCGTCAACACTCCGTACGACTCTTTTTCTAAGGGAGCTCAAAACGTCCGGAAAAACAGATTTCAACTCGAACCGCGTATGAAATGGACGCCCCCGGGTACGGTGCGTACACCCCATGATTGCAGGGATACGGTGCATAGGGGTACAGTGCGTACACCCCATGATTGCAGGGGTACGGTGCATACCCCTTATGATTGCAGGGGCACGGTACATAGGGGTATGGTGCATACACCCCATGATTGCAGGGGTACGGTGTGTACACCCCAAGATTGCAGGGAAACGGTGCGTAGGGGTACGGTGCGTAGACCCCATGATTGCAGGGGTACGGTGCGTAGGGGTAGGGTGTGTACGCGATTCGGACAGAATTGTACGAGTCGTACGGACAGGGCTACGGATTCACTTTGATCGTAGGATTGGTTACCGAATCGGAATCGGCCCCTAAGTTTACGACTGCAGAGGTTCTGCAGTCGGGGCGGAGAACTCTGCACTTAAAATATAGGCATTAGGGTTTCACTGAAAGATATTAAAGAATTTGATATACAAATTGTATTATTGATCTTATTGTCTTTTCCGTATTGATTTTTTTAACATAATATTTTTTGGTTATTGTTTGTAATGTTCTTATGTTTGATTATTTATTTATACAGCCCGGAAGGTGAGAGTGTTACACCTTGGAACACATGTTTGCCAGCTGTGCATTTATTTCAGATAAAGAGGGATTTTTATAAAATTACGCAGAAGTGGTAATGAGGATTAATTTGAAAAATAAAGAATGCTGAATGGAAGGTAATATGCAAAAATCAAGTATTATTGCATGCCTCCTTAGGTTGGACTTTAACTTAGAATTGAAGACGACCTGCTGTAGTCATTAAGCAGACCCTTTGTATCCATTCATCCCAAGTTAAACGAGCTTTAGTACTGTAGTACTGAGTCCCTTGAAGGCATTTCTGAGTCTCTTCTGTTAGTGCAAGATTAGACTTTTCAAACAGTTTTAGTTCAAAGAAGTGAGACTCCTCAACTTCACAGACTCAGAAAAAAAGGGACAAACATGACATTGTGTGTCAGAAGCCGAGATCGTTTCTAAACTGATTCCATGTGAATGAAATCAGCAAGCTTTTTTGCCTCTGTAGTCAAAGAAAGAAAGTTGGGTGGATCTAACAAGCAGACCCACTTTAATGTACACCAACATCTGACCTGCTCTATTGTCATAGTCGTTGTTTTTTTATTATATAGCCTACCCACATCGGGTCTCCGATATAACTCCCTAGCATTGAAAGTGAATTAAATGTGATAGACACAAATCAGTCACAAAAGAAGATGGCTTGACTCTAAACCTCAGTCCCACCTGTCATCTTAAGAACAATTAAAAGATTCATAATCTGCTGTTGAATCAAACTTCACAGGCAGAACCTTCTCGATCATAGGTCTGAAGTGTCAGTTGTTCAATATGTAATTTCTGAAAAGACTTCTGAACAACAGAATTTCAGGCCATGGAAACTGGGATAGTTGGTTCATTTTAAAGACTATGGGCCTCATTTAAAAAAAAATGATGGGGCATCGTAAGTCATTCTGCAGATACTAAAGCAACTTATATTGACCTCAGAAGTATGAAAGGGTGTTTGTGATTCTCATGTGGGGCCAACAGATTGCTTACAGATCCCAGCATCAGGCACATGAACCCGCCGAGCTATCATGTCAAGAGCGAAGGGCAAGGTCGGTTCACTCTCCAGGGCAGTATGGAGCTCATGGCACAGCACTAGGAAGAGCAGCGCACACAGCAGCAGGACCTTCATAGCACTTTTGTGTCTGGTCAGGGCCTCTGTGGGTCTGGTGTCTGTGAGAGAGTGAGCCCGACGCCCGCGCGACCTCCATTTATCCAGCAGGGAATGGAAAAACCCCGCAAACTTCCCAGAGCGGATGAAACTGAGGTTACAGGACTAACAGAGGGGGCGGGGAACAAGTGGCTGGAATCTCCCGGGCACGGGAGTGCTGTTACTGCTGAACACGCCATGGCCCATGTTTACAACCAGCGTTATAAAAAACGAGATATAACTACCCTCTCAGTGTCATCAGCCCTGTGCTGCCGCGGTCCAAGGACCCGCCACCGAAAGCAAGGTTTGTATTTAGTGCGATTCATTCATCATACACTACATGGATTGGGCTGTATCGGATGTTTTGCACGCAGAAAACCGGAAGCACAGTATTTGTTCTAGGTTTATATACAAACACAACGTGAGCTGACAATAGTGTACAAATAGATACTGTTGTGTAGCTGATGTGGACACTGCTATAGACTGCACTGATCGGGTTTGGAGACTGACCTTACTAGACTGTTGTCATCCTAAAACCAGCACAAGAGCGCACATCGCGGGCCGGCAGAGGGGGCGGGGCCTGCGCAATTCCTTTGTGGGAGCGTGCGACCATATGGCATCACCATATGGCAGCTCGCTCTCCCGCAAGGAAATCGCCAGACGTGCACGCGTTGCCATTGCAAGCAATGAACGTGTGCACTTTTTTGCCCCCAAAGCTGTGCCGATGGCATTAGGTCTCTCTCCTAAGCAGGGCATTTGCGCTGCGTAGGCAAGACCTAAAAAGTGACGCACCGATGGCACAATGGCCTTTTAAATGAGGCCATAATACCTTATGGAGCTTGGCTCTATAAGGTATTATGTTTACACTGCTTTCTGGTATTGTGAACAGCTGTGGTTCACTGCATCATGTTACACCTCCCGGCACCATCCAATTTTTATTTTCAAGTTAAATGCACTCTTCCCATTATCAGCAGATGATATTAAAGAGTGCGTTACATTTATGCCACTTTTTAATCGTCAATCCGGACAGTGGAAAATGGCAGGAATTTAATTTTGAGCGGATGTCAGTTTGAACACAGCATACATTTTTCCTCTTTCGCTTTCGAGTTCAAAACCAGAATACTTCTCTCCCTTCTTTTCTTCTTTTTCTTCTTCTCTTCTCTCTTCCCTTGAGCTAGAAAGACGGGCGGAATTCCAAATAGAGTTACTGTTCTATGTACGTTGACAATATGTATTTAACTCCACAATATGGTTTCAGTCCTTATTCTGGAGTCTCTGTTTTGCAAGTTGATATTTTCACATAAATCTCTGCTGAATGAATAAGCAGTGAAATGGAAGGACTGCATGAACATCTCCTGACCTTGCTATCCTCTTCGTCCAACACCTCCCTCCTTCCTTCTATGAGCATCTTTCTTTCTACTCTCCCTCCTCTCCCCATGAGATTCTACTCAAACCAATTTAATTTCTATCTCAAAAGAAGTGTTATGGAGAAAGGCGAGCAAAAAAGCTACATGTTTTGCTTATGTGTCATGCTCTTCTGTGTTTTAAAGCATGAGGGTGTGTGTAAGCACCGAGCATAATGGTGAGTTTGAGTGTAGGAGTAATGCCTTCAAGCCTGACCAGATGACACCTGTAATTATTTGGAATGAAAATATGATTTAATCCCACCGTCAGTGGCAAAGAAAGCAACATCCACAGGATATGTACTTACCAAAAGCACACTCCTATAGTTGGACCTTTCAACGGTTTTTCACATTGTCTGCAACAAAGTTCCTGTATTGTTGATTAGTATTTCTTCAATTTCTATTATTCATGCGCATGTGCATGCTAGCTGTTACCTAGCATGCCCGATGTGATTGTATTTGAACCACGGTCCATGCTCTGTGTTCCTTCACCATGGTTATAATTCAAGAAAGAGAGAGAAAGGGTATACTGCAAAATACTCCTGGTGCCCTGGGGATAAGTAAACAACAACAAAAAAGGAGTAATCCCTGAGAAAGATTACTAGAAACTGTGGACAAAATAAGGAAAACTATTCTTTTTTTTAAGAAGAACCCTCACCCACCAACCTAGTGTGTGGCATGCTTCATCATAGGGTCCCCACCCGAGGGGCCAAGTGCCTCTCAGGTGTGCTGCGATGCCTAAATTACAGCGGAGCAGGTTTTTTTTCTTTTGAAGTAAGTGAAAAGTGCAAGTGATTTTAAAATTGCCTCTATAACTCCTCAAAAGAGTTTTAATGGTGGGGAAATAGCACATGTTTAAAAGTAGAAATAGTGGATGTCTCCTGTGACTTTCTTGGTCACAGACATCAGTTACAAAAATGGTGATGGAGATCTGGGCCTAAATCCATCGTTTTTCTGCACTCCACACCACCCCAGTTCAGACATGGCCAAATGCAAATCAGCCTTGACCCTGTGCCTCATGGGAACAGTCGAGCCCGAACTGCCAAGCCATGTCTTTCCTGGACCGGAATCAAGCATCCTAGGACCAGGTTCTGGCTATCAGCCGTCTTCTGCCAAGATAGCTTGACTCCAGTGGTGTGGAGAGCATGGGACTCACGTCTGAGCATACCCATCCCACTCAGGGTGACAAATGCAAAAAAAACAATTGATAGACAGAATGCAGAACAATGTCATACATTCACCCAGGTACATAGATCTGGGCCTAAATCCATCATTTTTTTGCACTTCACACCACCCCAGTTCAGACATGGCCATATGCAAATCAGCCTTGACCCTGTGCCTCATGCTTCGATTCAAGCAAGCCGGGCTGAAGACGGCTGAAATGCCAGAAACCGGTCCTCGGAAGCTTGTTTCGGGTCCAGGGAAGGCATGGCTTGGCAGTTCGGGCTGGACTGTTCCCATGAGGCACAGGGTCGGACTGATTTGCATATGGCCATGTCTAAATTGGGGTGGCAGAGTGGGCTAAAGAACGGTGATGGATTAAACCCACATCTGTTGACTGGGTGTGAGTGTTTGATTGGTTCAGATGCTCTGTCCATCACCACCCCCTTTTGTAAAGCTTTGTTCACCATAAGTTGGCAGGGTATGCTCAGACGTGAGTCCCTTGCTCACTTTGCCACTGGATTCAAGCAAGCCGGGCTGAAGACGGCTGAAATGCCAGAAACCAGTTCTCGGAAGCTTGTTTCCGGTCCAGGGAAGGCATGGCTTGGCAGTTCGGGCTGGACTGTTCCCATGAGGCACAGGGTCAGACTAATTTGCATATGGCCATGTCTGAACTGGGGTGGCAGAGTGGGCTAAAGAACAGTGATGGATTAAACCCAGATCTGTTGACTGGGTGTGAATGTTTGATTGGTTCAGATGCTCCGTCCATCACCACCCCCTTTTTTACCGCTTTGTTCGCCATAAGTTGGCAGGGTATGCTCAGAAGTGAGTCCCTTACTCACTTTGCCACTGGATTCAAGCATGCCGGGCTGAAGACGGCTGAAATGCTAGAAAACGGTCCTCGGAAGCTTGTTTCCGGTCCAGGGAAGGCATGGCTTGGCAGTTCGGGCTGGACTGTTCCCATGAGGCACAGGGTCAGACTGATTTGCATATGGCCATGTCTGAACTGGGGTGGCAGAGTGGGCTAAAGAACGGTGATGGATTAAACAAAGATCTGTTGACTGGGTGTGAGTGTGTGATTGGTTCAGATGCTCTGTCCATCATCACCCCCTTTTGTACCGCTTTGTTTGCCATAAGTTGGCAGGGTATTCTCAGACGTGAGTCCCTTGCTCACTTTGCCACTGGATTCAAGCCAGCCGGGCTGAAGACGGCTGAAATGCCAGAAACCAGTCCTCGGAAGCTTGTTTCTGGTCCAGGGAAGGCATGGCTTGGCAGTTCGGGCTGGACTGTTTCCATTGGGCACAGGGTCAGACTGATTTGCATATGGCCATGTCTGAACTGGGGTGGCAGAGTGGGCTAAAGAACGGTGATGGATTAAACCCAGATCTGTTGACTGGGTGTGAGTGTTTGATTGGTTCAGATGCTCCGTCCATCACCACCCCCTTTTTTACCGCTTTGTTCGCCATAAGTTGGCAGGGTATGCTCAGACGTGTGTCCCTTACTCACTTTGCCACTGGATTCAAGCAAGCCGGGCTGAAGACGGCTGAAATGCCAGAAACCGGTCCTCGGAAGCTTCTTTCCGGTCCAGGGAAGGCATGGCTTGGCAGTTCGGGCTGGACTGTTCCAATGAGGCACAGGGTCAGACTGATTTGCATATGGCCATGTCTGAACTGGGGTGGCAGAGTGGGCTAAAGAACGGTGATGGATTAAACCCAGATCTGTTGACTGGGTGTGAGTGTTTGATTGGTTCAGATGCTCCGTCCATCACCACCCCCTTTTTTACCGCTTTGTTCGCCATAAGTTAGCAGGGTATGCTCCGACGTGAGCCCCTTACTCACTTTGCCACTGGATTCAAGCAAGCCAGGCTGAAGACGGCTGAAATGCCAGAAACCGGTCCTCGAAAGCTTGTTTCCGGTCCAGGGAAGGCATGGCTTGGCAGTTCGGGCTGGACTGTTCACATGAGGCACAGGGTCAGACTGATTTGCATATGGCCATGTCTGAACTGGGGTGGCAGAGTGGGCTAAAGAACGGTGATGGATTAAACCCAGATCTGTTGACTGGGTGTGAGTGTTTGATTGGTTCAGATGCTCCGTCCTTCACCACCCCCTTTTTTACCGCTTTGTTCACCATAAGTTGGCAGGTTATGCTCAGACGTGTGTCCCTTACTCACTTTGCCACTGGATTCAAGCAAGCCGGGCTGAAGACGGCTGAAATGCCAGAAACCGGTCCTCGGAAGCTTCTTTCCGGTCCAGGGAAGGCATGGCTTGGCAGTTCGGGCTGGACTGTTCCAATGAGGCACAGGGTCAGACTGATTTGCATATGGCCATGTCTGAACTGGGGTGGCAGAGTGGGCTAAAGAACGGTGATGGATTAAAAAAAGATCTGTTGACTGGGTGTGAGTGTGTGATTGGTTCAGATGCTCTGTCCATCATCACCCCCTTTTGTACCGCTTTGTTCGCCATAAGTTGGCAGGGTATTCTGAGACGTGAGTCCCTTGCTCACTTTGCCACTGGATTCAAGCCAGCCGGGCTGAAGACGGCTGAAATGCCAGAAACCGGTCCTCGAAAGCTTGTTTCCGGTCCAGGGAAGGCATGGCTTGGCAGTTCGGGCTGGACTGTTCACATGAGGAACAGGGTCAGACTGATTTGCATATGGCCATGTCTGAACTGGGGTGGCAGAGTGGGCTAAAGAACAGTGATGGATTAAACCCAGATCTGTTGACTGGGTGTGAGTGTTTGATTGGTTCAGATGCTCCGTCCATCACCACCCCCTTTTTTACCGCTTTGTTCGCCATAAGTTGGCAGGGTATGCTCAGACGTGTGTCCCTTACTCACTTTGCCACTGGATTCAAGCAAGCCGGGCTGAAGACGGCTGAAATGCCAGAAACCGGTCCTCGGAAGCTTCTTTCCGGTCCAGGGAAGGCATGGCTTGGCAGTTCGGGCTGGACTGTTCCAATGAGGCACAGGGTCAGACTGATTTGCATATGGCCATGTCTGAACTGGGTGGCAGAGTGGGCTAAAGAACGGTGATGGATTAAACACAGATCTGTTGACTGGGTGTGAGTGTTTGATTGGTTCAGATGCTCCGTCCATCACCACCCCCTTTTTTACCGCTTTGTTCGCCATAAGTTGGCAGGGTATGCTCAGACGTGTGTTCCTTACTCACTTTGCCACTGGATTCAAGCAAGCCGGGCTGAAGACGGCTGAAATGCCAGAAACCGGTCCTCGGAAGCTTCTTTCCGGTCCAGGGAAGGCATGGCTTGGCAGTTCGGGCTGGACTGTTCACATGAGGCACAGGGTCAGACTGATTTGCATATGGCCATGTCTGAACTGGGGTGGCAGAGTGGGCTAAAGAACGGTGATGGATTAAACCCAGATCTGTTGACTGGGTGTGAGTGTTTGATTGGTTCAGATGCTCCGTCCATCACCACCCCCTTTTTTACCGCTTTGTTCGCCATAAGTTGGCAGGGTATGCTCAGATGTGTGTCCCTTACTCACTTTGCCACTGGATTCAAGCAAGCCGGCTGAAGACGGCTGAAGTGCCAGAAACCGGTCCTCGGAAGCTTCTTTCCGGTCCAGGGAAGGCATGGCTTGGCAGTTCGGGCTGGACTGTTCCAATGAGGCACAGGGTCAGACTGATTTGCATATGGCCATGTCTGAACTGGGGTGGCAGAGTGGGCTAAAGAACGGTGATGGATTAAACAAAGATCTGTTGACTGGGTGTGAGTGTGTGATTGGTTCAGATGCTCTGTCCATCATCACCCCCTTTTGTACCGCTTTGTTCGCCATAAGTTGGCAGGGTATTCTCAGACGTGAGTCCCTTGCTCACTTTGCCACTGGATTCAAGCCAGCCGGGCTGAAGACGGCTGAAATGCCAGAAACCAGTCCTCGGAAAATTGTTTCTGGTCCAGGGAAGGCATGGCTTGGCAGTTCGGGCTGGACTGTTTCCATTGGGCACAGGGTCAGACTGATTTGCATATGGCCATGTCTGAACTGGGGTGGCAGAGTGGGCTAAAGAACGGTGATGGATTAAACCCACATCTGTTGACTGGATGTGAGTGTTTTATTGGTTCAGATGCTCTGTCTATCACCACCCCCTTTTGTAAAGCTTTTTCACCATAAGTTGGCAGGGTATGCTCAGACGTGAGTCCCTTGCTCACTTTGCCACTGGATTCAAGCAAGCCAGGCTGAAGACGGCTGAAATGCCAGAAACCAGTTCTCGGAAGCTTGTTTCCGGTCTAGGGAAGGCATGGCTTGGCAGTTCGGGCTGGACTGTTCCCATGAGGCACAGGGTCAGACTAATTTGCATATGGCCATGTCTGAACTGGGGTGGCAGAGTGGGCTAAAGAACGGTGATGGATTAAACCCAGATCTGTTGACTGGGTGTGAGTGTTTGATTGGTTCAGATGCTCCGTCCATCACCACCACTTTTTTACCGCTTTGTTCGCCATAAGTTGGCAGGGTATGCTCAGACGTGAGTCCCTTACTCACTTTGCCACTGGATTCAAGCAAGCCGGGCTGAAGACGGCTGAAATGCCAGAAACCGGTCCTCGAAAGCTTGTTTCCGGTCCAGGGAAGGCATGGCTTGGCAGTTCGGGCTGGACTGTTCACATGAGGCACAGGGTCAGACTGATTTGCATATGGCCATGTCTGAACTGGGGTGGCAGAGTGGGCTAAAGAACGGTGATGGATAAAACAAAGATCTCTTGACTGGGTGTGAGTGTTTGATTGGTTCAGATACTCCGTCCATCATCACCCCCTTTTGTACCGCTTTGTTCGCCATAAGTTGGCAGGGTATTCTCAGACGTGAGTGCCTTGCTCACTTTGCCACTGGATTCAAGCAAGCCGGGCTGAAGACGGCTGAAATGCCAGAAACCAGTTCTCGGAAGCTTGTTTCCGGTCCAGGGAAGGCATGGCTTGGCAGTTCGGGCTGGACTGTTCCCATGAGGCACAGGGTCAGACTAATTTGCATATGGCCATGTCTGAACTGGGGTGGCAGAGTGGGCTAAAGAACGGTGATGGATTAAACCCAGATCTGTTGACTGGGTGTGAGTGTTTGATTGGTTCAGATGCTCTGTCCATCACCACCACTTTTTTACCGCTTTGTTCGCCATAAGTTGGCAGGGTATGCTCAGACGTGAGTCCCTTACTCACTTTGCCACTGGATTCAAGCAAGCCGGGCTGAAGACGGCTGAAATGCCAGAAACCGGTCCTCGAAAGCTTGTTTCCGGTCCAGGGAAGGCATGGCTTGGCAGTTCGGGCTGGACTGTTCACATGAGGCACAGGGTCAGACTGATTTGCATAAGGCCATGTCTGAACTGGGGTGGCAGAGTGGGCTAAAGAACGGTGATGGATAAAACAAAGATCTCTTGACTGGGTGTGAGTGTTTGATTGGTTCAGATGCTCCGTCCATCATCACCCCCTTTTGTACCGCTTTGTTCGCCATAAGTTGGCAGGGTATTCTCAGATGTGAGTGCCTTGCTCACTTTGCCACTGGATTCAAGCCAGCCGGGCTGAAGACGGCTGAAATGCCAGAAACCAGTCCTCGGAAGCTTGTTTCTGGTCCAGGGAAGGCATGGCTTGGCAGTTCGGGCTGGACTGTTCCCATGAGGCACAGGGTCAGACTGATTTGCATATGCCCATGTCTGAACTGGGGTGGCAGAGTGGGCTAAAGAACGGTGATGGATTAAACCCAAATCTGTTGACTGGGTGTGAGTGTTTGATTGGTTCAGATGCTCCGTCCATCACCACCCCCTTTTGTACTGCCATGTAGTGCATGGCAGTGCAGTGCACAGTCCTTTTCCATTGCGGGCCGGTCTGCTGCCAGCAGATCCACCCACAATGGAAAAGGCACAGGATGCGCCTGCCAGTGTGGCGGGCGCATCCTAATGTGCATTGTAGGACCGCCGCAGCATTGGCGGGTGGTCCCACACTACATTACGGTGGCGGGCGGACTAGGTCGGCCCGCCATCGTAATAGGCCCCAAAGTTAGGCATTGGACACAGGTACACACAAATATCCTTTGTTTCCTACAAGCTGCTATGATAGCTTCAAAACACTTGCAGATGTGCGTAAATGTATGCAATCTAGTGATCTGCGTTGTAGCAGGTCAATCTGGGTACACTTACCTAACCTTCAATGAAGGTGAAACAGTACCCATAGCATACAAATCACATTTGTACACAAACGCTGAAATGCGCTTTGCCTCTACAGAAAAAATACTGACAGCCGTTCAGACCGCTGTAGTAAGAGAAAGAGCATTCGCTCAGGGGAAACGGATAATTCTAGTTACTCCGGTACCAGCCGTAAAGGCTGCTATAAAGGCAAGCGTTCCTAATGCTAAAGCCTTACATCCAAGATGGATACAATGGGCTAATTCTCTCACTGCAACGGATATAGAATACAAATATAATCCTAGTCTAAACACAGAAGCATTTCTGCAATATGAACAAGAATAGCCTCTACCAAATGAAATAATGCCTCTAGATCAGTATGAATACATTATATACACTGACGGATCTGCTCAGCTGGCCATAGGAAGCAAACAGCAATACAGCGCTGCTTGTACAATTGTAAAAGGTTGTATGAGGGATGGCAAGTTCCATCCCAGCTGTACGAAGACTCAGTCTCTAGGAGACTGCACTGCTCAGCTGGCAGAACTAAAAGCCCTAATAATGCCACTAATAAATATGGATTGGGAATTCCCCACACTGATTGTGTGCGATTCTTTTTATTGTGTTCAGTCATACAACAAATATTTTCACTACTGGGGACAGAATGGGTTTAAGAACTTAAAAGGTGGCACAATTAAGCACAAAATGCTTTGGGAAAGGTAGATGAGTTGAAAAACAAACTACAGAGAGCTCATGTGATATGCACGCTGAGTCATCTACATAATAGCGTTCATGTTGAAGGGAATTCATTGGTTGATGAAACTGCAAAGGGAACAGTACGAACTGCTGCTGTAGCTGCAATCACTCGTTCAAAAACGAGAATAAATGGACAGATAATGTTAGCTGTCATTGCTTCACGCAAAAACAGCCCAGCCTTACCTAAAGGTTTCCACTCAAATACTCCTACAAATTAGATGCAAACAACATTCAGTATGCTCAGATTCCAGGAGTGGGGGATAGATTAATACCAAATATGGATTGCAGATTGGGTTTAATACTAACTGCACACGAGGGTCTAGGTTCTGCACACGCAGGGATTACCACGACAGTTTCATTATTGAAACATCGTTATTGGTGGTAGGGGCTAACTAAACAGATGAAGAATTTTGTCTTAAAATGCGACAACTGTCAGCAGATAAAGGGTTCCACTGTGGCGCGTCCAGCGCAGACACCTTTACTAATATCAGTTAGACCACTCATGTGTGTCTATTTGGATCCCTGCTGCCCCTTACAATCAGATGGGGCTTACAAATGTATTATGGTAGCAGTGGATTCATGCTCCAGATTCCTATGGGTATGGCCTCAGCACTTGGATGATGCTCAACCTGTTATAAAAGATTTGCGAGTCTTTATAGGGACATACACATTTGGCACATTAAATTCTGACCCTGGCCCCCGTTTATCTCTAGGGTTTAAAAGGAAGCCATGGAAGGTTTAAGGTGTAGCATTGCGGTACTCCTCTCTGTACCATCCTGTGGGAAATTTAGTCATGGAGAGGAAAAAACAAGGCTAAAAGCAATATTTAACAGCAAGGGTATTAGGTTTGGGTGTTAGTTGGGCCAATCATTTATATGGAGTAAAGCAGGCCCTCAACAATATGCCAAGAAGTCCTCTAGGGGATGTCACTCCTTATGAAGTCTTTTTTAGGATGAGAATGTGGGTACCTGATCTTGATTTTGAAGGCACAGTGGCAGATGAAAAACCATTTGACATCAATAAACATTTGGCTGTTTTACAGGATCTGAACAAATCCAGAGCACTACTAAGCAATATGCAAATAAAATAGACTTCTACTGTGGAAGTCAAATCAGTCACCGCAAGACCTGCCTGGATCCCAAAAGTCGGGGATCTGGTTAGAGAAAAGATCAAGGACAGAAAAGAATTTGGGCCATCCTACAGAAAGCCTGCATCTGTCCTGGCTGTCGAAGGAACAAGAACAGTACTTCTTCTGCCTCTTATCGGCAAAAAAGAAATGATATTTGTCTCCATTGATCTGATCAAACCACACTATGTGTCCGATACTGTATAGCAGGCCTCGTGGGCTCCTGGGTAGCCGCCGCTATCCTCTCGCTACCAAACAGAAAGTTCAGACAGAAAAACTCATAACATTCGAAGAGTCACTAATTCAAAGTGATTGAATCTACAACAATGAAATGGAACTCGTTCCTCTGGAAACAGAACTTCAAACTACAAATGAAAGACAAATATCAATTCGGCCTACCACCGATTTCTACATCAATATACTGCAACAAGAGACACCTACCAGTTCAACACAACATTATGAGCTACCAAAGATAGATCGAACTGCATCTGGCTACTTCATCGATTTTGTTACCTTCTCTCTTGATCCCAGTGAACCTGAGACACCGCCAGATCCTGTTTCCCATAAGCAACAATTTTCTGAATTCTACACTTTTCTGAAAAAGACTTACTTAGTGTCACCTTGGCTCCAGCTCTGGATCATAACTGGAATATTGTTTTTTCTGTTCTGTATTGGCCTAGTGACTGTTTTCAGCTTACTCGTGAATGAAAATTATCTCCCAGAACGGTCTTCAGTATCCAATGTGAACTTTTTTCTGAAACCTCATCTCATTGTGAACAAAGAGACTTGTTTTCTGTGAACATTACAGCTGTTCAAATTCCTCATGGTATAGTTTGGTACAAGGTTGATTATGATGTATTTGGCCCTACTGAACTTTTGAAAATACCACATTTATTTAAAATTTCTATAAATTATATCATTACATTCTCTGATGATTGGGACTTTGAAACTGTAAATATTATGTTGTCTGACCTAGAAAAATCTGCTGCATTTTCAAACAATTAAATGTGATAGCATGTACTGTTTCCAACATTATGGTCATCACTTTGTACACAAATCCAGTGTCCCGAGAAATGTTTTCACATATCACATTGCCCAGCACCGCCAAAAGTTAGTTCTAAAAACGTTTGCACAGCAATTTTCATATTTTTCAGGATTTAAAACTTCTGACCTGACCTCATATTACTATAAGGTTGCACCTACACCTGCACAGAAAAATATGCTGACTAACACTAAACAAATGTATTCTGCATCCTTTATTTCCCAACTGTCTGAACAGGGCTTCGACTTATGGAAGGACACAAAAGACACAGTCAGTCTGGACCTCCAAAGAATGCCACCTTCAGGGAACAGAAGAACTATTTAGAGTGTCCCTAATTCTGCAACAAATAATACTTCTGAATGAAACTGTGCAACAGATTTCCTGTCTAGGAGTAGCCAAGAACAAGGATATGAACACACCACGGTTTCCCACACCTTCACACATCAATTTTAAATCACGTAGAGGGGATACAATAGATGACATCATGCAGTATAATACATCAAACCCCAACTGGAAGGGGTGGTTAGGTTGGCCCACAGACACAAACAGATGTCAATCAAGATTCAGGGGTACAACCGAACGGTTTAATATCCATATGCCAGATTCACGATATGTACAACGAGAACATGCGGGGGTAATGACATCCTATAGTGTTGGGAAGTTATGCTTTGATTGGCTAAAAACCTCAACACTCTCTCAGGTAAAACAGCACTTATCCTTACTCTCAGATGAGGTGAAACTCAGGGATTTTTTATTAGGTCCCCGAAAGCCACGTCAGAAACGTTTCTATTACGCTGTCTATAATGAACTCTGGAAAATCTCTCAACAAGAAGCTGTGGAAAGACCACATGAAATAGATAGAATTAACCTAGAAAAGGTGTTAGCTGTAGTTGACAATGGTCTGACTACATTAACATACAGGATTTATTCATTGGGCAACATTATATCTTCTGCTATTTATAAACTAGAACAGGACTTGTCCATACTACAACACGGGCATTCTCAACTATGTCCTATTATGTTATTAAGCTGGAATCTGCATTCATTGTGCTCTTGTTATGTGCCTCTGCGATTTATCAACAGTACGTCCCTATTTTCTGCATACAATCTAACGGAAAAACAGATAACTATGTCACAAAGGGGTGCAAAATATACAATGCTGCGTATTGAAAAACTAGTCAAATTATCTTTTACTATGGCAAAGTCACCATCTACAGAATGGTTATTCACTGGCCACATAACACTACCGGTCACTACTTTCCATTTTCAGTATTGCCTAGAACAACAACAGGCAGGCAGATATGAAGTGACGGATAGGGGATTCAGCAAGGAATCTAGGGAATTGCTGTACAGATTTCGATGTAGGAATGGGGACATGGACGTATTCCTTAGTGGTACCAACTGCGAGAATTCCTTGAGTGGATCGCTCATATGCCAGCATATCATGCTTCACGGGGCCTGTAATGGTTCAGTTGCAAACTTATCCTGCCACTTGAAAGGCTCCCCAGCTGCCGTGATTAATCCGGTGTTCAAGTTGCTTTCTAATGGGATTTACTTGATGCTGAATGATCAAGGTTGTTGTGGGAGGCCCCCGGGCATCGCATATCTTTTCATTGTAAGCTCCAGGTTACTTGCTGTATGCAAGTATTGTTTCCACCATCTCACACTATCAGGGATGCGTCATTTTGGCCTTCATTGAATGTTTCCTTTATACGGTTAGTTACTCTGAGCTGAATGAAAGCCATGCTTCTACAGCAAACCATGCCCATCACCCCCCCCCGAGAAACACATGATCGCTAAGTTGCAAGGTCCTCGGCTGAGATACAGGCATTGCTACAAATGAACTGCCCTTTCCATTTCACAGAAATGGTAAAACGTATCTTTAACATGTCTGATACGTCGGGAATTGTCCATTTATTTAAGACCATAGGCTCTGGACTGTTAAGCACCTTTCAGACAATACTCAGAGTAATTCCCAAATTCATACACTCCGTTTTCGGAAGCATTTTTGGAGGGTTTCCAATGATCCTGTTTCTAATAGCAGGTATCCCGATTGTCCGTTTTCTGCTATGCAATGGACATCCAAGTCACCCAGCAGATGGATAGAACGCTCTTGGAGCGCCAATACCGTGATCCCATGGTAATCCATCTTGGCACACATTGTCTTCGAGAACTGAGTGAGTCATGGTTCTTGTCATTTAGACGAATCTGGATTGACTGTATTCTGTCTGTCCTCCAATGCCTGTTCTGCAGACATGAATGCGTTTTGGATCTCTGTCTAACACTTCCAACAATTGCCCCAATGGACGTTGATGCTGTAATGGACCCGATAACGGCCCATGTTCTTCAGTGTACTCAGCGTATTCCAATATTGATGTCTCCATTTTTAGAGCCACCACAGGATTCTTCAGCTCCTGTCAGAAAGGATACTGGCTCCTCAACAAATACTCAGGCCGTGGATGACACTAGTATCTCCCCAGCAATGGCTGTGGTGAATAAAGAGGAACATCTGTGCTCAATTGATCTGAGCAAGGTGTTGCAGGGACTGTCATCTGCAATTGCAGGAAACAGTGATGTTGCGTCTCCCAGCCAGGACACATAAACATTTGGCTCATCGTGTGCTGGGAAAATACGGAATTTTTCAAAAACAACTACATTTGGAATTTTAAACAAGACACTTTTTCTAAACTGCATGGCTTTCAATCTCTCACTGTTCGGACTATATATGCAAACTGATTTAGTACAGATTTCTATTGCATGCACTATTTTTCCTTTTTAGCAATTTTTAGAAATTTACATTTTAAGTACTATTTTAATGGACTTATTAATAGTTGCAACCCTGGCCGTATGTAGAATTTTTAGTATGTCGTCCAGTCCGATCAGGAGTGGGTGTTATGTTCCATATAGGTACAATAATATAGGCTCAGGTAGTCACCTAACCTTTCACCTACATTCACCGTACCATTACACTACATAACGGTTCTTAGTACTGACCTTTTACCTAGTCACGATAGTGATGCCATGGGGTTTTCTCCGAAAAGCTTAAGCCTCATTCATTATGCATGAGGATTCTTGGAATCACAGCAGAACAGCAAGCCTACGTTCTCCTGCATAATACCTATGTGTAAGGTTCATTCCTTCCATCATCCCAGTCTGACATGACACAGCAAGGTATATCCCCGAAGGGTACCACTTTGGGTATATATACATTATCTCTTGCTCAGACAGTTAGAGGAGAAAAGGACTTCCATGCCGACAGACTGACGCGAGACTCTGAGGCTCCTGCACGCAGACATTCCAGCTTGCAGTGGTCTGACATCCCTTGCGTGGTGTCCATCTCAAGACCAAGACAGGGTCCAACAGTCTGTCACTTCAGGTAATGGGGTTAACTTTATCTTAAATGGATTCTTTTTTTTTTTAAACCTTTATTAGCCTTGCAATCACCGCTAAACAGAGTAAAAAAATACAGCATTCAATACGGAGAGTCGAAGCAATTCGAAAGCTGGGGCCATATAAATACCAGGAGACAACTTGTGGGCAGACAATCAGGCCCGAAGTCAGGATTATAGAGGTTCATTTTTTAAATATAGGGAACTGAAAAAAGTGCCATACAATCACACGTGTTCCTGCAATACAGCGCGCAAATCAGGATATCCACAATTAGTATAAATACAGATGAAGCATTGGGGTAAGGAACACAAATCAGGAGAAACGTAGGCACAAATCCGGTGAGTAGCAAGCCCAAACCCCATCCCTCAGAACAAAATACATTACAGGAGCCATGAGTGAAGACAACACTATAAAAAGGGAAAAAAGACTAAAGGGCCATGGAAACAAATAACGAACGAACCCCGTCCCCCTACCCCCACCCTGCACACCCGCAGAAGGCCATGGCCTACCCCCCCAGCAGCGTGCCTGTTGCCCTATTGGAGACCCGAAATATAGAAAAGAAAAAGAGAAAAAGAAAAGAGACATAAGTGGAGGAGGGCCCTCAAAGTCGCCGCCCGGCCCCGCCCATCACCCCTGCACACGGGAAAAAATCCAGAAGCGAAACAGAATATCATGGAGAACATCAAGTACCAATCACATCAGTAATACAATCCCGGTCCAACACACCCAAAGCACCGTCAGTTGACATGAGGGCCACTAAAACCTGAAATGTATCATCCCTGGCCCCGTCTAGCAATGGAACCACCAAATGACCCCTTGACAATCAATATACAGTACGGCTTGGAGGATCTGAAGGATCCGAGCGGATCAGGCCTGAGCGTCGCCAAGAAAAAGTTCAGCAGCTCGAGTCCATCCGGACGTGACCAGCTGAAATCCAAGGGCGTCGGTATCGAGCCCGCGGGCGTCCCAAAGTCCATGCACATTAATACCATCCACGAAAAGAAAGTCTCAAAGTCCAGCAAGCACCACAATGTTGTCGGGACAGCCCGATAAGAAGAACGGCGTCGCGTCCCTAGTCGCCAGCTAATCATGTGTCCCAAAGAGACACTCACGCGCACAACCACACTGGCCAGGGAGGACGAAGCAACCAGGTCCCTCGGCAGCTTCCGAAACCCAAGCGGGGCCAGAGTTTTCCCCAAGGAAGTAGATACGGGCACGTCGGCACTCCATTGGGATCGGACTACGTCCTTACGGGGCGGTGAAACAGCGATGGCGGCCAATCTTCGATCCAGGTCACAAGCATTACAAATCAGGGTCTCGCGTAAAACCGTTAGGGCGGCCAAGACATCCTTGGGTGTGGGCTCCAGTGTGCTTTGCCAGCATCTCGGCCCCGCGCGTACGGCAGCCGTCCGACCGGGACATGGTCTGGGAAGGAGGGCGCCAGCCGCCATCTTTGTCAGTTCGGCCCCGTCCCTCTTACTTCGTTTCAGGGACCGGGCCCCAGCACAGGGCTCCACTAAGTGTACGCCCAGGACACAAAATTATGAGGCGGGTTCCCCAGGGAGAGTCACCAAAAGGCTAAACAAAAGACCCTACCACTCCCTGGGGGCCGCCCGCCTGTCTCGGGGGCGATCCTTGGTTATGTCCGGGCGCGGAGTCCAAAGAGGGGGGCCGGGTGCCATACACCCCCCTCGACTTCAGTATACCACGCAGCCCCTCAAGGCTCTTCGATAAGGGACCGGGCCGTTGCTGCCATCAGCGGCACTTCAAGTCAACGGCACCCTCCGACCGACTCTTCACCACCACAGGCGGCCGCTGTTGTTGCAGTCGCGGCCGGCTGCCCGTCGCAATCGACACCCCGGCTTCGTCACCGCAAGGGCCGCAGAGCAGTTGGTGGAAGATTCTCTGGGTTCACAGCACGCAGGAGCCTCAGGAGCAGGTGGTAAGTGAACGCTCTCCTTCTTCTATTCAAATACACCTACGTGGCTTGGAACGAACACCAGGATGGGCATACAGGGTGAGAGGGCTCACGGAGCCGAGCGGCTATGCGGCTTTTCGGATGCTGGCTTGGCTCCTCCTCATTAAATGGATTCTTGGCTTTACACCACATACATGCTAAGTACACTCATGCACATCTAGTTAGAGTCACATCATAGGAGTATGCGTGTTATTACTGTCATGTATTTTATATACTTGCCTGTATTCAATCTTTTACTCTGTTAGTTCTTATAATCATTTATATCTGTTACTGTCTAATGGTTGTTTCAGCCCACCTATTTTACACTAGAATGATTCTGGTTCAATAAATGCTTATTGAAAAACGTCCCCACCGTTTATTCAGTATATCTCTCTGAGATGAAGTTAGCACGAGTAACTGAGCAAAAAGTAGTACACTGTTTCCACAATTCTGAGGGATCAGGGTTGTCATGTTTGATAGTTGCCAAGAACTATTCTCTTCATGGTAAGAGGGGTTTCTAGTGGCACTGTGAGCTAGCTGGTATATAGGCTAACATACCAGGTAGGGTTTTCTAGAATCAGTCTGACACCAATCCTAGAGTGTAGGTTGTCTAAACGCTCAGATTCCATATAGGTTTATAGGAACTACACAACACTACACTGGTTACATAGGGTCAGTAAGTTGTTGTGGTTAATTAATATTGATCAGTGTTAATCGAACCTATTTGCGCAAATGGGGGAAATTATATTGATTTGGGTGATTTCACGCCGGTCAAGATTTCACTGCAAATGTTGAAGAGATTCTTGTATGAATGCGAAACTTTATTTCTTTAGTAGGATCAAACAAAGTGTTTAAGAGTCTATACAAATGTGTTGGTTTAGGTACAAAGAAAATTGTACGTAAGGGTGAGTGTCTTGCGAAGAGTGAGGTTGTGCACCATAGTGTTTCGAGCTGGGATCGGTCAGTTGGTGTACTTTCACACTATGATTGGTTGGTAAAGTTGCAGTGATATGCTGGGATTGGAGCACTAAAAGTTATTCTTGAATTTGGGTTTGTCATCAAAACACTGTGGACATAATAGCCTGAATTTCATTGGGTTAGCAGAAGTTTGACGTTAAATGGGTTAAATACATGTGCTTGGCTTCGCCTATGGAAAAGGATTACTGAGAAGAAAGGTTCTTTGAGTTTTCTAAATGCGGAACATTTAACACCAGAATTCTCAATCATTTGAAGGGAAAATTACATAAGATTAAGCCACCAAATAGAACCCTTCAGTATGAAGCATGTACTGAAATAAGAGAGTAGCCAGGGAAAAGGAGAGGGAAAATTGATAGAGCGAGAATTATGCAAAAGTCATAAAGGGATGAAAGCTATCGTAGAAGAGGCTAGATTATATCCAATCCTTACTTCAGAGACTACTAGTAGGGGGCAAGGCAAAGATTTCAGTATGAGGGAAGAGGGTAAGTTAGATACCGATTCAGGGGATGAAATACTGAAACAGATGTTGACTTAGAGACCTCCACCACATATGATTACAGCAGAGTAGAGTGCCCAGGTGCTAGTACTAGATATATAGTGCCAACTGCTCCAGTACAGCCGAGTGCATCCCAAATTGAATGACCCCTGCAGTAGCTCAACCACAAGTTGCTGTTCCAAAGGTGAATTCTGTAGCCATGGTGCCCAGTGTAGCCCCAGTACCTGGTATTAGTTCTCCATCTGTAACTCTGGTGGTAGCCAGTGCTCCTCTGCTTACAGAAACAAGACCTGAAACACAAATAGTTACTGGAGGAGTATCTACTTTAGGATTTGTCCCAACCTCCCAGAACTCCCAGATGGTTGCCTGGAAGCCACCATTAACAGTGCTAGATGGAGGGATGCTAGTACTTAGAGCACCAATCTCATCTGAAGGTATAGCTGCGACTCAGGAGGGATGTATACCAGCTTGGTTTGAGGAAACAGCAAGATATAGTAAGGCAGAGAATGTAGAGATACCTGAGAAATCTGATATTGAAAAGGGAAGCCTATAAATATCTCACAACTGGAAGTTGAGTTGAAAAATATAATAAGGGGTGCCTGGAGTTAAAAGTCTTAGAACAGTATCAACAGAAAAAATTACTTTATTTGTGCAAGTAAATTACGAGGAGAGCTGCTTTAACTCATGACAAATTAACTGAACTCACTCTGAAATATGAGGAAGATCTTACAACAAATGTGCGTTTACTCAGAAACTATAGGCTCTAATTAGATAATCCAGCATTTGAAAATATGAGAATTACAGGACTTGTGATTATAGAAATGGTTAAGTGCATTTGCAGGTGAGGTGAGTTTGATGAATGTGAAGTCAAATGGGCCATGATATAGTAGAAGAAGAAGAGGTAAGCAGATCTTGCAGGGAAGCAAGATTAAGGACGTTGTTAGCAGCGACAGCTTACCCACTTAGAGAAATAGCAGGAGGGATGCACATTTGAACATATGTCCATGTTCCTTGGAGTCATGGTCATTTGGCTGCATTTATGAAAGATTTTCTCAGGTTGAGAGACAAGCCAGTGCAGTGGTATGCACAAGTGACAAGGTTCATAAAGATTTCAAAGGTACTGAGGGTGGATTTGAATACGCTTTTTGACATTGCATTGCCTGCCTATTTATGGGCTGAATGTAAAACTGAAGTCCAGTGGCCTACATAGGAACCAGCTAGAGTGACGGGGACAAATGTGCCATCTCCTACAGTGATGGAGAATTATGAAGCAGCTTTTTGAAGGGCAGAGTACCTCTGAAAGAGATCTCGGTGGGCTCAAAATTAAAAGAACAACCCAGGAGCCAAAGGAGACTGCACTTGAACATTGAGAGATTGTTGCAGGAATTTCAGGAGGATCGTGAATGTGATTATAGTGAAGAAAAGTAAATGGGAATTTTTGTGTCCCAGTTTGTACTAGGACTGAAGCCAGAGATGCACACAACCCAAGGTGTGATTTGCTGGCAGAATAAATCAATCAGCAAAATTATGAGATATGCTAAATATTGTAGCGATGAGAAAGACATGAAGCAGGAAAGGATAAAAGAAAAAAATAATGTTGGCTCACACGAAGCTGGCTCATAAAGGTTTTCAGAAACGTTCCTTTATAGGGAACAAAGGAAATATACAGGGAGTTGTGAAGCCACTATCAGGGTTTCAAGAAAGTCAAGAAGGTATGCTCATATCATAGGGAAGAGGTAGAGTTGTTCCTGTGGTTACAAGATCTGGATCAGATATTGATTGCCGCTATGAAAAAGAATACCACTTGTCACATCTGGCATAAAATTGGGCATTGGAAGATGGAATGTCAATATAATCTTGAAAATCTTGGAGGAAGTATGCAAATGGCACAAGGTATGCAAATGCAAAATGTGCCTGGTCAGAGAATACAAATGTCAGCACATGGACAGGTACCAATGATACCTGTCCATGCGCTGACAGATGGGGAATACTAGATTTAATTTGAATTACATGCCAAAAATCAATAAGAATCAATTTCAAAATGCCATGCCACAATCCCAGAACCCAAACCAGAATACCTTGCAACAATTCCTATTATCTTAGACTGATGGTTCTGGTTCAGAGAATTCTCAATGATGGTGCTTGAGAGAGAAAGAAGATTGAGTAGTTGGTGCAGTCTTAGAAGTAGGCCAGTGTGGCCCATATGTAGATTCAGAGGTTTATGGCTACCCCATATCATTTCTCATTGGTACTGGTGCTACCTGGTCCACTGTTAGAAGAGATGAAGTCCCAAACTTACCTCTCTTGGGGAAAACAATCCAATCTGCAAACATAACTAATAAACAAAATTAAAAATCCAGTTCCTGAAAGGGTACAAGCAAAAATAGAATTTTCTGAAGAGAAGCACCTATTTGTTGTCTGCAATTCAAGGTCTGTGAACCTGTTCATGAGAGATTTGTTGTGCAAGTTAAGTTGCACAATTTACTGTTTACCAGATGATGTAGCATTACAAACACATGATGAGCATGTGAATTGCAAATTACTCAGACAGCAAACCAATGCAGAACTATATCCTTTGTTTACTTTCAATAAATTTCCTAAATATCTGACAGAAACAATGAATGCCAAAGTTTGGGATTTTACAGGTAAAGATATTGGACTAATTAAATGTGTAGAACCAGTCCGAATTATGAAGAAAGTAAATGCTGTTTACCCTAGAACACCACCATACCATTTGACCCCAGAAACAATTCCAATAATAAAACTAGTGATAGATGGCATGTTACAGAAAGGGATCCTGAAATAACTGATTGGAAGTCCATGTAACTCTCCAGTTATGGGTTTAGAGAAACCCAGTTGTAAATATAGGATACTTCATGATTTAAGGAAAATAAATGAAATTGTAGTGCCCTGTTGTCCTGTGGTACCAAGCTTGAAGAGAGTAAATTTTTATTTTCTTGTTTTCCAGCAGAAAACATTTACATTGTTCAATGTCCCACAGGCATATACAGAGAGTCTATCTATCTTTAACCACATTTTAAAAATGAATGTAGAGACCATGGTAATGCCACACAGATTCATCCTTATTCAATGTATAGATGACTTAACTTGTGGCTTCACAAAAACAGAATGCATATAAAAATGACACAATTGCACTATTGAATCACATGGATGAGAATGGACACAGATGGGCATATTTACAAGCCCTTATCACCATCACAACATCTCTTTTCAGGACATTGTGGTGGCGATAGGGGCTTTGCCTTATTTACAAGGTAGCATTAAGCCACTTAACATGGCTTAATGGTGCCTTGTAAAGAAGGCACCCTTTCATGCTTTATTTAGCGTGAAAGAGGAGGGCAATGTGTATTGCTGTGGGCATTAAACTGCAACACCTATTGATTTTTAAGCTGCTTCATATTTACAAGGGTGGCACAATGATAGGGCAGTGCCAAAATTAAGATCAGGGAAAACCTGTTCCTACCCTGATGAAATGAGGAGAAATGTTTAACTTCTCCTAATTTCTGCTGTTTCAATATGTGATGCGTTATGCAGCACACAGGGAAACAGCAAAACGCCAATGATTGTTTAAATGCAGGAAGGTTTCCCTTCCTGCACCTAAACGTTCATTTAAAAAAAAAGAAAAAATATGTTTTGCAACTTCTATGTGTGGTGCATTGAGAGGCACACATAGAAGTTACAAAACTTCATTTCAAGTTTGTTCATGTGCAGGAAGGGACTCCTTCCTGCTCATAACCCATCTTCCCCTGCAAACCAGACAACCTTGCACTATTGTGCTAGGGTGCCTGCATTGGCACTAGACAGCTACATTTAGTACCAGCGCAGGGGGAAATGTAGGGCTGCACCATACTCATAAATATGATGCAGCCCTGCATTTCTAAAGTGAAGGAGCGTGTTGTTAGCCTTCTTGGCTTAATGACATGCTTCGCCACTTCACTAGTAAATATGCACTAAAGTTTCTCCAGGAAAACTGCAGTACCACCAAAAAGAGTTTATTATCTGGGACACATCATTGTGAAAGGAGCCAAAAAGTGTCACCAGAAACAGTGGAGGCAATCTTGCTGATTAATCCACCACAATCTCAGAAAGAAATAAGGATTTTCTGAGAATGGTTGACTACTGTAGATAGTAGATACCAAACATTTCCTTGGTAGCAAAGCCTCTACTGAGGCTGAAACACAGAGATGTGTCTTATCCGGTTCCATGAGACAATAAATATACCAAAGCATTCCTAGACTTTAAGGTGAAGTTGTGTTGTGCCCCGGCACTAGGAATACTAGATTAGACAAAAGAGTTCACACTATTTTGCACTGAGAGAGATAGGTGCACTCTCTCGGTTTTGACACAAACACATGGTGGATCTCAAAAGTCTGTTGTATACTTTTTTGTCACCATTGATCCTGTAGCGGCACAACTTCCTGGTTGCCTTAAGCAGGGGACACAGTAAGTACGAGTCTGGAAAAGAGCAAGAATATAGCGATGGGATACTCATTAACTGTCATGGTCCCTCATTCTGTGGAGCTGTTGCTAGCCAGAACAAAGACTCAATACATGACCCATAACAGGTTGACAAAATATGATCAGAATATTGTATTCTCAAAAAACGTTGTTTAAAAACATTGCACAGTGTTGAACCCTTCAACGTTATTCCCTATAAATTATGAAAATTGTGATGAAAGTGAACACAACTGTCTAGGTGTCACAGAAATGTGCACCAAACCCTGCTCTGAAATTAAGGAGGAATACCTTGTTGAGCCTGATCAGGTGTTATTCGTAGATGGCTCATGCTTGAGAAGTAATGATGGCACACTCAGAGCAGAATATACCATGTGCACCGTAAATTATGTGGTTGAAACTTCATGGCCTCAAACAGTGTTCTCTCCCCAAGTTGGAGAATTTACTAGAGCTTGCAGTTTAACTGCTCAAATAAGAGTTTACTGACAGCCAGTATGGGTTTGGAATAGGCCATGATTTAGGAAAGTTGCGGTCACAGCGAGGCTTTGTTACATTCTCAGGAACCCTCATCAAAAATGGCATGCATGTCAAGAACTTACTGCATGCATTACAGCTGCCAGGAGACATTGCTGTGTTAGAGTGCTTAACACATCAAGGATGATGTGATATGTTGCCATGGACAACTGATACGCTGACTCACTAACCAGATACTGTGGTCTGTTAGCCTGTTCATTTAATGAATTAATAAATTAAATTATAATAAATTAAATTATTAAAACGAATTTCGTAGCGCGCCCTGCATCGCATTTTGCGATGCAGGGCACGGAACAAAATTCGTTTTATTCATGTAATTGTTTACTTACCTGCAATCATCCATATTCCAGTGTTTATCACTCCCCACTCTGCCCCTCCCCCACCCCGCCTGTCTGCCCCACCGCAACTCCCTCCACGGGCCGTGGCTGAGCGCTCCTTTGTACGGCGCATTTAATACAGCCCAGATAGAGGGCGCATGGCATTCTCTTCAGGACAATGGACTGCAGTGGCAGTGCCCAGGAGCTCGTGCTCTCTTTTTTATTACTTTGGAATGTTTCATTTTAGACGATGAATCCGCTCTCAGGGTTTCCTTTTTATGAACACTGCCTGCACATTTGTGAGAGAAGTGAATGCAGGTAATACCAAGCATTTGCAATGCAATAGGACTCGCATTTACGCGAGACCTATTGATTTGCAAACGGGAGTGTGGGCGGGTGGGGAACAGGGGGGTCGAAAAGGCACCGACAGCAGGAGTGCGGGCGGGGCAGGGGGTAAAAAGAGTGCACTAAATATCACGTACCTTACAGTCTAACACTCGAAGTAAATGGGCCAGTAGCCATGGAAGGATACAAATGATGACATGGCATAATAAGGCGGGACCAGCAAGCTTCATAATCAATCATCAGACAGAATTTACGAAAGAAAATGACACAAGCCAATTAAAAACATGGGCAGAGAGTGGGCAGAGATTCAACGGAACTTCCACTCCATGCTAGATAACTTCATGCTTCACTAAGCGAGCAGCGCATGCTCGCTGCCGCTATTGGCTCGACCTAATTATGTGAAAGGGACATGGGATTACATGACATCATGAACGGCGACTACATGAACTCCCTAAAATTAGGGGGTTGAAAAGAAGAAGACGAGTCTCAACTGATGACAAAAGTGCACTCTGAAACAAACTCACATGAGAAACGTGGGAAACAGCAGTTTCTATGCGGGTAATACCACGCGGTAGGTTACAACACAGACATTACATCGTCTGTGTTGTTATCACGCATGGCATTACATTGCAAGTCGTTTCAACGACTTGCGCAAGATGGTGCGCAACACCAGGGAATGTGTTGGATTGTAAATCCAACACATTCCCTGCTGTTGCGCTAACTAGAGTAGGATTAATAATTTATACAAATCCTATGTCCAGCGCGCCATCTAGTGCAAGTCATAGAAACGACTAGCGATGTAAAGCCATGCGTGGTAAAAACGCGGCCGATGTAACGTACGCGTTGTAAACTACCATGTGGTATTTGCTCGCGGTGTAAAGAGACATATTCGAGTAACATAGATATGTGATGATCTTACAAATCAGCAAGTGGAAAATTTCAGGAAGCTGTACATTTTAGTGAAAATTTCACCACACAAAAATATAGAAAAGATGCTGAACATTGACATGAAAAATGCCTAATAAGTTAAAATTTGAAAATGTGACTTTACTTAACATGCAAAACTGAAAATTATGTTTATTTTCTGCAGAAAGCTTTTATTTCTAATGGTCTCAACTTACTAGGGTGCACTATTCATTTATTCTACTCTATACCTTTAAGAAAATAAATACTTTTAATAAAATGGTAACAAGACAAAATATCGAATTCAAAATATAGAATTACCAAAATATCGAAGTCAAAATATTTAATGGACAAAATATCGAATGGACAGAAAATAGTGGAGTGGGAATAGTAATTTTTACCCCTACGCAATCCAACGCTTTCCCTACTGTTGCACTCTCTGGAGTGGGAATAGTAATTTTTACCCCTACGCTATCCAACGCTTTCCTTACTGTTGCACTCTCTGGAGTGGGAATAGTAATTTTTACCCCTACTCTAGCTAACGCTTTCCCTACAGTTGCACTCACTGGAGTGGTAATAGTAAATGTTATATTTATTATTTCATTAATTTTATATTACTTTTAAGACATTTAAAAAAATTCAATATTTTGACTATTTTTTTAAACTATATTTTTGTTTCGATACTTTTGTACTTACCTGTTTGTAGATAGGAATTCGATATTTTTGCATTCTATATCTTTTCTTCGATATTTTGGTAATACTATATTTGTCTATTCCATATTATATCAGTGATCCAATAAAATAGTGATATAATATTATAATCGAACCCTAGGACTTGACTTTTTGTGAAATGTGCTGTTTCCTGAAAAATGTATTCCTTCTCTACTCACACCATATGACTTCACTGTACTTTGATTGTTTTCTTTGCCACATATATCTAATGAACAAGTGTATTAATGAAAAGAAAATGTTTGCTGCAGCTTACACTTTGGGATCTAACCAGGACAAACCAGAATTTGAATGTTTCATTCATAGAGTAGCTCATTGCTATACAATGGGACACCAGACAGCTAACACAGTAGGATTGCAAAAGGTTTTCATGAGAACCTTCGTAAAAGTAACTTCTTGTAATACGTTGTAGCCATGTCTAACTTCATGCTAATATGAAAGTTCAACGTGGGAACCGAGGACAAAGACGACAAACCAATCAATCAATCAATCAGTGACACTTGTAAAGCGCGCTACATACCCGTAGGGTCTCAAGGCGCTTGGGGGGGGGGGGGGTGCCGCTACTGCTCGAACAGCCAGGTCTTCAGCTTCTTCCTGAAGGAGAGGTGGTCTTGGGTCAGGCGCAGGTCGGACGGGAGGGAGTTCCAGGTCTTGGCGGCCAGGTAGGAGAAGGACCTTCCTCCTGTAGTCGCTCTTCGGATGCGGGGGACGGTGGCGAGGGCGTGGTTGGCTGATCGGAGGTGGCGTTTGGGAGCGTAGAAGTTGACTCGGCTGTTGAGGTAGCTCGGGCCTTGGTCGTGTAGGGCTTTGTGTGCGTGGGTGAGGAGGCGGAAGGTGATTCTCTTGTTGATAGGGAGCCAGTGAAGGTCTCTCAGATGTCCGGAGATGTGGCTGGATCGTGGGATGTCGAGGATGAGTCTGGCTGAGGCGTTTTGGATCCGCTGGAGTCTCTTCTGGAGCTTGGCGGTGGTCCCGGCGTAGAGGGCGTTGCCGTAGTCCAGTCGGCTGGTGACGAGGGCCTGGGTGACGGTCTTCCTGGTCTCTGTGGGGATCCACCAGAAGATCTTTCGTAGCATGCGTAGGATGTTGAAGCACGCCGAGGAGACGCTGTTGACTTGCCTGGTCATGGAGAGGGAGGAGTCCAGGATGAAGCCCAGGTTTCGTGCATGGTCTGTCGGTTTGGGTGCGGTGCCCAAACCATTGAAAGATATCTCACCATTGGACGCCGATGACACATTCATCTCTTTTTGTAACTTGTTTTGCTGCTTTCTACATAGTATATGTTCCTACCTAGAGAGTTTCTCATTCTATGCATCCCTACCCTGTCATGCCCCCTGGCACTTTGCAGTGCTAGCCCGACTTGCCATAAGCTACTGCTCCAGTGATTTCTTTGTTTTCCTTATGGTTTGTGAGGAGATATTCTGTTTATATGCTTATCATAGCTATGTCGGAGATTCTCCCCATCTCACCTGCATAGACCATTTCTACTGCAATTGACCGGAGAACTCAGCTGAGTTTCCAGAACTTTACTTTATGGGGAGTTCGAAATTTTCCTTCATTATCTGAATTTGCTCCAAAATCTCCTTGCACTGTTCCAGAAGGAACTCCTTATCAGTTCTTGTTAGGATAGGATAGGTCCTTTAGTTTAGAATAGGGACTATACTCTGAATGGAATATGCTGTTTATATTTCTCTATGCTTGTTCTTCCCAATCTTATTTCTTATTATTCCGTAATCGATTTGCCACGAATTTGAACTAAAAGAACAAAAATACAGACTAATCTACAGAAATTAGAAAATAAAACTTCTCCAACACTCTTTATTGGCTGAACGTCAAATGCAATTATTAATGTCATTGCTGGTAAAGGTTTATTCTAAAACAGTGGCACAGATCATCAACCTAGAAAAGCGCAGAACGTCCAAGCTCTCTAAGTAAGTTTTACAGTGATATCATTTGTGGAAATGTTTATAAGATTTCTGCGCTTGCAATGGGCTGGGTCTACCTTGATACCCACATCCGTGCCCCATTTCCACAGGAGTGCAAGTCAGAATAAAAAGAAAAAAATAATAATAGAAATCTCCGTACACATTTTTGCACACATAACAATGCCAACGAAGTTTTTATACAAATTAGTGTGCCTTTCTTACAATTACATAGTGTACGAGTGTTTTTTCTGCTCTGATTTAACTTTTTATTTTTCTATATCATAGTTTTGTGTGGTGCAATTCTGTACCATTGATGTTGGCGATTGGCATTTAGAGCTTTTATGTGATTTTATACTATGATACTGACTGAAATAACCCTTCGAAGTGCCACTCAAAGTTAGTGATTCAGAACTAAGGTAAAATCTATCCATTTGAAACAAAAAACACGGTCTCATCTTTTCGCCCCGTTGCTCTACCCACAATGCACCGACCTATCTTAAAACTTGATCTAAAGGTGTGAGGATATTTGTGAGCAACTTTATTTATTTGTAGTTGCTTTTGAGCTAGGCCTCAGAGAGAATGTGCATGCAAGTAAATGCACCCCATGTCTTTTGACAGGTCAGTCTGCCAAACATTTTAAGATGCACTGCTTCCGTCTGGGCCCGGCAGCTCCCATTCGGAATATGTGTTTGCGCAGACCCAGGGGTGTGGAGTATCATCAAAACGTTTGTTGAGTAGGTACCAGCCTTTCTAACTACTGGGAAATAAATTGTAAGGGTTTCGATATATGTTCATTTTATAATGCAGATTTTGGGATCTTTTCTTAGTTTGAATTTAATCGATTACTTTCCGTTTCTTCCTCTTCTTTAAACCAACTTTTACCTGCCAGTTCCTGTTCTATTTGTTAATGTCAACAATTTCGCCCGTGGGTGACGTAATTCACATTTACATACATAGAACACACTGCCGCCTTGTGGATGGGTCATATATCTGGAAAGCTAATCCTTGTGTTTTAACTGATTGGCAAGAAAATAACATTCAAGAAAACTGCTATATCAATAATGGAGTATTTTCAGTATATAGAATCATCAAAATCATTTATTTTTTTATGAGTAAAATGAAACACCATAACTGGTCCCAACTCAAATGTCAATGACAGAAAGAAACATGAGCTCCACCACTCATGCTTGGTTGAGAACAATTGAAATTCATTTAAAATGTGATAGAACATGTGGAAATGCTTTTAAAATATAGCTGCATTCATTCTCTTTAATAATAGTGTACAAAAACAGTAAATAAAACGAAAACTCCAGTACTCTTGCAAAGTGTCAGATCAGCTTGAAGAGTTTTGTTACAATGTGACTGTGGCAAATCATTTCTAGATTTGGAATGGAGTACATCAGCTTCCATAACTAAAACGAAATTACTGTACTATTGCAGTTTATTTTGTGAACTCTGTTTATGTTTGTTTTTGCTAGTCCAGTTTGTATCTCTGTTCTCGATTTTAGCATTTTAAAATGCAGAAATGATCTTCCAACAACTGCTCCGATTTGCACAAGTTTCACGCTCTTAGGGCCAGAGTTACTAGATTCTCATGGAGCGCAGTGCAGCTGCTGAAAATGCTGTGCTGTGTGAGAAGCAGAGAGCAGTAGAGCACCAGATTTACAGAAATATGGCATGCTCCTCCCCTCTCCATAGCGCTGGTGCAGAAATATGCTGCCCTGTGTCATGGACACACCTTTGCACGATAGTGCAAGGGAGTCTCCATGAGTCTAGCAAACGTTTTCTACTGGAAAGGAACTCTTCCAGTGCAAAATGCCACGCTTAGACTAGCTTAAATCATTTTCCCACTTTGTATGTGTGCTGTACAGTGATTTGCAATTGTAACTTAGTTACATCTGTGTTAGAAATGGGATTTCTGGTTGGCTAAGGCTTGCGCCAAAGCCAGGCAGAAACCACCACTCTAGTCAGTGCAAGGGAGTTACACGCCAAAGATAACCCCTGCTTACCCCTTGGTAGCTTGGCACGAGCAGTCAGGGTTATTGCAGAGGCAATGTGTAAAGCATTTGCACAACACACACAGCAACAACATACTAGTCACACAACAAAAGGAACTCCACACAAGGTTATATCAAAAATAGCCTTAGTATTATCATAAAACACATTAGATGGTAATCACACAATATACATTGTGCCAATTGGCACTGGGCAATATTTATAAGGCATTATTTACACCTGACAGGGCTCACTGGACCACTGTCAGAACCATCACAAAGTGACCTTAGGGAAAGTAAAACGTATCATCAATGAACAACCAGTAATTGCTGGTAGCCACTGTACTCAGCATCAACCTGTAACATAAACCACATTATGCACAGTATCACATAGGCGCCAAATCTATAGAACACTAACCTCATCAGCATAAACACATTATGCAATCATCTCTTCAGTCTAAATACATTAGACCCTCACCTCCTAAGCATAACTCACATTAGGGGCATAAATCACACAGTGGAACATAATCTCACTGGCATAAACCATAATATGCAAAACAACTTCATAATCATAAAAAAAACATTTAGATGCATAAATCAGGGTGCCTACATCATACTATATAAATTACATTTCCTAGCACCCTATAAATCACATTAGGGTTAGGCAGCCCTATCAACCTAACAGTCCCCATGGCAAACTGGCCATCTCAAAGGGGCTCAAATGCCTTATGTCCAAAATGTCAGGGCTGCTGCCTATGCAACAAAAGTCAAGGGTGCACACTTTGCGTAGGTCTAAATGTTGCAGCTGCCCACAACGGTGATGGGTTAAACCCAGATCTTTTGACTGGGTGTGAGTGTTTGATTGGTTCAGATGCTCCGTCCATTACCACCCCCTTTTGTACCGCTTTTGGCCTCCATAAGTGTGGCAGGGTATGCTCAGACGTGAGTCCCTTGCTCACTTTGCCACTGGATTCAAGCAAGCCGGGCTGAGGACGGCTGGAATGCCAGAAACCGGTCCTCGGAAGCTTGTTTCCAGTCCAGGGAAGGCATGGTTTGGCAGTTCGGGCTGGACTGTTCCCATGAGGCACAGGGTCAGACTGATTTGCATATAGCCATGTCTGAACTTTGGTGGCAGAGTGGGCTAAAGAATGGTGATGGATTAAACCCAGATCTTTTAACTGGGTGTGAGTGTTTGATTGGTTCAGATGCTCCGTCCATTACCACCCCTTTTGTACCGCTTTTGGCCGCCATAAGTGTGGCAGGGTATGCTCAGACGTGAGTCCCTTGCTCACTTTGCCACTGGATTCAAGCAAGCCGGGCTGAAGACGGCTGGAATGCCAGAAACCGGTCCTCGGAAGCTTGTTTCCGGTCCAGGGAAGGCATGGCTTGGCAGTTCGGGCTGGACTGTTCCCATGAGGCACAGGGTCAGACTGATTTGCATATAGCCCTGTCTGAACTGGGGTGGCAGATTGGGCTAAAGAACGGTGATGGATTAAACCCAGATCTTTTGACTGGGTGTGAGTGTTTGATTGGTTCAGATGCTCCATCCATTACCACCCCCTTTTGTACCACTACTTGCTGGGCAACTGTGCAGACCAAGTGTGGGGCACTGGCACTGACTTTGCCCCAAGGATGATTATGCACAATGTTACAGCTGCCCACGCTGGTGCGGTGCAGCTGAGAATCATGGAAAGGGGCCCTGGCACATCTGTGCCTTTGGGGCCTCACAGGGGCATTTAAATTAATTTTGCCCTCATAGCGCTGCAGCTGCCCTCTAGTCAATTGGGGCAGCTGGAGAAAAATGGTCAATACGGGGAAGCACGGGCACTTTGGCCCTCGGGACCCCCACTGGGGCCCTTAAACAAAATTTAGCCCACGTTGGAGCAGCCCTCTGCAATGTGGGGCCGCTCAGACACTGCGCACTACACAGGTGGGTGCAGAGAAATGCCCTCATGGGAACACTGTACCATGAATGCGGCTTCCCCATAGAGATCAGCCCTTACTCACCGGGCTCTCTCTCTGGACTCCGCTCCTTTCCGTGGCTTCACTCGGTCTCCTTCCATGCCTCGGGACCGGCGCCACTTCTCTCAAGTTCAAGTTCAAGTTCAAGTTTATTTTATTTGTTTTGGTACTCTACTGAGGACCACAAATTGTATACGATAAAATTCAGTTACATATACTTTTAGAATTTCATATTAATACAAAGCTAAAAAAGGTTTTAAAAATTTATAAAAGTTATATTAAACTAGTTCATTAGGAGGAAATTTGCATACTGTGATCAAGTCCTTTACGGTGGTGATACGGCACTAATGTATATAGGATACAGGTGTTTTGTCCTAGCTGCCACTACTTTTGGGTTAGGGCATAAAAAATAAAAGATGTTCTACATCCTGCTCCCCTCCGTGGCAGAGGTTACATAATGAAGATCCATTTGGGTGCCATCTTGATGTTGTGATTAGCACTGGTAAAATGCCGAGCCGTAACAGGATGATTGTTCTCCTAGCTCCGTGCGAGAGATTAAAGTGTATGTATTGTTGCACTTGCTTAGGTACGATTGTTTCCGTGAAACTTTTATACAGAGTCAATTTGGCACAATGTGAAAAATCAAGATCATAACTGAGTCTGGGGGTGAAACATTTTAAAAAGAGTTTCAGTTGTGACGGAGTCCACGTGAGCAATAGGTTAACATTGATCTCAGCTAGTTTAAATGCAGTGGACATGTTGCTGAAGAATACTTGTTTCGAACCGTCACAGTCAAAGGTCTCGGTTTTAAGTAGTGAATGGAGAGTTCCAGCCTTTGCGTGCAGCAGGTTATATGCCCACCTGATGACATTTGCGATAGCTCTTGAGTAGGAGCTCGTGATAGAGAATTCGAGGCGAAGGGCTTGCACTGCGGTGGATTGTGATACTTTCAGCATTTTCCTCAGTATCTTCCCTTCTTTTTGGTCCAGGAATGACCACTGTTTTATTGGAATATATTCCAAAGCAAATGATAAAACTGGAGGTATCTTTGTACTATATACTTTGAGAAGGGATGAAAAATGTCTGTTGCCTGAGGCCGCGTATAGTCTTTGAAGGGCTCCGGCATGCACCTCGGATTTCCTAGTCAGGTTATTAACCTGCAAATTGTTTTTTAATGTCTTAGTGAAGATCCTGCCCAGGTATGTGTATTCCTCTGTCTCTTCTATTGTTCCAGCGCCGAGTCTCCAACAGAATTTGGTGCTTCTTTTTCTTCCTGAGAAGGAGACTATTTTTGTCTTGGTGAGATTCGGGATTAAGAAATTTTCCTGACTGTATTTGTTCAGAGTGTCTAGAAGTCTTTGCAGGCCAAAGGGCGTAAGATCTAACATTACGATATTGTCTGCGTATAAGAGGGCGTGAACGTTATGAGCTGCGATCTTTGGAGGCAGACTTGACGCTTGTTGCAAGTGCTGAGGCAAATCACTAAGATATAGTGAGAATAACAAAGGGGCTAAGAGACACCCCTGCTTGAGACCATTTGCTGTTGGAATTATGTTGGTCAGGCCCTTTTCTCTCCCCATTTGCACTTGACACCACGTGTGCGAATGCAGTGTAATTATAATTTGTAATAATTGCTCAGGGTTTCTTAACTTCCTCAGTTTTTTCCAGAGTGATGGTCTGTCTACTCGATCAAATGCGGTAGAAAAATCGATGAATGCTGCGTATACTGGTTGGGATTTTCCTACAACGTATTTGTCGAGGATTGTTTGTAATATCGCAATGTTATCGATAACCGAATGGTTAGGCCTGAAGCCAGCCTGATATAAGGGGATTAGAACCTGAGAAAATGCCCAATTTTTAAGTTGGTCCAACACTTCGGCGGCGAAGATTTTCCCCGTGGCATCTAGTAATGCTATTTGGCGATAGTTGCCAGCCTGATGTCTTGACCCTTTTTTAAAAATCGGTATTATGATACTCCCCTTCCAGGATTTTGGCACTGATCCTGTTTTAAAGATGAAGTTAAAAAGGGGAGAGAGCATCTTACTCCAAACCTTGGGATCTGCCTGTAGGACCTTGATTGGTATTTGGTCTGGGCCGGAGGCTCCTGTAGATCTCGCCTTTCGGATGTGCATTTCTATTGAGAACGGGGAGGCGGTTCCGATCGGAACGTTGTTTCCTTCGCTGTTATTCCCAGTGTTTACAGCCTCTTCATTACTTGTGTTTGCTCTGTACAAAGCTGTCAGGTAGATTTCCCATTCTAGAGGTGGAACTGGGATGGGGTGCAGGGCCTTTTTTGTTCCAGTTTCCTTTGCGATTAATGACCAGTATAATCGTTGGTTGCGCTGTTTAGCCGCAATTTGTAGATCAACCCAGTTTTTGTCCTGCGTTATTCTTTTTAAGCGACGCTTTTCTCGCTTGAGTTGATTTTTCAGTTTGTTAATTTCTGCCTGTCTTGTGATTGAGCGGTCCACATATGGTGCTCTAATAAGTTTGTTTAGTCTTTTTGCAGTTGCAGAATTTGAGGTTTTATTTTTGGTTTTATTCGTTACTGGTACGACTTGTTGCAATTTATTTTGAAAGACTTGCTTTAAGTTCTCGATAATGGATTCAAAGTTTGTTATTACATCAGCGGAGAATTCTATAGTTAGAAGATGATTTGTATCAATTAAGGTAGTTATTTTATCTAACATAGATGAATTCCAGTAGAGCCTCCTTTGGTTTGTTTTTGCCTCCACTGTGCTATGTTTATACATGATTTGACTAGGAGAGCAGGTGCTTATCTTGCATTGCGTATGTAATAGCAGGATTGCGTGGTCACTCTCTTCAGTGAAGTAGATGCGGAGATGTGAAGCGGACTCAAACAACTCCATGCTGCTGATCATATAATCTAGGATTGAGAGGGTACTGTTTCCCCGTCTGGTATGCGATGCTGGGATGTCACCTTCCACGTTCCCGTTCAAAATAATTCCGTTTAGTATTGGAAGTGACGCTAATAGCATTTTCCCCCTTTTATCAGCCCTGCTTCTAGTCGGGAATGTCTGCACCGGTATTTCTAGAGCTTCATCTTTGTACCAGTTTGCCCAGTTGGAGATTTCATTATTTGATATTTTTCAGTTGAGATCACCCATTATCAGGAATGGCGGATAAGATTGAGCTTCGAATATTTGTTGAATGGTTTCAAAGGTTTCCTCAAATTGGACATCGTTCTTTGGTCCGGGAGGGACATATACGTTGAAGAGTAATAGACCAGGGGGTCTGAGGAGTGAATCTCCAACCTGATTTTTATACACTGGAATTGCTTAGAATTGGTGTCAACAATCTCTTGAGCCCAGAGATACTCTTCCCTTAATAGGATAGCTATCCCTCCCTTAGTGTGCCCCCGTTTAGCTTCCTGCATAAAAGAAGTATCCGTCCTGGTTAAAGGTTTTTATTGACCAAGTTTCCTGTAGTGCCAATATGTCAGGTCGATTTTTTGTGACTTCCGTCATTTTTTCTGTGGTTTTCCCTGCCATGTTCCAGAATGTTATCGAAAGGCCGTTGCTAAACGGGTTGAGTCGGGTTCTCACATTTTTCCTAGCGTTAAGTGACTCTGAAATCCATGACCATGACTGGAGCGTTTTTGCTACTTCCTTTGCTTCTGAGTCATGGCTCCAAACTTCTCTTTCTCCGTTCTTTACTGAGATCCTTAGATTTTGGTCAGAATTTGGGTCTGTTTCTGAGTCTTCAATGCTGTAAGTAGATTTGTATTGAATTTGGGGGTTTTCCCATAAGGGTCCTTTGAACAATTTTTTCGGGTGGTTGACTGTGGTTTCCTGTGTAGGGAACAGATCATAGCCACATTTTTGTAAGGTCTCCTGTTCTCTTAGGATGATCCCTGGTAACACCGGTGACCGAAATGCGACCACCGCTATTTTGGTATTTTCTTTGTCTGGGAATATTACTAAATCGATCTCTTTTCTTGTTAAGGTTTGTAACGGAGTTATACGTTCAAGAAGGTTGACTATTCTCCCTCGATTTAGTGGGATGCTGTCTGTGGGAAAAAGCTCTGTTATTTGTAAAAGTTTTGACGATGTTTCTTCCCCTAGAGGGGCTTTTTTGTCATGATCCTCTGGCCCTTTGAAGCGCTCCCTTGACCCTGTAGTTGTTGGATTGAGGTGAAATTCTTCAGCTCTTGGATTTAAAGTGGTATATTGTAGAGGAAATTTTTTGTCTGTGTTCTCTGCCGCATTTCGGTATGTTCCCTTTGTGGGAGTCAGTGTTTTTGTACTTTCTTCGTGCTCGTACTGGGATGCGGGGGGGTTGTTGCTTTCTGGAATTTGAGTCTACGCGCTTTCTTCTTTTTGATTCTACGTTGCGGCTTTCTTCTTTTTTTTCCTAGCTCCTTCTTGGTTCTTCTTGATTTCTTGTGTGTCCCTCGCTTGTTCGCCGTCGGGGATGATGTTTGCCTTCTTTCCTTGGTCGGTCACCGAATTGGACATTGTTGATTTATTTTTGGTGTTTGTGAAAATAGGATATAGGTTGTGGGCGTCAATTGTATCTTCTCTGAAGAGTTTCTTTAGAGAATATATAGTTGGTTCCTGGTGGTTATTCTGAGTTCCCTTATTTGGTCTTCCTTTCATTTGAGTACCTTTCGTTTGAGTACCGGTGTCACTTTTTCCCTGGGCTAGCAGCATGTTGGTGATATTATTATTACCTGTTGGCTCTTGAGAGTTTACTGGCTTTTCTTGTGTTTTTGTTGACTCGGTGTGGTCTTTTTTTCTTTTTTCTTCTACTAGGAATTTTAGTATTCCTATTTGAACGTCAAGAGTTTGGTCTGAATTCTCCAGAATATGGCCTAAGAATGAGAGGACTGATTCTAAAATTTCTTGCAAGGTAAGGAGTGATTTGGACACAGGAGTGTTGTGATTAGTTAGGCTGGAAGATTTAAACATGTAAAGGTCTGGTGAGTATTCGAGATCAACTACTCGATCCAGGGATTTTTGTAGTGTACTAGTAAGTATCTCCTCTGACCTTATTTGCGGTTCGAGCTTCTTATCGTCCTCCTTGACAATTGTTTCTGGACATAAGTTGTTACAATCAGTACTGCATTGGATGTTTAATAGACTCGGAGTAATTAGACCGAATAAGTCTGATTTCAGAGGGGATTCCTCTATAACTGATGGGCTAGAATTTTGTTCTTGGTCAAATTCAGGGTTTGTTAGGTTTTGTTCACTTGATTGGTCACTGGTTAGAGGCGGCAGACCCGAGAGCAGAGGACGGCCCGGGACCAGGGTTCGATTCCCGACGCGGCAGGTTTCTGGACCAGGGTCAGCGGACTCGATAATTCTCTCGCCTCGGTGCCCACTCTGATCAGCGATCACACTCGGCAACTCTGGGCATTAGCTTGCCTTATCTTCACTAACGGCCTCACCAGACCGCCGGGGATGCCTGGTCTCACCCTGGAGATACCCATTAAGGGACCATCTCTCAGGGAAGCCAGGAAGGGTTTCGCAGCGGTCGAAGCGCCTTGGGACCCTACGGGTAAGTAGTGCGCTATATAAATGCCTATACATACATTAGTCGTGTAAAACTCCCGATATGTCTTTTCCACCCTCGTTGAATTTGGGTTTAGTTCCTTTATTTTGCGTTGACTTTCTGTTTGGTTTTTGGTGGTAAGTGTGGAAAAATAATTAGTTATTGCAGGAGTCCTTGCTATCCGTCCACTTTTCACCGCTTTATTGGAGGACTTCCTGATTGCCTCTTCAGTTCCCATTTGTTTCATAAAAATGGTTCGCAACCACAGTTTCTTGAAAGCCATATCCTTATCCTGGGGCAGTAGATTGTTCCGCCTTCCGGGGGGGGGGTAGTTATTTTGGGCTTCCCCTCGTGTTACGAGGCGAAGTGCGGGCTGTGAGGAGGCGTCAAAATCCCTCTAGGCGCAAGACGAATTATTGAGTGGACTCTCTTTCAAAGGCGCAGGGCGCTTTGGGGGGGGCACTGGGGCGGGGAATGGCAGCGCTGACCGCTCAAATCACCACCGCCCCCTTCCCCGAAACGCAGGCACCCCTCTCACCGTCCCACTGCCGGAGGACTCCACTCAAGCTGACCGCCTCCTTCCTCTGAGTCCACCGGTTCCCGGGGTTCCTCACCGACGCCTCTAGCCACTCCAGTGCTGGGGCTCCGCTGGCGTCGCTGGTCCTCTGCTTACACTCTGGTCTGCCTCAGTCTATTCCCTGATCTCCTCTGCTCCGCTGGTCGACGGCAGGCCTTTAGCTGGTCAGGCCGTGTTCACCGCGGCGGCCGCCACCGTTCTGCGTTTCACTCTGTTGGGACCCGAGTGCTCGGTCTCGCCTTGGGGGTTATCAGTAAATTGGTGGTTATTATCTTCGCTTGGGCTGCCGGCTGCGCTTCAGATCGCGCTGCGGGTGCCCAGCGGGTGGCGGACGGACGGGGTTGCTTTCAGGCGCGGAGTTGCCTACAAGCTTCCTGGTCCGCTCCGCTTCGCTCCAGCTCCGCTCCTCCCTGCTTCGTGTGCTTCGTGTGTTGAGACCCGACTTCTTGGTCTCAATATTGATAACCGCTGCAGGGGCGGGTTGGTACTGCTGCGTGGGCTGCCTGCAGGTCACGTTGCAGGGGCCCGGCAGGCCGGCGGGCAGGCCGAGGTACTTTCGTTCGTGAAGTTGGAGCTGACCTCCCGCTCCGCTCCTGCTCCGCTTTGCTCCGCTCTGGTCGGCGATCCGTCTCTCTGGTTCAGCTCTCTGGTGCCACCAACTGCTCTCCACCTGAGTGTTCAACCCACTGCTCGTAATGGAGAGAATTACCAGCTTTTGTTTTGCATTTGTGGCTTCTGTAGCTTGAAGAAAGTGTTTTCGCGGCTCCTGCCGCTTTTGTTTTGCACTTGCAGCTTCTGCCACGTGAAGAAAATGTTTTTCGCAGCTCCTTTAGCGTTAGTTTTGCACTTGCGGCTTTGTCCGCTTTAAGGTAAATGTTTAGCGGCTCAGGCCGCAGCAAAGATATGCTCGCGGCTGAAGCGGCAGTGGTACAGTGGCTCAGAAGGGCGAACAGATTTAGTACTGCCTCTGGGAGGGCGTCAGAGAGGGTCGGAGCCGGCTGGGCAGAAGGCCGAGCTGAACCACGGTCTTACTGCTTTTCTTGGGGTCCAACCGCTCGCAATACTCTCCCCCCCCTGCTCCACTCCCCTGCACCACTCACCACGCTCCTGCGATGAGGAAATGTGCCGGTGTACGGCTCCCGACGGGCTGACTACTCCTGCTGCGGCACAAGAGACCCAAGCTACTGGCACTGGTACCGGTAAAGGGGTGCCCGGTAAGGGGGGGCTGGTCCCCAGCTCACCGGTGTTGCGGCTGGTATGTGGCTATGGTTGTTCTCCGCAGCTGCTGCGGCTCGATGGTTTTTCCACGGGTTTCAGCTGTTTAGCCATCAGCCGTCAGTGCTCGCCGCTCACCGCCGTTAGAGTCCTCTCCTACCCCTTGCTGCTGCAAAACATGGACTGGAATCAGAACAGACACGGCTCTGAAAACAAGGTGCATATGAGCCTTTCACCACTTCTCTCATGCGGCAGGGGCAGGCACCGACAATGTGCCTCGAGCCCCCTCCACCTCGATCTCCATAGGCTGCTGGACGCGGGGCTCTCCCTTCGTCACGGGATCCCCGCTGACGCACCGCAGCACTTCCTCATCCTCGGATCCATTTTAGAAAGGAGGGTACATTTTGCCTAATGAAAATGGCACTAAATGGTGGGTAACTCACCTCAAATAATTCTGTGTAATTTCACATTATTTTGCTGTAATTGGACATAATTATGCTAAAGCAAATTACGCGAGTTACATCATCAATATCGTTATCCACTTTTCTTCGTTTTAGGACTCCTCATTTAATGCTATTCCAGACTGCAACAATATTTTTAACATTTTGCCATGCTTCATTCAAAATTACCTTGAACTTTGCACATCTTGTGTCGTTCATCTTAGCGCATATACTGAAAATGCATGGGGTATCCTCCATACACCCATGACATCATTTCCTATTTCACTTCAGCAACCAATATGTATATTTGTATCTGACAATTACCTTCCAGACACCCTTCATGCCCACACAGATATTACATATCGGTGGGCATTGTAGCGACAGTGGGCACCTATTTAAGACACATATTAATGGCACAGACTTGGACGGAATACAGGGAAATCAACCGACCCCAGACATTTCTGAAATCTAGAAACCCAGGGGTGCCCAATCAATCAATCAATCAATCACAGAAATTTGTATAGCGCGCTACTCACCCGTAAGGGTCTCAAGGCGCTGAGGGGGGTCGCTACTGCTCGAACAGCCAGGTCTTGAGTTGTTTCCTGAAGGAGAGGTGATCCAGGGTGAGCCGTAGGTGAGTGGGGAGGGAGTTCCATGTCTTGGCTGCCAGGTATGAGAAGGATCTTCCACCGACGGTGGACTTCCAAATTCGTGGGACGGAGGCGAGGGCGAGGCTGGCGGATCGGAGCTGTCGGGTGGGGGTGTAGAAAGAGAGGCGGCTGTTGAAGTACTTCGGGCCCATGTCGTGGAGAGCCTTGTGTGCATGGGTGAGGAGTCTGAACGTGATCCTCTTGTTGACAGGGAGCCAGTGCAGGTATTTCAGGTGGGCAGAGATGTGGCTGCGGCGAGGGATGTCCAGGATGAGTCGTGCTGAGGCGTTCTGAATTCGCTGGAGTCTTTTCTGGAGTTTTGCTGTGGTTCCTGCATAGAGGGTGTTCCCGTAGTCCAGTTGGCTGGTGACGAGGGCCTGGGTGACCGTCTTCCTGGTTTCTGTGGGTATCCATCGGAAGATCTTTCAGAGCATGCGCAGGGTGTTGAAGCAGGATGATGAGACTGCGTTCACTTGCTTGGTCATCGTGAGTGAGGAGTCCAGGATGAAGCCCAGGTTGCGTGCGTGGTCCGTTGGTTTGGGTGCGCTACCCAGAGCCGGGGGCCACCAGGAGTTGTCCCACGCGGAGGGGGATGGTCCGAGGATGAGGACTTCCGTCTTGTCTGAGTTCAGTTTCAGACGGCTGATCTTCATCCATTCTGCGACGTCTCTCATTCCTTCCTGGAGGTTGGCTTTGGCGGTGGTGGGGTCGTTGGTGAGGGAGAGGATCAGCTGGGTGTCCTCAGCGTAGGAGATGATGTTGAGGTTGTGTTGGCGGGCGATGGCTGCGAGAGGGCTCATGTAGACGTTGAAGAGGGTAGGGCTGAGTGAGGATCCTTGCGGGACGCCACAGATGACTTCGGTGTCCGCAGATCGGAACGGGGGAGGCAGACTCTCTGGGTTCTTCTGGCGAGGAATGAGATGATCCACTCCAGGGCCATTCCTTGGATTCCTGTGTGCTGAGGTGCTGTGTCAGGGTGCGGTGGCAGACGGTGTCGAAGGCTGCTGAGAGGTCCAGGAGGATGAGTGCAGCCGTTTATCTGTTGTCGAGCAGGGACCTGATGTCGGCGGTGGCTGCGATGAGGGCAGTCTCGGTGTATTGGTTTGCTCGGAAGCAGGACTGCGAGGGGTCGAGGGAACCGTTGGTCTCGAGGAAGGTGTAGAGTTGTCTGTTGACGGCCTTTTCAATGACTTTGGCTGAAAAGGGGAGGAGCGAGATGGGGCGGAAGTTCTTCAGGTCTGTGGGGTCCACGGTGGGTTTCTTGAGGAGGGCGCTCAGCTTGGCATGTTTCCAGCTCTTCGGGAAGGTGGCGGATGCGAAGGAGCTGTTGATGATGTTCCGGAGTTGGGGTGCGATGATGCAGTTGGCTTTGTTGAAGATGTGGTGAGGGCAGGGGTCGGAGGGGGATCTGGAGTGGATGGTGTTCATCATGCGGGTGGTGTCTTCGGTGTTGACTGGGGTCCAGGTGCAGAGGGTGGTGGTTGGGGGTGCTGGTTCGGTAGTCGGGTACGTGGTATGTGCGTCAAAGCTGTTGTGAATGTCGGCGATCTTGCGGTGGAAGAATGATGCAAGAGCGTCGCAGAGGCCTTGCGAGGGAGTGATGTCGGTGTTGCAGGTGCTGGGATTGGAGAGCTCTTTGACGATGCTGAAGAGCTCCTTGCTGCTGTGGGTGTTGTTGTCCAGTCTTTCTTTGAATGCTGTCTTCTTGGTGGTACAAAAGGGGGTGGTGATGGACGGAGCATCTGAATCAATCAAACACTCACACCTAGTCAAAACATCTGGGTTTATTCCATCACGTTCTTTAGCCCACTCTGCCACCCCAGTTCAGACATGGCTATATGCAAATCAGTCTGACCCTGTGCCTCATGGGAACAGTCCAGCCCGAACTGCCAAGCCATGTCTGACCTGGACCGGAAACAAGCTTCTGAGGACCAGTTTCTGGCATTCCAGCCGTCTTCAGCCCGGCTTGCTTGAATCCAGTGGCAAAGTGAGCAAGGGACTCAGGTCTGAGCATACCCTGCCACACTTATGGCGGCCAAAAGTGGTACAAAAGGGGGTGGTGATGGACGGAGCATCTGAATCAATCAAACACTCACACCTAGTCAAAAGATCTGGGTTTATTCCATCACCGTTTTTGAGCCCACTCTGCCACCCCAGTTCAGACATGGCTATATGCAAATCAGTCTGACCCTGTGCCTCATGGGAACAGTCCAGCCGGAACTGCCAAGCCATGTCTTCCCTGGACCGGAAACAAGCTTCCGAGGACCAGTTTCTGGCATTCCAGCCGTCTTCAGCCCGGCTTGCTTGAATCAAAGTGGCAAAGTGAGCAAGGGACTCACGTCTGAGCATACCCTGCCAAACTTATGGAGGCCAAAAGTGGTACAAAAGGGGTTGGTGATGGACGGAGCATCTGAATCAATCAAACACTCACACCTAGTCAAAAGATCTGGGTTTATTCCATCACCGTTCTTTAGACCACTCTGCCACCCCAGTTCAGACATGGCTATAAGCAAATCAGTCTGACCCTGTGCCTCATGGGAACAGTCCATCCCGAACTGCCAAGCCATGTCTTCCCTGGACCGGAAACAAGCTACCGAGGACCGGTTTCTGGCATTCCAGCCGTCTTCAGCCCGGCTTGCTTGAATCCAGTGGCAAAGTGAGCAAGGGACTCACGGCTGAGCATACCCAGCCACACTTATGGCGGGCAAAAGTGGTACAAAAGGGGGTGGTGATGGACGGAGCATCTGAATCAATCAAACACTCACACCTAGTCAAAAGATCTGGGTTTATTCCATCACCGTTCTTTAGCCCACTCTGCCACCCCAGTTCAGACATGGCTATATGCAAATAAGTCTGACCCTGTGCCTCATGGGAACAGTCCAGCCCGAACTGCCAAGCCATGTCTTCCCTGGACCGGAAACAAGCTTCAGAGGACCGGTTTCTGGCATTCCAGCCGTCTTCAGCGCAGCTTGCTTGAATCCAGTGGCAAAGTGAGCAAGGGACTCACGTCTGAGCATACCCTGCCACACTTATGGCGGCCAAAAGTGGTACAAAAGGGGGTGGTGATGGATGGAGCATCTGAATCAATCAAACACTCACACCTAGTCAAAAGATCTGGGTTTATTCCATTACCGTTCTTTAGCCCACTCTGCCACCCCAGTTCAGACATGGCTATATGCAAATAAGTCTGACCCTGTGCCTCATGGGAACAGTCCAGCCCGAACTGCCAAGCCATGTCTTCCCTGGACCGGAAACAAGCTTCAGAGGACCGGTTTCTGGCATTCCAGCCGTCTTCAGCGCAGCTTGCTTGAATCCAGTGGCAAAGTGAGCAAGGGACTCACGTCTGAGCATACCCTGCCACACTTATGGCGGCCAAAAGTGGTACAAAAGGGGGTGGTGATGGACGGAGCATCTGAATCAATCAAACACTCACACCTAGTCAAAAGATCTGGGTTCATTCCATCACCGTTCTTTAGCCCACTCTGCCACCCCAGTTCAGACATGGCTATATGCAAATCAGTCTCACCCTGTGCCTCAAGGGAACAGTCCAGCCCGAACTACCAAGACATGTCTTCCATGGACCGGAAACAAGCTTCCGAGGACCGGTTTCTGGCATTCCAGCCATCTTCAGACCGGCTTGCTTGAATCCAGTGGCAAAGTGAGCAAGGGACTCATGTCTGAGCATACCCTGCCACACTTATGGCGGCCAAAAGTGGTACAAAAGGTGGGTGGTGATGGACGGAGCATCTGAATCAATCAAACACTCACACCTAGTCAAAAGATCTGGGTTTATTCCATCACCGTTCTTTAGCCCACTCTGCCACCCCAGTTTAGACATGGCTATATGCAAATCAGTCAGACCCTGTGCCTCATGGGAACTGTCCAGCCCGAACTGCCAAGCCATGTCTTCCCTGGACCAGAAACTAGCTTCCGAGGACCGGTTTCTGGCATTCCACCCGTCTTCAGCCCGGCTTGCTTGAATTCAGTGGCAAAGTGAGCAAGGGACTCACGTCTGAGCATATCCTGCCACACTTATGGTGGCCAAAAGTGGTACAAAAGGGGGTGGTGATGGACGGAGCATCTGAATCAATCAAACACACACACCTAGTCAAAAGATCTGGGTTTATTCCATGACCTTTCTTTAGCCCACTCTGCCACCCCAGTTCAGACATGGCTATATGCAAATCAGTCTGACCCTGTGCCTCAAGGGAACAGTCCAACCCGAACTGCCAAGCCATGTCTTCCCTGGACCGGAAACAAGCTTCCGAGGACCGGTTTCTGGCATTCCAGCCATCTTCAGACCGGCTTGCTTGAATCCAGTGGCACAGTGAGCAAGGGACTCACGTCTGAGCATACCCTGCCACACCTATGGCGGCCAAAAGTGGTACAAAAGGTGGTGGTGATGAACGGAGCATCTGAATCAATCAAACACTCACACCTAGTCAAAAGATCTGGGTTTATATTCCATCACCGTTCTTTAGCCCACTCTGCCACCCCGGTTCAGACATGGCTATATGCAAATCAGTCTGACCCTGTGCCTCATGGCAACAGTCCAGCCCGAACTGCCAAGCCATGTCTTCCCTGGACCGGAAACTAGCTTCCGAGGACCGGTTTCTGGCATTCCAGCCGTCTTCAGCCCGGCTTGCTTGAATTCAGTGGCAAAGTGAGCAAGGGACTCACGTCTGAGCATACCCTGCCACACTTATGGCGGCCAAAAGTGGTACAAAAGGGGATGGTGATGGACGGAGCATCTGAATCAATCAAACACTCACACCTAGTCAAAAGATCTGGGTTTATTTCATCACCGTTCTTTAGCCCACTCTGCCACCCCTGTTCAGACATGGCTATATGCAAATCAGTCTGACCCTGTGCCTCATGGGAACAGTCCAGCCCGAACTGCCAAGCCATGTCTTCCCTGGACCGGAAACAAGCTACTGAGGACCGGTTTCTGGCATTCCAGCCGTCTTCAGCCCGGCTTGCTTGAATCCAGTGGCAAAGTGAGCAAGGGACTCACGACTGAGCATACCCTGCCACACTTATGGCGGCCAAAAGTGGTACAAAAGGGGGTGGTGATGGACGGAGCATCTGAATCAATCAAACACTCACACCTAGTCAAAAGATCTGGGTTTATTCCATCACCGTTCTTTAGCCCACTCTGCCACCCCGGTTCAGACATGGCTATATGCAAATCAGTCTGACCCTGTGCCTCAAGGGAACAGTCCAGCCTGAACTGCCAAGCCATGTCTTCCCTTGACCGGAAACAAGCTTCCGAGGACCGGTTTCTGGCATTCCAGCCATCTTCAGGCCGGCTTGCTTGAATCCAGTGGCAATGTGAGCAAGGGACTCACGTCTGAGCATACCCTGCCACACTTATAGCGGCCAAAAGTGGTACAAAAGGGGGTGGTGATGGACGGAGCATCTGAATCAATCAAACACTCACACCTAGTCAAAAGATCTGGGTTTATTCCATCACCGTTCTTTAGCCCACTCTGCCACCCCTGTTCACACATGGCTATATGCAAATCAGTCTGACCCTGTGCCTCATGGGAACAGTCCAGACCGAACTGCCAAGCCATGTCTTCCCTTGACCGGATACAAGCTTCCTAAGACCGGTTTCTGGCATTCCAACCGTCTTCAGCCCGGCTTGCTTGAATCCAGTGGGAAAGTGAGCAAGGGACTCACGTCTGAGCATACCCTGCCACAGTTATGGCGGCCAAAAGCGGTACAAAAGGGGGTGGTGATGGACGGAGCATCTGAATCAACCAAACACTCACACCCAGTCAAAAGATATGGGTTTATTCCATCACCGTTCTTTAGCCCACTCTGCCACCCCAGTTCAGACATGGCTATATGCAAATCAGTCTGACCCTTAGCCTCATGGGAACAGTTCAGCCCGAACTGCCAAACAATGTCTTCCCTGTACCGGAAACAAGCTTCCGAGGACCGGTTTCTGGCATTCCAGCCGTCTTCAGCCCGGCTTGCTTGAATCCAGTGGCAAAGTGAGCAAGGGACTCATGTCTGAGCATACCCTGCCACACTTATGGCGGCCAAAAGTGGTACAAAAGGGGGTGGTGATGGACGGAGCATCTGAATCAATTAAACACTCACACCTAGTCAAAAGATCTTTTGTACCGCTTTTGGCCGCCATAAGTGTGGCAGGGTATGCTCAGACGTGAGTCCCTTGCTCACTTTGCCACTGGATTCAAGCAAGCTGGGCTGAAGATGTCTGGAATGCCAGAAACCGGTCCTCAGAAGCTTGTTTCCGGTCCAGGGAAGACATGGCTTGGCAGTTCGGGCTGGACTGTTCCCATGAGGCACAGGGTCAGACTGATTTGCATATAGCCATGTCTGAACTGGGGTGGCAGAGTGGGCTACAGAACGGTGATGGATTAATCCCAGATCTTTTGACTGGGTGTGAGTGTTTGATTGATTCAGATGCTCCGTCCATCACCACCCCCTTTTGTACCGCTTTTGGCCGCCATAAGTGTGGCAGGGTATGCTCAGACGTGAGTCCCTTGCTCACTTTGCCACTGGATTCAAGCAAGCCGGGCTGAAGACGGCTGGAATGCCAGAAACCGGTCCTCGGTAGCTTGTTTCCGGTCCAGGGAAGACATGGCTTGGCAGTTCGGGCTGGACTGTTCCCATGAGGCACAGGGTCAGACTGATTTGCATATAGCCATGTCTGAACTGGGGTGGCAGAGTTGGCTAAAGAACGGTGATGGAATAAACCCAGATCTTTTGACTGGGTGTGAGTGTTTGATTGATTCAGATGCTCCATCCATCACCACCCCCTTTTGTACCGCTTTTGGCCGCCATAAGTGTGCCAGGGTATGCTCAGACGTGAATCCCTTGCTCACTTTGCCACTGGGTTCAAGCAAGCCGGGCTGAAGACGGCTGGAATGCCAGAAACCGGTCCTCAGAAGCTTGTTTCCGGTCCAGGGAAGACATGGCTTGGCAGTTCGGGCTGGACTGTTCCCACGAGGCACAGGTTCAGACTGATTTGCATATAGCCATGTCTGAACTGTGGTGGCTGAATGGGCTAAAGAACGGTGATGGATTAAACCCAGATCTTTTGACTGGGTGTGAGTGTTTGATTGATTCAGATGCTCCGTCCTTCACCACCCCCTTTTGTACCACTTTTGGCCGCCATAAGTGTGGCAGGGTATCCTCAGACGTGAGTCCCTTGCTCACTTTGCCACTGGATTCAAGCAAGCCGGGCTGAAGACGGCTGAAATGCCAGAAACCGGTCCTCGGAAGCTTGTTTCTGGTCCAGGGAAGACATGGCTTGGCAGTTCGGGCTGGACTGTTCCCATGAGGCACAGGGTAAGACTGATTTGCATATAGCCATGTCTGAACTGGGGTGGCAGAGTGGGCTAAAGAACGGTGATGGATTAAACCCAGATTTTTTGACTGGGTGTGAGTGTTTGATTGATTCAGAAGCTCCGTCCATCACCACCCCCCTTTGTACTGCTTTTGGCCAGCATAAGTGTTGCAGGGTATGCTCAGACGTGAGTCCCTTGCTCACTTTGCCACTGGATTTAAGCAAGCCGGGCTGAAGACGGCTGGAATGCCAGAAATGGGTCCTCGGAAGCTTGTTTCCGGTCCAGGGAAGACATGGCTTGGCAGTTCGGGCTGGACTGTTCCCATGAGGCGCAGGGTCAGACTGATTTGCATATAGCCATGTCTGAACTGGGGTGGCAGAGTGGGCTATAGAACGGTGATGGATTAAACCCAGATCTTTTGACAGGGTGTGAGTGTTTGATTGATTCAGATGATTCGTCCATCACCACCCCCTTTTGTACCGCTTTTGGCAGCCATAAGTGTGGCAGGGTATCCTCAGACGTGAGTCCCTTGCTCACTTTGCCACTGGATTCAAGCAAGCCGGGCTGAAGACGGCTGGAATGCCAGAAACCGGTCCTCAGAAGCTTGTTTCCGGTCCAGGGAAGACATGGCTTGGCAGTTCGGGCTGGACTGTTCCCACGAGGCACAGGTTCAGACTGATTTGCATATAGCCATGTCTGAACTGTGGTGGCTGAATGGGCTAAAGAACGGTGATGGATTAAACCCAGATCTTTTGACTGGGTGTGAGTGTTTGATTGATTCAGATGCTCCGTCCTTCACCACCCCCTTTTGTATCACTTTTGGCCGCCATAAGTGTGGCAGGGTATCCTCAGACGTGAGTCCCTTGCTAACTTTGCCACTGGATTCAAGCAAGCCGGGCTGAAGACGGCTGGAATGCCAGAAACCGGTCCTCGGAAGCTTGTTTCTGGTCCAGGGAAGACATGGCTTGGCAGTTCGGGCTGGACTGTTCCCATGAGGCACAGGGTAAGACTGATTTGCATATAGCCATGTCTGAACTGGGGTGGCAGAGTGGGCTAAAGAACGGTGATGGATTAAACCCAGATCTTTTGACTGGGTGTGAGTGTTTGATTGATTCAGAAGCTCCGTCCATCACCACCCCCCTTTGTACTGCTTTTGGCCAGCATAAGTGTTGCAGGGTATGCTCAGACGTGAGTCCCTTGCTCACTTTGCCACTGGATTTAAGCAAGCCGGGCTGAAGACGGCTGGAATGCCAGAAATGGGTCCTCGGAAGCTTGTTTCCGGTCCAGGGAAGACATGGCTTGGCAGTTCGGGCTGGACTGTTCCCATGAGGCGCAGGGTCAGACTGATTTGCATATAGCCATGTCTGAACTGGGGTGGCAGAGTGGGCTATAGAACGGTGATGGATTAAACCCAGATCTTTTGACAGGGTGTGAGTGTTTGATTGATTCAGATGATTCGTCCATCACCACCCCCTTTTGTACCGCTTTTGGCAGCCATAAGTGTGGCAGGGTATCCTCAGACGTGAGTCCCTTGCTCACTTTGCCACTGGATTCACGCAAGCCGGGCTGAAGACGGCTGGAATGCCAGAAACCGGTCCTCGGAAACTTGTTTCTGGTCCAGGGAAGACATGGCTTGGCAGTTGGGGCTGGACTGTTCCCATGAGGCACAGGGTCAGACTGATTTGGATTTTATCCATGTCTGAACTGGGGTGGCAGAGTGGGCTAAAGAACGGTGATGGATTAAACCCAGATCTTTTGACTGGGTGTGAGTGTTTGATTGATTCAGATGCTCCATCCATCACCACCCTCTTTTGTACCGTCTTCTTGGTGGAGCGGATCAGCTGATGGTGTTTGCGGGTGGCTTTCTTGAGTGTGGTCAAATATGCCCAGAAAACTTCAAACTTTCGCTAAAATCATGGATTTTTTCCCATTTCTGTGAAAGAAAGTTTCAGAATCTGTGGGGATCTACAAAAATCCTACCACTCAGCGTGGCTGCTGTCCTCCCAATACAAACAGGACTCTGTGGGTGGGGCTATCACACATGACAGAAAAAGGCACCAAAACACAACTAGGAAACATAAGGTTTTTTTCCTCTCAAATTCCCTCATTATTTCTATGTAGGAAGCTGTGGTATTTGGGTCTGGCTCTGTCGGTACCCAGTGAGAACTACCAACTGCAGACATTTCTGAAAACTGCACAACCTAGGGGAGTTCAGGATGGTATGACGTTAAATTCCACTATGTTTTCATACAGAGAATGCCCTATAAATGTCACAGTTTGGATAGATTTTCTCACATTTCTGTGAGGGAAAATTTTGGGATCAGGAGAATCCACATAATCCCTACCACCCACTGTCTCCACGCTTTTAAAAGCTGTACCCCACTTCTTTATCACCTGCGACAGGAAAGGCCTCAAAATGCAACATGGAAACATCAAAATATTTCAGTTAATTTTCTGTCATTCTGTTGATGTGGGTAGCTGATGTTTAGATTATGTCAGCACCCAGGAAAAAGTATCAACTCCAGATATTTCTTGAATTAGAAACCCAGAGGAGCTTAGGGGAGCCTGACTTGTGCTGATACCACTAAGATTGAATTCCCAGAAAGCAATGCAAACATCTCATTTAGGATAAAATCAGAGAATGTCCTGTCTGTGAAAGCAGGTTCCAGAATTGATAGGAAAACACAAGATGCCTACCACTCAGTGTTCCAAAACTTCTCCCAATAAAAATGGCATCCCAATTGCATGGATATGCCTTTCTCCTGCAACAGGAACCAGTCAAATTTTGGACTTTGTGATTTCACTGTGGAGGTCAATGAGAAGTGTGGCTCAGGGGTTAGAGGCGGCAGACCCGGAAGCTGAGATCGGCCCTGGACCAGGGTTCAATTCCCCGCCTCGGCGGGTCTTGGGCTCAAAAATTTCACGGACTCGATAATTCTCGCTCCGGTGCCTTCTCGACTCACGGGTTCACACTCTGCGACTCTGGGCAATAGCTTGCTTAATCTCCACAACGGCCCCTCGCGGCGGGATGCCTGGCATTCACCTTGTGGATACCCTGCTGGGGTTATCTCACAGGGGAATACCAGGACGGGTTCCCTAAGCAAGCGCCGGGAAACCCTTTGTGGGTAGCTGTGCGCTATATAAGCTCAAATACAAAATACAAATACAAATCTTTGCTTGCTAACAGTTTTAGTCCACTCCAATGATACCCGCCTACACACAGGATACATAGTTTCAATCTGGAGAACAGTGGAAAGGTAGGATTGGAAGACTTTGGACATTGGCTGGAGGTACCCTATCTTTCTGTTACCTAAATATGGGAAAAAATACCCAAATATCGCAGTCATTCACTAGGGCACATGAGATGAAATTGTAATTTCGTTGATGGTAGTTTTGACATATGGGTTGGCAGAGTTAATGCAACAACCCATTCTCCCTCACCCTGGGGGCTGAAATACTGTCTTCTGTCTAGCAGTGGGGCCCAAGGCCAAGATGGTCCAGCATACCATCTAATTCCTTATCTCACTTTTTCTCTTAGTAGTCTGATGGGTCTTCAGCCCCTATGGGTGGGCAGATGTGTCTATTTACTACCTAGCTGCTCCGCTCAGTCAGGCCAGAAAGCCTACCAGATCATAAAAAGTAAAAGGAAGAATGGGCTTACCCATCCTAGTACTGCATTGTAGCCCACATCCAGGGCACCAGCCACCACTTTTGACCCCTAAGAGAGCCAGAGTGGGATGTTAGCACTGTCTCTGCTGTCTAATAGGCCAAATTGCACCCTAAAGAGAACCCACATTTCCTCATGTTTGCCATGGAGATGGCTTCAGTATTCTGGCTTCATGCCACAGAAGGGCAGAAAATTGTTGCCCAACATGAAGTTGGGGTGTCACAACCCCATTTTTTTGTAAAGGTCTAGTCCGTCCATGTAGTGGGAATTCTTCCCCTATGGGGGCAAATTGAAAGTAAATCCCACAACATGTCCTCCAGGAGGGCAGAAAGGCTATTGAGGCTTTAGAGAGTTTGAATTATGGCTTGATGTGTGGATGAGTAAGACCCCATCCCAAATTTGTTTTGAAAAAATAGATCCCTGCCATCCAGTAGGATTTCTGCCCCTCTGAGGGCAGTTTGGGAGGGAATTCCACTGTCTACCCCCTATGGGGCAGAAATACTGTTGGTCCTTTAGGTGTGGGGGGTATTCCCCAATGCCAGAGCAGAAAGGCCCTCTCCTCATTTTTTATAATATATTGGTAGCATCCAGTGGGCTTTCTATGCCCTTCATGGATGGCAGAATGCTCCTAAATCACCCACAGGAAAGACTGTAAGGCCAGAGTGTGCTGGCCCCAACCGCATTATACTTTATGACATTAACATATGTGAGGTATATTTTGCTTTCTGTTCTACTGGATGAACAGCATAGGGTTAAATCCTCCAATCCTCCCCCCTAGGAGGCAGAACATTGCTATGCTCTTTAATGGTGGGGTTACGACCAGGTAACAGTTTGGGACATACCTATGCCCTTTTTTATATAATAATAACATCACAGGGGTTGTAAGGTCAGAGTTAGATCCTAAATCTACCCAGCAAGGTGGGAGAAATAATGTAGGTGATCTTTTGTGTGGTGGGCAAATGCCTATGCCGAGAGCCACTCTCGTAATTGCAATACATCCTGGTGTCTAGTGGGTGGATCCATGCTTTGGGACTGTCCTCTTAGCAACCTCCAATCAACTATTCACAAGGGAGATGAATCATCAGAGAGGGGAGAATTTGTCTTTACAGTATTACTACTCCAATTGTGATTGGTGCTCAGAGATGCTGAGCTGTTCCCCTGAGCACCGAAAGACAGCGAACGTCAAAGGTGCAGAATGGTTCTTTTTAGTTTCACTTTCTACATTGATAACATCAGCATACAATGTACATTTCTGATCATTCAGATAAAGAAATCCTCAGGCTGCTGGGTAGCTCTTCTCCAGCAGTCCAAACTTTCCAATCTCCTCCCTTTAGTGTGAGGATGAATCATTCATGTCCTCCACACTATCCACATAGTGTGGAGGATCTGAACATATCATTCTCTGCACTAAAGAGGTTAAAGCATTTTATTTTTATACAGAACATTATCATGCCTATAAGTATATTATGGTACAAAAGGGGGTGGTGATGGACGGAGCATCTGAATCAATCAAACAAACACTCACACCCAGTCAAAAGATCTGGATTTAATCCATCACAGTTCTTTAGCCCACTCTGCCACCCCAGTTCAGACATGGCTATATGCAAATCAGTCTGACCCTGTGCCTCATGGGAAAAGTCCAGCCTGAATTTCCAAGCCATGTCTTACCTGGGCCGGAAACAAGCTTACGAGGACCGGTTTCAGGCATTCCAGCCGTCTACAGCCCGGCTTGCTTGACTCCAGTGGCAAAGTGAGCAAGGGACTCACGTCTGAGCACACCCTGCCACACTTATGGCGGCCAAAAGCGGTACAAAAGGGGGTGGTGATAGACGGAGCATCTGAATCAATCAAACACTCACACCCAGTCAAAAGATCTGGGTTTAATCCATCACCGTTCGTTAGCCCACTCTGCCACCCCAGTTCAGACATGGCTATATGCAAATCAGTCTGACCCTGTGCCTCATGGAAACAGTCCAGCCCGAACTGCCAAGCCATGTCTTCACTGGACCGGAAACAAGCTTCCGAGGACCGGTTTCTGGCATTCCAGCCGTCTTCAGCCCCGCTTGCTTAAATCCAGTGGCAAAGTGAGAAAGGGACTCACGTCTGAGCATACCCTGCCACACTCATGGCGGCCAAAAGCGGTACAAAAGGGGGTGGTGATGGACGGAGCATCTGAATCAATCAAACACTCACACCTAGTCAAAAGATCTGGGTTTATTCCATCACCGTTCTTTAGCCCACTCTGCCACCCCAGTTCAGACATGGCTATATGCAAATCAGTCTGACACTGTGCCTCATGGGAACAGTCCAGCCCGAACTGCCAAGCCATGTCTTCACTGGACCGGAAACAAGCTTCCGAGGACCGGTTTCTGGCATTCCAGCCGTCTTCAGCCCCGCTTGCTTAAATCCAGTGGCAAAGTGAGAAAGGGACTCACGTCTGAGCATACCCTGCCACACCTATGGCGGCCAAAAGTGGTACAAAAGGTGGTGGTGATGGACGGAGCATCTGAATCAATCAAACACTCACACCTAGTCAAAAGATCTGGGTTTATTCCATCACCGTTCTTTAGCCCACTCTGCCACCCCGGTTCAGACATGGCTATATGCAAATCAGTCTGACCCTGTGCCTCATGGCAACAGTCCAGCCCGAACTGCCAAGCCATGTCTTCCCTGGACCGGAAACTAGCTTCCGAGGACCGGTTTCTGGCATTCCAGCCGTCTTCAGCCCGGCTTGCTTGAATTCAGTGGCAAAGTGAGCAAGGGACTCACGTCTGAGCATACCCTGCCACACTTATGGCGGCCAAAAGTGGTACAAAAGGGGGTGGTGATGGACGGAGCATCTGAATCAATCAAACACTCACACCTAGTCAAAAGATCTGGGTTTATTTCATCACCGTTCTTTAGCCCACTCTGCCACCCCTGTTCAGACATGGCTATATGCAAATCAGTCTGACCCTGTGCCTCATGGGAACAGTCCAGCCCGAACTGCCAAGCCATGTCTTCCCTGGACCGGAAACAAGCTACTGAGGACCGGTTTCTGGCATTCCAGCCGTCTTCAGCCCGGCTTGCTTGAATCCAGTGGCAAAGTGAGCAAGGGACTCACGACTGAGCATACCCTGCCACACTTATGGCGGCCAAAAGTGGTACAAAAGGGGGTGGTGATGGACGGAGCATCTGAATCAATCAAACACTCACACCTAGTCAAAAGATCTGGGTTTATTCCATCACCGTTCTTTAGCCCACTCTGCCACCCCGGTTCAGACATGGCTATATGCAAATCAGTCTGACCCTTAGCCTCATGGGAACAGTTCAGCCCGAACTGCCAAGCAATGTCTTCCCTGTACCGGAAACAAGCTTCCGAGGACCGGTTTCTGGCATTCCAGCCGTCTTCAGCCCGGCTTGCTTGAATCCAGTGGCAAAGTGAGCAAGGGACTCATGTCTGAGCATACCCTGCCACACTTATGGCGGCCAAAAGTGGTACAAAAGGGGGTGGTGATGGACGGAGCATCTGAATCAATTAAACACTCACACCTAGTCAAAAGATCTTTTGTACCGCTTTTGGCCGCCATAAGTGTGGCAGGGTATGCTCAGACGTGAGTCCCTTGCTCACTTTGCCACTGGATTCAAGCAAGCTGGGCTGAAGATGTCTGGAATGCCAGAAACCGGTCCTCAGAAGCTTGTTTCTGGTCCAGGGAAGACATGGCTTGGCAGTTCGGGCTGGACTGTTCCCATGAGGCACAGGGTCAGACTGATTTGCATATAGCCATGTCTGAACTGGGGTGGCAGAGTGGGCTACAGAACGGTGATGGATTAATCCCAGATCTTTTGACTGGGTGTGAGTGTTTGATTGATTCAGATGCTCCGTCCATCACCACCCCCTTTTGTACCGCTTTTGGCCGCCATAAGTGTGGCAGGGTATGCTCAGACGTGAGTCCCTTGCTCACTTTGCCACTGAATTCAAGCAAGCCGGGCTGAAGACGGCTGGAATGCCAGAAACCGGTCCTCGGTAGCTTGTTTCCGGTCCAGGGAAGACATGGCTTGGCAGTTCGGGCTGGACTGTTCCCATGAGGCACAGGGTCAGACTGATTTGCATATAGCCATGTCTGAACTGGGGTGGCAGAGTTGGCTAAAGAACGGTGATGGATTAAACCCAGATCTTTTGACTGGGTGTGAGTGTTTGATTGATTCAGATGCTCCATCCATCACCACCCCCTTTTGTACCGCTTTTGGCCGCCATAAGTGTGGCAGGGTATGCTCAGACGTGAATCCTTGCTCACTTTGCCACTGGATTCAAGCAAGCCGGGCTGAAGACGGCTGGAATGCCAGAAACCGGTCCTCAGAAGCTTGTTTCCGGTCCAGGGAAGACATGGCTTGGCAGTTCGGGCTGGACTGTTCCCACGAGGCACAGGTTCAGACTGATTTGCATATAGCCATGTCTGAACTGTGGTGGCTGAATGGGCTAAAGAACGGTGATGGATTAAACCCAGATCTTTTGACTGGGTGTGAGTGTTTGATTGATTCAGATGCTCCATCCTTCACCACCCCCTTTTGTACCACTTTTGGCCGCCATAAGTGTGGCAGGGTATCCTCAGACGTGAGTCCCTTGCTCACTTTGCCACTGGATTCAAGCAAGCCGGGCTGAAGACGGCTGGAATGCCAGAAACCGGTCCTCGGAAGCTTGTTTCTGGTCCAGGGAAGACATGGCTTGGCAGTTCGGGCTGGACTGTTCCCATGAGGCACAGGGTAAGACTGATTTGCATATAGCCATGTCTGAACTGGGGTGGCAGAGTGGGCTAAAGAACGGTGATGGATTAAACCCAGATTTTTTGACTGGGTGTGAGTGTTTGATTGATTCAGAAGCTCCGTCCATCACCACCCCCCTTTGTACTGCTTTTGGCCAGCATAAGTGTTGCAGGGTATGCTCAGACGTGAGTCCCTTGCTCACTTTGCCACTGGATTTAAGCAAGCCGGGCTGAAGACGGCTGGAATGCCAGAAATGGGTCCTCGGAAGCTTGTTTCCGGTCCAGGGAAGACATGGCTTGGCAGTTCGGGCTGGACTGTTCCCATGAGGCGCAGGGTCAGACTGATTTGCATATAGCCATGTCTGAACTGGGGTGGCAGAGTGGGCTATAGAACGGTGATGGATTAAACCCAGATCTTTTGACAGGGTGTGAGTGTTTGATTGATTCAGATGATTCGTCCATCACCACCCCCTTTTGTACCGCTTTTGGCAGCCATAAGTGTGGCAGGGTATCCTCAGACGTGAGTCCCTTGCTCACTTTGCCACTGGATTCAAGCAAGCCGGGCGGAAGACGGCTGGAATGCCAGAAACCGGTCCTCAGAAGCTTGTTTCCGGTCCAGGGAAGACATGGCTTGGCAGTTCGGGCTGGACTGTTCCCACGAGGCACAGGTTCAGACTGATTTGCATATAGCCATGTCTGAACTGTGGTGGCTGAATGGGCTAAAGAACGGTGATGGATTAAACCCAGATCTTTTGACTGGGTGTGAGTGTTTGATTGATTCAGATGCTCCGTCCTTCACCACCCCCTTTTGTACCACTTTTGGCCGCCATAAGTGTGGCAGGGTATCCTCAGACGTGAGTCCCTTGCTAACTTTGCCACTGGATTCAAGCAAGCCGGGCTGAAGACGGCTGGAATGCCAGAAACCGGTCCTCGGAAGCTTGTTTCTGGTCCAGGGAAGACATGGCTTGGCAGTTCGGGCTGGACTGTTCCCATGAGGCACAGGGTAAGACTGATTTGCATATAGCCATGTCTGAACTGGGGTGGCAGAGTGGGCTAAAGAACGGTGATGGATTAAACCCAGATCTTTTGACTGGGTGTGAGTGTTTGATTGATTCAGAAGCTCTGTCCATCACCACCCCCCTTTGTACTGCTTTTGGCCAGCATAAGTGTTGCAGGGTATGCTCAGACGTGAGTCCCTTGCTCACTTTGCCACTGGATTTAAGCAAGCCGGGCTGAAGACGGCTGGAATGCCAGAAATGGGTCCTCGGAAGCTTGTTTCCGGTCCAGGGAAGACATGGCTTGGCAGTTCGGGCTGGACTGTCCCATGAGGCGCAGGGTCAGACTGATTTGCATATAGCCATGTCTGAACTGGGGTGGCAGAGTGGGCTATAGAACGGTGATGGATTAAACCCAGATCTTTTGACAGGGTGTGAGTGTTTGATTGATTCAGATGATTCGTCCATCACCACCCCCTTTTGTACCGCTTTTGGCAGCCATAAGTGTGGCAGGGTATCCTCAGACGTGAGTCCCTTGCTCACTTTGCCACTGGATTCACGCAAGCCGGGCTGAAGACGGCTGGAATGCCAGAAACCGGTCCTCGGAAACTTGTTTCTGGTCCAGGGAAGACATGGCTTGGCAGTTGGGGCTGGACTGTTCCCATGAGGCACAGGGTCAGACTGATTTGGATTTTATCCATGTCTGAACTGGGGTGGCAGAGTGGGCTAAAGAACGGTGATGGATTAAACCCAGATCTTTTGACTGGGTGTGAGTGTTTGATTGATTCAGATGCTCCATCCATCACCACCCTCTTTTGTACCGTCTTCTTGGTGGAGCGGATCAGCTGATGGTGTTTGCGGGTGGCTTTCTTGAGTGCGGTCAAATATGCCCAGAAAACTTCAAACTTTCGCTAAAATCATGGATTTTTTCCCATTTCTGTGAAAGAAAGTTTCAGAATCTGTGGGGATCTACAAAAATCCTACCACTCAGCGTGGCTGCTGTCCTCCCAATACAAACAGGACTCTGTGGGTGGGGCTATCACACATGACAGAAAAAGGCACCAAAACACAACTAGGAAACATAAGGTTTTTTTCCTCTCAAATTCCCTCATTATTTCTATGTAGGAAGCTGTGGTATTTGGGTCTGGCTCTGTCGGTACCCAGTGAGAACTACCAACTGCAGACATTTCTGAAAACTGCACAACCTAGGGGAGTTCAGGATGGTATGACGTTAAATTCCACTATGTTTTCATACAGAGAATGCCCTATAAATGTCACAGTTTGGATAGATTTTCTCACATTTCTGTGAGGGAAAATTTTGGGATCAGGAGAATCCACATAATCCCTACCACCCACTGTCTCCACGCTTTTAAAAGCTGTACCCCACTTCTTTATCACCTGCGACAGGAAAGGCCTCAAAATGCAACATGGAAACATCAAAATATTTCAGTTAATTTTCTGTCATTCTGTTGATGTGGGTAGCTGATGTTTAGATTATGTCAGCACCCAGGAAAAAGTATCAACTCCAGATATTTCTTGAATTAGAAACCCAGAGGAGCTTAGGGGAGCCTGACTTGTGCTGATACCACTAAGATTGAATTCCCAGAAAGCAATGCAAACATCTCATTTAGGATAAAATCAGAGAATGTCCTGTCTGTGAAAGCAGGTTCCAAAATTGATAGGAAAACACAAGATGCCTACCACTCAGTGTTCCAAAACTTCTCCCAATAAAAATGGCATCCCAATTGCATGGATATGCCTTTCTCCTGCAACAGGAACCAGTCAAATTTTGGACTTTGTGATTTCACTGTGGAGGTCAATGAGATCTTTGCTTGCTAACAGTTTTAGTCCACTCCAATGATACCCGCCTACACACAGGATACATAGTTTCAATCTGGAGAACAGTGGAAAGGTAGGATTGGAAGACTTTGGACATTGGCTGGAGGTACCCTATCTTCCTGTTACCTAAATATGGGAAAAAATACCCAAATATCGCAGTCATTCACTAGGGCACATGAGATGAAATTGTAATTTCGTTGATGGTAGTTTTGACATATGGGTTGGCAGAGTTAATGCAACAACCCATTCTCCCTCACCCTGGGGGCTGAAATACTGTCTTCTGTCTAGCAGTGGGGCCCAAGGCCAAGATGGTCCAGCATACCATCTAATTCCTTATCTCACTTTTTCTCTTAGTAGTCTGATGGTTCTTCAGCCCCTATGGGTGGGCAGATGTGTCTATTTACTACCTAGCTGCTCCGCTCAGTCAGGCCAGAAAGCCTACCAGATCATAAAAAGTAAAAAGAAGAATGGGCTTACCCATCCTAGTACTGCATTGTAGCCCACATCCAGGGCACCAGCCACCACTTTTGACCCCTAAGAGAGCCAGAGTGGGATGTTAACACTGTCTCTGCTGTCTAATAGGCCAAATTGCACCCTATAGAGAACCCACATTCCCTCATGTTTGCCATGGAGATGGCTGCAGTATTCTGGCTTCATGCCACAGAAGGGCAGAAAATTGTTGCCCAACATGAAGTTGGGGTGTCACAACCCCATTTTTTTGTAAAGGTCTAGTCCGTCCATGTAGTGGGAATTCCTCCCCTATGGGGGCAAATTGAAAGTAAATCCCACAACATGTCCTCCAGGAGGGCAGAAAGGCTATTGAGGCTTTAGAGAGTTTGAATTATGGCTTGATGTGTGGATGAGTAAGACCCCATCCCAAATTTGTTTTGAAAAAATAGATCCCTGCCATCCAGTAGGATTTCTGCCCCTCTGAGGGCAGTTTGGGAGGGAATTCCACTGTCTACCCCCTATGGGGCAGAAATACTGTTGGTCCTTTAGGTGTGGGGGGTATTCCCCAATGCCAGAGCAGAAAGGCCCTCTCCTCATTTTTTATAATATATTGGTAGCATCCAGTGGGCTTTCTATGCCCTTCATGGATGGCAGAATGCTCCTAAATCACCCACAGGAAAGACTGTAAGGCCAGAGTGTGCCGGCCCCAACCGCATTATACTTTATGACATTAACATATGTGAGGTATATTTTGCTTTCTGTTCTACTGGATGAACAGTATAGGGTTAAATCCTCCAATCCTCCCCCCTAGGAGGCAGAACATTGCTATGCTCTTTAATGGTGGGGTTACGACCAGGTAACAGTTTGGGACATACCTATGCCCTTTTTTATATAATAATAACATCACAGGGGTTGTAAGGTCAGAGTTAGATCCTAAATCTACCCAGCAAGGTGGGAGAAATAATGTAGGTGATCTTTTGTGTGGTGGGCAAATGCCTATGCCGAGAGCCACTCTCGTAATTGCAATACATCCTGGTGTCTAGTGGGTGGATCCATGCTTTGGGACTGTCCTCTTAGCAACCTCCAATCAACTATTCACAAGGGAGATGAATCATCAGAGAGGGGAGAATTTGTCTTTACAGTATTACTACTCCAATTGTGATTGGTGCTCAGAGATGCTGAGCTGTTCCCCTGAGCACCGAAAGACAGCGAACGTCAAAGGTGCAGAATGGTTCTTTTTAGTTTCACTTTCTACATTGATAACATCAGCATACAATGTACATTTCTGATCATTCAGATAAAGAAAGCCTCAGGCTGCTGGGTAGCTCTTCTCCAGCAGTCCAAACTTTCCAATCTCCTCCCTTTAGTGTGAGGATGAATCATTCATGTCCTCCACACTATCCACATAGTGTGGAGGATCTGAACATATCATTCTCTGCACTAAAGAGGTTAAAGCATTTTATTTTTATACAGAACATTATCATGCCTATAAGTATATTATGGTACAAAAGGGGGTGGTGATGGACGGAGCATCTGAATCAATCAAACAAACACTCACACCCAATCAAAAGATCTGGATTTAATCCATCACAGTTCTTTAGCCCACTCTGCCACCCCAGTTCAGACATGGCTATATGCAAATCAGTCTGACCCTGTGCCTCATGGGAAAAGTCCAGCCTGAATTTCCAAGCCATGTCTTCCCTGGGCCGGAAACAAGCTTACGAGGACCGGTTTCAGGCATTCCAGCCGTCTACAGCCCGGCTTGCTTGACTCCAGTGGCAAAGTGAGCAAGGGACTCACGTCTGAGCACACCCTGCCACACTTTTGGCGGCCAAAAGCGGTACAAAAGGGGGTGGTGATAGACGGAGCATCTGAATCAATCAAACACTCACACCCAGTCAAAAGATCTGGGTTTAATCCATCACCGTTCGTTAGCCCACTCTGCCACCCCAGTTCAGACATGGCTATATGCAAATCAGTCTGACCCTGTGCCTCATGGGAACAGTCCAGCCCGAACTGCCAAGCCATGTCTTCACTGGACCGGAAACAAGCTTCCGAGGACCGGTTTCTGGCATTCCAGCCGTCTTCAGCCCCGCTTGCTTAAATCCAGTGGCAAAGTGAGAAAGGGACTCACGTCTGAGCATACCCTGCCACACTCATGGCGGCCAAAAGCGGTACAGAAGGGGGTGGTGATGGACGGAGCATCTGAATCAATCAAACACTCACACCCAGTCAAAATATCTGGGTTTAATCCATCACCGTTCTTTAGCCCACTCTGCCACCCCAGTTCAGACATGGCTATATGCAAATCAGTCTGACCCTGTGCCTCATGGGAACAGTCCAGCCCGAACTGCAAAGCCATGTCTTCCCTGGAACGGAAACAAGCTTCTGAGGACCGGTTTCTGGCATTCCAGCCGTCTTCAGCCCGGCTTGCTTGAATCCAGTGGCAAAGTGAGAAAGGGACTCACATCCGAACATACCCTGCCACACTTATGGTGGACAAAAGCGGTACAAAAGGGGGTGGTGATGGAGGGAGCATCTGAATCAATCAAACACTCACACCCAGTGAAAAGATCTGGGTTTAATCCATCACTGTTCTTTAGCCCACTCTGCCACCCCAGTTCAGACATGGCTATATGCAAATCAGTCTGACCCTGTGCCTCATGGGAAGAGTCTAGCCCGAACTGCAAAGCCATGTCTTCCCTGGACCGGAAACAAGCTTCCGAGGACCGGTTTCTGGCATTCCAGCCGTCTTCAGCCCGGCTTGCTTGAATCCAGTGGCAAAGTGAGCAAGGGACTCACGTCTGAGCATACCCTGCCACACTTATGGCGGCCAAAAGCGGTGCAAAAGGGGGTGGTGATGGACAGAGCATCTGAATCAATCAAACACTCCCAGCCAGTCAAAAGATCTGGGTTTAATCCATCACCGTTCTTTAGCCCACTCTGCCACCCCAGTTCAGACATGGCTATATGCAAATCAGTCTGACTCTGTGCCTCATGGGAACAGTCCAGCCTAACTGCCAAGCCATATCTTCTCTGGACCGGAAACAATCTTCAGAGGACCAGTTTCTGGCATTCCAGCCGTCTTCAGCCCGGCTTGCTTGAATCCAGTGGCAAAGTGAGCAAGGGACTCATGTCTGAGCATACCCTGCCACACTTATGGCGGCCAAAAGCGGTGCAAAAGGGGGTGGTGATGGACGGAGCATCTGAATCAATCAAACACTCACACCCAGTCAAAAGATCTGGGTTTAATCCATCACCGTTCTTTAGCCCACTCTGCCACCCCAGTTCAGACATGGCTATATGCAAATCAGTCTGACTCTGTGCCTCATGGGAACAGTCCAGCGGAACTGCCAAGCCATGTCTTCCCAGGACCGGAAACAATCTTCGGAGGACCGGTTTCTGGCATTCCAGCCGTCTTCAGCCCGGCTTGCTTGAATCCAGTGGCAAAGTGAGCAAGGGACTCACGTCTGAGCATACCCTGCCACACTTATGGTGGCCAAAAGCGGTACAAAAGGGGGTGGTGATGGACAGAGCATCTGAATCAATCAAACACTCACACCCAGTCAAAAGATCTGGGTTTAATCCATCACCGTTCTTTAGCCCACTCTGCCACCCCAGTTCAGACATGGCTATATGCACATCAGTCTGACCCTGTGCCTCATGGGAACAGTCCAGCCCAATCTGCCAATCCATGTCTTCCCTGGACCGGAAACAAGCTTCCGAGGACCTGTTTCAGGCATGCCAGCTGTCTTCAGCCCGGCTTGCTTGAATCCAGTGGCAAAGTGAGCAAGGGACTCATGTCTGAGCATACCCTGCCACACTTATGGCGGCCAAAAGCGGTACAAAAGGGGGTGGTGATGGGCGGAGCATCTGAATCAATCAAACACTCACACCCAGTCAAAAGATCTGGGTTTAATCCATCACCGTTCTTTAGCCCACTCTGCCACCCCAGTTCAGACATGGCTATATGCAAATCAGTCTGACCCTGTGCCTCATGGGAATAGTCCAGCCGGAACTGCCAAGACATGTCTTCCCTGGACCGGAAACAAGCTTCCGAGGACCCGTTTCTGGCATTCCAGCCGTCTTCAGCCCGGCTTACTTGAATCCAGTGGCAAAGTGAGCAAGGGACTCACGTCTGAACATACCCTGCCACACTTTTGGTGGCCAAAAGCGGTACAAAAGGGGGTGGGATTGGATGGAGCATCTGAATCAATCAAACACTCACACCCAGTCAAAAGATCTTGGTTTAATCCATCACCGTTCTTTAGCCCACTCTGCTACCCCAGTTCAGACATGGCTATATGCAAATCAGTCTGACCCTGTGCCTCATGGGAACAGTCCAGCCCGAACTGCCAAGCCATGTCTTCCCTGGACCGGAAACAAGCTTCCGAGGACCGGTTTCTGGCATTCCAGCCGTCTTCAGTACAGCTTGCTTGAATCCAATGGCAAAGAGAGCAAGGGACTCACGTCTGAGCATACCCTGCCACACTTATGGCGGCCAAAAGCGGGACAAAAGGGGGTGGTTGGGGGGTGGTGGGGAACCTTGTTTCCATTCCAGGGAAGACATGGCTTGGCAGTTCGGCCTGGACTGTTCCCATGAGGCACTGGGTTAGACTGATTTGCATATAGCCATGTCTGAACTGGGGTGGCAGAGTGGGCTAAAGAACGGTGATAGATTAAAACCAGATTTTTTGACTGGGTGTGAGTGTTTGATTAATTCAGATGCTCCGTCCATCACCACTTCTTTTTGTACCGCTTTTGGCCACAATAAGTGTGGCATGGTATTCTCAGACGTGAGTCCATTGCTCACTTTGCCACTGGATTCAAGCAAGCCGGGCTGAAGATGGCTGGAATGCCAGAACCAGTCCTCGGAAGCTTGTTTCCGGTCCAGGGAAGACATGGCTTGGCAGTTCAGGCTGGACTGTTACCATGAGGCACAGGGTCAGACTGATTTGCATATAGCCATGTCTGAACTGGGGCAGCAGAGTGGGCTAAAGAACGGTGATGGATTAAACCCAGATCTTTTGACTGGGTGTGAGTGTTTGATTGATTCAGATGCTTCGTCCATCACCACCCCCTTTTGTACCCCTACAAGTATATTATGCCATTGAAAACTACAGGTGACCTATAGTTGTATAATCTTCAATTCCTTTTGTAATATAATATTCTAAAATACTACCTTCCAAGGTTTTCCTCTGGTCTGTGTTCAAATATGGTAGTTTAACACCTGTCAAAAATCTCTCATCTATCTGTTCAGTGGGATTATGGGTAGACATAAATGTGTTAATGAATACACACTAAACATATATGCTTGTCCCCTAAGGTTTTAATCTTGGATTTGTATGTGCAATTCTCCCGAGCAGCCTAAATGAAGCTCAAAATTGTGCTGCTGATTACAATGTAAAAACAATAGTGCCCTGATGGATTGTTCTGTGAGGGACTGACGTCTGGCTGACAAAGTAATTTCGTAATGGCTGTTGCTCCTTTCAGCATCTGTAGATCTGTTCACACACTCCTTGCACACAGCTGAAAGCTGTTAAAGGACTGGAATGTGGTCCTTGCACACAGCTGAAAGCTGTTAAAGGACTGGGATGTGGTCCGCCATCCCATACCAAAAGAGGTCAGTGTTGATCACTCCAGAAATTGATGCCTGTACTGCTTCTGGGCCTCCTTGCTCAAAGTACAGGTGAAGCTCCTGATCCTGAACTTCACTCAAACCAGGGATGGCTGAATATGCACTCTCGTCCTTGGGTAGAATGCAGTGTCATGTAGGATGGAAAAGGCTCACTTGGTTCAAGAATAAAATGCCTGGTTGGGCCTTCACTATGTATTTGCCCACCTTTTCAAGGGAATTTTCAAATGCTTCATTAAAGTGGGCTGTTATCTTTTTTTCAGTGCTAGAGTTAATTTAGCCCCTACAGTGTCTCTAAGAATGGTCAAAGTGACTACAGAGTGAGGACTGAATTGTTTGTGAGGTTCATATGAAGGTCATCTAGATAATCATACATTTTCATTGTGAATGGTGTCTGACTCTGGAATAATTCCATCAGATTTAAAAGGTGTTGGCATTTTTTCTGTCACAATTTCCAATTGAACATTAATATAGTTTTTTTGTCACTGTTCACAATCCTCTGTAGATTTTTTACTTTCTGAGTCGCATATTAAATTCAACAAACCCAGCATAGGCATCAAAGTGCTTGCAGTTGTATTGGACAGCACTAAACCAAGAATTCCAGCGGGTACTGCAAGGGGCAGGTGCCATCTGTGGTTTCATCCCATGGTTCTTAACAAGGTGTTGCAGGTACCTTTGCTTTCTACTACGATTCACGAGAAGTACAGAAGGAAAGAAATTGCCTCTACAAAAGACTTCCTAAATGACTCTCCAACAAGGTTCATGATATGTAATAAGCAAGTGATATATGTGGAGTTTTTGTAAAAGATTTCTCAACACAATGTTGTATGCCTTGAGCATGTAAGCTGCATTGTCTGTATTAAAGAAAATAACGTTCTAAAAGGCTATGTTGTACTCTGTGAGCCCCCTCACTACTGCTTGCGCTAAAGTCCCATGGTTGCACTGGAAAAGGAACACTGTGTCTGCTAGGTGGGTGTGGATTAGACAACCACACTGTAAATAGACCACTGCAAATAAAACATTCAACACATGTAACCCTTCTACATCTGGTCTTTCATCAAATAAAACATTGATCTTTTGATCTTGCAATTGTTTGTTCAGATCGTGCTCAGTTCCTACATATCTCTCTGGGAGATAGAGTTCTTTAAACTGATGACTCTGAGGTATCGCTATACCACTCCGTACTCACTCACAGAAAAACTTATGCAACACATGGTGGTCAGTTTTGCACAGTGTAATGTTCAGTGCTGTGCAGACATTGACCCATGCACCTATTATTTCATGGTTTGAGCCATTGGCAGCTGTACTCTTTGTGAAAAGTGAGTTCACATTCATCTGATGGGCATGTTTTGGTGAAGTGTGAGGGTCTTGAGCATTTGGGCAGTGCTTCAAGTGTTTTTGGGATCTCACATGCACATACACCGTGTGTTTCAAGATATGGTCCATGTCCACATTGCACACACCGCAAAACAGCACTCCCCCATCAGCACACATCACATCACTGTACTCTCTGGCATGATCTGCTGCTGGTATCTGAGTAGATAGATGTGATTGATGCTTCACAGATTTTCACAGGCTGCATAAACTTCTCCATCCTACTTTTGGTGTGGTGGCTCATTGCTCCGTTGGAATCCAAAAGATCTTTGGGGGTTGTGGTGCAGTCACGTAACTCACCTGCAAATATACTTGGTGTTATTTGATATGTTCCAAAGGGAATAAATGCATTGCAATTGTTGAACAGACAGTTAAGAAACTGTATGCAAGCAGTGATTAAAAATGCACTTAACTCTGAAGCACTTGCAAATGAAGACAAAAAATTGAAAACTTTTTGAAACAAAACCACAATGGAAAATGGCACTCGTTAAAACAGCATGGTCAATTTCAAAGAAAGGGAAAAGTAAAACCTTTTGAAGGGAAGTTGCATCAATGGATTATGAATACATACAGGAAGGCAGAAGTCCTTTGTAGTGAAATGGCACACTTGTTTTGTTCCTTTGGGCAAGTCAGAGTTGTCTTTGTGGGGATGTGGTGCAGTCACAGGACTGGCCTGAACATATATTTGCTGTTATCTGATGGGCTGCAAAGTTGTTTTTTTCCTTTGCAAAGGGAAAAAGGGGTTACAATTGTTGAACAGAAAGTTTAGAAAATGTAGGGAAGCAGCAATTAAAAAATGAACTAAACTCTGAAACAAGTGCAAATAAAGGGGATAAAAGGAAAACTTGTTGAAACAAAACCAAAACTACAATGGAAAATGGCAGTCCTCAATGGAGTTGTACAAACATAGTGTCAGGGTGGTCAGTTGCAAAGAAAGGTAAACATGAAATCTTTGAAGTGGCCTTGCATACATGGAGTTTAAGTACATACAGGAAGGCAGGTTTCCTTTGTAGTGAGATGGCACACTTGTTTGGTTTTTTAGGCAAGTCTCAGTCATCTTTGTGGGCCTGAGGTGCCGTCACTGGACTGCTCTGAAAATATACTGGAGGTTATTCGATGTGTTTCAGAGGGAAAAAGGCATTGCAAAAGACAGAAGTCCCTTGCACTGTTATGGTGATAGAGCGCGCAGGTCGCCCGACTCTTTATTTCACCAAATTGTACGCACTTGGGCCCATAACGCGTTTAGCACTGTATTCTTGTGAATCGGGTGAGCTTACACATCACTATCAGTAATTCTTGTGTTTTCTCTACTATTTTTTCCCGTGTACCTGACTTACCAATCCTTGTCACAGGTACCTATGTTCCTGATGAATCAGGAGCTAGCAGGGGTAGGAGATAAGGCTAACCAGAATACCTTGTACATTTGAATAATGATTTAAACTTTTGTAATAATCACAGACACCTGAAGGGTTTTCAAACTTTATATAGTAAAAGTTAGATTTCATATGCCATGGGAATAAAGTTTACACAGATTAGAATATCAATAACTAGAATCAGGACTATAATGTAACTATGAATGAGAGTGAGCACCATTGAGTGCGAGCAGACTAAAGGAAAAGGGTAACAGGGAACATGCTATTCAGTTTACAGGCTTATACTAAGGCAGGTAAAGTGGGAAAGAACATACTATTCAGCAGAGTTCTAAAATTCATCAGAGATTTAAAACAGACCTTATTCTATCTACTATTTAAAGCATAGATTCTAAAGGAGGGTAAAAATAAATCACACTGAATAAGTAAACAGTTCAATAATATCCTACAGGTAAGGGGAAAAATGGAACATAACTAATAAAACAGTTTGCATGTAAAATCTTTTGGAAAAGGCAGGGAAAATAACATAGGCAATGATGCTTTATTTAAAAGGATGAGAGGAAAGAGTATAGATAGACGGACACCCACAGTTATATATTTACCTAGGATGGGAATGAGGACTAACCCTGGCCATGGGTCAGTTGGGAAAAAGGCGAGGACAAGGACCCTCAAGGACTTAGGATGCCAGTAGGCGAGCAGGAACAGCTCATGGACCATCAGGACAGGATACCCCTCAGGATTTGGATCAGGATTGGGCTCATTAGAGGGTACGACCAACACCTGCAGCTTCGGATGCAACGCATGCGCTACTCCCTCTCTGCATGGAATCTGCCAATAACCCCGATTGGGTTTTCGAATCTCCCAGCAAAGTGCTTCGCCAGCACTTAAACTATTCCACCCCAGTGAGTTTGTGGAAATTACGGACAGAGTGCTCCGCAACTCTCTGTATCAATCACCTATAGAGTTCGTAGGGTCGGTGACAGGTCAGCTACTCGGACAAGTCGGACAATTTCTCTAGCTAAACCTAGGCTAGTTATACTGTTTTCGGGTCAGTGGACTACCCACAAATGTTGCAAGTGACAGGATCCCCAACTTTGGATTGGACAAGTGAGGTGGTTAGGTCATTGTTACTACCTAGAATTTAGTGTTCCCACAATGAATATTCATTTTTTGTACCCACCCCTTACATTCCAGTTCCCATGGCATACGTGTAAAAGAGAAAAATAGGACACACAGTGGACTAATAATTTTGTATCATTTTTAGGTGTAGTACAGCTTCTTCCCGCTGGGTCAGAGTGCAGGTTCCCAGGAGCATCTCAGCTTCGGCAGCCAGCTGGCTGAGTTCCACTGCTGCAAGACTAGGTTCTCTTATCATGTGGTCAGTTCCACTCAGACTTCCAAGATGGAGAGGCTCCCCACTCCCAGGCCCGCAGATACGCGGTACATGAAAAGTAAGCGAAAACAAATTAGGAACACAGAAAAAATGATTACACTGTATACCGTGATTGGCTATGTTACATCCTTTACTTTATAATATCTATAGTGTTAAGAGTTAGGCAGAAATAGACATTTGTGCAATAGCAGCGATAGCAAGCAAGATGCATGTTAAAAAGAAAGCGGCCATGTTTGCAATAATGCGCATGTGCGAAAAAATCCCTCCAGAACAACGAGTGCGTCACATCACATGGGTATGACCGACGCATGCGCAGACTGAAATCCACATAACAGCGACCAGTCAGTGTGCAAGCTTTGTTAGGATTAGAAAACACATAAGCAAGCGTCTCTGGGACACCCGCGTGTAGTGTGAAAGTGCGATATTAATAACAGAACAGGTTGATTTAATAACGTTATTGATTATGCGAGGTTCTTGAATTCAAGCAAGTCGCATTACGTGCGAATCCTTGCTCCATCAATCCCCTCTTTGATGATATTTACTATCATCACTATTAATGGAAACAGATGCCAACTTTCTCTTTCAGATCTCATTCATTTCAATCTCCACAAACTTGTTATTGAGCCTTTTTTCTGCATCCTTATTAGGATGGGAATTCTTGGCTCTTTTGTAAATCTGATTTCTCAGCTCTTCTAATTCCAGTTCATCAACATTCCTTTTCACTCCTCTCTTATTCACAGTATACTTCTTTCTGCATTTTTTTACATTTGCAGCAAATTATTATGATCAGCACAATCAAACTTATTCCAGCTATTGGCATCAGTATTTTACTCACAAGACTTTTACCTATGTTAGAAAACCAACTACCTATTGAGGAGAGAACATCAGTTAGTCTCTTCCAGGCACTGTCAACCTCCAGTGGTTTGAGTTCCTTTTCCAAATTAGTTATGTTTCTCAGATATTTCTTAATTTCAATGCTCTTATCCGGAATGTTCCTTCGACGCGCATCGTTTGCGCGCAGCGTTTCGCCGTAGTGACGCCGGAGTCACGCCAGAGTCCAGCCCGTCTGCGCCCGTCAGCGTCCCGGAGACGGCTGGAGCTGCAGGTTGGAAGGAACAACGCGTCTGGTATATCTTTAACCGTCATGGTGTGCTATACGTCGCTTGAATTACGGGCTTTGCAAGAGGTTTCCTGTGATTGTCACAAAGTATTTCCCGCCCGCTATAGGGGGAAGAGACGATGCCCTGGTTGTGGTTGGTTTCCAGCCGTTACCCCGATCACTATATTCAAAAGGGAGGAGGTAAATGTAAATGTACATGTATTTATATAGCGCAAATCACCCACCGTGGTAGGTATCTAAGCGCTTGCTTAGGGAACCCGTCCTGGTATTCCCCTGTGAGATAACCCCGGCAGGGTATCCACAAGGTGAAAGCCAGGCATCCCGCCGCGAGGGGCCGTTGTGGAGATTAAGCAAGCTATTGCCCAGAGTCGCAGAGTGTGAACCCGTGAGTTGAGTAGGCACCGGAGCGAGAATTATCAAGTCCATGGAATTTTTGAGCCCAAGACCCGTCGAAGTGGGGAATTGAACCCTGGTCCAGGGCCAATCTCAGCTTCCAGGTCTGCTGCCTCTAACCCCTGAGCCACACTTCTCCAGGAGGTTAGTGTAAAACATCTCTGTCTGCTTTTAAATACCAGATCAGTGCATAGACATGCTCAGGACATCTATGACCTTCTGGCCAACGAAAAACCGTTATGCCTGATGCTGACAGAGACATGGCTAGGAGATTCATCTAACCCCGATATAGCCACAGCAATTCCCCCAGAATATAATATCTATAGGCAAGACAGATCGAAAGGGAGGGGCGGTGGTGTGGCACTGGTAGTGAACAAACTTGTTGCCTGTTCTATCATCCCTATGGATGACATCACAGGATCGGAATCCCTTGCTTTTACTATAGCATTGGCGCCCCATCAATCTTTTAAAGGGCTTTTGGTTTATAGGCCCCCTGGACCAGTAGGATCCTTTTTTGACGAGCTCCAGACGGTAATTTCGACGCTGGCTCTGAGAGCTGAGCATTGTATTCTGGCAGGGGACTTTAATTTTCATATGGAGGAGAAACAGGACCCTGAAGTGATCAAATTGGCTGATATTACAGCCTCCTTAGGTCTTGCCCCTTACCTTTTCGGACCAACGCATGATAAGGGTCATACCCTGGATCTGGTTTTTTCCACGTCTCCATTGGAGGTGTTGGCACTGGTGCCGGTGCTTTGGTCAGACCATAGGCTGGCTAAATTCTATATATCTGGCACAAAGAAACCATCCAGCATTGCTCCTATGCAGCAGGGTCGAACACCCAGAGCACTTCATCGGGTGACTCCTGATATGTTAGCCCAGGCGGCCCTTGATCATCCTTGCCCTGTAACGGGAGACTTGGAGAGGGATCTAGAGTCTTTGCAATCATGGTTATTGGATAGGATGAACGATCTAGCCCCTGAGAAGGCCCCCCGACTAACATCTAAGCGGGTCTCGGCCCCTTGGTTCACTGAAGCACTATCGGCCTCTCGACGCCAGTGCAAGGTGGCGGAAAGGGCATGGCGGTCTCAATATGATCCCATGGCCAGGCTTGCCTATAGGACAGCGTTTAAAGCCTACCACCGGGACATTCTCCTTGGAAAGAAAGACTACTTGGCAAGGAGGATAGAGGCCGCTTCAAACTCCTGCAAAAAGATCTTCACGATCGTCAGGGAGTTTACTGCCCCTCGATCTAATTCAACCCAGGTTACCCCTTCTGAGCCGTGGGTTTCTGCCCTTGCTGATTTTTTTACCACCAAGATCCAACTGATTAAGGATTCTTTTCCTTTGAAGGTGGCTGAAGTACCCCCTAGTTTTGAGGACGACTCTGCTTTGGTGGCCCCGGTGAGTCCAGTTCTGGCGGATTTTCCGCATATCTCAGCCATATCCTCACTGGCACTTATGGCCAATCTCAAATCTGGGTCGCCTCTTGACCCTTGTCCGGCCACATTTCTGGCTAAAATGGCTGAAGTGGTGAACCCGCTGGCTAATCCACTTCTGAATCTCTCCTTGAGTTGGGGGGTGGTACCACAGGTCTGGAAACATGCGAATGTTGTCCCCCTCCTTAAGAAACCTGGTCTGGATCCTGAGGTTCTGGCCAACTACAGGCCGATTTCTCTTCTTCCTGCGCTGGTCAAGATCTTGGAGAAGCATGTGCACACCGTGCTCTCCAATTTTCTGGAATCGTACAATCTGTTGCACCTTACTCAATCTGGCTTCCGCCCCAATTTAAGCACCAAGACGGCGCTCTTGGAGGTGTCTGAAGCCATAAAAGAGGTACTGGACTCAGGAGGCAAGGCTATGCTTGTCATGCTAGACCTGTCGGCGGCTTTTGACACCGTCCCCCATGAGTGTCTCCTCGCCAGACTTTATGAGATTGGTCTGAGGGGGGCGGTGTTCAGCTGGTTTAAATCTTTTTTGGCTGACCATCGACAAACGGTCTGGGTCCCACCCAGCTCTGCCATGATGTCGCCTTTGGGAGTCGGAGTTCCGCAGGGCTCTGTGTTGAGCCCGACTCTTTTTAACATATTTATGACCCCTTTGGTGGCACTGGCTGAGTCTTTTGGGGCACAGATCGTTTCCTACGCCGACGATACCCAGCTCCTCTTTACGTGCAGAAAAGGAGAAGATTTTGATGGAGAGAGTATCCGTGAGTGCCTTGGGGCTGTTTTCCAATGGTTCCAGCTTAACTGCCTCAAGTGCAACTCAGATAAATCTGAGGTACTCTTCTTCGGTTGTGCATCCGATCCAGATTGGCAGGAATGGTGGCCGGTCGGCATGTTCCCTCCAGCGGGCTCGTCCCAGCTGGCAAAGAACTTAGGGATCAAGATTGACAACGGTCTGGCGTTAAAATCTCAGATCCTTGGTCTTACGGGCACATGCTTTGGCCTCCTCAGGATGCTCCGGAAGTTCCTTCCGCTGCTTTCTGAGGAGCACAGGAAGATGACGGTGCAGGCCTTAATAGGCTCAAGATTGGATTATTCCAATGTCCTCTATCTTGGCCTGCCAGAATATCTCTTACAGCGGCTGCAGGTGGTCCAGAATTCGGCCGCAAGGGCCATCTTCGGTCTGCACAGGCGAGCCAGAGTTTCTGGTCTTCTGCAGTCGTTGCATTGGCTGCCTATCCGTAAGCGGATAGTTTTTAAGGCTCTGACCCTGGCCCATAAGGTGCTTTACTCCTCGGGAGCCAAATATCTCCAGAAGAGGCTTGCTTTTTACCATCCCGCCAGATCTTTGAGGTCTGAAGCACTTTTCCTCGCTGTGGTCCCACGAGTAAAAAGGGCTCGGATTGGAGGTCGCTCTTTCAGGCTGCTGGCGCCACAGCTTTGGAATACTCTGCCCTTAGCTCTGCAGAGCACCTCTAATCTGTTGAACTTTAGAAAGGGCCTTAAAATTTGGCTTTTTGCCCTTTAGGTGGCTTTTCCTACTTTGGCCTGGTCTGTTACTCTACTGTGTTGTGTTTTCTCTTTTGTTACTGGTTCGTTAATTAAAAGCGCCGGGACACTCCATGGAGTAGCCGTGCGCTATAGAAAAACCAATATAACATAACATAACATAACAATGTAAGTGCAACAATGTTGCACTTTCAACATTCTACAGACTCCGCCCTCTTTTGCTAATAAGGTATCAAGAGCGAGGCGGTTTTGTAAAACCATTGATCTGATCGCAACCAATTCGGTATTGACCAGCAGGAATCCAGCATCAGTGTCAGTTGATAACCGATCCACTACTGTAGACAATTTGCAAATTCGATGTGTATTCAGAACCACTCCCACTCCAGGTATCAATGCACTAAATATATCACCTATTATTTCTCCTACACTTTCCCTTCTACTACGTACTAAACCATTAGTATTTTCATTGCTTTCAGCGGCGTTGTTCACGTGGTATATTTTCGGGAAGACAATGCCAAAATAGCAGCTTCCATACCAGTGATCTGGCAATTTGAAATAAGCCCTGTTTCCACATATATAATATATTCCAGGAAACACAGGTTCTGACCCATCTTTGAATCCCCAACCTCCAATTACCTTGTAATTGTGTTCGCATTCACTGGAACCGATGAATACATTGTTATAATAACTAGTCTTTTCCCTATGAAGGCAAAGTTTCCCCTTTCTTTCGAAGTCCAACAACAGTGCGGGATTAGCTTCACCATTTGAGGTGCTTTCCATGTTTTCTGCCCACTTAGGAGTTCTCTGTCTTTTATCATTTGCCTTTCTTTGGAAACTGTCTCTTCTCTTTTCTGCCATTTTCAAAAACATTCTCTTGTTCATGTAATGAACAGGTCAAATTATTTCTGTGTGCTTCATTTAAATCTATGTCACCTATAGTCAGAAAATATTCTCCCATATAACGAGTCACATCACTTTTAATATGTACAATATTCAGGTTTCCCCGAATAGGAAGTTCAGAAAAAATTACGTCAGAGTTTGAATAGTAATACTGGAAGGTGCTTCTGTAAAATAAGCTTGCTAATATACTACAGGAATTTCCATAGGTTAGGGGTAGATGGTGATAGGTCACACCTTCAGATACAGAAGTGGGTAGCTTCATGCATACATAACAGTCTTCTATTTCCATTGCTTCTACATAGTGTACTAAAAGATCTGCAAATACATTTAAATGTATTCTGTTTTTGATTCCGTGATAATGTAGTCCTCCCTCATCTGATGCATCTACGTCTGGGTTTGTCTGTTTAAGGCTAAATGTATTCTCACGTCTTTCTACACTTCGTGGTGTTTCTTCTGTCGGTTGAATGTCTGAGTCTTCCATCACTTGTTTAGTAGGGTACAGGTTAGAGTCTTTACTTAACATGAACGGGATACTAATTGTTAGTCCTATCCATAATATCAGTGCTATTGCTACACTACATAAGCATACTTTACAGCATGTTTTACAGCAATTCTGTGTAGGTCTTCCATTCACATTTGAATCAGACATTGTGGCTTAAAGAAGTTTTCCAACCCCTCTTTGTGTCTCTACACAAGTGGCTCTTCAAAAGCTTGGAAGGAGAAACCCTTGTTTGAAAAGGGAAGGTTTTTTTTTAAAGCAGACAAAAACAGCAGGTTCCATTTTCGTGTGGTCTAGAAGAAGAGAACTTACGTCTCAGGTTATAGAAGGGGTTTGGGGTGAGCCAAAACCACGTATTAAAGTTGTTCAAAGATCCACAAATTCACAATCAATTGCAATCTACATTACTAAACATCATTCTGCTTCTCTGTTTGCATAACATAAGGTAATAAGGATGTAAACACTATTTTTATAAAAAAAAGCTTCTTTATTAACTGATTATTTTCTGTTCATACCATTTTCTGGAGTCAGTACATAGATTTTAAAATTATTAAAAACAGCTACTGTGGAGTTATACTCACAAACATCAAATATCTAAATCACAATTTAAAAATAATTCTTTCAAAGCAACACATTTGTCACATAAAACAAAAATTGTCAAATTTATTACAAAAACACAAATTGTCGACGCGGCGTTTAAGTTATAAGTGATGTCATCCCAAAAAATTAAAATTTTTTTTTTTTTTTTTTTAAAAGTGATGACCTACAAGTAATACCTAAGAGAGACAGGTATTAACGCTCAACTCATTGCCCTAGAATAAGAGGCAAGAAGGGATGAAATTCATGAGGTGTGACCAAACTAAAGTTGTGGGATCTACAAATAACGAATAGGCTTGTTTCTTTTTAAGTATTTACAATGGAGAGAGTGTAAACGACACTGCTTGCAACGTTTAATAAATATGTACTGTTGTGAACATAGGATGTATGTTGAATGAGAATGTACAGATGATAAGAAAATTCTGTTCTACCACAGACCAAATACATTAAATGTTTTTTTGTGTTTTAAATTTATAGAGTTTTTTAAACTTACACACTGTCCTGAAGAAGGTGAAGATATAGAATCACCGAAACGCCGCGTCGACAATTTGTGTTTTTGTAATAAATTTGACAATTTTTGTTTTATGTGACAAATGTGTTGCTTTGAAAGAATTATTTTTAAATTGTGATTTAGATATTTGATGTTTGTGAGTATAACTCCACAGTAGCTGTTTTTAATAATTTTAAAATCTATGTACTGACTCCAGAAAATGGTATGAACAGAAAATAATCAGTTAATAAAGAAGCTTTTTTTATAAAAATAGTGTTTACATCCTTATTACCTTATGTTATGCAAAAAGAGAAGCAGAATGATGTTTAGTAATGTAGATTGCAATTGATTGTGAATTTGTGGATCTTTGAACAACTTTAATACGTGGTTTTGGCTCACCCCAAACCCCTTCTATAACCAGAGACGTAAGTTCTCTTCCTCTAGACCACACGAAAAGGGAACCTGCTGTTTTTGTCTACACAAGTGGCTTACACAGGCTAATTTTTTCAGGTTGGGTCTTCTTCTTCAGAAACTTGATCAGCAATCAGATCTTCCTCACTTTCGTCACTTATTTCGAGATCTTCAAATTCCTCTAACACCAGGTAAGTCCATTCAGGGCTTAGATAATTTTTGTTTTGTCTTTTTATCCTGGTACTTCTTCTATTCGGCTGGGCTCCAGTTTTCTCCTTTTCACTGGCAGCCCTTTTTCGGTCTTCTAATTTCTCTTCTACTGTTTTAAATCTTAGTCTCAGTCTTTTTATGAATCTGGGTTCACTTTTCTTCTTCTTGAGTCTTTTAGCTGTCACTGTAGTTTGGCTCTCCTCACGAGCTCTTTTATTTTCGTTCAGTTGTGGTGCCTTTTCTTTGACGGTATCTTCGTCCCTTCCTGTCTGACTAGTTCCAGGTCTTACTTCAGCGTCTTCCGCCTGGTCTCTAAGCTGGCCTTGTTCAGGTGTACTTTGGATTTGACTTTGTCTTTCAACTGTTTCAGACTCTGTTTCCTGAACACGTTCGTCTATTACTATCTGTTCCTGTTCATGCACTTCGAACCCTTGATTTTCTTCCGCATGAACCTCAGCCCTAATTACTATCTGTCCCTTTTCAGTTTCATGAGTCTTTGGAGGTGTGTCGATGACTTGGTCTGTCCCTATCTGACCTTGTTCTTCAGCAGGTCTGACATGGATTTCGATGACCTGATTATCTCCCTCTTTTCCTGTCTCGTCCTCACTATCCCACTCTCTATCTAGGTAGGAGTATTTTCTGGTTCTTATTGGATCAAGAATCAGATCGTCTGCTGGGAACTATTCGTCTTGACTGGTGCTCGGTTGTTCGACATCAGCTAGTTCCGGACCCTCATCTGGAGACCCCTCAGCTGCACAACCTTCAGCCTCAGTCGCTTCTTCTTCGGTCACCCGCTTGGTATGACTGGCATGGATCCACTTTGGCACTCCTGCACTCTTTACTGCAGTTGTGGTGACAAGAATCACTTGTCCGAGTTTTCCCCACTTTGGTGCAAGGCAACTCTTCCGGGTGTGTTTCTTTAACACAACCCAATCACCTGGTTTCAGATTATGAACTGGAGTTGTTGGCCAGGCGATGGCGTCCTCCCCAATCTGGAGAGAGATAGAACGCACTTGGTCACCCAGCTGCTTGCAGTATTCTAGTACCAAATCATCAGAAATACTTAGCAGTTTGTGTCCTGATACCCATGCCTGTCGCATCACTCTCCCCATCAGTATCTCATGGGGACTCAGGACTGTCTTTTGGTCTGGAATGCTTCTCAATCCCATCAGGACAAGGGGTAAAGCGTCTATCCTGTTCAATCCTGTAGAGTTACACATTTTTCCCAATCTTGACTTTATAGTGCCATTCACCTGTTCGACCACTCCAGAAGCCTCTGGATGGTATGCACAGTGCAGTTTTTGGGTAACTTTGAATGCTTTATAAAGTTCATCTAATATTTCATTGGCAAAATGCCCACCTCTGTCTGATTCAATCGTGTCTGGAAAACCGTATCTAGGTATCAGTTCCCTCAGTAACAATTTGGCTACAGTAATAGCATTATTTTTCTTTGCTGGGTAGGCCTCCACCCAATCTTGAGAATAGGCAGACTATAACCAAAACGTACCTATATCCTTTTCACATGGGTAACTGAATAAAGTCAGCCTGCAGTCTGATAAAAGGACCTTCTGCCTTTCCAATTGTACTTTGTAACACTACTGTTCTCTTTCCAGGGTTAAACTGCTGACAAGTTAAACACCCCTGGCAAAGTGCATCTGCAATGTTCCTGAACTTCGAATTGTACCATACTTCTTTGAAAACATGGACCATCGCATCCCTCCCTATGTGTGAGTCTCCGTGTATCAGTCTGGCCATTGGAGCAACCATACTATCTGGCAACACAGGCGTACCATCACTACAAGCAATGACACCATCTCTATTCCTGGGCCGGCAGCCATCCTTCTCCCATCTTTCCTGTTCTTCTGGTTCTGCTGCCATTTGCGACCCTTTCAGTTCCTCCCAAGTAGATACACTCTCAAACACCATAAGTTGGCAGCTGTTTCCGCCTCCCCACAATTTGATGTTTAATGACATTTTGTCTCGTGCACAATATTGGGCTATTTGATCAGCATATCTATTTCCAGCTGTCACATCGTCATTTCCAGATTTGTGAGCAGCACATTTGACCACCGCCAATTCTTTGGGTAACTGGATTGCTTCCAGTAAGTTCTGTACCACTTTTCCATTTCTGATAGGGGTACCTGAGGAAGTCATGAATTCTCTTTGCAGCCATAACTGGCCGAAGTCATGCACAACCCCGTAACTATACTGGCTGTAGTATATATGGTTACTCTTTTGTTTTTCCCTTGTTTACAGGCTCTTGCCAATGCAATCAATTCAGCTACTTGTGCAGATTTTATTTCACTTAAATAGGAGGCTTCTAGTGACTTTTCCAGAGTGACTACAGTATAGGCAGCACTCAGACCCCCATCCTCATGTCTTAAACATGAGCCATCCACAAACATCTCAAGATCTTCTATTGGCAAGGCTGTTTCTTTTATATCAGGTCGTGGTTTAGTGCTAAATTCAGTTAGGTCAATGCAATTATGTTCAATTTCACCCTCAACTTCTGCACTTTGGGTGTTTGGTAACAAGGTTGCTGGATTTAATATGTTACATTGGGAAATTATCACATTTTCTGCACCTATAAGAATTCTCTCATACTTAGTCAGCCGACTGGGTGTGAGATACTGAGTCTTGGTTCTAGTCAGCAGAATCACAACTGAATGTGGAACATATACAGTTACAGGATGTCCCATAACAATGCTTTCACTTTGTTCTAGACTAGTGCAAGTTGCAGCTACTGCTTTCAGGCATCCAGGCAATCCAGCAGCCACTGGATCTAACGTAGCTGAAAAATAGGCCACCGGACGTCTGGTCAGACCATGTTCTTGTGTTAGGACTGAGAGTGCACAATTGTCTCGTGTATCACAAAACAGGTCAAAGTTTTTAGAATAGTCAGGCTTTTCTAATGCAGGAGCTGAACACAGACAGTTTCGCAATTTTATCCAGGATGTCATACTTTCATCATCCCATTCAACTGGATCTTTTGCTCCTTTCTTGGTCATCTTTATTAGTGGCTTTGCTAGAACAGCAAATTCCGCAATCCACTGTCTGCAGTATCCTACAACTCCTAGGAACATTCTAACTTCTTTCTGGGTTCTGTGTAACTCCATGTCTCAAATTATTCTAATTCTTTCTGAAGTGACTTTCCGGATACCTTTTTCTATCTGGTGCCCCAGATATTTCACTGAGTTTTTACAGAACTGTAATTTGTCAGGTGATACTTTATGTCCTCCTTTGCCTAGATGATTCAACAATGCAATGGTATCAGTAACACAGTTGTTCCGACTTTTAGATGCCACTAGGAGGTCGTCTATATACTGGACCAAAACTGATTCTCTAGGCAAGATTAGTGATTCAAGGCATCTTTTTAAAATCTGGTTGAAAATTGAAGGACTCTCTGTGTACCCTTGAGGAACACGATTCCAGACATAGACATGACTGTCAAATTCAAATGAGAAAAGAAATTTGCTGTCTGGATGCAATGGGATGGAAAAGAATGCGTGACACAAGTCAATAACGGTAAACCATTCCTCATTCGATGGAATTTGGTACAAGATCACTGCAGGGTTTGGCACAATAGGACAGCAAGGTACAACAATCTGGTTTACCTTTCGCAGATCCTGCACTACCCTGTACTTTCCACTAGGCTTTTTAATTCCAATTATGGGTGAATTACAAGGACTGCTCATTACCTCCTGTATAATGTTAGCTTCTAGCAATCTTTTTACTTCCATAGCAACTCCGGCTTTCACTTCTGCATTCATTTTATACTGTTTGATATTTGGGTAAACTGCATTTGACTTAATGGCTATTTTAACTGGGTCTACATTTGCCATTAATCCCACATCTCTCCCAGTGAAATCCCACACATCTGGTATCACTTTCTGTTGGAGTTCTTCAGGTAAGTCCTGTATTGTCAGTTTCTTTATTTCTGAGTCAGGCCTTAGTAACATTAATTTGTAAAGTCCATCTTCATCTGGGGTCTGAATTTCAACGCCTTTTGGTGTGCAAAAGATGGTACAGTTCATTTTGCACAGCAAATCACGTCCCAGCAAATTCACAGGACTGGAGTCACAGACGACAAATCTGTGCATCTCTTTAAAGCTCCCTATAGAAATCTCCATTGGTTCAGTTACAGAAGTTCTAATTATCTGGTTTGGCACGCCCACTACTTGGATAGCTTCTGCCGAGAGGGGTAGGTTAGGAACGTCTGCTGTTCTCACAGTAGAACGGGTAGCACCAGTGTCCAACAGAAAGGTGACGTCATTTCCTTCAACCTTTCCTTCCATGTATGGCCCTGTCTGGTCTACCGGTAAGGAAGCGCCAAGCACGCACTCCTCGTCCTCCCCCATCAGGCCCCATCGGTATGGTTCATCACAGAGGAATGTATCATTCAACAGGAATTGCGAGGTTGCTGCATTTCTATCCTCCCTTCCTTCCCATACCTCGACCTCTTCATTCTGCTGAGCCTTGTGCCTAAAATTTTGCCTAGGAGCACGAGGCAATTGATTCTGTTTTACCTGTTGCTGGGATTTTCGTGGCCCCTCATTCTGCACCTGTGGATTTAAATCATTATTTTTCAGGTTACCATGCTGCAACATTGGACACTCGTCTCTCCAGTGACCTATCTGACCGCACCCGTGACAGGGAAACCTTTTCATAGCCTCCTCTCGACTCATTTTAGTTTGGGGTTTCCCTCCTCCCCCAGTACCTGTATTCGGGGTGTTATTATTTATTTTACTTAACTGTTTTTCTTGTTGTTCCGCCAATTTCACTTGAGCCCACATCACCTTCTCCTTTAGGGCCTTTCGCTTATTTTCCATCTCGTCCTCGCAGTACTTGGCGTACTTCAGGACCTCATCTATGGGTTTTCCCTGCCAACAGATTTTATTGTCTCTAATCCACTGTGAGATTTCAGGCCTCAATCCCAACACAAATCGGTAAATGAAATGAGTCATATCCTTCATTTCAATGTTATCGATTACACTGTAGGTCTTGAACACCTGCAACAGTCGCTCATAATAGGAATGCACAGTCTCATCACGATTTTGGGTAGTTCTATCTATACGGGTCCAATCAGTTTCTTTAGCTGGCACTTTCCCTTTCAAATGCAGTATTACTTTCTCATACTGCCTCATTACGTCTGGAGATGGTGCTCCGGTTCTAGGGTCTCTGGGATATTCTTCACTGGGCCAATCAACAGCAATTTTACAGTCTGTCCACAGATCTACGGGAACTACTATGTCAAAGAACCCATCCAGGTCTTTCAGGAGGCATTTTTGGACTTTAACAAACCTCTCGACCTGGCAGTACCACTCCACAGGTTTTTCTCTTAATTTTGGGAAATCATTTGTGAAAGATACTATATCTTGTCGGGACCATGGAACATGTACAGATTTCCCTCCTGGCACTTCTCTCATAGGGCACAAAGTCTCTGCTTTATCAGCTTCCCTTAGGGCATATTCAGAGGATGTTTGCTTGGATCTACTGTCTTCCTTTTTCTTTGCCCACCTGGCTTTCCATCTGTCTAAATCTCCCCATTTTTGTAACAGGTTTAACAATTCCCTTATCTGTACCTTTCTCCCAGACACATTCATGTGTTCTAAGTCTTTGTCTGAAAATTCTGCTCTGTAGGGCTTCTGTAACACCTTAGATTTACTGATGTCTACTCCCAGCAGTGGGGCCATTAATTTCTCATGAAACACTCTGGTATTTTTAGTCAGGCTCTTACAGATGAACAAAAGTTCATCCTCATCAAAGGTATTCAACCGATCTAGTCCCACATTCCCTGCCATTAGTTCTATGGTTTGGGCTGTGGAGTTTCCTTTTCTAATTCTCGGGTCCATCGATCTAGTTCCTCTGGAGTCACTACTGTAGCGTTCCTGGTACCTGAAGCTGTTTCAATCAAGACTTCCTTTGTCCTAGTCTGAGGTCTTGTCCGTGGTATACTGCTTTCTGGTTCCCTTATGGGCAGATCCATTAGGGAAACTACAGATTCACATTCACTTGCCTGATCATCAACGATGAGAGGCTCCTTCCTGGGCTGCGCTACAGCAGGGGAAATGACTGGAGTTCTCGGATTAGCCTGTCTATCCCCATAAAGAGGAACAACGGGACCAATAGTTACCGGAATTGTCAGGGCTTTAGGACTGGGATTTATCTGTGCTATTGTCTGAATGAGTGCATTTCGCTGTTTGATTAATGCTTCCTTTTCCTGTTCGTGCAAAACGCTTTCAATGGATGGGTCATGTAATACTTGCGGAACTAAAGGTGGATACAGACTCGGGGCAGTTGGGACTGTCATAACTGGTCTTTCATCACCGAATGGTTTATAATTTGGGACAGTGGTATCAGGTCTACAAAATCTGTCCTTATTAGTTTGTCTATTACCTATTCCTGTTGTATCGGTCTCACTGGCCCTTCTACTTCTTGGACGTCTAAAAAATGGGTTTTTTGTACTCAGGGATCTAGACTCCTCATCATATGGTGGTGGATTTTTCATAAATAAATCCTCTAGATACTCATCTTCTGATTCACCTGCAGCCATCAGGTGTCGGGTTTTCTCAGTGCATTTCCCTCCCGCGGGTTCCTCTATCCCAAACACTGGAAATAGTCCCTCAACCATCATGTTCTGTCTCCACTGTTTCATTTTCTTCTCTTTGGTTTCTCGCTGCAATTTCGGATACCATTTACTCACTCCCTTATCCATCCTGGGTCTATCTCGCTCTAGAGCCTCAATCTCCCACTCCTCTAGAGCCTCATATTGTGTCAATCTGGGTCGGGGACGTAAGTCATTCATTCGGGTCCTCAAATTAAACAAAATTCTACCATTGAATGAACCATCTACAGGAAAAGCCAGGATCCCATCATCCTCAGTATACTTCGCCCAGTTTTCCAACCACACGCAAGTATGATACCCTTTATCAAACATCATAAATGATGCGGGAGTATTAGGTGGTGGAATGATTACACCCTCCCTAGTTCTGACGGGCTTGTCTTTCTTGAAATAATTCTTGATCTTTTCGGCAAATGACATTTTCCTCTTGCTTCCGTACATATTGTAAGGTCTACCTCTGAGCATCTGCTCCTCATGAAAACCTAGATTTTTCGGATCAGGTAAGAATTCGGGATACCACATACACCTCTCCAAGCTGTCTTCAAGCTCAGATTGCGAAATTTTTGTTTATCAATGTACTTCCAATACCAGCGCGTCTTATAAACTTCACTAACCAATCAACGCTCTGATTGCAAATAATTTCAGCCAATGGGTGCGCGGCCTTTTCCCGAGACGCGGTCTCACGCTTCGGCACTCACCCCTCCTTTACAATACCAGCTTCGTTACACGCCCGCTGTTTCAACCAATACCAGCGCGGCACGGAGTGACGTCAGCGCAGCTTCGCGACCGACTCCCTCCTTTACAAGGTAACGGAAACTTTGAATTTTTCTTAATGTGCAAGTGCTCAATTTAGTTAACAACGTATAACATTCGCCACTGTGCTCGAGTGTCTTAAACAGCAAAAAGGTTTTTGTTTCACTACAAGTAAACCACTTCTGTCTACTTTTCATTCACTACGGATAGACCCTTCTGCCTACCCTTTCACACAAACATTAGAGAACCTGTTACTTCTTCGACTCAATAGTCTTAAACCAAAGAGAGGGGCTCCGTATAACCCAAAGGGAAATAGAGCTCCAAATAACTGTTAGGTAAAACAAAGTTTTCCTTTTGGGAGGTAAAAGTAATTACCAATTCAAACACTCACTTCACTCAGTCAAGGCCTCTCACTCAATTATATATTGTCAACTAGTTTGGGAAATGCTCAACAACGAAAAAAAACAATTATCATACAAAATATACAAATTTATTTTCCATAAAAAACATAAATCGATATACAATTTTCATTAAAACCTTACACAATACATGTTAAAACCACCTAATGTGGACTGGGAGAAATATAAGCCAAAACAGTAAACTTTGTCTTGGTATTTGTTAATTCAGACACTTTGTTGGCAACATTGGGGAGTTTTCCATTTCTTATACCCAACTATTGGTTGACAACTCCAAATTTAAACCTTTTTTAATGCGTCAACGCGTTTCAGAGACCCTTGATGATTGTGGCATCCTTCTTCAGGTGGAGAGGTGTGGCTCACTGGTTAGAGGCGGCAGACCCGAGTGCAGAGAACGGCCCGGGACCAGGGTTCGATTCCCGATGCGGCAGGGTCTTGGACCAGGATCAGCGGACTGATAATTCTCGCATCGGTGCCTACTCCGACCAGGGATCACACTCAGCAACTCTGGGCATTAGCTTGCCACATCTCCACAACGGCCCCACACAAACGCCGGGGATGCCTGGTTTCACCTTGGAGACCCCCAGGAGGGACTATCTCACAGGGAAAGCCAGGACGGGTTCCCCAGCGGTCTATAGCGCTACGAGGCCTCCGGGTAGCAGTGCGCTTTACAAGACACAACAATTTACAATTCAGGACAGTATTTTTTAATTTCTCCAAATTGCGATGTTTCACCTAATGTATATAAAATAGTACTATTAGCAAACATATCTTAACTAAAACCTTTGTTAAAAAGCTTGTACACCATATCTGAACAGTTTAGAGCTAAAAACAATCATTTTACTGTATTCTGTTAAAAAAATATATATATTCTCAGGTAGCGCCATCACAGTTATATTGATATTTTTCTCATATCAATTCGGACATTTACCTAACATTTATGATATTCTGTAAACAGCCATACACAAAGCCGTATATTGTTATTATCTTCAACAATACTGTTTTTTTCTTTTTCATTGGTTACAGCATTTCCCAACTTGATGGTAACCTTACATTCAACTCACAGGCAACTTTTATACATCATTAAATGACGGATCGTTAGATTTAAACATAACTCACCTATGCAAAAGCATCTGGGTGAACGAGGATATATTCAAATTGTATCCTATTTGGGGTCAAATTTATCTTCATTTTTAAACTCCCAAACTATTAGTGGATATAAATAAATAAATACAGCCTGTTAGTAAATCGTCCTTTCGTATTGATATGAACGGTTTAACATCTCATACATTTAGGTCATTGGCTGTTACCTGAAAAACGGTTATTGTCGGCTCAGAACGCGCTGTTTCATAACAATGTATTTGTATCTTTATTGAGGTGCCCTTGTTCTGCTCCTATTTAGAGAAAATAACAGTATCTTATTATCTGTTCTTAGTGCGAACTTTCGTGGCTTCATCTCGCGCCCGGATTATAGATAATTACCTTAATACTCTCTTCTCTCCGATATCTTTTCAAAGTCCCTTCTGTTTTTTATGCATTACGATTTCACCATGTTATTCTACAGAAAGGGAAACAGTAACTGTTTTACTCTTATTTCGGTTTGTACCAGCGGATGAGATATTATGAAATTGTGCGAGCTCTCACCTGTTAGGTGGGACTTTAATTCATTTATGATTCTCTTGCATCCGGGTATTTAGCGCTCACGGCTGCATGTTCATAAAATACAAAGAGACAAGTTTTCCCAAAGTTATTGTTAAGTTGCTTCAATGGACTAAACATTATTTTTGAAAAAATGTTTTTTGGTATTCATTAAAATCACCCGTCTCAGTCACGGTTCAGTTAGGCTTATTTAACTATATCCATTCGGGTTTCTCCCACAGAAGAAGGAGGCCACAATCATCAAGGGTCTCCGAAACGCGTCGACGCATTAAAAAAGGTTTAAATTTGGAGTTGTCAACCAATAGTTGGGTATAAGAAATGGAAAACTTCCTAATGTTGCCAACAAAGTGTCCGAATTAACAGATACCAAGACAAAGTTTACTGTTTTGGCTTATATTTCTCCCAGTCCACAATAGGTGGTTTTAACATGTATTGTGTAAGGTTTTAATGAAAATTGTATATCGATTTATGTTTTTTATGGAAAATAAAATTGTATATTTTGTATGATAATTGTTTTTTTCGTTGTTGAGCATTTCCAAAACTAGTTGACAATATATAATTTAGTGAGAGGCCTTGACTGAGTGAAGTGAGTGTTTGAATTGGTAATTACTTTTACCTCCCAAAAGGAAAACTTTGTTTTACCTAACTTCTTCGACTCATCCACTCTTTCCGGGATATATGCTAAGTCAAAAGTTTCGCCAAGGCACTCCTTTGCTATCATTCAAGCTCCAATGAACCTACTACTCCTTCCTTGTGTGACCCTTACTAGGTAATATCACAACTAAAGTTTCATTAGTGGACTCATTGCTATCATTTATTCAATTACTCACTCAGAAAAGGTCCTAATTAGCGCTTCCGGTTCTACCTAACCATGCACTAATCTTCCTCGCAGCCAGTGACCTCACAGCTAGATGGATTCTGCTCACCACCCGCTATACTATTCCTCGGGGATTCCAGACAACATAGAACAATCACTAGCAATTTGTTAATCACATGCAATAATATAGCAGCATTTCATAAAATATAATTTCAAAACATTTGCATTTAAAATCGATCGATAACTGTACAGAAAAATTATTTTTAGCAGCACATTTTATTTTTCACAGTTCATTTGAAAATATCTTATCTACCTATCTTAACTAGTCCTAACCATACTACTGCTACCAGAAAATTACTGATAGAGCGCGCAGGTCGCCCGACTCTTTATTTCACCAAATTGTACGCACTTGGGCCCATAACGCGTTAAACACTATATTCTTGTGAATCGGGTGAGCTTACACATCACTATCAGTAATTCTTGTGTTTTCTCTACTATTATTTCCTGTGTATCTGACTTACCAATCCTTGTCACTGGTACCTATGTTCCTGATGAATCAGGAGCTAGCAGGGGTAGGAGATAAGGCTAACCAGAATACCTTGTACATTTGAATAACGATTTATACTTTTGTAATAATCACAGACACCTGAAGGGTTTTCAAGACTTTATATAGTAAAAGTTAGATTTCATATGCCATGAGAATAAAGTTTACACAGATTAGAATATCAATAACTAGAATCAGGACTATAATGTAACTATGAATGAGAGTGAGCACCATTGAGTGCGAGCAGACTAAAGGAAAAGGGTAACAGGGAACATGCTATTCAGTTTACAGGCTTATACTAAGGCAGGTAAAGTGGGAAAGAACATACTATTCAGCAGAGTTCTAAAATTCATCAGAGATTTAAAACAGACCTTATTCTATCTACTATTTAAAGCATAGATTCTAAAGGAGGGTAAAAATAAATCACACTGAATAAGTAAACAGTTCAATAATATCCTACAGGTAAGGGGAAAAATGGAACATAACTAATAAAACAGTTTGCATGTAAAATCTTTTGGAAAAGACAGGGAAAATAACATAGGCAATGATGCTTTATTTAAAAGGAGGAGAGGAAAGAGTATAGATAGACTGACACCCACAGTTATATATTTACCTAGGACGGGAATGAGGACTAACCTGGCCACGGGTCAGTTGGGAAAAAGGCGATCACAAGGACCCTCAAGGACTTAGGATGCCAGTATGCGACCAGGTACAGCTCATGAACCATCAGGACAGGATACCCCTCAGGATTTGGATCAGGATTGGGCTCATCAGAGGGTAGGACCAACACCTGCAGCTTTGGATGCAACGCCTGCGCTACTCCCTCTCTGCATGGAATCTGCCAATAACCCCGATTGGGTTTTCGAATCTCCCAGCAAAGTGCTTCGCCAGCACTTAAACTATTCCACCCCAGTGAGTTTGTGGAAATTACGGACAGAGTGCTCTGCAGCTCTCTGTATCAATCACCTATAGAGTTCGTAGGGTCGGTGGCAGGTCAGCTACTCGGACAAGTCGGGCAATTTCTCTAGCTAAACCTAGGCTAGTTATACTGTTTTCGGGTCAGTGGACCACCCACAAATGTTGCAAGTGACAGGATCCCCAACTTTGGATTGGACAAGTGAGGTGGTTAGGTCATTGTTACTACCTAGAATTTAGTGTTCCCACAATTAATATTCATTTTTCGTACCCACCCCTTACATTCCAGTTCCCATGGCATACGTGTAAAAGAGAACAATAGGACACACAGTGGACTAATAATTTTGTATCATTTTTAGGTGTAGTACAGCTTCTACTCGCTGGGTCAGAGTGCAGGTTCCGAGGAGCATCTCAGCTTCGGCAGCCAGCTGGCTGAGTTCCACTGCTGCAAGACTAGGTTCTCTTATCACGTGGTCAGTTCCACTCAGACTTCCAAGATGGAGAGGCTCCTGTTGTGTTGCTTACTTCTGTACTGCTCCTTTAACCACACACATTCTTTCCTATGTCATTGCTGAATGTAGAACCTTGCATATGTCATCTTGATGTGCATTCCTTGTAAGTGTCAGTTATCCATTGATGCTGATCTATGCTGGATTAATTGTACTGTGCTCTTCGATTAAACAAGCTTCTACCTTAACCATCCTTGGATTCACCTTCATTTCACTGGCGACGGGATTCGAAGAGCAGAACCCACGTGGATACCTGATCTAATTTGGGAATTTTATCTGAGTTCCTCATTTCTCTAAGAAGGACATTATTCAACTTTGGACTTGGTAATTATACTGTAGACTCCATTTACCTTTGGATTAATCTTATGCTCTTGCATATCATAAACTTTGAGCGTTTAACTTTAAATACGAGCGTTTTTGCGAATAGAAAAACAAGAACTTTGACTTTAACTTCTCTTTAAAAATCAGCCTTTCGTTAACTGGAATAACATTGTGTTAATGGAATTGGTAACTTAAAGAAAATACTTTTACCATTGTTATTGAGAAGTGTCTTAACTTGTATAAGCGTTACCGTTATGCTATACGCTTTCCAACGCGCATTCAGCTCGCTCCAGCGCTCGCACCAATTCTGAATGTAAACAATTCTGAACGACGAATTTGCTCCAGCGCTCATAATAATCCCGAAGGTAAACAATTCTGATCAACGAACCTTGTTGTTCCACGGCGTTCCCTCATTGAAGCTGCAACAACGTGCCGCTGTGAATTCTGGGAGTTTACGTGTGACGTCACACGTTACAGCGTAACGGCGGCCATTTTAGTAAAACTTGAAGGCGCGAACACCGCTGTTTCAAGTTTCCCTTACAACGTCAAACAACAACGTCAAACAAACAGTTCTATCTCAGAAACGGAGTGACTAATTTAATTATTTTAACAGCGGTTTACCCTTACGGTGATTCGCACACCTTGTCTACCGGATCAGCGTGCTACTCGCAAAAGAGAAGAAAAGGATTAAAGCAATTTCAACAGCGTGTCACAAGTAACAGTGATTCGCACACTTTCCCTACTTTCAAGCGAGTTACCATCCACGGTGATTCGCACACCTTGTTATTTTGAGTATTTTTTTATTGATTTACAGTACATCTTAATCTGCTGATTTACAGTACATTTTTATTTGCATAATTTTCATTTTAATTGTGTTTTAGCACAGTTAGTGATAGATTTAAGCATCTAATCCAGCATTTTTCTCCATCTAGTTTCTTTTAATTATTGTAGCAGTAGGTTAATTTAGGATGACTCAACCTAACTACAATATTAGTCCTCCTCAGGCATTTTGGGTTTCTGGTAATGAACCACCACTTAAGTGGTTGGAATGGAAGCCTTATTTTTGTAATTACATTGATGCATTAGATGAGGATGGAAAAATGTCTCATGCTCAAAAAAAGAGACTTCTTCTTCATTCTTTAGGTCCTGTTGGACTAAAAGTTTATGAAACTATGACTAAACCCTCCTTTCCTGGTGATTTAAATGTTTATATGTTAGCACTTTTACATTTAGACACTTATTTCGCTCCTAAGGTGTGTATTGGCGTAACAAGGTATAAATTTTTCTCTAGGAAACAGACTAAAGAAGAAAATATTGATCATTTTTTAGCTGATTTGAAGAAATTATCCTTGGATTGCAAATTTGGTGTTATACAAGAAGAGTTAATTAGAGACCAAATCGTTATGCATTCTTACAATACCTCCATACAGGATAGGTTATGGATAAATGGGGACTCTCCTCTTGATGATATTCTTGCCATCGCACGCAAGGCAGAAATGTCTGGCAGATGCGCTAATGTGATAAAGAATGATAATAGTGCAATGTCTAATGATGTAGTTTGCAAAATTAACGCTACGGACAGGAAAAAGTATAACTATAGTTCTAGGCAGTCTTTTGGTTCTAACAACAAATTTTCTAAACATCCTCAGTCTTCCTCAAATGTTAAACTTAAATGTTATAGATGCAACAGTTTAGACCATTTGGCTGACTTTAAAGGATGTCCTGGGTTGAAAACCAAATGTTCTAGTTGTGGGTTGAAAGGTCATTTGACGAAAGCATGTAATAGAAAAAAGAGAAGCAAAGTAAATTTCGTGAATGACATTGATGAGGAAGAGAATTTTGAAAATGATGTTGAAGATAATCTAGTGATGAATGTCCATGATAAGTTGGTTCTAAGAATAAGAGACGAGGACATGGTTAACAAGCCTATTTGTACAATGAGTATTGGTGGTGTAGTTGTAAAAATTTATGCCGATTCGGGCTCACCTTATACCATTGTTAATGAAGATATGTGGAAATCCTCATTTATTCAACAGGTGGGGGAGAAATTATTACCATCAGATATCCACCCTGAAGGTTATTTAGGAGACCCTATTTCCATCCTGGGTTTTCGTTGGTTTGTTTTCAGGTTCAAAGACAGGGAATGTAGAGGGAAATTGTACATTTCAAAGAAAGGACCACCTGTTTTAGGGTGGTTCGACCAAAAACAACTCCACATTATATTGGATCCTAATAGTAAAGAACAAGTCTTAGTAGTTGATGACTGTTCTATAGTTACAGATAGCATTTTAAAGAAATTTCCAAAGGTTTTTAGTAAAACCTTGGGGAATTTAGTTGGTTTTGAACATAAAATCATACTAAAGGATGATGCTTGTCCAAAAGTGCACAAGTGTAGAAATGTGCCTATCTTAGTGAGAGATGAAGTCAGTAAAGAACTGGATAAACTTGTGTCTACTGACATCATAGAACCTATTGAGGCGAGTGAATGGGTTTCGCCAATTGTCGTCGCAAGACGGAGCAACGGCAAAATCAGGTTGTGTGTAGACCTAAGGTATTTAAACAACAACATTGTGGTTGATAAATTCCCACTTCCCAAAATCAATGAGATGGTCTCTAGTGTCGGTAATGCCCAGTGGTTTTCTACCATAGACCTGTCATCTGCATACCACCAGATCTCTCTGTGCCCTGATTCAATGAAGTTTACGTCTTTTGTGACGCCTTTTGGGTGCTTTCGTTATAAACGCATGCCGTTTGGCTTAGCCTCAGCGGCTGCTGTTTTTCAACGGCTTATGTACCAATTATTCAAGGGAGAAAAAGGTGTCAGATATTTTCAAGACGATATTCTGGTCTTTGGAGACGATGAGAATGAGCATTTATCGAGGCTACATAAAGTTTTGAATATTCTTGAAAGCAAGGGTCTTACAGTTGAACATTCCAAATGTAAATTTGCTCAGAAAAGTGTAACTTATTTAGGACATATCATTGACGCTGAAGGGGTTAAACCCAAACCCTCTTTGGTTTCAGCAATCTCCGAGGCTCCTATTCCTGCAAGTAAAGATGACATCAAGTCGTTCTTAGGAATGGCTGAGTTTTGCTCAAAATATGTTCCTAATTTTGCGAGTGTCTCATACAACATTCGGCAACTTTTAAAAAAAGGTGTGAAGTTCGAATGGTCAAAGTCTTGTGATGAAGATTTCTTGAATATTAAGAATGCTATTGCCCAGACCACTGCCTTGCACAGCTTTGATCCATCTTTTGAGAATGTAATTACCACAGATGCAAGTAACAAGGGTTTGGGAGCGGTTTTGGTGCAGATTGATGAGAAAGGGAAGGAAAATATAATAGCCTATGCCTCTAGATCCCTTTCTCCTTGTGAAGAGAAGTACCCTATAATAGAAAGGGAGGCCTTAGCTTGTGCCTGGGCACTTGATCATTTCAAGTCTTTTGTATGGGGCAAAATGTGTTTGTTACGAAGTGACCACAAACCATTAGTAAAGATTTTGACTACCGAAGGAGTTATCAACGCTTCTGCTCGCCTGGCTAGGATTTCTATGAGGTTACAGAATTTCATATACAAAATTATTTATGTACCAGGTAAAAGCAACGTTCTTGCCGATTTTCTGTCAAGAATGCCCGTAATGTTAGAGGAAGTTGATAATAATGAGTGGAATGAATTACAAATAGCATATGTTCATGATGAAGGACTTTCAGCCTTTAGCAAGGAAGAGTGGAACAAGGACTATCTCGCTGATGAATGCTTACAGAAAGTTATCTCTTTCACCATTGAGGGTTGGCCAGATAAAAAAGATGTTCTTGATGATAATTTAAAGCCTTTTTGGGAGATTAGGTCCGAACTCTCTGTTTCTCATGACACCTTATTAAGGGGTGAAAGAATCGTTACCCCTGGTGGGTTGCGGGAAGGAATCATTGAACTTTGCCATGAAGGTCACCCTGGAATTGTTAGATCCAAATCCTTAGTAAAGAATTTATTCTGGTGGCCGGGTTGTGATTCTCATATAGAAAAAATTGTTAGAGACTGTACCATTTGTGCTTCTGCTGACAAAACTTTGCGTACCTGCCGTCCTCCTATGTTGGAGTGTTCTCCTCCAGAATCTACTTGGGAATCGGTTTCCGTAGACATTATGGGTCCTGTTCAGGATCAGGATGGTTCTCAGAGGTATTTAATTGTGATCATTGATTTGTTTTCTAAATGGCCTGTGGTCAAAGTTGTAGAAAGAGCAGATACTGATTCCGTTTTAAGTTTTCTGGATGAAACTTTTGTCACTGAAGGCATTCCTTCTTGCATTCTCACCGATAATGGTGTTCAATTTTTATCTGTTAAGGCAAAAAGGTATTTTAGCAAACTTGGTATTAGACATAGGACTACGTCCCTTTACAATCCTGGTGGCAATGGTGTTGTGGAGCGTTTTAACAGGGTTTTGAAGAACACTATTCAACTTTCTATTAGTAACAATCTGGATTGGCAAACTCAGGTTGGAAAAGTTGTTTGGAACTATCGCATTACTGTGAATGACTCTACAGGTATTTCTCCTTTTGTTTTGATGAAGGGTAGGAACCCACGTTCTAAAACCATTCCCACTTGGTTATTTTCTGGTGAAATTGATCCCTACTCAAAAGATTTAGTTAAGGCACGGTTAGTTCAAGTCCACGATAAAAGTAAAAGATATCATGATTCGAGGCATGGATCAAAGGAGGTGACAATAAATGTTGGTGACTGGGTTAGAATTAAAAAACCCTTCAAGGTACAGAAAGGTGAGTCTTCCTTTTCTGAACCCTTCCAAGTTTTGGAAGTTTTGAAAAATTCTGTTAAACTTAGTAATGGGAAAGTTTGGAACTTAAGTAGAGTTGCCAGATGCAATCCTGGTTCTTCTTTTAAGGTTGATGTTCCCAATCGAGTGTGGAAACCTGAAGATTTGGAGGTTGATGGCTCTAATAGTGATTTGGATTCTTCCCATGGTTCTGGAGTTGTTAGTTGCCCAAGTTCGTGTGAAGTTCCAGATCATAGTTTGGTTGTCACTGGAAGCAATAACTCAGATTCTCCTAGCGGTATTTCTGAGGAGTCAGTTGTCACTCCTAGGGAGGATTGTTTGGTTTCTGGTGAGGATTCTTCTCTCCGCCATTCCTCAAGGAAGAGGGTGGTTCCTTCGTGGCTTAAAGATTATATCACTAGTAACAGTTAAAGATTATATCACTAGTAACAGTTAAAAGATTATATCACTAGTAACTGTTAAAGTCTTATCACAAATTTTGTTAGTGTTTGCTGTAGTTGTTTTTATTCATTATATGTTTCTTTCTTTTCTTTTCTTTTTTTCTTTTTATTATAGATAGGGGGATGTGTTGTGTTGCTTACTTCTGTACTGCTCCTTTAACCACACACATTCTTTCCTATGTCATTGCTGAATGTAGAACCTTGCATATGTCATCTTGATGTGCATCCCTTGTAAGTGTCAGTTATCCATTGATGCTGATCTATGCTGGATTAATTGTACTGTGCTCTTCGATTAAACAAGCTTCTACCTTAACCATCCTTGGATTCACCTTCATTTCAGCTCCCCACTCCCAGGCCCGCAGATACGCGGTACATGAAAAGTAAGCGAAAACAAATTAGAAAGACAGAAAAAATGATTACACTGTATACCGTGATTGGCTATATTACATCCCTTACTTTACAATATCTATAGCGTTAAGAGTTAGGCAGAAATAGAAATTTTTGCAATAGCAGCGATAGCAAGCAAGATGCATGTTAAAAACAAAGCGGCCATGTTTCCAATAATGCGCATGTGCGAAAAAATCCCTCCAGAACTACGAGTGCGTCACATCACATGGGTATGACCGACGCATGCGCAGACTGAAATCCGCATAGCAGCGACCAGTCAGTGTGCAAGCTTTGTTAGGATTAGAAAACACATAAGCAAGCGTCTCTGGGACACCCGCGTGTAGTGTGAAAGTGCGATATTAATAACAGAACAGGTTGATTTAATAACGTTATTGATTATGCCAGGTTCTTCAATTCAAGCAAGTCGCATTACGTGCGAATCCTTGCTCCATCAATGGCACTCTTATTTATTCCCTCTAGGTAAGTTTGTTTCATCTCTGGAGGATGGTAGGGCTGGGAGATGGGTTGGGCCAACATAAAAATCATAATGCAAAAATCATTTTAAAAAACAACCAAGCCTGCTCTGAAGTATCTGCAACTAAAAAATAAATTGACAAAGGAAACGGAAACAGAAGCACAATGAAAACACTTTGCATTTTTTCATATGAGGTTGCAAGGAAGGTGCAAAAAGTGCAAAAAGGGCTGGATGAGCTGCCTGCAAATAAAGCAAAACCTAAAACCTTTTCAAACAAATTTTTACAAGCATAGTTTAAATATAGGAACGAGCACATAAGCACTGCCTTTCTTTTAGTCTCGTTGGGAGGGTGGGAGAATAAGACCAGGCAACAATGTGGACAGGAAGGAATAATTGCTGCAGAGTAATCTAACATGATAAGGGAAAAGTCAGAGTAAAGGTGTGTATGGAAAATCCAATGCTTGCTCCAAACCACCCTCAACAGCAAAAAAAAATAAACACTAAAACCCAGGCGCAATGCAATGCTAGTGGCACCAAGGAAGGAAAAACATGAAACTGTTGGGAACAGACCACCAATGCACATATAAAGCAGAGCAATCCACTGAGAAAAACAAAAAAAACCTCAACAATTCGAGCTATTGGGTAAAAAAGAGAATTACAGTTTAAATAAGAATACAGTGGATGCATCAGAACTCAAGATGTAACACGCATTTGCAATGCAATAGGTCTCGGATTTATCAGAGTTTAAGCTATTTGCTTTATAAATTACAATGCCTTTTATTTATGTTTTCTTTTAATTAACACATAAATAAAAAGCATTTTCATTTACAATGCTGATAGACCAAACTCTTGTAAATTCGAGACCTATTTCCTTTCAATGAAGCGGCCACCATTTTCCCAGGCTGATTGGAAAGTAAAAGCATGCATGGCACATTGAATGTTGCACGAAAGCATATCATGCAACGTGTTGACAACGGAGTTTTAATATAAGGAGTGAAATGTGTAAAGTTCCTGCCTAAGGGTCATCATGTGTTTTGTGCCAGCGTCGCCTTTGGGACCTTATAAGTATGGAAGGGAAGCAAACAATGAGAAGAAAAGGTATTGTGCTTTAAGGAGGAAAGATACTAACATTTGTATTCCGCGCATTTTGATGACAAAATGTAGCAGCATGCCCACCATGAAAAAATATTTTTAAGTCTTCAGATAAATTGCGCACTGAATGCTTTTACACAAAAGAAATGACCAACTATGCCTTCAAGATTCCTGAACTTGTGTGGAAACACACAGAAGATACATTTTCTATTGCTTGTGAATACAAAACAGACTGAAGGCTACATAATAGGCCATAATATGAAGACTGACTGGTGGTGGTCTATGCACTCCTTATTTTTGAAGCTTAATCCCTAATTATGATTCAATCTTTTGATCAGCGTACTGTGTCTAAATGAGTCTACCTAAACTCTCTAATGAAAGTACAAATAAGGGCTAAATGGCACACTGGCCGACTAGACTCAGGCACGCACAACTTTAATTGATTTACTTATCTTTACTCAGGTTAAAAGTAAACCTTATGATTAATTTTCATGGTTTCAATTTATTTTTGCAAATAACTCCTAGATCAATTTCTTTTTAGTTCTTACAACAATCAAAAAAAACAATTTTGCAATGATATTCAATAAACATCCCAAAATAATTCTATAACAGTACTATCAATCATATAATTTTTTATCTCATTTTAAGTGATGCAGATGTTGATGGCCCAATGCATTCCGGGACTTATACTTGTCCCTTCGTCAGGGGCAACACTGTGAATTAAACAAACAGTACAAACGTAAACACCAGTCCTTTGTTTACAGAATATTCAATGATTTCAGCAATGCAGCATTCTAAAAATAGTACTTAATAGCTGTTTCTGATCAATAAACAGTGTGAATAAAACACAAAAGCAGTATTATTTTAATTGAGAGTAAAGAAAATGAAAGAAACCATCACCACAGTGAGAAAACAATACGTAAATGAAATGCACTTACTCAGTAACTAAGGAAGAAAAAGAACAAACTTCCAATAAAATCACTCTGTGAATCAGTTCTTCGGACGTTCTGATTAAAAAAAATAACGTGTTAGGTTACTGCCTAAAACCAATCCATTAGCTTAAACGATATCTATGCTTCAATACAACTTACTTCTCAAGATATATAGCTCGAAATCACACAACCTGTATGTAAAAACGGCACGTAAGTCACTGAGATTTCACATCATAACATCATTCTTATACCAAGATCAACCTAGTTCTACGTCAGAGCGTACCTTAGCCGAGAGTGTCTCCTGTATGGCACCTTGAGTCATAAATATTGGTCAATGAATGCCGATGCCTTTGACAAAAAAACGAAGAAAATTCTGTAATCAAATATACCCTTGTTACTTTTTTTATAAAAACAGTTAACTTATGTGTATTCAACACATACCTTGCAAACTTGTTACAAAACACCTCGCTGATTCTCCAAATTCAAAGTTAGAAATTTTGCTCGCCTCTCATCTCTTCGTTACTCTCTCTTGTAAGATATTTTCTAGTTGGATTTTTAAATCAGACATATTCTTTTGGTCTTGAAGAGAACCAACTGAGGCTTCAAGCCTCTGCTCAATTTTTCCTAGCTCTTGTTCAAGATTTTGAATTTTCAATCTGTAGATTTTACCCAGGTGGGAGGCTCTGTTTGTTATACAACCTCTCAAGTATGCTTTTAAAGCCTCCCAGACTGTACCAAGGGAAGCTGAGCACAAATTAATATCCAAGAACATACTTGTTTCGCTCTTCAAGAATGTCACTTCCTCTGGTTCTAATAAAATGGTACGATCAAATGACCAAGAGGGGTGTTTGATTTGAGCTGGAAGTTTTAGAGTAAATAAGAGAGCCGAGTGATCCGATAAGTGAGAGGGGATATAATTAATACTGGTTATAGAGTTTTGGAGGCAGGAACTAAAATAAAGCAAAATCAATTCTTGAGGTATGTTTGTATTTTACATTTCTATAGGATATCCCTTGTTTAGTGCCCGCTTTTTCTCTCCATAGATCTGCCAGGCCTATTTGCTCCATTATCCCCTTAAGAGACTGTCTAGATTTAGAAGGAGCGTGGCCTCTGTATCCGCCGTGGTGGGTCGATTTGTCTAGTTTTGGATTAAGTATAACATTAAAGTCCCCTGTCCATATTATGGGATCCGAAGTGGTCGTTAAGTTATTCCTGATTGTTTCTAAAAAGGACCGGTCATCTATGTTGGGACCATAGTATCCAACTAGGTTACACGCCCAACCATTAATAATAATAATAATAATAAAGGAATTTCTAAAGCGCCTGGTGACGCCATCACGGCGTGTCCCCGCGCTGTGGAGTAAGAGTCAGAAAGGAGGAGGGGCAACTATCCCTACAGGGCAAACAGATGTGTTTTCAAGAGTTTCCGGAACATGGTTTCATTGTTGGCTAGTCTGATCCCAAGTGGAAGGCTGTTCCACTGGGTGGTAGCCAGCACCCGAAAGGAGCGGCCTCCCATCCTGGCCTTTCTAACACGAGGAACTGTCAGGAGACCCATACCCGCCGAGCGAAGTGCTCTTTGGGGTAGATAGGGGATGGCCAGATCCTTCAAATACCCTGGCGCTTCTGCAGAGGCTATCCTGTAGCAAAAGAGGAGGGCTTTAAAAAGGATTCTTTTCTTTACAGGCAGCCAATGAAGGGCAGCCAAAGTAGGCTTGGATGCTGTTCTTTTAGGGAGTCTGAGGGCTAACCGGGCCGCCGTATTTTGCAGCACTTGCAGTCTCCTCAGGTTCTTCTCCGTAGTACCTAATAGCAGCACATTCGCATAGTCCATGCGAGAAGTGACCAGAGCTTGGATCATAATACGTCTGGCCTCCAGTGGCAGTAGGTCCAGAGTGCGATTTAGGGTCTTCATAACCCCAAAGCATTTCCCCACCACTTTGTCCACATGACTCTCAAACGAGAGTTTAGGATCTACCCAGACCCCCAGGTTCTTGGCCTCACTGCATGGGATGGGCAGAGAGCCAAGGCAGGGCGGCCACCATTCCTGAGTCCAGCTCGCCCCATCTCCCCCTATCACTAGCACCTCCGTTTTAGCCCCATTGAGCTTAAGGCAGTGTTGATTCATCCAGCCAGCAAGCTCCTGCATGCAGGTTTTAAAATTGGCCGCTGCTAGCTTAGGTGACTGTGACAGGGAGATGAGCAGCTGCGTGTCATCGGCATAAGATACAAGATCTATGCCGTATGACTGAACAACCGCTGCCAATGGAGCCATATACAGGTTGAACAGGGTGGGACTCAGGGCAGAGCCCTGAGGCACCCCCTGTTCTAAGAACCTAACTTGAGAGGATCAACCTCTCTCCCTCTGCGCACTGTTGCTGCTAGTGAATCACACTAGAAAAATCATCATTTTCAATTACATTTCAATTCTTTCACAATCCTTTTCAACATAACCAAATTCACATTTCTCCTTTGAAAGTGTGATATTTAATCATAAATTCTTTTGCAATAAATTCAAAAATTCATAAAACAACAGTTCATAATTTCACTGTATCAGCAAAATACAATCTTTTCTTTGCAACTTATAGTTGATGTAGCCCGATGCATTTCGAGTCCTAGATGGACTCTTCCTCAGGGGCCTAAAAATATGAAAATCTTATGTCAGCAAATGGAATATAATCCCAGTTTTAACAGATTCAAGTTTCAAAAACCCACAGATGCTCACTGCAACGTAATGTCATGTACAAAAAGTAATAATGGCTGCATCATGCACTTCAACATTTTTGAAAATTTTTTTTTAAAAAGGACCACCACCATTGCACCTTAAAACGTGACTGTGTTGAAAAAATGTATACTCACAACCGAACCACGGGGTTGTGAAACCTGTAAACGAGAATACTGACTATGAATACTTGCTGAAACCGTTCTACCGAAGCACTGAATCTAAAAACTGCCTCGTCAAGCCTCCGCTTACCTCGAATCTCTGAGTGTGAAAACACCTCGTTTCCGTCTTAGTTCAAAATCGCCACCTACAACGAAAGTGTTGCAAACCTTAGCTACGTATTACGCACTACGGTGATGTTTTCCGCCAACCCCCGGGCACCCATTCTTACCTTGACGCTAAACACCAACTCCCGACTCCACTCGTTAACAGTTCTAAACCCAACACCGGACTCGCCGGGTTAAAATCCGCTCTTCCTCAAACAACACTAAAAACGGACTTATTACAAACTCTCGGACGCGCCATTTTAGTAAAGTCTATCAAAAAACGAAGCCATCAACGCTCGGGGAAATGTACTCAACACCTCGGGCTACATGGAAACCCTGACATACTGACCTCACAAATCATACACTACCAATTAATATCGAGGCGAAATAATGAATAGTGGAAAATAATAAAAACCGGTGAAAAATAAATAAGCGGGAAAAATAAAGAGAAAAATAATAAGTGCTCACAAATTAACATCACATAGGGTTTTTTTACAATGAAATATAGTGCTATCTAATGCAATTAAACCTTTCAAAAGTACATGTATAGCGAATAAAATCAAAAACATTCATATGCTAAAGAGAGGCTTGGCCAAAACCTCTACATGTATCTAGCCTGGCATGCAGTATTTGTTTTACAAAAAACATGTGTAATCTATCTTTTCATTTAAACCTTTTGGTTCCTGGGTCCCTAGGTACCGAATCCAAAATATCTCTCTTTGTAGGAGGGATCTAGTCAGATCCACTCCTTCTCGTAATTCAGTTTTCTCCAAAACTGAAAACTGTAGCTGGGATATGTTGTGCCTGTTTTCTGTCCAGTGTTTAGCTAAATTGCTCTTGATGTTAACATTCCTGATCGTACTTTTGTGTTCCGATATTCTTGTTTTTAGTTTTCTTTCCGTTTTCCCCACGTACAATTTGCCGCATGGACATTTGATGAAATAAATCACACTTTTGGAATTACAATCACTGTCGTGATGTAAATCGATGGTTTTGCCTGTCTGAGGATGATGCAAAGTGTTCCCAACAATTACATTGTGGCAATGCACACAGTTCATGCACCTTCTCATTCCTTTATAGTTTGGACTTCTTTTGATTATGGGTGATTTAAGCAACTCCTTTAAGTTTTTCGATCTGTTGTATGCAAACATCGGTTTTTGCTGGAAAATGCCTCCAAAGTCTGGTTCGTGTAACAAAAGTTCCCAGTGTCTTATTATTATGTTTTTGATTTTGGATGAGCTTGTGGAGTATTTTGAAACAAACACCTGTCTGTCCAACGTCTTCTTAGGTTTCTTTTCCAAAAGATTCTCCCTGCTGAACCTGGCTACCTTATCCTTGGTTTGCTTTAATACACTCTCCGGGTAACCTCTGGATGCATATTTTCCTTCTTGTATTTCTAAATGTTTTTCCAAGGTCTCAGATTCTGAGCATATCCGTTTTATCCTCATGTATTGTGACATGGGCAAATTCATTTTTAAATTCTGAGGATGAAAACTCTGAAACAATAGAGAATTGTTAACATCGGTATCTTTCCAAAACACTTCAGTTTGTAATGTTCCATTTTTCAATGACAGTAAAACGTCCAGAAATGCTATTTCATGGTCACTGATAGTATGAGTGAACTTGATTTGATCTACGTGAGTGTTTAAAATCAAGATTTTTTCTTCCAGCATTTCTCTGTTACCTGACCATAATACAAAAATATCATCGATGAACCTTTGATATATCAAGCTATGATCCTGCCATTCTTTATCCGAAAAAATATGGTCTGCTTCAAATTTAGCCATATACGTATTGGCATATGCGGGAGCCCCCGCAAATCCCATTGATGTTCCATTCTGTTGTAAGAAAAAATTTTTGTCCCATTGGAAATAGCTATGGTAAAGGCAGAAATGCAGCAATTCAATGGTAGTTGAGCAGGCACGTAAGTAGGACAAACGTGCCACCGCTGCAGCACGCATGTGAAAAATAAGAGGAACAAAAGTAAATATTATAAAAGTAAGGAGTGCCTTCCTTCCATTAAACTCATTTAAACCCCCTGTTCTAAGGCCACGCTGTCGGAGAGGAACATACCTCTCTGAACCTGGAAACTACGGTCAGAGAGAAAGTCCTTGAGCCATCCCCAAGCTGCCTTTGTAACCCCAGCTCTGCTCAGACACCGTAGCAAGGTGGAGTGTGCCACGGTGTCGAAAGCGGCGCTGAGGTCTAGCATGATAAGTGCCATAGTGTTCCCCTCATCAGCGCCAATCCGTAAAGTTTCAATTGCTCTCAGCAGGGCAGTCTCAGTGGAGTAGTTCTTACGAAAGCCAGACTGAGAGCCATGAAACATATTGTTTGACTCTAAATATTCCATGAGCTGAGTGTTTACCAATTTTTCCGTCACTTTAGCTAAGTAAGGTAAAAGAGATATTGGGCGGAGATTTTCCATTATATCCTGACTTACATTAGGTTTTTTTTTTATCGGTAAAACTATGGCTTTCTTCCAGTCACCTGGCAGGGTGGCCGAAGAGAAAGACAGCTGGATAACATGTCTGAACAGCGGCTCTAGCACATCCAGACTGGCATTGAGTATTTTGGGGGGGGCCGGATCACGGGGGGAGCCTGATTTAACTTTCTTGCATACAGTAACTAGTGTTTCCGCAGCAGGGACATGAAAGCTGGGTAATTCAGAATCTAATGAACATACCTCCCTGCTACTGTCGAGATCAGGGCCATTGATCAGATTCCCCGTAAAGTTGGCATAGATGTTCGAAATTTTGCCTGCAAAATAATGAGCAATATTGTTGCAGGTTTCCACAGAGTCTGCGGACGGCCCGCTATTATTCGAGATTACCGAGATCTCTTTAAAAATTTTAAAAAGTTCCTTCGAAGAGTTTTCAGCCTCCACAATGCGATTTTTATAATGTGTGGCTTTAGAGACCCTTATAGCCTTATAATACTCTTTTTGCTTTTTCTTATAGTCTGTTTTAATCTCTGGGCAGAATCTGACTCGCCACTCACGTTCCAACTGCTTGCAGGCAGATTTTGCAAGCTGAAGTTCCGGAGTGAACCAAGGGGAGGTTTTCCTCACATTCTTCGTGTTTCTCTCAGTACGCATTGGGGACGTTTTATCAAGTGCACCTAAAATGCGATTATGTAGCTCATGATGGGCCATTTCACAGTCCATTCCTCCTAAAGGGCCGCCTACTGTAATTAGTTCATTGAAGGTGGACTGCGAAAAACTTTTCCACTTCCGTCGCTGATACCTCTGCTCAAAATCTCTCCTAGACTCCGCCTCTGCAATCTGAATCAGGAACGGAATCACAAAGTGATCCGACCAGGGGACCGGAATCGGAGTAAGAGGTTGTACCCCAGAGCGATGACCAAAGATGGGGTCTAAAAGGTTCCCTAATCTATGCGTAGGGTCCTGATTGATAAGCTCAAGCTGTAGGGAGCGGAGATTGGAGCAAATATCCTTTGCATCCATGTCCAGTGGATCGTTGAAATGAGCGTTCATGTCACCGAGCACAAGGAAGCTCCTTTTCCTAATAGCTTGATGAGCAGAAACCTCCATGAGGCTGGAGCTAAAATCAAACATCCTACCAGGTGGTCTATATACAAGGATGCCTGAGAGAGAGGTTTGAGGTCCCAGGTTAATATTAAAAGCACCAGCTTCAGAGTTTTTAATGGTGAGGGATGTTAAGGAGCATTGGAGAGGCAGTCTGGTAGCGATAGCAATCCCCCCCCCCCCTGCCATTCCTATCCAATCTGGCCAAGGAAAATCCGGGGGGCAAGCATTGATAGACATTTTGACTAAAAGCCATCTTCCACTATGGTCTTCCTTATAATGTAGTATCTGAACCTTTGCTGATTTTTTGCAAATTAGGAGAATTCCTCTTATGTTAGCGTTGTGGTCGGTACTGATGAATTTGTCTATCCATCTCTGTTTATTTAGTATTATGTTGGCCTCACTTTTTAAAAGATGTGATTCTTGGATGACAATGATCTGCGCTGGGGAGTCTCGTAAGTATTGTAAAATACGTTCTCTTCTCCCTTGCACGCGCAGACCATTGACATTCCAAGATAAAAACTGAACAGATGTCATCTTTCAACATCTACCCCAATTTGCACTCCCCTGCCTCTCACTAATGTGTTGATTACCCAATAATGGCAATTTGGTCTATTTAATGGTAGAATTTGTGTTGAAGGGCCTGACTCCTGAGGATTTTTTTGTATTTTAGTGCACCCCCCCTCCCACCCCCCCTCCACCCCCCCCTTGGAGAACCCTCCCATACTTACTCCGACCAGATGTAGGGCCGGATTCGCGTCTTACAACGCCTTCTCCTCCCACACCACGAAGTGCTCACCTTACGTGAACTAAAAACAAAAACCTGAGCATAACCTGTGAAGAGACTTTTGCATTTATTCGCCTTCCCTTTTATTTATTTATTTATTTTATTTTTCTCTCTTTTTTTCCTTTTTTTCCCTCTTTCCCCTTTTTTTCCTTTTTTTTCTCTTCCCTCCTCTTCTCACCTTCTTTTCTTATGAGACCCTGTACCTCCCCCCCATATTAATGTCCTCATTTTTTCCTTCTTCCTTTCTTCCCCCCTTTTTTTTCTTTTTTTTCTTTTTTTTTTTTCCCCTAAAAAAAAAAAAAAAAATTGTATCTACTTATAACTTCTGGCTAACCATGCCGATCATGCTAAGGAACTTAGCTATAGGTCCCTGAGCCTGAAGTAGAGTATGTGATATTACTTAGAGGGTTTGCCCAAAAAAAATAAATAAATAAATAAATAAAAAGAGCGGGGGGGGGTTCTAATGGTTCTAATCAATTAGAGTTTGCCCTGGGAGTGATTATGGATGGATTCCAGAAGCTCATCAGCCTCGAAAGGTGATCTGACATTATGCATTTTATTATTATACATAATGCGCACAAATGCCGGGAACCTCATCTGAACTGTTGCACCAGCCGCTCTAAACTTGTCCATCCTCTGGCCCAACTCCCACTGCCTATCCAGCGTGGTCTTAGAGAGATCAGAGCGAATTTCAAAAGGGAAATCAGGACCTTTTGTAGATTTTAATTTAAGCGCAACGTTAAGGATTTTTTCTTTCAAGGCATACGTCAAGAAATTTATCAAGATTTTCCTGGGTTTAGTTCTAGCGGGGTTTAATCGAAAGGGGTCACGATGAATTCTTTGTATATCTTTATCTAGCTCCTCTGCTGACTCCTCGAGGTTTAGGGATTCCTTCAGTAGTTTTATTGTATAGCTCTTAAGGTCTCCGCCTTCTTTTCCCTCCGGTATCTTCAGAAGACGCAAGTTATTTCGGCGTGAATAGTTCTCTAAGGATTCCACTCTTTCTTTCATAGCATCCCCTTCCCTCCGTAAACTTTGTATTTTTGACTGAGCTGCCTCTAGATTGGCTTTCATCGCTCCGACCGAGCTCTCCAGTACATCTGTTCTTTCCCCCCAGCCCGTCCACCTTCCTCTCCAATACTTTACAGGATGTCCGAATATCGTTCTGATTTGCCTTAGAGATCAAAAAGTCATTTCGAATCTCTTCTCTCATTGATGCTATTGAGGCTACCAGGGCTTCCAATGCGGACTCAGTATTAGTGGACCCCTTGTCGCTATCTCCTTCTAACTTTGAATTTGGAGAAACAGCGGGCAAGATTTTGGCCTGGAAGGTTAAGGCTGATCAGGCCAAAAGCTATATAAGAGAAATCAATGTAGAGGGAGAAAGCGGGGTTAGGACATCTAACCAAGAAATTAGTACAGCCTTTAGGGAATTCTTCGAGGAGATATACAGGGAAGATATCCTCGACGATCAACATACTAGGGACCTATGGTTAAACCAGATATCTCTACCATCCCTTTCATTTGCACAACGTGAAGGGATCGAGATGGATATCTCCGAAGCAGAAGTGAGGAAGGTCATTAGGTCTCTAAAACATGGCAAAGCTGCAGGTCCCGATGGGCTTCCAGGGGAATTATACCGCGCCTTGATAGATGTAATTGTCCCAACTTTAACAGCCCTCTTTAATGGTATCTTGAGGGAGGGCCATGACCCTCCTCGATCTTGGAGTGAGGCCACCATAGTACTGATCCCCAAACCTGGCAAAGACCCAACTTTATGTGGGTCATATCGCCCAATATCACTATTGAACAGCGATTATAAGATTTTTGCGTCCATCATTTCATCTAGACTGGGTTCGGTAGTGGGGGAAATTATACATCAGGACCAGAAGGGATTCATTAAAGGTCGCCAGCTATCCGATCTAACGTATGATCTTGTGGGGGCAATTGATATTGCCACATCCTTTTCCCTTCCGTTGGCAACACTCACTTTAGATGCGGCTAAAGCCTTTGATAGGGTGAACTGGCCCTATCTTTGCGACGTCTTGAAGAAGTTTAACTTTGGGGAGAAGTTTTGTCGCACTGTAGTACTTATGTATAACTCACCATCTGCACAGCTCTTAATAAATGGTACATTGTCTGACTCATTTAAAATCACGAGAGGCACTAGACAGGGTGGTCCGCTTTCCCCCCTCCTCTTCAATCTGTACATCGAACCGTTTGCAGAAGTCCTAAGACGGAATGCACTTATTCCATCTTTCAGATTTGGGGAGTGGGAAAGGCGGGTAGCTCTCTATGCAGACGACATTTTAATTTTCACTTCAGAGCCGGAGACTACATTCCCAGAGGTAATCAAGAGAGCCGAAGAGTTTGGTCGCATTTCAGGATATGAGATCAACCCAAGCAAAACCGACATCATGGCATGGAACATCCCGGATCTACAGCTGGATGCAACCAACTCAATGCGATACCTGGGTATTCGAGTAGTACATGATGTCGGCAAAATTGCCCAAGTTAATCTTGAGAGAGTGTTCAAAGAGAGTAGGAAACTGTTAAAATCTTGGTCCAATCTTCCACTGACTATCCTCGGTAGAATAAATCTGATAAAGATGTCTATCCTCCCTAAATTGACTTTTATTTTTAATACCATCCCTCTCGCTTTCGACAAGGCAATCTTGGAGAAGTGTCAGAGAGAGCTTAACTCCTTTGTCTGGAACTATAAATCAGCGAGAGTGGCATGGAAGAAATTGAGGAGGAGGAGGGAAAAGGGGGGACTGTCTTTGCCTGACTTGCAGTACTATGCCTGGGCTTTTCAGCTGTCCCACTCCAGAATGCTTTTAAAAGTTTCATCTAACACATCTATTGGTCTCATGTTTAAAGCTATGCTGATTGGTGCTGGTTTACCAACTAATGGTTTTATGTTTAAATACGGGGATCAGAAGTACTTTAAAAAAGTAAAATTAAAAATTCTTACATCCCAGGCAAAGGCCTGGTCACAGATAAGGAAAAAACTCGGTCTGCCATATTTTTCAAATTTTGCTCCCATCTGGGAATCTCTGGGGTTGCCGCTTTGTCTGAAAGATAGGCTGGCAATCCCGCTGAGAGAAGGAGGATTATTAACATGGGGAGAGTTGTTGGCAGGTGAATCACTCAGGCCCTGGGTAGAGCTACGGGAACAACTGGGCTCAGAGTTTTCGAGGTTCAAGTTTATACAACTAGACAGTTGGGTCAAAGCATTGGCTAGGTCAGGGGTAACACTTGGGAAGAGCAGCACCATTGAAGAAAAATTGGTAGAACAACCAGGAGGGGGTAAAGAAGTTTCGCAGTGGTACTGGAATCTGTTAGAAGAGATCGATGGAGAATTTACCCTGCCGGAACAATTGTGGGGAACAGAACTCGGGGTCCAAAGTATCGAAATCTGGCAGAAATCCTGTACCTTGTTATATAAGTGCGTTAAACCTGCATGGCTTAGGCGTAACCACTTCTTTACGATACATCAAGCCTATTTTACCCCTTTAAAACTGTCTAAATTCATCTCAGGGAAGAAATGTAATAAATGCAATTACATTGCGGCTTCGGACATCCACATGTTTAAAGAATGTCCTAATATATTACAGTTCTGGAATGAAGTGAAAGCGACCTTGGATTCCATTCTTAACATCTCGGTACCTATCACACTACCCCTGATTATATTCGGATGGAATAACAGCATAAAGGGTCATGCAAGGAAATTTTTGTTCTATGCAATATTGCTTGCAAGAAGAGAGATATGCAAGGTTTGGACAGAAAACTCGGCACCAACACATGCAAACTGGCTGTCATCTCTGTATGCAACTTCTAAAACAGACATGATGAGATCTTGCGGCTCACGAAACCTGGCTTTTTGGAACTTTTTGGTTCAGTGGAGACAGTAACCGGGGTTTTTTTTTTTTTTTTTTTTTTTTCCCCGGTCCTATGATTATGCCTTAAAGCTCCAAGAACTAGGCCCCTCCTCTCGGTTCAATGGCTGGTTCAACAGGTTTTAATACCTAGTTTGGAGTCATCCCCGTTTCCTCTTCGGGCCTTCTCCTGCCGACTTTCACAAATCGCATTCTCAGATGCAGCGTTAATTTTGCACTCTGATCTAATGATGGCAGTTGGAGGCTAAATAAGAGGAGGGCCAGGCAAATGAGGATTAAAAAAAAAAACAAAAAAAAACACCTCCCTGATCACCACCATGAAGTATACGATATCCTGTGTGTCTCCTTGAGTTGGCAATATTGATGCCTTAAACAAAACAACAAACGGAACACACCGCTATCATCACTATTCCACATAATATTCTTATGTTATCAAAGACGCGTTCCGCATAAATCCATTCGCTACATACCTTACAACAAAAACGCCTTCTAAGCTGCCGCCATTAACGTACAGGAAAATCCGATCACGTGTTCCAACGTAACGTGTTTACGTGTTCCTCAGTGCTTGCCATTTATTAGCCCACAAGTCTGCACGATCGTCCTGGTTACCATACTCACAACAATAAAGTCAAAACTTTATTGATTCAAAATGTGGAACAAACGTTCGAAATCCTATGAATAACCTCTGTGACAACCGCTTGATGCAAAATGCAAACATGAACCCCAGTGTGCAAAAACTCATACATCAGCGAAAATATCGCTGCTCTTAAGACACTGCAATACAGGTCAACCCACGGTGAGTTCTATGTTTCTGATATTCTGATATACATTAATTGAGTGTATAGTTGAAAATACTTTCAGTAAGAGCACAAACTATATCCAGAAATGTACAATCTAATTAGATCGGTTCTTAATGAAAATAATAATGAAGAATGAAAGTGCCCAATAAGAAAAAGAGAAAAGATACACAGGACATAATCTTCCTCCCTAAAAAATTATGCATATTAATTATTCACACCAATTGTTTGTTTAAAGAAAACAGCTCATTTCCATTCGGTCATTAAGACCCCGTGGGGTCATTGTACCCAAACGTTTAATCCAGTAAGTCTCTCTCTGGAGCAATCTTTTACGGATATCTGAGTCTACTCTTATTGGTACTACCTCAATAATCTGAAATCTCAATTGTGCTATGGTGTGTTATTTCTCTGTCCAATGTGTTGCTAATGGTGAAGAAAACCTTTTGTTGCCTATTCTGCTTTTGTGTTCTGAAATACGTATCTAGAGTTTTATTTCTGTTTTGCCTACATAAAGAAAGCCACAGTGGCATTTTATTGCATAAACTACATTGTTCGTATTGCAGTCTCCTTTGTACCAAAGTTTAATTTTTTCTCCAGTGTGAGAATGAGAAATACTGTTGCCCAAGTTGACATTATTGAAGTGTACACAATTCGTACAACGTTTCATTTCAATGCTGTCTCTTTTGGGGAATAGCTGTTTTGAACGTAGTAACTCTTTTATGTTCTTCGCTCTTGTGTAGGCATATAGGTATTTTTCCTTAAACATTTTCTTAAAGTCGAGTTTCAATTGTAAAAGTTCCCATCTTTTGTTGATGATGTTCTTGACTTTTTTCGAATTCACTGAAAATTTTGACACAAAAACATTCCTTTTAGTGTCTGTTTTATCTTTTTGCATTAGTAGTGTTCGTCGGTTTAATTGGGATACTCGAGTTGCTAATTCATCCAAAAGTTTTGCGGGGTACCCACGTTTCTCATATTTTATTTTGAGTTCTTAAATCTTTCAATGACATTCTTCTTCATTTGAAATCATACGCCTTACTCTTAAGAATTGAGAATAGGGCAAATTGTTCAAAAGATTTTGCAGGTGGACACTTTGGTAATGTAGAAGCCTGTTTTTGTCCATTTCTTTCTGATACAGGGTCGTAGTTATTTGGTGATTGTTGATTTCAACCAAAACATCCAGAAATGCTATCTGTTTTTTCTGGATAGAATGTGTAAACCTGATTCTCGGATTCCTAGTGTTCAAAGTGTCGATATTTTGGGTCAATTTTGTTGCTGTACCAGACCAAATAATAAATATATCGTCGATATATCTACAGAAAAACTTGAGGTCTTCAATCCAATCATTATTTTGAAAAATGTGTTTGTCTTCATATTTGGCCCTAAATGTATTCGCATAAACCGGTGCTCCATCGAAACCCATGGAAGTTCCATTCAGTTGAGCAAAGAATTTATTAGACCATTTGACGTAACTATGATGAAGACATAAAGTAGTCAAGTCACGTAGGAAAATTGGGTTGATTGTGAATTCATGATGTCTCAGTAATAGCCATTCAAGTGCTTCTAGACCTTCAGCATGAGCTATAGACGTCTATAGCGATGTCACGTCTATCTTGCACAGTAAATATTCCTTGTCAGTTGAAAGCATTATTTTCTCTAGTTTAAGAATGAAGTCTGATGTGTCTTGAATATATGTATCCCACTCTTGAATCAACAGTTGAAGGTAGTGATCTATGACTTGTCCTGCTGGTTCAAAAAGTGAACTGCAGCCTGACACGATAGGTCGAAAGGGAGGGTCTTCCAAATTTTTATGAACTTTAGGTAGCATGTAAAGTTCTGGTTGTCTTGGGAACTTTGTTGTAAGAAATTTTGTGCAGTCTTCTGAGATCAACTCCACATCCAAAGCTGTGTCAATTAGTTGTTGTAAATGTCTCAGTAATTCCATAGTAGGGTCTTGCTGTAATAGCATGTAGGTGTCCGTGTCTTCCACATGTGAATTGACTTTGGAATTATAGAATGATGTATCCATCAGAACAAGGGCACCGACCTTGTCTGCCTTTTGGAAAGTAATTTCTTCTCTGTGTGCAAGTTATGTCAAAATGCTTCTGTCAACTCTGTTCATGTTTTTGGGCAATCTGCTGTGGCTCTTGTACTTCAACTTTTTCAGATCATTAGTTACAAGTGATTCAAATAAATCCAGGGTTTTATGTGAAACGGGAGCATCAAAAGTACTGTTTGGTCTAAAGCGATCACGTGCTGATCTTCAGGTTCTTGTGGAGGAATTACATTTTCAAATAAATTCCTTAATCTTATAATTCTCATGAATTTATAGAATGAGATATCATCTTCAAAGCTCGACCCCAAATAAGTTGGTACAAATGTGATGCCTTTATTCAAGATATATGTTCCTTTTTTGGTTAATTTATACGAAAAAATATTAATTATGAGAGTTTACCTTGGCTCCTCAATCCTTTCTTGCTTTTCTCTTTTTCCTTTTACTTTTCCTCTCCTTGTTTTTTGTCTTTTTGAACTGTTATATCTGGTGGATGATCTAATTCCGTGGCCGGAAACAAAAAAGACACTTGTTGACCTGGGGTGCCGGGCTTTTCAGTTGTTTTTTCCACTATTAGTGTTTGTTGTGATAAGATTGGAGCTCTAGATGGATCAGAATCCTTTTCAGTGGCTATATTTCTTCAGATGAAGTGTTTTGTCTTCTCGTAAATCATCTTTGGGCATACAGCTCTGCCCAGGTGTATGTCTCATTTAATTTATAGTCAATTGTGTCGCGTTTGAATTTGCGAAGCTTTGTTTCCTGAAGCTCTTTGCCGTACTCTTCAAGTTTTAGATTGAGATCTTCTAGGTAGTTTTTTTCAATCATCTTCCGGCATTCTGTTTGATACATCCATGCGAATACTTTGTATCTCTATGTTCAATTCCTCGATTGTTTTAGCTAATTCTTCTATGATCAGAAGGATCAAATCCAAAGAGCACTTGTTTAAGATTTGATACCATTTTTCCATAAATTGTTGATTATGCTGTAATCGGTATAGCATGGGTTTGATGGATAACCTCAGACAGCGCTGGATCCTCTTGAACTTATGGTATTGTATTAATACTACTGCATGAAGCCTCTGGTTCAATTCTCTCCTTGCACTAACCTCCAGTTGTTTAAGTTGGTGGCTTATAGAACCACACTGTACTTGTAGATTGCTGATTTCTTGAATTAACCCATATATTTCCAAAGCTTGTTCTGTTGTATATGATTTTGTATTTGCTCTGTTGTCTGGTAATGATGCTATCGATTCAAATGACATGCTTGTTCCTTGTTTAATCACTGGGTGCTTTAGATCAAATTTAGGTAACTAATGAAAAATGACTGGTGTTGGTCTATGCACTCCTTATTTTTGAAGCTTAATCCCTAATTATGATTCAATCTTTTGATCAGTGTGTTGTGTCTGAATGAGTGTACCTAAACACTCTAATTAAAGTACAAATAAGGGCTAGATGGCACACTAGCCGACTAGACTGAGGCACACACAACTTTAAGTAATTTACTGATCTTTACACAGGTTTAAACGTAAAACTTATGACTTAATTTTCAATGGCTTCAATTTATTTTTGCAAATAACTCTTAGATCAATTTCTTTTGAGTTCTTACAACAATCAAAAAAACAATACAATTTTGCAATGATATTCAATAAACAACCCAAAACAATTCTATAACAGTACAATCAATTATGTAAGTTTTATTCTCATTTTAAGTGATGCAGATGTTGATGGCCCAATGCATTTCGGGACTTATACTTGTCCCTTCGTCAGGGGAAACACTGTGAATAAAACAAACAGTATAAACGTAAACACCAGTCCTTTGTTTACAGAAAATTCAATGTTTTCAGCAATGCAGCTTTCTAAAAATAGTACTTAATAGCTGTTTCTGATCAATAAACAGTGTGAATAAAACACAAAAGCAGTATTATTTAAATTGAGAGTAAAGAAAATGAAAAGAAACCATCACCACAGTGAGAAAACAATACCTAAATGAAATGCACTTACTCAGTAACTAAGGAAGAAGAACAACAAACTTCCAATAAAATCCCTCTGTGAATCAGTACTTCGGACGTTCTGATTAACGAAAATAACGTGTTAGGTTACTGCCTAAAACAAATCCATTAGCTTAAACGATATGTATGCTTCAATACAACTTACTTCTCAAGATATATAGCTCGAAATCACACCACCTGTGCGGAGCTCGTCATGAACAATGGAAAATCTGGGATCCCAGCACCGGGGGGGGAAACCCTTAGCAGCCACGGAGTTAAATTGAGCCAATGGTTTCCGATTCTGTGCACCAGAACTTAATTGTCAACACCTGAACTTAATTGTCAACACAGGCATTTGTGAAAGCTGCCACATGGTGGCGCTGTGTGTGCAATTAAAAGATGAGCAGAAGAACAGTTGTTTATTAATTAAATACTCATTAAAACAATTAATACCAGCTACCCAATTATTATAGCTTTGGCCAGGTACAGTCTGAAATGTCACACTTGAAGTAATGCGATGGTTAGTAGCTGTGCTGATACTGTCATTGACAGAGCAGGCAGGCAGGGGCAATGGGTGGTGCGAGCAGTGGTGGCCTCCTGAGGAGGGCCCTGACACTTATTTATTTTCACGAATTAAGCACTGCATCGATCTTCACGTTGCTTTTACAATGGGAGCTAAAGGGCCCATCCCTACCGCCAGACTGAAGTCAGACTTGGTTGCTATGTGTTGCTGTGCAGGGGCCATGGAATGGAGTGCTGTTTGTTATACGCCTTTACGTTGCGTTATGTCATTTTATGGAACTTTCTGTGGGAATGCGCTGATAACAAAGCCTGAACTTGTGTGGAAACACACAGAAGATACATTTTCGATTGCTTCTGATTACAAAACAGACTGAAGGCTACATAATAGGCCTTCATATGAAGAAGACAGAGCAACAGGCAGACTTTGATGTTTTTCGCAAGTCAACCACCTCCTCTTAGTGCAAGCACGAAGATGAAGTGACTGAAAACTTACCAGCCTGGGTGTTCCGTCTTGCACCGGGGAGCGAGAAAAAGTAATGCCTCATGCGCAGGAGCATCTGTTCAGTGTCTGCAGGACGAGGCATGCGCAATATAGCCGGCTGGACAGGTCAGGCAAAACAAAGTGCACGACTCAGGCAGCCAATCAGATGATTAAACAAGCAATTCTAAATGCAATAGAACTCGTATTACGCGAGCCCTATTGCATTATAAACAAAAGTGTGTGACTCCAAGACGGCATGATCGGGAGTGGGGGGTGGGGTGGGCAAAGAAGTTACAGACTGCTGGAGGGAAGGAGGTGGAGAAACAAAAGAGTTTGCAGAGTAAAGGGGCTGATAGCTATGTAAGGATTAAAATGACGGCATGGCCATCAGGAGGAGGGACAAACAAGTCAGAAACTAATCAGAATGCAGCATTTCTGATTAAAGCCAATAGAAAACATGGACGGAAAGTGGGCGAAGCTTTCCCCACTATACTGTATACAGCATCTCTCTGACGAGACAGCGCATGCACTGCTTAGTCCAAAACCTAAAAAGGATGAAACATGAATGCATGGGCTCACAATCACAACCTTAGACCCAAAAACAAAACAAAACAAATTGTGTATGGCATGCCTTTTGGCCAAATGCTATGAATCATAAGCCCCAAAGAGTGTTTTCATTTGAAAAAAATAAATAAATTAATGCCACCACAAAACAATGAGTTAAAGTTGGGCTACTCCTGTGAATACTGGACCATCTCCACACTTGCATTGACTGCCGGTTATGAAATGGTTATAGAAATGATGCAAACTGTGTGGGGGCACCCACATTCCTTCTATCCATAATGGGTGAAGTCCAAATTGGAGTGGCCCACTCCAAGTAGGACTTCACATATATGGGAAGAGGATGTGGCCTGATGGCTAGGGCAGTCAACCTCAAACCTGGGGAACTGGGTTTGAGTCTCAGCAGGAACGCTCAACATCCTGTGATTCTGGGCAAATCACTTAATCTCCACGTGCATAACAGAATGAATGTGCCCATCTGTAACACAACTGGTGCTCATGTAAAGCGCTCTGATACCTTTGGGTTGAGTGCAAGTTTTATAAAACAAATTAAAAATGGATGCAGACATCAAGATTTTGCGTTTCAGAATATGCATTATTTATCTCCTTAGAAGTGTACAGAACCCAAGACTTACATGAGAGCTGTATTGCAGAAGCATATGTACCATACCACCCTGCGGCTCTAGAACCAGCAGAGACTTTACAAAAGACCAAAAAAGATTTAGAGCAGACTAGCCCTTTTCCATGGTACCCTACTCCACAGCACTGAGCCACCTATCCCACTGTATCCTGAAACAACTGTGATCCTAGATTAAAATATCACTTCCCTGGGCCTGCTGCTTACCCCAGTGGACGCGGTACAAAAGGGGGTGGTGATGGACGGAGCATCTGAATCAATCAAATACTCACACCCAGTCAAAAGATCTGGGTTTAATCCATCACCGTTCTTTAGCCCACTCCACCACCCCAGTTCAGACATGGCTATATGCAAATCAGTCTGACCCTGTGCCTCATGGGAGCAGTCCGCCCGAACTGCCAAGCCATGTCTTCCCTGGACCGGAAACAAGCTTCCGAGGACCGGTTTCTGGCATTCCAGCCGTCTTCAGCCCGGCTTGCTTGAATCCAGTGGCAAAGTGAGCAAGGGGCTCATGTCTGAGCATACCCTGCCACACTTATGGCAGCCAAAAGCGGTACAAAAGGGGGTGGTGATGGACGGAGCATCTGAATCAATCAAACACTCACACCCAGTCAAAAGATCTGGGTTTAATCCATCACCGTTTGCAGGCTCAAAACAGTTAGAGTCTTTGATCCAGTGGGCACTGTGTGTGGCACGGATAGCTTTTTGTCCAGTAGCACCCATCTGTGATGATTGGCATGATGATCAAATAACATCAGTAAATGTCCCCAGCCTTGCTAGGATCATTGGGGGTGTTGTTAGAGAAGCAAAATGCTGAGGCCGTTCTGCAGGTTCTTTTTCCATGATTCAAAAAACAAGGGAACTAACAGGCAATGACGATCGCTGACAAGTTTAGGGAATCAACACAATAAGTGAAGCCAGAATTCTTTGTGGTAATTGCACAGTCTGCATGTTATTGCCTTGCCCAGGAGGGGCTGAAATACATAATTGGTAGGGCGAGTAGCCGCATATATTAGATTTTCCTGCTGGTATGAGCTGCTAAGGTTTCTTGTAAGAAAGGCTGTGCTTTCCCAGCTCTGTAAGAAGCATATAGTGCTCCAGTGTTCAAGAAGCGGTTTTGATTCTGTTGGTGTTCTGGATTCATTTCTTCAAACCAGTGCTATGATGTGATGCATGGGCGGGAAAAACTTGGCCCAAGCTGTGAACAATCAATCATCATATCAAAATTAAATTCAAATGGCCCTAGGGGACCAACAATGTTCTGCTACTGGCCACTGTAGAGAGTGTAAACATTCAGTGTTTTTGTTCTTCTTACTTTCTTGATATAGCTATTCCTTCTGCTGGAGCTGGCAAGCGCAACTGCCATCTTGGCAGGAGATAGCCACCTGGCTGAGGCAGCAAAAGTTGGCGGATGTGGCTGCCAAATATCGCCTGCTAGATGAAGAAAAGGAGGTGGCAAAGGCCTCTAGTTCCTTGGACTGCCATCCAATCTAGACTCTAACCTGGCCACCCCACCACCATCACCAGTTGCAGCCAGGGTCCACTGCTGCCCGTATTACTAGCCTTGCCTCCTTGGCATCCTCAACATCCAACCGCCTCCTCCACCGTACCCTACGAGAGCTGGTGAATGTTATGCATGAGCTGGCACAGCTGAGGCGTTCACTGGCACTAGTCCAGCGTGGGCAGCAAAATATGGCCCAGGAGATGGCTGAAATCTCCACAGAACTAGGTGCTCTCATCCCTCTTTTTTATTGAACATTTCTTTTGGTGGGAGGGAATGTTGTGGTTGGAGAAGATGAACAGGAAGGGAATTTGGATAAAGGGTGGAATGTTTTTTTTTTGCTAGGGGAGGGGGGTGAGCCTGCTGTGGGTGGTGGGAGTGGGTTTGAAATGTAAATAAAATCACAAATGGGCTTTCCTGTTTTTTCTTTGTCATTATCTGTCTTTCCATTGCTAGAAGATGTAGTATAGCATTGGGATTTTACCATGACAGCTTGACGAGAAGCTGACCTCTACAATTATCACACATTATAATCTGACTATTACCCCCAGGCTTTCCCTACCTGAAATCTCCCTTGCCATGTATGTAATTTTCAGTAAGTCCCATAGATAAATTATACCCCACCACCAGAGTGGCACTATCTAGGAACAGAAAACTGGTTAATTCTCTTTTACTTTATTGCTTAATGAGATTTTGCAGCACCCAACCACCTTTCAGCGTTAATATATATTAGTGAGTGTATTTACAACCCTTGTCCTACTCTCTGTAACTATTATGGACCACAGATGGAGTCTGCCAACAACATACAAAAAAAGTCAGTCATGTGCACTTAATTGATATGTGAAAATGTTACAACCAATCCCAAAGAAATAGCTGCATGTAACTCGCTGGTCAATCTCACAACTGTCAAATGTCATAACAGCCAAGTGTGTCCATCACATGACATGTCTACAGTTACAGTCCTCACCTTCAACAAACCGCAACCACTTAATTAGAGGAGTTTGATACGATTGATCCAGGACACTACTCACCATTTCCCATATCAGCGCACCTCTCTCAGTTCACACGGCAGAGTAGGCCTCTTATAGTCATGTTGTTTCCCACTGAAGTGGATAGATAATGTTCATAACTTCCTTCTTCTGGCTGTTGAAGCAGTCCCGCAGTCCTGAATGAGAATGAAAGAGATAGACCTGTAGGGCTATTGATGAACAAAAAGAGCAAAAGAAATACATAATTTGAACATTTTTGTGCAGTTTTGTTAACTAAAGTGACTGAACTGGTCTCTAAATAACTCAGAAAAAAGGAGAGCAAGGTGTCGGTCATGTAAGTAATTCTAGCAAAGTGTGAAAGGGGCATTCAATCAGGCTGAATGATCCATCAGGCTGCATACATTGCAAATCAAGTTTGCAAATTAGTCGAACAGCACCCTCACTGCCACCACACAAATCTCCATCACTCACTCAATATTTCAGTTATTGATGTTCAATAGTTAGTCATCTGTTTCAACAAGCATGGTGGTACACATTTGTCTAGTGTATCTCCTCTTTTCCCATGGAAGCAACAAACAATGACAGTGTTGTCAATTAATGAACTTTTCTGGCAGCCCAAGTAGGGGGAAAGAAGAAAAGAAGGATAGGAATGTGAGGCATTGTCTTCATGTCCTTTAAGTGAATGGGGAGGCTTCTTCTGTGCACACTTGTCTAACTCCACTCTAGGCCATACATGTAAATAAATGCGGGCTGCATAAGCCAGACACCAAACATATAAATGTTCTCCCATAACCTTTTTTTGCAAGCAGTTCAACAATGAAAATTCTATTGCAGCCTACTCAGTCAGGGTAGTTCAAACTCAAATGGCTCGCCCACAAGTTCATCATCTAACAAACTAGAGTCTGACCAATGGCCCTCTTCCTCCTCCTGTGCTGTTTCAGGGACAATATAATATTGTAGTATGAAGTGTTGGTTCATTTTAATCATGGCCAATCTCTACACCTTTTGAGGTGAGAGACTGGTCCTTCTGCCTGAGCATACAGCACCAGCTGCACTGAACACACACTCAGAAGATGCACTGGATAACCGGACAAGCCAGGTACGTTATTGTAGGCCTGGGCGTAAATTTCATTCCGCTCGCGGAATTTGCGGTATTTTGACATTTTTACATTCCGCGGAGAGCGAGAAAATGTCAAAACTTTCGCAATCGGCCGCGAAACGGAAGTATTCTCTTGTTCCCCCTTTAAAAATGCATTCTCTTGCGCGCTGCAGCGACTTACCAGGTCCCTGCGTTCGCCAACGAGTTTTCCTATCCGTTCGCGTGCGCCACGAGGTGTTCGATTGTTGGTAGCCGGTCATGCTATCCCGCACGAGTCTGCGATCCTGAACACGTCATTCGACCTAGAAAAGGAAATAAGGATCGAGAGCAAGATTGCCACGCCCATTAGCGACCGCATGGGCAAGTTAGAGATACATATCCCAGCGAGCACGCAAAAAAACATCGCAAACGGGCAGGAAAAGCAATCTCCGCATCTTAGCGAAAGTTCTGCATGCTCGCAGAGATTTTGAGCAATTTTGCAATAATTTGCAAAAGTAAATTTCGCAAATTCTGCTCACCCCTACTTTATTGCCAGCCTGCTGTGCTCTGGCCATTAGTGCATCTTCAAACATCAATAGAGAAATGGGCTTCAATCCAGGTTGACCTCTTTTGGGTTATCCAGATAGTCTTGGACCATCCTCTAAATCGTCATTGGTGCTACAACTTGCTTGACATCTGTTGCCTTCCCCTCTAAACTTGACTTAAGCCCTGTCACTTGAAACCAAACCATTGCAGGGGTTGTGTAATATGGCCGGCCATATAACAGTTGGGACCAATTCTTCTTTTTTTATTTTTGTCCTCATTTGCCTAATTTCTACCCTTCTTCTAAAGATGCCAACCCTGGGTTTTAAAACCTCATAAGCTGGAAAAAGGGAAACAAGGTGAAGGCTCCCAAAACCGCTCCCTTGTATTATACTGATAAACCTCCTCCTTCATTCGACCCCAGACCATTTTCCCATGTCTTTCTGCTCTCACAGAGAAGACTAAATCCAGCTGAGGCAGGTGAAGGCTTAATTAATGGACCATTGTTACATTTCCCTGATCATTAACTACACCGGGACAGAAAGGGAGTCCAAAATTCATACCTCTTTTGCCCCTGATCCAAAATATCCAACTTAGCAATATATCTCATAGATTTCAACCAACCATCCTACGTTGGGGGGAGCCGGAGATACCCATAGTTTACAGATCTCCCTGCGCTCCAAGAGCACAGCAGGGGAAAAGCTACTTAGCGCTGCCCTTGGTGACATTATGCTAGGTTTTGCATTTCCCGCCCCTCAATTCACTTAACATGATGATGTATAAGTTAGCATAGTGTGTCTAACCGAATGATGTGTTGCATATGTATTTAGGACTGATTGGTTATTTTCGTGTTCCAGTTAGCAATTTCTTAGCTTAGCTCCTGTGCCGCCATCTTGGGAACATGTTTCTGTGGCCAGACTGCAATGCCCCCTCCCTTATGAGCAGAAAATCCCTGGTCTCAGCATTTCTCGCCTTGAGTTGGTATTTGCAGAAAACTAACAACGAAATATGTTTCTTTGCTATCAGTAATGTTCTCATGCCGCTTCATGTGTGCGCCCATTGTTCACCATATGTCCAGTCCTGTACTGTTCCATTAGGGGCTTGGCTAATGTTGCTTTAACGTGTTATAATGTATTGTCGTTTTGAGAAACGGCAGTCCTCTCGGTGCACTTCTTGGGGTGCAGTCCTGCCGGGGCATCTCTATAGAGATACTAATGGCCTAATAAATGTTTTCTAATTCTTCTCCACTGTCTGGATGGTTTATTTTATGGGAATGATATCTGAGTGAGGTAAGTTTGCTCAGGTGGCTTTGAGCCACGCTTATCACAGTACGTTGCAATTTCAATCCTCCAAATATAGCCAGTGCAGCGCTTACCTTGATCTACAGATTTAGTACACTGGACAGGCAACTACTCATGGCCTCCCAAAAGGTCTGAATCCTCGGGCAGTATATAAACATATGTAGATCATCTGCATTCGCACTGTCCTACTTAAGACAAGCCACCACTCCTCCTGACCCAAATTTGGATAGCCTTTGTGGAGTCAAGTAAGCCCTATGCATGGTAAACAGATGGTTCCTCCTCAGATATGCAGGTTTAACTGCTTTATAAAGCATAGACATTGATACTTGCCATTGGTCTTCCAGCGTGGTCCTTGCCAAGCATCCTCCCTACAGATCCTCCGACTACGTAAAAGAGCTGTCTTTCGTCTCAAGCATCAGCCAATACCACATTGCAATTTTCTTTTTGAACACCACGCTGGACAGAATTTTTTCCTCAAGTTCGTTAGGATCTCCTATTTTTTTGCCCAACGCCAAGTGCTAACTTTCGATCTGGAGGAGTTTAAATCTCGAAAACGTAGAACCTATCACCTGCTCGCACCAACCCCACGAATTCAACTGACCATCTGGCAATAACTGCTTCCACTTTAATATACCCTCCTCTTTTTTTAAGGTAAAGCCAATATGTCCTTAGTCCATTCCGGAGAGCCTGGTGCATCCCATATCAGGGCCAAATGGCTAAAGTAAGGAATTTTTGGGCCTTTCTAATTTTGTACCACATTTCCGCCATGTCCTTTAAAATCTTTAACCTAAATTTCTTAAAATATTTTGGATCACCGTATTTATACATAAACCCCCATTCTTCTCCCTTTTCTTTTCTCAACATTTCTTTAAACATCCTACCTATCTCTGAATTTGTGGAGGTGTCCAATAGCATTCTTTCTTTTTTTAATAAAAACGCCCAGGAATACAGCAACATATCAGGCAGAGATAAACCCCCCCTTCACCAACCTACTCCTAAGTTTTTTCCACGCAATCCGCGGCCCTTTAGATGCCCAAATAAACGATAATTTCACTCTGCAATTTTATGAACCATTCTTTCATAAACGTTAAAGGGATTGTTTCAAACAGGAACATTAACTTTGGAAGAACAATCATCTTTACTAAGTTTACTCTGCCAAATAATGTTAGTAACTGGCACTTATTTCCTTCTTGCCTTAGTGAGGTCTGCAATATTCTGGGTGATCCTGACTCCGAGGTATCTCATTTCTTTCTTGCACTCTATCCCCTCTGTCCCCATATTCCAGCCATGACTTCTGTTTTTTCCTTATTGATATCATAGCCTGAGACTTTCCCAAAATCAGCTGTTATTTCCAGGACACATCTCAAAGTCTGTGGTAAATTAGTTGTAAAAATTAAGATATTGTCCGCTTAGAGCCCAATTTTCTTAATCCAGCCATTAAATTCAAAAGGCGATATATCAATACTGCTCCTTATTTTTCTGGCTAGTGGCTCAATATAAAGGTCAAACAAAAGTGGGGACAGGGGGCAGTTCAGTCTAGTACTCTGCATTATCTGTACTGGCTGTGTCAAAATTCCATTGATTAGCACTCTGGCTTCTGGTGAAGAGTAAATACTTCTCAATATTCTACAGAAATTTGTACCCAGATTAAGATATTTGGCCACTGTCTGCAAATAAACTCAGTTTACGCGATCAACAGCTTTGGCAGCGTCTACCGCTATTATTGCCAAAGGAAGGTCGTAAGCAGTGGCCATATCTATAAGCAAATACATTAGCTATTTCAAAGCTCTTCCCCTAATAAACCCCTTTTGTTCTTCATGCACCAACATGAGCCCATTTAGCCTCCCTGCCATACCCTTTGCAAAGAGCTTATAATCATCATTTAAATGATGAATAGACCTGTAAGGGTCAACATTTTTTGGAGATTTCCCAGGCTTAGGAATTAAAGTTAGATGTCCTCTTTCCAAGATTTCACCAGAGCAAAATCTGACGTAAATAGTGCATTAAAGAGCTGCCTCAAAATAGGTGTTATAGTACTAGCCAGAGCTTCATAAACCTCATGCAGTAGGCCATCTGGCCCTGGTGGCTTGCCCCCTTTTACCTCCTCCAATAACTTCCTTTAACTCCTCAACAGTGATCTCCTTGTTCAATACCACCATTACCTCATCTGGTAAAGGCTCCATATGGTCCAACCAGGTCAACACATCATCCTCTGTAATGGCCAAATCTTCCTTATAGACTTTCCCAAAATGTCTATGAAACGCTAGTCCGATCCCCCGACTGTCACTGAGAACCGCACCTGAGTCTTCACAACAAATCTCTTTAATCAGATTTCTGGCTTGATCACTCTTCGCCTTCTACACTAGTAATTTACTACAGCCTTCACCATATTCAAAATGGGCCAACTGGCTAGACTCCCACTTCTCCTTAACTCTATCACTTAAAATTCCTGACAGACTCACCTTTAAGTTTATTAGTTCAGCCAGCTCCTTTTCACAACCTTCAAGGCTTCCTGATTTACTCAAAACCCCTTCCAACTTCCGAATCTGCTCTTCTATATCCAAAACCTTTCTATAATATGCTTGCCTTTTCTCTGCCTCTAAAGCACCTAGTCTCCCACTTAAATAGGACTTGTATGCATCCCAGATGGTCCCAATCATAGATAAGGCCTAGTTCCTGTCAAACAATTCCTTGGTTTCCTCTCTTAAGATCTCAACAATCTCAGTTTCCAATAAAATTGTATGATCTAACATCAATCTTGAACTTAAAAGTCCCTCTCCTAACCTCATATGAAGGAAGATAGCTGAGTGATCTGACAGGTGTACACCTATGTGTTCAACCTCCAAAACAGAATCTTTTAGAACCCTGTCTACCAGAAAATAGTCAATCTGTGACTTATGTTTATGTTTTTTGTTATACTATGTAAAACCTGTTTGGGACCCAGCCTTACATCTCCATATAGCACAGAGTCCACACTGAACCATCAACAGTCACACCCTATCTGACATCTTGGGATTTACTGCTGCTCTGCTGTTCAGGGATCTATCCAGTTTATGGTCCAAAACTGTATTAAAGTCTCCTGCCATAATAATCTGATCCGAGAAACCCAAAAGCTTGTTAACTAATTCATCCAGAGGACCTCTATCGTTCTGGTTTGGACCATAATAGCCCACCAATGTAAAATTCTGTCCAAAAATTGTCCATTTTGCTTGAAGCCATCTTCCTTCAATATTTGCAACACTGCCTTCTACTGAAATATTTGTGCCCTGTTTAACGAGTAATGCTACCCCCTTTGTGACTACTGTATGCCTCCTATTTATTACATGCAAAACCCATCTCTGTGCTATAAATATCTTCCTACTTTCCTCCTGCGTAAGATGTGTCTCTTGTAGAATAATAATTTGTGCAGGACAGTCCTTTAAATACTGCATTATCTTATCTCTCCTTCCCTTCACCTGGAGACCAATCACATTCCATGGTAAGACTTTTATCTCATTTGCTCTATTCCCAGTCATCCCCTAAAAAATCTCACATTACTCATTAGCTTGGTAAACAACAAGACATTTTGAGGTATTTTTTATATTTTTCTCAATTAAGCTCCCCACCCTGTGCTCCCTACACCCCAGACCCCATCCTTGGAAAACCCTGACCAACTTCCCATGGCAAAAGCCCTGTGAGTGACCCCTTAACGTGCAACAGAAAAAACCCAAATACAACCAGTGCAAATTAATCAATAAACAAAACAATAATTAGCTTTGCTGTTAGGCTAACACTAAAGCATAAACCATTCCACCTTCATCCAAAGGCAAGCTTTTAGTGAGCCCCAGATTCTAGCTCCTCAATAAACGTATTCACATCCTCGACAAAGCGAAAAGAGTGCATTTTGTTATTTACCATCACTTTGAGTAGACCTGGGAATTTTAGCTGGACCGACGCACCTAACTTCCTTAGCAGCTCCATTCTTTTCCCTAACTCCCATTACCTGTTGGATATTACTGCTGATAAGTCCGATCCTATGTCAATTCTTGCTCCATCCAGTTCTAATGTTTTATTCTTCAGGGCCTTAGCTAAAATCTTCTCCTTCAGGGTATTAGTGAGGAAGTTAGCTCTCTTTTAAACATCTGAACAGCATAACTTTTATTATCTCCTCCTTCCTTGCCCTCAGGGCTTTTAGAATCTTTAAATTGTTCCTCCTTTGGAAATTCACCAACCATTCCACTCTTTCATATTGCTCCCTCTCCCTTCACTCTCTTTCCTGTTAACCTGCACATCCTCCTTGAGGTCTCTAACTTCAGATTCTACTGCCTGTGTTCTCCCACTCAAATAATCAATATTTTTCTCTAAAACTTCACATGCAGTCCTGATTTCTTTCTGGTTTAACTCTGTAGTCACAAATCTGTTTCAAATGTCTAAAGTGAGGGTAGTAAGCAACACACTTATGGAGGGATCCTGTCTCCCAGGGTCTACCCCGCATTACCCATTTCTTCTTGCCCAACTCCAGTGTCTCGCCCAAGCCCTATCTCACTCTGCCCCCTTTAGAATATAAAGATTTCCCCTCTTTGTCCTATTCTTCTGTTGTTGGTGTTGTTGCTAGTGTTGTTGGTTTTGACTGCTGTGAGACAACAGTACAGAAGTCTATGGTGGTTTAGGGCTGTAATGAAGAACTTCCGCCTGGGCCTCTATCTTCCAGCTGTTCTTCTTTCAGGTCTGTCACTTGGCCAACAATCCACGTCTTGTGTTGTGAAACACCCCCTTCCGAAAAAGGAATGACAGTGAGTAGTATCTTTTTTCACTGTTGATCATGTATTGTGGCACAGATGTACTCTATGGAGGAACAATCTCTTTTTCCAGCCTTGTATTAATAGACAAGGAAAGGATTAAGCTCTGTACCAACTCATATGCTTCTTCGTTCACATCAGTAAACATTTGCAACAAAAATTTTTAACTGGCCCTGTAGCAAATTAAACAATGGGATTGCTTGGCTCATCGTATTCTCCTTCTTGATGACTTCCTGTATGAAAATGTCAAAAGGAGGTAGCATTTGTGTAAGGCATTTGACTAGCCCATATTTGTCCATCTCCATGGTCAAGCTTTTCCCACTTGCATTCCCTCCTCTTTGAAGGACATAGTCGGTCATTGGTCTGTACTGCGTAAAGATGTTGCAACATGTAGTGGGTCGAGTTCCAATATGTTGGCACCTCCTGTATGAGGGCTTTAACTGGTACTCTATTAGCATGCAGAATGATCCTCAATTGCTTCTGGGCTTTAAAGGAATGACTGAAATGAGTGCAGATTCCTTTGCATGTAGCCAGTGTGCTACTGTCTTCTATTTTTTTTAAAGTCCTGCACAATCATGTTGATGCAATGGGGCAAACACAGGGCCCTAAACTACCCACCATTTGCCATCGCCTTGACTATATTTCTGCCATTTTTCGTGGCAAAAAAATCCAGTTCTGAAATTTCAAAGTCAAAACCATTCAAATACCTTGCTGTTAAAGTCTTCCAAGATGTTTGCAGCTGCATGAAATTTCTCCATGGTGAACATTGCTACTATTGCATGCCGACAAATGCCCTTAAAACTTTCTTCAGCACTGAGACCTGCAGATAGCTGTTACTTAACCCCCACAAAATAGATACAGTGTACAAATGTAATCAGTTGCTTGACAACTAGTCCACCTGTCTGTGGTTAGGTGGATAGTGTCAACACAGCACTCTTCTGCATAGCTAGACAAACCAACTTTAGCACATGATGATGGAGCTCTGAAACAGCAACACCGGCAAAATAAGTCTGGCTCGGAAACTTCCATTTTGGGGCAAATGGCTGCCACAAATGCAAAAAATCCCACTCTTTTCACAAAAGAAATAGGGAGAAGGTCCAGCGCTTACATTTTAGCCAGCTTTCCATTGTACCAATGTGCCATTGAGTTGATGTGTTTGTAGGGCCCCTCCCGCCTAAGCATGTCCATATTAGTAGCTTGGATTTCTTTTTGTGGTGCCACTGACACAGGCAACTTCCAGAGAAAACCAGAAAGTGATAGACTTACTGTATGCCTTGGGGAATCACTTTATGTGGTGGTGTCTGTATCTGAGTCTCATTCATCTGGCACACTGCTGGGACAGGGCTGGTTTGTGTAAAGCTGCCATCCTCTTCTTCCTCATCACCTCTTTCTGTCACTGGGATCAGAGTTGCTTCGCCTCTTTCATCACTACCACCATCTGGTTAGAGAGCTCCTTCCTCTGAACTGCATGATATTTTTCATATTCAACGTTTGGCCCCCAATACCATAGTGTGAACCTGACTTACCTCAACAAACACTCAAATGCCAAATGGAGATTACTGCAATGTTATCCTCCTGCTTGCTATCCTTAAGAAGTCCCAAACTGAGGAGGGGAACTTTTTAGTGTGCCACTGCAAATGCCTGAATAAACTGGAGGTAGGTGGATGTGCCATTTGCATCTCTGCAGTGCGCACTTTGACTGACATAGTGGGGGATGCAGGTCTGAGCGGGGGCCTTACAATGTGAAAGCTGGCAGTAGTGGTGGTGGTGGAGTCAATGTCACATCCCTCTGAGCAAATTGAATAGGAGAAGTCATCTCAATGTCCTCTGAGCTGCCCTCCATACTGACAATCACTGGCTTGTCCTCATCACTGTCACTTTCCATAATTCTAAGGATTTCATGAACTTTTCTTTTCCCTTGCCTCTTGTGGCAGGTCTCAGACTCAGCTGGGATCCAGTGCATGTCCAGATCATCAGAAGGGGTACTTAGAGAAGAATGTGGAGTAACTTTTTTTCTTGCTGGAGTTCATGAAGCCAATGGTTCAAGAGATACATCTCTGCTCCTACTTCAGGAAGAATTGCTGCTGACTGTGCCTCCTGTTGTCCAACTTGCTCAGTTTCCTGTGACGATTAGGTATTTTGAGACTGAGACAAATCCAATTCAGACTCGCTGCTCATCACCATGACTTCAGTGACGGCCTTGCTGAGAGACATATGCCTGTGCTTAGGTTGGGATGGTTCTGTTGTTGATGCAGGAGTGCTGCTTCCAGCTTACTGCTCAGAGGAACAGACACACCCTGTTTCCTAAAAAAAGATGGATAGCGACATGTCAGTGGGGGCAATCTGCTTCTTCTCCTCCTCATTGGTCACTTTCTTGGCAGGAACACCTTTGTTTGAGGCCATCTTCAAGCTGTGTCAGTTGGCATTTAGCTGCAGAAGCAGGTGAAGACTCGGATGGTGTGGTGTCACTTTGTGCTGGCCTTCTGTCTGGTAGTAGTGGGGGTAATGTGCATCTTAAAGCAAACAAGCATAAACAACATTCAGTGAAATATAGCATTTTTTTAGTTTGAATTATTTATAGAGACAATATAATTTAGTGAGGATATCCCAAATAATGTGCAATACTGTATCTATTTCAAACCATAACATAATATTTCAATAACAACATACAGTGTACTTTGTGTGCATCAAAGGCCTATGAGAAACCTGTGGCAGGCAGGAGGGGGCACAGGTGAAAATGCAAAATTCATTAAAACATGAATGCTGGTGTGTGCCTATGGCAGGCAGGGGTATAGGGGAAGATGGAATAATTCTTCAAAACAATTAATGTTGGTGATGAGCGCCGATGGCAGGCAGGAGGTGCAGGGGATAATGGAATATTTCTTATAAAAACATGAATGCTGGTATGCACCTATGACAGACAGGGGGTGCAGGGGAATATTAAAAAAAACCTTCAAAAATGTATGCTGGTGTGGCATGGCCGAAGAGACCTATGCCAGGCAGGGGTGCAGGGAAAAATTTAATCATCCTTAAAATTATGCTGGTGTGCACCAATGGCAGGCAGGAGTTGCAGGGGAAAATGGAATGATCCTTAAAAAATTAATGCTGGTTTGCCTCTATGGCCTAAGAGACCTATGCCAGGCTGGAGATGCAAGTAAAAATCGAAAATGTAAAAAATATAATTGCTAGTGTCTCACTAGGGACTATGAGAAATCCTTTGTGAGGCAAGGAGGTGTAGGGGAAAATAAAAAATAATACATATAATCTTATGTAAACACTGTACATACTACAATCATCCTCAAGCACTTTAAACTGATATCAAAGAAGAAAGTTAAAATAATTGCCAAAAAACAAAAAGGAATTGCCCTCTGCTATCAATGTCCGTAGAAAATGGTTTTGAAAACTGGAAAAAAAGCATTTAACTCACTGGCTGGCTGGGTCGTGGCTAGCCGTCGATCATGCCGGCTGCAGATTAGAGGAGCTCCTGAGCCCGTGCACAGTTATCCTGGCAAATGGTCGCGTGCCGAGTGCATCGTGCCCTGCCGAACGCAAAGGGCAGAGGACGGATAGTGAGCAACTCCTCCCGGCGCCTAGAGGCGGTGGCGCCCACAGCACACAGCAAAAATTGTAATGCGGCCTTCAAGCCGGCTGCCTGCTGCAGGGAAGGCAAGACCAAGACCTACGCAGTGCTGCAGCTGCCCATTCCTGCCTGCGCTGTGATCTGAGTAGCCATCTGGAAGCTGTATCTCTCTCGTGCATAGGCCCCTGTAATCCCTGCACTAGCCGGAGGTGTGTTCGGGGAGGTGCCGGGGGCCCTGGGTGCTGTGGATTCCGGTAGTGTGTGGGAGAGACCGCATCTACCAACACGAGCAGAGGAAGCGGAGCTGCGACCTGGGCAACAACCTCCGCGGACGGAGTGCATGCGGCAGGCCCTACGAAGCACTGTGACCAGTCACGAACTGCGCTCCAAGGTGATGAGAGGATGTAGTGCTTGCCCCCTGCTAAAGCCCCTACTGTCCCCAGTTACACTGCAGAGGGGGTGAGGAGCGCACTGTAGACCCCGAGCCCAGACGAACCCCTTCAAGAGCGGGAGTACCGGTGAACATTCCTGTGAACCTCTGTAATCACAGAGGGATCAGGAGGCCGATTCCTCTTTCCGCCCTGTTTCCCCTGATGGGCTGGTGGGGGCGCGCCTGAGCCAAGAACTCCAACAAATCCGGTGGCACATGAGTGAGGCTACACCTGACAGTGTGCACAGTGGTGATCAAGCTGCAGCCTGAGCGACGGCAGCAGAAGAAGGAGGAGTGAATTGAGGCCGTGAACACACAGCATCGTGATTGCCCCATGAGTCCCAAGCTGCGCACCGGGGACACATAAAGAAGAGGTACCTAAACCGTGTGTAAACCCCTGCTGTCCCTAGATCCTTCACAGGGTGTACACAGGTTGCGATGTAGGCCCTAAGCTCGAACGGTCTTCTCAGAGTGTGGGGATAATTGTGCCCATCTGTGTGAGCTACCCCAGACACGACAGGACCAACAGACAGATTCTTCTTCCCTTTTCTTCCCCCCCCCCCCTGGCGGCCTGGTGGGGGCATGCCTACTAAACATTGGAGGCATGGGGAAAATCCCCCAAAACAACTATTGACAGTGCTTGGCTCATGCTGCGTGAAACCTTACTGCCATTTTAACAGACCTGGGAGTGCCCGAGTCTTACTGGTCGTCGATCAGAGTCCATTTTTTATGGCGCATGTACCTGGTGCGACTCCTAGCAACACACTCACCTGAGGAACTGTAAGATTAATACTTGGGCAATTAACTAAGTGGTGGCCTTATCATATATACCATTCCAGTACAAAAACTGCTGCTGTGCGAACTCCACCTAAGATACGAGGAATTCACTGCATTGGGTGACAGTAGACCATTGCGGATATTCGCTTGATGTCATGGACGCCCAAAAGGCAAGCTGCAGGAGGTGGCGGCCAGAAACTTACAAACCACAGATGACCAGGAACTCAATACAAATCAACAGTCACTTACATGTGTACCACCCACAAATGAAATGGAAGCCCAGGTCAAATTGGACTTGATAGTGAGTGAGGTTAGGGAATCCAGATGGGCGATTGGTACCCACAAAACTGGCTTCACCTTGCTCAAGGCAGATCACGCTAAACTAGCAACTACAGTGAAAGATTACAGCTTAGCCCTGGAAAAAAATACTGCCTCAACACAAAAAACATGCGTTGCAAATCCAGGCGCTACAGGTAAGTCACAGGCCTTCTAGATAGGGTTGAAGATGCAGAGGGTAGAGCTAGACAGAATAATATATGCGTGATTGGGCTCCCAAAATGAAGCGAGGGGTCAGACGTCACCACCTTTATGGAACAGTGGTTCCGGACACATGTGGCCCCTGATAGACTATCGGACTTCTTCTGTTTTGAAAGAGCCCACAGAATTCCTACTGGATGACCGAAGGTGGGACCGCCGCCAGGACCCCTCATAGTCAAGATCCTAAATTACAGGGATCGTTACCCTCCTTCAGAAGGCACGAGAGCAGTCCCAAATCCAATTAGAAAATAGTCAGGTATCACTGTATCCTGACTACACACTGATGGTCCAACGCCGTAGATCCTCCTATCAGGCGGTTGAAAGGAAGTTATGAGTCTTGAACCTAAAATATGCACTGCTGTTCCCTGCATGCCTGAAAATAATTTATGACCAAAAAACATACTTCTTTGAAAGTCCGGAAGATGCGGAGGAGTGAATCGAAGTCATGGACCCGGCTGCATTGTCTGGACAGACCCCCTGGAAGCTGCTGAACAGTTCCAAACAGTCACAATGTGACGATCACGTCACAACGCAAGGACCAATACTTGAGTATATCCTGAGCTAAATTTCACAAGAGTAATTGTACTTAGTAAATCAAAGTCGGGACGATCTTCTTTTATTCTCCATTTATTTTTCACTGTTGTTCTTCACACATGATCCTAGCCAACACGTGTTTCGTCTTTTGTGGTGTACACCAAAGACTTCATCAGGGCTAGAATGTTATAATACACATAATTAATATACACAACATGAACCCAAATGGGTTTTAACATAAATTAATCTATTCACCAAGTCCAAATAAAAAAACCAAAGTGCTTTAAGAAAAACCACAGCAAACCACCAATGATAATCTCTAAAACACCAACGGTGAGGCAAATAAGGTCAGGCAGATTCGAAAGCAAGTTATTATTCCATGCATCATAATAGAAAAAAAACGCCACCAGATAGTTTTCTCATGGTTAAAATGAAGAAAGAATCCTGTAAATGAAAAAAGTGAAGAGATAAATATCACAACCTACCACACATTATTAACTGGGTTGTAGCGATAGTGGAAGAAATGAGCAAAGTGTGTGCTGCGAGCATACACAGTAAAAAGAGAAAGGTTGTCATTCCTGCAGACTCACCTAATTCTAACAAAAGAATGTAGTTTTGGCCCGTAATCAATCGTTGTAATTGTTAAAAGGGGGAACTCCAAGTTATCACGTATCTGTGGAACAAATCACATTTGTATCAAAAAGTAACAAAAACCAAAGCGTGCCCTCTTTTATACAGATAAAAATAATAATAACAGTAAAACTCACTTGTGCTACGATGTACTATAAGGTAAGGTGTGTGACCTCTCCTAGTGGACTTGTCCCAATCACTTTATCAACATAGGACCTAGTAAATATAAAACCAAAATCTCAATATCCCTATCTACAGGTTTAATACATAATGTCTTGTACCTGGTGCCCAATCCGCACTTCGCAATAAAGTACATACAAATGAGTATCGAGCCAAGCATCAATCCTTACATAAATTAAAAGCAGAGCAGGGAGATCATCGTAAAATAGGGACTATAGTCCTGTAAATGCGTAGCAGTCAATGTCACTACATTTCGTAACGTGACATTAGAAATAAGTCAAAAAAATTAGTATCAACATTCTTTAGCGGAATCACCACTATAACATCCACTATCTTTACTTCACATTATTTCCCCTCGTAATCGGGTTGGAGTCATATGGAATCCCGTTGTTTTTTACACAAATGGTGTCGCCACTATAACATCCACTAACTGTGCAAAACATTATTGCCCCGTGATATCGGATTGGAGTCCTAAGAACTACCGTCATATTCAAAAAGAGGATCGCCCATTTAACATAAAACTAAGTCACACGCTTACCAATATCAGCAATGTGCTCCGCATGTCCGTGTTAGTTGGCATCTAGCAACCGCGCCATCTTACACATGAAGTATTTATACTAGTGAATCTTTACCACTTAGAAAGAGGACTCACGCTTTCATCAAAAACAGCCGCCATCTTGGAACAGGCTATCAACAACAATTACATTAAAACATAGCAGACTTGTGATAGTTATATATTTATCACAATTGGAGAGTGAGAGATGTGTTTATGAGCTAAGGTTATATCTCTCATTCACAGGAAATGAAAAGAATATTTAAGAAAAAAGCGAGGTGGAAGTATCAAAGGAAAAGATCACCGAAGCGCCGTCTGTTAGAATGATAAAGTTTCCATAGTGTTAGTAGCCTATGCCAGTGTTTCCCAAACTGTGGTCCTCGGACCCCCAGGGGTCCGTGACACATTCCCAGGGGGTCCGTAGGCAACAGTTTTAAAAGCACAGAAACATTTCTTGTATAATTAGCAGCTTTCCAGCAACAATAAAAGTGTCAAGAGAATGCCAGTGTTTAATGTACCTGCTGGAGCTGAGGAGAGTTTTGTTCAGTTGCAGCTTTGATTGAACTACTGTAGCACAGAGGGTTAATGTGCCTACTGCAAAGAACGTGTATCATGCATCTTAAAAAGCCGTACTTTTTGTGCATAGGTTCGTGGTTACTGCTTTTGTCAGAGATTCTTTCGTTACTGTGTGCTTCATAAGTGACAATCGTAATCTAGCAGAGGGACCTATAAACTGTCATCAAAGAGCTGCTTGCAAACTGCATGGTGCCAGTTAGTAACTTATATTTTTTCCCAGGTATTCATTATCCTGATGCTGCTAAAAAGATTTATTTGGTCCATACTTACAGAAAGTTGTCTTCCAAATACCCCTTCTAAAGTAGTACCCACTTCTTTCCAGAAGGCGTCCAGGCTGGGACAATGCCAGAACATCTGTAGGTCATCAGCCATCTGTAAATGACACTTTGGGCAGCTCTTCACTGTGGCCCCGTTAAATTTGGATAATCTTTTCGGTGTCCAGTAGGCTCTGTGTAAAGTGAGCAAATGATTTCTTTTAAGAGCAGCAGAAGTTACAATTGACCAGCATTTGCTCATAGATACTTGCCATGCGTTGCTTGTATCCAGCGTCGGCAGGTCTTTTCCCCAGATACTTTCTGGAATTCGGAAGTCGTCCTCCCCAGCTGAGATTAAGGCCCAGTACCAGAAGGAAGTTTCTTTCCGGAATGGTTTAGGCGTCTGCATCTTTATCTCCAGGGCGGTGTTTCCTTTTCTAGTTTCTTTGAGGGATTTACTCCAACTCAGTAGTTGATAATATTTAAATTTCAAAAGAGTGGAGTTCGTGCATTGAGATAATATATCCCAATCGAGCAGTTTATTTTGAAACAGAAGCTGACCCCATTCCGTTATTCCTGCTGATCTTAGCGGTGTTGCTAATCTGTCCTTAAGGCAGTCTGGTGTGGTCTGAGAATCCCAGATCGGGGCCTTATCACTATAAAAGGGAATATCCATTGTAGATCTAATACAGTACCATATTCTAGCGGCTGATTTGAGGACCTTTAGTTTAATTTTTTTAAAGAACTTCGGATGACCAAATTTGTAGAGAAAGTGACTGGTATTGTTTGTTAAAATGCGTAAGAATAGTGGATAATTTTCATAAGGACCCAACAACACTCTACTACTTTTAAATTGGAAGGCCCTGCAGTATTCTAATAGGTCTGGGCTTGCTATTCCCCCTTGCTCTTTAGATCTTCTTAATTTACGCCATGCAATTCTAGTATGGACCTAGTTATTTTTGGGGTCTAAATTTCAAGAACTAATGTAGGAAGACCTTTTTCTAAAGCTCAAGAGAACTTACTTTTCATTCTGATCCTTCTGATCCTTCTGGCAAGGAGGGAGATTTGTGTAAAATGGATAACTCCTGTTCCCCCTACTCATAACGAATGGTTGGCCTCAGTCTTGAGAGTGTTTAATCTAGATAAAAATAAGAAATATGCCTCTAAAAAAATATAAATTCTGGGACTTGTGGGAAGAACACCATAAGAGGTGAATTAAGTGAAGTGGTATAGATAAAAAGTGCATGTAACATGATGGTAACATTCCTGGTTTTCCCTTTACTTCCTCTTTGAACTGTCCAATGATTACGCTATCGCAACAACGTCGAGGAAGGCTTGTAAGAGTAGCAATGATGGCTAGCTCAACCTACCATACTTAATCAAGCCTCCCCCTTATAAGTATATGGACGTAAGGGGTCTCTTTCTCTAGGGGCGCCACGAAGTTGAGAAAGGTCCCTGAAAACTCCTGACTTTAACTGTTGCGTAATGAGGACAAAAAAAAAAAAAAAAGATTTATTTGGGTGGAAATACATTTTTAATGTTAAAGTCAGTACTAGCCACTGTGTTATGTTCTGAATCCTGAGTTTGTGCTTTTCCAGACCGGGCACTCTTTAAACATTTTATATACACACTGATTTATATGTATGATTCAATGTCTCTATATGTGTGTGATGTAAAGTGCTCTGGCGTCCTACAATGGTATGAGAGATGCTATAAAACAAATGAAATACATGTGACAGAGGGGCTATTACTTCAATATAAAATACTTAGCGCCAGATGTACAATCTGTTTTTATATATGCGCGAACGGGTTCGCGAACCCGTTTATACATGCAAAAACCTATTGAGCCATGTACACAGCCTATTTCACGAGTCACAATTTGTTTGAGACTCGCTAAATAGGTTTTGCAACTTGATATTTGGAAGGGGCATTCCCTTCCAAATAGGGAGTCTCAAAATCATGTACAAATGTTTTGCGGTTGCAAACCAGTCGCAATTACCATCTACTTCAAGTAGATGGTAATGCACTCGCAAATGGAAAGGGGTCCCCAGGGGACCATTTCCCCTTTGCAAATGCATGCAAAATTATTTTTTAAGGGCAGGCTGTGGTTCCAGGGACCTCTGCCTGCCCTTAGAAAATGAAACGAAAACGTTTCATTTTCTTTTTTTTTTTAAATGCATGGTAAACAGGGTGCATTTTTTTTTTAAACTGCTTTATTTAAAAGCAGTCCGAGTCATGGTGGCCTGCTGGGCCCAGCCGGCCACCATCCCTGGGAGAGCTGGCATTCCCAATGTGCTTGAAAATTGCGAGAGGCTCATTAATATTAATGAACCTCGCAATTTGCGACCCCATTGGGAATCCCAAACAGTGTTAAACACACTGTTCTACACTTCATTTAGCGACTAATTTGCGACTCGCAATGTGTCGCCATTTGTGAGCCGCTAAATTAAATGGTCGTACATCTGGCCCCAAAATCCTTAGTACTTTGAGTATTTGTTTTGTGTGCACGTGTGTATTTTTTTCGAATTACTGTTTTAATTTTGAAATTTCATACAAATTGCTTGGGGGTCCCCGGCTTCTAGTGGTGACTCAATGGGGGTCCTCAGGAGTCAAAAGTTTGGGAACCACTGACCTATGCCATTTGGATTTGGTTTACATAATATCGATAATACCACGTGTCAAGAAATTACAATTGCACAATTATCACTCTAAAAGTGTCATTAAGAACCGACATCATTAAAAGTACAATAATGTTCCAAAAGAGATCAGAGTACATATAACAACATCAGTCTGTTGCGTACATTCATAAACACAACAAATATGTTATAGGTTGTGATGCCTTCAAGAATACCAATTTTCATCGGTCATCAAGAGTATAAGAGAATGCAATCTCATTTGAAACCAAGGGGCTGGCTTTGCATGAGCTGTAAGCAGAAGGGACAAAACAGTAACTGTGTGTCCTATTATAGATTGATACCTAGTTGTGTCCATACAGAGAAATTTGATCAATGACATAATTTCAATATATACTTCAACCCTATTGATATCTAAAGTGTATATGGGCATCACTCTGACCAATGACATCTGTCACTGATCATCATAAAATCATTTTGAGCATCCAAAAAGCTGTTATATCATCATATCAATGTATCAATAGTCAGTTCAGCAACAAGTTATAAGAAATCAAAAAGGGGATCCATTCATTAGAAAATCAATTACCTAAAAAGTATTGAAGTTCATTATCAATGTTGAGGCCCCTGTCAACCGCAATGACTTGCATGATCCATCGTGCTTCTTTCTGTCTTAATCTCAATTCCCGGCTTCAGCCTCTGGCATCTGGTAAGACAGTTTCGATCCCATGGAAAGAGAAAGACAAATGTGTCCCCTGTGATTCGCATTCTGATGCATGTACCGCTATCGGATATCTCATGTCCCAGTTCTTCAGGGCCCTAAAGTGTTCAGCAACGCGCTCTTTTAATTTCCTAATTGTGCTCCCTATGAAAATTTTATTACATTTACAGATCAATGCATACACCACATAAGTTGTATAGCAATCTATGTGTGTCTTAATTTGAAAATTACTGGACCCAATATAGCTAAAATTCCGTATACCGTGTTGTATTAGCTTGCACAAGCTACATTCACCACACTTAAAAGAGCCCTTATTGAGTGTGTGTAACCATGTTGGCATTTGTTTCTGCTCTCTCGGGTAGCTAGGGCTAATCATGTTTATGATTGTTAGACCCCTTCGGTATGTAATCGAAGGGTGATTTTCCACAGTCGTTCGCAACATGGGATCTGATGTAAGCATGAACCAATATTTCTTCAAGATATAATATATCTTGGCTGACCATGGATGATAGTTGGTAACCATCCTAACTGGGTTTCTACATTCTTTGCTGGTTCTTTTATTTGACTGTAAAGTGACCTTTCTGTCCAGTTTCAGTACTCTTTCTCTGGCTCTAGTGACAATATCAGGTCCATATCCTCTTGATAAAAATCTGTTTTCTAAGTCTCTCACGCATGGCTATGACGCATGGAACAATAACTTGGTTTCGAATCTGCCTGAACTTATTTGCCTCACCGTTGGTTTTTTAGAGATTATCGTTGGTGGTTTGCTGTGGTTTTTCTTAAAGCACTTTGTTTTTTTGATTTGGACTTGGTAAATAGTTTAATTTATGTTAAAACCCATTTGGGTTCATGTTGTGGTATATTAATTATGTGTTTTATAACATTCTAGCCCTGATGAAGTCCCTGGTTTACACCACGAAAGACGAAACACGTGTTGGCTAGGATCATGTGTGAAGAACAACAGTGAAAAATAAATAGAGAATAAAAGAAGATCGTCCCGACTTTGATTTACTAAGGACAATTACTCTTGTGAAATTTAGCTCAGGATATACTCAAGTATTGGTGTTTATAGTAGTGGATCATTCCATACTATTTGGTTGATGGCGGATGGCCATCACCTTATCCTTTGAGCTTTGTGATTGTGGCTTAATTTACTAACTGCAACTCAGCGCAATTGTCACCCAGCCATCTGTTCGAAAGTGTATCACAATGCAAGGACTACCAGTAATCCATCACTCCCTGGCCCAGCCGAGGAACAGTTACAAAGAAGCAAGGACATAGCACTGGCGGCTGCGACCATGTACAGATACAAAGAGACCCGACGGGACTCGGAATCCTCGGAGGGCAACACAGTGCAATCCGACTCGGAGAACAGCCTGGCATTATTCCCCATGGTGACCCCACAAACTTCAGATGATCTTCTGGGCCTATAAACAAGCAATAGACTATCCAGCACGTACCAATGGCACAGAAGCACGATGGCTCTGGCATGAGAACTCATGGGCACGTACATCCTCTTTAGTATATGAAAATATGACATGATAATGACAAATGTATTAGCTCGGACTCAGATGAGCTATTGGATGTTATTGCTTGTACATGGTTGGTGTGAAAGCCAGTCCCCTATTTGTGAATGCCACAGTTTACTATAACAAAGTCCAATGTGTTCTGTTTTTGGTTTGGCTTTGTTTCGTTCCCAAGCAGGGCCCTGTATTAACGTTACAGTAGGGGTTTAAGGGTTGTGGCAAGCAACAGCTGATATTTCCTGTTTGTGTTCCTTATCCACAGACATGGATGCACAAACCGCAGTTAACATGCAATGGACAAGCCAGACACGTATAACTTAATTACATGGAATGTTCGGGCCTGGGCTCAGTACAAGAACAAAACAGAGTGCATGCGCAATTGCTGCTGCGGCAGGCGCAAATTGTCTTCATACAGGAGTTACACTTGATGGAAACGGAAACCGCAAAGATGCAAAAGAAATGGAGTGGTCAGATATTTACTACTAATAGCTCGGCATTCGCTAGGGGTGTGACAATCTGTGTTAGATACGGTGTTCTGTTTGTAGCGCTAGATAAGAGGATAGATGTGCAGGGTAGGTACATATTTTTACGTGGCACACTGGATGGAGTACCTCTTGTACTTGTACTGGTCATCAAAATAAATATTTCTTGGGGCTTAACACAATACTGGTAGGTTAGAATAATTGATTAAAGGGCCTTCACCCAAATAAAACACTCTGAAGCAGACAAATCGGGGACCCTGTTAGCTAGAGAAAATCTACCGGCCACTGTCATCAGCCAAATTAACAGACCTGGGGGTAACGTGGTACGTATGCATAATTATATTAATGAGGCCTTCAGCTCATATTATGAAATGCTGTATGGTAAGCCACCGACACTTGACGCTGTCCTAATAGACACATTCCTCACAAAATTACCTTACCCACAAGTCCAGGCGGACATGGAGGATGCCTTGGCAGGCCCCATCACCATGGCAGAATTAAAGGCAGCTATCAACGGGCTCCTGCGTAATAAAGCCCTGGGTCTGGATGGCTTACTAGTGGAATTCTTTGAAACGTACTCAGAGATATTACTGCCTCAACTGGAGGAACAAGACAACAAGTCGCTTAAACTAGGCAACCTCCGCTGCACTACTACACAAGCGTTAGTAGTATCACTGCCAAAACCAGGAACGGATATGACTGATATGTCGGGTTACCGCCCATTATCGTTATTGGGACCGGAGTACAAAATATTGAGCAAAACTTTGACAAATAGACTACAACCCTATTTAAACAGGTTAATACACAATGACCAATGTGGATTTATACCGGCACGCAGCACATCATTAAATATAAGGAGGTTAGATCTTATAATGGCAACACTCCTAGAACGATTCCAACATGCTGGTTGTATTGCACTGGACTTGAGACAGGCATTTGACAAGTTATCCTGGGATTATATGTTTAAAGCAATCAGAAAATGTGGATTTGCCGCCGACTACATACAAAGGATAGGCTTGCTATACGAAGCCCCAAAGACAAGGGTTAGGTCTGGTAAACACTTCTCACGGGAATACCGGGTACATAGGGGCATGACACAAGGCTTCCCCCTGTCCCCGTTATTGTTCGTACTGCCGCTAGAGATGCTGGCCCTTTGACTAAGACAGGAAGCTATTCAATGTGGAATACCAATTGGCACATCCATGCATTTGCTCTCCGTGTACGTGGATGACATAATTATCTATGCAAGGGACCTTCTGGGAGGACTAGACCTGATACCAGGAATTTTCGCCAGCTTCAAGCAGATCTATTGTTCAGCCATAAACAAATCAAAATCTAATGCCTTATTTTACCAAGACCAACCATGCCCTGACAGAACTGATCTTGGGTTGCTCTCCTTACGTATTGCGCACCACAAATTTAAATATTGGGGTATCAACATATATCGCGCCCATGAGGACATGTTGGAGGGTAACCTCAATAAGGCCATCAGAGGAATACGTTCACAAGTAGCTTTTTGGAACACGTTGCCTCTCACAGCGATGGGTCGAGTGGCAGTGTCTAAGATGGTGGTGCTCCCACGGCTCCTTTATTATTTTACTAATTTAGCACACTAGACACTATACTATTGGATCTTATCTAGGGAACGGGCCGTCGTAAAGTAAGCTTTAAGAAATTACAAATAGACACAAAGGGAGGGGCATGGGCGCACCGGATTTCCGAGCATACTATTATGCAAGCCAATTACAGTGGCTGTCCTATTGGATGGAGGACGTAACTTACTAGAGATCGGTTTCACTACCAGAAATATCGAACAGGGATGTCTGCTCACACTGTTATTGCCGCAATGTAAAATCCCTTTGATAGTACCACCTTTATGGCAAACTGCACTGACATCCTGGAAGAAAGCTCTGAAATGCACGTCTAACTGCAGCCCCTATGCAGGTAACATCTCGTTGGTAGGGATCCCACTTTTGAGCGTTAGACTCACAAAACACAAACTTAGACCATGGCTGGATGCAGGAGTGGGGACAATTGGGGCACTCTTCAGCGGGTAGGTTCTAATGGATCATGATAATTTTGTGCAGAAAAGGGGGGCACCAAGAACTTTATATATGGTTAACTCTGCTTTACAACAATATGTTAACACTGGTCTCCTCATTGGGACGAACCCAAGACGCATGAATTAGTTAAATTGCTATGATATATGGGGCAGGGAAGCCACCTTATCAAATGGCTATATTTGGGCATCCAGGCGCACGTTAAACTGCCCCTGGATGCCCTTAGGGCTCAATGGGTGGCAGATGTGGGAAGGACCCTCTCAGGTAGGGAATGGACGGATATTTTGGAACACCCAAGGAATGTGTCCAGTAAATCCAAGTTTAAGGTCATACAATATATGGTCCTACGCAGAGCTTGTCTCACACCAGATCATTTACAGAGGATGTACCCAAGCACGAAACTTAAATGTCCAGGATGAAAAATGACAGAGGCGGATTTAATACATATGCCATGGGCATGCCCGCATCTTGGAGAGTTCTGGGAAGGGTTTAAATGAATAATAGAAGAGAGTACACACCTTTCAATAGATGGCTCTGTACTGGAGTGCTTGCTGCGGCTCCGTAAGCGTAGGAAGCCACAGAAAGTCCAGCTCTGCTTCCTGGATTTGGCACTTATAGTGGCCAAGAGATCTATCACCATGCACTGGAAATCAGCTAAACCCCCTGCAATATACACATGGCACAGCAAACTGATAAAATGGGGGCAGCTGAAAGTGCTGCCCTGCGCAGGGAGGCCTGTGAGCTAAAGCATAACCAGATAGACAACATTTCTAATACCCCGAAAACACAGTAGGCACTGGTACTGACAAAGTGTATACAACTCTTGTATAATAGACTAGCAGCCCGTCCCGACGTTGTCCGGGTACGAAAAAGAACGTCTTAAATGGTTAGAATAGGCAAGGCAAAGTTTTTTTAAAAGTTCATGGCATAGTACATTTATTGTTTCATGCGACTTGCCTGTGCGGATGCTCAGAACCCCTCTTTCTGTTGTGCGGAAGGTGAGTGTGCGCTCTACGGTTTGTTGTCCTTTTCACAGAATGCGAATGTGTGTGTCCACTCCTGCCGACGCCCCTGTTTAAAGTTCATGGCATAGTACATTTATTGTTTCATGCGACTTGCCTGTGCGGCTGCTCAGAACCCCTCTTTCTGTTGTGCGGAAGGTGAGCGTGTGCTCTGCGGTTTGTTGTCCTTTCCGCAGAATGCGAACATGTGTGTCCGCTCCTGCCGACTCCCCTGATCAGTCCTGGCATGCACACTGAGGGCGTGTGCCTTAGTAGGTTCACGCACTCCCCAAAGACTTGCTTGGTGCACTTAGACGCCCCACATAGAGTCACTGCCAAACGCCACAACTCCAAGGGGGGAGCCGGAGGCCGGGGTGCAGCGAACCGTAGGGGATTTTGAAGAGGAGCCTGAGAGTCCTGCCGGCAATCACCGCCTTCTGCAGCACCATGGTGGCGAGGCACCCCGAGTGCCTTCAGCCGCGTGTGTGAGCCGAGCTTCAAGGAGCCCCATAGCAGCGCGAGCGCCCGTCAGAGCCTCCGGAGATCAAATATACGCGCGCACCAGAGCCTCACCGTGTCCATGATGCAGTCGAGCCAACGGCCCGCCACGGAGAGCCCAGAACTCCTGTACCTCTCCAGGCTCTGTGCTCCTCCTCCACCAACAGCTTAGCGCTCGGGCGGGTGCAATTTTCTGTACGGAAGCTCCGGAGCTCACCAGGTCAGTTTGGGGGCAGACTATGGGACTATCAGACCACCAAGAGCCTGCTTTTAGCTGCCGCTGAGCCCCCCCACACACAACGCCACCCCCCCCAGCGTGTTTAACTGGGCTCTGGTGAGCGGCCCCCTCCTCCTTCCCTTTAAACTTTGTTTTAGACTTTGCTGCCTCCCGTTCTGCGATCAGCTGCCTTGGCGCCTGTGGTCTTTCTTCCCTGACCCCTGGTCTCCGGATTGAACTCCTCTGCCCCAGCTCCTCATGGACGATGAGGCTTTTACTTTGCTAATGACTTCCTTTGTCCCCCCGGACTTGCTGGCTATGGCAGCCCTCTTCCTGGACTTTCGGATTTGGACCTTTATGCTCCCCGCCATTTTCTTTTATGACTCGCTTCTTCCACCTTTCTTCTCCGCCATTTTGGCAATCTCTGACCTCCCCCTCTGTCCTAGCGACCTTTCTATTGTCTCTCCTGTTGCCTCTGACACACTCCTCACTGTCTTACTCATTACTATCTGCTTCCCTCTCTCGTTTGTCTCACTTTCCTGCCCTTCTCTGTCCCTCCCTTGGTGCTGTGACTGCATCCCCCCTCCGACCCCACTTAATGGAACTCTGCTTTTCTGTATATAGAGATAACTCTAATCACTAGTATATGCAGTAGACCTTTGTACGCTCTACCATTCCTATGTGACTCTTAGAGTATATCCATTCATATCCCTTCCCTATGTATATAGAGATAACTCTAATCACTAGTAAATGCAGTAGACCTTTGTACTCTACTATTCCTATGTGACTCTTAGAGTATATCCATTCATATCCCTTTCTTATGTATATAGAGATAACTCTAATCACAAGTATATGCAGTAGACCTTTGTACGCTCTACCATTCCTATGTGACTCTTAGAGTATATCCATGCATATCCCTTCCCTATGTATATAAAGATAACTCTAATGCCTAGAATAGGCAGTAGACCTTTGTACTATCTACCATTCCTATGTGACTCTTAGAGTATATCCATGCATATCCCTTCCCTATGTATATAGAGATAACTCTAATGACTAGAATATGCAGTAGACCTTTGTACTCTCTACCATTCCTATGTGACTCTTAGAGTAGATCCATTTGTATCCCTTCCCTATGTATATAGAGATAACTCTAATCACTAGTATATGCAGTAGACCTTTGTACTCTCTACCATTCCTATGTGACTCTTAGAGTAGATCCATTCGTATCCCTTCCCTATGTATATAGAGATAACTCTAATCACTAGTATATGCAGTAGACCTTTGTACTCGCTACCATTCCTATGTGACTCTTAGAGTATATCCATTCTTATCCCTTCCCTATGTATATAGAGATAACTATAATCACCAGTCTCTTCTTTGTGTGACTTTACATCTTGTATAATCGCATTAAATAAAATAAAATAAAAAATGAAATAAAAACATGCAGCCCTCTGGCTAAAGCACACAAGCTGACTACACAAAGGGTGATCCAACCACAGGTTCAAACAATAACAAGCAGGAAGGCATGAACAACAAAGAACACAGCAGGCCTGTGGAAAAAGCACACCGGCTGCCTACATAAAATGACTGCCGGCCACATGTCCAAACAACAACAAGCAAGAAGGCCTGGAACAGAATGATGAACATATGCAGGCCTATGGACACTGACCACACAAAATGGCTTCTGGTCTCATGGCATGGAGAACAAAGACAAATGGCAAACACATACACACACTAGCCAAATAATATGGCCAATTGATAAGCAAACAAAGGAGGCATGGTAAACAAAGATGAAAACACTACTGTTACTTCAGTAAGCCAAAAACAAAAATTAAGTCAGTCATAAACATTTTCTAACAACACAACATCCTCCTAAGTCATCAAAATATTACCCTAACAAAATACACTTTTTTTCAGAAAAAAACTCTAAATACAAAAAAAACATTTTGCATTTAAATGCAATCCCTAAATGATAAATGTTTTAAAACAAAATAAACCTCAGAAACAGCTGTTTCAATACCCAATGCCTACTAGTACATGCTGAATGGCCCGTGAGCAGAAACATGGGGTAAAGCTACTTAACTCAATCAATCAATCAGGGAATTGTGAAGCATGCTACTCACCCGTGAGGGTCTCAAGGCACTGGAGGGGGAAGCAGCTCCAGTCAGTTGAAGGGCCAGGTCTTGAGGGTCTTCCTGTAGATGTGCAGAGTAGGTGCGTGCCTGATGTTGATCAGGAGCTTGTTCCAGGTCTTTGCTGAGATGTAGAAGAAGGCTCTTCCACCTGTTCTAGTTCTGTGGTTGCAAAAGGTTTCAGCATGGGCAAGGTCGTGGATAGGAGGTTTCTCTTGGGTACGTGGAAGGCGACTCTTTCATTGAGATATTGGGGTCCAATGTTGTGGAGGCACCTATATGCATGGGGGAGTATCTTGACAGTTGCTCTCTTCTCAACAGGGAGCCAGTGGAGGTCTAGCAGGTGTGGGGTGATATGTTCATGTCTGGAATGCCGAGGACGAATCTGGCTGCAGTGTTCTGTATTGTCTGGAGCTTGCAGAGCAGAGATTTGTTGACTCGCGCGTAGAGAGTGTGCAAATGTTTTTCTTATAATACCTAAAAAAGGTAATGCAAAATATAAGCCCCTACTGCAACTCCAGGTCACCCACCACAACCTTAATCAAAATTAAAAATTGAATAAAAGGTATGATATATGCTGGTGTATCCCCTCTATCAAACAACAACCTTCTCCAAAAGTTTGTTTAACTTAGTCATTGTGATGCCAGGGGCAGCAAATCTCGCTTGCACTCTCAAGCATGCGTTGACCCATCGATGGACCGCTCGTGACTACGGCTATACAAAATGGTGCCATATGGCCCTGTGATGGCCGGAAATCAAGCCAGGTGCTGTCAAGTGTTACTCGGGCTAGCAAGCATGCATTGTGGAGCCTCGTGTTGTTCCCGTGAACAATGTGAAGCTCGAATGGCAGAATAATTCCACCAGGCACAGATTGGTGAGATTTGGCTGGAACTCCCCATTACAAGTGTAATACAGAGTTAACAAATTCTGCCAATTCTGCCAGTGGAAATATACTTCCACCAGGGCCTAATTAAAAATGGTTGGGAACTGGGGTAGATCACTCCTTAACTGCTTTCGGACAGGGATTATTTCTTCCCAAATCTGTTTCCATTGACCCAATATTATCATTCTGAAATTGGTGTTTGCCCCTGCGATGGGCACTCAATCCAGTCACATTTGCACTTTGCACTCTTTTGTAAATCGGTTTGTCTATATTAAAACGTTTTTTAATCCCTTATTGAAAATATATAATTTTACATGGTTTAGAAAAGATTTGTGATTTTCACAAATAAAGGGAGATGATGTCTGCTTTGCAGTAAGCTCTTTTTAAAAGTCATTGCTTTTAAAAATCTTTTATGTCAAAGTCTGTCAAATTATCTACTTAATTTTGTATGTGTGTTTGTTTTACTTGTATTATCATAAATAAAGTTGACTGCCTAACATTTGCTGAAGGTCGTTAACAGCAACCATTTGCAATTCCTGAGATGTGTTCAGGCTTCTTCCTTGTGATCTATCACTGAATAAAAAATCAAACTCTTGAAGTGCAAAGTAGTCTCTCCCTTTCCTTAGTGGATGTCCATTCCAGCTCACACGAACGCAGCAATCCACAAATCTGTCTGGGGATATTCCTTTCCTCCTCATATTTTCACCAGACAGACCTGGCCTTCCCAAAATGGAACCCAGGGTCCTCTACATAATGTTAATTTGCAGGTATACTTACTTAGTGTACATTCAAAACACTCTTACTGTCCAGTGCTAGCAACCCCATGCATTGTACCATTACATGTACACATGCATACAGTAAACACACTCAGTCTGCACACAATGTTCTGCACTGAAGCTTTTTCTATCTTTACCTAGGGTGTGTTATTTACAAACGCACACACAATGCCAGCAAACACACTCACCATATGCATGGTGCACAACACTTAACCCTTTATGTATTGTACTTCACACATGCTTGCACATGCTTTCATTGCACACACATACGCACTGTGCAGCACTACATCTTTCACTTCATGCATTCCTCACAGGCATACATGCATTCAGCACATGCACTAATCTCACATGTACTACACAGTATTGCTCCATCCCTGTATGATACTCTTTTGATGCACACATACAACCAGCGCAGAATTACTAGCAAGGTTGAATTAAGCACACAGAAGCATAACTTTTTAAAAGGAGAGTGAGCCTGTAGACCTTACTCCAATGACACAGGGTAACAAGCATTTTCAATACAATACGTCTCACTTTTACGAGCGTTTGATCTATTGGCAATGCAATAGCTTCAACTCTCGCAAATGCAAGACCTATTGCATTGCAACTATTTGTTTGTTTACTAGTGCCCATGCAGTGCTTTCACATTCATGGAGACTGGGCCGCTTTCTTTAAATAAGCTGCATCTAAAGAAAGGGGCGTGGCTGATATTAAAGTGAAACAGTGTCATAGGGCGCTGTGACAGAAAAGAAATCTGTTTTTCAAGTTGACAATCAGATGTTTTTTACTGTAAAAGTGCCCATGCCACCCTTTCACTTTAAAAGCGGCCGTGCACCTTGAAATTTCCGCATGGGCGCTAGTAAACAAACAAAAAAATGTTTATAAATAAGAAAGCGTGGCCGCTATACTTAAAGCAGACCGTGCTGCTAAAGTAAATAAATAAACGTGGCCGCTATAGTTAAAGCGGACCGCCATTAATAAATAAAATAAAAGCGGGTGGAGGGTGGCGTGCTACGACGCAGTGGCCTAATAACGAATCGAAGCCAGCATTTACTAAGGGCAATGACCCAAGCCAATTAAAAAATATGGGCAGAGAGTGGGTGGGGCGTCAAGTCCATGCTCCAATACACCATGCCTCACAGCAGCGTATGCGCTGCCTAGGCATGACCTAAAAATGTCCTTTTCACTACTACTGATCACTTCATGGTATGCTGCCAACACTGTGCCTGTGCTGTTTAACTCCTGGTGAAGGCACGGCAGTAGACTTCCCCCACTATGTGGGTGGCCTTTTATGCACCCCTCTAAGTCCAACAGGCCTGCAGGCCATGAGACAGGCCTATGTCATGGCGCACATGCATGATCCATGTTCACCTATGAGAGGAAAAATTCAGCATCAGGAATCCAGGCGACAGTACAGTTGGGCACTCAGTGCAGGGGTAAACATCTTTGCCATGTAGAGAACCTTTACATCCCAACACTGCCATTAAATTGTCTCTGTTTCATTCTGACCAGGAGAGTGTAATTGGTATATTTGCCTTGTGTTCACTCATCTTATCAGTCATCTGCTTATGGAATCTCTCAGACTCCTCATTGTCCCACTGTTTTTAACATTTATATGGTACAGTTGGCCAAATTAGTGTACTCCTTAGTTTTTTAAATCATATCTTAAGCAAACCATACACAGATTATTGTTCCAATATTAAAACATTATCTGGACCCCATAAATTACAACAGATCACCTCCTTTACAACATACACTTATCAAAACGTTTGGGAGGCTTAGTTTTCTTCGAACTGCAACATACTTCTTTATACCTCTCATAACTTTCTTCATTTCCCACTGTCAGATCATATGCCACAACCATTTTGAAGTTGTATAATTATCCTTTCAATTTTCAATCTCAGAATGCTACTTCCCACATTTTACTCAACATCATCAAGATTTCCAAATGCCATTCCTTAAGGTTTGAAAAAGTTTCAGTAGGAATGAAATGTGTTCAGGTACTTTTTAGTCCAGTCTCACACTATTCTTCAGGATATACCCCTCACCTAGCCTTAGGAATGTATTACAACAACAATCCTCTTGCCTTAGGATTCATCTTGTTAGAACTATTTAATACTTCTAACAAAGAGAAGTGAAAGCGATCCTCATGGCTAAATTCACGTGAACTCTATGACTATTTTCCGTATTTTAATATTTGATGTGTTCCTGCGCTTCATATTCGTCCTTCTGTGTTTTTTGCGTTAGCTTAGTACTGTTTTCTTTTATGATCCATGTATAACATACTCACACAGATCTCTCTGATACTTGCAAGAGTCTTGTTCGGGCTATATAAAACCTTCAAAATAAATAAAAATAAATAGAGAAGACATCAGTCTCTGAGGTGCTGCTTAAATCTGAAGAGTTGGTTGAAAAATCCAAATCATTTGCGTCTTTCCTTTCTATAAACTATGCCATGTTGCCAAATGGACAATTTTTCGTCTGTCGTGCCTCCATAAATCACTCTGCAAGCAGAAGAGCACATTGATAACTTTTTGGTAGCATGTCAATTGGGCTTTTGATTTTGACCCAATCACCTTTAACACAGTTAGATTTCCTAATGAGTCATGCAGCACTTTTTACTGTACATCTGATCACCAAATACCTTGCTACTAGGTTTTTCATATATTCTAGGATCAATGCAATTTGAATGTAATTCCCTCAATCATTTGGGAAGTAAATCAAATTGTGGAAGGTTTCTTCAACATTTCAACAGGTGAAAACCCTGGCCCTTATTTATGAATCCCTGTGCCGCGGTTGTGCGGTGTAGAAAATGCTCCTCACTGTGCCCTATTTACGAAGCAAAGCATCAAGGTAAATGCATCACTTTGTAAAGCCCTACGCTACATTATACCTGCGTCAGTCATAATGTATGCAGGGCGGGTGTTACCATGCAAAAAAGTCTCATATCTATATTAATTTTAAAAAGCAAAACCTTTTCTGTAAAAAAAGTTCTTAAAAATGTCACAATCTTTTCTAAGTTAGGTCTTTTGATGAATCACCACTCTACCTCTTTGGGAAAAATGTGGACCAGAGTTAAAATATATTTACAACTAGAACCTAGGATAAAAATTAAGAATTCAGGGCAAGAAGTGAATCTCCCTTCAATGTGTTCAGTACTGAAATTGAAATAAAAAATGACGATAACATTCTGACCAATCTAGATGAAGCCTTACCAATATAGCTTACAGAAACAAATATTAAAGAGGTACAATACCCTAAATTTCAATACAACTCATTTGTGTTTCAATCTTTATCCGTTTCCAAGGTACACATGAGCCTAGAAAAAAAATTGTGAATAGCTGCAAGAGAGTGAGTATGAACAACAACTTTACACTAGAATTATCTCTCCCTATCCATTGGAGCTGATTTACTCCCACGTAAGGGTACAATATTGCGGTAATATACTTGGAGTAAATTCATTTCCGAGAACGTTTGACCTTTTGTGACTTGCAAAAGAGAATTTGCACTCATAAATCCAATTAATTGCATGTGCATGTTGAACCTACACAAACAAATGCCTTTGTAAATCATCCCTCTAGCATGCATATGATGTCACATTCACATTTCCACACATACATCACTACAATTTACCTCTGTGAATCACATGTGCAGGCATGCACAAAGTATTAGTGGTTGAAATCGCAAAATATCTGTAGGCATGAAAAAAGGTTTGGCGAAACGGCTGCTACAATGGGAAGCCATTTTTTTTATAATCATATTCATTCTTAAACGTTTTAAACAAATGTAAAATACACAGTTCTACCAGGCTCGACAGGTGGCAATTTGCCATGTGTAAAGTAGCGTCAGCGTGTTTCCTTTTACAATAGTCATTAGAGTCGAAAGCTCAGACATATAGTCATGGTGACATAGCGCTAAAATAATTGTGGCGCCATTAAAATATTCTTAACGTTATTGCTTTCAAGCACACATAGCAAATTGGTCGAAAGGTGCCCAACGTTTCATTGTTTTAAGAAAACGTCATTTACATGCTGGTCATAGACCAGTTTATTTTTATTTTTTTAAATGGGTGGAAATGGGTTTTTGTTCAAACTGTAAGAGCTCCCTTCAAGTCTCATGTTACTGTGAGCATTCATACGTGTAAACCAACAAATGGGTCAAAATGAAATTACTCCGGAATGTTGACAATTCTAAGCGTTTCTTAAAGAAATTAAACACGAGGCACTTAAAAAACTCATTTTCAAATAGAAGGTTACTTGATACTGTTATAAAAACAGAAACTGTCACTGCAAAGGCTGACATGTTATTTGTTTTCCTTTCATACCATCATGCAGTGTCTGAAGCCATTATTTTTCTTTCCATTTTTGATCAAACATTTCTGTGAGCGTGGGCATTGGCAAATATAAAAAATAAATATTTTGCAATAGTTTCTTATGGACCTGTCGGTCAGCTTGGTCCAAAATCAGACAAAACACATTCTATCAAGCTAAGTGCAGAGACTGGAGTGCACGAAAGATTATTCCTGGTGACCCAAAGAGCAAGGTCATATTTGTTCTATTTAAAATATTATTATTATTATTTTTAACTTTGATTCAGGAGGGTTTCAAGTAAATCCTTTTATTTGGAAAAAGGCTTAAGTCTTCCACATAGTAGTAAACATAATGACACGGTGTGTAAATGAGTACCAATGATACAGACGATTGCATTTAGGGAGCAGTGGTCTCGTGGGAAAGTAGAACTAACATAAACAATGTACGTAAAAAGCGGTGCCCAAAAGTAGAAGGGGTTCTCACATGGTGTGATGTCACTTCAGTGCACACAATAGTGAGATGGTTCCTTGCACCACTAATATGGTGAAAAAGGTGCTGTAAATACTTACCGCACAATATGGTAAATGAAGAGACTTTAGATCAAATGTACCATTACAATTACCTCCTCATGAATGGACAGATACAACCACAGGTCCTAAAAAATCATTGTACAAATACTCCTGGTATATCTCAACATGGAAGAACAGCACACTCCCTCTTAGCTCTACCTTTTACTTCTGGACTACAGAAAGAATGTGCATGAAGAAGAGGAAGAGGGTAAACGAAGGAGACCCAGCAAGAGAAGGAGAGATGCTGAGAGCATGACCACTAAATTCAAGCGCCTGGACATAAAGGAAAGACCAGATATTCAACACACAGGGGCATATTATCAAGGGGGTTTATCTCCGCTTTTTTGGCTTTAAAAGCCAAGAAAGCGGAGATAAAATTATCTCCCTATTACCAAGCTGTCGCTAACACCAGTTAGTGACAGCTAAAAGGAGATAGCGACCATCTTGGGCCCCGCTTTGCATGTCAGTGATATTTATCACTAATGAGATGCAAAGTGGGCGTGCCAAGATGTTAGAGACTGGAAACAGTCGCTAACATCGCTATCTCCTATTACCAACTTTTGGAGATATTCGCGCTAAGCGGGAATATCTCCAAAAGCTAACACCTGCCCTGAGCAGTTCTTAGCCATGTTATCCAATGGGAGGTGGATAACATGGCTAAGAGCATTTGCTCGATAATGCATGAATATCGCTGACTTTTCAGCGATATTCATGCATTGCGGCCGTTTTTTATCGCATTTGCGATAAACCTTGCTAATAGCAAGGTTTATCTGCGATAAAAATCGCCGATGTGAGGCGATAATTTTTGTCTCTAAACAAGTTAGAGACAACAATTATCGCTAGTTGTTGGTAATATGCCCCACACTTCTTTAGCATGCCCACCATCCCCTAATGCCTCTGGTGCATGTAGGGTGAGAAGGGCGCATGCATCCCTGCCTAGACTGCAATGTCGCTGATAACAAAGGTGCTTCTTGTGCTGCACGTTTGTGAAATGGGAACTGTTGAACAGGTAGAACTCCTGCCTCTTGTGATATACCAAGCAACTTTTTCTCATGTTTCATTAGTTTCACCAGCGTATTTCGCAGACACATTAACAAGAGTCCCACGTTCCATGAGGATTACCGCATAGGTGGATTCCCAAACATTTATAATTCTATGATTTCCACTTTGTTCCGATACTTCCAATGAAAAATGAAGGATTTGGTAGTCAGAAACCTGACAATGAAGCGCAATATGGGACCTGGTTGGGGGGAGCTTCTTAGAAAAAACGAGAACGCTTATCTATGATTTAGTCAATCTACGTATTTTACTACTTGTGTCCTTAAGCCACTGTGAGAAGGTGGGTTGGTATACGCTGTCCACTAATGAAAGTGGGCACCTTGTACCATGCCATACAACCCTTATGATGTATGAGGTAAAAGATAACCTTATTGAAAGCTATCCTAGTGGTAGCTATGGAGAGCAGCCTTCAGGCTTAATCTTGAAGCAATGTAAAGCAGCTTGTTTTAACCAGAATATCACCTCATGAATGACTATTTTACACTGTGAATTGGGGCTTCCTTATTTGAGCGACAACATAAGACTGGCTCCAGTCTTGTTGTGGCTATCAGTATGGCAGAGGTCTACAGTGGATTTGACATAAACCATTATCAAGGACTGTTGTAAATTAGATTATTATAAAAGAAGTGGATGGTTAAATTACATAGAGGTCCATCTGAAAGTGTTAGGGATGTGAGAATTATTTCAGGACCCTGAGTCCTGCAAAAGGGTTTCAATGGAAAGAATAACTGATTTATTCATTAAGAGGTCAATGTATGCCTGAAGAGAAAAGAAAAGTATTCATCATTCCTCCATTCTTTGTGATTCTTTGTGATTTGGTACCACCAAGATCGGGGGAAGGTTTTCAGTATTTATCCCGCATAAATAATGTACAACACAGATTTATCTTATTGCATTTTTGCATGAACATGATCCCGCTACTCCTGATATACCCCCAAAATAAATATAAATTAGCAGACCTCTCACCCTGGTCACAAATTTTTTTTGTGACGTATTTTTTGTGACGTATAAAACGTATTTGGTCTCACAAATACGCAGTACAGTTAGATCTACACATTGTATTATTTTGCAAGACCTATACAGAGGAAAGGAAAACCTTCATACTCCCAATCCAGAGGAACCACAATTTTAGGCAGTGTCGGGTGGCCATGTACTTTTTAAAAGCTCTACGGGACCCATTTATGTGCTGTTCTGTTGCCTCATTTTTGTGGGCTTGTCTAAGGAAGAGGAAAAAGGTGGGACGATATTTTAGTTGCACCAACTAATTAATTAATTTTAAATTCTGAACTGCTTTTTTCATAAACATTTTATATGAATTTACCTGGATCATGGGAACTGTTTATTTTAAATGTGCATATATGTGTATATATTGTGTTGGAATTTTTTGATAACTTGAGCTGTGTGCCTGACTGACTAAATGAAAGGAGAACCACACAGTAGTTATATAAAAATATGTATTTATTAATATAACTATCTCTACTAATCTCTACACGAGATTAGAACATAAAGCACACAATACTGTAACAATAGAACATTCGTATGTAGCAAAATACACAGCAGGCTCTAGGGAGAGACTGAACCCTATACTTAAAAAATGTTATAACAATCATGACTTCAATAGACAGAGTGTCTAGAGCATATAGAATCGTTGGGACCCTAAGGACCACCCAGAGGAGTGACACAGGGAGCCCACGGAGGACGGGTGCACTGAGGAAACACGACCTCGTGCTCCATACAACTCTATGGGAACATCGCGGTTGGAAAGTTAGAGATTAAGAACACTTCTATGAGGACATCAAGCAAACCCTTTGGAAGATAAGAGGTTCTAGAGCCAACCCAAAAGTGAGTACCGAATTATCCGTATTACCTATCCCAGAAGAGCCGGGTGTATAGGGGTCAATTGGTGTCGGTAACCTTTGTTGTTTTCAAAGGAGAGCTGCAAAGAAGTACTGCTGCCAGGAAGGCGAAGAGTGTCCAGTGGAATCCAAGCCTGGATTCCAGGTGAGAGGAGCCTGAAAGCAGAGGGGACAGAGTCTAGGTCATGGCAAGAGAACAGGGGCTCAGTAGTTGAATGCCCACCGATGTCGGGTGCCTCAGGCGCGAAGAAGGGATGCTTGACTCTGCAGCCACGGGGACCAGGAGATGTTTAGGACAACCAGGATCTGGAGGTGAGCTGTCCCGCGAAGGATTTCGAGTGCTGAGGGATCGATGTCTGGCTGGAGCACCAACAAGCCTTGGCAGCTGCAAACCACTTGGGCAGAAGAAATTGGTTACGGTGTGGACCAGCAAGGTCCAGGGGACTCTCCATGCAATGGAGAGTCAGGGCACATCTGGAGCAACCAGGAAAGCCCAAGAACAAACAAGGTGACCTTCGCCAGGACCCTCAGGCCAACGGACCAGGGATCACGAGGAGACCTCAAGTGAGTGTGCAAGATACCAGCCCACAGAGCACTCGGTGAGTGGAGGCCGGATATCTTAGGTGCAAATGCTGCTTGGGGTCAGGGCTACATGGTGTCCAATGCACAGGCTCAGGGATCGCCAAAAAACATATGCACTTGCAAATGTATGTGGTGCACAGGGGTTCAGGTTGTACACCACAGGAGCTCTGGAGAAGCAAACTGGTCAGATACATTTAGGTGCCTGCTGCTGCAGTGGAATGACTCCTTTACTCCATGGGAGATTCTTCAGTTGTTCAATCATAGTACAGGCAGCCAAAGTACTTGGTTTCTTCTTAGCAGAATCTTGTCCAGGTAAACTCTACAGTCCAGTGGTCAAGTAACCCACTTTATACCCATGGGAAGGGGTTGGATAGATTCTGTGGACCCTCCTAGGGCAGGGGCAGGATCAACCCATGTCCTTTGTCCAGTTTCATGCCAGAGCAGGAGCCAATGGTTTCCAGAACTGGTTTGTGCTGGGCTATGCACAGGGACACCAAAAGGGCCCCCAGTGCAGACTTTCTGGCACTATCAGAGTGCGCCCACCCAGCCCCAAGACACTAAATACTGCCTGGGAGGTGGTCACGCCTCCCTATGACAGGATGCCTATTGTCATGCCTTCCTCTGCTCGAGCTTGGCTCAGCAGCAGCAGAGCAGAATCGTGTCTGTGGCTGGCAGCATCCTTTTGTGCTGCCCAGGTCTAGAAAGCTGGTACCGGGTAGACCGGTGACCCACAGTAGTGGTTCTAGAAGGGTGGAATCATACCTCCCATACCAGTTACTGGTGTGGAGGTATGATTCCAAGGTGTTTGACACCAAACATGACATGTTTCTAAGCAGCTGTTTTAAAGTTAGCATTTATCGTGAGGTTATAATGCACTTAAACATACATGTCTGCCTGCATCACAGACAACCCCGAAGAATCATCTCTGAAGGCTGCATAGGGGCTCTGCTCATGCAGGGGCACCCTCTCTCGTAAAACCCAGCACCCTGCCTTCAGGATTGATAAGGCCTGCCATAGGAGAGACTTATAGGTTTTTAAGTGCAGTGATTTCGATAGATAGAGTGAACCTATATTTCAGTAAGTGGTGCAAGCACCATCTTACACAGTCTGCTGTAGCAGGCCTGTTGTGTCATTTTGAATGGTCTCTCAGGGGTGGCATAATACATGCTGCAGACCATGGGAGGCCTCTTGGGTACCTTTGTCCTGGGTACATGGTGTACCATATACTAGGGACTGATAAGGGTACCTCAGTATCCAATCTGTAGCATACCTAAAGTACACATACAACAATTTAAGGGAGAAAGCAGATAGACTGGGGTCCTGATTAGCAGGATCCCAGTCAGACTAGTCAAAAACATTGATACATCAGCAAAAAAGTGGTGGTAACCATAAGACGCAGATCCTACTTTTCTACAGGCACTATACTATTAAAACCTATAATGATCACCACATACAAACCTTTAGCACTTCAAACTCAGGTTAGTGATGCAGAAGAGTCTTATTCATGGAGCTGGTGTGGTCTAGAGACTCGGAACTCTGAATAGTGCAATAATAAATAATATATTAGTATCTTTCCAGTGTATAACCATCAAAAATTAAATGTGTTTTATTTTACAAGGAGTGAAATACTACAAATAAAGCCAAAAGTAGGCATGGAGACGAAATATACCAATGATATGTTCTTAGGGAGCAATAGTTGTCTGTGTATGCAGGGTGTAATAAATAATTGACCAGTGCCCTGGGGTGTTCCAGGGCATTTGCCTGGAGGAGGTCTCTGGGTCTAGTCAGATGAATGGTTCATTGATCATGTATATGCAGATAGTGATCTCAAATCACAGGAAATGTTTGTCCACAGGAGGAAGACAATATTATGTCAGCCATTTAACTGGTGGTGTGGCGAGACTGCATGGATATGTTTACAGACTCTTATGGAGCAAAGTTTAAATACTGAAATGTTGTTCAAATTTAACACAATGTGAGATTACAGCACTGTGTACACTCCAAATGGGGGACCCAATTGTGGTAAAACCATCTGTTAAAAGTAGGAATGTGGTTGTGCTCTCTGAATATCCCTATGTTATGGAAGCATTGAGATAGATGAATGCCAATTGTTGCTAAATGAAATTGAACAAAAGTGCTCTTATATATTTGCAGAAACAATGAATACTTTGACTGTTGCCTGATAGACTGAGATCTTGGAGGAGCTGAAGACAAATTCTAGAGCTGCAAGCATCCAGGTGTCCTAACCCAATATTTCCTCCACAAAATATACATTATTCTAATAACTTTCTGGTCAGGCTTTTGAGAGGGGAATAGGTAGTTGAACAGCGACTATCTCCAAATAGCTCGATAAGTTTCTGATTTTATGTATTACAGCGCTGTCTTCTTTTATAAAAGATACAGGAAACATTATCAGTAAGCCAGAAGCCCTACATTCTGTAGCACACAAAGAAAAAGAATAAACCTCGGGGATTGTTTCTGTGCAGGAAGGTGACCTTTCCTGCACAAAAAACAATCCTGCATGCTAGGCATCACATTGTGCGCCAGTGCTGGGAAAAGGCTGGAATGCCCCATATTGTGATACATATATGGCATTCCTACCCTTTCCCTGCAATGCAGCATGGCATGGTGACGTGCTGTGCTACTTTTTCATAAATATGCCACTCAGGGGCATATTAGATGTGCAGGACATCTAACCTGGGCTTCTATTGGAAGTCTATAACGTATATTAGCAAGCCCATTATCGCCGTTTTAGCGGCAGTTTCCTGCCGCTAAAACAGCGATATTTTTAATGAGGTTCTTGCTAATATGCCCTTAGGTTTTTAAAATGGAAGTCGAGATCTCCAGTGAACCAAGGTTGCACGCTGTAACCTGCGAAGCCCTTCCAAAGCCGGACAGCCCCTCGACAAGGTGCCACTAAAGCCATTGGATTTGGAGGGAACAGCACAGAATGGGAAAAATTCTAATTTTGCAATCGCCAAAGCCTTAGCATCAGGCAGATACCTTTCATACCTTTCCCTACCAAAATTCCTACTTTTGGACTTAGTGTTTTTTATGAAGCACAAAATACCCAGCAGAGCTAACCTGGAGCTGAATCCGATTAAACCCTTTCAAAAATGGCTACTGTTGCTACAAGGTTGTGCTGAAGCTCCTGAGGTCTTGGACGTTCAAAAACGCTCAGAGATTCTGGAGCAGCTCTTCTTGGTCCCTTTTAAACCTCCCAGGACTTCAGTGACAGCATAAAGGGGCCAGAACTCACTCCAGCAGAGGGCATGAGCAATGTCTAGTTCAGGTTCGTGTCTGTGGTTAAAATATCAGTCGGGCAGATTCAGCATTTAAAAATTTGTCAGATGGCTACTCTGTCTGGGCAATGGGGAAGTGTACTCTATCGCACTGCCAGAGTACAATCCATCTGCCAAAATCAAAATCAGTCCCTATGTCTCCTCTTGCACAGCTTAATATACATTGAACATTTTTCTTCAGTTCATAACGTATTTAAATAGCAGATTTATCCACACTTTGCAATGCAATCTTTGTGGTTTAAAATCCAACCCTTTGAGGCTGAGTCACAAAGATGAGTTACATTTTTTCGTAAGTTTACACTTTGCAGTAAGTTTACTACTTTCGGTATTCACAAACTCTAAGTGTAAACTTACTACAAAAGTGTAAACTACATGTCTCTAGCCCAGTGAAATGAAAATAGATTACTCTCATGTGAAATGATGATGTTCCTTCTTAAAGCCCACCCTAAACCCCTCTTGCTCCTCCCTAACCCCTTCCCCTTTAGTAGTAAGCATGCCCCTTTCCTGTCCACTCCCTCCAGTCCCTCCCACATTTGCTATTAAAATGTATACTAACATCTGGCGAGACTCCACAATCAGCAAGGAGAACTCTGCACAAGCAAATATAGGCAGTGTGGAGTTGAAAAACTCCACACATAGTTTGAGAATTGTAATCTGTAGTATGTCTTGTAATACTACACAACATACTATAAAGTACTGTTTGAGAATCAGGTGCTGTGAATTAATTTCATATTTCTTTTTTTTTTTTTTTCTTTTTTTTTTTATTTATTGGCAAATTCGAATCATAAAACATACATATACAGGGTAGGCAACATGTAGTAATGTGGTATATATGAATAACAAGGTACATACACAGATATCTGAAAACAGAACACTACCAAAGGGAAAAATATGACAACTAAGAGAAAAAGAGTACTGAAAAGAGACAGAGAGAAAAAAATAGAATCAGAATCAATCAGGGGTCCTATGTCTGGTTTCCCCTTACTTCATTATACCACCTAGTAATAGGTTCCCATATCTGTGTACCGATTGCTCTCATTTTCCTACCTCTTGTGGCGTATATTGAGATTTCTTGTTTATAGATAGCTATAAAGCGGCTAAGCCACATATTAAAGGTAGGGGGCTCTGTATCTTTCCACCTAGCTGCTAGAATTATCCATAGAACGGCATAGCCCAGAAATAATACCGCCTGTTCTTCTCTATTGTGTTTCAAGGAGTCATCATGACCCAAAAGAAGCAGCGTTATAGAATCATGTATTTGGTGCCCAAAAATTTGGGTCCAAAATTCCAACATCATAGTTTGAATTGTAGCCAATGTGGGGCATTCAGCGAACATGTGTAGGAGATTTGCAAGTGGTTGTTTGCATCTGGGACATTTATCGTCCATCCTAAGGCCCCATGCAAACAATTTAGCTGGCGTGAAATATAAATTATAAATGATTCTATAATATTGAGCCTTTAAGTTAGAGGCTATAAAATATCTTGTTGAGAGGGCTAATGAGAGATCTAGATCTACATTTGGATTTGCCAGTTTTAAGGCCCAAGATTGTTCCGTGCGCTCTAGATCATCTGGGGTGTCGGCCAAAAGTAACTGATATAGGGCCCCGATTCTGGTAGATTTTCTGCCTATAATATCGAATAGTAGGATATTATCTGGTAGAATTTTTGGTTTGGTATTGTAGATACTAGCTAATATTTGATAAAATTTTAAAAAATCATTCGTTGGGACGTTATATCTCGATTGAAAAAGCTCAAAGGAAAGTGGGAGATTGTTGCCAAAAAAATCTCCGATTGTTTTTATACCTAGAAGTTCCCACCTCTGGGATCTGCTATCATTAGAAATATTAGGAAAAATTTTACATTGCCATAAAGGTGTATATTTTGTATATGTAGGAAGCCCTAGATGTTTGCCGATGGCTTTCCAGACTGAAAGAGCATCTAAAACAGTCTTTAATTTAATTTTTTTATAATAAGATGTTTCAACCTGCCTTAGAAAAAGTCCCTTATGATTTTTTCCTAGACTGAGCTCATATATTGATGGTATATGAGGGATTACAGAGGTTGGGCCTCTAAGTTTAGAAGTCAAAAGAGGATCCATGTTTTGCAATAAAGATGCCCAAAAATATAATCTTAAATTTGGTAGGGCTAAGCCACCTCTACTTTGAGGGAGTGCTAGAAGGGGGAGAGCCCGCCTTATTTTTCCGTAGCTCCACATAAACTTTGCAATGAGGGAATCTATAGTCTTTATAACGTGCTTTGCTGGTAAAAGAGGGATTGCTCTAAACAAATATAAAACCCGCGGGAATACATTCATTTTTACGTAATTGGCCCTACCTATAATAGAGAGATGTAGGCTATCTACCCTTCTTAGATCGCTTTTAATTTTATCAATGAGGGGAGAATAGTTAATATCGCTGATATTACTTATCTCTGCCGAGAGCACTATACCTAAATAAGTGGCCTGTTTAACCCTGAAAGTACTTTCATATTGAGTATTGCTAGTGGCTAATACCATAGTTTTATCTCTATTCAAGGAGTACCCTGAGTATTTCCCAAATGCTTGGGTAATTGTCTCAATTTCATAAACTGCTTCAGACGGTTTAGTAGTTATTACGGCAATGTCATCCGCGTATGCCATGACTTTGGTGGAAAAGGACCCTGTAAAAACTGGATATATGGAAGTTGAGGTTAGTAGCTTTTGAATAAGGGGATCTATATAGAGCGCAAATAGAACCGGGGAGCATGGGCAACCCTGCCTTGTGCCTCTTTGCACCGTGATGGCGCCCGACTCATTCCCTGCAATACAGATTTTAGCCGTGGGGTTGGTATAAATAGCTTTAATCGCGTTAATAAAAGTTTTTCCGAAGTTTTTACTTTCCAGGATGTTCCAGAGAAACTGCCATTGTACTCGGTCGAATGCCTTTTCGGCATCGAGGAAGATCATCGACATCTCGCCCCCCGTGGCGCCCATGATGTCAAGTAGGGTTATGGCTCTACGAGTATGGTCTGTAGTGCCTTTGCCGGGTATAAAACCGTGTTGCCACGGGGATACAAGGCGTTCGATGACCCCACTCAGACGATTTGCAAATATTTTAGCGTATAACTTCGAATCGGCGTTGATCAGGGATATAGGCCTATATGAGGAAGGGAGGTGGGGTGGTTTACCTTTCTTATGGAAAATTATTATGTTTGTTTGTTTCCAAGACTCAGGGGGAATTGCATGGTATTGGACTCCAAGAAACAGATCAAACAGAAAGGGAGTTATCTGATTTCTAAGGATTTTATATAGATCCATTGGGATTTTATCCGGTCCGGCCGCCTTGCCGTTGGCCATCTCAGCTAATGCAATCTCTACCTCAATGACCGTAATCTCTCTGTCAAGGTAAATCTTATTTTCCGCATTGATGTTTTTATGATTAGTATGGTCTGGGAGCCAGTTATTTAAGAATGTTGTAATTTCATTATCAGGATATGAAATATCACTACTATATAATTTTTGGTAATATTTTTGAAAAACTTTAACAATGTCTTTGGGGGTAGTATATTCATTTCCTTCAAATTCTATCCTTTTAATGTTGCTCAATGATTGCTTTTGTCGTGTGCGTAGTGCTAACTGCTTCCCCACATTTTCCCCTGATTCGTACAGCCTATCCTTATTAACCTGATAGGTTTCCGCGGCTTTTTGGATTAACGTGCTATTAATCTCATTTTTTAAGATCATTATTTTATTTAAGGTTTTCCCCGGGTCTAAGGTAAGATCAGCTTGTCCTCTATGAGACAGATTTAACTGGGTGGCATGGTGGGCCTCAAGATTGGACAACTCCTGCATCATTTCCATATTAAATTGTTTTTCTAGCTTTCGTTTATTAGCGACAAAGGAAATGGTCTCTCCTCTCAATGCTGCTTTAAAACAGTCCCATACTATTATGCGGGGTGCACTAAACTGGTTACAGTCAAAAAAGGACTGGGTCCACGATTTCATATGCGCTATATATTCTGGATTAACCAGTAGCCTTCTATCAAAAGTCCACTGTATTGTTGGTTTAACTAAATTAGCCGTGTCAAAGGTAAAGGTCAGTGCATTGTGATCAGATAGGGTCTTCGGGGATTTAACTATTTCAATGATATCTTTCTGATTTATACTTGACATAATATAGTCGATTCTGACATATTTGCTGTGGGGGAAAGAAAAATATGTATAGCCATCCACATTTGGCCCCCGGAGTAACCCCCAGACGTCAGCCAGATTATGACTTTTCATCATCTGACCCAATGCTGTATATGACTTTGGTTTTCGCCCTTTATAATTTTGAGATAAGTGACTCCCAGAGGATTGCCCTATGTCGATATTAAAGTCTCCACAAAAGACCAGGGGACTTGACCAAGAGGCCAATTCGATTTCAAGCTCTCGAAAAACAGCGGGGTCATCTAAATTAGAACCATAAATTGCACAGATAGTAATATCTTGTTGAAGCTGAATTATGACCCATCTGCCATATTTGTCAGCTAATTTACGAATTGGGAAGCCTATTATAGGTTTAGCAAAAATGGCTACCCCTCTGGTTTTAGTTGTTTGGGATGTAGCCGCCATTAGGTTATAACCTGGTAGTTTGAGTAAGTTCCTGTCGGAGTATGCGATATGTGTCTCTTGGAGACATAATATATCAACCGGATTTTGTTGTATTATTTGGGATAACTGGGCCCTTTTATCTTTATGATTAAGACCTGCCACGTTCCAAGTACAGAGGCTTATCCTCCCCATGTATTAACTTGAAAGACTAACCTGATAAGCTTTAGACACCCATTCTCATCAAAATAAATGAAGCGGTTCTGCTTTTCTTTAACATTTCTGTGGCTATTACTCCTAATACTTTTAATACAACATAATCTATGACCGAATTTGCCAGTTTTTCTTTTTTGATTTTCCCCCTCCCCCGCCCTCCTCAGCCCCCTCCCCAAGGCCTTCCCCGAGACCTTCCCCCCCCCATCTCCCCCCGTGCTCCACCCTATGAGGCATGAAGACTCTCACTAGAGTCTATGATGATGGAGAGACACCCTGTGGCCATGCCTTAGTCATTAATTCTTATATGCATCAGATAACACATGTGTAGGCTAGTGAAAGGATATACAAAAAATAAACGGAAACATGCAAAAATATGAAAGAATAAACAACCTAGAACCACACGGGACCCAATAAGACATGCGAAATAAGCCATACATATTGAGAGAGAAAATTATCTTTAGCTATAATAGATGTGGTAACCTGGAGGCAAGATGGCGGCGGGTCTCTAGTCCGCTGTGAGACACTCTCCTGTGCCTTAGTCAATCGAATGGGTTAGTGGAAGGCTAGGATCCCGAGATACCCATGAAGACACCGTGAGAAAGGTGAACAACTGGCGCAGAAAAGTACAAAAGCTACTGATAATATTTAGCAGAACGAAGAATGAAGAATGAGCGGCGCTTGTCTCAAACCATTTGGGGATGTATTGCTCTTACCTGAGCAGCCACGCTCAAGACTTCATCTCATCGCATCAGCAATCGGCCTTGCGGTGCTTAGACTCTTAATCCAGCTCCGCCAACAGTCTTGCTGTGCTTCTGGTATCGACTGCCCCCATACGAAGTCGCTGATGGCTCCTAAAAATGCTGCGGCGGTCGCAGCTGCCTTGAAGACACGAGCTGCCAAACAAGCGCTTCGCGATCAGAAGCTCGCTGCCAGACGCGCTGGGTCAGTAACGGATGAGGCTGCTGGATCCGACGGGGGCCATGCCCAGCACCAACTCCAGCCAAAGCAACAGAGAGCTACGAGGAATACTAACACTCCGGCACCGGGACCGGGGCCGGGTCCCTCAGTTGTAGACCTGCTTCGTAAAACGCCGGCCGGCGCTGCTCCCTCCTCTCCTAATCACCACGCAAGAAGCGGGACGCTGATTGCAGCCCCGCCAGCCACTCCAACTGCGCTCCCCAGGCCGGACTCGTCAGCGGCGGCAGCAGTGGCTGTGTCAGCAGCGTCTGCATTACTAGCAGACCTAAACTCCTTGGTAAGTGCCACACAGTCAATTGCTCTCGTACCTACAACTGATCCGCTATTTTCACCGCTACCGCCGCAGGACCTAACTGTTACAGTAGACTCACCAGGGAGTGCCACAGTAATTATTCCGCAACCACAACCGCAAATACAACCGCAAGCACCAGCGGAAATACGTGTGACTGAAGAGTGTATAACAACTACATCTGAGATAGTCACACATGTAAATGGTACAAGAGATACAACAAATACATCCACTGTTCCTCTGCCAGAAATACACTCAATATTGCCAAGCTCTGTCAGCGCGGAGGATAAATCAATATCATCCTCTCCAGCCCATACTTCTGCTCATATTGAAGGCACCTCTGCACCAATAGAGGAAAGAAAGGTTGAAGAGCCAATACTCCCAGGGCCAGTAACCGAGGAGGACGGAGCAGGAATCACGTCTGATACAGACTTGGAACCTCTTGAATTCTACACTATCTCTGAGGGTCGTGAGTACCCAGGCTGGCACCAGGACTTAGACTTAGACTCTGACTTAGACTCTTTATCTGACCTGCATACTGGCTCCAGTTCTAGTAATCAAGATAGCAATACAGACGAGCTATTGGGAGAAGACACAGCCGGAAGACACACAGTGATAAAAAAAAAGAGAAACCGCCATATCTCAGCAGGTCCTCATCGGGAAGACACTCCCGCATTAGTTCCTAGCGCCCATGGAGCCTCCTTCTCTTCAAAGGAACAAGACACAACCTTAACTGCGGTAATGGACACAGTGTTGCAGGCAATCGCATCACACAGAGAGCAAACGTCTAAGGATGGTAGGAAAGCTCAACAAGCCCTACAAAAGGTACAGGGTGTGGTGCGAAAACTTTCAAAAACAGTAGCTGCATCTAATGCAAGAATGACAGATATGGAAGATCATATTGTGGGTATTGAGGCGGAAGCAACTGTGGTGAAAGAGCAGGTCGACGCCCACGACGCTGAAATGACTGACGTAAGATGGAAGCTTGAGCAGATGGAAAATCGTATGCGTCGCAATAATCTCCGAGTACTGGGTGTACCCGAAAAAAGTGAAGGAGATGATATACGCATCTTTATGATCCAACTCTTTAAAGACACTTTTCCTGAGCTTTCTTCATGGAACTGGGATCTGGAAGTTCAACGGGCCCACAGAACTCCTGCTACATTGCGGTCTACCAACTCGCAAAGCAAATATCCTAGGGCTATACTCGTTTACTTTGGTAACTTTTTGTTACGTCAAAGTATTGCAGAGAAAGCGAGGCCTGAGGCCCATCGGATCCGAGGCGACATTTCATACTTTGTCAGGCCGGACTTCTGCCATACAACTGTGGAGCGGAGATGGCGTCTCCGTCAACTAATCAAACCTTTTCTGGACAAAAAAGCTAAGGTTTACTTGAATAACCCTGCCATTCTCAAGGTGTTGTATAATGGTCAGGTAAAATTCTTTTCATCTGAGATCAAAGCTAAGGCTTTTTTAGACAGCCTGACCTAATTTTTTCTGAGTCAATATGTTTTTTTTATGTGCCCTAAATTGGCTAAGGTCATCCTGATTACAGTTTAGCCCCCGGCTGGTGGGCTCTGTTTCACAATTTAGGAAGGATAAGTTCATCGTAAGAATAATGCATATTTCAAAGTCCTAAGTTTAACACCAACTCTAATATGGGTTTTTTTTGGGCTAAATCACTCGGAATAGGACTAGAATATGCTGTATAATCTATTATAGCTAAAGATAATTTTCTCTCTCAATATGTATGGCTTATTTCGCATGTCTTATTGGGTCCCGTGTGGTTCTAGGTTGTAATTTCAAATTTCTTAAATTCCTGATGAGCTCTATTGTGAGGCGGTGTTAAAGCAAACACCACACCTTTCGTGCCATACCAAAGTTACTGTAATGGACCAAAGCAAACACTGAGCTGGTCGTTTCTCATACTAGAATTTTCAGGATGCCTGTCTAAATCTAGATTATTATTTGCCTGAAACCCGAGTACTTCATTGAAACCTAAACACTAGTCAGCAAGAAATTCTCTGCTCATTCAGTTTGACTTTCAACTACCACCTCATGCTGTGAGAGCAAGATTGCTGGGAAGCGGGCCACAACAGAAGGGATTGCCTCAATGAACTGAGTGATAGTGAAATTAATTGTAGGTTATTGTGGCTGCAGGCGGGCATTACTAACGTAGCAGATGCTTCTCACAAACCTAAGTGCATTAATATTATTTTCAATAGAAACAATGAAATCACTAACATTACCATGATGAAACATACTTGTGAACATGGAATGATAGTAAGCTGATGAAACTATTTGTTATGATTTGAAACATCTATCTCCTTCGACTATCAATCCAAGTATCTCCACTCCTAGTGCTACTTGAGGGAACTTGCAACTTTAGCTTTGATAACATCATACACTTTTTATTTCCCAGAAGTAACCGTAGCGTGTGCTCTTGCTGTGCAATCATTAACAACAACAATTTGTGACCAATGTTACCCTTTTTTCCAAAATTAAGTTGGGCTGCTTTAAATGTGTTTGTTGATAACAACATACTTTATTTGCCACCAGTCTTTGATTAAGGACTCCAACAACTCTCAAGAAGGATAATACAATGATTTCTAGTTTAATTCTTATGCCCAGACAGACAACATTCCTTATGCAGATGCTCTTAATGTCTCAGGAACTTAACCCCTGAGCTGCTGAGTTTTGTTTGAGCACTTCCTGCTAATGGCGTAAATAGAGTGGATTTCTTCATTTTACAGACTAAACGAATTTAACAAATAAAAAGTGCTAATTTCAATGCTAGTTAACACACTCACAAATAATGCAAAATTTGTGGTAGGGAATTATTAGAAGCTGGGTCTCTAATTGGCTTAGGTATGCACCATGTCCAAGTATGGACCAGGGGCCAGATGTATGACCATTGGCAATTGCGACTCACAAATCTCACCAAATTGCAATTTGCAATTTGCAAATCACAATTGCCAATGTACAAAAGTGTCTGAAACACTATTTGCAACCCCAAATGGGGTCACAAATTGCATGCCTCATAAATATTAATGAGGCTGTCGCACTTTGCGACCCCATTGGGAATGGCAGGCACCCCCAGGCATGATGGCCTGCTGGGATCAGCAGACCTCCATGTCTGGGACTGGTTTTAAATAAAGCACTTTTTTTTAATGCAGCTCGTTTTCCTTAAAGAAAAACGGATGCATTTTTAAAGAAAAATAAACGTTTTTGTTTCAGTTTTTTAAGGGCAGGGACCACTGCCTGCTCTGAAAAAAAAATTGTGCACCCATTTACAAAGGGGAAGCTGTCCCATTCCCATTAGCGAATGGTTTACCACTCTGGCAGAGGGTGGTAAACTGTGAGTGTTTTGCGACCGCAATTGCAGTTGCAAAACATTCTTACATAGGGTTCAGACTCGCTATTAGGAAGGGATGCCCTCGGAGGGCCCCTTCCTAATAGCGACTTGCTAACCTTATTTTGCGAGTCGCTATTTAATTAACGACTTGCAAAATAAGGTTAGTACATGGGCCATAGGTTTAAAACCCATTTGAGCATCCAAAGATCCATTGTACATCTCGCCCCACAATGCTAGTCAGGGTAAGTCACAACACAACCAAAATTATTCTGTGCTTACCCTCTGGTAGCTTGGCACAGAGCCAGCAGACTTACCTTAGAAGGCAATGCTTAAAGTATTTGTGCAATAACTCATAGAGTAACACAGCGAAAACACCACAAAAACACTCCACAGCAGTTTAGAAAAACAGTGAATATTTATTCGAGTAAATTAAGACCAAAACAACAGTAATCCAATTTGTAGAAATTGAGATATTGAATTTGTGTAGAAATAAATGCAGTAATGCGCTCAGAAGCAAGTAGCGCTAACAAGGTTACTTTAGGTCCAGCTTGACTGGGGCAAAGTCAAAGTTTGGGCCTACCATGATGGAGTGCCCGAAGGCTACAGGACACACACAGACCCTGGTGAACAAAGTACCCCTCCTGGTCACAAGCAGCTAAGTGTGTCAATCTTTTCCATGTAATGAAGGTGATGTGTCTGTTACGAAGATGGGTGCTGAAGTGGAGAGGTGCTGAGCGATGCATCAGATTCTGCCAAGCAGTCGAGGGGATGCATCCATCTCACCAAGCTGCAGCAGCAGCAATACACTGTCTGCTGCCTTGATCTCTGGAGAAAAAGTGCTGGTTCTCTAGCGATATGCTGTTTTTACTCCTGAAACCGGGTCGATGCACCAGCTCTGCTGAACGCAGATAGGAGATGCATCAAAATCCATTTTGGAAGAATCTGGGCAACTTCCAGTGAGCCAAGCACAGGAGCTGGGGTAGATACTTTGATATCCCTGAGTTTCAAGCAACAGGAGGCAAGCAAACACGCATTCGGAGATTATTTGGAAGAACGTAGTGTCCAGCTCTCCTTCAGCAGAGTTAGAGAGTAGCCAGTCAACAAACAGAAAAACAAGCCTTCCAGATTAGCAGTCCAGTTGAATCCTTTGAGCAGCACAGCAGCTCTTCTCATACAGGCTCAGTTGCAGGTTCAGAAGTGGCTGATCTGTGTGGGTCAGGAACCCAGTGCATTTGAAGTGAAGATGACATGACAGGCTGGCCTCTAAAGTGCACACAATCCCTTTTAACTCAGTGCTATCTGCCAGCCTAATCCTAGGTGTATCAGTGCTTTTTGTGGGAACAGGACACTACCTATTGAAGTGTAAGTGTCAGCCCCTCCCATTCCACCCTGCTCAGGAAGACCAATCAGAATGCAGATGAATGCAAATGACCTCTCAGTATGCAAATGAGCTTCACCAGCCTTTGTTTACAGCTGTCTATAGAGGGAATGCACAAAGCATAGCTGTCACCCAACCCAGATGGTATTGGATACAAGATAAAGTCACAAAAGAGCTAAGAGCAGACAGATGTCCACTTTCTAAAAGTGACATTTCTAAAACAGTAATCTTAAATCCAACTTCACCAGTATGATTGATCAAGACCATTCCAAACATATGTAACATGGACAAACTACTCTTCTCTGATCAAGAATTATAGATTAAAAGTGTATTAAGGAATTCCCAATGCTATTCTATGATAGGAGTAGGCCTCACAGTAGTGAAAACCCAAATAGGCTCTTTGTCACTACCAGGACATATAAAACATAAAAGTACATGCCCTGCCTTTAACTTACATAGCACATTTAGCTGCTTGCCCTTTGGGTTAACAAGAGCTTTCTTCAAGGGTGACTTACATGTAATAAAAGGATAGCTTAAGGCTTGGCAAGTAGTTCTAAATGCCAAGTCGGAGTAGCAGTAAACTGCACACACAGACCCTGCAATGACCAGCCTGAGACAGGTGTGAAAGGCTACTTGTGTGGGTGGCACAATCAGTGCTGCAGGACCAATAGTAGCATTTAATTTACATTCCCTGGACATATGGTATACCACGTTACAAGGGACTTTCAGGTAAATTAAATATACCAAGCAGGTGTAAGTCAATCATAACATGTTGAAAGGAGAGAGCACATACACTTTAGCAATAGTAAGCAATGGTATACTGCTCCGAGTCTTAAAACCAGAAGATACGAGGTCAGAAAGAAGAGCAAGGGAGGCAGGCAAAAAGTTGGGGGAAGACTACCATAAGGTTTTTAGGACTAACAGTAATCATATTTAGGCATTAAAAGCATGCACATGAATTTACATAATGTCTTGACTTAAGTTATCCTAACTACTGCTGCCATATTAAGTGCTGACTTTGCACATTAGGGATAAAAGGCCTGTTTTTTGCATTTAAACAGTTTTTCTGCATGAGATGTTTTTCTGTTTCCTATTGCAGATGTAGTACTTTTCCAAGAAGCCTTCTGTTAACTAGTGAACAGACATTTATTATGTGTTATACAACTGATAGTGAGGTTCTCACCTGGGCCAGGGTGACTAGTAGGGAGAACTGTCTAATACACAAGATTTGAGAAAAAGTATCAAACCAAGGACATTCTACCGATAATTTTTGTGAAGACTTGAGAAACTGAGGAGTTTACATTCTCCCAGAGTTTGCTGGAGACTGATTGGTAAGTGGGAACGGGAAATGTAAGATTTGTTGCTATTGATGTTTTGGTAGAATTATATTCGTGTTAGCTTCCTTAGATTAGAGAGGCCTTCTTCTTTCGGAGAGCTTCCCGTTCTCACCCAGTGACTAGGTAAGGTGAGCTTTCTGCAGAATTTAGGAAGGAGACCGTAGGGATGTTTGCTGATTTAGAGCTGTAACTACTTTGTAGCTTTGCCCATTCCATTGCTTAAGTGCTCAGGCTTCATGCCTATGCATTTTTGTTCTCTCATCAGAGCCTTTAATTTGGGTTTCTGAAACTGGCACTCTACCTTGCTTTTTGAAGGTAATTGCCATTTTTGCTAAATAAAACATCCTTTAGAGTAGGGGTTTTCCTTTATGGAACACACGTGCTGCATTTTCTCTTTTTTATTTGTAATTCTTACTACTGTAGAATTTTATCTTGTTATGAAATATTGACTAATGGATTATTTGAATCTGTAACAATGATTACTAAATTTAACATTTACTACATTAATAAATCAATTCGAACTAATTTGTTAATAATGGTCTTTAAACTCACATAAAATCTCTTTATCTATTCCTTTGAAGCTCAAATTGTACTTCACTGTTCATGGTGTTTGATGTAAATGATGCGCCTTATACTCTCTCTATGTCGACTAATAAATATCCAAACAAACAATGGAAGGGGTTATTTCATGATTATACTTGACGATTGAGATACACGAATCCCCACTCCAACACTGTCATAACTTTTTACCACAAAAGGTAGCCAGGTCTTTTTTGTGCCTTTTTCCCCCACATGTGAGTGATTGTAAAGCTACCCATAGTTTGTGGATTTAATTGGAGGGAACCAACTAAATACCCAAAATATAGCCAATTTGCTTTTTTTATGGGAAACAAGTGGCGTGCAAGAAACCATACTTTTATTCAAATGTCATCAACAAAAGGTTTACTAAACACAAACACCCAAGCTTTTACGTACAGGCAGAGTTGTAAAAACATCAATTTTTTGTACAATATTTGGATTTTTCTAAATGGTAGTCAATTCTTCACATTTGTTTGTTGTTTCTACCTACTTTCAGATTGTACCAGAAAAAGGTGTAAAACCAGTGGGTGAACTCAGAAAGCAATATATTTCTGAAAAAGGTAGACAAATTCAAAAGTCAGAAAAAACGTATACATATATATATCTATCTATATATATATATATATGCCCAACAGGGTAACCATTTTTAAGGAGGCAGGTACGGAGCCACTTGGTTTATGAACATTTGAGGAGTCATGGCAGCTATGGAGACTACAATGCCACTGTGCCTATTAGGGCGGGACTCTCTATTTAAATAAATTGCATGTTCTTGAATCCTGTTTCCTGTCTTCTTGCCGCCAGTGAACAAGAGCTGATACGAGCTCGAAATGCGTATGGCAATAATTGTGTACATCGCTGGGCTGCTACTTACCTGAGTACATGGAATACCACGCTGAGTTGTGGCTTCGCCAATTGGGGACAACTCTGTGTTTTTATATATATATGTGATCAAGGTACGTCAGTACCGAAACGCGTAATGGCCGACTGAGTAACAGCTCAATAAACCAACGATTTTTCTACTAACTTGGGTCTGTGCTCCATGTGTCTCTTCGGGAGAAGAGAGCGCCTGCGTCCTGCTTGCGAAGTGGAGTGGCGGAAATATATATATATATATATATATATATATATATATATATATATATATATATATATATATATATATAGTGAACAAGGCGGCAACGCCGAAACGCGTCTAAGCAGACAGTGAGTAAATAAATCGAGTTTGGATTGAGATTCATGGTGTCAGCGCCTTCTTCGTATCGGATGAGTTTGGCAAGACTGGATATATATATATATATATATATATATATATATATATATATATATATATATATATATATATATATATATATATATATATATATATATATATATATATATATATATATATATATATATATATATATATATATATATATATATATATATATATATATCCCAAGCGGGGGGAGCGTCCTTTAGCTGGCGCTGGCGGCGAGGATCGGGACAACCTCGCTACAAATTATTACATCAAAGAAGATGCCGCACACCACTTCAATGCTGCTTAGTTGTATTTATTCTCCTGTAGGTTTCTCCCACCTACGCGTTTCGGACTATAAAAGTCCCTGGTCACGATTTACAAACATTAGTCCTTTGTTTGTGTTGCATATTTATACTGAAACTCTCACATGGCAAGTTACGGTGCATTGTGGGATCAGTAGGCAATTGCAGTTGGGTGCTATTTTTCTAGCTGTTTTCGCTGTGTGTTACTGGTCTGCAAGTTGGCGCTTTGCAAAAGATTTTAGGTAAACATTAATACTGAATAACCAGGATGATGTGAGGCATATGTTTTTGACATATAGTATGTAAAGAGATGGTTTAATTTAGTTTTAATTCACAATGGCATTTGGAATTAATAATTTGCTCTCACATTAATGACCAATAGTCATTGGGTATATAAAGGCTAAGTGCCGTAATTATCCTATCCCAATTACGCATGCGCTTTGCTTGCAAACCTTCCGCACTTTGATAAGAAAATTTTAACTGTTTTACTTAAATTACATGTCTTTCTAATATATAATTTGAAAAGTTTCTATGAATACCACATCTTTTACTTTTTAAACAAATTAATAAATTGTTCAGCATAATGTAGTTCTTGCTTTCATGTTCATTGTGCCTTGTAATTCATATTTACAGGTGCACATACATCTCATCATCCCCGTTCAGTCCCATCGGGGTTCTGGTTTTAAATTTGATTATTAATTTTGATTCAAGATGTCGTAGTTTTCTGATTCGGTCACCACCTCGTTCATTCTCATTTATCACAGCTATGCCTGCATAGGTAATATCCTTCCAGGTTTTACCAGGATCCGTTATTAAATGTTTGGCAATCGCATAGCTATAGTCGTTGTTTGTGATTGATCGAATGTGTTAGAGTATTCTCTTTTTGAGAGGGCAAATTGTCGCGCCAATGTATTTCTTCCCACAGAAACATTGAAGTTGGTATACGACAAATTGGAACTCACACGTACTTTTCTCTTTGATTTCAAATTTTTGTCCTTTGGGGTCTTTTAGGCTTTTGAGATTTTGACCTATTTTGCATGCCTTGCATGTTTGGCATTTTGCAAATCCATGCTGTCGTTTTTCGGCTTTGTTAATCGGAAGTGGCTGTTGACCACAGTGTCTTGTATTGATGGTACTTTACGAAATATTATCAGCGGTCTTTCTCCTATTAGAGGTTCAATTTCAGAATCTATTTTCAGCACACTCCAATATTTGGTCAAGATTTGTCTTATTTTAAAACTCTCCTTAGAATAGGTGAGAATCATTCGTGGTTTGTCATCATCTGTTTTTGATTCTTTGTTTTTTGGTATTAGTGTTTCTGTTCTCGTTTTGGTTCTTGCTCTTTGTTCCCCATGAGCAATGTCTGAGTATTTATATCCACGGGCAGTAAATCGTTCTTTTTTTTCGTTGAATTTCTTCTCCATCTCTTCATCCTCAGAACAATTTTGTCTCATGCGGAGAAACTCTCCATACGGAATGCTTCGCTTTAAAGAGGTGGGATGAAAGCTAGTACCCTACAAAACGCTGTTTGTAGAGGTCTTTTTTCTAAAGACTGTTGTCTCAAGTTTTTTTTTTATGTAGACCTTGTTGTCTAAAAAGTCTATTTCTTGCTTCTGAATGTTGTAGGCAAATTTGAGTCCTACTTTGTTTTTGTTCGGAGCATCAATGTATTCAATTAGTTTTTGCTTAGGACCTTTCCAGAGGACAAAGAGATCGTCAATAAATCTCAGCCATAATACCACGTCCGCGGTATATTGTTCATTTTCCTCTCCCCAAGCTATGTTTTTCTCCCACCATCCCATGGTGAGATTGGCATAACTTGGGGAGAAGGAAACGCCCATTGCACAGCCACATGTTTGGGCGTACATGTTTTTATTAAACAGGAAGATGTTATTGGTCAGGCAGAATGTTATCATGTCGATCAACATGTTAGTGTGTCTGATTTGTGAGATTGGACGTTGTTGCAAAAAATATTTAATTGCTTTCAGCCCTACGTCATGTTGTATCGACGTATATAGAGACACAACGTCTATTGTTGCCAGCCAATATTGCGGGTGCCATTCAGTGTTCATTATGTTTCTGAGGAAATCCCCAGTATCCTATATAAATGAACTGAGCGATGGGACAATGGGTGCCAGGAAGTAATCCACATAGGATGCAACGTTCTCACATAGAGATCCACAGCTAGAAATTATTGGTCGGGCTGGTGGATTGTTTAAAGTCTTGTGGAGTTTATGTAGAAAGTATATTGTGGGTGTTATTGGGTATAGTACTGTCAAAAAATCTTTCTCTTCCTTGGTTAGTAATCCCTTTTCATATCATTCACTAATTTGTTTGTGCAACGTTTGTATCATTTTAACGCTTGGATTGATCTGCAGTAGTTTGTAATTGGCCTCGTCATTGAGTTGCCGATTAGCTTCCTTTACATAGTCTGTTTTGTTCTGGATGACTATGTTGCCCCCCTTATCTGCTGGCTTGATTTTGATTAGGGGGTTTAGTTGAAGAGCTTTAAGGGGTGCTCGTTCCTGTTCACTTACATTTTCTTTGCTGTTGTTTACATTGCTCATCGTTTCAAGTTCTGCCACTACTAGGTTGTGGTATACATATATACGATTCCCAGGGTGTATTATTGGGTAGAATTTTGATTTTCTTTTGAAGTTAGTTTTAGAATGTGATGCAATCGGGATTCCCATGTCAGTTATTACTTGAGTATTACTCAGATCTGTCTCGTCTATCTGATGTATAAGTTGATATGCAGTTTCTAGGCTTGCAGCATCCGCTACTGTGAATGGTTCTGGTTGTAGTGTGGTTTCCTCAGTTGTCTCTCTTTTCTTTTTTGCGAAGAATTTCTTCAATTTTAATTTGCGTATATATTTATATTCGTCAATTCTCGTTTCAACTTCATCTTGATGCTTGTCTTGACAAAATGTTAGTCCTTTGCTTAGAACAGCTATCTCTGGTTCTGTTAATTGATAATCAGATAGATTGACAATTACCTTGGGATCCTTTTTTGGAACTTTGATGTTTAATACTTCTTCGGTGCTGCTCTGTTGCGCAGCGGATATCTTCGGCTTCCTGCTTCTCCTGGTTTTCCACCTTGGCTTGTGTTCACCATTTGTCCTCTTCCTCCTTCTCGTGTTGTCTGGTTTCCTCTGCCTCTTCCACCAGTTTTTGGGGTTTGTTGGTCCTTGTAGAGGATTTGCATCTGTTCTAAAAAAGAAAACTTTCTAATTCCAACTGCAGTTTGCTCACCATCACTAACTTCTGATTCAGGCTCACTTTGTGATGTTGCGCTGTCTGAAGTTTGTGGCCATTTGTTTTTTTAGAACCTCAAACCTTTTAGCGAAGGTAAAGATGGTACCATTTTCAAAATCTGCTTCATCACGCCTGAATTTACGTTGTTTTCTCTCTTGTATTTCGGTATCGTGCTTGTCAAGGTTTTTGTCCATTGTTATTCTCAGACTTTTAATTATATCCTCACTTTCACCCAAGGTTTGTATTTGCTTTTCCAGCTCACTAATTTTGATATATAGCTCATCCACATTTTTTTGGGCATATTTTATGATGATGCAAATCATTCTTTTTGAGCAATCCATATTGTTTTGCCCCCATTCTTCGAGCATTTCCCGGCTCGTGTCGGGATGGTTGGGCAAGGTGAAGATCCTGAGTCCTCTTGGCACTAATCCTAATTCAGAGTATTTTTCCAACGTAATTATTTCCCAACCTCGTGAGATTTCCTTACATAGCAGTTTCTCCAATTGCTGGAACAATTTTTTGATAGTGGCATTTTTAGATTTGTTCATAGTTGTTTTATTTGACCCATTTGGACCGGGCATTTGTTTGGTGAACATATTCTCAGCCTTTTACAGACGGTCAGCTGCTCGTTTTTCCATGATGACGATAATTGAACAAGCTGCAGTGTCGTTTCTTTTAGATAGATTTCAAATGTACAGTTGCATGTAATTATTAAAGTTAAGGTGACTAGTTTGTGAACTGTGGGAACGTGCTTTAAGTTCCTAGTTGAAGGAGTCAATGCTCACTTTGTTCAGGAGTATACGTGATTGAAGTGAGTGTTTCTGTTAGCTCACGATTCGAGCACAGTAAGACTTGTGTTTGTTGTCAAAAGACGAAAGTCCACTTAGACACTCGCTACAGCATTCAGCAAATTAAAGGCTAAAGGACATCAGAATACAATGTTGCATTCACTTACCGGGAGACTCCCGTTACTGTTTGTGTCCTCCGACACTCTCAGTCAGCGCTCGACCGGTCGATTCCAAGTCCGTTTGCCGCCTTTGTTTGCAGTTTCGTATCTTCAGACGTGACGAGCCCTATGATGTCAGAAAAGTTGGCGTTTGTGCAGGAAACAGTTCAACTCCGCCGCATATTCCGGGACTTTCGATGTAGATTTCAAGATTTTAAACCACATCCACGTTGTGGATGAACAGAATGCTGGGCTCTCCCCCGTGTTTAATTAAACTCACAAGCAAACGTCCCAAGCGGGGGAGCGTCCTTTAGCTGGCGCTGGCGGCGAGGATCGGGACAACCTCGCTACAAATTATTACAACAGGTTTTCTTCATCAAAGAAGACGCCGCACACCACTTCAATGCTGCTTAGTTGTATTTATTCTCCTGTAGGTTTCTCCCACCTACGCGTTTCGGACTATAAAAGTCCCTGGTCACGCCTTACAAACATTAGTCCTTTGTTTGTGTTGCATATTTATACTGAAACTCTCACATGGCAAGTTACGGTACATTTTGGGATCAGTAGGCAATTGCAGTTGCGTGCTATTTTTCTAGCTGGTATCGCTGTGTTACTGGTCTGCAAGTTGGCACTTTGCAAAAGATTTTAGGTAAACATTAATAGTGAATTACCAGGATGATGTGAGGCATATGTTTTTGACATATAGTATGTAAAGAGATGGTTTAAGTTAGTTTTAATTCTCAATGGCATTTGGAATTAATAATATGCTCATAAACGATAGTTTAGACGTAGGACTGAGGTCAACTAGGTCTCTATTGAATATGTTAGACTTAATTTAGGTTTTGCCAGCTAGCTCAGAGGTCACTAGAAACTTTCTCGAATGAAAAGGGAGGAGTGAACTTCCCTGATTAGACAAGAAGGGATTCAGCTTCTGGCAACCGCATAAACATGACAACTTTGCTCCCCCAGAATAAGGAGTATATCTCCAGAGTCGTGTGAAAACAATAGATAGCTATTTCACTCAGTCAGTTGTGCATACTTAGTTTCACCAGAGTGCAGAGAAATAGAGAGATGGGCGTTTTCAATAAAAAGGTGTTATTTATTGAATAGTCTTCTTTCTCATGCAAGAGAAATGAATTTCTATGATTGCAATACTTGTTATAAAGTAAAGTGCGTACAGTAAAAGGAGTATTATGAAATAATACTGTAAAAGCATTGATATGGTTTCTGAGCCATATGATACTTAAAAGGTATAAAATATATACAGTTACATACAAAGATAAAAGCTTGACTAAACGTACTCAACTGGTGCTTCTAAATACGCCTACCTAACCTAAGCCTAGTACGTGGGAAGGAGTAGATGGACGGCAGTTTAAGTTAAGTTAGTTTTTTGCCAAGTATCGGACCCAAGAATTCTCTAAGGATCTAATCAGCTCCGTACCTTGGTTTTTAGAATGGAGGAGGTCTTGTATCTCGCTCTCAGGACTCGATCTCCTAGTAACCCATGGGTGACTGGAAACACCGGAGCTGGATTTTCTCTGCAGGAGAAAAAGACAGCGTCTTTCTCAGTGTGTCAAATGGGAGGGACGGCTTCATTCAGCACTCGCATCAGCTGGGCATCGGATAAGTAGATAGCCGCTCTGCTCCACACCACCGTGTGTTGCTTAAGGCAAACGCTGGTATATTTATACCTGGAAGGTGCCGTGTTTGACGTAAGGTTTGGACATAAGATGTCAATTAAAGATGTCACTAAGAACTGACCATTCTTTCAGTGCTTACAGGAGTTCTAAGACAAATCAAAACAAAAGCACGGGGAATTCCCAGGTTGCTGGAGGTTTGGTATGTTGTAAGAACTCGTTGTGCTTTCTAGGAGTCTAACGAAGTAGCCTTGCCGCATTTGGTTTGCATTGGTTTATTATTAAATACGAAATATTTAATTAGGGTCCTAGATAAAACACAACACCCACTCCACGTATAATGTCCATCATTACTAAATACTAAGCAATATATAAACATATAGGTATGCATGTGTTTTTCCATCCCACCCCAAAATACTTTAAAAGCATTTGAAACGGTATAGATACACGAAAATGAGTTTTATACTGTACATATTCAAGCAGTGGTATCATTCAGATAGATCAAACATAAATATCAGCTGAATGAATTTGCGAAAATTACATTTATGAAATGGCTCTTAATACAGAAGAGAGGCCGAGACCATTTCATCACATATTCATACAAGATTGTAAGTGTGCTAGAGGCCGATTCAAAATATTGTCTCTAGAGTCTCTAGAAATAGAAGCTCTGTTGTCTAAGAATAGTTCTACTTTAAGCAGAGTACCTTGTGCCAAAAAAGGGTAAATATTTTGGAAGTTCTTGGAGAGAGAAAAAAAATAATTTTCTTTCCAGGGCAAGAAAAATAGTTCCAAGTCTTTTCAGCAGTGATGTTTTTAAAAGTTGAAGGCCAAATTCAGAGTTCAGGGAACGCTGTGTGCTCACTATTTCAATTGTTATTATTGTTGTTAGGGGAGAACATTACCTCAGCTGGGGGGCGCTAGAGGGCGCACTGCGGAATGGCCGCACTGTCATGAGGCTCCTGCTGCCCGGAGCTATTATCCGCCTAGGGATCCTGATTACCATCGCTGCGCCCTGAACTGACCCCACGGATCTCTTGGGATATCGACTGTCCACCCACGGTCCAACTCCTGTGCCATTCGGAGGTTGCTGACCGAAGTTACGGGGATCCCAAGTTTCCCCGACTCGCGCTCTGGAAGTCCAATGCCCTCTTGCCCGGCATCATTGTACATGCCAGTCCGGGGCTCTGCACGTGGTGTGTAGGCCTAGCTCCGCCTTTCTCCATCAGGCCCGTTCGCTGGCCGGGCAAGTCGCTTGGCTCTTCCTTATTGTCGGGCTTGTCTCTCGGCTTTTCCATCTGCCTGCCCAGATACCATTGCTTACGGAGGCGCAACGGATCTTCTACTTGGACTCTGAGGGCTTGCCCCCTTGAGCTGGGAGCGAAGACGGCCATTTCTCGTCGTTGGGAGTGGCGGGGCGTGCTGGCCTGCTCGTGCCCCCACGATTCGAGTTGCTTTCTTCTTGGCCGTGTCCCTTGTCCGACCTATATCCTGACTCCTATTTGCCTCGGTCCCCCACTGCACCGCCGTTATGGGGAAGCCGGACACTAAACAGTCCAAACTGTCCTTTGACTCTGGAGGGGCTAGGCGTGGGACGCGTTTGCTCCAGGAAGCTGGGACTTCGCGGTCCCCGCCCCCCGAATGTCGCTGAGAGTGTCCCGCACCCACCACCACCGGACTTTACCCAAATGATGCAGGAGATGAGGCAAGGGTTCGCCACTATAGTGGACAAAGTGGACAAGATATCGTCGCGCATGGATGTGGTTGTCCAGAAATTGGACGTGCATGAGGAGCGCTTGACGGCAGCGGAACAGCGCATTTCGGACCATGACGACACGGCGGCCACCCATACCACCCAACTGGCGAGAATGGACAATATCTTGCGTGTCATTGCCGCTAAGAATGAAGAGTTGGAAGCGAGGAGTAGGCGCAACAACGTGCGCATTGTAGGTGCCCCGGAGTCCACGAATGTGGGCAAAATGGAGACTTATGTGGAGAGGCTACTGGTGGGCGCCATTGGGACGGAAGTGTTCTCGTCCCAGTTCATCGTTGAGAGAGCGCATCGGACACTGGGACCTCGTCCTGCCTCTGGGGCTGCGCCGCGCCCCATCATTGCGCGCCTTTTTAATTACCGGGACCGAGACGCCGCTCTTCAGGCTGCCCGCACTAACAGGGCCCTCTCCTTCGAAGGGGTGTCTTTCACCATGTACCCCGACTTCACGCCGATGGTGCAGGACCAACGTCGCAAGTTCTTGGGGGTGAAAAAGAAGCTTCGGGACCTCCAAGTGGACTACGCCTTGCTTTATCCGGCTAAACTCAGAGTGACGCATCAGGCTAAACAACATTTTTTCACCAACCCACAGCATGCTGAGGACTTTGCGAAGCGCCTCCAGCGTGAGCGAGCTGCTGCGGATCGAGGTGACGATCGAGACCCGGAGGGGGAACATTCGGCGGCTGAGGAGGAGGTTGCCTGATTCTGGTGACTTTGGACTTTGTCTCTCTTTTTCCTGTTTTTTGGAGTACTGTGGACGTGTATCTTTTGTATTTAGTCCTACTGTCTTCCCTCTCCGTATTTGAGGCCTATCTATCGACCGTTTTTGTTTTTTGCTGCTGCGTGGGTCATGTCTGTATTGTGGTGAGTGAGTGCGTTTTGCTTCTTATTTTTGAGGGGTTGGTATGGCGCCGCAGGATGGTGATATATGGTGTCGCGCTCTGGGCACCCACCCCCCCGCGCTGTGCCTGGGACCGCCTGATACTTGTTGGCGCGGACACTGGCGTGGCGTGAGGGAGTGGCGTCGTGCACCTCTGGAAGGTTCCCCGGAGGGTGTGCCCCATGTGTACCTTTGGTTTGGATTCTAGTCCTTTTTTGTTTGACTGGATGTGTGTTGGGGGATGGGGGGGTGGGGGTGTGCATGGCCTGATAGTTGGGGTGGTGTCAGGTGGGTGGATGGGGTGGGAATGAAGCTGTCCATGTTTGTTTGCCCGGGACTTCTGGATCGCTCTGAGAGCTGCTGCTGTTGTTTGAGTGCACAGACGTGGTGTTGCGCCCGCTATCCAGGCTGTTCCACTTTTCTGTCTGGTGGGACTGGTCCTGTGGTCCGTGCTCCCGTCCATTTTGGGCCCGAGTGCATCGGCCGCCATTTTAGGCTGCCACGTGACGGGGCGCGCTCTGCAAGCGTGACACGTGTGCGAGTTGTGGGTCGCGCGGGATGGCTTGGCGGAGTGCGGCGCGCAGTCTGTCCTGAGTGCTTGTTGCATGGATGGTTTGGTTGGGGGGTAGTTGTTGTATTCTTGTTTGGTTGGTTTGGAGATGGCTGGGGAATGTGTGGAGTGTATGTGGGGGTCTGTCCGTGCCCTGGGGCGTGGCCCCATCGCTGGCTGTTGCTGGTAGTTGGATGCCCTGTATCTGCTTATTGGGTCCCGCGGGGCCCTGAATCTGGGTGATGTCGACTGCTGTTGTAGATCAGATCTCGATTCTGTCCTGGAATGTACGGGGACTTAATGATGCCAGGAAGTGTCGTAGTGTGATCCAGTATTTGGACAGGCATGCTATTCATGTTGCTCTCCTCCAGGAGACGCATTTGCGCCCCGCTCCCTCCCCCACTTTTGGCGGGAGGTGGGCTGCGGCCAGGGGGTTTGCTTCCTATTCTTCTTATGCTCGTGGGGTTGTCATCCTTGTTAAAAGATCGCTTGCATTTCAGGAACTTGGATCTGTGGGGGACCCTGAGGGGCGCTATGTGCTACTGTGGGGACGGCTTGGGCAGAATACTGTACTGTTTGTTAATTGCTATGCTCCTAATGTTGATACGCCAATCTTTTTTGTCACTTTGTGGGGTCATGTCCTTGCTGTGGATGCCACTTACATTGTGTGGGGGGGTGACTTTAATTTTGCATTAGAGGCCCAGTTGGACAGATCGGAGGGTAGCCCTCAGTACAATGTACAAGCTAGAGAAGTTTTGCGGGGGATTGTGGAGGAGGCTGGGCTGGTCAACAGTTGGAGGTACGCCCACCCTGCCACCAAGGAGGGCACCCATTACACCACACATGCTCGTTCATGGGCGAGACTGGATTATGTGTTTCTCTCTAGAGGGTTGATAGCTGGCCTAAGGGAGGCTACACATCTGGCTCGGACGTATTCTGATCACTGTCCGGTGAAGGTTGTTCTATCCGTCCCCGGGCTGCATAGGCCGCGCCCACCTTGGCGTTTGTTTCTGACTGCTTTGCTTGACCCGGTGTTCAAGGAGGAACTTGGTAAGGAGGTGGAGGCGTTCTTCCCTAGAAACAAGGGCTCTGTGGACAGCGTTGAGGTCATTTGGGAGGCATTCAAGGTTATGATCCGGGGTGTCACTATTTCTAAAAGTTGTGGTGTACTTCGTCTGATTGTTCGGACCCTCGAGAGATTGGAGGCTGATTTGCGAGACTTGGAGCGCAGGATGCAGGTTGACTCGGATCCCGCTCTCCTGGCACAGTTCCGCACTAAGCTCTCCGAGTACGAGGAGGAGGCTGCTAGAGAGGCTAAGCATAGGGGGAAATACTGGACATCGAGGCGATACTGCGAAGGGGAGCGACCCGGTAAGGTCCTCGCTACCCTTACTAGGCATCCCAGACATGGGTCGGACGTGTTGGAATTGGTGTCGCCGGATGGCACTCGCTGTCGAGACACCTCGGAGATTCAGCGCACTTTTATTGATCACTATGCACACCTTTACACGACACAGCAGACGGGTGAGACTCAATACGGCGGCTTCCTCGATGAGTTGGCGCTTTGTTGGTTATCGGATGGTCATCGGGAGTTCTTAGGCCGGCCCCTAGAGGTGGAGGAGGTCAGGAATGCCATCATGTCTCTTTCTAATGGGAAGGCCGCCGGTCTGGATGGCCTTCCTGCTGAATTTTATAAGTGTTATGTGGACACCATGGCCCCTGTGCTCCGTGAGGTTTTTGAGGAGTCCCTGGAGGAGGGACGTCTGCCGGGCTCCATGCGGGAGGTCGCCATCACGTCGCTGCTCAAGCCGGGTAAGGATCCGCTGGATGTGGGCTCTTATAGGCCCCTCTCATTGCTCAACTGCGATGTTAAAATTCTCGCGAAGGTCTTGGCAGTGAGACTAGCCGAGCTCATGCCCGTTATTGTATTGCCTGATCAGTCGGGATTTGTGCCCGGCCGTGCTACCTCTCATAATCTTCGCACTTTGTTTTCGCTTGTGTCGACCATTGATCCCACTGTCCCGGTTGCCGCTATCTTTCTTGATGCCACTAAGGCGTTTGACTCTGTTGAGTGGGGCTACCTTATTGATGTTCTTTGTCGGATGGGTTTCCCCAGGATTTTCATCTCTTGGGTTAAGCTTTTATATACTGCTCCGATGGCGAGGGTAATAGTGAATGGGGTGCTATCCCCCTCGTTCCCTCTCACGAGAGGGACCCGACAGGGATGCCCCCTCTCGCCCCTCTTGTTTGCTATTGCCATTGAGCCGCTGGCCTATAGGATTCGTCAGTTTCATCAGCAGAGCGCCTTTAATTGTCTTCAGCGGCAGGTCGGCATTTCTTTATACGCCGATGATGTCACACTCTATGTCAAGGACCCTGAGAACAACCTTAATTCGCTCTTGCGAGAGCTGGTCGCCTTTGGGGGTGTCTCCGGTGTTCATATCAACTGGCGGAAATCTCAATTTTTCCCCCTCACTGCTGCGGTGGCCAGGTTTCCCCTTGACTACCCTCTGGAATGGTGTGATTCGGAGTTGCGTTATCTCGGTATTGTCGTGTCCTTGGACAGGGAAGACGCGGTTCGGCTTAACTATGGTGTTGCCATTACTAAACTGGCGGATGATGTCACCAGGTGGATGTCTTTGCCTCTCTCCATGGCCGGTAGGGCGTCTCTTATCAAGATGGTGGTTCTGCCCCGCTTTCTTTATCTCTTTCAAAACCTCCCATATCATCCTGGTGCTTATTTCTTTCGTAGACTTCGCTCCGAGCTCCTGCGGTTGTTCTGGGGGGGCAAGCAGCCACGGGTGGCCTGGGCCACCCTTACGTTGCCTTATGCTGATGGCGGTTTCGACGTCCCTGACTTTAAACTTTATTATCTCAGCGCTCAGGCGCATTATGCTTATCACTGGATGCGCCCCACGCCGTTTATGCCCCAGATTGCTGCTGAACATTGGGTCGCCCACCCGCTCCCACTTGAGGGGATGGTTTTGGGCAAGGTGTCAGACGTGGAGACGCCTCGCACGACGGTGACGTGCACGGTGGATGCTTGGAAACGGGTGGCTCAATTGCTAGGCGTTTCCTTTCTTTACTCGCCGGCCTTGCCTCTGTCTTATCATCCGGATTTGTCGCTTTTGTTGGAAACCGGGTTTCAGCGAATGTGCAGGCGGCTGGGCGTCCTCACGTGGGGCGACTTGTTTCATGAAGGTGCCTTCCGTACGCAGGCTCATTTCTTCGGTGCGGCTGCTTGCACCCCTCTGGACCTGTTCTACTTTGTCCGCCTGCGGCAGGGCATGCGTGCTCTGCTGCCAGACTACCCTTCGGAGCCGGGGGTTACCCTCCCCCTCCACGTGCTGTTGGTTTCGGATGGGCGACACCTGGTGTCGAAATTATACGGGGCTATTCGCAGACAGCGTTCGGTCCCGGCCAATCGGGTGCGCGAGCAGTGGGTTGCCGAATTGGGTGCTCCTATTACAGACGAGCAGTGGAAGTATTGTTGCGGGCTCATGGCCAATGTTTCTTCTAGTTGTCGCCTTAAAATCATCCACTACAAGTTTGTTCAGAGGTACTACTATACCCCAGCGAGGAAACTACGGTTTCATTTGGCGGAGGATGACAGGTGTGCTAGGTGTCGGGCGGAAGGCGCTGACTTTTTGCATTTGGCTTGGAGCTGTGCGGGGATATTGGAATATTGGACTCAGGTTCATGAAGCCCTGCAGGTTATGGCGGAGGATGGGGTGGCGTTTGACCCCTTGGTGATGTTACTTGGCTTCTCTAAGGACGTACCTGCCTCTCATCGTAGATTTGTTGACGTGGCCCTGCTGCTGGCTAGGTGTAGGGTTGCTTGTTGCTGGGGTCGTGGTAGGGTGCCGCGCTTTCAGGACTGGGTGACTGACCTCATATACTGTCAGGATCAATACAATATCTATTCTGACTTGATGCCTGTTCGCTGCAGACCAAAGGACTTTTGGAGTCCGCTCCAGGTGTACCTCCTAACCAGGGCTGGGCAGGACTCTGATTCTGAACCTGGGGACCGTGAGGGGATAGGTTGATGACAACATGATAGGTTGGGATTTTACACAACACCTGCTGCTATCCCGGTATCGGGGGAGGGGCTGACTGTCTCCTCTCCCTGCGAGTTATTGAGGGTTGGAATCTCCCTTACGATTGGTGTATTACTGGGAGTTAAGATTGTATCCCTGTGCGGCACCTTTATTTCCTGTGTCCCTCATATTTGAGTCCCCTCTGTCTCATGTGCTCTCCGCTAATGTAATGTGTTCATACTGCATTGTCTTATTGGCTTGCCTGCCCGTGCTGGATCATTGCATTCTACTTTATACTGTACATTTCGCTGTTGCTCCTTGTATTGACTGGTGCCCTGCCCTGTACTTCCTTGTATCTCCCTTTCTTTTTTCCTTTATTGGCTCTGACGTACCATTGTAATGGCCATATGTGACTGTCTGTTTTGTATGAACATTTCCCTTGTACCTGCTTGTCTCCAAATAAAGGTTTAAAAAAAAAAGAACATTACCTCAGCTAGACCAGCAACAAATTTGTCTACAACAGTAGGTGAAAGTTGTGCTAACGCTGAAAAATCAGAAATAGTGCATATATGCGATGCATTGCCATCATCGGTGTTTAGATCAGCAATGTTCACAGAAGGTTGTACCTGTGTGCTGCTGCTTTCATCTCGTACTTCACCGCCACCTACTCGTAATGGTGAAGTCTCAACGAATGCCGTCATCAGAATCGGTAGCCGCTGGGGACAACATGTTGCGTGAGTCGTTACCGGACAAAGCAAAGCGTCAACATCCATTGGTACTGTTGATGGTAGTGTAAGACAGACGTCCAACACCCATTCTTCTCCGCATAGCAGACATCGAAGCACAGGTAAGATGCAATTTTGCCAGATCGGTCTGAATGAAAGCAACCAGATTGTATTCAGATCTCTTAGCCGGGCCAATCCGAGGACCTTAGTGATACGTTCTCGGTATCGTATTGCTGGGATCGTTTCTTCCATCGAAGCCTGAGTTTTGTTTGTGACTTGGCTTACCATATCGGAGCAGAAGGAGCAAAATAAAATTCCTGCTACGAGTCCCAAAATAAGTGGCAGGCCACCGAAAAGAGAGTGCACAAAATTCGGGAAGATGCCCAGGACTGTCTCAAAGGGTGTTAATAGTCCCGAAAAAATTGTCTTAAATACATGTGTGATGCCACTGTTATCTGACATGTTTAAAATTTGGCTTCACATTTCTACGAAATGCACGGGGCAGTTTGTTGATAAAAGGGTATGTATCTCTGCCGCTGTCCTTGCAGCTTGCCGGTCATACGTCTCTTTGGACGAGGTTAAAGGCACAGTTGTCTGTAAAAGAATAGACTTCATTCTGCTTACAGCATCATTTCGAATAGAAGAGATATTCACAGAAGGCCAAATTTCCGCCTCCATGTCTGCATTGCTTTTTGGATACAATACTTGCATACAACAAATGACCCTGGAAGTGACGCTCACGAGATAGGGTTTCCCTGGCACCATGCCACAACAGCTGCGGTCACCTAATATAACGTAGCTACCATTGGAAAGATGTCTGAAAAATAGCTCTATCTGTGTAGCCGGGGTTCCGTGCAGGTGACATGAAAGGTTATTTGATGAACCCTTGCAAGGTCCTTGCAGGTTTATACCTTGGCATAGGAGTGTACCGCTTAGTTATGTTTTGCAATTACTACCACTAAGAAATACCTCTTTCCCACTCCAACACCTGTGTGTAAATGGTAAATTCCAGGTTGATTTGATGTACCCTTTACCCAACCTTTCATACAGGCCTGCTGGTATATACTCTTGGCAGTATTGAAACTGAAAAGTCGTTATCTGGATTGTAATGGTGCCATGTATTATCCATTCAATGACAGGTCTTTCTGGCATGGTCAATGGTAATCTCTCAAGTTTTTCAATGCTTAGCACCGTATAGTCTGCTCTTTTCTGTGCCAATGAGATTTGTCTATCAGTAAGGTTAAAGATAGAAAATAATGACGTTATGTTGATTAGACGCCATGGCACGAGACCTGAACGCAAATTTTGTTAAGTCCAGCCTAACTGTATAATAGAACGCAACTGGGACTGACCATGTTGTAACATTATCATATCCTGTTCTATTATATTAATAGCAGATGATACAATGCTATCCAGTGAATAAATTAACCCATTGTCCACTACAGAAAATGCTTTTTCCAAATTAATACGATCAATTTCTAGTATTTTTTCAGCGGTTTCAATTTGATTTAATTTCCAACCTGCATTGTATGCTGCGTATATATCGGCGTATATGAAACTTTTTGACGCTGTTTGCGAGGTCCCATTATGAAGTCTCGCAAATCAGCACCTTCTTTAAGTAAAGTTAAGTGTTTCTTAATTTCTGGAAGTGTGGATTTCTGTAGCCATTCGAGGCATAGTTTTCCCACACTGTATGTTGTTCCTATCCCTGGATGTTGTCTTTGGGAATATCTTGGGTCTGGCCTGTTTTGTTTGAACCCCTGTATTTTGTTCAGGAATCTATCATGACAGTTATTAGTGTCTGTGGGCCAGATTAACCATTTTTTCCAATCAGGAAGTGTTCTGTTTTGTTTTAAAATATAGGCCACGTCTAACCCTTCATCTGCAGTGGTGTTTTCATCAGGTATTGGCTTTGGTATAGACGGGTTGTTTAAATCTTTTATCTTGGCTAACCCAAGACAGGTTGTTTGCTGAACTGTGTCATTTAGGAACATTATTTGTTCTGGGATCATGCAGGCTCTGAACAATGCTTCTACACCTTGTACCTGCCAATCTTTTGTTCCCCAAATGGTTTTTGTCTCAATGTCATTTTTCCAATATTCAAAACCAAATGTAGACATTTTTTCATAACATTTTTCTGAATAAATCAATTTAGTGTTTGTCAACATATTTTTCACCCCTACTTATTTAACATTTTAAAATAGAATGTTTCTGGATAAGTGACATTAAACCCCGAGAAGTATGGGAATTTTTCAAAAAATGTCTTTGAGCTGCCTTTTGGTGGGGTTGGACAATGTTCCCATTGATTATAAACGAAAGTATTTCTAGGATTTGCGGACTTATGCAGATAATGATGCCCGTAATGGGAAAAACAGTACATTTCCTCATAATTCGACGAACCCTATAAATAATCATGTGCAGTAAATTTTGCTGACATTTCTAAATCTGACATCATATTATTAATATTTTCAAAGTCCCAATCATCAGAGAATCTACTAGGTGAAACAAAGTCACTCAACGAAATCTTAAATTGGTGTGGCAATTTCAAGAGCTCAACCGGGCCATAAATTTCATAGTCAGTTTTGTCCCATGCTATACCACCAGGTATGGGGATGGCTGTGATGTTCACTGATGACAGTTCTCTTTTTTCGATGTGTGAGGATCTGTGTGGTTTCAGGACCAAGTTGATGTTCTGACTTGCTGTGTCCATTGTACTATATTTTCCATCAATAACTCTACCCAAAGTTAAAACCAAGATGAGCCACAGAAAGAGGAAAAGTATGCCTAACACAATCCACAATTTAATCCGTTGAGGAGTTAGATATGTGTCTTTGTGTTGATGACAGAGTTCTTTTACCGTTTCTTTGAATGTTTTCGTTGCTGGCTTGTCTCCATGTTCACTTGGATCATCGGAAAAATCATCAAAGTTGATAAAATAACCAGATTCAGTTCTGTCAATTGGTGGGATTGCTTCCGGATTTCCATTGACCTTTGCATTGTCTTTTGTTACATTTGTATAGTCTGAAGCTACATCGTTGTAAACTGGAGTTTCTTGTTGAACTGTAGCAATTTGGGTCTCAAGAGGCACAAGTTCCATGGCTTTGTTACATAGTCCTTTCTTAATCACCGTAGGTTTATCAAATGTGATTAGTCTCTCAGTTTGGACCTCTTGGATAGTAGCAGGATTTGGTCTTCTGCTATTTCTTGGGAGTCCACTGGGCCTACTACTTATTATTGGCCACATGGTTGTGGTTTCACCAGGTCGATTGATACACCTTGGTTCTCCTTTTTACCAACAAGGGGCGGTAGCACAACTGATCTTGTTCCGCTGACAGCTAAGACATGTACTGCTTTTCTGTAAGAAGGCCCAAATTCCTTCTTAACCGCGATCTTTTCTCTGACCAGATCCCCAATCTTTGGAATTTAGACAGGTCTTGCTGGCACAGGTGGTTTTTCTTCAGTGGTAGTTGGCTTTAATTTTTCATTAATCAGACTTTTTCTTGTATCATTTAAGTCCTGTTAAACAGCCAAACGATCTTTGATATCAAAAGCTTTTTGTTGCACCACTGAAGTTTGACGATCTAAGTCCTGAATAAGCATTCTACTTCCAAATAAGAGTTCATACGGGCTGACACCTCCTAGATAATTTCTTGGCATATTATTAAGACTACGTTGGACACTTGTTAGATGTTTGACCCACCCATCACCCGAACCTAATACCCTCGCTGTTATAGATTGCTTTATGTCCCGGTTTTTTCTTTCCACAACCGCATTTCCCTCAGGATGGAAGGGAGAAGAGTACTGCAATGCAATGCCCATGCTGGCAATGGCCTCCTTGTAAGCCCGAGAGCTAAACGCAGGACCCAGGTCAGAATGTAGCATGCCAATAGCGTATGTGCTGATAAAGACTCACAAATCTTTTATAACAGTTCTGGCATCAGCCGAGCGCTGGGGCCACATCCAAATGAATCTCGTACAGGAATCCACTGCGACCATGAAATATTTATAGTTACCATCCCATTGTAAGGGTCCACAGTGGTCTAGGCAAACACATGCTAATGGTTTGTCTGAGATTAGAAGGGGCGTCTGAGCTGATCGTTTCACAGTTGACACTTTCATTTTCTGACATATTTCACATTCTAGAACATAGTTCCTAGTATGTTTTCTCATTCGTGGCCAACAATATCTCTGTTTTAATAATGATACTGTGGCAGAAACACCAGCGTGTGCCACTAAAATTAGTCCTAACCTGTGCTCCATATTTGGAATTGCTCTATCCCCCACTCCAGGGATTTGAGCAAACGGAACGTTGTTCGCATCAGTTTTGTATGAGCACTTTACTGAAAAGCCTTTCGGGAGTGTTTTACCGCTGTTTACTGAAGCACTAACAGCTTGCATTATCTCGCTGTCTATTTTTGTTTTTGACCGAGTGATGGCAGCTACGGAAGCCATTTGTACAGCTCCATCCGCGGCCTCGTCAGCCAATGAATTCCCTGCAACGGGAACGCCATCACGTTGATGACTCAGTGTATGAATCACGTGAGTCTTTTGTAGTTCTTTTTGTAAAAGAACTACCTGTTCCCAAAGCATTTTATGCTTGATTGTGCCACCTTTTGCATCTTTGTAATTGTTTTGAACCTAGTTCTGTAATAATTCGTTGGAAGACTGGACACAGTAATAGGAATCGCAAACTATTAGTGTGGGGAATTCTCATTCGCTATTTACAAGTGCCATCTTAAAAGCCTGTATTTCAGCTCGCTGAGCTGTACAGTCTCGGAGTACTTGAGTTTTAGTCATCAAAGGTTTAAATTTCCCTTCGTGCCAACAACCTTTAACAATCGCGCACGCAGCACTATAGGCTTGTTTACCCCCAACCGCGGGTTGTGCTGAGCCGTCTGTATATATTATACAATCGTAATGTTCGGGAGGCAAAATCTCTATCGGCAGAGGACATTCATATTCGTATTGCAGAAATTCTTGTGTTTTTAAATTAGGATCAAATTCATATGCTACGTCTGGTGCAGCAAGATAATTAACCCATTGTATCCATCTTGGGTGTAAAGCTTTAGCATTGGGAATGCTTGCTCTTGTTACTGCTTCTAGAGCAAGTATTGGTGTAACGATAATTATTCATTTACCTTGGGCTAGGGCTCTTTCTTTTGCTAAAGCCGTTTGAACCGCTGTCACAATTTTTTTCTGTTGAATTGAATTTCTTTTCTGCTTGCATCCCATCTTACATGATTTTTATATAATGCTGGGGCTTGGGCCACTGCCCATTTTCTAGCAAGTGTGTATTTTTATGTATTTGTTAGACCTGACATCATTGGCTTGAGTCTCTCCTCCATTTTTTCTGTTTGCCTCCACTGTTTTACGATGTTTTGCTGGTATATGCTTTGGGCGCGGTGTCACTGCTGATCAGTGCCACAGCGCAAGTGCTCCCTATGTTAAATTGATGTATCTATTGTATCCATGTTTGGCTTATTTGGTTTACTGTCAGTCCCTCGTCTAGTGCACCAGGAGTGCCGGGGCTTGTAAATACAAATGCCGCTCGTGGGCTTGCAGCACGTGTTGTGCCACCCACAGGAGTGGCCTCGTAAAAGAATGTCTACGGGTCGGTCATTGCGAGACCCACGTGCAGCCTCGTGCTGTCACACAGGCTGCGCAGGTATACCTACTTGCCAGCCCCTCAAACCTTCCCTTGACTTCATATTAGTCACCCCTATGGTAGGCCCACGGGCAGGGTGCATTGTAAGTATAAGGTAGGGCACGCCTGACCAAGTTGGCATGCCCTGATAGTGAATTACAGCCATCTTCGTTCTTCACTATTGCGAGGTAGCCTGCTCTCCGTTGGGTAGAATGGGCCGCCGGGATTATTAATACTATGATCCTAGTTGGCTCGGGGAGCGTGGTGCAATGTCGAGTTTGGTATCCCTGAGCTCGGGGTTTAATTACGCATCCATTGGTGTGGATGGTTTTTGGACTCTGGGTTTGAAAATAGCACTTTCAGAAAGTGTCTATTTTCTTGTCTAACCATTTCTGGTTTCTGCTGGTCTTGCGTGTGTGTGCCAGGAGCTGGGTGGCTCCACAGGTCTGGATGAGTCAGTGTGGGATGAGTGGGACATTTGCGTTGAGAGTAGGGAGAGAGTAGTTGTTGATAGCCTGCCCTGCCTGATACAATGCTGACTCCACCTCCTGCCAAGCGGCTGATGGCTCTGTGCCTGCCATGGACGATCCTAGTCCCACCTCCTGCCAGGAGGCCGATAGCTCTGCTCCTGCCAGTGTCAATGCTGGCTCCACCTCCTGCTGGGCGTCTGAGGACCCAGCCCTGCTCAGTGAATGTGCCAGGTGCTTCTGCCTGGCTCCACCCACAACAGACCCAGGATGTTGGGAAAGTCCCCGACATGGACAAAGGGATCAAAGCCGGAAAGGGGTATAAGAGAAGGACCCCTGAACTTAGAAATCAGATCACTTCTGACAAGGAACCCTGTAACCAAGGACAAGAGGCCTGCTGATCTGAGGACTTGCCTACCCCTTCTGCCAGTGTGCAGTTTGCTAGGGGGAATCCTGCAGTGCTTCTTTATTTTTGCCAAGGAACCAGGAGAGAGGAACTTTGTGTGTACTCTCACGCTTGCTAAGAAAATCTCCAAGGACTGGAAGAGTGCCAGTCTCCTGCTGAAGTCACAGGGCTAAAGGACTTCATCTGCTAAAGTGCTATTTGCTGGAATCGTGAATCCAGCACCTCTGAAGGAACCAGCAATCTCGACGCCGACGGACGTCGCCGAATCCAGCTCGACGCAGTGGGTAACGGCCCCAGTGTCCCGCTTCCTCGACGACCGGCCGCCGGGCCCGACCGACGCCAGCAGCAACGCCAGTGAGTGGGAGTACGGCTCTAGCTCCAGAGGACCTCGTGTCTGCACCGCTGCTGATCGCATCAACTGTGTGCCCTCTCGACGCCGTGAGCGCTGCTCACTCTGTGCAACCGCATCACCGACGACGCCTGCTGAGGCCTGATCGACACCGAAGACGCGACGCCGGATTGCTCGACGCCGCTGATCATCGTGTGCTTCATTTTCCAAAGGTACTGTGTTGTTGGGGGTCCGTGTGACTCCAGGCTCGACGTAGCGCTCCTCGCGGTCGACGCCGAACCTTCAGATTAACTTTGCCTCGACGTTGTGTAGCCCCCGTGTGGGTTACCCTGTTGCTAAGAACTGTATTGCCAAGAAGAAGATTTGCTTGTGATACTAAAGACTTTTGTGCTAAAGAAGAAACTACCTTTGAACTATCCTTTTTCCCTTCCCCGAGTATTTATTAAGATTGTGTACATTTTTGTCGTTATTTGGTCTTGTGCTAAGCCTTATATAAAAATACTTATTTTTATAATACTACTGTGTCGTGTCCATTTGTAGTGTATTCACTTTATTACTGTATGTGGTCATAATTGCTTAACACACAGCCTCTGAGATAAGCCTGTCTGCTCTGCCAAGCTACCAAGGGGGTGAGCAGGGGTTATCGAAGGGTGTGATCCCCTTGCCCTGACTAGAAAAGGTGTGTCCCTATTTGTCAGAAGTTTATACCTCTGCCAACTAGAGACAGCCGGTTCTAACATTGGATGCAGCGGTGAGGATTTGGATCTTGCATTTATGACCCATGTGCAGTGATTAGTGTGCGCTACATAGTGAAAGCAGACCATAGCGCAGTCACAATCTAATTGGGAAGGATCCTATTTTTGGTTCTCCGCTTTTCTGAAAACTTGATTTTTTGAACACTGCCAGTTTTGACCATGAGTGACACTGGAGTCACTACCCCTGTTGTTGTTGTTGAGGAGGAATTCGACAGAGCGAAGATAAACGACTACGGCTTGAAGGAGCTGAAGTCCTTTTGCAAGCAGTTGAAAGTGCCTGCCAAAGGCCTCTCAAGAAAAGAGCAATATCTAAAAGCTTTGGAGGCCTGGTTGGAATCAAGAGATCCCACTGATCCGGTGGTGGTACCACCAGTGGAAGGGGATGAGGAGGCGCCAGCGAATGGGCCTGAGTCCTCTCCCGGAAGCAGCGTTTCCTCCAAAGGTCTTTCCCCTGAAGAACGAGAAGAAAGGGCGAAGGAGCGTGCATACAACATGGAAATGGCAAGACTAAAGATAAATGGGCAGTTGGAGTTAGAAAATGCAAGAGGTAGAAGAGAAGCTAATTTGGAGATCAAAAAGTTAGAGTTTGAAAGAGAGAAGTTAGCTTTGGAGCGTGAAACCAAGTTGAGGGAGTTGGACATCCAAGCTAAGAAGTTAGAATTGAATCCCTCTGGTGGCAGCAACCCATCCGAGCCTGCAGGAAGTAAGTTTTACTTTCCCAAAGATGTGATAAAAGATTATCATAGGAACGAAGATATTGGTCAGTGGTTTAAAGCATATGAGTTAGCATTGTTGGCCCACCAGGTCCCTGAGAAGAATTGGGGAGCGGGGTTGTGGGTCGCTTTGTGAATGAGGGGAGAGATACCCTGTTGGACCTGCCTGTTGCGGATAGGATGTTGTATGCTCATATGAAGGATGCTTTAATGTTGCGGTATGGCCTAACCCCCGAGAAGTACAGACAAGCTTTTAGAGAATGTAAGAAGTTGCCTGGTACGACGTGGGTTGAATATGTGTCTTATTTTTGCAGAGCCATGGATGGTTGGGTAAAGGGCAGCAAAGTGGAAAGTTATGAAGCTCTTTATGATTTGTTTGCTTGGTAGCATTTGTCTAATAACTGTTTTCCAGAGCTGCGCCAGCACCTGATTGATAGCAAGATATCTAACCCTAGAAAACTTTCTGAGGAGGCGGACCGCTGGGTCAGTACCAGGGTCCACAAGGGTCCAGTGGGAGACTCAGCCAAAGGTGGGCAGGGTCCCCAGCAGAAGAGTGGGGGGGACAAGGGTAAACAGAAGGAGTCTCAGAAAGGGCCCCAAAGTAATCCCCAAGGGAACCAAGGGAAAGGTTCCCAGCCTCCCCCTGAGAAGAAGCCAGGGGCACCGACGTGTTCATAGGGGCCCCCTAACCTGCTACACTTGTGGGCAGGTGGGACACCGGTATTACGATCCTCAGTGTCCCATGAAGAAATCGAATGCACCGCCGAGTGCACCCCCCCGTCAGTTGGCGAGTGTAGCCCTGGGAGGGGAGGAGATGGTGGTCCATGGTGGGAGGGGTCCCGCAGAGATGTCCCTGGTCTCGCTAGGAGACATGCAAATGGTCCCTCCATCCCCGCTGCCTAGTAACACTAGTAAATATAGGCAGTGGGTGACCATTAATGGCCATAGAGTGGAAGCTCTTAGAGACACCGGAGCGAGTGTGACAGCTGTCAAGTGTCACTTGGTGTCCAGAGAGCAGGTGGTTCCCCACGCATTCTACCCTGTGATAGCTGCCGACAACTCCCAGAAAGAGTGTGAGGTAGCTCAGGTTTCCTTTGAATGGGGGGGAGTTTCAGGTACTCTTCAGGTTGCTGTGAGGCCCGCCATGCCTGTCGATTGTCTCCTGGGCAATGATTTAGAAGACTCCCCTTGGGCTAAGGTGGAGAGAGAGGCGCACTTGAAAATGTTGGGCGTGCCAGAGTTGGTGTGTGCAACCACTTGTTCGATGACAGCGAGTAAGGGTGTTGATGGGGTCCCGGAGCCTGAAAGAACGGCCCAGGACCCAGCTGTGAAGAGAAGAGGCAGGAGGGCGGGAAACCGGCCCCGTAGTTCCCGTGGTCCAGGAGGAGGTAGACCCTGAGGGGGATGCCCTGGAGCCCACAGGGGAACAAATTGCCGAACTGGGAGATCTGCCCGAGCTGACCCATTGGCAGCAGGATGTGCCCTTCTCTTGTGGGTATGAGGCAGCAGGCCTCAGCCCAATCCTCAGGTGATCAGTCAGGGTCACATTTTGTGTACTGGGAGAACGACCTCCTGTATAGCGAGCCTAAGGCTGCTGAGCCTGGGTCAGCCCGTGTGTTGGTGGTACCCCAGCGCTTCAGAGCCTTCCTACTGGGTTTGGCTCATGACGTTCCTTTAGCTGGACATCTGGGGCAGGACAAGACCTATGACAGGCTTGTCACCCATTTCTATTGGCCTCAGATGCGAAGGGATGTAGACATCCATTGCAAGACTTGTCGCACTTGCCAGGCAAGTGGGAAAAGCGGAAGGAAGCAGAAGGCTCCCCTCCAACCTTTTCCAGTGGTCAGTACCCCCTTTGACCGGGTGGGTATTGACATTGTTGGGCCCCTGGACCCCAAGACAGCCCTGGGCAACAGGTTCATCCTGGTCTTGGTGGACCACACCACACGGTACCCGGAAGCCATCCCTCTCAGAACAGTGACGGCCCCCGTGGTGGGACGGGCGCTGATGGGTGTTTTCTCCCGGATGGGGTTCCCCAGAGAGGTGGTGTCAGACCGAGGCACCAACTTCATTTCAAACTATATGAAGTCTCTGTGGAAGGAGTGTGGGGTAACCTACAAGTTCACCACTCCTTACCACCCTCAAGGAAATGGGTTGGTTGAGAGATTCAACCGTACCCTTAAAGGCATGATCATGGGTCTTGAAGAACCAATGAGGCGGAAATGGGACGTCCTCTTGCCATGCCTGTTGTTTGCTTACCGAGAGGTGCCGCAAAAGTCTCTAGGGTTCAGCCCCTTTGAGCTTTTGTACGGTCACCCGGTAAGAGGGCCTTTGAGTCTGGTCAAGGAAGGCTGGGAGCAATCTCCCAGGAAACCTCCCCAGGATGTATACAGCTACATGCTGGCCTTTCGGAACCAGACTCGGCGCTTCAGAGAACTTGCTCAGGCAAATCTGGAGGCCAGCCAGGAGGAGATGAAGCGTTGGTACGACCGGAATGCCACTCTGGTAGAGCTTCAGCCTGGTCAGGAAGTGTGGGTCATGTCCCCTGTGGAACCTTGTGCACTCAAGGACAGGTGGACTGGACCGTTTAAGGTTGTGGAGAAGAAGAGCGATGTCACCTACTTGGTGGACTTGAAATCTCCCAGGAACCCCTTGCGGGTCCTTCATGTCAACCGTTTGAAGCCCCACTTAGAAAGGTTCGAAGTGGGCATGCTCCTAGCTACAGATGCTGGAATGGAGGAGGAGAGTGAGCCTCTTCCTGACCTCCTGTGTGCTAAAGAGCAAGACGGGTCAGTGGATGGTGTGGTCCTCTCTGACACACTGACCCTTGAGCAGAAACAGGATTGTCGCCACCTGTTGGGACAATTCCTGGATCTGTTTTCCTTGGTTCCGGGTGTCACTCATTGGTGTGTCCATGACGTTGACACCGGAGACAGCCCTCCTGTGAAGCACAAGGCTTACAGGGTGACTGACAAGGTTAGAGCATACATTAAGGAGGAGGTCTCCAAAATGTTTGCGTTAGGGGTGATTGAGTCCTCTAGCAGTCCTTGGGCCAGCCCAGTGGTCTTGGTCCCGAAGGCTGCAGCGCCTGGTGCTTCACCAGAACTCCGGTTCTGCGTGGATTACCGAGGACTCAATTCGGTCACGAAGACTGACGCGCACCCCATCCCCAGAGCTGATTAGCTAATCAATCGGTTGGGGGCTGCCCGGTACCTCAGTACGTTTGATCTAACGTCTGGGTACTGGCTGATTGCCTTGACTGATGGGGCAAAGGAGAGGTCCGCATTCTCCACACCAGATGGGCTATACCAGTTCCGGGTGATGCCCTTTGGGATGAAGAATGCCCCTGCCACCTTCCAGAGGTTGGTCAACCAGGTCTTGGCTGGACAGGAGGATTTCAGTGCCGCCTACCTGGACGACATCGCAGTGTTCAGCGCCAGCTGGGAGGAACACTTGCGCCACCTCCAGGAAGTGTTGTTGGCCCTGCGCGGGGCAGGCCTCACAATCAAAGCCAGTAAGTGCCAGATTGGGCAGGGTTCGGTGGTGTACTTGGGGCACCAAGTAGGGAGCGGCAAGGTTGCCCCCCTGCAACCCAAGATTGATACCATCCTGGCTTGGGCGCCGCCCAAAACCCAAACTCAGGTGAGAGCCTTCTTAGGACTCACGGGTTACTACAGGAGGTTTGTCAAGGATTACGGTAACATTGTGCACCCCTTGACTTCGCTGACTTCCAGGAAGCAGCCACGAAACATGATCTGGACTGATGCCTGTCAAACGGCCTTTGACACCCTGAAAACTGCAATGTGCACAGCACCTATCCTCCAGGCACCGGACTTTTCAAAAGAATTTATTGTCCAGACGGACGCTTCAGAGCATGGCGTGGGGGCTGTTCTAGCTCAAGTGAATGAAGAGGGCCGAGACTTGCCTGTAGCCTTCATCAGTAGGAGGTTACTTCCCAGGGAAACGAGGTGGAGTGCGATAGAGAGAGAAGCATTTGCTGTGGTCTGGGCGCTGAAGAAGCTAAGACCCTACCTGTTTGGGACTCACTTCCGGGTTCAGACAGACCATGGCCCCTCAGATGGTTGATGCAGATGAGGGGTGAGAATCCGAAACTGTTGAGGTGGTCCATTTCCCTACAGGGGATGGACTTTACGGTGGAACACCGCCCTGGTACCGATCACGCCAATGCTGATGGTCTGTCCAGATTTTTCCGCCTTAGTGATGAGGACTCCCTAGGTCAAGGGTAGTTCTCCCCACATTTCAGCTGGAGGGGACACGTGTTAGACCTGACATCATTGGCTTGAGTCTCTCCTCCATTTTTTCTGTTTGCCTCCACTGTTTTACGATATTTTGCTGGTATATGCTTTGGGCGCGGTGTCACGGCTGATCAGTGCCACAGCGCAAGTGCTCCCTATGTTAAATTGATGTATCTATTGTATCCATGCTTGGCTTATTTGGTTTACTGTCAGTCCCTCGTCTAGTGCACCAGGAGTGCCGGGGCTTGTATATTCAAATGCCGCTCGTGGGCTTGCAGCACGTGTTGTGCCACCCACAGGAGCGGCCTCGTAAAAGAATGTCTACGGGTCGGTCATTGCGAGACCCACGTGCAGCCTCGTGCTGTCACGCAGGCTGCGCAGGTATACCTACTTGCCAGCCCCTCAAACCTTCCCTTGACTTCATATTAGTCACCCCTATGGTAGGCCCACGGGCAGGGTGCATTGTAAGTATAAGGTAGGACACGCCTGACCAAGTTGGCATGTCCTGATAGTGAATTACAGCCATCTTCGTTCTTCACTATTGCGAGGTAGCCTGCTCTCCGTTGGGTAGAATGGGCCACCGGGATTATTAATACTATGATCCTAGTTGGCTCGGGGAGCGTGGTGCAATGTCGAGTTTGGTATCCCTGAGCTCGGGGTTTAATTACGCTTCCATTGGTGTGGATGGTTTTTGGACTCTGGGTTTGAAAATAGCACTTTTAGAAAGTGTCTATTTTCTTGTCTAACCATTTCTGGTTTCTGCTGGTCTTGCGTGTGTGTGCCAGGAGCTGGGTGGCTCCACAGGTCTGGATGAGTCAGTGTGGGATGAGTGGGACATTTGCGTTGAGAGTAGGGGGAGAGTAGTTGTTGATAGCCTGCCCTGCCTGATACAATGCTGACTCCACCTCCTGCCAAGCGGCTGATGGCTATGTGCCTGCCATGGATGATCCTAGCCCCACCTCCTGCCAGGAGGCCGATAGCTCTGCTCCTGCCAGTGTCAATGCTGGCTCCACCTCCTGCTGGGCGTCTGAGGACCCAGCCCTGCTCAGTGAATGCGCCAGGTGCTTCTGCCTGGCTCCACCCACAACAGACCCAGGATGTTGGGAAAGTCCCCGACATGGACAAAGGGATCAAAGCCAGAAAGGGGTATAAGAGACGGACCCCTGAACTAAGAAATCAGATCACTTCTGACAAGGAACCCTGTAACCAAGGACAAGAGGCCTGCTGATCTGAGGACTTGCCTACCCCTTCTGCCAGTGTGCTGTTTGCTGGGGGGAATCCTGCAGTGCTTCTTTATTTTTGCCAAGGAACCAGGACAGAGGAACTTTGTGTGTACTCTCACGCTTGCTAAGAAAATCTCCAAGGACTGGAAGAGTGCCAGTCTCCTGCTGAAGTCACAGGGCTAAAGGACTTCATCTGCTAAAGTGCTATTTGCTGGAATCGTGAATCCAGCACCTCTGAAGGAACCAGCAATCTCGACGCCGACGGACGTCGCCGAATCCAGCTCGACGCAGTGGGTAACGGCCCCAGTGTCCCGCTTCCTCGACGACCGCCCGCCGGGCCCGACCGACGCCAGCAGCAACGCCAGTGAGTGGGAGTACGGCTCTAGCTCCAGAGGACCTCGTGTCTGCACCGCTGCTGATCACATCAACTGTGTGCCCTCTCAACGCCGTGAGCGCTGCTCACTCTGTGCAACCGCATCACCGATGACGCCTGCTGAGGCCTGATCGACACCGAAGACGCGACGCCGGATTGCTCGACGCCGCTGATCATCGTGTGCTTAATTTTCCAAAGGTACTGTGTTGTTGGGGGTCCGTGTGACTCCAGGCTCGACGTAGCGCTCCTCGCGGTCGACGCCGAACCTACGGATTAACTTTGCCTCGACGTCGTGTAGCCCCCGTGTGGGTTACCCTGTTGCTAAGAACTGTATTGCCAAGAAGAAGATTTGCTTGTGATACTAAAGACTTTTGTGCTAAAGAAGAAACTACCTTTGAACTATCCTTTTTCCCTTCCCCGTGAATTTATTAAGATTGTGTACATTTTTGTCGTTATTTGGTCTTGTGCTAAGCCTTATATAAAAATACTTATTTTTATAATACTACTGTGTCGTGTCCATTTGTAGTGTATTCACTTTATTACTGTATGTGGTCATAATTGCTTAACACACAGCCTCTGAGATAAGCCTGTCTGCTCTGCCAAGCTACCAAGGGGGTGAGCAGGGGTTATCGAAGGGTGTGATCCCCTTGCCCTGACTAGAAAAGGTGTGTCCCTATTTGTCAGAAGTGTATACCTCTGCCAACTATAGACAGACGGTTCTAACAGTATTAGAATGTGATTTGAGAAGGCAGGCATAATCATTTTTTCGCCATGTGGGCACTCCCTGACAAACTCTGGTGGCCAGTCTTTTTCTGCTAGAAGGATGTCATAGCCTTTAGATAGGTTCTCCCAAAAGAGACCTTTTATTTTCCTAGTTTTATCTCCCTCTATACGTAATGTTATTTCATATAGTTCATGGGGCACGCTCACTCGGGTGTCTGCAGTTTCCACTTGAATGCATTAATTTGTGTCCACTGTATCCAGAAGATTCATCAGGATCTCATCAGTGATGTCATCAGTGATGTCATTTGAGATGTCATCAGTGATGTCACTGACCATGTCATGAATTATGTAATATGTGACATCATCAGCAGTGGTTTGCGGGTGCGCAAAATATAGTTAGTACAACTAACTATATGAGCAATTTCAATGGTTTCGTATGAGTGAAATGTCCAGCTAACTATAACACCCCTAAAACTTATAGTTTTTTGAGTGAATTTTAAAGGTTTTTTAAATGCTAATTCCTAACTATATAAGGCCTGAAACCTACAGTTTTTTCAGTGAATATATATATATATATATATATATATATATATATATATATATATATATATATATATATATATATATATATATATATATATATATATATATATATATACACACACGTAGATTGCACATGGTTTTCCTGAAGAAACTAATTTTTGAAATAAATAAATAATGAAAATAAGTAGGAAAAATATCAATAGGTAACAATATTTTTATCTGTAATGTTTTGCCCCAATGGGGGATCAATAAAAGTAATATACAGTTACATCCATCAGACCCTTCTACTTGTGTGATTTATTGAACCTGATTGACAGTTTGGAAGACAAGTTACTTAGTCATTAATGTGACAGATGTGCTGTACTCCTTATTACAAATGCAATATATTCTATGAAACTTTTGAAAAGTTGTGATGGAGTTCTCCCCCACCTAACTTCATATCATACCTGTAGTCTTTGTTGGTTGTCCAAAAACTGGCAACATCCAAAACCAACAACTGATATGCAGCTTAGAATAATTTATTATTGTGAATTGATTCATAAGGTAGAATTTGTTGAACAAAAAAGGCAAAATGTAATTAATTAAAAGTGGGTATCAAGGAAACCTAGGCATTTTAATATGCGCCCTATGTACTTAGTTTAGGAATCTTGGTTATTTGTACAGCTCTAAATACCCATACCCATATCATCATGTGATCTAGAGGCCATTTTGCAAAATGTGTTCTTTCTTGCACATAATTTAGACAAGCCTCTCAGAATTGCCACTTGTTTCAAGATGGTACTTATTGCTTATATTTGTTAGGATATTAAACAATATATAACTTTTTTGCTTGGAACCATCCGACTCAATACAGATTTACTATATATTTTGATATCCACAATTTCTGAAACACAATAGCAGATTTTTTACATATTTTTTTCATTTGTATTTCTTCCCAAATAGATACAGGATACATTCATCTACTTAGCCATATCACCAAACCTGATTCAATCAACAACAATATTACTTATTGATTAAGCTGTTTCTCTACGGGCCTCTAATACCTATTTATCATTGTTGCAACACTTTGACAGACTACTTCAGTTTTGACGCAATTGCCTTCCACATTTCGTATCTACTTGGAATGTGAAGCCAAAACCTTCTATAGTTATATCACCAGTCAAATTAGGAACAATTTCTCCTAACTACTCCAGTCTTTTCAGCTCAATGGTCAGTAACTTTGTGACAACTTTATAAGCCTTTCATAAGCAACTCATCCAATATTATATAATGGTTTTCATTATTTCTATTATTTTTATATGTATATCTTCAAGTCAATGCTGAATGGACCACCAGACCTTCTCTCTTAGAGCTACAAAATTTTAGGAGACGGGCTACCTCATTCTTGGTCATCTTATTAGACTTAGAATAGGGGTCTTTCATCAATTGATTAGCATTTATTTTGTTGTATATTCTTTATTTTTTAGCAGTTCACACATTAACTTTTACTAAGTTATATGATACTATTCCATTGGATTCTCATTAGTGGTATCTCCACATTAACTACTTCACTGCATTCCTTGACTTATTGTCAAGAATACTTGCCTTAATATTAATAAACCTGGGGCATGATTAAGAGTTTGGCTCACTGGTTACGCGTCACAAACATAACAAATATCCCATTCATCTTATTACAAGTGTCTTATATGCTATGCAATTGTAATAAGGGAGATGGGATATCGGTCACGTTTGTAAAGAGTGCTCATCTGTCAATCTCTAAATCAGGTCACATTAGACCATAGCAGATTTGTGGTTCATTTCTTTGTCCCTCCAGATTCACTTCTTCAACTTGCATGGCATCTATCTCTGCACAAACTGTGTCATATAGATTACTGGGCACTTTAAGTCTTTTGAATTCTTTTCATTTTTTTTATATTTTTTAAATTTTTTTCACTATGGCTTGAGGCACACCAAACAGCCACTCCTATATTATCTAGAACTCAAACATGTACATACCTTTAGAGCCTTGAAGAAGTTCCTTTAGAATTAAACATGCATTGGCTGTATTTGCATAATACTGTATACACTGGTCAGAACTTCAAAATGAACTTGGAATTTTCTTGCCAGTCTAAGAACAAGAATTGATGCTACTGAGATACATTTAATGGAACTCATCTCTTACACAACTTTTAGACTTCTTGACACAAGCCCTAGAAAGAAAGGAGCACTACAACCAGAGGATATTATTTGGATCTACCTTTCCACACATAATATGGTACCTTTCAATAAAGTATAGTGTACATCATCAGCCTAATATGAGTGGTGTTCAAAATTATAAGATTTTCATTAGTCAGCCTATTAACTTTAAGATGTGCTACAGCATGATTATTCCATGTTACATGGGACCACATAATGGAGAGAAATTCAGTTGAAAATAACAAATGTTCTACAATGCTGTCTTCCAACATTTTGTGCAATAAAAAAATGCCCCATTTGCATGGCTTATGCCAAATGCGCAGGACCCAGTAGGTCCCAAAACGCAAAATGGGGACATAAAGTCCTTGCCATGAAAATGTACCCATTTTGTTGATGTGGGTGACTGCGGTATATGGGCAGGGCTATGCCGCACCCCAAGGAAACCTGCTAAATGCAGACATTTCTAAAAACTAGACACCCAGCTGTTTAAGGTGGTGTGGCTTGCATAGAGCTCACTATGCGTACTTACCCAGAATGCCATGAAAACCTGAAAATGTGTCTAAAATCATGAATTTTCTTCACATTTGCTGGAGAGAAAGTTCCAGAATCTGCATGGATTCTCAAAATTCCAACATCTAAGACTTCCCACAGTTCTCCAATAAAATGTGTACACCACTTGTGTAGCTGAGCCTATCACCCATGATGAGAAATGCCCCAAAGTGCAACTTGGAGACAGAAGGTTTTCGCATTGAATACAGATCCATTTTGGCAATGTCGGATTTAGGATAGGCTCAGCAGCCACCAGGGAAACCTACTAAACTCAGTCATTTCTGAAAACTAGACGTCCAGGGAAGTTCAAGGTGGTGTGATTTGGATTCTATGACGTTTTCATACCCAGAATGCGAAACAAATCTCAAACTTTGGCTGAAACAATGGCACCACATTTTAATTTCCATGGAAGGCTGATTTTGCCCTGTTATGGGCCTGATCGGCTTCCCACTTAAAATGAAACTACTTAAATAAAATTATGCTTTAACACTGGGGTAACCTCATGTCCTTGTGGGATAACCCCAAAAATCACTGGAAAAGGGAGAGTCTCCTCTTTCAAACGATTCTTCCCCCATCGTTAGGGACCTCTGTTGGGTGGAGAAATCCCACTAGACATAAGGAGTTCACCTTATCTGTTCTTGGGTGAGTGCTTAGAGTGGTTTAATTATGTCAGAGCACCATGTAGCTTGCTGCTGGCACTAATGGCAGGAAGGGGCTGATGTGAAAGCAATTCTCTGTCAGTCCCAAAACTATTTAAATTGGGCAACCTTCCTGTGCAAGCATCAGAGGTTCCACAAAATCCCCCAAGTGGATAAACCATTATCAGCCACTGCACTGTGGAGGTAGTTCAGTAAATGTAAATAGTCTGCCCACCACATTTAAAGTATTAAGAGAAAATGTTTACTAAGCTCTTAGAAATACCAATGCCTTCAGGATCTGCTCCCCATTTTAAGAAAAATACCCATTGTATTTCACAACCTGTCAAGCACTCGAGCGACTCAGCAAGCAATCCAGAACAATCATATAATGTATTATTTGTACATGCATTTACATCAGTGAGTCCTCTGTTGGAGTAAAACTGTAATGGCAACAGTGTATTCACATTTTTCCACACATAACCTGCTTATGGGAAAAGCAAATCACTGATAATTTTTTTGTAATATTGACAATTATCAAATTGTACAACAGGAATTGTTGAGCCTCTTTAGCTTAGCTCAGACTTGAGGGTTCTCCTCAGATCAGTGGTTAGGCTTAACTCACTACCTTCTTTGCATCTTATAAGGCAAATCTGGGTGCTAGACTTTTCTGGGTAGGTCTGATTCTTTTATTGTTAGTTGGCCAGCCATTTAGCATCCCATTGACAGCTGTGTGCGAGACACCCCCTATCTAGCTCTCTTTTCCGACTGTGTGGATGCTATTATCCTATTCCTGACCCTGAGAATGCTTTTACACCATAAAAAGAGCTTCCAACATTTTGACACATGGACTATCTTTCAGGAACCTTTTAATTCCAGGGTTCCAAAGATTTTCATGAGAAGCAGATCTATGCTTATTCTAAAAAGGTGCACCTTATCATAAAAATAGTAGCCTGGCATCTTTAAATGGATTAAGCTGTGCCTAAAACATTCCAGGCCCATACTGTTGCAGAACTTGCACAGGGGCATGTTCAGTTTTCCTTTTTTTTATATATATTTGTATTGATTTGTTTATCCTTTTATCCAGGGCAAAATATACACCATAAAATTGCAAGGTTATGATACATTTCATAAACAATATATATCTTGATAAGCAAAACAAATAACCTGTTAGGCCTGGAGTGGGCTTGGTTTCCTCAGACAGAATAATAATTATTCATCCATAAAATTTGTCTCATTTATATTATGAGCCCCCCTTTTTTCGCAATTAGACTGATAAAGCCCAACACAAATTTATATTGATTACATCAAAATAAATTTGGCTGTAAAAAGCAATAGAGCTACTCATGAATCTTCACATAACTATGCTAAATTCTTTGGATCCAGTCTGATATTGGAGACCACGTTTTACAACCCATGGCTCTTTTCCTTCTCCCTTTAGTCTTATAAACTTATAGCTAGCTCTAGATTATACATAGCTAAAAGTCTTGACCGCCAATTAATAAAAGTGGGTGGGTCAGGGCTAATCCACTCATTAGTAATACAGACAAGTACCAGTGCCATAGAGATAAATACAGTAGCAGTTGTGGATCTTGATCTTATATTAGCCTCCCTATCTGACCCTACAACAATAATTACTAGTTCTCCAGTAATTATGATCGGGGATCCAAATATTATATCTAAAAAGTTCTCAATTTCTTGAAAAAACACCCCCAATCTAGGACAAAAAGAAAACATGTGAATCAAATCCGCAGCCAGTAATCCACACCTATTACACTTGTCCCCCATCGTTCACCTCATCTAGCGATTTTACCAGAAGAGTAGTATAAATCAAAAAGAGCCATGTAATGCTGACTACGTAATATTCCATTCATTAAAACCTGGTTAGCAACAGATTTCATTAAAATTACATCCAGTTTATTCTCCCATTTTGTTTTCCATGTACCCAGGTCATCCGGGAGTACTTCCACTAATTGTTGGTAAAATTGGCCTATTGGGGTTTTTCATCATTTTTTCAATTAAGGGAATTTTAACAAACGGTTGTCCTATTCCTGGCCCCATCTACACCAGAAAACTGTGGATTCCAAGATATTAAAAAAATTCTTGTTTACCTAAACCAAATTTCTCCTGTAGATCTGACAGTGCAAGAAGTTGGCCTTCATCAAACAGATCCCCTAAGCACCATAATCATTTTAAGCCCCATCTCAATGTTACTTGATCCCGGAAGATTATGGGGAGCAACCCGGGAGCGGAGAAGGGGTAGGCATTAAGATTTAAAACATGTATCTAAAGTATAATTTGTTTCCAAATTGCGTATGCAGCCTCAAGTATCTTAAATTTTGTTTTTTTAAAGTAATTGGGCTCAATTACCCTAACGAGGCAACAATTGGTCTCATCTCCCAGCCAAATTCATAAATAGATGCTCTATGAAAAAGAGGAATTTCAGCTTTAGCCCCAACTGCAAGGGGACTCATGAATTTCATCATAGCAGCCCAGTAATACATCATAAAATGTGGGGTACCACAGCCCCGTGGTGTATTGGTGAAACCATCTTTTTATATGCCCTTATAGGTCTTCGGTACCACAAAGAAATCTGGAACATATCCTCTCTAATTTAATAAAGCACATAGAAGAAAACTCTAGGGGTATTGTTCTAAACATATAAAGAAATTTCGGTAGGACAGATATTTTTAACACATTACATCTCCCGTGGAGAGATAGGTGAAGATGATCTAGTCTTTCCATTGTTGCGTTCACCTTCTCCTTCCATGGGGAAATATTCAATTGGGGAATCTTGTCCACTTCTGATGTAATTTTAATTCCCAGATATGGTACTTCGGGAACGATTGATAGATTTAGCAGGGGATCTGTACCTGAGTAAAGAATCTGGGTTTTCTCTACATTTGATTTGTATCCGGAGAAACAACCAAACTGGACAGCCAATTACTTAATTGCAGGTAGCGCAGTAGCAATATCACTGGTGAATACGACTTTATCGTCAGCATACGCCAATGCTCTATACTCAATACTTTTAAAATGTACTATTTTAATACCCATGTGCTGGTTTATTTTATTAAAAAATAATTCAATATATAATGCAAATAAGAGAGGGGAACATGGGCACCCTTGCCTTGCCTTGTACCCCTACTAATAAAAAATGATCCAGACTCTTGCCCAAAAATGTGTATAGTTGCTTCCGGACGTATTTATAGGGTCTTAACTGCTGGGATGAACTGAGGATAAAACCCTTTCCATCGCAAGACATCCCTCATGTGTTGCCTGGAGACCCTGTCGACCACCTTCTCGGCGTCCAACAGGATCACCCCCAATGAGGATTCTGTTGCCTGAGTCCAATCTAAGAGGGCTATTACTCGTCTCACGTGATCGGCAGTGTCCCTGCCGGGAATAAACCCATGCTGGAAAATTAGATACTAAAGGGGTAATAACCATTCCTAAGCGGTAAGCCAGAATTTTAGAAAAGATCTTACTGTCTGAATTTATCAATGAGATGGGCCTGTATCAGTGGTTCCCAAACTTTTTTGACCTGTGGCTCCCTTGACCTAATCGGCAGTTGCCCAACACCAACCCAGAGTGACGCATCTAGGTGCAGGACTATGCATCTCAGTACCTGCGCAAAGGCTTCTCTACGCTGCACCACGCAAGCCTGTGCGGGCAAAGCTGCGTGCCTGGCTTCAGAACTCATTCACCACTAGCAAGAGAGGAGCTTGAGTGAACCAGGGCAGGCAGCTACATGGAAGTGCAAAAATGATCTGTCAAATGTTGTGCTCATGCAGATGAGTATATATTAGTGTGTGAGCATGTGTGTGAAAGTGAGTGAGAGACAGGAGTGAGTGACTGCAATTGTGACTTACAGCCTGATTCATGAAAACCGGATTCTGCGATTCTCAAATAGCGATTAACTGCGAATCGCAATTGAGAAATCGCAGAACGGTATTCATGATGTTTAGCGAGAAAAAAAAGCGAATCGCACGCGGTCGCAAAAATCGTTTGCGATTATCAAAAATCGCAGAAAAATCGCAATTTCCGGCTACATCCGCGTCGGATTTGCGATATCGCAAATAGCAATATTGCTAATTGCGAGATCGCAAAAAGCGAGATCGCAAAATCGCGAGATCGGGAAAACAGGAAGTCGCATTTCGAGCACAGTGATGACATCACAACCAGGAAGCAGCCAGTTCCCACCCCCATACACCACAGTGAGGCAGACCTCGAGGCAGCCACAGAGACAGCTCCTACAAGGACACCTTGGATTACCACTTCCATTTACACTGCAGCTATGGCTGAGGAGGCAGTACCTGGGCCCAGCAACACCACCGGGCGCAAGAGAAAACTAAAGTTCTCCGAGCAGGAGTTGGAGCACTTAATTGAAGGGGTGGTGGAGAACCACTCCGAACTGTTCGGGAGGGATTCAAGGAGGGTACCCGAGCAGGAGAAGCGCAGGATCTGGGTTGGGATGGCGGCCGCTGTGAACTCTGTGGGTGTGGCCGACAGGTCACTCGATGAACTGAAGAAACGGTGGTACGACCTCCGAGGTCGTGCCAAGGAGAAGGTAGCCGAGGTAGCCACTGGAGGGGGAGGACCTACAGTCCCTCCAAACACCCCCATGGAGGATCGAGTCGAAGACACGCTGGAGGCTGAGGCGTGCATCGGAGTCACCTGATTGGACTCATCCCGACCCACCCAAGAGAGCCAAGGTAAGTGTCATGCGACTGCGACCCTGTCCCCTATGAATGGCCATGACCCTATAGCTTCCCATAATGTTCCAAAGTCATGCCATCGGTGCACATCCGGTAATGCCCTAAAGCATTGTGGGACATGTAGTGTGGCCACTATGTACAAGTACCCCAATGCAGCCAGACAGGTTCAAAAGTACGCAATGCCATAGGCAGTCAGGGAATGTCACCCAGCATGCATGTAGCAACTGCACGTGTGACAGATACATGCAACTAATGAACGTCCACTTCCCCTCACAGGTGGCGCAGACAGCAGCGACAGCGAGAGGCTGCACATAGATGAGGAAGCACAGGATGACGAGGAGGTGCTGTTACAAACACAGCCTCCTGCGTCTGCCGCAGCACCAACCCCTGCAGCCCGGCCCACTACCACTGTGCCTCCAGCCTTTGCCGCAGCACCAACCCCTGCAGCCTGGCCCACTACCACTGTGCCTGCAGCCTCGGCCGCAGCACCAACACCTGCAGCCCGGCCCACTACCACTGTGCCTCCAGCCTCTGCCGCACCAGCAATGCCTAGCTTGACTCCACCAGCAGCTGGTGCATCAACATCAGGTCCCGCGACAGCGGCGACAGCGGCAACACAGCGGCCACCCACTGTGGCAGGCCAGCAGAGCAGGCGTGGCAAGGCTCGCCTGCAGACCAATGCTCCCAGCACCAGGAGGGGGAATGGACAGCGGCTGCCGAGCATGAGTGTCGAACGTCGAATGCTCCGGATTCACCAGCTGCAGGCACGCCGGCAAGGGGCCATACAGCTGCAGCTGTATAACATTGGCCGCAATGTGGCAGGTGTGGGGGACCGGATGGACCGCATGACGGCAGCCATGGCAGGTGTGGGGGAGGGGATGGCCCGCATGACTGCAGCCATGGAGGCCAACACAGCTGCTATGATTTCACAGCGCAACACGGCCCGCCGCCGCCACCGTCAGCTACTGACCCGGCTGACGGCTTACACCCGGTCAAACTATGTTATTGGCAATGCCGCCTCGCAGCTATCGCGCCGGTCCCTGGCGCAGCAACAGCAGCTCATTCAATGCTGCGAGGATGTAACCAGGGTACTTGAGCACCTGACCACTGCCGTGACGGCACTTCACCCTGCTCTACCTGCCACTGTCAGGGGTGACGATGCCAGTGAGGGCACATCAAGTGTGAGCAGCCACTCTGCCTCACACGTAGGGGCGTTGAGACGCAGCACCAGGCCCACTGCAGGGACACGTGCGGTGGCTGAGGAGGAGCCGGAGAGGCGCTCGGGTGCTTCGCGCCGGAGGCGCACCTGACTGAATTGTACTTGTACAGGCACAGGCTGAACATAAGCCTGCCCTGTGTATTGGACGCAGCAGTATGCTGAAATACTGTTTGCAATGGAAGGATGGCAACTGGAACCATTATTGTGATTCAAACAATAATATTTAATTTAGCATCACACATTAAATTTTCCATGCAATTGTGATTTGTTGGGTGAGGGGAGAGGGTGCACTAGAAACTGTTCATTGTGATGTGGTTGCGGCGTCTGTGGCCTTCAGCTGGGTTCTCCCCGCGTGCATGGCGCGCATGTGCAGGTGGCCGGTCGTCCCCTTCCGATTCACTGCCAGAGATGTCGACAGGTATCCGGCGCTTGGTAGCAATGTTGTGTAGTATAGCACACACAGCCACAATGCGGCAGCACACTTCAGGACTGTAGTACATGGCCCCACCTGTCTTGTGAAGTATGCGGAATCTGCTCTTCAGTAGCCCAAAAGTTCTCTCAATGCAATTCCTTGTGCGTATGTGTGATACGTTGTAACGCCGTTGCTGTGGTGCAGCAGGGTTGAGGTATGGAGTGAGGAGGTATTCACGCAGGGCGTAGCCACTGTCACCTGAATGAGAGGAGCAGAGGGTGAGTGGTGCAGGCTACACAATACCTGGACCCACCTTGTTGGGTGCTGCATCAGGGGGTCAAGGTCCTGAATTAGCTTGATGATCATTGCCCCATTCAGGCGGTACTTTGCGTAAATTTTCTCTCTGGTTTGGTCCAGCAGGGTGACCCGCTGGCGGAAGATCCTGGCCTGGATTCTGTGTCTCCTCCGTGCTGCTCACTGTAGCCTTCGCCGCCTGACCACCATGTACATTCCTGGCATTGTGACGCTCCTTATGCTGATGCTGCTTCTCCTTAAGTGTGTTTGGGCAGTCCAGCACCAGTTGCTGATAGGCCAACGGTTTTTCAAAAAAAATGTTACTATGGGTTTGATGGTTACCACCTGCTTTGGGTTGTCCTTAAATTGCGCCTCGCAAAATGCGATTTTGGGGTTTTTCGCTAATTGCGATTTGTCATGAATCCCGATTGCGAGGAATTTGCGATTTTGCTATTATTTTTGCAGAATCCGCGATTTCTCGCTATTTCCGATTCGCTAATGGTCTACTGCTGGGATTCTGCGAATCTTTTAGCGATTTCGCAATTCTGTGTTTGCGAATTCGCATTTTTCATGGTGAATTCAGATTATGGGAATTGCACCCGCGATAGCATTTTCGCAGCTATTGCGAGCGCAATTTAGCTTCATGAATCAGGCCGAATGAACGAGTGAGACTAAGGGCAAGAGAGTGAAAGAGATGAGCATGGAAGTGAGAAATAGTGTGAGTGAGTGAGTTTAAATGAGCATGAGTGAGAGCGTGTGTCTAAGTGTGCTGTAGAGTTTGCGAGTCTGGTGCTGACCCTGACATTCGTGACATCAATTCTAGTTGTGTTTCAAGCCGCTACTTTAAGGGTGATGTGCAGTGACAGACCACATGTAAAGGTTATTAGGTCACCTTCCAGTTACTGATGTAATCAGACATTAAACGTGTACTAAGGGTGAAACTTTGTTCCAGGCATTATTCATTTGCTTTAAACTCACACAACTGGAAAGGCATCAAAATAGGCTGCTAAACTTGCCCTTTGTTGATGGGTAATTTGGGGGCCTCTGCCATAATTTTACACACAAGGAAGGGTTTGCACGGCTGAAGCACTGAATCTGTGGTTTCCACAGGATCTTGTCGCTCAGCCAGAGTCATGCACCATGTTTACCCTCAGAAGTGTATATTACGCCAACCTTTATCATATACAGAGCAATAACTGTCATTCACCTCTTGTAAAACACTCAAATCATGTTATGCACTTTAGCACAGAAGGTGCATAGGTACTAAAGATATTTGTACAAAATATGAACATACGGTGCTCAGCCTTTAATTAAAGTGAATCCCTGGCACAGTGACTGGGGTTCTGCGCACAAAAGATGCTGTGGTTAGAAGCGTGCTTCCGGAAGTATCATACAATCAGTTTCTCAAGACTGTATCAGACAATCACAAGACGTGGTTATGTTCTATCGGGTTGTGTTATGTTATGCTGTGATGTATTGTGTTAGGTTATTTCCTGTTGTAAGAGCTTAAAGAGCACAAGGCACAGCAATAGATCTCTTGGTGCTACCTTTAAATTAACAATCCCCATTCTGATTCTTAGTCATAGTCTGAAAAAATCGTATCTCAAATAGAAATAAGTACCATAACCAGAATGCAGTATAGACGTCAAAGCCAAATGTGCCTCCCACCACCCCCACCCCTTGCCCACTCAAAGCTATCCCTCCCCCCACCCCTCCCTCTCCCAAATGAGGCATAAGGACTGAGTACTCTATGATGGTAAACGGATTAAGAACTCTTCCCCAGGCCCCCCCCCACAAAGAGAAAAACCAAAAGGAAAAATGAAAAAAACACTACAGGCATTCATAAGAGGAAGCCGCCCCTTATTGAATGGACCATTAAGAAAATGGGGTAGCCCATAAGGCATGGACCTGGGTATACATTGAGATAAACAGACAGTGGTCCTGAACCTATAGATTATAGCAATTGACTTAATCAATAATGAATCAATACTTGAAGTAGAGCAACAGTATCCCGTCTGCTCTACAGTACTCCAATACTGATTATACTGAGAAAAAACCTAACACCACGGTTAAAGAAAAATATTTATTCTATTTCATTTAAATTTCATTTTTTGTGCTCAAATTGTTACAATACATTATTCAAAAAGTAGGTAAAAACAGACAAGTTACCCCCAAAGGGAGCGTGCAAAGGAAAAGTGTGATCAGAGATTTGAAACAAGTGAAAGGAAAGGAAATACACAAAGGTAGGCAAAAAATTATTCACATTATTTTACAAGCAATATCGGACATGTAATTCGCCGTATTGAATACCTGACCAAATTTTTGTTTGTATTATTGCAATCACAACATTGTAATACATAAACCTATTTGCACTATAAACAATGTTGTTGCACAGATTGGTCCAAGGTAATGTAAAGAAAGTGTCGACGTTTCGACTCGACTTAACCCGACAGTGATTTAAACCTGGGGATTGCGAGTCTTCATCAGGACTGTAAGAACAAACTGGGGCAACCAAGGGATTTTTATTTTCCCCTTCAGAATAGAGCAAGCGATGGGAGGAGATCCAAATCAACACTTCCCAACAGATATCCTTGAGCCCATGTCCTCATCCATGTAGAGAAGGCGATACTTCATTCGCATTCACTCGTGAAATGATACCTTGATATAAGTGTCTGGAGTTCTCATTGATGATTTCTTGTGGTACAATGCACCAAAGAATGGGAGGGTGCCGTTGATGGCGGCATTCTGAAGCACAGGGAGGCTCAGATGTGAAAACGTTCCGATTATTGGCTATCGGGAAAACAATTAGGATTTCGTTTTAACCACTGGCTTACCTGCGAATTAGTAGATTGGAATTAGAGTTATGGGAATCCAGGAGTAGGAGTCCAGAAATTAGGACCCTCCCATTCTTTGGTGCATTGTATCACAAGAAATTTGAAACAAGTGAAAGGAAAGGAAATACACAAAGGTAGGCAAAAAATTATTCACATTATTTTACAAGCAATATCGGACATGTAATTCGCCGTATTGAATACCTGACCAAATTTTTGTTTGTAGTATTGCAATCACAACATTGTAATACATAAACCTATTTGCACTATAAACAATGTTGTTGCACAGATTGGTCCAAGGTAATGTAAAGAAAGTGTCGACGTTTCGACTCGACTTAACCCGACAGTGATTTAAACCTGGGGATTGCGAGTCTTCATCAGGACTGTAAGAACAAACTGGGGCAACCAAGGGATTTTTATTTTCCCCTTCAGAATAGAGCAAGCGATGGGAGGAGATCCAAATCAACACTTCCCAACAGATATCCTTGAGCCCATTTCCTCATCCATGTAGAGAAGGCGATACTTCATTCGCATTCACTCGCGAAATGATACCTTGATATAAGTGTCTGGAGTTCTCATTGATGATTTCTTGTGGTACAATGCACCAAAGAATGGGAGGGTGCCGTTGATGGCGGCATTCTGAAGCACAGGGAGGCTTAGATGTGAAAACGTTCCGATTATTGGCTATCGGGAAAACAATTAGGATTTCGTTTTAACCACTGGCTTACCTGCAAATTAGTAGATTGGAATTAGAGTTATGGGAATCCAGGAGTAGGAGTCCAGAAATTAGGACCCTCCCATTCTTTGGTGCATTGTATCACAAGAAATCATCAATGAGAACTCCAGACACTTATATCAAGGTATCATTTCGCCAGTGAATGCAAATGAAGTATCGCCTTCTCTACATGGATGAGGACATGGGCTCAAGGATATCTGTTGGGAAGTGTTGATTTGGATCTCCTCCCATCGCTTGCTCTATTCTGAAGGGGAAAATAAAAATCCCTTGGTTGCCCCAGTTTGTTCTTACAGTCCTGATGAAGACTCGCAATCCCCAGGTTTAAATCACCGTTGGGTTAAGTCGAGTCGAAACGTCGACACTTTCTTTACATTACCTTGGACCAATCTGTGCAACAACATTGTTTATAGTACAAATAGGTTTATGTATTACAATGTTGTGATTGCAATAATACAAACAAAAATTTGGTCAGGTATTCAATACGGCGAATTACATGTCCGATATTGCTTGTAAAATAATGTGAATAATTGTTTGCCTACGTTTGTGTATTTCCTTTCCTTTCACTTGTTTCAAATCTCCGATCACACTTTTCCTTTGCACGCTCCCTTTGGGGTAACCTGTCTGTTTTTACCTACTTTTTGAATAATGTATTGTAACAATATGAGCACAAAAAATGAAATTTAAATGAAATAGAATAAATATTTTTCTTTAACCGTGGTGTTAGGTGTTTTCTCAGTATAATCAGTATTGGAATACTATAGAGCAGACGGGATACTGTTGCTCTACTTCAAGTATTGATTCATTATTGATTAGATCAATTGCTATAATCTATAGGTTCAGGACCACTGTCTGTTTATATCATCATCCTTATTGAATGGATGCACATTTGCCCGATTAACTCTCAATCCAATGCTCAGAAATTCCTTTGCTACTATTTCTGATACAAAAAACTTAAACAATGGAAGTTAGAAGTAGAGCTTCAGAGAGCGCATAGGTTCCCATTTAATCAGCGAGCTAGAGCAGGGGGGTCAACCGAAAAACCAAGGGCTATATTGATTTTTCTTAGTAATTTTTTGTTGCGGGAATCAATATGTGACTTAGCACAGCCGGACAGGAAGAGGTGGTAAAGGATGCAAATTCTTTGTTCGGCCGGATTTCTGTCAGACCATGGTCCAAAAGAGGTGGCAACTTCATCAAATGATTCCACTTTTTCAGGCGAAGTAGGCACAGGCCTTTCTGCTCAATCCGGCCAAATTAAAAATGATACGCATGTTCAGTTTACTTCTTGTATTTTCAACTATGCTATGAAATGTGACCCACTCCACTTGATTCTGGAAAATATTTCAGAACCAAATTATTGATGCTCTGGCCATGAACTTCATTAACTTGATCAAGTCTGCCCTAATATCCATCAGCAGGTTCTTTCTCCCTACATTGGTCAGGTCATGAACCCCAAAGAGATGCACCTTAATGCTAGGCATGGCCTGCTTTTCTATGAGATCCTTGGATGTTGGAATCAATTGCATCAATTTTACAGCCACTATGCAGGGCATTCAATTTTGGTATTTGTAAGGAGGATGCTAATGAACTGATGCTTCTTCGCTGCTCACTTTGTGCCCTGGCTATTTAAGAATAGTAAAAATATGACCATATAGTTTGAAACTGATGAAGTGTGGGAGAGGGCGTTAAGCCATGTCATGTCTCTCAAAAGTCCTTTAAGCACTGTATTGCCACTTACCCACAGCCATTATTACTTCCTTAAGCAGATCATTTGAACAAGTATGGTTGCTGCTCCTGTGCGGAAGGAATGGATGGTAAATCGCTATGCAGGAAACCCTGCATTGGCCAGCGATTTGCACATTACTGCCACAAACTGGTTATTTGCTTAAGAACTGACATCGGCATGCTTGTACAAGAACTATCATTTGAAGGGCCTGATGTTCACATGTGCTCTAAAGAATTTTACAACTGCACAACCATACCCTCTCTTTCTTGATCAATTTTGGATTTTTAAACCTTTAGTCATACTTACTCACCAATTCACACTTGGACATCCAGCCCAAGGCAACATACCCCTGCAGTCTGAGCAGATGGTATAATTAGCTCAGTAAGTACAAAGGCTCCGCTACTGTGAACACTACTTCAAACAACAACTTGCTATGTTATAGCATATTTGCAGAGCGCGCAGCTACTCAAAAAGAGTGTCCCGCCGCCAGCAGAGCACAACGTTTGAAAAAAACAGGTAAGGCAGCTCTGGACTAAAGAATAATTATTGTAAGAATAGCAACGTTTTGAGTTGTTTTCTAAAGAGCCAAACGTCGGACAATTCCCTCAATGTGGGCGGAAGTTTGTTCCACAGTTGGGCAACTTGAACTTGAAAGGAACGGCCACCTTTGCGAGAGCGTGCAAATTTGGGTACACTCATCAAATAAAGATGGGATGATCTTAGGACTCTCCCAGGCGAGTAGAACCTCACTCTTCTCCTGATAGAGTGAGCACCAGAGCCGTGCAGAGCTTTAAAGGCCAATGTCAGGGCTTTACAGTGAATTCTGCAGCGGATAGGAAGCCAGTGTAAATTCCTGAGGTGGGAGGAAATGTGAACCCGGCGGCCCATCATAAGGATGGCTCTAGCCGCTACATTCTGCACCATCTGGAGTTTATTCAATTGATATTCCGGGAGACCCAAATAGAGGATGTTAGCATAGTCCAGCCGTGCTGTAATAAGAGCCTGGACTACCATCCTTCTGTGGGCGAGTGACAGTAGAGGTAGAAATTTACGGAGGGTTTTCAAAGTTCCGTAGCAGGTCCCTGCCACAGATTGAACCTGCTTCTTCATGTCCAGAGAGTCATCCATTTGTACCCCGAGATTTCTGGCTACTCCCACCGAAGACTGGGGGGACATATCAGATAGCCACCACTGCCTCCATTCATTAGGATTAAAGGCCCCAAAGAGAATCACTTCTGATTTTGCTGAGTTACACTGAAGCTGGTTAAAGCTAAACCAGGAAAAGATTTTCTTCAGGCAGTTATTGATTTTCTCACCGTCAAAAGCTTCTCCTTTTGTACAGGTGAACAATAACTTTGTGTCGTCGGCATAAGATATAATTGTGGTTCCCGCCTCTTCAGCCAGAGGAGCAAGGGGCGTCATGTATACATTGAACAGTAGAGGACTTAACATAGACCCCTGGGGTACCCCTACTTTCATGGGAGGCATACAGGAGGAGAAAGGCAGGATCCAAACTTCCTGCCTTCTATTCTCCAGAAAGGAGGAGAACCATTTCAACACCGTGCCCCCCACTCCGCAGTCTCTCAATCTCTGAAGTAGTCTATCATGGGGCACAGTGTCAAATGCGGCTGACAGATCTAACAGTATTAAAACCACTCTTCCGCCGGAGTCGAGAGTCTCTTTGATGGAATCAGAGATTTCAAGCAGAGCCGTTTCCGTGCTAAAGTTAGTACAGAAACCAGATTGGCTCATGTGAAAGAGATTATTTGATTCAATATATTCAGTGGTGACTTGGTTCACGTATTTTTCAATTGATTTGGCGAAAAAAGGCAGCAGTGAGATGGGTCTATAGTTGGAGTCAACTAACGGATCTGCTGAGGGTTTTTTCAAGAGCGGTAGGATTTTGGCCTGCTTCTCACTTAAAAAGAGGAGCATGCCTGTGCATGCCTCTGTCTGTACAGTTTGTCCACCATGGACAATTAACTACTGGTGACCATGTGCACTCACTTTCTGTATGGCTCAATATCTTAAATTTTTTTCAATTATTAATCACGGATCATATTTTTTAATCCAACTGCTACTTGATAAACTTTGTACTGAGTTCCCGTGAAGAACCGGATTAACCCACTTACTGGGTCTCGGCAGCAGGGGAACCGCCCAAGCCTTCCATTCCCTTCAAACGTAGTAAAAGGAGACACAGGAGCCTACGTCTGCAGGAGGAGCCAAGATTTATTCAAATAGCCTGGGCTATCGAACAGAGTCTCAAGCTCGTCAGAAACAAGACAGAGGAGGCTGCTGCTTTACTCCGCAGCTTACAAGCCTTTTATACTTTTTCATTCTGGTCTTTTGGCTGTTAGTTCATTGTTCAATCAGGGCAGTGTTTGCAGTTGATAACCAGATCCAGACGACGTTTGTAGATGGTGACCTGGTCAAGGCTTGGCACACAAATCATTGTTCACTCGGCTTGATCAAGGCTCAGTCTTTCAGGTCATTGTTCACTCAGCTTGATCAAAGGCGGGTTTTTCTGGTCATTGTTTAATCACGCTGATCAAGGTCCAGCAGTCAGACCATTGTCCAGATAACCTGATCACGGTGTCAAGGATGTTTACCAGGCTGGGAGCAGGAGATAGAAAACAAATCATTTACACAGGCTGTGAGTGTCTCGTGGCTTTCTGGTGAACTACAAAGAACAGGGGGGGTTGGGTGTGTGACAGTTCCTGGGCAGAAATGCAGGCTGCAGATGTTTTTTGTCGTGTCAGGCATCAGCAGAAATGACCAGGTGGGTCGTGTGGAAGTGTTTGACATGAGATGGCAATGAAAAACCAATGGAACCCCGGTACAAATGATGCCGATCAGAAGAACACTTTTCCTCACCCGTATCCTGGAATTTCGATCATATCATTTCTCTTCATATTGCAGCAAGGCAATCAGAGCACTATTCGCCCCTGGGAGCAGAGCATTCATGTAAAAAATTAGAGCGGCTGCTTTGAAGCCGCTTCGTGTTTCATAGTGCAGGCTGCAACCCACCTGCACTTTTAAGGGGGTTTAGAGATCTTTGTGCAGGCGGATACAGTGAGTGACTGCACCCACCTGCAGCTAGATCTGGGGGTGTCCATGGGACCCCCTTTTCCCCCTCCTGAGGGCTGTCATCAGGAGGCACTACACTGACACCTGTCCCCTGCTGGTCTATGTGTATTGTATTTATTGGACGGGGCCTTTTTGCAGGGTTATCCCTAACTTTTTGCCTTTTTCCAAGCCTTTTTTCTGACATGGTGTTGGTGGTTTTAGGACTCTGGGCCCTTTAGCACTGCTGTTCAATGTAAAGTGTGTGTGCTCTCTATGTTGAAGATGCTAAGATTGGTCTACACCTGTTTGGCATATTTAATTTACCTTTCAGTCCCTTGTAAAGTGGTATCTCATATACCCAGGGCCGGAAAATAAATGCTACTGGTGAGCTTGCAGCGCTGATTGTGCCACCCACCAAAGTAGCCTTTCAAACCTATCCCAGGCCTCTGCCATTGCCGAGCCTGTGCATGCGTTGTTATTGCCTCTGTGATGTGCCACCTAAAGTGTGTGCCATGTCTGTGACCCCCCTTTTACTACATGTCAGTCATCCCTAAGGTAGGCCCTAGCTAGCCCTCTGGGCAGGGTGCATTTTAGGTAAAAGATAGCACATGTACCTTAAGTGTGTGACATGTCCTGGTAATGACAAACAGCCATTTTGGTTTGTCACTACTGTGGCACTGCCCTCCCATAGGAATGCATTGGGGATTCCCTGATAAGTGCTTCCATGGTAATTCCTGATATGAGAGGCACAGCGTGGTCAAGTTTGGTATATTTAGAATAGTGATAATAAATGCTGTGCAATGGTGTGTGCAGATTTATTATAACTATTTTAGAAAAGCCACTTTTAAAAGTTGGCATTTCTGTGTGCTATGTCTCTGCCTGTCTGGTATGAATTGCATGTCTGGCTTTTGAGTGACAGGGGCTGGTGAGGTGTGTGTGGTTCCAGTAGGGGCACTATGAACACAAAGTCCTGCGCACTCAAACAGAATATAAACCACAATGTGACAATAAACAGGATGGCAAAAAAGAGAATTTTTGTTCAATGTCGTTTTCTTGGAGGTTCATATATCTCTCCTTTTTATTAGGTCATCAGATCAGCAATAATATACAGCCAGGCGACACGTGTTTCGTTGTAGGACTGTACATACACAGTAACTACAACTCTTCAGGGCTCAATGGCTGAATCCTCAATAGTTAGGCCCAGTTCCGGTGATAATTCCAACCCGGAAGGGTACCCCCTGTAGTAGTATGAGCAAAATATACAGCCTTATTCATGAAGCCGTAAACGGCTCGCAAAGGGCCAGATTCTGAGAATCTGGCCCTTTGCGAGTGCGATTTTTGCATTTGGGATTCATCATCCCAAATGCAAAAATCGCTAATTGCGAGCTCGCAATTTTGCGAGGAATTGCATTTAAGGAATCTCTATTTGAGATTCCTTAAATGCAATTCATCATCCAATTTTATTTTGCGAATTCGCAATTTCTGGCCGCAATTTACCGCGAGGTCAGACCTCGTGGTAAATTGCAAAAACTCAGAAAAATGCTTTAAAATGCATTTTTCTGAGTTGCATATTACACACACACATGTCCTTTGGACATGTGTGTGTGCAACACCTGTGTAAAAATTCATTTGAGGGGTGCTACAGGGTGTCCTTTTGACACCCCTGGCACCCTTCAAATCGCTATCTCATTTGCGATTAGCAAATTGCTAATCGCAAATAAGGAATACTCCCCATTCATTCCTATGGGCCTTTTGGCCCATAGGAATGAAAGGCGAGTTATTCCTTATTTGCGATTAGCAATTTGCTAATCGCAAATAAGGATTATGTAGGAATTGCATTTCTTTATGCAATTCCTACATGAATCCCGTTTTGCGAGTCCATAATAGCGATTCGCTATAAATCGCTATTAGGGGCTCGCAAAATGGGAGAATGATGAATAAGGCTGATAGTGACTAATAATACCAAAGTATTTGAACATGCAGCTATACGACATTCCCTACAGTTCTTTTCTAATTGCAACACACGCAATGTGGTATATTTGATCTGGTGCCCCTGTAGCCTGCCATACATCGGCAGACCCAACAGCCTATCAAGACCAGAGTTGGTCAACAGAGAAGCCGTATTCGACAATCAGTACCCACTGCACCCTTGGAGGCACACTACGCAGAACATAACCACACACCAGCTGACATTAAGTGACAAGTCATTGACAAGGCCACAGTGCCGGCCAGAGGTGGAGGTACGACCCAAATTCTACAACGACTAGAGTGTCGTTGGATTGAAAAAATCAACTCAATATCACAAAGCCTGAACTCCGCGGAAGAGTGGAGGGGCTTTGTAACCACAGTTCTATCTTAACCAGCACACCTTCCATGTACGTTAGGTAGTAAGTACAATAATAGCACAGTAAGAACCACCAATTGTATGAGAACTCATTGGAAAGTAACCACCTATTATCATGCTCCCAGAGGGCATGCCTACATGTCACAAGTATGCTCTTATAGTACCAGAGCCATGTTTTTGGGGCGCACACTCACACAGTAACAGCTACAACTCCACCAGTATGCCCTTACATTGTGAAATTATATGCTGACACTTGTCCTTGTATACTTTTGACTTGTTTGTTTTCTAGCATATGGACTGAGATCAGCTGTTTCATTTGGATAATTGGCCAAAACTTTATACAACATGTATTTCCATGACAAAATGTGTATATGTACATGTGGGAGTTGTCCCAAGAGACAGTTGGTTCTATAGCTTGTGCGCTCATGGTTCATGTATAAGAAATAATGGTTACCTGTAGACATACTATGTATTTTGTTTGCTCACTCCTTTCATTTCACAGGCAGATATATTGTATCCTCCTACTCAGTCACTGTAGTCATTATTGAGCCTTCACCTAGGGCTACGTAATAATGTTCGCCAATATGCCCAACCGATTTTTGTCCTCATGTTCTAATCACTGAGACATGATTGAGCACTCATCCACAGCTATAAATAACGGTACATACACATTAAGAAACCAAATTCTTCTCTGACAGGCCACCTATCCAAACATAAAAGTGTAACTACATAAAGCTACCAAAACCACAATAATAATATAGAATCTGTTTTTGCTTGCAACTTCATTTTTTTCCCTCACCCACCCCACACCCCTCTCTGAGCTCCCCCTGAGCCCCCCCCCCCACCCCTCAGTACTGTCAGGGCAAAGGGACATAATGTCCCTTATATTGATGATGTGATGAGTGCTAAGTGATTCTCATCGTGTGGCTCAACTCATGATTATTTTACTACATTCATAATCATTAAGGCCATAATTAGCTCAATTATATCTGATTCTTTCAAAACAAATTTTATCCTTCATATAATATGTCAATTGTTATTTTTTTACCTACCTTTTCTTCAAATTTTCCCTTTTTCTTTTAAATTTGCTCATAATTCATGTTTTCCTTGCGTCTTAGTCAGAATTCAGAAAGAAAATTTCCAGAGAGCTTCTCAAAGAGACATCAAAAATTCTTTGGCCGCTGCCTCGGATGTAAAGAAAGTAGATCGTTCCTTATGTATCACCTTGAGCTTGGCTGGATTTAATAGAAATGCTTGAGCTCCTTTTGCCTGGAATGGTGTAATCAGTTGTCTTAATTGCCATCTTATTTGGACCGTAGTATGACAGTAGTCTGGTCGAACAAAAAAATCAATGTCCCGAACCTTGCGCTTCTTATTTGGTCTTGCTAAATCATAAAGAGCTTCTCTTGCAAGAAAATTGTTCAATGAGATAAGAATAGCTCTTGGTTTAGAGGCTGAGGCTGAGGCTGTATCATGCTTTGCTTGAAATGGAAATCTATGCGCCCTTTGAATTTCGGTCTCCCACTTCCATTGACTTAGCTCAGGGAAAGCAGCGGAGAAAAGATCAATCATGAATTGTCGTGGGTTTGTATTTTCTTTCCTTTCCGGTATACCCAGGACTCGGAGATTATTACGGCGAGCTCTATTTTCCAAATCTACAAGTTTCCAATTAATCTCCTCTTTCAAGCCCACCATTGACTCCAGCTGTGTTTTCTGTTGTGCCATAGAATCTTCCATTTGTGAGATCCTGCTCTCCGTCTCTGTGACTCTTATAACTGTATCATTCGAAATTTTCACTACTTTCCTCAAATTGTTTTGTAGCTTTTTTACTGCTCCCTGGGTTCGAAGATTTTCAGTTTTAGTCTCCTCTCTGTGGTGCAGCATTACTCTATAAAGCACTTCCAATGTTATTTCGGGTGAGTCATCAGAGGAATTATGAGACCCAGAGATTAAATGCCTTTGAGGCAAATTAGGTCTATTTAGTCTTTGTGGATCAGAATTACCACCGAAGTTCTCAGCTTCTTCCTCTCTCCCCCACTCAAGTCTATTCGGGGACTCCTCTGGGTCTGAAACTGAGCCCTCAGAGACACTAAGGTCTTCTTGACCTATGCACTCCTGCAATAACCCATTATTTTGAGCCAAATCATCTGTATTATCAGCGTCCAGAGCTTGAGATAGGTCAGTCATAGAGTAGAAATTGCCCGCTGAGTCCAGGGACTCAGTATCATCACCTCGAGTATCACCGGAGGTCACTGCCTTTTGAATTAAGTCACGTTTTTTTCCACCATTAGACACACCATTAGCTGGTTCTTCAGCATCTACTTGTTTATCTAAGGTCTTCTGAATTATGTCAGGATTAGCAGATTTCCTCCTAAACATACCAGGAATTTTCGGAATTGCTCCTGTCCTACAACTCCCAGAAGCCATTGCACTTTCAGCATTAACATTTGGTGTAATTGCATTAAAGTTATTTGTCTGCTGAGTAACTTGCTGCACCCCCTCAGCCATAGTTAAGGCAGGTAATGAAGTTTCATTATTTGCAGTTGAATTTGAGTTTGTACTCACATTTGTGGCAGGCTGAGCATTACCGACTGTCCCAGCTACTGACTGGTTTGCATCCTGGATTGCTGCCGTGTCAGCTCTTGTTTTTGGCTTCTGCTGCCATAAGGTTCCTGTCGGGTTCTTTGGCGCCATTGTAGCCGAGGAAAGCCGGGAAGCTGATACAATGTTTCTATGCCGCCCACGCTGCTCCCTTGATACTCGATACCGACGCGCTGAAAGAGACCTCAGCTCGTCTCCTGCTCCAGCTCCAGCTCCCTCTCGTAGAATATTCCCGGCTGGTAATGGAGGAAGGGGAGTCGAACGGGTCCACGCCGAGTGAAGGGTTCGGGTGTAGCTCTTCCACGGATCCAGGCGCATACCCCTGAAGTCCGATATGCGTCCACTTTGCTACTGCCGTCACCGTCGCCACTACATGCGGCTTTTCCGAAGAAGCACTCTTTCCCGGTTGCCACTCGAAAGCACAGCCTGCCTTGAAGCCAGATACGCCAAAGATTACGCTCCCGCTGCCATTTGACTCAACAACAGATTCTTAGGTAAGGAATAGCAGTAAATCAGAGTGAGCCGCACGAGAGCCTCCACCAGCATCTCCTCACTCGGACTCGCAGTCCGCCATCTTGCCCCCTTCACTTAAAAATTGAAATTCTTTAAGGTCATACATCTATATTTTCTGATCAAGGTGATGTCTTATGTGTTGCCCTATGTGTTAAATTTACATTTTTATAAATATTGTTATAGATGGGAAAGTTACGAGTGTGTTCTTGAATATATGCGGGTTAAATAATAGAAAGAAGAGGGGAATAGCGGCAGAAATTATACAATCTATGAAAATTGATTTGTTATGTATTCAGGAATCACATATAACTTGGAAGGACAGACATTTATATAAAGATTTAGGTATGCTGCTAGCGGTATGTACATCTCAAGGCTCTACAACAAAAGGTGTTGCCATTCTATTTAGAAAGGGTTTAGGTATACTAATTCGACATAAAGCAGACAAATATGGTAGATGGGCAATAGCAGAGTTTAAAATTAATAATGTATTATGGACCATTTGTGCTGTATACGCTCCGAATGTAGATGATCCTGGTATTATAGACAGTATAAATCTTAAACTATCTAATTGGTCTTCATTGATGATACTTTGTGGCGACTTTAATATTCACCTAGAGTCGAATAGAGATATATCTGATATATCTTGCTATCAGGGAGTTAAAAAAAAAATCATTTTTGGCATTACGATCGTTGGTATAAGATCATGGCTTAGCTGATGTAGCTTATGAAAAAAAATCTTTACCCTCTATGTATACATTCTTCTCCCATCCTCATAAAAAATTTGTACGCATAGATTATTTCTTTCTTAAAAAATCACTTATTTATGATACAAACTTTGAGTTATTTCCACGCATAATATCTGACCATAATCCAATATTGATCGAAATTAAAACTGATGAAACAATTACTCAACCGAGATCCTGGACTTTTGATCGCAAATTATTACTTGACTCTGACTATATAAATACATTGGCTTTATGGATGAAAGAATTTTTTGATATTAATAGAGGTACAGCATCAATGCAGATTGTCTGGGATACGTTTAAATCAGGGATAAGGGGAGAGACTCTTTCATATACAATTAAAAAACAGAAAATTATGCGTGAAAAGAATGAGAAGGTGTTTCAGAAAATATTATTTTGGGAGAAAGAATTAATCACAGCAATAATACATCAACGACCAACCGGGGATATAGAATCAAGGCTGGCAATTAGTAAATCTATCTGTTATGAATTTTTTGCAGAAAAATCAGCAAAACTGATGGCAAGTTATAGAACCCAGATATATGAGATATGGGAAAATACAGGGGAAATCTTGGCAAATAGAATCAGACAAAAAGAAGTATATAATACCATTAATACAATTCAGGATGAAACAGGGCAAGTGTATAACAAGCAAGAGGAAATTTTGGAAGTTTTTCGTAAGTTTTATTGCAAACTATATACACAAGAGGACGATAACTACTCATCTGATATGTGTCTGAATTTTGCCATGGGAAATCTTCTGCCATCCCTCTCTCATGACCAAAAATCAGTGTTAGATGCCGCGATCACATGGGAAGAAATTGAACTCGCCTTAAAGTCATTAGCAATGGGCAAAGCAACCGGTCCGGATTTTATTCCGCTAGAGTTTTATAGGTCCTTTACCAAACATATAAAGAATGATATGCTGCTTGTATTCTTGGAGGCACAGAAAGGTTTACCTCCAGACTCTTGGGCTGAATCAATAATTATGACGTTTTTAAAAAAGGACAAGGATCCACTTAACCCAGCCTCCTACAGGCCAATATCTTTGATTAATACTGACAGTAAAGTTTATTCAAAAATACTTGCCACAAGACTGTCAAGAATTATACCAACAATTGTTTCTCGTTGGCAACATGGTTTTATTCCCAATAGAGATACGGCGGACCATATACGCAGAATTATAGCAATGATGGACTGGTCAGAAGCCTCTAATATACCAATAGGAATCACTCTCCTAGATGCTGAAAAAGCATTTGATAGAGTAGCATGGCCCTATCTATGGGACGTGTTATCTATGAAAGGCTTTGGGCCAGGAACAATAAATGCATTTAAGACATTATATAAAAATCCAGTTTCAGTAATAAAAATAGGTCATAATAAATCTGCATCATTCCCCATCCAAAGAGGAAGTGGAACACGCCAAGGATGCCCGTCTTCTCCTCTTCTTTTTGCTATATATATAGATATCTTTCTTAACCACTTAAATAGGGAGGAAAGTATAGTTCCATTACAGCTAGGAGGTACGGTATACAGAGCCCTTGCATATGCTGATGATTTAGTAGTGGTCACTATGTTACGAAAATCTAACCATAGTCCCTTTTGGGTCATCACCAGAAAGGCTTGGAGTTGCATATGCTTGTTTGTAGCGTCTACCAACGTTAGAATTCATCACTTGCATGAGCGTAATATTGTTTGGCCCAATGCTTGTTAGTTTCTCCTAGAGACATGAATATTCATGAAGGGCTCACGTTGCACAGGTGCGCCTAACCGGCGCTGCTGCGCACGTGAACTACAGCCTATAAAAGGCTCACCGGCTCTCTGGAAGGCGCTTCGCTTCTCAGCGTACGCGTCACTTCGAGAGCTTCCAGGTTCCTGATTCCAGCTCCCCAACCCCGCCCTTGGTCCTGGCCTGGAGACTGCACCTACCTGATCTCAGTGGAGAGCAGCATTCTCCGGACTTCTCTTCAGTTTCCAGCTGCCGGCAGAACCGAGGTTACAGACTACAGCTTCCGGCATCGGAGTTCCTTGGAAATCGGACTTCCTGTTTCCTCACCCGGCTTCGGACCTTTACCTTCCGGTTCATGGGAGGTGACAGTAAGACTTTTCTGTTGTAATGAGTGTCGAAACAAGCCTTGGCAATTTCAGGATCGAACATTGTTGAACTTGGTATTCAGTATCATTGAAAGCAAACAAACCTTGGCAAATCTAAAAACGGACCTTGTAGAATATTTTGTAAGACTTTTTGGCCTAGTTAGAGTTGTGAATGTAACTAGTTGCCATCATTCATTGTAGTGAATTTAACTGCAATAATTTATGATTCATGATTCAGATGTAGAATCTTTGGGGCTTGTTGTTGTTTCTTTCTTGTTTATTTACAGAACCCCTTTCAAGGTTGTACAACATTAAGTACAAGGTAAGAGTAGGTTACTGCATGCTAGTGTGATTATAGTTTTACTAACAAGTTACCAATGGTTCAGATTATGTTAGTATGACATTATCCTGTGAACTGTTTCTGATATTATTTCGCATTCCTTAAAAGGTGTCAAAAGAACTCAAGGAAGCAAATCTGATTAGACCTTGTGCAAGAAGTACAGGAATGGGCTTAATGAATAGTTGGTATGTAAATGAATAATTGTTCAATTACAGGAATATTGTGTTGAAAGGTTTGCAGTTAATTAATAAGGGGTCTTTCAAACGCAGTTCAGCATCAGACAAGATTCACCTGATTAGATCAACAGAAGCCCAGAGTACTTCGAAGAGAGAGACAGTCATCTCAAGAAGAGATCCTGTGTTTGTTTCTCTCTCTCACTTTCCGTCCCCCATTCCACTACCCTTTCCGTCCCCTTTTCCCTGTCCCTTTAGGGGTCAGCACCTGTGACCAGTGTCTCTGTTCCTAGTCACATTTGTTGGTTCCTGGAGGTACTGGGATTAGTCATCTCCAAGACGGAAAGAATCTGGACTCTTGAGGTGGCACGCCTGACACACTAAAGATATTGAAAGAACGTTTTTGAGGATTGAAGAACTAGCGGGCATATTCGGATCTTTTTCTGGGTATAAATTAAATTTATCTAAAACACAAATTTTGTTTACAGGATCAAACCCACCTCCTATTACAAATATAGTTACAGAAGCAATTTACTTAGGTATTAGATTAACTATACCTACTTCTAAGATACCTAGTATTAATTACATTCCGATTCTTAAAAAGGCTAAATCAACTTTGGAAAGAATAAACCATTTACATTGATCTCTTCATGGTAGAAACAATGTTTTAAAGATGCTTATATTGCCGAAATTTCTTTACTTATTTAGAACAATCCCCTTGGAATTTCCTTTAAGTTTTTTTCAAGAAATTGAAAGAACCGCAATAAGATTCTTGTGGGGCTATAAAGGCATTAGAAGAGCATATAAGAAGCTGATTATACCGAAAGATAGGGGGGGATGGGCCGTACCTCATTTTCTATTTTATTATTTAGCTGCCGCACTTCAATATATGTTTCCCTTAATTGTGGGCAATAAAATACCTATTATTTGGGCACAATATCCAAATATCTATGAAATGGTAGTAGGTACTGATGCGAACTATCATCTGTTAAAATTCATTGAGCCAAGCTATTATAAAAAAACAAAATTTAAGATATTGCTTGCAGCATATAAAGCTTGGCGAATTATTAAAAAAGTGGTGGGAATTAGAAAAATCACTAGATATACGCCACTAAACTCAAGTCACTGTTTTCCCACTATATTTAGAGACCAGGTGATGAAAAAATGGAACGATAAGGGGATTACCGCTCTTTCTGATTTATATAATAATTCTGAAACTTTACTTTCTTTCAGTGAACTACAAAGTAACTTTAAAATTCCTTCTTGTGATTATTTCAAATTCTTACAGATTCATAGTTTTTTAAATTCACCCTCCAATATAGAAAGACAAGATTTAACCCCAATCTTACTTATAGATACTCTAAATAATAAAAGAAGAATTGGGTTCTACTATAATACTTTAATGACTTACCTTGTGGATGACTTTAATAGGTTGAGGGACAAATGGGAAGAGAAATTAGGTACAAAGGATGTACTCTTGGATGAATCAATCAAAATGGCCACCTCTATTTTATTTTCTGGGCGTAATCGCACTCAACATTACATGATCTTGTGTGATCTATATTATACGCCGGCAAAAGTTTTGAAATGGGGGAGCATTACTGGAATCAAATGCAATCGCTGTAATTTAAGAGGGGCCGACACTCTACATATGTTTTTCTCGTGTGTAAAACTTAATGGATTAATTTGTGATGTTCAGAAATTTATCGAACACATTCTTTGTAAAAATATTGTTTTGTCACCTGAACTTATATTATTCGGTGTTTCTAAAGATTCAAAAGACATGGAACAAACCAACTTATTATTCATTATGATGGCTGAATTTCGTGCATGCATATCTCAGGACTGGATTAGTACAGATTCACCATCTTTCTATACATGGAGGGGACGTCTCCTTGCTAGATATAAACTTGAATCAGCAATATATGCTACCAAGGGGAAAAAAAAGAAACAACTTGGGTTAAAAATTTGGTCACCAATTCAGAAATGGACTGATGAAGTAATGATATAATGAACTTTCTATATTGGTCATTCATGTATTATCCGTTTTTTGATATTCTGAATTGTTTTGCTTTATCTTCTTTTGAATTAGCTGTATAACATGTATCTTAATATAATCTCAAGAAGGAATTATGTTATAATCTGTTTAAACTTGCAACTCAAATATCAATAAAAATATATAAAAAAAAAGAAACCAAATTCTTTTATCGCATCGTATGCAGTTAAAATGTACGAGATTGACGAATGAGTGGAATTAAAGTCCTACTGCTTCATGATAATACATTATTATTCTAATACTTGAATCCTCGAGAATCCAGTTTTTAAAAAAAATGCAGTATGCACACCATTGCGCCTCTCTCAAAAAAGAAGACACCGGTCTTTTCTCCCTTTCTCTTTTTTCCGGCACTCGGCAGCGATTGGAAACCGGTTCAAACGAGCCATGTCATTATTTAATCAGGCATGGTTCTTTGACTCGCTGTCATTGAACCTCACAGCCGCCTAGGAGAACGCATGCGTAGCGGCCGCACGCGTTGAATTCTGCTCATTGCAGCAGGTAAGGAGACATGCCTTGATTATTATTCTTGCCGCTTGTTCCACACTGGACTGAAAGCATTATTTACACATTTCAGCTGTCCTTTATGGCGGATTAATTCCCTTCACGTCATTGATTATTTAGCAAACATGCCCCGATTACCTTTGCCGCTCGGCCCACCCCGGACCGAAATAATAACAGGCCCGGACTGGCCATAGCGGGCACCAGGCAATCCCTCGGTGCGCTGCAAGGGTGGGGGGCGGTTTTCAGCCCCTGGGGGCCGATTTTGTTAAAGGGCCGTTTTTGCAGCATAGTTGCAAAATTACCCTGCAACAAAATCGGCCAAAAACCGGCCTTAGCAAAGCGCTGGTGGCACCTCTAACCCCCCAAGTGGGGAGAGGGGCCAGCCAAGCACTTTGCCAGGGCCGGTTTTGGTTCCCAGTCCGGCCTTGAATAATAATTTACATATTTAAGCTATCTTTTACGGCGGATTGTTCCCTGCAATTTAATAATGGCCTATTAGACTACAGTAGCAATACTCCCTGTAATTTTTATAATTGAACAATTTTTAACATATATGGATCTCATAGTAATATTACCTAGGGAATGGCGATCCACACATGGCGACTGCTATAACACAGTACCATGTAACATTAAAGGCAAATATTATATATATTTATAAATAGGGTCACAGATGTATAAGCATACACCTTGTTTGCTCCACCTGTCTATCATTGGTTGCTTATAACCAGATTTGCAATCCAGGGAAACACGTTTGTTCCCATCGTAAATCCATTGGGATTAAGGTTCTACCAGCACTCCAGGAGAAGCTATGTTAATAGGCAGTGGCATCCACCTTGCCTCATCAATGGTTGTCAGCCCTTACTCCCTTTTCTCCCCCGCCTCACACTGAGGTAAGCAACACCGGACGCATCCCCCTATGACCAGTGCCTCATTTACCGCTACCACCTCTGTAGTGACCGGATATTTTGCCATATTTCCGAGTGATGGTGACTTTAGTCTACTACCATCACAGTATAGTGGATAGATCCCTATCTTCAGCCTATTCTTAGGATTAGCCTATTGACTTTGACATAAGCATATGTCCTTTCATCATTTTAGAGCCTGAAGGCCTGTATTAGAGGGTAGATCCTTTATTCCTGATACTATATTACATATTGGTAGGGTTTGTTTATGTATTTAGATGGAGCTATGCGTCTCGTTCATCATTTTTAGGCCTACAGGGCCCAATCGAGAGAGACTCCATTTTCTTTCCTGCCTCGGCTGCTCGAGGCGCTTGTAGGTCAAGAGTGATGTTTTACTTATGAGCTGCTGTTCACTGGAGAGGAACCGGTCAGAGCTGGCCCTTATTGGAGGAATGTGAGCAGAGCTCGGGTTTTAGACGAAACAGCAGTTGGCCACTGTGGGAGCGTCGGGAGCCAGGAGCCTAGTACACAGGAATCTGGTGGGCGGCAGGTTACTGTCTGGAAATTTCCATGAACAAGGAGCTCTTTATATTATCGAGGTGTAGAAAGAAGAGGCAGGCAGAAGGCAGTCGACAGTTGACAGTTGCAGATGACAATTGAAGCTACATTGTGAGTCAGTCTGTTAGAGCGGTTGGAGATAGTAAAACGTCGGAGTTAGAATAATCAGAGTGAAGAAGTTAGTTGAACAGATGGTTTCCAGAGCGGCTGAAACGATATCATTAGATTGAAGTTTAGAGGTGAAGACAGTTCGTGAGAGAGAGAGAGAGCAGAGCTGAGGCACAGAGACGAAGAAGACGAGAGAGAGAGAGAGACGGGTTCCAGTGCTTTGAAGGAGCATAGCGGTGCAGACGTGTATCCGTGGGTGCAGAGTAGAATCTGAGATGAGCCAAGGCACAGACGAGAGAGGGACCCAGATGACAGCTAGAACCAGACACTGTAATTATAAGGTGAAGTCTGTCCTGCTATTATAGTGTATTTATGGTAATTCTTTCCTTTACTTTTCAGGCTATGCTTAGATTGTTAGGTATTGTGACTTTATGATATAATGTTTTCTTTGTATGTCATTGTGTAAAAAAGGGACCCAAGTTTGTAACGAACACATAATTAATTATTGTTTTCTTATGACCAGACTAACCTTTCTTTACAGCCAGGTGCTATCGTATGGAAGGATGGGTGATTCCCTTTCTACAGGTAACTGATGCGGGAGATTGATGTGAGTTTTACGTCAATTAATAATTCTTAAGTGTAACAATTTGGCAGTTCTTGTGTGAGAGGATCGGATCTTCTATCTATCACATGAGGGATAACAATTTATATGAGATAGACCCCCAGTAAATATTAGTTATAAGGAAACTGTCCCAATAGAGAGAGAGAGAGAGAGAGAAAGGTATCAATAGGACAATGAGATCGCTCAAGATAGGGCATTATTGAGAACATCAATTGGGATTGGTGTATAATGAGATTGCTCAAGATAGGGCATTAGTGAGAGTACTGATTGGGGAAGGTATGTAATGAGACCGCTCAAGATAGGGCGTTAATGAGAACACCAATTGTGGTTGGTTTGATAGAGTGAGCTGCTCTCCACCATAAGAAGGAGGGTAGAATAGTCTGGGCCAGATTGTCGCGGGCAATAAGATAAGATCATAGGATGGGACATGGAATTCCGTAGGTATTAGTGATTATTCTTAGTAACCCCTTAGATCTAGTAGTATTTTTGATGATATAAGCTTGTTTATTGTGAGTGCCCCATTCCCGGGTAAGTATTCAGGAATCATTGTAAATAGGGTCCGGGAAGGGATGGTGTTACGTTTTGGCCGGGTTTGTTGTATCTAGGTAAGTGGGTGATTCTTGGTCCGAGAATCCGGTCATTACATTTGGCGTCACGAACCGTTTACGAAAGCCTTGTAGCGCGTTTTGTTTTCATCTTGTTGGTTTGCGCTAAGCGTGTGTGGAGGTTCTTTTTGTATATTTTTGTTTATTATTGTATATATATATTTCTAGTCTTGTTACAATGTTTTTTAGAAAGTCAAAATCTACTCTTAAATTGCCTATTGAAATAGGCAATTCCCGGATAGAAATCGACGCCTGATGAGGCGCTAGCTAATGAATGGGCTGATTGTACTGGTTTGAGTGAGAGCTGGAATTCTTGTCTGGAAACAGCGGATCCGGCTCAGGTGATTGCTTGCTTACAGAAAGCGCCGATTGTGAAGGGCGAGGAGCTTCCTATATTAGGACGGAGAGGTTGGATTTTATTGTATGCGTACAGGCTTGTACATGAGAAGTTTGTGAAGTTGCAGCGTCAATGCAAAGACTTTGAAGAACAGTTTGTTGAAGTTCAGAATGCTTGTACTCTTTTGAGATGTCAAAATAAATTGCTTGCCGACAAACTTGATACATACCAGACTATTGCAGAAAGAGATGCAGTTGGTATTGCTAAATACAAATACAGACATCAACGTGGTCGAGTCAGTAAAAGGAAAGTGCGTTTGATTGTGGCGAAAGCAGGGCTCGATTTGAACCCTGATGAGTGGGATGGTAATATCTGGGACTCGAATGAGTCTGGCTCCTCGGCTGAGGAGAATGAGAGGCGTAAATCTTCTCGTACTGAACGTGACTGTAAATCGTGTGCTTCTTGTAAATCTAACGATCAGTGTAAATGTGATGATCATGCGGAGGTTTCTGCACATCCTGTCTTTCGGAGAAAATTACAACAGGCTCCTGGCAATCCCAATGGGATTCTTTTAGATAGTTTGGAAGATTTTACACAACAGGAAGTTAGTGACATTTTGGATCGATTTCGAAAACGGCCTGATGAGGCCTTGCTTACATGGATGGTGCGTCTTTTTGAGTTGGGTATTGCTGGCATCATGTTGGATATGGGAGATGCACTGAAGTTCTGTTCTTTGAGTTCCGATTCTACTGTGCAAGATAATTTTCGGAATTATAATGTTAATGGACAGATTAGTTTGCTTCAATTAGCAACGGAGGGTTGTAATCACAAATATCCTACTGAATCTGATTGGCCTTTGAATGATAAGCCGTGGTGTACTTTAAGAGACGCCTCGCAGAGACTGAAAAAGGAGGTGATGATAACTGCGATTTTTCTGAGCACGTCTGACAGATTGATGGATGGCTTATTAACTTCTTCTGTGCGGCATAGAATTATTCGATCCGCCCCTGTTGCCTATAAGCAAGTTATGATGACATTGTTGATTAACCAGATTGGCAGTCTTTGTCTCTTGTGCTTGAGGCTGTGCGTCAACTTGGTGAATTGGGCGAGTGGCTTAAACCGGACAGACAATCCAGACCCGAGGGTCGTACTGGTGGTAATTATCGATTTACTAGACGTGACATGTTTCTCGCCTTGTTGGCTGATGGTGTGAAGAGAGAAGATATTGATTGTAAGCCGAATAATCAATTGTGGGCAATGTTCCGCAAACGTGGCTTGGACAAAAAGGAAGGTGCTAGGCGAGAACGTAAACAGGATTATGATCATTATCATTCTGATGACAGTGCTAACGATACAAACCGTGATACATCTGACAGGCATGGCAGGAGATGGAATGAGATGGGTCTGTCTCCGTATTGTGCACGAGAGGGAGACGAAAAGGGGGAGAAAGAGAGGGGAAGAAATGAGCGTTTTGGAAGCAGACATAGAGAGGAAAGGGATGAATCTCCTGAACTGAGAATGAGAGATAGACAACACAGATTTTCTGAACGAAATTCACAATACTTTGTGGATGACAAAAATCCATTTCGTGAGGGAAATAAGTAGGAATGAGAAGTGACACTACCTAAAAGATTTGAATGTCTCTATCCTGATTTGACTTGGGCGATGGAACGCAATAAAACGACTAGGAAATAGGTCAAGCTCCGGTACGCAATTGGGCTCACAGAGATAACAGACCCTATGTAGATATTGACATTTTTTGGAGACATCCTAACATACAGAGGGCCCGAGCATCGGTAGACACAGGAGCGGAGGCCACATTAATTCATGGGAACCCAAAGAAATGTAAAGGACAATACTTCACAATTACTGGATTAGGTGGTAAAGAAACTCCCGCAGTGCAAGCTAATGTTGAAATGAAAATAGGTAGAATCCCCTGAAAAGAATATTCTGTAGTAGTGGTACCCCTTCTTGAATATATAATTGGAATCGATATACTAAAAGGTATGACATTATATTTGGATGACGGATGTTATCGATTTGGAGACAGGAATTATATATCATCAAAGTCCGTGTGAGTTGGTCGTTTAAGAATTCCTCCTGTAAAAATTCCCCATGCTACAAAAGTGATTTCCCAGAAACAGTATCGCATTCCAGGTGGGCATGAAGAGATCAGTGCTACAATTCAGGATTTAGTGGATGCAGGAGTTATAACTCTGGTTACTTCTGCCTGGAATAATCCCGTATGGACGGTGCGCAAAAGTGATAATTCTTGGCGCATGACAGTTGATTATCGCGAATTAAACAAATATACCCCTCCTTTGACTGTTGCAGTACCTGCCATTATTACTTTAATTGAGATAATTCAAAAACATTCAGGAACTTGGTATGCTTCCATTGATATTGCTAATGCCTTCTTTTCCATCCTGATTGCCCCTGAGTGTCAAGAACAGTTCAGTTTTACATGGAATCAATCAATCAATGCATTTATATAGCGCACTACTCACCCGGAGGGTCTCAAGGCGCTGGGGGAGGGGGGGTCGGCTACTGCTCGAACAGCCAGGTCTTGAGCTGTTTCCTGAAGGCGAGGTGGTCCTGGGTCAGGCGGAGGTGAGTCGGGAGGGAGTTCCAAGTCTTGGCGGCAAGGTAGGAGAAGGACCTTCCTCCAGTGGTGGCTCTTCGGATCCAGGGGACGGCGGCGAGGGCGTGGCTGGAGGATCGAAGCTGGCGTGTGGGAGCGTAGAAGTTGAGGCGGCTGTTGAGGGATGCTGGTCCTTGGTTGTGCAGGGCTTTGTGTGCGTGGGTGAGGAGACGGAAGGTGAGTCGTGCTGAGGCGTTCTGGATCCGCTGGAGTCTCTTCTGGAGTTTGGTGGTGGATCCGGCGTAGAGGGAGTTGCCGTACTCCAGACGGCTGGTGACGAGGGCCTGGGTGACCGTCTTCCTGGTCTCGGTGGGGATCCACTGGAAGATCTTACGTAGCATGCGCAGGATGTTGAAGCACGATGAGGAGACGGAGCTGACTTGTCTGGACATGGAGAGGGAGGAGTCCAGGATGAAGCCCAGGTTGCGTGCGTGGTCTGTTGGTTTGGGTGCGCTGCCCAGGGCGGGGGGCCACCAGGAGTCATCCCAGGCGGAGGGTGAGGATCCCAGGATGAGGACTTCTGTCTTGTCCGAGTTCAGTTTCAGGCGGCTGTTCATCATCCACTTGGCTACTTCTGTCATCCCTTCGTGCCGGTTGGCTCTGGCGGTTGCGGGGTCGTTGGTGAGGGAGAGGATCAGCTGGGTGTCGTCGGCGTAGGAGATGATGTTGAGGTTGTGTTGGCGTGCGATGGCCGCAAGGGGGCTCATGTAGACGTTGAAGAGGGTTGGGTTGAGCGAGGAGCCCTGAGGAACGCCGCAGATGACTTCGGTGGCTTCTGATCTGAACGGGGGGAGGCGGACTCTCTGTGTCCCTCCGGCGAGGAACAAGATGATCCATTCCAGTACCTTCCCCTGGATTCCGACGTTGCTGAGGCGCTGCACTAGGGTGCGGTGGCAGACAGTGTCGAAGGCTGTGGAGAGGTCTAGGAGGATGAGGGCCGCTGTTTCTCCGTTGTCGAGCAGGGCTCGGATGTCATCGGTGGCTGCGATCAGGGCGGTCTTGGTGCTGTGGTTGGCCCGGAACCCAGACTGCGAGAGGTCGAGGGATCCGTTCGTCTCGAGGAAGGCGGCCAGCTGCTTGTTGACGGTCTTCTCGATGACTTTTGCAGGAAACGGGAGCAGCGAGATGGGGCGGTAGTTCTTGAGGTCGGTGGGGTCAGCTGATGGCTTCTTTAGTAGAGCGCTGAGTTTGGCGTGCTTCCAGCTCTCTAGGAAGCTAGCGGTGTCGAAGGAGGGGTTGATGATGTCCCGCAGGTGGGGTGCGATGACGGCGTCGGCCTTGTTGAAGACGTGGTGAGGGCAGGGGTCGGTCGGAGATCCGGAGTGGATGGAGTTCATCGTGCGGACGGTGTCTTCTGTGCTGATCGGGGTCCAGGCGCGGAGGGTGGTGGTGGGGGGCGGTGGTTCAGTCGTGGCGTGCGACGGTTGGGTGCTGAAGCTGTTGTGTATGTCCGCGATCCTGTTGTGGAAGTAGGAGGCCAGGGAGTTGCAGAGGTCTTGTGAAGGGGTGATGTCGTTGTTTCCGGAGTTGGGGTTGGAGAGCTCTTTGACGATGTTGAAGAGTTCCTTGCTGTTGTGTGCGTTGTTGTCCAGTCGTTCCTTGAATGCAGACTTCTTGGTGGCGTGGATCAGTTGGTGGTGTTTTCGGGTGGCGAGCTTGAGGGCAGCCATGTTGTCCGGTGTTGGGTCTCTGCGCCAGGCTTTCTCGAGGTCTCGGCAGTTCTTCTTGGAGCTCTTGAGTTCGTCAGTGAACCAAATTACTGCGGTGACTCCGCTGCAAAATTCTCCCACGCTATTGTGGTGCCGGAGCCCGTAATACCAACGGTCATCCACCAACACTTCTGCAGCCGCCAGAGGTCAACATAAGGTTGCTCCTCTGGGTGCCAGCCTAGGCCTTTTTACCCAGGCAATACATTGGTTGTCCTGATGATGATCCTTGATTTAGACAGGATCGAAACGCTGTTCACAGTAAATGTAGTCTAAACATTAGATCACTATTATGTGCCAGAATTGTGTTTTTTCTACATGAGTTAAGCAAAACTGATTCCACCCAATTTCTAGCTGCTGACAATTTGAAAATTGCCTGAGAAACTCCCTTGTACATTGCATATTATTTTGTCTAGCCTTGTCGGATACAGGACTGTGTCCCACTGTATATATGTGTGTTTGATATAATTTCCATTACCGTATTGATAAAATTTGAGGTTCGGCTGAACTTCTTTTCTATTATAGCGCAGATTGTGGCCTATAATTATTTAACACTGTACCTCCCTTTTGTAAGGACCGTTGTTGCTTACTAATATGCAATATAGTATCAGGAATAAAGGATCTACCCTCTAATATAGGCTTTCAGTCTCTTAAATGATGAAAGGACATATGCTTATGTCGAAGTCAATAGGCTAATCCTAAGAATAGGCTGAAGATAGGGATCTATCCCCTATACTGCGATGGTAGTAGACTAAAGTCACCATCACTCAGAAATTTGGCAAAATATCCGGTCACTACACTTCACCCTTGACTTTCGTCTACTAACATCTGTCAAACTGTGGAAAGTACAGCGATGTATTGGGAAATTTCCCCTGGAGCTTTAGCTCCATGCAGAGCGACCCCAGGTTCTGCAGGCCTAGACCTGCATTCTATAAATACCATTACCCTGAAAAAAGAAGACATTACTATTGTGGAGACCGGTATTAGTGTCCAAATAACTGCTGGAAGTTTTGGATTAATTGCCCCGAGATCTGGCTTGGCTTTAAAAGGTGTCCAGGTGCTCTGAGGTGTTATTGACAGTGAATATCAAGGAGAGATTAAAGTGATTCTATTAAACAGTGGTGATTCTGATTTACTGATACACCAAGCAGACCGAGTTGCTCAATTGCTAATTATGCCCATTTTCAGTGGTGAGATTCAAAAAGGTACTGCCCCAACCCTGTTATCTGTACGAGAAAAAAAGGGTTTTGGCTCCACTGACAATCCCGGAGTAAGAGTGTGGATTCAGTCACCTAAAAATCCCCCTGAACAGGCTGAAATAATTGCAACCAGTCAGGATAATACGGTCCCGACCTGCTTGGTTGCTGTCCCAACTTCTATAGAGACACTTGCCAAATATTTTTAATTTATCGAATGCTCATCCCAATGTGATTTTTAGTGATTTTGCGGCCTATAATTACTGTGCTCTATGTACGGTTTTGCCTTATTTACAGCCCCCTTTGAATTCCCAAATATTGACTTACAATATTACCGAGGGTGATCTTTGTTTTTTCATGACCTGTGACCCTAAAATCATAGGCAAGTGCATTCAATTACTACCCATGAAAGAATTCTATGTTTCGAAAGACCATCTAAATCATGTACTTCTGTTAGAAATATTATGACTTGTAGGCGTCTTGTAGTTACTCCTAGTCACTATCATATGGTATTATTACCTTCTGGATGGCTATTTTCATGTGGCAATTTATCTTGGCCCTATATTCTTGCTAATATTACTGGAGGTCCTTGTGCTATTACTAGATTGAGTGTTTTAATGTTTTCTTCACAGCCTGATGTTATTTCCCGAACTACACACGATGCCCCGTCTTTGAAAGCCAATTGTGATTCCTCATTACATTTATTTTCTCCATCTGAGTATCTTGTGTTTTCTATTTTAGGTGTTCCTGCATTATCTGTATATAATGCCAAATCAATCTGAAAATTGGCTTACTGGATGGTCAAATCTATTAATCATACTTCTTTTGTCTTATCTGACCTTTTATTAGATGCTCAAGGCGGGCGTAGAGCCATTTTACAAAATAGAGCTGCAAAAGATTACCTTTTGCTTAAACATGGTCATGGCTGCTCAGATTTTGAGGGCCTTTGTTGTTTTAATCTGTCGGACCAATCCAGATCCATTCAGTCCCACATTGATAAACTTCATGAATTAACTGAAGAAATTAGGCAACATATAGATCAAGGGTGGTTTGATTGGCTTTTCAATTGGTTGCCTGATTTGCCCTCCCTACGTCAAGTGTTGGGGGGGTGTCTTGATTGCTGTTTCTATTTTAGTTGCTCTATGTTGTTGCATTCAATGCGTCCCTTCTTTGATTCAAATTTTTAAACCACACACTATGGCTAGGTCTGTTAGTGTTGTTTCTTATTATTCTGCATCAGATGTTCGCTCAGTTTGACAGATGTTAGTAGACGAAAGTCAAGGGTGAAGTGTAGTGACCGGATATTTTGCCATATTTCCGAGTGATGGTGACTTTAGTCTACTACCATCGCAGTATAGTGGATAGATCCCTATCTTCAGCCTATTCTTAGGATTAGCCTATTGACTTTGACATAAGCATATGTCCTTTCATCATTTTAGAGACTGAAAGCCTATATTAGAGGGTAGATCCTTTATTCCTGATACTATATTACATATTAGTAAGCAACAACGGTCCTTACAAAAGGGAGGTACAGTGTTAAATAATTATAGGCCACAATCTGCGCTATAATAGGAAAGAAGTTCAGCCGAACCTCAAATTTAATCAATACGGTAATGGAAATTATATCAAACACATATATTGTGGAAATTGAAGAAATTGATGTACATAAACAGCGTTCATTTCCCTTCTTTTCCCACTCCTCTCCCTGTAAGCACCATGAATACCATAAAATATTGACCGCATCACTCCGCCAGTAAAAGCCCGTACCCATATGTACAGCCATTCTAGGCACCATGGCCTTTTACCCATTGGAATCCCCGGCTTCCCTCCTGCGCGTATCTTAAACCCCCTCTCTCATGCATAGACCATGAAACCCTCTCCCTCTGCGCGACCCTGCTATGAAAAGCAACCCTTCTGATTGACCCGCGCAAACCCCCCCATCTCCTCTTGAAGAGGCATCCTTCGCCTCAGCTGACATTGCCCTCCCTAGCTGCACCTGACTGCCCCGCTCTCTCATGTACGGGTCATAAGATCTCCCTCTCCCTGTGCGACTCTGTCCCTGTGCACACCCTGGCTTCCCCCCTCCCCTTGAGGTTCCATGACAATTGTAAGTGGTGTTTTCGACTCACACGAATATAGTCGAGTCTGGTATCTATGAACCGCAAATGACGAGTTTAGTAAGTGTGCGCAGTTTCGCTGTGCTAACTTAAACCGTTCGTTTGTTACGTGGGTTTTTCATCTGTACCCACGGGTTCCATCTTAGATACGGCATCCATTTTGTCTCTTGCCCTCAAGTAGCCAGCGAACGGACGTTGTCCGCTTCGCGACCCTGGGACTCCCAAGATATTTGCGGAAGACACATGTTCTTTGTAAGTGTCTTTATGACGAGGGGGTTGCTGCTGTAAGGCAGATGGCGCCGCTCGAGGCTCATCTTGCCGCACGGGCTTATTGTCTCAGCCGTGCATCTCATTAGGCACGTCCCTTTGATGCCTGTATCTCGTGTTTCCCGTTACCTCCCCTTTTACACCCTTTCCGATCTCCCCACTGTCTCTGTCTTCCTCTACACCTGTCTTCGTTCCTATTTCGATCTGTTTTACTGCTGATTGGAATTTGCTAATGGTGGGAAGATGGTTTTTACAGTTGGGAACCGCCAAATGTTTCCGCACTTATGTTCCGGACCTCATGTGTTTCAAAGTGACCAAAGCGACCCCTCTGGGGCAAATTGTGGGAACCGGGTTGTAAACTTTTGTGTTCAATGTTATCCTATGGGTAAAAACTGTATAAAAGGAGCGATCCACAGAACCAATTTGAAGCAGTCTCCCCGAACTACACTCGATGTACTTCCTGTGACTTCTGTGTTCCCTGCAGCAAATAAACCTTGAATCTTTGACGTCGAAGGAAGTGTCCCGTGTCTCTGTGACTTGTACGCCGGAGCAGGTTACCCACGAAGGTTTCAGGTGTTGTGCCCTGGCACCGCTGGGTCTAAAAGAACCCAGTCCTTCACTTGGCGCCCAACGTGGGGCTGCATCAGTGGTACCGGTCCAAGCCCGACGATCGTGAGGAACTTCGTGTGAAATCTCCGAGGGAAGGTGCACCCCGCTTCATCGATCCTGTTGTCGAAATAAGTGGCCCGAAGACTTTTCCCGCGAAGATTCCCGCCTCCGGACGGCTGCGACGGACTGCTGCCCTGACTGTAGACCTGTTTTGGCGCCTGGCGTAGACCTTGGTATAGCGAGACGATTGACGGGCCTTCCTGGTGACGCCATCGATCTTTGAGTTAAGTATTTGTGGGTCGCTCCCAGAGTTCTTGGTTGTGGTTACTTAGTGGTTGCATGGTTCCATTGCATTTGTGGTTCTTGGTACTTTGTTGTGTTGTTTGACGACTGCAGCCGCCAAAAACCGAGGGTTTTGTTCTTTGCTGGGACTTGGTAAATCCCGTAACCCTTGAAGTTTGTGAAACTCGGCTAGCGTGCAAGATGCCTGGTCGCAGTACTTTGTTTAGCTGTTTTAGACCTTGTGGTGCGGATTCCCTGCTGGAGGACTCGTGTCCGATACCTCCGGTTGGAACTCCTACTTATGACTTATATAGCAAACATGGGCTAGGCCCGATTACCTTTAACGATTATTGGATTAAATATACAAAGAAAGACGGCGACCTTCGTTGGCCACCTCACGGTAGCTTCGAAGCGTCGATCTTAGATAATTTGGAAATGAAGTTGTTCGAACGTAAATCAAGGCCGGCCATGTTTGATGCCTTTCGGTTGTGGCGCAAAGAAGCCCGACAGAAAGAAATCAGACAAAATAAACGTAGTCAGCGAGATAATGTTGCTACCATAGTGAAGAAAGCTGAGCAGTTCCAGCGTGATAAGGAGGATAAGGATAAGGAAGTGTTTGAGAGATTACAGCGTATGACCATAGATAAATGTTATCCTGCTTTGCCTACGGAGTCGGATAAGAAGGACGAGGCAGTTGAGGATCCTTTAATGTCCTATCTTATGAAGTCGCCACCTCCGTACGTACAGGGTACCGCAGCTCCTGTGGTCCCTGCCGTACCTATTCTTCCACCTATTGTTCCTCCGCCTGTTCCTCAACCTGCACCCGTTTTTCCGACTGTTCCTGCTCCTTTGTCTGTTTCTATTCCTACTGCTCCTCCGCTTCCACATACTCCTGTTCCCGCTACTGTTCCTGTTACTGCTCCTGTGTTGTTAACCCCTGTTGCTGCTACTGTTTCTACTCCTTCTCTTGTTAGCCCTGTGTCTTATCTCTCTCCCTCTACTCGTAGCCGTAATTCTCCTATTGCAGCTAGTTTCTTTCAGTCGCTCGGACCTGTTCATGGGTCTGCTGGTTCTGATGGTCCTCAGAGACGTAGCCAGCTTCCTGGTAACAGGGAACGCGTTGCGCTATACAATATGGCGATGGGTTGGATGGTAAATCCGCAGAGAAATCCACCCCGTGTTGTCCTCGAAACGTTTTGTCAATTCAACATACCAACCCAGAGATATGTGTTTGACGAAATGTGCAAGTTCCTACATGATCAGATAGCGGCCGATGCGCCTGACGAGGTGCTGACCGCCCTGTCTGACCTTCGGCTTCAGTTCGCAACTGGATTGATAGTAGATACTAATGTCCGACGTGCTATTGAGCGGTTGCTATCTCTTCGTCCCGCTCCCATTCCTCATGCACTATTTGTTGAGGATATTGAAAAACTAGACGAGTCTGGCCAATATCCTATGCGTGAAGTTCCGCCGGTTTGGATACCAGCTGATGCTAATGCTAATCCTCCGGTAGCGGCGCATTTCCAGCGAGTATGGATACATCTCCCATGGAAAAGATCGGAAGTGTTACAGGTGAAGCAATCTTTGCCTGACCCTCGCAAAAATCCTGCAGGGTATTACAAGGAATTATCGCAGCTCGTAGACGCTACGATAATGAATCTTGCCGATATCGACATGTTGTTCGGTAATGTTGTACCGCAACCGGTATGGGCTAAGATTCGTCACCAAGATCACACAAATGAATTAGGCGGTGATTGGGCTGCCATTACAGCGGCAGATGCTGGACAAGTGGCTGCTACTAAACCCGACCAATTGATTGCTGCTCTTCCTCAGCGAATAATAACATTAATGAAGACTCTTATGCCAGCTATGAGGGTAAATTGGGACAAACTGTCAGCTTGCAAACAAAAGAAAGATGAGAGTGTTTCGGACTTCTTTACGAGGTTTGAGGAAGCATTCATTGATCATAGTGGACAGGATATGGGTACTGAGGGTGGACAAAGGTTGTTTGTGGATAAATTTGTGTCAAACTTATTGCCCGACTTGAGCAATAAATTGAAGAATTCGGAGAGTGCATGGGCAGTTTCTACCTCAGCTCAGATATTGGCTACGGCGCAATATTATGAGAATAGGGAGAAAGAGGAGAATGACCGTGCTGACAAAAAGACGAAAGACCTAAAAACAAAAGTGTTGTTGCAACAAGCGTATCCGCCACGTTCTAATCAGAATGCGCCCCAACAGAATAGATCGCAGTCGCAATCGAATCGATCGCAGCCGCGTAATGATTCCTCCTTCCAAAGATCATCGTTAGGGTACAATCAATGTGCTTATTGTAGACAGGAAGGACACATTAAATTTGATTGTCCTGTTTTAAATGAACGTAATAGTGGTAATTCGTCTAAAGGAGGCCGTGGTGGTTCACAGCAGGCATCGCGGGGTAGAGGTCGCGGTGCTCAAAACGATCGCTCAGACAATTCGTCCAATTCTAATAATTGTTTTGATCAACGTGGATCATCGCAAGGACGATCTGCACAGTACAATGTAGACGATTATTACGTCGATCAGGGAACTGACGACAGTAATTACTAGGACAGCCAAAGACGAGGAGAGGGAGTGGTATCAGTTCCGGTTGATCAGAGAGGGCCTTACGTCGCAGTTGCTACATCGGGCGTCGTTGAGCCTTTTCTGTTGGACACTGGTGCAGCGAAAAGTTCTATCATGCATTCGAAACTCCCTGGCGCACCTTTGTCTGGCTTAACAAATGTTTCCGTTGGATTCTCTGGCGCCCCCGTTAGCAATCCTGTTTCACGCCCTTTGCCCCTTCAAATTGGGCCACGTGAGCTAGAAGCTCCGTTGATTTTGACTACTGGTTGTGGTGAAAATCTTTTGGGTCTGGATTTGCTTAAGCGTTTGTACGCAACATTGTATTGTTCTCCTGCGGGTGTAAAGCTTACGTTAGGAGAGAGGGTTGTCTCTCCTATGTATTTGTCTCTCGATAAGCTTCCACCGGAATTGAGTTCTCTTCCTGCGTCTTTGTGGGCGACGGGTCCAAATGACGTGGGCCTACTTGATATCTCCCCTTATGTTGTTCAGTTGAAATCTAATGTGCGACTGCCACGTATTCCCCAATATCGTATCTCCCTTGATGGTGAACGAGCACTGTTAGCGATCATTTACGACTTGATCGAGAAAGATGTTATTGAAGAGACTCGGGGAAACGTGTGCAACAGCCCTGTACTGCCCATTCTTAAACGTACGGATCCCACAAAACCGCCTGTTTATCGTTTTGTTATCGATTTACGGGAGGTAAATAAAATAGTGGTTCCTCAATTCCCTGTTGTGCCTGACATCACGGCGCTACTGACTCTGATTCCAGCTACTGCATCATGGTTTTCGGTGATTGACTTGAAAAATGCGTTTTTCAGCATCCCGATTGCCGAAGAGAGCAGGGACCTTTTCGGTTTCTCTCTCGGTGGACGTAGCTTCCGGTTCAAACGCGCTCCTCAGGGCTACTGTGAAAGTCCATTGATTTACAGTCAAGCCTTGAAGGGTCAACTGGATGCGTTTCGGTTGCCGGTTGGTGCGGCTTTAATCCAATACGTCGACGACTTATTTTTGGCTGCTGATACTCAGGACATTTGCAAAATTGCTACAGTGTCGTTGCTGCAGCATCTCTGTGAGTTAAATCACAAGGTGTCACCTTCTAAACTCCAATATTGTTGTCAAGAAGTAACCTATCTAGGTCACTTATTGTCAAAGGAGGGAAGGAGATTGACCCCAGAGAGAATTGCAGCGATTGCGCGAATGGCTGTGCCAAACACCCAAAGAGATGTGCGTGCCTTTCTAGGTATCACGTCGTACTGCAGGCAATGGATTCCAAATTTTTCATTGCTAGCGAAACCATTGGTGGCTCTTACGTGCAAGGATGTTTCAACTCCTTTACCATGGACGGAAGAATGTCAGAAAAGTTTTTCTGAATTACGTGATTCATTGTGTTCGGCTCCTGTGTTAGGTACCCCTGATTACAGTAAGCCGTTTACGCTATATGTTCACGAGAGGGAAGGTTGTGCTTTGAGTGTCTTAACGCAACCTTTTGGTGGTAAGCAACGTCCATGTGCATATTTTTCCTCGACCTTAGACCCAGTAGCTAGAGCATTGCCGAGTTGTTTACGAGCAACAGCGGCAGCTGCGGTCTCCATCCGACAATCAGCAGGATTGGTCATGGATAATATGCTTACGGTGATGGTTCTGCATGCAGTCGACACTCTGCTGAATCGTACGAAAACTCAGCACCTGACGAGTGCGAGGCTGTCTGGGTACGAATTGACGCTCTTGGCAAGCCATATTCAGATAAAACGTTGTAATGTCCTGAATCCGGCAACTTTGTTACCAATTAGTGCAGAGTCAGATGAAGTAGCAGAACATGACTGCTACTTGAGGACGGAAGAGGAAACAAAAGGTCGAGTGGACCTTAAAAACACTCCACTGGAAGATCCGGATGGCACCTTGTATGTGGATGGGTCATGTTTTAAGTTGCCGAATGGCGATGTGACTACTGCTTATGCTGTTGTAACGTTGAATACTGTTGTTGAGACTGCAAGATTGAATCAGAATTCTGCCCAAGCTGCAGAACTGATCGCTCTCACTAGAGCATGTGTGTTAGCAAAAGGGAAACGTGTGAATGTGTACACCGATAGCCAGTACGCTTTCGGTGTAGCGCATAGTTTTGGACGATTGTGGCGAGAGCGTGGTTTCTTGACGTCGCACGGTACGAAGATACAGCATGGTCAGCTTGTGAACGATCTTTTGGATGCTTTGACTTTGCCTACACAAGTTGCGATTGTTAAGTGTAGTGCGCATCGTAAAGTGACGGATGATGTTGGTCGTGGTAATGCGTTTGCGGATGAGATTGCTAAGGAGACTGCCCGGAACCTTAGCACTCGAATGTATGTGACGAGTTCGGTTAGGTGGCCTACAGAATTAAGTATGTGTGAAGATACTGTTGAGAGCGTGAAAGCCATTCAGAATGAGGCCACCGACATTGAAAAGACGAAGTGGAAAGAAAGTACGGGAAAGTTGGATGCGAGTGGTTGCTGGATTGATTTGTCGGATCAGAAAAGATGGTTGTTGCCTGATGCGTATGTGCTGGCTGTTGTGACAATGGCACATGGGTTAGCACATATTAGCGTGAAAGGTATTTGTAAGTTGTTGTCGCCTGTGTGGAAGAATGATGGAATTACGAAATGTGCTGAACGTCTGGTGAAGAATTGTATGGTGTGCATAATGTACAATCCTGGCAAAGGAACCCCAACTCCCCCTGGCAGTTTTGCTCCTCCTTCGTATCCCTTTGAGGTGATTCAATTGGACTTCATCCATATGGAGAGATGCAATAACCTGAAATACGTTTTAGTTGTGGTTTGCGCATTCTCCCGATGGATCGAGGCCTATCCCCTCAAAGACAATACTGCTTTGTCTACTGCGAAAATCCTACTGAAGGAATATTTTCCTCGGTATGGAATGCCTAGAGTCGTGTGGTCAGATAACGGAAGTGAGTTTGTTGGAAGTGTGATGAAGAGTGTGTGTAAGGGCCTTGGAATAAACCAAAAATTCCACAGCGCCAATCATCCCCAGTCAGCTGGATTAGTTGAGGGGTACAACGGTACCCTTAAACTAAAGTTAGCAAAGATTCAGGCTACGACTGGTCTTTCGTGGCCTGACGCTTTACCCTTAGCATTACTGTCAACAAGGGCGACTGTACACTCCCGAATAGGGCTTAGTCCCTATGAAATAGTGTTCGGCCGTCCTGCGAATGTGTGGGGGGTTCCTAGGCCAGGAATATTCTCTGATCTTGAGTATCCAATGTTGATTGACTACTTACATGACTTGACTGCTAAACTGAGGTTAATTCACCAACAGGTTTACGACGCATTGCCGACGCAGACGGAGGGTCCAGGCCACCAGCTCCAGCCCGGAGACTGGGTGGTTACACGCAACTTTTCACGCAAGAACAATCTGGACCCTAGATTCACCGGACCTTACCAGGTGCTCCTGGCCACGAGGACTGCCGTTCGTCTAGAGGGGCGGAAAAATTGGGTACATGCTACCCATTGTAAGCGAGTCCCTATTCCTTTGCCGGCAGACCCGTGGGTAAGGAAAGGCATTGCGTCAACAGAAACAGAAACATTGCCGGCGTTTGTACCTTTCAGCGACGCACAGCTTGTTGGAGAATCCTCAGCGCAGCAGAAAGCCACTGTTGAAATATTGTCAGCAAAAGACTCAAGACCAGAACAATCAACTGATCAGCAGGACGCTGTCTCTTCAACGGATCCTTTGTTCGACGAGCAGACACGTCCCGGGAAACACAGATATTCTCTGCGATCTCACACTAAGGACAAATAAAATTTTCTTGCTTTGCTGGAATTGACAACTGCAATATCCTCGTTTCCCGTGATCAGTTTTTGAACATTCGTATCACTGTGATTTGTGTACATATATATACATATATTGAGTTCCTTCCTTGTATCTTTTTACTTCCACAGTCTGAGAGACATTGTGCTTGTACATACATATTGTGCATTGAAGGCCGTAGGGCCGCGCGCGTACTTCCTTCTGGACAGTAGGTCTTGACGCTAGGTTAAAGGCCGTCGGTTCCTAGGAACTCCTAGGGATTGACTATTGCTGCACAGAACGAAGTGCGTCAAGAAACGTTGCGGACGGTCGTAGGGAATGGCATTCTCGAAGCTGAATGATTTGGAAGGGGCTCAAGACTATAGATTCAAGCTGCAGCAACTCAGTCGTATCAAATGTTTCATATTCCAAATGTTTGTATTGTTTTTGACTGCTTCTGCATTATTGGCGGGTGGGGTGTATTATACAATGTCTTACTTCTTACCTGCTACCCCTACTCCTACTCCTTACCCTAATCTTACCACTACTGCTTCTCCCCATTCCTTTCACATGTTACCGGAACACGAGCAGGCTAGACGTGTGGAATTCCGCAACAATTCCTTTATTCAGCTCCTTCATCAGCATCAGTTAGTGGTTAACACTACTAATTCTTGGGTGTGTGGGTTGATGCCACATACTACGGATAAGGGAATTCCATATCTGGTGTTACCGTATAGTTCCCAAGGGTCGGCTCGAGCATTTCAAACAATGTTTCGAAGCGCACTGGGTTTCCACCCCATTCGAGAACCACGTTCCCCCTACTCTGGCCCTACCTCGTATCAGAAGCCTTTATCGATAGCAATAGAGGATATGGAAAGTGAGATCCATGACTATTCGCTTATCCCTGAGGAAGAGGTACAAGCCTATAAGGTCCTAAGTAGAGGTGAATATAGTGCGTTCACTAGTGAAAAGCAGCTTAAAAGCTCGCCTCCTATATGGGTCGTACCCCACACTGGTAATTTTTGTCTTATGGGTCGTGGTCGAAGATCACAAGCCCTACTTGGAGCAAGTGCTTGCACTGAAAATTACATTCTGCCGATGTTCTCGTCCCCTGTGTTTCTGGCTGCCAAGGGTACATACTTTATCTGTTATGATCGTGCATACACATGGTTGCCCGCAGACTTCATGGGCACATGTTTCATTGCAAATCTGTTGCCTCCGACGTTCACTGTAGATGCCGATTATCATAAGACTAGAGTTGTACGAGGTGTAATTAGCGAAGAAGACACTGCCGGTCAAGAGGCAGGAGACTTTTTCAAGGGTTTCCTCCCGTTTTGGGGACCTATGGTTAATAGTAGGAACCTGAGACAGTTGACTCGAGTAGTAGAATCGACGGCTAATATTACTGCCAGTGCCCTTGGTAATATCACCACCGAACTTCAGGCGGAGAGACTTATGATGTTGCAAAACCGTATGGTTTTAGATGTCATTTTAGCAGATCGCGGTGGGGTATGTAAGGTAATCCATTCGAGCTGCTGCATTTTCATTCCAGATAATGCTCCCACTGTCTATCAAGCCATCTCGAGGTTGCATAAGATCTCCGAATCCATACACGTGGATGTAGGGGATTGGACGCTACTTGGATGGTTTTGGGGCCTGATGTCGACTTGGGGTTGGAAAATTCTGATGATCATCGGAGTTGTGGTAGTGTTCCTGTTCACGTGTTGCCTTTGTGTGCAGTGTGGTCCTGCCTTATGTGGCCTCTGTGCTACGACGTGTATGAGACAGCCATCTGTTACCAAGGGGACTCGGTTGGACAGAGCTATGCTGCAACAACATCTCGACGGTCTGATGAATATCGAGTATGATTCTGACTAGTGCTTGCCTACATGAGGGCAAAAGGAGCGTCTGAGGTTCCGTGACAATTGTAAGTGGTGTTTTCGACTCACACGAATATAGTCGAGTCTGGTATCTATGAACCGCAAATGACGAGTTTAGTAAGTGTGCGCAGTTTCGCTGTGCTAACTTAAACCGTTCGTTTGTTACGTGGGTTTTTCATCTGTACCCACGGGTTCCATCTTAGATACGGCATCCATTTTGTCTCTTGCCCTCAAGTAGCCAGCGAACGGACGTTGTCCGCTTCGCGACCCTGGGACTCCCAAGATATTTGCGGAAGACACATGTTCTTTGTAAGTGTCTTTATGGCGAGGGGGTTGCTGCTGTAAGGCAGATGGCGCCGCTCGAGGCTCATCTTGCCGCACGGGCTTATTGTCTCAGCCGTGCATCTCATTAGGCACGTCCCTTTGATGCCTGTATCTCGTGTTTCCCGTTACCTCCCCTTTTACACCCTTTCCGATCTCCCCACTGTCTCTGTCTTCCTCTACACCTGTCTTCGTTCCTATTTCGATCTGTTTTACTGCTGATTGGAATTTGCTAATGGTGGGAAGATGGTTTTTACAGTTGGGAACCGCCAAATGTTTCCGCACTTATGTTCCGGACCTCATGTGTTTCAAAGTGACCAAAGCGACCCCTCTGGGGCAAATTGTGGGAACCGGGTTGTAAACTTTTGTGTTCAATGTTATCCTATGGGTAAAAACTGTATAAAAGGAGCGATCCACAGAACCAATTTGAAGCAGTCTCCCCGAACTACACTCGATGTACTTCCTGTGACTTCTGTGTTCCCTGCAGCAAATAAACCTTGAATCTTTGACGTCGAAGGAAGTGTCCCGTGTCTCTGTGACTTGTACGCCGGAGCAGGTTACCCACGAAGGTTTCAGGTGTTGTGCCCTGGCACCGCTGGGTCTAAAAGAACCCAGTCCTTCACCCTTCTCCCTCACACGAGCAAGTCATAAACCTTCTTCTTCTGCAAGACCCTGTCCTTGGGAGTCACGGCACCGCCTGACCAGCACCTCCTTTCCTTTTATGAATAACCCCCCTGTTAGTAAACCCTCCCTCCGCGATGGACTGTCCACACATGTCCGAGGCCATCGCCTAAGCCGGAAAATACTGTTTATTGCCCCTTATGGTATGGAGTCACTCCTCTTCAAACAACCCACTATTGATCCTGGCTTCCCCACCCCTTGGGATACGATCAGGCGCACATCTCCTAATAATCAGCGGAACACTCAGCTGCGTCATTGCCCCCTCCCTTATCTACAGTTCAAGGGTCTCTATTGATAACATATGTGGGGTAGGATTGACACGAGGATTATAGGGATGTCTTTTCTTTGTGTCACAATGTCCTGATTGTAATGCCAAGTGATTTGTAAGGTATAAAAGAAGATGTCTCAGCTCACTTGTTAGAGCACCTCCCGAAAGACACTGTGTTTCGTGTCCGAAATGACAGGCTCTCCTCATGAGTATTAAACTCTGTTCTTGATTCCTGCTTCCAGCGCCCGTCTCTTTATTTGGTAATTATTCAGAATGGGAACTAAGAGGCGTCTTGTGCCAGCAGCCCGGGCATCGATAGTAATTTGGGCTCACCTTTTACAATTGGCGTCCCAACGCGGGGTCCATCAGTGACATAAGGTCCGGTAAGAGAGATCCAGACGAAGAAGTGAACATCTAAATGAACGGAGTATACCTGCCTTGAGAGGGGACTCGTCCGGCTGCCGATCGAAAGAACTTCACCGATTCTGAACGGACCTCTCTCGAGTGACCTATTGTCCTGACTGGAATTCCACAGGAATGCTGCATGGAGAAAGAGAACAATCGGGCGCTGGAGGAGGAAGACGAAGAGCTGTCCGTATGGTCCGGTCCGGGTAAGATTAAGTAGGGCGTTTTGCGCCTGATTGGTAGGATGGTTTTATCCATCTGATTGATTGATTGATTGTATTGGAATCGGTATTTGAATACTGATATTGTTGTTATTGGTTCATTTAGCTTTGGATGCTACTTGAAATATTGGTTCTCTTTTTGAGAACGAGACATTCTCTGTTTACAAACGGCGGCGAATAGGAACGTTCGTCCCTCTTTGCAGATAGAGAAGGGTAGGTAATGCAGACTTTTGTCCCCGTTGTAATCCGTCATGCCTACTTTTCTCCCCACTGATTGTTTGAAATCGATTAATAATCGATTGTTGCTCTTTGAGATCTTCCCTGTCCACAAACAGAGACGAATAGGAATATTCTGTTTCCCTTTGCAGATAGCGAAGGGCAGGTAATGCAGACATTTGTCCCCGTTGTAATCCGTCATGCCTGTTTTTCTCCCCACTGATTGATTGGTTGCCTGGACATTGTTGTTCCAGGAATTGTTTCGTTTGAGGTATTTTCTACCTGCAAACAACGTGGAGTAGAAATATTCTATCTAGTCTTTGCAAGTAGTAAAGGGTAGGTTATGCCCCTTTGTGAATTCGTCAGTCCTACCCACTCCCCACTGATTGTTTATTTGGGGGGTAGCTCGCATGGTCCGTCCATGAGACTACCCTTATGGAGGACATATGCTCCCCACTCACGGGCCATTTAGTGGAAGTAGATCATCTGGTCCGTCCAGGAGGCTACCCTAGTAAGTGGAAGTACATCCTTTGGTCTGTCCGGGATGATACCCTAATGAAGGAATATATGTTCCCCATTTGATTGATAATCTAGTTCCACCCGGACCATTTATTGGAGGTAACTCACCTGGTCCGTCCAGGAGTACCCCTAGTGAAAGGACATATAAAAATGAAGTGATCACCGTACCCTACTAACAGAAAACTTTAGCTCGAAACACGCTAAGGAAAAGAAGGAAATATAAAAAGAAATCGGGCTAAGTCAGTAACCCCCTGATGAGCTTTCGACTTCACTAAAAATAAGAAACATTAGAAACAGTTCGTAATAAGAAATATAAAATGGCGAAAAGTTTGACAGCAAAAATAGCCACAAGGTAGCTAGGCTCCACTGCCTATTCCTGCTCCCAACATGTCTGCCTCATTGCCCACCACGCCCAAATAACGGTCACATGAAATAGAAACAATTCAATAGGCACCTACCCCCATTCCGGAAGCTCCCGAAGTGCAACAGGTCCGCGGTTACGCCCATCCGGAAGGCGAGGCCTCGATGCATGCAGGGCTCGCCTGGCCGCAGTCGGAAGGGGAGGATGTGGGGCGGACGGCCCAAAAATTGCAATGACCTCTCCTTTCCCCCTCTTCTGCTGCCCTGCAGGCCACGGGGGGGGGGGGGGCTGTCTTGCTTCGGCCACCGACCACCCCCCCACTCTCTCTCTCACCTGATCCGGCTTTCATCGAAGGCCGAAGCCAAAGCGAGGATGGCGGCATTTCTTTGAGCTATAATGGCTGCAACTACACTCAACGCCTGACAGTTGCAGATAGTCCCGCCACATGCCAACGCCTGGATAGTTGCAGGTAGTCCCGCCACATGTCAAGGGGGGGATGTCTTGCCTCAGCCACCGACCCCCCCCCCATCTTCATTGCCTAGCACGGCCGTACCGAAGCGCTGGAGCCGGAGAACGGCGCGGGGTCGCTGGAAGGGGGAGGTGACGCGAACGAGCCTCCCCCACCTCCCTCCAGGTGGAGGCTTCCAGCGACACCCCAATGCTCTTGCCTAAAGAGGGTCAACATCGAAAAGCGGTCTTTTGCCCAGGACGGGCACACGCCCCATGCCTTCTCTCCTCAACTTTGAAGATTCTATGAGAGCCGGGGGGGCACCCCGATCCCTCCGCATGGGCGCCCCCGTCCCCCTCACTGGGAACCGCGACATCGGCGCACTCCTGCCAGCGCCAGCCTCAGTTTGGAAATGGCTAAAATACAGCCAAGGCACAGACTTGTTCAGTTCCGGAGAAACACCAGAATGACCCGGTAGGAAAAATTGTTACCGCCCTCCCCACTCTTTGACTGATGGTCCATATTACTAAACTGTTAACCCATTGCGAAAAACTTTTTGAAACCACCAACGGAAGGTTCTGGTCCTACTACGAGTCAGTGGAGGCAATCTGACTATGCAGGGACTTGCCTGACCTCGCCCAAAATGGCGCCGACACAAAATGAAACTTTTTAAATAAACCTTGTTGCACCCTGATTGCGCAGCTTTGATGCCCCGAGATATGTATGCAGTTTTTGGACAATGAAAGTAGATAAGAAGGATATTGAGTATGTGCTTGGAAAAGAAAGCGATATAAGATGGATATTGATTATGTGCTGGAACAATGAGCTGATTTAGAGTGGGTACTAATTATGTGTTGGAAGCAATGAATTGGTATGAAATAGGAACTGATCGAGCATTTGGACAATGAATTGGTAAATATTAAATCTTGAATAATAGTTGGACAGTGAGATAAACTTATTGAAAAATTGAATTATTAGCATGCATCATACTTGCAGTGTAGGAAGGTTCGATATGATTTTATTTCACTACTGCACTTTACGAAATGAATGACCACCGACTTTTATTCTCCGTAGCCGGCCCACTGGTTTGTAGGCCCGTATTTGTGCGCCAACCTTTTTCATTAAAATATTTTAACACGCAAATATTATCGTAGCGTTTATATTTATGAATGTTGTTGAAATATATGGCTACTGTCATCGACATAGGCAAAATACATACAGTATGATTAAGGTTGAAGGTTAAAAGGACCTGGTATCTAGCAGCTACACTATGTATCACGGGCAGCCGGAAAGGTGTTTTTACACGCCCTTGAGCGATACCACAGAAATACCACCTGACCGCCACCCTTGCACACGACCTATAAGGCCACGATCGTGTGATGCATGTAGATCCGCAGACCATCGATGATTATCTGTCTGACACTGCTGGTCCCTCTGGGCTTAAATGCCGAGATGGTAGAGAATGCACCACAGGGAGATAGGTCGAGTATGTGGTAGGTAAAAACATTTTCGGATTTATGCGCGCTAATGTGTTTTGAATGTTGCCCCCCCCCCCCCTTCTTCTCCTCCCTTCTGCAGGTCCCGTCGGAACGTCGACTGAAGTATGGAAAAGCGACGATCGAGCGACCGACAAAAAGGAGAAAAAGGGGATCTGAGCATAGTACTTATGCTAACAAGCTTTGACAGACGTAGACGTAGATACGACTGTTCCTCCGTTAGAGCCTAGCGACTGGGAGGATGGACTGACATAGAAACTTGACGGGTACTGTATGACGGAAATGACTCGACATTAGCACGCTAGATAACGCGACTATGACGTTTAATTAGATAGGGAAGGGACTAGGAAAAGCCCTGAGGTAAGAGTACCGAGGCACCACCCGTCTGGGAAGTTAGAAATATTGTTGATGTTCGAAATGTACCACCTCCTTCTCACCCTCTTATAGATATAACCAAGCTGCCTGACTGTTCTCCTGACCAATGCTCTCTGTTGCCTCAGCCTGGAGAACATCCAACCAAAGGAAGAAAATCAAAAGTGGTTTAAGATCCACCTATGGGCAATAGCCCGACCAGGTTAATTTCTGACCGGCTGACCAAGATGTAAGTATTGACAATTGGGAGCGCTCGCAGAAGTAGTAAACGAGAAGAGAAGGAGGAAAGGTAAAAAGAACTCAGCCCATGAATAAATAGGGTATTAAAAATGCGCAGAATGCGCAGGGAGATTTTTGTTTGGCCAACAACTGTTTTTGTGTTTTGTCATGAACGCTTTTGTATGTAACACATGTACTATCTTCCCTTGTCTGAGTTTGTGTGTATGTAATGTACGGATTTACGTCTTCCCTCTGTCTGTGTTCGCGTGTTACCTGACCCCTGTTGGTCGGTGTTGTGAGCGCACTAAATGACCTATTACCGTACACGTCTCTCTCTCTCTCTCCCCTCGATCTCTCTCTCTCCCTCTATCTCTCTCTCTCTCTCTCTCTCTCTCTCTTTCTCTCTCTCTCTCTCTACATGTCATATGTGTACTGAATGGCTCGTTTAGGTTGCGGACGACTCTCACTCTCTACGAGAGTCCCCCTGTTCCATCTTCCTTCGTGTATATATTTTGTGCCCCGCTGGCACCAGTCTGATTGGATACTCTGTGAGCACAAAGGTGTTCAGTGAAATTGACAGAAAATAAAATTATTGTGATTTGCCATATTACTACCTCTCCTTTCTACAAAATGAATGAACTCGAATTGGCTAAGAAAGAAAGGACGGGTGAGACGACTAAGGTCCCCTAATCTGGCCCTCTTCAAAGGGAACTATATGTCAATGGCACCCTATATTTTTTATTGTTGTTAGAGACAAGCGCCAACGCCTAGATTGACCCCCAACGTCCAGATTGCCCCATCCCCTTTGCACCCAAGCGCGAATGCCCGAAGCATCCCCGCCCCATTTGATAAACCCCAGCTGCTGTCCCGGATATAAAGATGATAACCATGAGTAACTGTCGTCTCTCGAGAAAAACATGTTTTACCTGACTCTTGATGATAGCGCCCCTGCCCTATTCGAAAAGATTAGCCAGCCTTGAAGGGAAATGTTAGACTGTTAAGGCTAAGGTTAGAAAGACGAGTCTCCCTGGAGGGTCCGAAATGATGAGTTTGATGAAATGCACAGTTGATAAGAGTCTGACTTTTCTTTATATAAAACTTGGCATGAACTCAGTAGGAACGCTGACATATGCACTGCTTGGTAAATGAACCTCTGACTGTGACCAATGGGCGTACCTCCCAAGTGCGAAGGACTGAGGGAGGAATTCACGTGCATGGAATGTCTTCCCCTGACCAGTTCTCTAAAGCTTGTTTTGTCCCTATTTCAAAGATATACGATCACCGGAGGAGAAGGGTCGGACGTGAACACACAGCCTGGCCGCAGATCATGGGACACGTGCGACATCGACCAAAGGTGGAGCCCCAGCACGACAGGAATACGGGACGAGACAGCACTCTCCAATGTGGTCAAACGAAAGGATGAAGGGCTGTCCTGAAGCCTTTTGTCTGCCTACCCACACATGCCTGGAGCTTCCGTCCCCCTCTTCAAGCCCGGTTGATGGGCTTACTTGCTTGTTATCATTTGCTCCCTTGGTCCCTTTGGTGTGTCCCAGGAAAATCTGCCCCCACTCCGCCCTCTCACTCCCATCGACTATCGAAACCACACACCCTCTTTTCCACGTGACTTCTTGTCGAAAGGAAGAACAGCACCCAGGTGGAAATGGGGTGCACCACAGGAATATGGGTGCCGAGCATAAGGCGCCACTAAAAGGATTGGTTAGGGAACAGGACTGTGGTCTAACAGCAGAGGACTGACCGCACCCTGCAACGCGTAAGGATGGACCCGAGCTGGACCTATAGCTCCACCGCCGGTGCTCAACAGCGCCAACGAAAGGACACGGACTAGAGCCTACCAGTGATGGCTCACTGCTAAAAAGACACTGTGACGAAGAGATCTTGTGTATTGAACTGAATTCCGCCCTCAACTACTTGGTCAAACTGTTCATTGGTCACATTTTAAGTCAGAAACATTTATGCTATGTAGTGCGTTTAAATGTTAGGAACTCAACGAAATGCAATTTCCTATGTGCTGCATTCTGCCCATCACATCAACTGTCCATGATTATATGCCAAATGTTAGTATTGACAAATGCTAATTCTTCAACGATGCCTGTCTATCTGTAACCCCATCAATTACAAAAATGAACGCTGTAATGTAAAAAGGGGCGACTGTGGAAATTGAAGAAATTGATGTACATAAACAGCGTTCATTTCCCTTCTTTTCCCACTCCTCTCCCTGTAAGCACCATGAATACCATAAAATATTGACCGCATCACTCCGCCAGTAAAAGCCCGTACCCATATGTACAGCCATTCTAGGCACCATGGCCTTTTACCCATTGGAATCCCCGGCTTCCCTCCTGCGCGTATCTTAAACCCCCTCTCTCATGCATAGACCATGAAACCCTCTCCCTCTGCGCGACCCTGCTATGAAAAGCAACCCTTCTGCTTGACCCGCGCAAACCCCCCCATCTCCTCTTGAAGAGGCATCCTTCGCCTCAGCTGACATTGCCCTCCCTAGCTGCACCTGACTGCCCCCGCTCTCTCATGTACGGGTCATAAGATCTCCCTCTCCCTGTGCGACTCTGTCCCTGTGCACACCCTGGCTTCCCCCCTCCCCTTCTCCCTCACACGAGCAAGTCATAAACCTTCTTCTTCTGCAAGACCCTGTCCTTGGGAGTCACGGCCGCGCCTGACCAGCACCTCCTTTCCTTTTATGAATAACCCCCCTGTTAGTAAACCCTCCCTCCGCGATGGACTGTCCACACATGTCCAAGGCCATCGCCTAAGCCGGAAAATACTGTTTATTACCCCTTATGGTATGGTGTCACTCCTCTTCAAAGAACCCACTATTGATCCTGGCTTCCCCACCCCTTGGGATACGATCAGGCGCACATCTCCTAATAATCAGCGGAACACTCAGCTGCGTCATTGCCCCCTCCCTTATCTACAGTTCAAGGGTCTCTATTGATAACATATGTGGGGTAGGATTGACACGAGGATTATAGGGATGTCTTTTCTTTGTGTCACAATGTCCTGATTGTAATGCCAAGTGATTTGTAAGGTATAAAAGAAGATGTCTCAGCTCACTTGTTAGAGCACCTCCCGAAAGACACTGTGTTTCGTGTCCGAAATGACAGGCTCTCCTCATGAGTAATAAACTCTGTTCTTGATTCCTGCTCCCAGCGCCCGTCTCTTTATTTGGTAATTATTCAGAATGGGAACTAAGAGGCGTCTTGTGCCAGCAGCCCGGGCATCGATAGTAATTTGGGCTCACCTTTTACACATATATACAGTGGGACACAGTCCAGTATCCGACAAGGCTAGACAAAACAATATACAATATACAAGGGAGTTTTTCAGGCAATTTTCAAATTGTGAGCAGCACCGGTGCGATTCGGCCCTGCAGATGGTTGTAGCAGTTCCATTTGTAACTCACAGGTGCCTCAATTCAGGCACACACCGCCCGCGGTACATCAATCCACATTCTTCTAATTATCCTCCAGTGGGAATCCCTTACTACGGAGTTCCCATTCCGGACTTCCAAATTACCGCTGCAGAATTCTCCCACGCTATTGTGGTGCCGGAGCCCGTAATACCAACGGTCATCCACCAACACTTCTGCAGCCGCCTGAGGTCAACATAAGGTTGCTCCTCTGGGTGCCAGCCTAGGCCTTTTTACCCAGGCAATACATTAGTTGTCCTGATGATGATCCTTGATTTAGACAGGATCGAAACGCCGTTGACAGTAAATGTAGTCTAAACATTAGTTCACTATTATGTGCCAGAATTGTGTTTTTTCTACATGAGTTAAGCTAAACTGATTCCACCCAATATCTAGCTGCTCACAATTTGAAAATTGCCTGAGAAACTCCCTTGTACATTGTATATTATTTTGTCTAGCCTTGTCGGATACAGGACTGTGTCCCACTGTATATATGTGTGTTTGATATAATTTCCATTACCGTATTGATTAAATTTGAGGTTCGGCTGAACTTCTTTTCTATTATAGCGCAGATTGTGGCCTATAATTATTTAACACTGTACCTCCCTTTTGTAAGGACTGTTGTTGCTTACTAATACTAATACCCTTGGCCCTTGCTTACCGAGTGGGTTCCCTTGTTTCCTTAATACTATTTTACATATTGGTAGGGTTTGTTTATGTATTTAAATGGAGCTTTGCGTCTCTTTCATCATTTTCGGGCCTACAGGGCCCAAGCGAGAGAGACTTCATTTTCTTTCCTGCCTCGGCTGCTCGAGGTGCTTGTAAGTCAAGAGTGATGTTTTAGTTATGAGCTGTTGTTCACTGGAGAGGAACCGGTCAGAGCTGGCCCTTATCGGAGGAATGTGAGCAGAGCTCGGGTTTCAGACGAAACAGCAGTTGGCCACTGTGGGAGCGTCGGGAGCCCGGAGCCTAGCACAGGAATCTGGTGGGCGGCAGGTTACTGTCTAGAAATTTCCATGAACGAGGAGCTCTTTATATTATCGAGGTGTAGAGAGAAGAGGCAGGCAGAAGGCAGTCGACAGTTGACAGTTGCAGATGACAGTTGGAGTTTGGAGCAATCGAAGGCTGATGACCTTTTGGAGAGACTGAAGCTACATCATGAGTCAATCTGTTAGAGCGGTTGGAGATAGGTAAACATCGGAGTTAGAACAATCAGAGTGAAGAAGTTAGTTGAACAGATGGTTTCCAGAGCGGCTGAAACTATATCATTAGATTGAAGTTTGGAGGTGAAGACAGTTCGTCAGAGAGAGAGAGAGCAGAGCTGAGGCACAGAGACGAAGAAGACGAGAGAGAGACGGGTTCCAGTGCTTTGAGGGAGCATAACGGTGCAGACGTGTATCCGTGTGTGCAGAGTAGAATCTGAGATGAGCCAAGGCATAGACGAGAGAGGGACCCAGATGACAGCTAGAACTGGACTCCGTAATTATAAGGTGAAGTCTGTCCTGCTATTATATTGTATTTATGGTAATTCTTTCCTTTACTTTTCAGGCTATGCTTAGATTGTTACGTATTGTGACTTTATGATATAATGTTTTCTTTGTATGTCATTGTGTAATAAAGGGACCCAAGTTTGTAACGAACACATACTTAATTATTGTTTTCTTATGACCAGACTAACCTTTCTTTACAGCCAGGTGCTATCGTATGGAAGGATGGGTGATTCCCTTCCTACAGGTAACTGATGCGGGAGATTGATGTGAGTTTTATGTCAATTAATAATTCTTAAGTGTAACAATTTGGCAGTTCTTGTGTGAGAGGATCGGATCTTCTATCTATCACATGAGGGATAACAATTTATATAAGATAGACCCCCAGTAAATATTAGTTATAAGGAAACTGTCCCAATAGAGAGAGAGAGAGAGAGAGAGAGAGAGAGAAACGTATCAATAGGACAGTGAGATCGCTCAAGATAGGGCGTTATTGAGAACATCAATTGGGATTGGTGTATAATGAGATTGCTCAAGATAGGGCATTAGTGAGAGTACAGATTGGGGAAGGTATGTAATGAGACCGCTCAAGATAGGGCGTTAATGAGAACACCAATTGTGGTTGGTTTGATAGAGTGAGCTGCTCTCCACCATAAGAAGGAGGGTAGAATAGTCCGGGCCAGATTGTCGCGGGGCAATAAGGTAAGATCATAGGATGGGACATGGAATTCCGTAGGTATTAGTGATTATTCTTAGTAACTCCTTAGATCTAGTAGTATTTTTGATGATATAAGCTTGTTTATTGTGAGTGCCCCATTGCTGGGTAAGTATTCAGGAATCATTGTAAATAGGGTCCGGGAAGGGATGGTGTTACGTTTTGGCCGGGTTGGTTGTATCTAGTTGAGTGGGTGATTCTTGGTCCGAGAATCTGGTCATTAAACACCTCTCTAAATACTCCTTTACTTTTTCTCACACACGTAGAACCCGGATGGGTCCAGTGTGAGTATTCTATTTATTTTTTCACACACCGGTGTTCTTCACTATTTGCACGTGGCTGCCCATATTGTTCCTTACTCGTTCAGGTAACGTTTTGGCCCTTCATTTCTCAATATATGGATTACACACGCTCACCGTGATTGTTAGCTAATGCCACTCTCCCTTTAAATTTTCAGATGTCCCTATACTATTAGGTCCTGAAGAGACCCCATACCCACAGAGGGGTCTTAACGCCATCGACTTAAAAGAGAAACTAATCATTACACCAGCACTGTCTTTTACACACAGTGCCTGGATAAATTGTTACTATTTGTAAATGATCACTTCTCGTATAAAGGAAACCCAGCTGTATATATCACTGCTGTCACAAGTTTGCCCTTTTTTTTTGGTTCCGATGCACACTGGGGACACGAAGCACTATTTTGTTGTATATATGTGAAAACTAGCTGAATAATTGATATAAATTGTAAATACTCAATCAAATTTTATTCGGTCTCCTCTCTGTCTGACATCCGTATGATCCATTTCTAATGCCATTGTGCAGTATAATTATCATTACTTTACATTATTTTTGCAACATGTACCATTGTTTCTTAACATACACTAATCTCGGGCACCCTTTTATCGCTGCCAATGAATTACCGGTGCCTTAAGTCCACTTAATGAGGTAGTCCAGCAATCGATGGTTGAAAAACCCTCAGCACCCTCCCCTCGAGCAACCCTCACTCAAGCAGGCCATATGTCAGCCCTCGCCCTTGGATGCACTCTGTACAACCGCAGCACGTAGGATCTGCAGGCAGAGGGCAGGTTGAAGGACTGTTGTGTGATTGATACAGGAAGGGTCTGTGGGGCTTCATTGTGCCTTGTAACAGACCATTCATTAGATCCTCGGCTCAAGACAAGAGCAGTAGCGCATCCTCGGAGTGCTGCGGGCGGTAGGGTGGGATGGGGAGGGGCAGGGTGGGGGGTAGTAAACTCAAGGAATTGGGCCAAATGGAGGTGAGTAAAGAAATAAAACAAATTACATTGTGCGCACTGCAACGCCAAATCGGCAGTGCAGCGCGCAATGTAAGTCATTTTATTTATTTATTTATTTATTTATTTACTCAACTCCTTTCGTACAAATTCTGGAGTTTACTACCGCCCTACCTTGCCCCTCCCCACCCCGCCACACCTTGAGGAGCCGCTACTGGACACGAGTGGAGGTGGGGAACCCTTCCTCCTCGTGACTCACAGGTGCAGTAGCTCCTCCTGCTGGTCCAGGCTGTCTCTGCCTCCTGAACCCGGTGACTCTTGTTAAACCACTGTGAGGTGGTTTAGGAAGTAGCTAGGTTGTGCCAAACCACTTTACCTTTAGGAACACCTTCTCTTTCAAAGCCATTTTGCAGCGAAAGTGTAAAAATAGGATAAGTCCTCTTCAAAATTCAAAAAGTGTATTTCATTAGCACGCTGAACCATTTAATCTTAGTATATCAGCACACTCAGAACGAGTTTTTAAGTGATAGTTTTCAAATGGGAATTTAGAAGCATTCACCTCCCACCCACCCCCACTGACAGCAATACCAATAGTGAACTAAGAGGTAAGTCAGTTGTTGTGTGAACTCTTAGGGTGGTCTAGGTTCCTATTTTACATGAACAACATTATAATTTATTAAATCATACTCAGGTGGAAGTGTTGTACAGATGCACATCCTGGAGTCATGTATTTCTAGTTCCTCTTATATGTGATAATAAAAGAAAAAGAAAGAAAATTTAAATAAAGCAATTGCCTAGGATCACACAATTTGGTAAAGTGGGGAAGCTATGATTACTCTCAGGGTTTCTGGTTTCACATGGTGCAATTCAGCCACTAGATGTGTATGCTTTGTTTCCCCTATACCCACCCCACCACCTCCAAGCACCTGATCGCCACCCAGCTGGCATCCATGCAGCCCTGGGTCATATCACAAACCAAACCGCGTGGCCCTTGAGAAAGTGTTTGTGAGGGCCCATGGTCCAATAGAAGGAGGCCAGAGTTCATGTTTTAGTCTGACGCGACAAAGGAGCAGAAATAGTTCTGCACCCTCCACTTCTCAGTGCATTGTACGTGTGGGCTAGTAGTTGCTGTGGTCAGTAATATGGCTCAGCGAGTTAACTGTCATCAGGGGCAGTGCTATAAAATGGGCCTGTAGGGAGTACCGGCACTTTTTAGGTCTCGCCTATGCAGCGTGCATGAGCTGCATAGGAAAAAGACCTTTAGCCATCGATTCAGGTTTGCTGCCAAAAACGTGCAGGCATTTCATTGCTTTACATGGCAACACGTGCCCGTTTGGCGATTTCCTTGCAGGAGCGACCTTTGACAGAGGGTTCTTGCTTGCTCCTGCAAGGTAAACCGCAGGCCCCCTCCTCCCTCCCCTACCCTAAGCATGGGCGGAAAATCTGTTTCGCTCGCGGATTTTGCGGATTTTCGGTAAATTTGCAATCCGCGAGATTCGCGAATCTCCCGCAAAATCTGCAAATCCGCGAGCAGCGGATTTTGCTCGCACTGCTCGCACTGTTCGCGGCTTCCCAGTACAACTTCGCGCCCCGCGAATAAGTGCAAAATTGCAGAAATACGATTTTAGCAAAACTGAAACTACTTACCAGGTTCAAAAGTTCAGGCTCATCATTAGTAGCCATTTCCTGTAGTGCTTCCTGAGGGGCCCCTCCAGAGTTCAGTTGCCAGTTGCAACTATTATGTTACCCTGCTCTGAACCTCAGAATAGTTACACATATGCCACAAAGGTCCTGAATTACAGCTAAGGGAGACAAGCAGGAGCCAGGCTGGAAGTTCAAATCCATTAATCAGCCCCTAATTCATTATTGTCAGTTGGGGCAGGGCAGGTGTTGTAACTAATTTTGCAACAATGAAAGCACTTAGCAAGTGCAAAAGATCACTAATCAGGAAGCACTAAGGAAGCAGGTGCCAGCTAAAAAAATATTCTGTGACACATTAATCAGCCCCAAATTAATTCAGGTCACTTGAGGCAGGGAAGGTGTGCTTGCGTTGCCACAATAATGTACACTGACTGGACAACCAGAGGGTGCTGTGATGAAACAGAGGGTGGCATGGGTGGGCCAGAGGGTGGCATGAGTAGTCAGAGAGTGGCAGTGGTGACAGAGAGTGGCAGTGATGAAGAAGAGTGTCCCAAACAGGCTGGACACGTAGAAACAACAAGTTCGCGAAACTTGCGACCCGACAGGTAAGTTCGCAATTTGCGAAATTGTACAAAACCCTCGCGAACTGGCAGAAACCCGCGCAAACACAAAAAAAAAAATCCGCAAATTCGCGAGAATTCGCGGATTTTACGGATTGCGAGTTCGCAAATCCGCAAAATTCGCGAACGCGAGATTCGCAAAATTCGCCCATGCTTACCCTACCCCTGCTGCCTCCTTTCAGAGTGAGGCGCGCATGCTTGTTCTTGGAAGCAACCGCAAACAACAGCTTTTGAAATGTATTACTTTATGCTGTACTTTTCAATCAGCCACATATGAGGCCCGTATGTTTGGTTTTCTGGTTCTTCCGCTTCTCAGTATCACCTATGAGAAGGAATTAATCAAGAACTATGTTTCCCATCTTCTTTGTAGTTCTCGGATGGGTCACTCAGCTGACCCGGAAAAGAAGGGTGGGTCGAGTTACCTGACGCGCTAAACTCGACTTTGGAAAAATACATAACAAACTCGGCCCGCGCTGCGACTCACCTTCTTCCGTGCACAATCCATGCTGCCTGATAGCATGATTAAAGTACGAGGGAATGCGAGAACACTTGTAAATAGAATGCGCATCCACAGTTTTCACCTTACGCCTACGGTCGTGCTGTGGTACCCAGGGCTGCCTTTGATGCTTTGCTATGTGGGTCCACGTGGGCAGCGGGCACCAGCAACCATGTGAAAATTCACCCGGCATCTAACGTGACCCCTGGTTTTCTCTGATGGAATCAGCTGCGCCTGAGGCATCACTGTAGGTGGAAGGCAGCAAACAAGATGTGACCGTGTATTGTTGAGCACACCGGAAGTGCCGGAACCACCAATCTGTCGGGGACACCCCCTCTTCTCATGGTCGGGCAGCCATGGATAACGTAGTGGGTCTGTTCTGTTACCTGGCATTGAGGGGCCTGCCTTGGGCGATATACTCCTGTCCGTTCCAGTGTGTCTGCACATTCAACACCCTGGGCGACTGGACCAAATCCAGGTTTGTCATTCCCACATAATGCATAGACATTAAAGAACAGGCATGTAATTTGAATGTTATTATTCATGTATAATACAAAATGACGTTTAACATGTTGTTTTCTCTACCATTGTTATTCGCTTTCGTTGACAATTATTTTCCAATCACTTTGCACTGTAGCCTTATTCTCCACAGGATTAACTTCTGATTTCAGCAAGCAGGCGGATGCTTGTGACAGGCAGGAGGCAGGCAATATAATTAACACTAGTGCAGCACTGCAGTGTTCAGTTTTATGTTTATATACAACATTAGCTGAAGAAACTGCAGAATTAGGACAAATTCGACTCTGTCATATGGCTCTAGAGACATTATTGCACTGTGTCTATGAGAATAATATTATGGCAGAGGTACTGTACACGCCAAGATCCTGAAAGAGAATTCAGATTGGTGCATTGAAAGCTAGGCGAGGGCGATGAGTAATAAAAAAGTAATAAAAAGCAGACAGATTTATGCTCAATTATTACTCTCATCGAGAGAAAGAAGACTATGAAATACCAGGCAATGTAGACTCTAGCACAGGGGTATCCAATATAGGTCCCATCTATGCCAGATTTCCAGCATAAATGCTGATTGTGTACATTACTTATATTTTGATGAATATAGATATTCTGAAAATCTGGTTGCCTAATGCCTCCTGGACATAGGTTGGCCCCTTGCTCTAGCACAATGAGGAATAAATGGCTTTGAATCATGGCAAACACATGCCTGGCCTGGAGGAACTGATCAGGAGAGCGCCATTTCCTGAATATTCAATGGTAAAATATCATCAAGATCGGTTCCACAAATAAACAACCATTGGCATAGCCAATAGGTCTCACCTTTGCGCCATTATAAGTGTTTAGCTATGCAACAGGTGATGTTGTTGCACCAAGGGTATTGTGCTGCATAACTAAATACTTATAAGGTCCCAAAAGCAAGACCTATTGGCTATTTCAGTGCTATTTTGAGAGGGAGAGTACCAGCACTTTTCAAGAGTGACATCATACTTTTAATTGGAGAGTACCTGGACTTCTCAGAAACAAGCAGGTTCACTGTTACAGAGTACATGCACTTCTATTTTTCCATCTCAAGCACTGGTCGTGGGTACATGCTGTAACCTTCAGGTCACAAGTTAAACTCAGATCACAACAATTCAGTTTAACACCTGACAATAACAGCGCTTGGGAGCGGTGATCAGCTGTTCGAAGAGCTATCTTTTATTACCATGTGCCTACAATGATCACAACCTTTGTCTTGATCCTTTAAACTCTATCAGCAGTGAGACAATCACGTACCTGAGTTTCCGGGTTGATATATTCTTGTCACAATGCTCGCACCGATGCCTCTGTCCCTGTACCTGGGTATGGGCGGCTTCGTCCTCTCAACTGAAATCAAGAGTAAAATGCCAGGAGCATTGTGATAGATTTCCCCCTTGTGGCTGGTTTTGGATAATAAACTCTAAAACATACATCCGCCATCAAACCCACCTACACGGTGAAGCGCCTTGAGGTACATATTGTCTTGTGAACAGTTAATCTTTATGGCGGGTCCAATGTTCACATCACCATATTATAGAGGGAACACCGTGTGATGTTGGTGGTTCGGCGCTCATAAAACGAAACCTGGACGTCACCAGCCCCTCCGGACGAACGGCATTCTAAGAAGGGCAGAGTTTCCGCTGTGCTCTGCCAGTGTGAGTGTTAGAGGGTGCGTCGCCCGTGCAAAGACTGGCAAACAGTCTCCGTGACAGTCCGGAGGGCAGCAACACGCGCACGCACGCGACAACGCGCCCGAAAGGAGCTAATCATTTAATGCCGGATCATGGGCTGAGTTGAACAAAAAAACAAAGAAAACTCGAACAAAAAAGAAAAGTTAGGTGGAAAAACGTCTACAAAAACGCAAGATGCCAATGTAAAGCCAAAGCGAGCACAGGGCGAGAAAGAAACGAGAAGCTACTGAAAATAACGGGGTCCTGGCTTGCTGTGAGTGTCCAGAAAGCCTATGTCCTTGTCATATCAGGAAAATTGATGTCACCCGCAAGGCCGCGGTGATCCCAGCGGCTGAATGAACAGAGCACGAGGCGCTAGGTGCGCCTCGATGAGGGGGCGCTTGGAGCACTACGTCAGAAGTTGTTCTTGCAGGTGGTGAATAACGTAGGTGATTGGGTGGACAAAATTCTAAACAGAAGGTTGAGAAAATGTAGACCTGTCGTTATCATCACCAGATATATCACTACTCGTACGAAAATAAGTGTTTTTCAAAGTCTTACCTTTCAGGCATTCCAGCCTCCTATGTTTCTGCACGTGAGAAAAGCCGATGGTGTGCGCTTGAGCGCAGCGGTCACAAGAGAATCGCTCGGAATTCGAAAACGAAAATACAAAAAAGACTAATCCAGATCGGTCCCGAGACGCCCTTCCAGAATATATATCTAAACGTTTTTCGAGCACTTTTTTATTTTAAAAATAAATTCGGCACGAGTCAACGATTATTACAGCGAAAACATATATAACATGTGTGAATACAACATATTTTGTATATAAGGTTTAATTTCGAAGATCTGCTTTTTCTAAACGTTGTAAGTGAGATGTTACTATTTCAGTGAGTAATAGTACTCATTGTATCGACGTCTGGCGAATTAATGGCTGAGACGGTCTTGGTCTGGAATTTGTCACCTGCGGGTCACAACAGATGTCAGCAGCGAGCTTTCTCTGAGTGGCAAAATACGTTTTCACTAATTTGTGTGACTACAACAACATATGATTCGTTACTGCCCCCGTTATTGTTCCTCTCGTTATTATTGTATTATTTCATAATAGTAGCTTTGTTACTGCAATCCCTTTTATAATTAGTATATTTGTTTTCCGTGTCTTTGGCCGCGTGCTGTGGGTGTAAATATTTTTGAATGTGTTTTAATTCATGTTTGAACGTTAATCTTTGGAATCCTGGCTGGCGGTGTTTCCCTGCAGCGCTGCGCTTTGCCCGCTTGCTGCTGGTAGTAAAGATCCGCCTTCTGGTGAGGAGCCCCTCGTAATACCCAAACACGTCAGCAGTCGGTGCTGGCGCCCGCTCCCAGCGCAAGGTGTACAGAAGTACGGACTGGAGAGAGACTGACAGACGGACAGAGGCTGGCTGGTGCCCGAGACGCGGCTCGGCTGAGTTCAGATGGTTAATTGACGGGAGTCTGTTTGAAGCAGCCATTTTATGTTGATTTATCCGTGCAGTGCACGTGTGCACCGCATCCACCTGGGAACTGCTGCTGCTGGTGGAAGGCTGGACCTAATATGTTTCATCTGCTGGTTTAGAAGGATACAGCATGAAAGGAGTGACAACCCCGGGAGAAAGGAGGTGGCGAGAATATACAAATCATCGCAGAAGAGGAGAAGGTTTTTAAAAGTGGACAAGACAGAAATATGGCTGTAGATATCCGGGACCACTATCCTGTCACATGTCGGCATCCGACTTGTAAGTCCAGGTAAACCGTGCTTAATTTGTGCCGGTGCTTGCCTATATCGAGTAAAATCAGAAAGGCTTCAATGGTTATGTTATGAAGTAAGAACGACATTATAATTAACTGCAAGTGTGCAGCTTTTTCTATTTTACTTAGAATTCGGATCTGGGAGCAACTTGTGGTACGCAGTTGGCAAGATCTTTAACTACGTGGGTTCTCTTGAAGTATTTTGGCCCCTTGATGACAGAACTTACCCAACATGGTATGTTAACCCCATGTGTACATCCACATTATTGCTAGGATTAACACATTCACTAGAGGTATTTATTTTCTAGTACTCCATTTGAGAGGCGAGCCATGGTAGACTTACTGATCCAGTCCTACGGATGTGATATTCATTCATAATTCCCCCAGTACGTCCTAGGACCCTGCGTTTGTTGTCTGGTCGATACAGTTTATGGTGCCACAAGTTTGAACTTTTTATTTATTTCATTTCAGTGTGCCAATAGCCATTTTGAAGTTGCTCCCTGAAACCGTTTTGACCATTGTTTGTGGGACTGTCTCTTTCACCTGGTCCTTTTGGTATGTATTAAGGGTTAAACTTACCTGTCGTTGCAATTTGATGTTTAAACAATTGATTACACAAACTGATACATGACTTTTTTAAACAAGGTGTCTCCTGTATATATAGTTTATGTCCTGGTGATGACCCTGCTTCAAATACCGACGCTCAGTGGTCGAAATGTCGACAAACAATGAATGTAGACTGAGTTCTTTTTTAATGTGATGGCGAATATCAACACTCGTTTTACTGGTGTTGACTTCAAACATTCAATTGTCCCTATCAGCTACATGCATATATTTCTGTAAATAGTATAGGGCCCTTTTTTCACCATATATCTCTTTCACTCCACCCTCGCCAGTAAGGAGCACCATGTTTCCAGAAGAGTATATATACTACATTGCACTGTCAAAATTGTTTCTTACATGTCATAATTGGATATATATTAATAAATGCACTAAATGTATAATTGAAACTTCATCATCAAAGAGGTTGTATCTTCTATCCCTATTGTAATACTATTGTTGTGTTAGTCAAGGACTACACTTCCCCCATAGGGTCCACTTTATTGTTTTTAATTGTCCAACACAGGTCCCTGGGTTACTTTTGTTCTAGAAAACTGTTTTGGGTACTTGCACTCATTTTAGGAAAAGTGAGTTATTTCTCATCTTCAGACTTTCTTTCTTCAATCAGGAGTAAGAGAGAGAGAGGAAAGTAGAATAGAGGAAGAAAGGAGAAACAGGACAAAAGCAAAAAGGAGACAAATGGAGAACTGGCGGATGGAAAAAAACGCAGGAGTGAGGTAAATACATAAACAGGGTAGGGAGGTGGAAGAAAAGGGTAGTGGGTAGATTCAATCAATCAGTCGAAAATACTTTATTCGATTTAAGCACAGTAAATCATACATATACATAAAAAACATTAAATTCGTCAGTAAATACAAATAATCGTAAAATATTAGCTCACATATCACCTCACAGAATTAAAAACCACGGCTAAAAACTGTGATAGATAAACACAAACCTGGACACTAGATAGAAATTGTAAATATAACAGTGCTGGTCGAACTTGTGTGAAAACCTAATTCTGAAAAAGTGGACAAATATACTTATGTCGTAGGCTTGCATATTTGGGGCAAATACAAACTGCATCTGAGGTGTCAATTGCGCAATCCATGTCACATGAATAATTTGGCAGTTCTAAAGGTCTAGGCCATCCTACTAAAAATTGAAGAAACACATTAAAGAGAAAATAAGATAGCAGGCATCTATGCAAGAGTGGCATATCTAATGTCAAATATATTTCTAGCTTGCCTATAGAATTTATCAAAACATGAGTCACAGATTTTTTTGGACCACATAGAGTAAGATCTTGATTCAAATGCTTTTGTTCAAAGGTCCTTCTTGACCTAGACAACAATTGCCTTACAAATTTGCTCTGGGTTAAAGAAAAAATATGGTTTGCCCAGATCGATCACACAAGGTGCTTTTAACGTAGTGCAGCCAATGAATATGGTGACTATATTCAAGGGTCAGACAACTTTTTAAGATCATTCTGTTTAGGTCCAAATATTTTTTTCAACCAGACATTCATCTATAATAGTATGGAGTACATTTTAATAACACCCAAAATCAAATCTGCCCCTAGCTCTTCATGCACTAGTTCCATTGGCACACTCAAGAGCCTTCTCAAAAATGTGTTTTTTTTGCTACCTGGATAAGAAGGAGTGACGTGTACCCCTAAACTTCTGACCCAAACGAAACTGGATGAACACGCTTGGCTCTGTGAAGTTCCTGTGTGGATTTTACATAAATGCGGTTAGGGTGTCTTGCAAAAACCTCACAGCTGTGAGCAAACATAAGTTCTCAGTAAAGGATCCCAGTTCAATGTACTATCCAGCCAGATGCCAAGGCGACACAAGCTGATAGCATTTTCTATAAGATGACCATCAATCGTGAAAGTCTTGGTTTTGGGGTTTTTGGGCCTATTAACATGGCATACGATTTAGAAAATGTGGTTAGGCCCATAGTATCCATTACATCATCAAACAGTCTAATGGGAGTTGCAGGCTTTAGCTGTCCAAGTCTGGTGTCTTCGGCATACGGCACAGCTGGACAGGGCCTGGTATTAACCAGTGAGACATCTTTGCATCTTTCCACTAAAAAAACACTCCAACTGATTGATATACAAAATAAAAAGCATAAGGGCAAAAATACACTCCTTGCGGACTCCCCGGCCCAATTTAAAGTGCATAGTGCATTCCCCCGAAGGACCGTGTTTTACTCAGGCCACCAGACCAGCATGTAAAGTGCACAGAAAAGACACAAGGGCGGTCCCCCAGCACAGCCCACAGTTTCGATCCTTCCACTGTGTCAAAGGCTTTGCTGCAGTCCACGAAGGCCAAATGAACTGGGTGTGTGGGTTCAAGACAAGGCCGCCTTGAAATTCAGACACATCGGAATTCTAAAGCACCAGACTCCTAAGAAAAACCTTGGACATCCTACTTATATTTATATATTTTTACAGATGACCCCCTGCCTCGGATACCCCTCGGTGCCCCGCCCTTGCTCCTGGCGCATCTTAACTAACAGCGCTCAGATGGGCACACGCCTGGCACAGGGGTCCCCTGCTGTTAGTGAGACATGAGGATCTCCGTCTAAGCTTTGGTGACTGGTGGGAGACGGAGCCCAGAGCACGGGTCTCAGGGATCTGCCCTCTGCTGGATTGCGTGGGCCCGGCAGCTCCTCCTATCTCTGCCCTCCCCAGCATCAAGCTCTTCCAGGCACTTTGGCATTCACACCTTGGGACCTTTCCACGTGTCCCAGGTGAGACCCTCTCTCATCCTCGTCCCCTGCGCCCTCCTGAGACCTCTCTACTTCCTCCGTGTCCCATTGCCTCTGCCCCCCTTATCTGCCTAGCCCGGGAGAGGGGGGGGGGGGGGGGGGGGGGCAGTATTCAGCCATAGATAAAGAATGGCTTTACTTGGGGTGCTGTCCCGTGTGGTGTGGGGGCCTTCTCTCGCTCTCAGCTCCCTTTCCCCATCCCTGCTGCTTTTCATGTCTGTATCCCTCTGCTTCCTTGTCTGCCGACACTGTGTGAGGGGCTGGGGGGCACAATCCATCCCCACACAATAGGCTGGCATTCACAGAGGGCACCGCCAACGTGCCCGTGCTCAGGGCCTTTAATGCCACCCCCTGGCTGCTTCCTTCATGCTCCAGTCACTCAGCCCCTAGCGCCCACTTATGTGTCCTGATCGCGAGAGGGCTTCAGCCAGCCGTCAAACAAACTGTCATTCACTTGGGTTAAATGTGTCCTTGTGTCATCCTCACTCCCTGCGCCCCCTGACTGCAGCCTCTGTCTGTCCAGCCTCTCAGCAGCCCCAGGTACTGCTTGTATCCATTGTGCCCGGCCTCACCCCCTGCCTGCCCTCTGCTGCCACTCAAGGCCCCCCCTGCTGCTGCCCACGGGCCAGGCTGACGGGCACTTCCCAGCATCCTCTGCGCTGCTCATATCAGGATTCCATACAGACAAGGCCCCCGCATACAGTCACAACGGAGTCATTGAAAGCGCGAGGGTCTTCCGCTTCCGCGACCCACGTGCATAAGAGGCACACAGGCTTCCGTCGGGGTCAAAAAGTAGCGAAAGTAATATGACATCCACCTCACACCGGGCGAAGCGCGAAAAATGTCAAAGACGGCAAACAGAGAGCATGTTTCCCTGTAGCGCCTCTACCCGTTGTGTTGCAAAGATTAGTATTACTATTAGCCAATGGAATGACACTCAATTTACGGGGTTAGTAAAAAGAGACGGAGTTATTCTTGGCAGATTCGGGCACGTGAAAGCACAACAAGGCAGATGTCAGGAGCGAGCGCTTAAATCACAGAGGAAACTTTCAGTGGCTGTCTCCCACAGGTGAGAAGGGGGACAGGGTATACAAAGGGTCATTATTGCAAACTGCGCGGTGTTCTAACGCTCAACATATACTTATATAAATGGTGCATGGTTTCTAGAAATACAGCCCGAGTTGTCAATCAGGTACTCTACTGGGGCTGTGCTGGAACAATCCCCCATTGCTTTTGGGTTTTAGCAAGAAATAATTCCATACGTTTTTCCCAATTGGCAGGATCAAATACATCACGGCTCTGTTTAAATGATTAGTTCGCAATTATAAGCCTGAGAGAAAGGTCACTGCATTAAACCCTCTTCGCTGACAAATGCAGTGATCTGAAGGTCAGTAGTTTGCGCCCCAGTGATGTAGTCCTCCATCCGAACTGCGCTTACAAACAGCGGAGCTGCGCTCGAAGCGCTATACAAGAATGGGGCCTTATGATAAAAAAATAAAATAAAAAAACACTGGCTCTCCACTGAATCCCAGAACACATCATAGAAATCAATTGTCTCAAAAACACAGAAGGGCGGAAAGAGGCACAAAAGCAGACATCAGACACACAGGGAGGCCACAACCACATGACTCAGATGCAGGTGACAACGTTGCTAATATTATTCTATTTATTTCAGGACTTCTGCCGACAGCACTCTTTGCAGATCAGCTACACAAAGGTGTCCTTGGCCTTCAGCCAGCGACTGGTGGGTGGACGGTGTGGCACTGGGATAGTCCCTGCCCAGCTGCACTCGCTGAGCAGCTCAGGGCACATCTACATTACACACATTTTCAATTTGCCGCATGTGAAGATTCAATGATTTGCTGAGGAACAGACGGTGTTTTGGTGAATTGTAGAAGCCAGGGAATAGAAAACGCGTGTCTAGCTCGCTGGTCAGACTTCTAGCTTCATTTCACACCGTTACATTCAGTTTTAGCTTAACCCTAGAATAGCCAGTGCCATTGTTTGTTCATTTGATGCTCCCAAATAGCCAAGGTGCTTCGCTGCGACATGTATCACTGGCAAACTAGACCTGTGGCCGACCGGGGGGGGGGGGGGGGGGGGGGGGTGTTGCGTCGGACCCAGGTAGTGGGTGATGGGGGGCGGAGGCCGCCGCCCTCAAAACTCGTGCCGCCCGCCCGGAACGGACCTCCCCTTCCCCATGCTACGTCACTACATTTACTGTTATTGCCCGGGCAGCGACGAATTAGTGCCAATAATCTAATGCAGGCGACTTTGAAAGGTCAAATATAGAAAGGAACAGCGATGACTCTCGGGTTCAGAGGTGCTTCGTACCTTGGTTTCTCTCCTGCAACGAGATCCGTAGCCCCCCGCCCCTAGAAGATCAGCACCGGCTCCACCCCTCCCCCACGTCCATCCCTCACCCACCATCACCTCCATTCCAGTCTGCACAACACCTGACACTTATATCATCTCCAACAAGGAGCCTGTATAAACCACCTCTCCCGCGCCCCAACATCGCCTCCGAGCCGTTCTGAGTAATGGTACCGCCATTGTACAACCCCAACCACACACACAGACAACTACCACCCCAACCAATCTAGAAAAAACATGCCCATGTCATGCCCTTCTTACCACGCAGCATATCCGCAGATCGTGGCACACCCCGTCCATTGACCTTGACGTTTTCTGCACATTTCCGAAGAGGTCACCCCACGGGACAGCGCTGCCTCTTTCTTCCACCTCCTCACACTTCCTGTCTTCTGCTTTCACACTAGCTGGTTCTTTTTATCCCTATTTTTTTACCTTTCATCTTTTTTAACTTTATGTCTCTAATTTCTCACTTTACTGATTTTCTCTCTCGGGATCCGTTTCAAAGTCTGATGAGAAATGAAGGTCCCCAAAAATGAGTGCTGGTGTCCACCACCTGCGACCACCCACACAAATTCAGGATTGCCATCCGTGTCGCACCCATGGAGGGCAGGTGGTTGGGTTTCATTGAGCTGCAACATATCTATCTGTCTGTCTCTCTGTCTGTCTGATCATTATTTTATATTGAAATCCACAAATACTACGCAGATACACCGCGTACAATCCGTTAGTTGCTACATGCCAGTCCCCCGGCTCCTTCCTGCAGCTCCCCGTTCCTTTTGTCGGGTGTTTGCCGGGTTGGTTGCGGGTGCTTGCTTTGTCTGTCTCTGGTCTCAGCGCTTTCATTGACTCCTGAAGTGATGCCGCCGTTGTTGTTTCGCCTCCTTGTGAATGGGGCCAGTGAAGTGCGACTGTGTAAATGCCACAGAGGACAATGGCACCTGCCTGAAGAGCGTGTGGGAGCAGGGGCGTCAGCCATACCCCGATACTTGCCTCTGCCATGAGTGGCACGAGGAAACAATTAGAAGCGCAGCGAAGGAAGCGAGAACCAGCAAAACACCGGAAGAAGAGGAAGCGGGCAAGCCGGGTGAAAACTGCTGCTTGTCTTTGATATGTTTTTTTTTTTAATAAAAGAGAGTTTGTGTCCTAGTGTACCCGAAGTATAAAAACGAGCACACTCTCGAAGAGCTCTTGTGTGCCAAAGGGGTGCTAAAACTGTATCTCTGTTAGGCGGGGTGAGACCGGGACAGAAAAAGGCACGTGCACCTGTGGGGCCCCTAGAGCACCGGATAGCTAAATAGGGTCCCACACTTGCAAATAGGACAATTGAACTCCTACATTTGTTGGTGTTTTGCAGCGTATCGGAGATACATGCAACTGTGCTTGTGAATGTTTGCGGAAACATCAGGGAAATCAACAGTAGAAACGACCCCAACAGACCATAAAACAGGTCCACAAACGGCCAGGAAAAGTAAACACGGTGGCCTGTCCGACAACCCATCGGGCACTGCCTGATTGCCCCATAGGTCAATTCAACCAAATGTTAGGATGCTGAGTGGGAAGTTCCCCCATACACCCCCCTCACACACACACACACACACACACACACATCGCCCCCGCTGTCTCTTGTATCTGCCCCTCCGTCCAGCACGTGTTCTCTGGCACTGTTGTTTACAAGTTGTGGGAGAATCTGATATCCCTGTGTGGAGATCACGACGAAGGTGGACAGCGAGATGTGGGCGAGAGGGGGGAGGGGGGGGGGGGGGGGCTGCCAGGGGCACGGATTATTACTCTTTGGATCCAATAAATCCTGAGGCGAAGAGATGACCTCGAGGCGTTTTAATCCCCACTGCGCACGAGCGCAGCGCCAATCTTGACGTAAACTGCGGACTACAGTCTTATTTAAGTCTCAAGTAAACTGAAACGGCGCAACACCAAACCTGAACCCTGGGTTAATAGCTCAACACACTCTAAGGTAAGCATCAACCCCGCCTTCCCCTGTCCTGAACTCCCTCGCGACAGGTCTGGGCAGGGTCATGTCCATCCAAAGGACGGGAAGGCGGCCTCGGCGCTGTACCCTCTCATCAGCTGTCCGGGTACCAGGGATGTCAATATACAAATAGGTGGGCATCCCCCGCAGACGCGAGGTGCAGTGCCTTTACCACGACCACCTGCCCTTTCCTCCCCCTCCTTGAGGGGGCAGCAGCACCACCGTGTGCACAGAAAGATACCAGGCCTTCGCGCTCCGACGCTGCCCTCTCATCCAGCAGGCCTCAGGAGAGCTCCAGTGCGCCGTGACCACTCCCTCATCGCAGCAGCGATGGCATTATACCTTTGCGTGCCCTTCCTGTGTAACCCCCAAGACTGGTGAAAAGGCCTCAGTAGCGATCTAACGCCCCCTTCTCTCACCACATCTCAGCAAAGCCTGTGTAGGTAACACTCCTGTCTGCACAACGCCCACAACCCTACAGCTTCCGGGGAGAGCGGTAGTGCCAAGTGCGTCCCCACCGTCTGCAGTGCACCCGTTCTCTGCCCTCCTAAATCAACACTTCCTGTTCATGGAGCATCCAATCCATCAATGCACGCGCTGCTGCTCCCTGGACAGGGGGCAGCACCACCGCCCAATCACAGAGGCCAAGGGTGGGATTCACGCAAAAGTGGCATCCAGCGGCACGCGCCCAAGATCGCACCTCATTCTCAGTCGGTCATGTGTGCCCAGTGGGCCCCTCCAACAGGGACCAGTCTTATGCAAACCAGGCCGAACTGCCAGCCAGGTCCCCCCCAGACAGGTATCCTCTGATGGGCCTCATCGGTGAAGTGTAGGAATGAGACAGGTGTGTCCGCCCCTCCCTCACACACTCGTCACACCCTGCCCCACCACAGCAATCCTGTTACAGGGACAGGTGCCCGGGCTCCTCACACACGGCCCATGAAAAACCCGCGGGCAGACGGGCCTAGGGTCATCCCACGCACCACGCCCCCCGTCATCAGGCCTCGTTTATTATAACACTTTCAGCAATGCGTCAAACTTTCACTCAGGGGAAGCGCCGTGACGCACGAGCTCGATGCGCGTGGGGAGACAGTAATTGTGTGCATGATAGCGAATGACTAGGAGGCACATTTAGGGGGCTTCCGAGAAAAACCGCAACAATGTCTGTGGCAGAAAAATGCAATGGCAACATCTTCACACAGCACTAACGAAAGAACAGGAGAGCTGTAATGTTCACCATGTGGGGAGGGGGCAGGCGGCAGTTGACGTCACACATTGAACACGCATTGGATCTGTGCCCTCGGGAGGCTCCTGGAATATAAGGCCACCCTGGGCACAGGGAGTGAACATGCCAAGACTCTGTCAGTGCCATAGAGATTGTGACCACAGTAAGTCATGGCAACCTCCGTCCTCCCTGGCTGACTTCCCTCAGGTGACACCTGGTCTCGTAAGAGTCCTGCTCTAAACTCACCCCAGTCTCTGTGGAGCGCGTCTCTGCGGCACTGCTCAGGGGGGGGGGAGGGGGGGGGGGGTAGTATCTGTGACCCACGGGTGCCTGCTCCTGGGCAGCTCCTGCTCTCACAAGCCATCAGGCCTATGTGGTGTCTGGCTCCATGGCCCCGTGGCCCCTGGTTTCACGATAACAAGAGAGTCTCTGTGGTGTCTGACTGTGGCCCTGGTGGCTCCTGGTCTCATAAGGCTGTCACAGTCTCTGTGGTGTCTGACTGTGGCCCTGGTGGCTCCTGGTCTCATGAGGCTGTCACAGTCTCTGTGGTGTCTGACTGTGGCCCTGGTGGCTCCTGGTCTCATGAGACTGTCACAGTCTCTGTGGTGTCTGCCTGTGGCCCTGGTGGCTCCTGGTCTCATAAGGCTGTCGCACTCTCTGTGGTGTCTGACTGTGGCCCTGGTGGCTCCTGGTCTCATGAGGCTGTCACAGTCTCTGTGGTGTCTGGCTGTGGCCCTGGTGGCTCCTGGTCTCATGAGGCTGTCACAGTCTCTGTGGTGTCTGACTGTGGCCCTGGTGGCTCCTGGTCTCATGAGGCTGTCACAGTCTCTGTGGTGTCTGACTGTGGCCCTGGTGGCTCCTGGTCTCATGAGGCTGTCACAGTCTCTGTGGTGTCTGGCTCTGTGGCCGTGGTGGCTCCTGGTCTCATGAGGCTGCCACAGTCTCTGTGGTGTCTGCCTGTGGCCCTGGTGGCTCCTGGTCTCATGAGGCTGTCACAGTCTCTGTGGTGTCTGACTGTGGCCCTGGTGGTTCCTGGTCTCATGAGGCTGTCACAGTCTCTGTGGTGTCTGCCTGTGGCCCTGGTGGCTCCTGGTCTCATAAGGCTGTCGCACTCTCTGTGGTGTCTGACTGTGGCCCTGGTGGCTCCTGGTCTCATGAGGCTGTCACAGTCTCTGTGGTGTCTGACTGTGGCCCTGGTGGCTCCTGGTCTCATGAGGCTGTCACAGTCTCTGTGGTGTCTGACTGTGGCCCTGGTGGCTCCTGGTCTCATGAGGCTGTCACAGTCTCTGTGGTGTCTGGCTCTGTGGCCGTGGTGGCTCCTGGTCTCATGAGGCTGTCACAGTCTCTGTGGTGTCTGGCTCTGTGGCCGTGGTGGCTCCTGGTCTCATGAGGCTGTCACAGTCTCTGTGGTGTCTGACTGTGGCCCTGGTGGCTCCTGGTCTCATGAGGCTGTCAGAGTCTCTGTGGTGTCTGGCTGTGGCCTGGTGGCTCCTGGTCACATAAGGCTGTCACCGTCTCTGGGGTGTCTGACTGTGGCCCTGGTCTCATAGGCTATGTACGTTTTTGTGGCCCATCGGGTACATGCCCCCAGGTGGCTCCTGATCTCTGGGGCCATGGCAGCCTCTGTGGCCCCTGGCTGCGCGGCCTCCGTGTGTTATTTCTCATAAGTCCAGACAGTCTCTGTGGCCCGTGGCTACGTGCGCGAGGGGGCCACAGGCTCGCGATGCCACGGCAGACTGTGGTTGCAGACAGAGCGCACACCCAATGCCATCCTCGCTTGGCAGAGCAGGACCACAGCTCACGTCTTCATGATATTAAGACACACACCGAGGCTTCTGACAAAAAAAGTCACGCGTCAAAACATCCTTGACAGACACCAGAAAGCGGCGAAATGGCGAAGACATTACAGAATGATTTACCATGCAGTTCCGTTGAAATGAGCTACTATCTGCCATACAAGAACAGAAAGGATCCAATCCCATTAATATAAATGGAGTTCTGACCTCAGAAAAGCATCTTTTGGTCGGCGTTTGTAATCCGCAGAGCCGGAGGCCGGTGAGCACTGATGTGGGCTGGGTTGCCGGGGGAGGAACAGGCCCTGTGGACAGTACCCTCTGAGCGGAGGAAGGGGCGGCTGCGCCCTGGGCGGTGACAGCACCCCAGGAGCTGACAGGCCCACCAGGGGATGGATGTCCAGCTGGAAGGAGGGGACAGTGCTCCGAAGGGTGCAGAGAGGAGCTGACCCGGTGCCGGGACTGGGTTATGTACAAGGGTTGCGGCTCGTGCCAGAACAAGGCAGCAGATCTACCCGGGGTACGGAGCTCGAGCTGAGCGGAAGTAGCTGTAGGGGTTCTATGCCCTGACCAGCTAGGGTGAGCGCAGCTCCTTCATGGTCGGGAAAGGAGCAGGGGACCTGCCCCAGGGAGGGACAGGCGTTAGGGTGTCCTGTAGAAGGCTGGCAGCAGCTCCTCGCCTGGCAGCAGCTGGCACGAGCGGAGCGGAAGTCGATACAGGGCTTAGATGCCCCGTCCTCCTAGGGTGAGCATCTGACCCCGGTTGGTTCAGGGCTTAGGATGGCAGCAACTCTTCGCATGATGGAGACTGGACCACATGAGCTGGCACGGCATGGGCGGAAATAGCTGCGGGCACCGGTTACAGGCACTGCCCTCACGTGGAGGGCACCGCTCCTCGAGGTGTCGGGAAAGAGCAGAGGGTCTGACCTCGCAGGGCTAGAGGCGCCGGCACGGGCTGAACGGAGGTCGATGTAAGTGTTTGCATAGGGAGAGGAGCAGAGAAGCCGACAAGGGGTTAGGAGGATGCTGCTGAGTAGGCAGAGGACTGCTGATACTGAGGTACAGTTAGGACAGTGAGTAGGGAGGAGACCAGAGGAGCTGAACCGGGGTAGGTACATGGGTTACGATAGGGAGAAGAGAGAGGGCCAGAGAGCTGACCAGGGTAGGTGGAGGCGTTCGGATGCGCTGCACCAGAAGGGCAGTAGCTCCTCACACGCTAGAGGGGCAGTGAGAGGACAGGGAGAGGACCAGTGGCGCTGAACCTCGGTAGGTTCGGGGTCAGCATGCCCTGCCCTAGCACAGCTGCAGCTCCTCCCAGCGCCGGGGTCGCTCTAGATGCTCATTGCTCACACTTCAAACTTTCCCCAAAGTTTGAGTCCGGCCCTGTGACGTCACGGGAGGCCCACCAATGAGCGGCGGCGCTGCGGGCTGTCCGTCGGCCAGCGGTATAAGATGCCCAGCTGCCTCTCGGACCTCAGACCCTGCCCTGCTCCTGTGCGTGCGTCCGCGGAAAACTTGAGCGCAAACTCCCGGTACGGTGGCGGGCCCCGGACCCCGCGCAGCCCAGGCGGCAGAGAGCGCGCCCCGAGTGCGGCCGGGACGGGCCCCCGCCCCCTGCCTCCCCCGCAGTGCTGGTGGACAATGATGCAGGAAGAGTCGAGCTCCCCAATCTCCCCAGCGGACAGTGTGAGCAGCAGCGAAGAGGAGGGCCAGCAGCAGCCGCAGCAGCAGCCTAGCGCCTTGGGCCGCAAGCGCCGAGCGTCCGGCCGCAGGAGCGAGGACCCCGAGGGCGCCAAGAAGGCGCGCAGGGCGGCGGCCGGCGGTGGCGGCAGCACCGGCTCCAGCCCGCAGTCCTACGAGGAGCTGCAGACGCAGCGAGTCATGGCCAACGTGCGCGAGCGCCAGCGCACACAGTCCCTCAACGAGGCCTTCTCGGCGCTGCGCAAGATCATCCCCACGCTGCCCTCCGACAAGCTCAGCAAGATCCAGACCCTCAAGCTGGCTGCGCGCTACATCGACTTCCTCTACCAGGTGCTGCAGAGCGACGAGCTCGACTCCAAGATGGCCAGCTGCAGCTATGTGGCCCACGAGCGGCTCAGCTACGCCTTCTCGGTCTGGAGGATGGAGGGCGCCTGGTCCCTCTCCACGTCCACGCACTAGGGCAGAGGGCCTCCTCGCCCCGGAGCCTGCAGGTGAGGGTCGCTTCATGGAGACTGTGTGTGCGTATCATGTCCCTCACACCCACATATACTGATCACTACAGGGTGGAGCGTAGCACTAGTGGCGAAGACCCCTCACTCCTGGACCTGAGACTGCAGGGCGAGCTCACCTCACGCATAATGTCTGTGCTATCATGTCCCTCACACCCACATATACTGTTCACTCAGCATAGAGGGTTGCACTAGTCTCCTGGGCCGGAGCCTGCAGGTGAGCGTCGCGTCATGCAGACTGTGTGTACGTATCATGTCCCTCACACCCACATACACATTTCACTGCAGCGTGGAGGGTTGCACTAGTGGCGAGGGCCCCCTCACCCCTGGGCCTGAGACTGCAGGGCCAGCTCACCTCACGCATAATGTCTGTGCGTGTCATGCCCCTCACACCCACATATACTGTTCACTCAGCATAGAGGGTTGCACTAGCCTCCTGGGCCGGAGCCTGCAGGTGAGGGTTGCGTCATGCAGACTAGACTGTGTGTGCGTATCATGTCCCTCACACCCACCTACACTTTTCACTGCAGCGTGGAGGGTTGCACTAGTGGCGAGGCCCCCCCTCACTTCTGGGCCGGAGCCTGCAGGGCCAGCTCATCTCTTGCAGAATGTGTGCATTATATAATCCGTACATGTGATGCACAGGGCAACCTCTGCAGGATGTAGGGCGCCTGCTCCATGCTCACCCAAAACCACAAGACGCGTTCATCACGTGACTGAGGGTGTCTGGTCCACGCAATAGGAGTGAGGCCTGGGGCCGAACGCGAGAACCAGGCGTTTGTTCACAGCGTAAACAGTGTGCACTGCGAGGTTCGACGTATCCCGCACATTCCAAAATCGACAGCCACTGCGGAACTACTGGGTGGAGTTGTCTTTTAGAGGCATGCACCCATCATTCAGAGCCCACAGTCTAAAGAGGGTCAGGGGGCCCGCTCAACATGCATGCAGTCAAGCCTTACGCTCATCCGCTGGTGGCTGCAGACGGTGACCTCTGGCGCATAGCACGGGGGCGTGCCATAGGACGACTAGTTCATAGTGTGCGTGCACTGCTGTTTAATGCCCACTCCTCCCAAAAATGCCCCCTACCCGCATGCACACATGCTGTTGGTACGAGATAGGCTTCCCTACAGCGCGTGGGCGCTGGGGCACCACTGCAAGGCTATCCCTGCAAAGGGATGGTCGCTTTCACCCACAATATATTTCACTAATACAGAGAGTGGGTGGCTACCGGGAGAGGGCAGTGTTCCGGGGCTTGCCAAGCGTGTGTGTACAGTGCATGCAGACTGGCATTGAATTGGCATCAGCAGTTAACAGCGGGCATGGTAAAGTAGTCCCTGCCCGAATCATATCATAGGAGCACACAACCCTAAAGTGTATTGGGACTGACGATTAGTACAGTAATGACGTACACACTGCCCACCATTGGACTCCCCCACCCCTTGCGTATTGGGGTCTGTTAATGCTGAGGAACCCGGTCCTAGATTGTGGGGGCCCTCACACACACTTCCTCGAGAGCTACCTCCCCTCCCTTTTCCTGTATATCTGCCCCCTCGGCACGATGCGTGTTATTGCTAAATGACTTAACATAAAAGGTGCTCCATGTAGCGCTTCGCATCTCAATTTCGTTTAATCTGAACACTGTAAATGAAATGTGCTACTATTAAGCAATGGAATGATGTTCAGGTCGCATAACCCCAGAGAACAGAACAGCAGCAGGGGCCGCGCACGCACCTATAGTGCTGCAAAATGTTTCCACATACGCCCAGAAACAGTTATTCCTACTCGCGAACCCATCTCTCTTTTAGGCGCCCCATTGTCAACGGCTGGTGTAAGCAAAGAGCTCCACTCAGTGACCTATTACTACATGTACATTTCAAGACGTGTTAACACCCCCACCCACACACACCCCATACACACACACACTCGCGCGTCTGTGGCTGCAAGCGGGGTTGGGTCCCCCCAGCACGTCCCCCCAGCACTTCACCTGAGCAATGACTGGACACAGACCATGGAAGGAAGGAAGGGCCACCTCCCAGCATCCACTGTGCCCTGCGATGGGCACTCACGGACGGGGCCAGGTCAGCCCTCGCGCCGGTATTATCCGATATATCAGTAAGTGTATCCAGCTTTGCGCACCCAGAAACTGCCCCATTCCCGCCTCTTCTACTCTGTTCACTCTCTTCAGTTCAAGCCATCGGTGAGCTGGAGAGAGTCTGGGACATGCAGGGGGTAGGTACAGGCCCTGTCCCGTGCTCACGTATCACGGACCCCTTACCCACTGACAACCCACCGAATCATGCTCCATTACAGGGAACTAGTCGATTTTTGCCCGGCACCCCTCTGCGCGCCCCCGTTCAAGGCTAGTGTTGTAGGGTTCGTGGCACAGGTTTCTGTTGTTGCTTAATTGTCTCTTGATGGATAGACGCAAGGGGAGAAACTCACAAACACCAAAGGCCCAGCAAGGCCAGACACAGCCACTGAATGAATGTGTAACTGCAGGTTCAAGCAGGGAGGAGAGGTCTGTTGACAGTTAGTGATGTGTGGCCTTATGTACCACCTCACACCACACAGGGCACTCGGATACCATCCGGAACAAGATTTAACGACCCTCTTCACCGGGTAGTGTAGTTCGGGCTTAAGTAACACCCTCACACAACACACGTGGTCTGACCCTCTTCACCGGGTAGTGTTGTGCGGCCCTATGTACATTCCTCATACCACACACTGTACTCAGGTGCCAGCCGACCCAAGATCTGACATTCTTCACCAGGTATTGTGGTGTGGCGGTGCCTTACCAACAACTCTCAAACCACACTCTTGACGGCCCTAGATTTGACACTTCGCCAGGTGTCAAAGGGGGATGCGGACTTATATACAACCCTCACACTATACACAGCACTCAGGTGCCAGCGGCCCCAAGATCTGACACACTTCACCTGGGCTTGTGTTGCGGCCGTATGTACAACTTTCACACCACACACTGTACTCAGATGCCATCCAGACAAAGATCTGACACTCTTCACAGGCTAGTGTGGTGTTGTGTTACCCACCACCCTCACACCACACACAGCACTGCGGTTCCATCCAGTCAAAGATCTGACTACACTCTTCACGGGGTAGTGTGGTACGGCCTTGTGTACAACCCTCACACCTGAGTGCTGACGGCCTACGACCTGACACTCTTCGCCGGGTAGTGAGGTGTGTGGTCTTATGCACAATCCTCACACCGCTCGCTGTACTTAGTTGCCATCCAGGCCAAGATCTGACACTTCACCCAGTAGTGTGATTGTGCCTTGTGCACATCCCTCACACCCGAATGTGCCCAGCCCAAGATCTGACACTTGTGAAAGCACCGGCAAAGGCGCCGAGATCCCGCCGAGTGCGAAGAGCCGTGGATAAAATAATGTATTAAACATACTATTATTTATTATACAGGACAGGGACATTTAGAGTATTCCTGGAACAGTCACGAGTCACTTTACATTTACAGTGAAAAAAAATACATTCTCTCCAACCAGAGATTGCTGTTTGTGCCTAGAGCCCTGGGATAATTATGCGTGTTTGTGGTGCTGTGCTACAGACAAACACAAACAACACGGCGAGGAGCTGGAACATGAGGCCTTGGGGAGGCCGGCAGGACTGTGCAATCCTCTCCCGGTACCCCGCACACACAGATGCACACTACCAACACTGCACACACATACATACACACGCACGCACTACCTTCCAGTGCACGCTCATACACTGCACACCTTACACCTCCTGCAACCCCACAAATTAAACGCACAGGGCAGTAAATGAATAGAAGGGTATTAGTACCCCGGCCCTTTAAATCGCCCCATCCCTCACTCCTCTGCCTGCTCTGAGCCGGTGTATCCCCGGTGGCGATTCCAGCTGCCTGGCTGCAGTCTCTGTCTACAGGCCACGTATAGAATGTGTATGTAAGTGTCAGCCGGGTCAAGCAGGGAGCATCGGCTGGTAAAAAAAAAAAAAACAACCCCGACCTAAACAAATAGCGACGAGAGGCTAGGTTAAATTTGAGGTTCCCCAAAGCCTACTACATAATGGTTGAAAAAGTCACGCGTCTCCAGGGATGCAGGGGGGACCATGGGGAAGGGAGAGCCTGGCAGGCAGGCAGAGCTAACAAGGGGCGCCGAGGCCAGCGGAAATCTAGACGCCAGTTGACACGAAAACACCCGAGACAGCCTTGCTCAGCGAATCATGTTTTGGTTTCACAAATGACGAAGTATATTTGTGAGAAAAATGGCTATTTGTGTGATAGGAGAATGGAGTGAGAAGTCCTGACTTTTGAGTTGAAAAAGGTTCAAAATACATCCTCCCCCAAGAAACACGCGATCACCAACACATGCAATACGTCTCTTAAAGGGACACATTGTTAATTCAGGTGTAGGTATGCACATTTTGAAATAACGATGCCGTAATGCATATTTACAAATGAAACTTTTAAAGGACTTTGCCACCCTGGTGCTCGCGTCCTTCCTGTTCTTTTTTTTCATGCGTCAGGAAACCGTTACTTTGGCGGCTCGACGGAATACCGTGCGCTCATCCCACGCACCCACCAGGCCCAGCTCCCTCCCTGGATAAAATCTGTCTTTTCAGCCTCGGTTCGAGGGTTCATTTTGAAAGGCCTTTGTTTTCTGTCATTTGTTGAAGCGTTTCATGTTTTGAAAACAAGTGAAATGAACGTGTTTTCTTTTCTTCCGCAGATTGCATCGATTCCAGGGAGGCCGGCGCCCTACAATGTGCAGCTGGACCGGGGCTGGGAGGACGCAGAGCGGGACACTCCGGGGCTCCGGGGCGAGCAGGACACTCCGGGGCTCCGGGACGAGCAGGACACTCCGGGGCCCCGGGACACGCCAGGTGACCGAGGGGGCTGTTGTGGGAGCACTTAATCAAGAGCGTGGGTGACCGGGGAGTGGACTGTGAGCAGAGGCCGAGCTGTGGCCTCTCAGCGAGGGCCGAACTGAACCTCCGAGTTGTGGCCTCTCAGCGAGCGCAGAACTGTACTCCTGAATCTCATACCAGGCACCAAGCTGCAGGCTCGAGGAGAAGTGCCGGACTTCACCAAGGAGAGGGGCCGAACTGTGGCCTCTCTGAGCCGAGTGTGAGCCTCACTCACTGTCGAACTGTCCACTCGGTGCCGGAATATCCTTATTGACGAAGAATGTTGGAATTGTCTATATTTTTTTTATTAAAAAAAATGTACTTTTGCATGCAAGCATTCCACACAGCCGTGCCTACCAAAAAGCCACTCGAGAAGTAGAAATTATATATAAAAAAAAAAAAACAACAGAGGTACCGAGGATTCGCCCTTCTTCCGGACAGGAAACCGAAAACCTCTACAGACGCGTTTTCGGCACCATTTCGTGTCTTGTCTTGTCTTTTAGGGACATTGTCCCGTGATACACTTTTTTACTTTAATTTTTCCCTCTTGGAAGAACAGATACAAAGTGAAATCATTTTATTTATTTATTGATGGTCCGTGTGTAAAAAAAATGCAAATAGATCCGGTGTCTAAATGCATTCAATATTTTTTATGATTGTTTTGTAAATATCATTGCATATTATTTTTCTGCCATAAATAAATATGTTTGAAACTTGAAGAGCCCGCGGTTTTATTTTTCCAACCTACCAGGCTCTGGGCAGCAGTAAATAAAATAAATACCGGCTTGTTTAGTCGCAGAGGCCCCGTGAGAGGGTGGATAACATAAACACGAGGCAGAAAAACTCAAATAAACCAGCTACTGACAGACACGTATTTACAGAGATAGATATATTGCCTGATTTCCCACTCGGCTTTTTTTTGTGGCGAATGTTTGTCGCCCCCAAAGATCCCCAGCCCACCCGTCAACCTCTTCTCAGAGTCCGAGTGGCAGGTATGTGGCTGCTCTATTAACGTTTTATTTTTTGCCAAAGAACGGATGCACCTGGGGGAACATTTGCCTTCTAAATGTGCGAAAGGCCCGGCGACAAAATGAACACTTTAGCTAGCCGTAGTAGCGTGCAGCTCGAGCTCTCGCGAGAGTTCACAGCTGGCCTCGGATAAAGCAGGGACCCCCTCGAGTTGAAGTGACGCGAGCATCTGGCGATCAGAATGTCAGGGACTTGCTTTCCCTTTCGAAGAAGGCGCTACAGCGGGCAGGAGGTTACCGGAGTCCGCATGTGTGAAGAAGGAACTTGTACACAGTATACTAAGGGTCATGTGTCTGTTTTTTTATGTTCCACTTTTCACGCACGAGGGAACGGACCCATGGTCTGTAAGAGCGGGGCCCAAACTCATACAGTTTAGCCAAGTGCGGCAGCCGAGACTCTGCCTGGCTGTTTCAAAGTCCACAGTTTTAGGAAGAGTTCGAGTCACTCACACTGCAGGTCACAGTCGTATGTTTATGTGCCGTTTGCTTTTCAACCCCTCAATCTCCCCCACGCCGCCCGCTCCTTTTCTGGCCTAATTGACCAGGAGCCGGCTGGACGTATTTATTCACCCCAGAAGCTCTGGTCCTGTAGATTGTGAGGGGAAGCCTTGGTATTTGGGCCAAAGACAAAAAGTTTTCCCTCATAACCTGCAGCGCCAGAGGTTCTTGGGTGAATAAATACGTCCTGCCGGCTCCTGGACAATTAGGCCAGAAAAGGAGGGGGGCCCCAATAATGGGGGGAGGGGGTCTTCTTGGCAGACCCTTATTGCTGAGATTAGGGGTGCAATTGATGCCAGGCGCGTCTCTTTAATACGCGGAATGTCTATGTTCCAATAAATGTGACCCCTTTTGTTTACGTACATTACAAAAGGTTTGAAGTACCCTGTGCGTCCCTGTCCGAGCTCCGATATTACCCTTATGTGGCATTGTGACATGTCGAGTTTGGAGAGTGCGATCGGTGTATGCACCTTTCTATTCGCACGTGCACACCCGTCTGTCTCTCTGTCTGCACTGTTCTCGCAGGCTGTCAATCCGCGCTGCTCGTGGATGCGTTTTAATTCTGTTGCCACGGCAGATGACGGCTCTGCGCCCTCCTCTCGCTGATGGTGTTTACAGAGGTCCTATGGGGCGTGTTTATATTTCAGGATTAGGCAGGGGGTGAAAATTGGATTGGGGTCCTGGGTGATTCGCCGTCAAACGAAAGAAGGGGCGAGGGCTGGGGCCGTGTTTGTCTTGGGCCCACTTCTCAAATTAACCGAGGATTACCATGAGCTCCGCGTGTAATATTTTAGGGTTATTCCATCAGTACGGCCGCTGACGCTCTGCTTGGCAGGCACACGGGCACTTATCTCTGCTTAAAAGATAACAGGGTTTATGGAACCCCACCCCCGATGCTATCACTTTACTTTTCAGCCCTAGAAGTGGAAACTGCCAACCTTTTCAGCACTTAGGAGGGAGGAAGTGTAAGAATAGATGATGTACTGAAAAACACATAAAATCGAAAACACATAACACACAACTGCCTATTTTGAGTCTGAAATTATATTTAATGTAAACAATGCCGTATTTGAAAAATTGTCTATGTATTCATCTTGAGCAGAAACAGTGGTACAATGTCTATTAGCAGTTTGCAACCGGTCTCTCCGGGGTCCATGTGGCAACGAGGCATTTGGGTCGCCTATTGAAGAACTATGGAAACAATTATCTGTTCTTTTCAGATGCACATCAGAAGTTTTTATTGATTAATAGTTTTGTTTATTCGAGGTGGTGCCAAAGAAGATGAACATAGACACGTCAAAATATATTGCCCTAATTAAATCTAATATTGAATAAATCAGCGTTAATAACAGGTTAACGTGCATCTGCTTCACGTAGACTTCCTTCTAAGACCACGGAGTCTTCAGCTGGGAGGATTCCTTTAGAAGACCCCCGAGGGCTACAAAGGTCTTCGGTATGACCGATTAGTATTTATCGCGAAAATGCGGGCATTGTCACCAACACAGATAGACCAATGTTTGAAGGGGTTCTGCCAATTTCAATAAAAAAAAAGGCAGATAAACAAAACCGACGGCATCATGCCATGGCGCACCCGGGCCTCTCTGTTAGTTACACTTTGTCATTTGCCAGTTACACTTTGTCATTTGATCGACGATTGGTTTATTTTATATTTGACATGAGTGCTGTGTGTTTTTGAGAAACATCTGACGAGTTGAGAATAGTATGCATTAAAGCCGAACCCCGTGTTCCATATTGCAGCGTGAGCACTGATCAGCGTTTACGTACGGTGTCATACCAGTTTTCCCAGGTGGCTGTGCGGTGGTATTAGAAATAAATGAAAGACAAACAGGCGCGTGTTTACAAACACCGCCCGGGCCGCTTCTCGCCTCCCCGTGACATTGGTCCCGTTTCCCACCTCGCAGGTCTTGAAAGCGGCGGCGGAAGCACACCCTGCTTGCTGGCTTCTCACACACGTGTGAAGCTTGCAGGCCTCTGCTCTGTCAACGTTTAGGGTTTAGGAACAGGGCCCTGGAAGCGACTAGCGTGACCTCAGCCTGCCCCTCCTGAAATAAAAACACAACTATTACATGCCGGCCTTTCAAAATTGCTGTAGCAGTGGGAATGTTAACATTGTTTGGAAATCAAAACATCTGAGTGTGAGGAATGGAGCTATCCCGTGTCTTTCCGGAAACAGCACCCTGACTGAAAATATACATATATATATGTTAACGCGCACATGTTTACACACACGTGTGGCCTGCCATTTATTAAATTATAGGACGACCCCGCCCTTAGGGGGCCATGGTCCTTGACAGTTCTTATAATGCAAATATAGAGGTGAAGGTACTTACCATTTTAGAGTTCCTGTTTGCTCCCGAACACAACTTGTTCTTTCCCATTAAATATTTTTCAGGAGCTCAGAGAACTGCATGTACCCACTCTTTCAAATTAAACAAGCGCAGGTACTCAGTACCGGTGAGCATCTCCCCATGTAAAGCAGCGGCCCTTGTCCTGCACACCAGAGGTTTGATAACATCTATGCAAGTAAGCAAGGCTCAGGGCCCGAGAAAGAGCTCTGCTTCCATTGGTGCGGCAGGTACAGTGGCACCAGGGACTAGAGACCCAAGGTACCGGTTATTGTATTTTGGAATTCAAACATTAGGTGCGGAGAAATGTCTTTACTTGTACTAGTGCCCACGACCCACTGGCACCTCTTTCACTGGGCACACTATCTCTTCTGTGCAGCACCTGGTTTCTCGCATCGTGCTGCTTCTAGACCCCTTGTTTCTCCCATCAGCTGATTCCCGCCCTGGCTTCTCCTTGTCGTGCAGTTTGCAGCTCCTCGCTTCTCTCCCTCGTGCTGTTTCTAGCCCATTGTTTCTCAGAATCATGGTGTTTCCAGCACCTTGCTTCTCCGCACCTTCGTGCAAATTACAGCGCCTTTATCCTCTGATGCGCTGCCCGGGAACCCCGCTCATGATTCCAGACACCCCCCCCCCCCCCCCCCCGGCCAGGACTGCAGCAAAAACAAGTAACAGTGCGATGGGAAATTATTGATAATCGGACCTGACCTAGGTAAGGGGGAAGGGCACACCTGTTGATGGGGTTAGAAGCCTGCAACAAGGTTGAACAGCCTAGCCATGTTGTGAGTCTAGTAAACAATACCCACAAACCAATTATCAGGTGTGCACTTTCACGTGCACTCATACTGATGCTATTTTAGAAGTTTTTTTCTAGTTTGTGGTTTTTTAGGTGCTAATGAATGTCCTTACCTATATTCCTACAACTGGACTCTCCCCAACGACCCCCAGCCATCTTCACATCGCTAGGAGTTTGGAGTATTCCTTGACATCATTTTCACTGTTAGGTTGTGGCTTGACAACAGTTACGTTATTTCTGGTTAAGACCAATGGGATGGATTGTTACTAGAGACTTTTTTTCTCTGTTGTTTGATTGGATAGTAATACATTCGGGTATTGTTACTGGAGAATTGTCATTCTCCTGTTTTTTGTGATTCGATCTGATGGCCTAATAAATTCAGATAACTTTATTGGCAATGAATTTAAAGGCCAGTGCCTATGCTTTTAAAGAATAACAAAACGCTGTTGTATTTCACAGTGCAGGAGGGGTGAGGGGGAATCTGACAGCTGCAAACAATGAAGATTGTATTTTCAATGCATGGGCCATCAAGCAAAACACACTTCTAAGACACCGGCACTGGAGGTAAGGTTAGAAGTAAGGGGCGGGGCATAGTCCAGACTTTGCCTAAAATAAAAGGCAAGTGTCGCTGTTTTCACCAGAGCCGGCACCATGGCTAAAGTGAACCCTTATTTCACCAGTTTTGCTGATGATACATTTGTGAATTAAGCCATTGGACAATTATAGTGCGGACCAACGCGTTTTCTGTTTTTACTGTGTTGTAATGTAAATCAATACCATGTTGGCTCATATCTTGGGAATCTTACGTCACAAATAACAATTGATGTTTGGACGTCTCAATAGTAAAACAAACAGGGGTTTAAGTTAGAATCAAAAGTAGATTTCACGATTTCTAATTACAGGGACAAACTATTGTGATTCCCCCTTTTTAACGAAGTTACACAAGGTCTTAGGATATTTTTTAACGAATTTGATCAAACATGTAAACTCCTTTATAATTAAATCCGTCTTACTTTTTTTGTGAAGGTGTAATATTTTATGTCCTATAATTTCCTCTGGTAGAAAAGTCTTCCGTAGGATGAAATGAATCACGCCCTACGTCTTGGACATAAGGCCAGGATAGATTCAACATGGTGTTATTTGTTGCACCTGTGCAAAGTTTACATAAAGTGCCCGTCGACACAAAATGCACACTTGTTTAATCTAATAGTAGAGTAAAATCAGTGCAACACAAGCGGTTGCACTGATGCAAAGCACCGAAAGGCATCCCCGGTGAATATTTTCACCTGACCAGTTACAAATGTAATCCAAAGCAGCCTGTTTTAACATATGGGGTTTTAGAAATTCGAGAATATATGAGGGTGTAAAAGAAGAAAGTCAAACAATTCTAGACTTGTACAAAAAATAACAAGGCAAACAATTCCCGAGTTTATCCAAAAATAACAACGACAGAAACCAATATACGCGAGCAATTGTATTCCATTGGCTTTCAGCTGGCGCCCGAATAAAAACATTTACAACTGGTCGACTGGATTTCCCAACTGAGCGGTGATACGCGACAGGAAACTTAAAACTCCAGCAAGTGCCTTTACCCCAGCTCTGGAGTTTCGCAGGCACCTGACCCGACCTGGAGTTAACAAGTTGAAGCCGAAGTCCCCTCGCTGAACTTTTCCCTGTTTTATGGTTCCTTGTTCTTCGGGAGCCGCTCTCTCTGAAGAGCTTTTTGTCCATGGCATTTGCCCCTTCGTTATTAAATATGGCCTTCACTCTTTTATTGCCCTCCTGATTCTCCGCTAGTAAACATTTTTTTTTTACCGGATGCATTTCCCATTAACTGCGGCAAAGCTGTTCCCGGGTTTGGGCGCATTTAATGCCCCACCGAATCAAAGCGCGGGCCCTTTGAAGAAGGTGTGTAATTGGAGTTTGAGGCACGTATGGAATTCCCAGATGTCTATAAAACGAAAAGGAGCATTTGGCAGGTCACTTAGAGGTGCAGCAGGTTAAAATCACTGGAACACACGGCCGCCCCTCCCCCTCGCAGGCTAAAGAGCATCGCTTCCCTACACACAAGGCATAAATAGACACTGTAATTTAGTCCAACAATTTACTAAAACAAAATATATCCAAACACAACCAATAGAGTTACATTTGATAGAAAATGCTTCGTCGAATCACCAGGGAACTATATTCACTCATTCAAAACTGTAATACGGCGTCCTTTCCGTTGTCTGTTGTTTGTTATAAAGTGCACACGTGCACACACAAACAGACTCACACTACTGCAATAATAAATAAATGTACACACACTAAGTGGTAGCACAGGCTGGAAGAAACCTCGCAGCACCTAAACGCGTGCTTGTAAACATTCCCGTATATACACAAATGCCAAATGCTCCCAAACATTACAAACAGAGACAGTCTAACAGACACACAAATCCACACACGCGAGTGCGTGCCACACTGAAAATCACGTGAAAGAACAACCACAAAACCAGGCAAACACACTGAAAAGCACACAGAAATATACAGTCACCTAAGACAAGAACGTACACACAACACCACACACAGCCGCAAACAAATACCCACAGAAATATGAATATATGCCTTCATAGATATAGGCAGTAAAAAAATGCACACACACGTACAGAGAGACACAAAAAGTTATGCACACACTCACACACATGATTGCCCAATCCATTGCTTATATGAAAGTATATGCGCATATAAAGGTACAGACAGTACACACACACACACACACATACACACACACACACGAGATTTGGATGGTCACGCTCTTGGCGACTCACAGCCCTCCTCCATTATGGCATAGGGCGGCCTAGGTAGGGCACGTGCAGTAAGGGTGGCTAGTCCAGTAAGGGATCAGAGCTGAGCCCTGCACGCTCACGTTATTGGCTGTTCCTGCCCGGCTGCAGGAGAGAAACCATTGCGGCTCAGGAAGGAGTGCGGGGGGAGGGGGGTAAAAGGAGACGGAGAGAGAGGGCCAAAAAGACCGAGGCTACCTAGAGAGAGAGACATTCAGGTTGTCGTGGAAAGGGGTGGTGCAGTATCATGAAGAGACAGTGCTGCAGAAACACAGAGTGAGAGAAAGCGCGCGAGAGAGAGAGAGACAATCTATCCTGGGAACCTGGGTCCCGCCGAGTGCGTGTGTGTGTGTGTGGGGGGGGGGGGGGGGCGCGAGAAAGAGAGAGAACGCTATGTGTCCTTGTGGCTACGACCTTGGACCTGGTGAACTAGGTTCAAATCCCAGCGCTGGCTCAACATCTCGTGATTCTGGACAGACCACTCAAGATCCACGTGCCAGAAACGAGGAACTTATCCTGGCCCTAATGTAAAGTACTCTAAAGCCTCGGGACGGATTAACGCTATATAACACTTACCAAAAAAAACATCATGGGTAGTGATGGTGCGGCAGAATTATTGAGGGGTGAGTGTGTGTGGAAAAGCGAGCGAGGGAGGGGCTCTGTGGGAGTGACTGTCCCCAGAGGTTGAGGTGATGCGGGGGTAGGCACCCATCACTTAGCCGCTGGGAGAGGACGGAGGCCCTGTCCCGGTGTAGAGAGTCTAACACTGACGTGAAAGTGAAGCAGGTTCACTGAGGAAGTTGGTGTTGAACACACGTTGTCCTTTTCTGAAGGTTTAACGTGACGTGAACAGATGTGCAAGTGGGGTCAACTCCCCAAGTACCATGGGGCCGTCTCAGCCTCCCCCTTCAAGTCGAATATTGAGTGTTGACAGGTATAGGCTCGGCCGGGCAGGGGAGTCCGCTGTAGGTGCAGACTGTCAGTTTAACCTCCTCCCCTGCCCCACTGTCCCCCACTGCTAGCGCCTACTCTCTAGTCCTACGACCCTCTGTCACTGTGTAAGGTGGGGGCTCCTAGTGGGTTAAGACACGTCGATTGTTCGTACTTGAGAGCAGCGGTGATAAAGTGAAGCAGGAATGTCTCCCTGACAGGGCCTGAGACGTGAAGATGCATCGACGGGTTGACGGGAGTGTATGCACAGACACCATTCATGGAGAGGAATGTGTGGGCAGGCACCACTCACTTACAGGAGTGTGTATGCAGGCACCGCTCACTGGCAGGGGTGTGTACGCATGCACCACTCACTGACAGGGGTGCTCACACAGGCACCATTCACTGACAAGAGTGTGCACACATGCACCACTCACTGAGAGGAATGTGTGGGCAGGCACCACTCACTTACAGGGGTGCGTACACAGGCACCACTCACTGACAAGAGTGTGTACGTGTGCACCACACACTGCCAGGGTTACGTACACAGGCACCACTAACTGACAAGAGTGTGTACGCACCACTCACTGACATGAGTGTGTATGCAGGCACCACTAACTGACAAGAGTGTGTACGCATGCACCACTCACTAAGGAATGTGTGGACAGGCACCACTCACTGACATGAGTGTGTATGCAGGCACCACTCACTGACAACAGTGTGTATGGAGGCACCACTCACTGAGAGAAATGTGTACCAAGCACCACTTACTGAGAGGAATGTGTGCGCAAGCACCACTCACTAAGAGGAATGTGTGCACAGGCACCAGTCACTGAGAGACATGTGTGCGCAACCACCACTGACTGAGAGGAATGTGTGGGCAGGCACCACTCATTTACAGGGGTGTGTACTCAGGCACCACTCACTGACAAGAGTATGTACGCATGCACCACTCACTGACAGGGGTGCGTACACATGCACTACTCACTGACAAGAGTGTGTGCACATGCACCACTCACTGAGAGGAATGTGTGGGCAGGCACAATTCACTTACAGGGGTGCGTACACAGGCACCACTCACTGACAAGAGTGTGTACGCGTGCACCACACACTGACAGGGGTACATACACAGGCACCACTAACTGACAAGAGTGTGTATGCATGCACCACTCACTGAGAGGAATGTGTGGGCAGGCACCACTCACTGAAAGGACTGTGTATGCAGGCACCACTCACTGACAGGAGTGTGTACGGAGGTACCACTCACTGAGAGAAATGTGTGCCAAGCACCACTTACTGAGAGGAATGTGTGCACAAGCACCACTCACTGAGAGGAATGTGTGCACAGGCACCCGTCACTGAGAGAAATGTGTGCGCAACCACCACTCAGTGAGAGAAATGTGTATGCAGGCACCACTCACTGACAGGGGTGCGTATGCATGCCCACTCACTGAGAGGAATGTATGGGCAGGCACCAATCACAGGAGTGTGTGCGCAGGCACTACTCACTGACAGGAATGTGTGCGCAACCACCACTCACTTAGAGAAATGTGTACACAGGCACCACTCACTGACAGGGATGCATACGCATGCACCACTCACTGACAGGGATGCATACGCATGAACCACTCACTGAGAGGGATGTATGGGCAGGCACCAATCACAGGAGTGTGTACGCAGGTACCACTCACTGACAGTCAGTCAGTCAATATAACTTTATTCGTTCATAAAAGTGCAGGGAAAATATATTAATCACTTGTTAAAAATTAAAATACATCAGCAGTAAAGTGTGTTAAAAACACAGGGTACAAAAGAACAGATAGGAACCGTATGAAAACATTATCCAAGACATTTGATTAAGGTATGTAAAGTTCAGTCAATTTCTCATAAAGAGCTTAGACAATTCTGGGAATGACTCAATTACCAACAATGATCATCAAACAACGTGCCATATAAAGTGCTAAACAGTGCCACATTCATATAAAATACAATCTATCATCTCATGGGACCTGAATCACCTTATCAAAAAATAAGCAATCTTGGATGTTATTTTGAGTGAGAACACTGTTTCTCTGGTCCAGATTGAGTGCCAAAGTAGGACCGGAGCTATAAAGATCAGAACTGATATGAATGTGACATTCAACTCTTGGTGCATGATATTATTATAAATTCTTTATTCGGTTTTTAAAGTACATAAAAAACCATAAAAGCAATATCACAGATAAAAACATCATTATACATTGCTAAAAAATTGAGAATATTACAATTCATTTTGGTGCTTTATCCATACTATATATTTGGGGATCTCTAGACATGCCAGCTAATATATCAACATTCTTAGTTTCTAAAATTCATTTACTTTCAGAGAGATCGAAATTATCAAAGGTTTGCTCTATGTTTAAAAATACATTTTAAAAATGTCACAATGTATTTACAAGACCGTTCAGTCTCTAGAAACTGCAGTCGCAGCATGGCTGGGCGACATCTTCTAAAACCCAGTAATTTCAGCAGGGGTAACAACCAAAGCTTACGATGGGCGTCATAAAACGTAGAGAACAGAACAGTGTGAATGGTTGTCTGCTCTGAGGTTTCATCACATGGACAAGGTGAAAAGATCCGATCCCAGCAATTTTGGACCGAAAAAACAACCAATCGGTGGAAGATGTAAATCTAAATGTTGTCAAAAGGAATCGCTCAAAGTTTGAGGGATCATATGATAAATATGGCTGAATTGAAAGGGTAATCTGGATCAACATTGCGTGTTGAACGGAAGCTTTCCTTGCTTCCTTGGCGATACGCAGCTCTTCTACGTGGCTCAGGGCCCTGACTTTCAATTAGTTTCTGGATATTTCACAGATCGTCTCGGGAGCAGTGTAATAATTCCCAAACCCCAGATCGGTCAAAAGATTTTTCACGTACATAAGCCAACTGATTTTAGATGAGCGGTCTAATGACATGCAGTCTGCCACTATTTGCTTAGTAAGTGAATTTTTGGTTGATGTCCATATTCGACGCCAAAGTAGAAGAGGTTGAATTTTTGCTAGGTCCGCTAAATATGGGATCCCCAATTCCATGTGACACGCAAACATAGAGACACATTTAGGTGCCGCTAATAGAAATCTTAAAAAAGTGTTCTCCGCCACTTCTAAGGGACTAATATTGGCATGCCCCCACAGTCCAGCCCCATACAGGGCTATCGACTGACATTTAGCTCTGTAGATGTGTAGCAGTTCTACAGGTGGCTTTTCCCCCAGATTCTGTGAAAAACCTATAAGTGCAGCAATTGCTCGCATTAGATGATGTTTCCTGGCCTCAATTGCGGGTTTCCAATTCATTTTATCATCAATTATGATGCCTAAGTAGGGGTATTGGCCAGTATTTTCGAGTTTATCTTTATTAGGAAATATATCTTTTCCCCCTTTTTTCCCCAAACCTGCTGCCATTACATATGTCTTTTTTATATTTATTCGTAAATCGAGGTTCCCCATGAAGTCAGCATACCTATCCAAGGCCCTCTGTAGTTCATGTGGAGTACAGGCCAGTATCACCTCGTCGTCCGCATAGAGGAGAGCGGGGATCGCGCGCTTTCTTACTTGCGGTAGATCTTGGCCCCCCTCAACATTGCCACCTCCAAGCCATTTGTATAAAGTGAAAAGAGAAAGGGGGCCAAGACACAACTCTGCCAAACTCCACGCTCTACTCTGAACGACGCAGTCAACTCGCCTTTTACGCCAAAGCGCACCCTTGCGGAAGCATTCAAATATAATTCCCGCAAGAAATCAACCAGAGGAACATCAACCCCCATTAGTAGCAGGACGGACCACAATTTCACATGGGAGACACAATCAAAAGCAGCGGACAGGTCTACGTAGACCATGTACTGTGCTTTGCACAGATGTATTTATCCAGGAGCAATGATAAGTTCAGGGCTTGCTCGGTAGTCCCAAAACCCTCCCGAAAAGCGAACTGGATGTCAGAGAGGATCCCACCATCATCAGCCCACTGCTGTAAACGCTCAAGCACTACTTTCCCCATCACCTTGCCCAGCGAGTCCAGCAGTGATATCGGGCGATAGCAGGATACCTCATGCCTGTCCTTTTTTAAAAATAGGGACCATGATGGATTTGGTCCAGGAGGCCAACAAACCCTTCTCCATTGCTGCCCCAAACACCCTTGTCAATATTGGGGCCCACAGGTCCGTGTTGTACTTAAAAAAATCAACAGGAACCCCATCTGGGCCTGGTTCTTTCCCATTTTTACTTGCATTTAACGCGTGAAGAACTGCGCTTATAGCAAGTTCTAGCGAGATGGGATAAGCCGCCGTGGGGGCGCTGCCACTGGATGCAGCGTCAATTCCAACTGGCTCCAGGATCTTTCTGGAATATTTTCGAAAAGTGTTCCACCCAAGCTGATTCCTCGATGGCTACTTCTATAGTTGGGAGATTTCTTTGGTCTACTAAAAAGGGAGATTTTACCACTCTCCAAAATGCCTCACTATTTCTATTTATGGAGCTTTCATGCAATTGATCCCATAGGGATTGTTTTAATTCGGCCTTCCTCTCTTTACATACTATGTTATAGTCCTTTCTTACAATTCTAATTTCCACTCGGTCTTTGTGAGTTTTATTTAGTGCTGTTTTCAGTTTTTTGTGTGCTACTGTACATTTATGATTAAACCATCCTGTTTTCCCGGGACAATCTCTTTTAGTCTTGACTGTTAAAAGTTCATTTATTTTCCCTAAAATTACCTCAAAATTATGTAGGACTTCCTCTTCCGCGACTCCCAGGTCTAGCCATTTAACTATAGAAGGGTAAACTGCACATATCACTTTTCTGGTTATTTCCCCACCATCTACCTTCTCCCATCTTAGGGAATATCCATTTGTCTTGGCCAAGTGCAAAGTATTCTGGGTTAAGGCACTGGCTATAGCCTGTGAGGAGGACTGGGCATATGCTAGAAAAAGTTCTAGGCTGAGAGCACAATGGTCACTTAATGTGTTCACCAATAATTCAAACCTCATGACTCTATTGGACAACGCATTTGATACTAAGATATAATCTATTGTTGTCTCATGGCCCCTCCCCCAAAAAAATTGATCCAGCCGATGGGAGTTCATATTTAGTTTATTAACCATCGTGAGTCCCAAATCGGAAAGCAGTTCGTTCAAATGGGATCCTGTGCTAGTATGGCTAAAATGCACAATTGGCTCTTCGTATTCATCCACCAGCCCACATATGTTACTGTTACTGCGTGTGCAAGGATGCTGGTTAAAATCACCCCCACATATAATGCTTACACTAGCTCTCCCTCCTACCTCCTGGAGCAACTGGGAGAGCTTTTCCCGTATGGAACCTAGGGCCTTCAAAACCTGTCCTCCCTCTAAATTGTTGTAAAAATTAAGCAGGAGGATGTCCTCTTTGTTGTTAAACGATAAACTCAGCAGCTGATAGTTTGGATCCAAGTGTACTACCGTTGTTTTCAATCCCAGAATAGTATTATCTATGAAGATGGTCAAACCTCCCTTAGCCCTGCCCGAAGCTACTGCTAGTGCAGAAGTGAAGTAGGTTTTGTATCCTACCAGGTGTAGTGCGGTCGTGGCCCATTTCTCCTGGAGACAGATTACACTATGATTCTGAACAAAATTTAGGGCACTTCCATCTTCAACCTTTGAACGAAGGCCTGCGATGTTCCAGAAGATAACTTTAAGCGATTGGCCATCAATAGTTGGAGTACTATCCTCCAAGGGGGGATAATAAACTCCCGTCTGCACCTCAGCTACAGATGAATCCACTCTATTTTTTACTATATTTGGGACAACTCCTCTCATTGGGTTTCCAGTTATTTTTTGATCTACCCTAGTTTCTACCTTCCAGATAGGTTGGATTAAAGGGGGTTTGACCCTAATGGCCTGGTCCTGGATGTCTGAACCCCCTGCTATTGAGATTTCAGGGTTGGCCAGAATACTAGATTTCTCAAAAACAACAGGCTGGAGTCAATCAACATCTTCTAGACCATACAGCATCGAGAAGTGATTGAAAGTTGGTATATTAAAGCCATGATGTTCTATATTGTGGTTATTGAAACCCTGATTTAAGGGGAATCTTTGTGGGTAATTAAAATTTGAGTGATTAATACCATAGTGTTCTGTGGCATGCCTAATTAAAATCTGGTTTCCCAAAGAAAAACCTTTGGGATGTGGGGCCAGCGTCTGCGGATAAAAGTAACTAAGATAATGCGTAGAGATTTCTTCACTGCCTCTCGCGTCATGCCAATCACCAATGTGCCTTACTGCTCTATGGTCTTTAAAATTAATGATAATGGTATCACCCTTTCTATCTTTGGGCCGAGTTCCAACCCAATTCAAACGTCTTACATTTAGAATTTCACCATTTACATGGGGCGGCAGAGGTCTATTTTTACACAGCCAATGTATTACTTTGTTTTTTAGGGCTCGGTGATCCTCCTATACTCCTACAGGAAGAACAGCAGCTCCCGCCATAATAACAACAAAGGGAGCAGATTCCGGTGGTAAATCTATTCTTCTGTGGGTTGGTCTGTTGTTACTTTGTGGGGTAATAGGCCCGTTATCCGTTTTTTGGGAAAGTTCCGGTTTATTTCCTGATTCCGTTTTTTCCCCCTTTTGCCTACTTTGTTTTGGTACTACTTTTGGGGCTATCTTTTTCTTTATTAGGGAAGGAGTTTGGACATTTTTGAGGGGTTTGGGTGGTGGCTTTTGACCTACTTTATTGTCTTTTATGGGGACTACAGGACAAGGAGGACTTAACCTGCTGAGCAACAGCGAGTTATTTAGCACCTCCTGTTCGATAGATCCTAGTTGTTCCCCTATCTTCTTAACCCTTTCTAATAGTGGGAGGATTAAGGATTTGATCAGTTTTTCCATACTAGGTAGAAACTCTTTTACGAGTGGTGTTGGAGGCTGTTGTGTTACGGAATTATTTGAGGTAATTGTCTGAGTACTACTCGGTACGGCTCGAATTGCCGTTACCCGTTTCTTGTTCTTTTCGCCCTGACAATTTCTCACCATCTTCCTATTTTTTGATGGCGGGGCTGTGATAATAGTCGTTTTAATCATTACATCTTTTGCAATAGGGCCATTTTTCGGTAATATAATTACGGGGTCAGGAGATATGGTTAAGAGGGTATCTAGTATAGATTCAGTATCATTTGTATCATGCGTTGATATTTCCAAACGCGGGGACTGAGACAGGTCATTTATAGTTAGAGAGTCATGATTTGGGGATGGGGTCTTTTCTACGTGCTGTCTATTTGGGGAAACCGCGAAATGTATAGCCCCCAGGGAAGAGCGTTTTTTATTTATCAGCTCTATGGACAGGTGTTTTTCCGTTAATATTATTTTTTTTCCAATACGGAAGCAGCCCTGGTGATGAATGCATCTAGTGTCCCCCTCACGGAGCCCTCCCCAAAGAAGGCCTACCTAAGCTACTTCGTCTGCTCATGGTTCCCTAATAAGATTACAGTAAACAAATGCCTGGTTGTTAATCATAAAATCAGTCACGTGTTTCTGCACAAATTAATAAGGGGACAACAGTCTTTACAAGTTGGCAGATATGATGTTCAAGTTAATAGTCCTTACATAAAAATGGTGTTTCTCCAGGGACGTTAATAGGGTGGCCCAGCCCAGCCTTGGCCAGCCCCGGACGGCCACAGACGGCCCGCCCTTTGCCCAGGCTTAGCCCGGCTGGTCCCGCGCGTGTCCCGCGATGCGCCAAAAGGGTGTTTTAAATACGATTTGGAAGGCGAGGCCAGCACAGGAAGAGGCACCAGATGTTGCTCTTAGATGGAATGCTGGTCCTCGCAGTCCCGGCCTCCCGCAGTTGCATCCCTCCAATCAGGGTCCTTAGCACACGGAGATTCAATCCGGTATGTAGCCGCAGGAAAACCTCCAAAGTTCGATATATGGCAGCAAGGCAAGGAATGTCAAAGAGACTGCTGCGAGCGGCTCCTGCAGAGCGGGGGCCGCGAGCAGTCAAGTACTGGTAGGTGAAGGCGGGGCCAGCACGGGAAGAGGCACCAGCTGTTGCTCTTAGACAGAATGCTGGTCCTCGCAGTCCCTGCCTCCCGTAGTTGCGTCCCTCCAATCAGGGTCCTTAGCACACAGAGATTCAATCTGGTATGTAGCCGCAGAAAAACCACCAAAGTCCGATATATGGCAGCAAGGCAAGGAATGTCACAGAGACTGCTGCGAGCGACCCCCGCGGAGCGGGGGCCGCGAGCAGTCAAGTACTGGTAGGTGAAGGCGGGGCCAGCACGGGAAGAGGTACCAGCTGTTGCTCTTAGACGGAATGCTGGTCCTCGCAGTCCCGGCCTCCCGCAGTTGCGTCCCTCCAATCAGGGTCCTTAGCACACGGAGATTCAATCAGGTATGTAGCCGCAGGAAAACCCCCAAAGTCCGATATATGGCAGCAACGCAAGGAATGTCACAGAGACTGCTGCGAGCGGCTTCCGCGGAGCGGGGGCCGCGAGCAGTCAAGTACTGGTAGGTGAAGGCGGGGCCAGCACAGGAAGAGGCACCAGCTGTTGCTCTTAGACGGAATGCTGGTCCTCGCAGTCCCGGCCTCCCGCAGTTGCGTCCCTCCAATCAGGGTCCTTAGCACACGGAGATTCAATCTGGTATGTAGCCGCAGGAAAACCACCAAAGTCCGATATATGGCAGCAAGGCAAGGAATGTCACAGAGACTGCTGCGAGTGGCATGATATATTTTGAGCAGCCTTTCTGTGGGGAGAATAGCTTTTTGAGGAACCTGTCTTCTTTCTGTTATAGTAGGTCAGATTTGGATGTGCCCCATATCCCTGCTCCATATGTAACTGAAGCAATCGCTTTGTCGCCATGAATTGTTTTAATTGGTTCCAACGGTTTTGTGCCCAATTTTTTTTTTAATGAGCTTTTAATGAGCGAATAGCCATGCAGTTCTATTCTAGTGCATTACATCTGTTCTCAACCATATTTTTCCAAGTCCCTTCGCCAGTACAAAGTACCCCTAAGTATAAAAATGATTTAGTTGTTTCGATTTTCCGAGTCGCAATAAAAAAACAGGTAATTTTTTTGGCTGCTTCCCTACTATTAAGACATTTTTAAAATTCTTTTCCTTGTAAATCTAATGCCGCCCTATATGATACATAATTATTTATTAATTTTTGCAGAGTTATACTTGTCCTGGCAACCAATATGGTGCTGTCAGCATATAGCAATATGGGTACCTGTTTCTTGTTTACCTTGGGTACATCAGGTACCTCAGAGGTCACTGCTGATTCCACACCATTAGTATACATTGAGAATAAAAGAGGGTCTAAGACACAACCGTGCCTACCCCCCGAAGGATTGGGAAGGATCTTGTGCATTCACCCTGGGTGCCGTACCTACCACAGGCCATAGACTGAGAGTATAGCTGTCTCATAAAAAGTATAATATTTTCCTCCACTCCCATCTCTTTCAAAATGATCCATAGTTTGTCTTGCAAAACAGAATCAAACACAGTGGAAAGATCCATGAACGCCATAAAAATGGTTCCTTCTTTAGCATGAGTATACTATGCTGCAATTAGATTTAAATGTAGGCACTGATCTAGTATCCCAATTCCTTTTTTAAAACCATATTGGACAGAAATTAAAATATTTTTGTCAGCAGCCAATTCCTCAAGTCTATTTAACAACAAGCGGCACATTAATTTAAAGTTCTAACTGTAAGAGAGATAGGCCTGTTATTCTTAGGCAATGCTTTATCCCCCTTTTAAAATATTGGCACAACTACTGTTGTTTTCCTTGAAGTTGGAGTGCCACCTTTAGCTATAGCATTAAAAACATTAGTCAGAAATGGAATCCAGAGACCTGAGTATTTAAAGAAAAAGTCAAATGGGGCACCATCGGGGCCTGGAGCCTTTGCAGTACTGCATTGTGTAAGGCCATTTTCCACCTGTATCATTGAGAAAGTAATGGGGATACCTATGTCACAGTTTGGGTGGTCATCATTCAGGTTTACCCTATCTACAGCTAACCCAAACATGGCGGTTTAATGATCCACCAAGCGTTTTCCTCCACATTTATGCTTAAGGAGGGGTCTGTATCTTGACTCAGAAATGGTGAATTAACTATCTTCCTGAACTCTTTGGAGCTTTTTAATAATGAGGCAAGCTGTAATTTTTCCCATGCCTCCTCTTTTAAGGACATGAGTCTTTCTCACCTACATTTTCAGTATTGGGCTTGAAGAAGACTAACTAGGGCAGTATTCCTTGTTTTTCCTTTAATGCTTTATGTAGGCTTTTTAGGGTTATTGTGCAAGCCGTATCAAACCAGCATGGGGTCTTTGCTAAGCATCCTTTAATTTAGGATTTTTTTTTTTTCTAAAATCTTTTAAAACCTTTATTATAAAAGAGCACACAGCTATTCAGCCTAACATCCCGGAGGCAAGGCAGCATAGAACCAGGAGAACAAAAGTGCAAGGTGATTCACATCAGAACATTGCAGGTTGTTTTTTATTTTTTATGAAGAGAACTAAAACCAAGAAAAGAAACGCCCAGAGGCGCGTGAGAGTGGCAATGGAATCATCAGAGCTGCCAGGGAGTCGGCAGAAGGCAGAGGAGGACAGGTAGAGAATCAATAAAGGAGGATAAATGATAGGATGGAAGAGGGGAGGAGGAAAAGGCAGGAGCAGTACAAACAGCATAAAACAGTTGGTGTCACAGGTTACGGTGATAAGTGTTCGTCCAGAGGGACAGGTTCTGGCGGCAGGCACACATCGCCCCTGTACGCATTCCATGCCCCCCACACTTTATTCCATGTCTGGGGCCTCCCCCTGGCTACATAGACCGTTTTTTCCCGGAACATGCACCAATCCATGTTGGCTTTCCATTGTACCACCAGGGGGGCTGCAGCAGCACCCCACTTTTGAGCAATATCTCGCTTGGCAACCATATTGCCCAGGGTCACCCAACGAGTCTGCGCCGTGTTGTGATCAGACGGTTCCCAAACGTTGAGGAGACACCTCCGAGCCTCTGCAGCCAACACCACCCCAGTCACCTCCCCCATAATCCGGTGCACTCTCGCCCAGTAGGGGGCAATGACGGGGCATTCCCACAGAATGTGTAAAAAGGTTGCGAGGGCTCCACAACCTCGACGACAAAGCCCGTTGGGTGAGAATCCCATATGGAAAAGACGAGGGCCGGTGACATACACCCGGTGCAGAATCTTGAATTGCACCAGCCGGAGACGGGAGGAGATAGCGACCTCCTTAGGGGAGGACACTGCACTCTGCCAATCCTCATCGTCAAGTTCCAGGCCGTCTGCCACCCATTGGTCCCGCAAGCCTAGGAGGAGATCAGTGCGAACATTGATCAGTTTTTTATAGGACAAGGAAATAGCACTGTCAGGTACATGGCCATCCAGTATCCTGTCCTCCAAGGGGGAGCTTTCGGGGATCTCTCCCTCCGTCGGCCCGGCAGAGAGCAACGCGTGTCTCAGCTGGGCGTAGCGGAAAAACTCTGAATCGCCCAAACGGTATTCGGCCTGTAACTGAGGAAAGGTCTTGACTTCACCCTTAGTAATCATATCGTCCACCCTGGAGATGCCTATGAGGTCCCATTTGTCGAAGCCCTTGGTGTGCCACAGCTTACCCAAGATATCAGAGTCATACAGTGGGGTAAACCTGGTCAGTCTGCCCTGCCAGCCCTGTGCTTTAGTGATCGACTGCCAAATGTGAACCGCTGCCTTGGTCGGGCCTGACATCCGCCGATCGAAGGACCTTGAGTACAGGGCCCGATAGTAGTTCCCACCGCTTAAGAGCCACCTGTCCATTGCGTAGCCGGGACTCTCAACAGGGCCATAAAAGCCGTGGTTGAGAGCAGTGAGCTGAGAGGACCAGTAGTACCGACGCACATCCGGCAGGGCTATGCCTCCATCGTACCACGGTAACGTAAGCTTCTGGATGGCGACGCGGGGTCGACCATCCCAGAGCAAGGCCCCTTTGCAGACTCTCAATCTCCCTAAATAGCGAGCCGGAACCGGGTCTTGAGTGTTCTGTAAGGCATAGAGGAACCTGGGCAAGGACATCATTTTGAACAATGCTGCCCGGCCAAGGAGAGAGAGCGGGAGTCTGCACCAGCTATCCACGTCTCTCCGCAGCCGCTGGAGAGTGGGGAGCAGGTTGTGATCGTATCGCGCTTTAGGACTCCCGGAAATGTATATTCGCAAGTACTTAAAGCCCTGTCCGGCCATCTGGATATTGCAGCCTCTAGGGAGGCGTGGTGTGTCCCCCTTTAGGATGTAAAGAGAAGACTTGGCCCAGTTGATGGCCAGAGTGACGGCCAAAAAGCCTGAGGACGTCGCAGGCCACAATGAGCGACTTGCAGGGGGAAGTGAGATAGAGCAGAATATCATCTGCGTACAGGGAAACTCTATCTTCAAAGCCCGGGGCCCAGGTAATGCCATGTAAGTCCGGGTGTGTACGCAGCATGGCCGCAAGCGGCTCAAGAGCCAGGGCAAACAGGAGAGGCGACAGGGGGCAACCCTGCCTTTTACCTCGGTGAAGGGCAAAGGACGCCGACACGCGGCCATTGACTGTGACATTAGCCAACGGACAAGCGTAAAGGAGTTTCACCCAACTCACAAAGACCGGTCCAAACCCAAGCTTCGCCAGCACAGCCCAGAGGTAACTCCACTCAAGAGAGTCAAAGGCCATCGTGGCGTCAAGAGAAGCAAGCACCGCCGGTTTCTCGAGAGTGTGGGCTCTGGCCATAACACCATGGAGCCGACGCAGGTTAAGGGCAGTCTTCCGGCGGGGAATGAAACCCGACTGGTCCGGGTGTACTAAATCACCAATGACTCCAACCAGTCGATTAGCAAGCAGTTTGGCAAGGATTTTAGGCTCCGCATTGAGGAGAGAGATAGGGCGATAGGATCGACACACGCCCCTCGGTTTTCCCTCTTTGTGAATAACCACAATGGTGGCCAGCCTCTGGTCCAGGGGTAGTAGGCCCTCTTCCAATGCCTTCAAAAACATAGTCCGCAGGTACGGGGATACCACATCCGGTCGAATTTTATATAACTCGACCGGGATACCATTGGGACCAGTCGCTTTACCCGATCTTAGTGCACGGATCGCCAAGGCGATCTCGTCAGCGGATATGTCTCGATCTAAGTCAGCACGGTCCTCTTCAGGAAGACAGGGAAGGTCAATCGTCGAGAGGAACGCTGCCGAGTCAGCCTCGGAGCGGTCTGAGGTGGAAGTGTAGACACCCCGGAAGTAATCAGCAAAGGACTCGGCAACAGCACTCGGGTCCGTAACGGTAACCCCGTCTTCGCCCAAGAGCTCAGGCACAACGCGGCTAGCCATCTCGCGCCTGTCCAGCCAAGCCAGCAGTTTCCCAGCTTTGTCGCCAACGTCGTAAATACGACCTTGTTGTTCCTTGGCCAGGATAAGGGCAGGATTCGTGGCGAGATCATGGTATTCCGCCTGTTTAAGGGAAAGGGCATGCAAAAGAGAGGAGTCGGGCTCAGGCCCCAATCGGGACTCGAGGCGCAAGACCTCCTCTTCAATACACGTGAGGTTGGCATCTCTGACTCTTCTGGCCTCCGCTATGAGAGCAAGAGCTTCCCCCCTTAGCACAGTCTTAAATGCCTCCCACAAGGTAACAGCCGAGCCAACCGAGCCCACATTCTCCGAGAAGTAGAGGTCGATGGCCTTAGCAAGGAGGGTACGAGTTTTAAGGTTGCGGAAATACCATGGGTTAACCGCCACCGGCCGGTCAGACAGGACGACGTTAAAATCAAACGAGACCCACAGCGGGGAGTGATCGGAAATGCCCCGTGCCAAAAAACGGGCCTCGGACACGGCAGGCGCGTGTGCAGCTAAGGTAAAGACGTAGTCTATACGAGAAAGACTACCATGGGCACTCGAAAGGAAGGAGAAATGGCGGAGCGCGGGATGCAGAAGCCGCCAGCTGTCTACTAGACCCATGGAGTCAAGAAAGGAAGGCAGCCACAGTTGGGAACTGCGGAGATCTCTCGGCGGATGGCTGTCCAGGGAGCCAGAGCAGACTGAGTTAAAGTCACCCCCCATTATCAATAGACCATCAGGCAAGGACAAAATGGCCCCACCAAGGTCCTGGAAAGTACCAGATTGGAGGCCCGGGGAACATAAACCGAAAGTAGCGCGAGGGAACGCCCTTGCCATCTCCCCGCCACTGCAGCGAAGCGTCCCCTCTCATCGATCACATTGACGTCTATCTCAAGGAGAAGGGACGCACGCACTAGGATTCCCGCCCCCCGGGAGCCCGAAGAGAACCCAGAGTGGGCCACCATCTTGTAGCCCTTACGGTAAAGAGCTTTGCACGAGTTTCCAATCAAATGCGTCTCTTGTAAGAGCACAACATCAGGCATATGTCTCTTAAGCAGTTGAATCACCACCCCTCTCTTAACACGGTCACCCAACCCATTAACATTCTAACTGATCACTTTCAATTTCCTACCCCCCATCGTCCCGTAGTCCGCCCCACCCAACCCCAACAAACCCGAACAGCAAGTGAAGAACAGCAGTAAACATGACCCATTGCCTAGAGGAAAGAAGAGAGAAAGAACGAACAAACAAAGAAACTTGCATAACTGCACCCCCCACCCTGCACCCCTGCATCAGACTAAAAAGCCCCCCCAACCAGCAGTGTGCCTGTCGCCCCATAAACTATTCTACGAAAAGTCCCAGAGGAGTAAGGAATCTCCACGAACACCTCCCGCCACCCTCCATGTAACGACAGGAAAGTCGACAGAGCCACTTAAGAACAGTACCGACAGTCTCATGAAGCGGGGTCACCAAACGCCGAAGTTATACAGTAGAGCTAAGTCTCATAGATCCGAGCCACCAGCCGCACCTCCATCATGTCCATCTTGAGCGTCCCGACGCGGCGACAGTGTGTCCAACCATTCACTCACATTCTCGGCGAAGTCAAAGAACAGGGCACGGCCTTCATGTTCAATCCGGAGTTTGGCAGGGAACATCATAGAGTACTTGTATCCCATGTCTCGCAGTCGCCGTTTTACACCCGCGTAACTCTGACGCTGTCGCTGAACAGCCCTAGTAAAGTCTGGATAGAAATGTATTTCAGCGTTCTGGTACTTAAGCGGGCCATGCCGTCTGGACGCCTGCAAGACCGCATCTCGGTCTCGGAAGTTGAGAAGCCGTGCCACGATGGGTCTAGGCACCACGCCCGACTTCGGCTGGCCGCCCGGCACCCGGTGGGCACGCTCCACAGAGAAAAAGTTACTAAGACCAGACGGCGCCAAATGGGTCTTTATCAGGTCTTCCACAAAGAGGTCCGTCGCCGCCTCCTCCGAGCCCTCCGGTACACCGACAATGCGGACGTTCTGCCGCCTGGCACGTCCCTCAAAGTCCTCCAGCCGCCTCGAGAAATGTTCCGTAGTCATCCGCAGGTTCCGGACCTCGGTTTGCAGGTCAGAGATGTCGGCTGTGAGGCTGGAGGTCTTAATGTCCAGTGTCTTCACTCGATCATTAGTCTTGCACAAGTCGGCTCTAATGAGAGTCAGATCAACAGCCATAGTGTCCACCTTGTGGGTCAAGATCTCATGTTGTTGCTGCATGTCGGCCCGAAAACTGGTAATGGCCCCCATAATGTCGCTTAGGGTAGGCTCAGAGCCGTCAGGCGAGCCCGTCGATGGAAGGCTTTTAGCAGAAGACCCCGTGGCAGGCGGTGTCTTCGGCTGAACATACCGCTCAATCCTATTCTGTTGCGTCTGTGCTTTTCCGCGAACGCCTTTGTTCGACGTCTTGTCGGGGTCCCCTCTGCCCGCCATGATGGTTCCGATGAGGACAAAGGGCCGCGCCAGCCAAGCCCAAAACCAGCGAACCAGGGAGAGAGTCCGAGCTAGACAGGCAGACCAGGCCGATGGAAGCTAGCACTGGAGACACTAGCACTCCGCCAGCAGGGACAGCAGTCAGTCACTACGCAGTCCAATCGTGCGGAGCGGCGGAGACCGGAGAGACAATGGCACAGCCCGGGCACGGAGTTCAACTCGACGTAGCTCAGCGTAGGAACCACCGATTCAAAGGCGGAAGGCAGCTCCCGCCTCAGTAGACCACCAGCAGTAAGAATCCACCCGCGTGGATCAGGATTTCAGTCAGGATATATGAGGAGGATCGGAAGGTCCGCGGAGCTCCGAGCTTACGCGGCCATCTTGGTTGCCCGCGAAGCTCCTCCTCCCTAATTTTGGATTTTTAATTACTTTCCACCACACTCATCAGAGAAATAAAAGCCCAGACTATACTTTGTGGGTCACTATAGAAGTCAACGCATGTTGCAATTTTTTTCTGAGTACTCTCAATCACAGTGAGGCGTAAAATATCTTTATTTATTATTGCCCACTTTAACACTATGACATTCCTTCTTGATATTCTTGGTGCCAGAACTTTTGTAACTTTGCTGATCAATCATCCCTTCCATTGAATTTTAAAAGTCAGTGCAACATGATCACTGAAAATTTACACAAAGATTCCTATCTGATTAGGAAATCTCTGAAAAGGGTCGCCAGCACTAAATAGTCTAGCGTTGATCTATACATTCCCCACCGAGACCAGGAAGACCGTCACCCAGGCCCTCGTCACCAGCCGACTGGACTACGGCAACGCCCTCTACGCCGGGACCACCGCCAAGCTCCAGAAGAGACTCCAGCGGATCCAGAACGCCTCAGCCAGACTCATCCTCGACATCCCACGAACCAGCCACATCTCCGGACATCTGCGAGACCTTCACTGGCTCCCCGCCAACAAAAGAATCACCTTCCGCCTCCTCACCCACGCACACAAAGCCCTACACGACCAAGGCCCGAGCTACCTCAACAGCCGAGTCAACTTCTACGCTCCCAAACGCCACCTCCGATCAGCCAACCACGCCCTCGCCGCCGTCCCCCGCATCCGAAGAGCGACTACAGGAGGAAGGTCCTTCTCCCACCTGGCCGCCAAGACCTGGAACTCCCTCCCGACCGACCTGCGCCTGACCCAAGACCACCTCTCCTTCAGGAAGAAGCTGAAGACCTGGCTGTTCGAGCAGTAGCGGCTCCCCCCCCCCCAGCGCCTTGAGACCCCACGGGTATGTAGCGCGCTTTATAAGTGTCACTGATTGATTGATTGATACATTCTTTCCTCAGAGGTTTTTTCCAAAGTGCCCGTTAGCTCATCTACAGGATTGAGTATTTCTAGATTTCTCATAACGGAGAGTCTGTTCAGTTCGTCCCGTATTGATTGTGTGTAAAATGGTAAGGTGTAACCCCTTCATCGTCTACCAATCCACATAGCGGTGTTTGGAGTTTTGGGCAGCTATGAGCATTAAAATCGCCCACCCACACTATATGTAAGGGTTGATGATAGGTGCTTATTACTTTTTCAATTACGTATTCAAGTGAGTGGATTACCTCTGCCACATTACCTTCGAAATAGTTGTTATAATAATTGATTAAAAGCATATCCTCTATGCCAGAGCCACTCACTGAGAGAAATATGTATGCTGGCACCACTCACTGACAGGGGTGTGTAAGCATGCCCCACTCACTGAGAGGATTAAATGAGCAGGCACCTCTCATAGGAGTGTGTATGCAGGCACTACTCACTGACAGGAATGTGCGCGCAACCAAGAATCACTGAGAGAAATGTGTACACTGGCACACTCACTGACAGGGATACATACGCATGCACCACTCCCTGATAGGGATGTGTGTACCAGCACCACTCACAGGAGTGTGCACACAGACACCACTCACTGACAGGAAAGTGTGCACAACCACCACTCACTTAGAGGAATGTGTACGCATGCACCACTCACTGAAAGGCATGTGTGGGCAAGCACCACTCACAGGAGTGTGTATGCAGGCACCATTCACTGAAAGTAATGTGTGCGCAACCACCAGTCTCTGAGAGAAATGTGTATACAGGCACCATTCACTGATAGGGGTGCGTACACATGCACCACTCACTGAGAGGAATGTGCAGACAGGCACCACTCACTTACAGGAGTGTGTACGCAGGCACCACTCACTGACAAGAATCTGTGCGCAAGCACCATTCACCGACAGGAGTGTGTACGCAGACACCACTCACTGGGAGAAATGTGTACCTAAGCACCTCTTACTGAGAGGAATGTATGCGCAAGCACCATTTACTGAGAGGAATGTGTGCGCAACCACCACTCAATGAGAGGAATGTGTGCTCAGGCACCACTCACTGACAGGAGTGTGTCCGCAGGCAAAGCTCACTGAGAGGAATGTGCATACAAGCACCACTCACTGAGAGAAATGTGTGCGCAACCACCACTCACTGAGAGAAATGTGTACACAGGCACCACTCACTGAGAGGATTGTGTATGGAGTTACCACTCACTGACGGGTGCGTATGCATGCCCACTCACTGAGCGGCATGTATGTGGAGGCACCTCTCACAGGAGTGTGTACACCGGCACCACTCACTGACAGGAATGTGGGCCCAACCACCACTCACTGAGAGAAATGTGTATTTAGGCACCACTCACTGACAGTGGTATGTATGCATGTACCACTCTCTGGAAGAATGTGTGGGAAGGCACCACTCACCTACAGGAGTGTGTACGGAGGCACCACTCACTGACAGGAATGTGTGCGCAAGCACCATTCACTGACAGGAGTGTGTACGCAGGCACCACTCACTGACAGGAATGTGTGGGCAGGCACCACTCACATACAGGAGTGTATACACTGGCACCATTCACTTACAGGAGAGTGTATGTAGGCACCAGTCACAGAGACAAATGTGTGCGCAGGCACCACTTACTGACAGGCGTGCGTATGCATGCAACATTCACTGACAGGAATGTGTGGTTAGGAATCACTCACTGAGAGGAATGTATGTGGAGGCACCTCTCACAGGAGTGTGTACGCAGGCATCACTCAACGACAGAAATGTGTGCACAACCACCACTCACTGAGAGAAATGTGTACTCAGGCACCCCTCACTGACAGGGTTGCGTACGCATGCACCACTCACTGAGAGGAATGTATGGACAGGCATCACGCACAGGAGTATGTACGCAGGCACCACTCACTGACAGTCAGTCAGTCAATATAACTTTATTCGATCTTAAACATTAAGATCATAAAAGTGCAGAGAAAATACATTGATCACTTGTTAAAAATTAAAATACATCAGCAGCAAAGTGTGTTAAAAAGCATAGGGTAAAGAGAACAGATCAAGACATTTGATTAAGACATGTAAAGTTCATTCAATTTCTCATGAAGTGCTTAGGCCTAGATGTAGGTAGGCCAATACCGGTCGGTAAAGGCCGATTTTACTGAATATCGGCCGTTACCGACCGGTATAGGCCTTTTGGGATGTAGGGGACAGAAAATAATCCGAATCGGTAAAGTTACTGAATCGGTAAAATTACCGAATCGGTAAAGTCACCGATTCGGAAAATATACCGAATCAGTAAATATACCGAATCAGAACATTTACCAATTCGGTACAGTTACAGATTCAGTAAAGTTACAGATTCGGTAAAGTTACCGAATCGGCAAAATTACCGAATCGGTAAATAACAAATGGTAAAAATGAGTATTTGAGATGTAGGGAACCTCTGAAATACCAATTTTGACTGAAAATCGGTATTTAAGAATCTGTAATTACCATGGATTCAAATCAGGTGGTAAACAGGTGCAAGGTATAAAAAAAGCCCAAAATGCAACATTTTCTAAACTATGGCGGCATTCTATGTCATTGCGAGGCGGCTACGCCTACAGGCAGAAGGTGAGAGGGTCTGGAGGAGAGAGGAGCAGGTGTACAGACAGAGGATCACTCTATTCCAGCTAACTGACTCAGAGATCCTGCAGAGTTACAGGCTGGATCCCCAAACCATCCTGGAACTAATCAGGGACCTCCACCCACTATTGGAACATCCAACCACAAGGGCCCACGCCATCCCCACCCATGTCCAGGTGCTGTGCAGCCTACACCTGCTCGCATCGGGAAGTTACCAGAGTGTGGCTGCTTCGGTAGGTGGGGTGTCCCAGAGCAGTCTGTCGCGTTTCTTTAAAAAATTCCTTGATGCAATGATGCAGATAATGCATTTATACATCTGCTTTCCAGCAACGCATGCAGAACTGCTAAGGACAAAGACAGACTTTTACCAGGTGGTGCATTTCCCACACATTATAGGCTGTATTGATGGTACACACATACCAATATGCCCACCAGCTGCCACAGAGTACATCTATCGGAACCGCAAGTCCACCCACACCATCAACGTTCAGGTGATCTGTGATGCCAAATACGTCATCACTGACATGGTAGCCAAATTTCCAGGGAGTACCCACGACTCCTACATATTCCAAAACAGTGGGATCTATGCACGCCTGACTGCGGGGGAGTTTGGCGAAGGATACTTGCTAGGTGAGACACTGTGTGGTAATCACTAGAATCATATTGCAGGTGGATGTGTTAGAGCATGTGAATCATGTCCTTTTCTCATTAATAGTAGGGGACAGTGCATATGCCCTCTGGTCCTTCATCCTCACACCCTACCTCAACCCAACAACACCAAGTCAGAGCCGATACAACCGGGCACACAAAACAACTAGAAACATCGTGGAGCGCACCTTTGGCATGTGGAAAAGTCGGTTTCGCTGCCTCCATAAAAGCGGAGGGGCCCGCCAGTACACACCAATCACCTGCTGCAAAATGATTACAGCCTGTGCAATGCTGCACAACCTGGCAGTCAAGAAGGGGACAGAAGTGGAACTCTCTGATTTTGAGGATCATGACGACGAGTATGCCGTCCCTGAACCACACACATCTGGTGGAGCAACAGCAACTGATGGCAGACACAGACGGGAAGAGGTAGCACGCAACTATTTTTAAGTAAGTAAGGTCACAAGGACAGGCATAGGATGCTAGAACACAGGTTTAATTAACAAATCACTTTTGTTATTATATCACAAAAGTGTAACAAAAACACATTTAACGCCAATGCTCTGCGTAATGTAGAATTACACCTTCAACTGTGTAAGTCATTTCCTAGCTCGCTTCCCAGTAACACTAGGAGGTTGTTCAACCTGCTCACTGTCTTGTTGGCCTGCAGCCTCAGCATGGCGCCTGCTCCTCCTAGTTTCTGTCATAGGGGTGCTTCCAATGCTGCTCCTGCTCGTGCTCTCCTCACTGATAGGCAATTCCATTGCAGCTGTGTGCGCAGTTTGGGCGTTCAACAGTGCCTCCAGGGCACTCGTCACCCTGCCCTTGCCCCTAGTGACCTCATTAGTGTTTTGCATCATGGCCTCCTGCATGTTGGAGCTCCTCCTGCAAAACAGGGAAGCAGCAGTGGCCAGGTGGTTAATGGCAGTACTTCGGACATGTGCACAACGCCTATCCCTGTCCCTTGCAGCAAAGTCATTGTCAAGTTTTGTGCATAGTAGCTGCACCAAGTTCTGTATTCCTCGCATCCCTGCAGCCATCTCCTTGTTAACCTGCACCATTTCCTTGTTGACCTGCACCATCTCCTTCTTGTCCTGTACCATCTCACTGATGCCCTTTCATATCTCCCCTATGTTGCTATTCAGGGACCTCAGCTGCCGTTGGCATGCCTGGATGGCTCTGCCCTGCATCCGCTGTATCCGGACCATGCTCCCCTCCAGACCAAGGAACACACTTCCACCCTCAACTGGTGCATCTCCTGGCCTTTCCTGCACTCTGCGGCGTCTTCCACTACTATCGCCCATCCCTGCACTGGAGTGTGTTGTGCCAGGGCCCGCTGGTACAGGCAGGTTCTGTTGTCCCTCACCCTCAATGTCAGCTGCCACGGACTCAAAATCAGGGAGTGGACCCACGACATGCCTCCTGCCTGGCTGTGTTGGGGGTATCACATCATGTTGTGATGCAGGCATCTCTGGTGATGAGAGCAGGAGTGGGGACTGAGATCTGCTAGGGGTTGCCAGCAATTCTTTGGCCATTTCTGTGTCCTGGCCAGTTGGATGGCTACTTGATGCAGCTTTCTCCTGTGGTACGGTGGGTGTACTGACTCCTGCATCCTGACTCTCCTCCCCCTCAGGTGGTGTCCCTTCAGCCTCCTGCGATCGCCTACGAGATGTTTCACCTGTGGACATATGAGCGTACATTAGATAGGCGCTACTGTCTCAAAGTCAGTACAATAAAATATTGTTCACTTTGGCCATGTTCTGTATGCAGTCATTACATGTACTAGTTGGTTGGTGTGCTGTATGACATGGCCTAACATTTCCTGTCTATATCTCGCATCATGCATTGGCCCAGTGTATTGCTAGCAGTACTGAAATTGGGTTTACTTGCCCACTAAGGGTACAGGTAAGGGGAATGGTATGGGGGGAATGCTGTGCATGTCTCTTACCTTTTTTGCTTGCAGCTCTGGCCGAGCTGTCTACGTCTCCCACTCCGCAGACGCTCTCCGTTTCAAGGGTTGAGGCCACCATCTCCTCCAGGTCTGTCAGGGGGGGTGCTGGGTTCTTGCCTCCGCCTGTTTTCCCAGCCTGCCTGTGTATTTCTGCCATTTTTCTTTTGGTTAGGCTCCTCAGATCATAAAATCGTTTTTTTAGGTCCTCTGTATCCCTGGTGGTGACCCCCACAGCATTCACCTTCTCCATGATGTCCAGCCAGATTTTTCTTTTGGCTGATTCAGAGACAGTCAGGGACTGCCTGCCAAACAATTTGTGGTGCGCCCTGACCACCTCCTCCACTAGGACCTGCAGCTCCATGCTGCTGAATTTTAATTTCCTCCTCCTCTCAGGCTGCTCTTTCTCTTGGCTGCTTGTCATTTTTCACTTTTAAAAGTGTTCCAAACCCTTTCTGCTGCTCGTGCACTCTGCTCTGCTCCAACTGCCTTTCCAGAAGGTTCTGATTAGTTGCAGCTGCCTGTGTGGCCACTTCCTGCTAGGGAGGGGGAGGGTGATGGCACATGATTGACTGCCTACCTGAGTTTCACTTTTGGTAGGTTACAGAATCGGTATTTACCGAATCGGTATTTACCGATTCGGTATTCTCCATTCATTCCCATGGGCCTTTTGGCCCATAGGATTGAATGAGGAATACTGATTCGGTATTTACCGATTCGGTAAATACCGATTCGGTATTATCCGATTGTCTGATACCGAACTTTAACGAATCGGTATTTTGTACCGATTTTTTTCCTACATCCCATTTTCCGATCTGAAAATACCGATTCTGTAAAATTCGGTATTTTCAGATCGGTAAAATCGCTTTACCTACATCTAGGCCCAAGTGCAATACTGGGAATGACTCATTTAACAACAATGATCCTCAAACAACGTGGTATATAAAGTGCTAAACAGTGCCACATTCATATAAAATACAATCTATCAACTCATTAGTCTCCTTTTTGATAAAGCCATTCATAGATATGATGCGACACTAAAGTTTACATATGGATTTGGAAGCCTTTGGAGAAAAACCAAGGCAGGGCGGCATTGTGCAAATTTATATTTCAAAAACAATGGGCGAATATACTTTTTCCGTAAACAAGAACAACATTTGCCGAAGAACATAAAATGGAAATTAGATTGACTAGATGTGCGATCACAGGGGCAAATTGAAAGTTCATTAACTGAGTACATCCGTGATGGGAAGGCCGGCATGCACGGAATACCATCTTAAATCTATGTAGAGCATTTGTCACAGATATCAAATATGAATTTGCTTCCCCCGAGATAGTCGGGAGGGTCAGATATAATGCCACCATGGTTTTGTTACAGTTTGAGGCATATCTTACTTTTTCCCTAAAATCTTTAGCATATGTTTTAATTTCCAAATTTGATGACCCCATACATGTAAGTGGACCTGTGTATAGGGTCACTAGGCCCAGTTTTAACAGTGTATCCTTTACATGGTGCAACCATGGGACCTGAAGTGCCTTATCAAGAGAAAAGCAATCTTGGATGATATTTTGAGTGTGACCACTGTTTCTCTGGTCCAGATTGAGTGCCAAAGTAGGACCAGAGCTATAAAGATCAGAACAGATATGAATGGGACATTCAACTCTTGGTGCATGATATAATTTGAGCAACATTTCTGGAGGGAGAGTAGCTTTTCGAAGAACCTGTCTTCTTTAAGTTATAGTAGGACAATTTTGGCTATTTCAGATATCCCTGCTCCATATGTAGCTGAAGCAAAAGCTTTGGCACCATGAATCGTTTCAATTGGTTCCAACGGTTTTGTACCCAATTTGTTTTTTAATGAGCGAATATCCATGCCGTTCTTTTCTAGTGCATTATATCTGTTATCAACCATATTTGTCCAAGCCCCTTCGCCAGTAAAAAGTACCCCAAGTATGAAAATGATTTAGTTGTTTCGATTTTCCGAGTAGCAATACAAAAAAACAGGTAATTTTTTTGGCTCCTTCCCCACTATTAAGAACATTTTTTAATATTAATTTACTTGTAAATCTAATGCCGCCATATATGATACATAATTATTTATTAATTTATGCAGAGCTATACCTGTCCTGGCAACCAATACGGTGCAGTCAGCATATAGCAATATGGGTAGCTGTTTCTTGTTCACCTTGGGTACATCAGGTACCTCAGAGCTCACTGCTGACTCCACACCATTAGTATACATTGAGAGTGAAAGAGGGGCTAAGACACAACCTTTCCTACACCCTGAAGGATTGGGAAGGATCTTGTGCATTCGGCCTGGGTGCTGTACCTAACACATGCCATGGACTGGGAGTATAGCTTTCTAATAAAAAATATAATATTTTCCTCCACTCCCATCTCTTTCAAAATGATCCATAATTTGTCTTGCGAAACAGAATCAAACGCAGTTAAAAGATCTATGAACGCCATAAAAACCGTTCCTTCTTTAGCATGAGTATACTATGCTGCAATTAGATTTAAATTTAGGCACTGATCTAGTGTCCCCATTCCTTTTTTAAAACCATATTGGACAGAAATTAAAATATTTTTGTCAGTAGCCAATTCCTCAAGTCTATTTACCAACAAGCAGCCCATTAATTTAAACGTTCCATCTATAAGAGACCTAGGCCTGTAATTCTTAGGCAACGCTTTATCCCCCTTTTAAAATATTGGCACAACTACTGTTGTTTTCCATGAAGCCGGAGAGCCACCTTTAGCTATAGCATTAAAACATTAGTCAGGAATGGAATCCAGAGACCTGAGTATTCAAAGAAAAAATCAATGGGGGCACCATCGGGGCCTGGAGCCTTTGCAGTACTGCATTGTGTAGGCCATTTTCCACCTGTATCATTGAGAAAGTAATGGGGATACCTATGTCACAGTTTGGGTGGTCATCATTAAGATTTACCCTATCTACAGCTAACCCAAATATGGCGGTATAATGATCCACCAAGCATTTTCCTCCACATTTATGCTTAAGAAGGGGTCTGTATCTTGACTCAGAAATGGTGAGTTAACTATCTTCCAGAACTCTTGGGAGCTTTTTAATAACGAGGCAAGTTGTAATTTTTCCCATGCCTCCTCTTTTAAAGGACATGAGCCTTTCTCACCTACATTTTCGGTATTGGGCTCGAAGAAGATTAACCAGGGCAGTATTCCTTGCTTTTCCTTTAATGCTTTGTGTAGGCTTTTAAGGGTTATTGTACAAGCAGTATCAAACCAGCATGGGGTCTTTGATAAGCATCCTTTAGTTTTTGAGTTTTAATTACTTTCCACCACACTCATCAGAGAAATAAAAGCCCAGACTATACTTTGTGGGTCACTATAGAAGTCAACGCATGTTGCAATTTTTTTCTGAGTACTCCCAATTACAGTGAGGCGTAAAATATCTTTATTTATTATTGCCCACTTTAACACCATCAAAGGAACAACAAGAATTGCCAGTGCTGATGTGAATACGATTTAAACAACTAATGCCAACACCTGAACTCAGAAAATAAGAACGGGGTGTACTATTTAATAGTTTTTTATTTCAAACAAAATTTTTTAACAAGCGAACGGTTTTCAATATTTTCATTTACATAAGAATATATTTACAAAAAGGACACAAGAAACTAAGATCGTGATTTGGAAACCATCAATCATTCAACATTTCAGGCATATCACATCCATTCAAAACACATTCGTACCACTCAGGGACAGGGGAGATTATACAACACGGTTAAAAATCTATACACCACGATATACTACAAGATCGAACAATGGGCCACTGTCTGCGAGGACCTTTTTACAACGACAGATGACAGAACAATTCGTTGTGTCTTGTACAATCCTATACAAATTAACAAACAAAAAAACTTCGTAATAATTGGACACAGTATTGTACTAGCGACCAAGAAAAAACAAATCTACTCTTGTCGCACTCGCAGACACGTAGTGGCTGTGGGCCTACGCGTTTCGAATCCCACTGGTTTGGGAGGGATTCTCCTCAGGGCCTTCTGTAGTATCTAAGCAGAGAGAGGGAAACAAACCATACAACAAAGAAAAACAAATTACAAGCTGAAAGCAAGTGTTGAAAGTACAAGAAAACATTGCGCGGGAACTTGAGACTCTACATCAAAACTCAAACAGAGTGATCTCCTGTGTCTGTGTTTTCTTACCAAAGGGGACTACATCACTTATAAGCTATATCCGGGGGAGACGGCGAGGTCTAGAAATCTGAAATAAGAATAGGAGCATTTAGATTCACGACATGTTGCTCAAAGGCGTAGAGAAAACGGAACAAACTCTACCGTCCTACTTGCCTGGTGTCCTGGCATGCAGAGCCGGAAATGAAGAAAAAAGGACGAAATTCCTTCAGTCTAGAGGCCTGGCCTTGAAGTTACAAAGTGGATATATCGACCGTTCTAAGCAGGAGAAAGAACGGGAGTTAGTCGACTGCACTTTGCTATCTATCTTATTAGCAGAGAGTGGTCAAACTAAAGTTACCTGCACCAATCCAACGCAGCGCGTACACAGCGAATTACTAAATTCTTCACAACGAGGGGACGCTTCGAGTTTCCGAAAGGGCTGGAAAATCCTATGTCGGGGGGGATAAGACAGAAGGATGTAATCAAGCACATAAGGGTGTGTCCTAGTTTGAAGCATTATAACAAGCCTCAAGAGCTTACCGCCTAGAAAAATTATCGGGCTTCGACTAAAGGTAATTCCAACACGTTCAAGGGAGGTTAAACCCAGATCCAACCTGAAAAAACAGGCAAGGTTATAAGAGATTTTAGTATCACCATCGAGGGAACAAACGCAAGAGGTGGCCAATTCAACTTACTAGTGCGGTCAGCCGGCAGCCGCCGGTTTACTGGCGTGGTAAGGGGTGCTACTTTCTGGCGCATGCGTCTCACAAGCCAACGGTGGTGGCTTTCCTCGATTATATAGGAAGATGACGCGCGCTTTTTAAGGGGTGGGGCAAAAACCCGGAATGGAGTACAGGCCTGACTTCGAGGATGGATAGGGAATGGAAGGAAAAGTTATCAAAATTTAAAAATTTCACTTAATTCATTCAAGCCGGATGTGGTGGTGTCGAATTTAAGGATTAGGTGAGCTTCTCTTTTGGACAACTGTGAATCCATGTCTCCACCTCGGGGATCTTTTTCAATCCGTGATATCACCGTCCATTTGAGGTCACTGATGTTGTGTTGAAGTTGTGTCCAATGTTGCACCAGTGGTGCGTTCTCTGTTTAATGTCTCAGTCTGGATTTATGCTGTGAAATGCGTTGCCGCACTTCTTGGCTAGTTTTGCCTATATACAGCAGTAGGCAAGGGCATAATATGCCATACACGACATATTTACTTTTGCAGTTGCTAAAAGAATTGTGTCTCCACGATATTCCATTGTGTTGGAAAAGGGAACCTTCCACTGTGGAGGCACAACATAAGCAACTGCCACACTTGTGATGGCCCGTCACGGGTGGCATTCCCATCATTTGTCTCAGTGTGGGCGGTCTCGGTGTAGGCAATGCCGCACGGACGATGTGGTTGGCTATGTTGTTTTCCTTTTTGAACGCGAACAGGGGTGGCTCTAAAAGATTGTCATCTAGTTTGCTCACCAAGTGCCAATTCTGATTAATGATTTTTTTAAGTTGATTGGCGTTGGGGCAGAACGTCGTGACGCAAACCTGTCGTTTCAGTTTGGTTTTCTCTTTGCGTTCTAGAAGTACTTCCCGGGGGGTCCACTGGGCTCGCTTTTTGCAGTTTGTTACTAACTTTTTAGGATACCCCCTATCGCACAGTTTCGATATTAATTTCTCTGAGTGTAGATGGAAATCCTCTGTGTACGTGCAGTTTCGGCGAACCCGCAGAAACTGCCCGTAAGGGAGATTCTCCCTAAGGCTGCGCGGATGATTGCTGTTAAACATCAGGGCTTTGTTGCGGTCCGTGGGTTTGGTAAACAGCGTAGTAGCTAATTTACCTTCTCTCGAAAAAACTTCTACATCTAGGAAAGAGATTTTACTCCTGGACTGGGTAAGGCTGAATTTAATGTCGGTTGTCCTAGAGTTGAGCCACTGATGGAACAGGGATAGAGTGTTAGTGTCACCTGTCCATATCATAAACACGTCGTCAATATATCGGAGCCATGTTCCGATATATTGAATGAAAGGATTGTTGTCGTGTATAAAGGTATCCTCGTACAGGGACATGAAAAGTACCGCTAATTCGGGCGCAAAAGGGCAGCCCATGGCCACCCCTTTTACCTGAAAGAAAAACTCTCCATTGAAGCTGAAGTAGTTCTTCCTTAGGGCAAAAGTGGCAAGGTCAAGTATGAATTTGGTAGGTACTCGCATTGGACGTTGTCTTTGATCCAAGAAATGGGACAGAACAGATATTGCCTCATCTTGAGGAATTTGTGTGTACAAAGATGTCACATCGAGGGTGACTAGGATGTCACGATGGTCACAGAACTCGATATTAGACAATTTGTTAATAAAGTCTGTGGTGTCCTGCAGGTAGGATTTGACCTGACACATAAATTCCTTCAAGAAACAGTCTACGTATTTCGAGATGGGCTCGAGCAGAGACCCGCATCCTGCCACGATGGGCCTGCCTGGCGGATGGTTTGCATCTTTATGTATTTTGGGTAATACGTAGAACGCTGGAATTTTAGGATGTTTAGTCTTAAGGTATTCCAGCTCTTTAGGTCCGACAAAGCCTTGATCGAACCCTTCTTGTATTATAGAGAAGAGCTCATTTTTTAGATCGGTGGTGGGATCTTTTTCTATTTTACGATAACATGTGGGGTCATTCAGTTGTTTCATTATTTCGGCGGTGTAGTCATTGATGTCCCAAATTACTATAGCACCGCCCTTGTCGGCTTGTTTAACTACTACAGTCGTATCATTCTTCAGAGTATTCAATGCGGACATTTGACCCTTAGTAGTGTTGAATTTCACAAATTTTCTTTGCTTTTCCATAGCCGAAATAGCTGAAAGAACACTTTTTTCAAAGGTAAGGAGTTCTTTCGGTGTTTTACTTGAAGGTGGGCAAAATATGGACTTATTTCTAAGGCCGGTCACTTCCGTATGATTGTGGATCGGGGTGTCTTTAAAGAACAGTTGAAGACGGAGTTTTCTACAGAATTCAATGAACTCAGATTTCATCTTTATGAAATCGGTTCTTTTAGATGGAACGAATGATAAACCCTTGGATAAAATGCCTTCCTCTTCAGGTGCGAGGGTTCTTTTAGAAAGATTAAAGATAGGTGAAATCCTTAGTTCTTGTAATGCTGACGTCTCGTTTTCATCTCCCAGGGCACAGTGTATCGTACTCTGGCTCTGGGGCGCGTCTGGCCTCTTCCTAAAAAATGTGGGTTAGAAGATTGATTCTGTTGCTGTTGGTTGGTGTTCCAATTGTTCCTATTTCTATTGGGACGATTATAATTGCCACCAGCGTCACTATCTGTTCCGGATGACGAGGTGTCGGAAAAAGAAATAAACTGTTTCCTCGATCTACCTTGGTTATCCGGGAGGAAACGACGTGACTCAGTGTTGGAATAAAAGTCTGCCTTCAAGTAAGGATAAGTATTTTCCAGTGAGAATGATTTTTTATCTTTTTCAAATTGATTACTTTTTTGAGTCACTGTATAATCTTTAAATTCTTCAATTTCCTTTGCTACCTTTTCTAGTAGTGCCTTAGCGTCAGCTATGGTGGGGTTCGTGCTGATTTCGGCTTCTAATTTTGCGATTTCCGCAAGTTCCTCTTTAGAGATTCTGACTGCCGTCTCAACAGTCAGGACCATGAGGTCTCTGCTGCACTTTGTCTCTATAAGAGAAAAGCCTTTCTTAAAAATCGGATCTTCCGTAAAGATGACTGGTATGTTTTTTATTTGTAACCCACCTGGGATCGTACCTTCTCTGAGATGTTGTAACAGGAAGTGGCCGTGTAGGTCAGTTCGGATTTGTTTCTTTTTAAGACGAAGCAATTTTTCAGCCTCGTTGGACACAAAATATACAACTACAAACACATTAGTAAATGACACCAGTAAGGTCAAGGAAATTAACCTGCGCTTGACCTTACTGGTGTCATTTACTAATGTGTTTGTAGTTGTATATTTTGTGTTTTGTAACTGTATATTTTCTATTTCACTGTTTTTTTCAAGTGATGGCAGACAAGGACACCTTTGCCTACTCAGAAGACCACATTAAGAACTTGCTTAGTGATCCTCCTGTGTTTGCCTCCGTGACCCTTAGTGAGACTGCCACATCGTCCAACGAGGCTGAAAAACATACCAGTCATCTTTACGGAAGATCCGATTTTTAGGAAAGGCTTTTCTCTTATAGAGACAAAGTGCAGCAGAGACCTCATGGTCCTGACTGTTGAGACGGCAGTCAGAATCTCTAAAGAGGAACTTGCGGAAATCGCAAAATTAGAAGCCGAAATCAGCACGAACCCCACCATAGCTGACGCTAAGGCACTACTAGAAAAGGTAGCAAAGGAAATTGAAGAATTTAAAGACTATACAGTGACTCAAAAAAGTAATCAATTTGAAAAAGATAAAAAATCATTCTCACTGGAAAATACTTATCCTTACTTGAAGGCAGACTTTTATTCCAACACTGAGTCACGTCGTTTCCTCCCGGATAACCAAGGTAGATCGAGGAAACAGTTTATTTCTTTTTCCGACACCTCGTCATCCGGAACAGATAGTGACGCTGGTGGCAATTATAATCGTCCCAATAGAAATAGGAACAATTGGAACACCAACCAACAGCAACAGAATCAATCTTCTAACCCACATTTTTTAGGAAGAGGCCAGACGCGCCCCAGAGCCAGAGTACGATACACTGTGCCGTGGGAGATGAAAACGAGACGTCAGCATTACAAGAACTAAGGATTTCACCTATCTTTAATCTTTCTAAAAGAACCCTCGCACCTGAAGAGGAAGGCATTTTATCCAAGGGTTTATCATTCGTTCCATCTAAAAGAACCAATTTCATAAAGATGAAATCTGAGTTCATTGAATTCTGTAGAAAACTCCGTCTTCAACTGTTCTTTAAAGACACCCCGATCCACAATCATACGGAAGTGACCGGCCTTAGAAATAAGTCCATATTTTGCCCACCTTCAAGTAAAACACCGAAAGAACTCCTTACCTTTGAAAAAAGTGTTCTTTCAGCTATTTCGGCTATGGAAAAGCAAAGAAAATTTGTGAAATTCAACACTACTAAGGGTCAAATGTCCGCATTGAATACTCTGAAGAATGATACGACTGTAGTAGTTAAACAAGCCGACAAGGGCGGTGCTATAGTAATTTGGGACATCAATGACTACACCGCCGAAATAATGAAACAACTGAATGACCCCACATGTTATTGTAAAATAGAAAAAGATCCCACCACCGATCTAAAAAATGAGCTCTTCTCTATAATACAAGAAGGGTTCGATCAAGGCTTTGTCGGACCTAAAGAGCTGGAATACCTTAAGACTAAACATCCTAAAATTCCAGCGTTCTACGTATTACCCAAAATACATAAAGATGCAAACCATCCGCCAGGCAGGCCCATCGTGGCAGGATGCGGGTCTCTGCTCGAGCCCATCTCGAAATACGTAGACTGTTTCTTGAAGGAATTTATGTGTCAGGTCAAATCCTACCTGCAGGACACCACAGACTTTATTAACAAATTGTCTAATATCGAGTTCTGTGACCATCGTGACATCCTAGTCACCCTCGATGTGACATCTTTGTACACACAAATTCCTCAAGATGAGGCAATATCTGTTCTGTCCCATTTCTTGGATCAAAGACAACGTCCAATGCGAGTACCTACCAAATTCATACTTGACCTTGCCACTTTTGCCCTAAGGAAGAACTACTTCAGCTTCAATGGAGAGTTTTCTTTCAGGTAAAAGGGGTGGCCATGGGCTGCCCTTTTGCGCCCGAATTAGCGGTACTTTTCATGTCCCTGTACGAGGATACCTTTATACACGACAACAATCCTTTCATTCAATATATCGGAACATGGCTCCGATATATTGACGACGTGTTTATGATATGGACAGGTGACACTAACACTCTATCCCTGTTCCATCAGTGGCTCAACTCTAGGACAACCGACATTAAATTCAGCCTTACCCAGTCCAGGAGTAAAATCTCTTTCCTAGATGTAGAAGTTTTTTCGAGAGAAGGTAAATTAGCTACTACGCTGTTTACCAAACCCACGGACCGCAACAAAGCCCTGATGTTTAACAGCAATCATCCGCGCAGCCTTAGGGAGAGTCTCCCTTACGGGCAGTTTCTGCGGGTTCGCCGAAACTGCACGTACACAGAGGATTTCCATCTACACTCAGAGAAATTAATATCGAAACTGTGCGATAGGGGGTATCCTAAAAAGTTAGTAACAAACTGCAAAAAGCGAGCCCAGTGGACCCCCCGGGAAGTTCTTCTAGAACGCAAAGAGAAAACCAAACTGAAACGACAGGTTTGCGTCACGACGTTCTGCCCCAACGCCAATCAACTTAAAAAAATCATTAATCAGAATTGGCACTTGGTGAGCAAACTAGATGACAATCTTTTAGAGCCACCCCTGTTCGCGTTCAAAAAGGAAAACAACATAGCCAACCACATCGTCCGTGCGGCATTGCCTACACCGAGACCGCCCACACTGAGACAAATGATGGGAATGCCACCCGTGACGGGCCATCACAAGTGTGGCAGTTGCTTATGTTGTGCCTCCACAGTGGAAGGTTCCCTTTTCCAACACAATGGAATATCGTGGAGACACAATTCTTTTAGCAACTGCAAAAGTAAATATGTCGTGTATGGCATATTATGCCCTTGCCTACTGCTGTATATAGGCAAAACTAGCCAAGAAGTGCGGCAACGCATTTCACAGCATAAATCCAGACTGAGACATAAAACAGAGAACGCACCACTGGTGCAACATTGGACACAACTTCAACACAACATCAGTGACCTCAAATGGACGGTGATATCACGGATTGAAAAAGATCCCCGAGGTGGAGACATGGATTCACAGTTGTCCAAAAGAGAAGCTCACCTAATCCTTAAATTCGACACCACCACATCCGGCTTGAATGAATTAAGTGAAATTTTTAAATTATGATAACTTTTCCTTCCATTCCCTATCCATCCTCGAAGTCAGGCCTGTACTCCATTCCGGGTTTTTGCCCCACCCCTTAAAAAGCGCGCGTCATCTTCCTATATAATCGAGGAAAGCCACCACCGTTGGCTTGTGAGACGCATGCGCCAGAAAGTAGCACCCCTTACCACGCCAGTAAACCGGCGGCTGCCGGCTGACCGCACTAGTAAGTTGAATTGGCCACCTCTTGCGTTTGTTCCCTCGATGGTGATACTAAAATCTCTTATAACCTTGCCTGTTTTTTCAGGTTGGATCTGGGTTTAACCTCCCTTGAACGTGTTGGAATTACCTTTAGTCGAAGCCCGATAATTTTTCTAGGCGGTAAGCTCTTGAGGCTTGTTATAATGCTTCAAACTAGGACACACCCTTATGTGCTTGATTACATCCTTCTGTCTTATCCCCCCCGACATAGGATTTTCCAGCCCTTTCGGAAACTCGAAGCGTCCCCTCGTTGTGAAGAATTTAGTAATTCGCTGTGTACGCGCTGCGTTGGATTGGTGCAGGTAACTTTAGTTTGACCACTCTCTGCTAATAAGATAGATAGCAAAGTGCAGTCGACTAACTCCCGTTCTTTCTCCTGCTTAGAACGGTCGATATATCCACTTTGTAACTTCAAGGCCAGGCCTCTAGACTGAAGGAATTTCGTCCTTTTTTCTTCATTTCCGGCTCTGCATGCCAGGACACCAGGCAAGTAGGACGGTAGAGTTTGTTCCGTTTTCTCTACGCCTTTGAGCAACATGTCGTGAATCTAAATGCTCCTATTCTTATTTCAGATTTCTAGACCTCGCCATCTCCCCCGGATATAGCTTATAAGTGATGTAGTCCCCTTTGGTAAGAAAACACAGACACAGGAGATCACTCTGTTTGAGTTTTGATGTAGAGTCTCAAGTTCCCGCGCAATGTTTTCTTGTACTTTCAACACTTGCTTTCAGCTTGTAATTTGTTTTTCTTTGTTGTATGGTTTGTTTCCCTCTCTCTGCTTAGATACTACAGAAGGCCCTGAGGAGAATCCCTCCCAAACCAGTGGGATTCGAAACGCGTAGGCCCACAGCCACTACGTGTCTGCGAGTGCGACAAGAGTAGATTTGTTTTTTCTTGGTCGCTAGTACAATACTGTGTCCAATTATTACGAAGTTTTTTTGTTTGTTAATTTGTATAGGATTGTACAAGACACAACGAATTGTTCTGTCATCTGTCGTTGTAAAAAGGTCCTCGCAGACAGTGGCCCATTGTTCGATCTTGTAGTATATCGTGGTGTATAGATTTTTAACCGTGTTGTATAATCTCCCCTGTCCCTGAGTGGTACGAATGTGTTTTGAATGGATGTGATATGCCTGAAATGTTGAATGATTGATGGTTTCCAAATCACGATCTTAGTTTCTTGTGTCCTTTTTGTAAATATATTCTTATGTAAATGAAAATATTGAAAACCGTTCGCTTGTTAAAAAATTTTGTTTGAAATAAAAAACTATTAAATAGTACACCCCGTTCTTATTTTCTGAGTTCAGGTGTTGGCATTAGTTGTTTAAATCGTATTCACATCAGCACTGGCAATTCTTGTTGTTCCTTTGTTAGTTTGGCTCAGCCTTGCTGATCAGAGCCCCCCCGTAGTTGTTATACACACACACTTTAACACTATGACATTCCTTCTTAATATTCTTGGTGCCAGAACTTTTGTAACTTTGCTAATCAAACATCCCTTTCATTGAATTTTAAAAGTCAGTGCAACATGATCACTAAAAATGTACACAAAGATTCCTATCTGATTAGGAAATCTCTTAAAAGGGACGCCAGCACTAAATAGTCTAGCGTTGATCCATACATTCTGTCCTCAAAGGTTTTTTGCCAAAGTGCCCGTTAGCTCATCTACAGGATTGAGAATTTCCAGATTTCTCATAACCAAGAGTCTGTTCAGTTCGTCCCGTATTGATTGTGTGTAAAATGGTAAGGTATAACCCCTTCATCGTCTACCAATCCACATAGCGGTGTTGGGATTTTGGGCAGCTATGAGCATTAAAATCGCCCACTGTTAGACCTGTCAGCCCTAGGGTGGTCTTTCCTTAATTTTTTTCACCCTTGCCTCATTTTTCCCACCTTCTTTTTGTTGGCCATAGGTCTCTGGGCACCTTCCCATTGCTAATCAATGCTAAGGTGCAGGTGCTCTCTTCCCCCAACATGGCTGCCACTGACCCCTGCTACTGCAGCGTGGTCTTTTTAGACGTACTCTAGTAGCCAGGAGCTGGCTGGAACCCCTAAACATTGTAGCAATGCCAGCCTGCCTGCCTGCCTGCCCATAGCTAGAGTGAGGGAGCTCCTGGAGCCTTCCAGAATAGGGGAGTGGTCACCAACTGCCAACCGCCACTATAAAAGGAAAGGGAGGGAAACTTTCCAGTCAGTTGGGGCATCACTGACCTGGGGGACCCTACGAAGGAGACTTAGGTGGTAGGGCCTAGTCAGGAACCTATACTACTGGGGGTGACAGGGTTTAGGCGCCACCCACCAAGCTGTGTGAGGAACACTGAACTAGCCCACTGATCTGGCCCGGTGGGAGGGGAACCCAGGGACCCCCTGAAGTGACCTGCTGAGGTAAGCCTTTAACTCAACCCCCTCTCAAGAAGCCAAGAATTCACTTCAACCAAAGGGCGCCAGAACCAACAAGTGCCAAGAAGAAGCTCACCTGCGCTAAAAAGGACTACTGGGGGATCAACCAGGTACTGGACAGTGCTGCACCTGCGCCCCCCATGCCTTCTCCCGGGCCTGCGCTGTCCTGCCTAGCTCCTCCTGACTGAACTGCCTGAGTTGCTGTCCTGTCTGACCTGATCTGGCTACCCCACACTAGCTCCCTGAGCTGACTGAACTGTCTGAATTGCTGTCCTAAATTAGTTGCGTGACCCTTAATTGAGTGACGTCCCCTGGTCACAGCGTTGTGCCCATAAATTGGGTTGTAAAGTTCCACAGAAAGTTTCAAAATGTGAGTTCAAATTATTTCAAACATCTTTATTTTCATAATTTCCAAGATTAGTTCCTCAAAACGAGTAATCCAGCCTTATGGATAATTGCTTTTTTGTCCAATGCATTTCGGCTAAGCAATAGCCTTCGTCAGGGACTGGATTCTACAAATTAAATAATCACATGTAAGGATATATCAGGGACTATATGTCTAACTCACATCTAATCTGATAATGATGTCTCAAAATAATATCCAATAGCGTAACTTTTAAATATCACCCCGTGATTCAGAGTGATGAGGTGAATTAATAAAAGATTCCAAATGTAAAAAAACTTATTAACGTGTGTGAAAGGTTAGATTGCCAATTGTACATAGCCTACAAAGCAAGCCAGAAACAGGTAGTTTAAAACGTGAAGTATATACACCCCTTCACCAGATGAATGAAAACAAGCTGTGCGCAAAACGAAAACAGGGTTTAAGTTGTGGTTACAAAGAAGAACCCTCGGTGTGAAGTTCAATTCGAGGATAGAAAAAGTGAAGCGTATACACCCGCTTACCGGTTAAACAGGGCAAAAGTTCCTAAACGCCATTCACGGAAGATGCTGTTCCCCGATCGGAGTCGGAAGTGCAAGTTAAATCGCCTTGCTGTTAGTAAATATAGAAAGCGGACTATGTCCGTGACCATTTAGTAAAGCGGCCATGATGAACGAGGGTAAAACGGGTAGAAAAGGGTGAAATGAGGGATGAAATGAAGGAAAGAAAAACGGCTGGGTTAGATGAAGATAAATTAGATAAGATAATCCTCATAAACAGAAAACTCGTTGTGATATTATCTTCACTCAAGTTCTGCAACAAGTCAAACAAATGTTGTACCACTACCCTCCTCATGAACAGTGAAAACAGACTATATGAACAACCATAGTAGACAACTATGAAAAAAAATGAAATGTGTTGGAATGAAGGGTTGAAAACATTCAAATTCAATTGACAAGTGAAATAATGAAAAAAATTAGACATGAATATCAAAAGGAGGCAATTACACGAAAACATGCAAAATACACTGTAGTTGAGTGTATCGTGGTAACTCTCATAGATAACAGCTGAAATTCTAGATAACAGCTGAATTCAGTCCGGTCATTCATTCCCGTTGGTTTAAGAGTTTCCAATTTAAAAATCCCCAAATTTTCTCTTTGCAGCAGGTTCTTGTGATTATCAACACCTTCACGTTTTTTTACAATTTCTAGAATGGTGAACCTAAGCTGGCTGATGTTGTGTGAAGCTTTACAGAAATGGGTTGCAACTGTCGGTTTAGTTTGTTTATTACGAATGTTCGACTTATGCTCATTCAGTCTGATTTTTATCTTCCTCTCAGTCTTTCCCACATATCCTTGTCCGCAGGGGCATTTCAATAGATATATGACATTCATAGAATCGCAGGTTGCTGACACACGTAGTTTGATCTTATATCCTTTACTTGGGTGGGTAATGGTGTTCCCTCTAATGATATTGTTGCAGTGACTGCAGTTATGACAAGGCAATGTGCCATGAAAGGTTTCGTTGATGCTCTCTGCCCTTGATTTAATCATGTTACCTAAGTTTGTTCCCCTTTGATATGCAAATAGAGGTATTTCTCTGAAGATGTTATTGAATTCTGCTTCTTGGGGTAGTATCGCCCAGTGTCTTTTAATGATGTTCTTAAATGCTTTACTCTTAGTTGAGTATTTCGACACAACAACAATTCTTGTGTTCTCCTTTTTTGTGGCTTGAATCAATAAGTCTTTCCTGTCTCTTTGAGCACATCTAGATTTAGCATCATCTAGTACATATTGGGGGTATCCTCTATTTCTGAATCTTAGTTCCATCTCTTTGATTCTAGTCTCTGATATCTCCGGGGATGATACAATCCTTTTTACTCGCAACATTTGCGAGTATGGCAAATGCGTTTTCAAGGGATTATTGTGAAAGCTGTTATGATGCAATAGGTTATTTCGATCTGTCGATTTTCAATAGATGTCCGTTTCAAAATAAGACCCTTTCCTACGTATTTCAACATCCAAAAATGTGATCTTGGTGGCATTGATCTCCCATGTAAATTGGATGCGTTCATCGCGTGTGTTGAGTTCACTAATGGCATTTCTTAGTTCAGGTTCTGAGCCAGTCCATATGATAAACATATCATCTATGTATCTCAATATCATTTTCTTGTTAGACTTCCAAGGTTCCTGATTGAGGATATGCTTGGTTTCAAAATGGTCCATGTATAGATTCGCGTAGACGGGGGCTGCCGAGTTTCCCATGGCAGTCCCGGTCAGCTGTAAATAGAACTGCTCTTTCCATTTGAAATAGCTATGGAAGAGTGTGAAATGTAGTAGTTCCATGAGGAACACTTTAAAATCCAATTCCATCTCTGTGTTAAGCAATGTGTGCTCAATTGCTTCAATTCCATCTTGGTGAGGGATGGATGTTTATAAAGATTTAACATCCATGCTACATAATGTAACTTGTTCATTTTCCTCCATTTGGACCATTCCTAGTCTTTCCAAAAAATGGGTCGTGTCCTTTAAAAATGTTTTCATCCTCATCACGTTTGACTGTAAGTGTCTATCCAACAATTGACCTACAGGTTGATGTATGCTCCCAACTAAATCGACAGTTGCAACCCATTTCTGTGAAGCTTCACACATCATCAGCCAGCTTAGGTTCACCATTCTAGAAATTGTAAAAAAAACGTGTTGATAATCACAAGAACCTGCTGCAAAGAGAACATTTGGGGATTTTTAAAATGGAAACTCTTAAACCAACTGGAATGAATGACCGGACTGAATTCAGCTGTTATCTATGATTTCAGCTGTTATCTATGAGAGTTACCACGATACACTCAACTACAGTGTATTTTGCATGTTTTCGTGTAATTGCCTCCTTTTGATATTCATGTCTAATTTTTTTCATTATTTCACTTATCAATTGAATTTGAATGTTTTCAACCCTTCATTCCAACACATTTCATTTTTTTTCATAGTTGTCTACTATGGTTGTTCATATAGTCTGTTTTCACTGTTCATGAGCAGGGTAGTGGTACAACATTTGTTTGACTTTTTGCAGAACTTGAGTGAAGATAATATCACAACGAGTTTTCTGTTTATGAGGATTATCTTATCTAATTTATCTTCATCTAACCCAGCCGTTTTTCTTTCCTTCATTTCATCCCTCATTTCACCCTTTTTTACCCGTTTTACCCTCGTTCATCATGGCCGCTTTACTAAATGGTCACGGACATAGTCCGCTTTCTATATTTACTAACAGCAAGGCGATTTAACTTGCACTTCCGACTCCGATCGGGGAACAGCATCTTCCGTGAATGGCGTTTAGGAACTTTTGCCCTGTTTAACCGGTAAGCGGGTGTATACGCTTCACTTTTTCTATCCTCGAATTGAACTTCACACCGAGGGTTCTTCTTTGTAACCACAACTTAAACCCTGTTTTCGTTTTGCGCACAGCTTATTTTCATTCATCTGGCGAAGGGGTGTATATACTTCACGTTTTAAACTACCTGTTTCTGGCTTGCTTCGTAGGCTATGTACAATTGGCAATCTAACCTTTCACACACGTTAATAAGTTTTTTTACATTTGGAATCTTTTATTAATTCACCTCATCACTCTGAATCACGGGGTGATATTTAAAAGTTACGCTATTGGATATTATTTTGAGACATCATTATCAGATTAGATGTGAGTTAGACATATAGTCCCTGATATATCCTTACATGTGATTATTTAATTTGTAGAATCCAGTCCCTGACGAAGGCTATTGCTTAGCCGAAATGCATTGGACAAAAAAGCAATTATCCATAAGGCTGGATTACTCGTTTTGACGAACTAATCTTGGAAATTATGAAAATAAAGATGTTTGAAATAATTTGAACTCACATTTTGAAACTTTTTGTGGAACTTTACAACCCAATTTATGGGCACAACGCTGTGACCAGGGGACGTCACTCAATTAAGGGTCACGCAATTAATTTATTTCACCTGTACTCAGAAGGAGGGTACACCCTGGAGCACGCAACAACAGTAAATAGAGGGGATCCAAGAGTGCAAGCGTGACGAAACCAATTTTGAATTGCTGTCTTGCCATATCTCCACTGCCAATTCTGCCTGAACATTGCTACCAATCCCAGCGCTGTGCCACCCGACTGTGGTGCCCCAGAGATGCTATATCCAGCAAGCGCCTCCCTGTCTGGCCCTGCAGCTGTATGCCCCCATGAAGCGCTGGAACTCTAAAGACAGTTGCTGCCCACGAAGCGCTTTGCCTGAAACTGCCCCTGCAGCTCCGTGAAGTCCGAGTGCGCTGCTGAACTCACCGCCGCAGCTCCGTAGAGTGTTCCCGGCTGCCCCAGCGCCGCTGTCACCGCAGGGGGCCCGGATCCCTGGTAGGGTCTACCCGCAGTGGCCAGCGTTGCCGCGGCGGCCCCCGGTGTGAGGAGAGGGCCGCCGTAAGGTCGTAGTGGGCCGCGCTAGGCCCTGAAGCCTGCTCCCCGCGTCACGTGACGGGTGCGCCCTGAACTCCGCCCCCGTCAGTGCCGTGCAACGATTGGACCTTGAGACCGCGCCCCCGCCAGCCGCCTACCATTGGCGGCTGCGGACGCGCCTTCGCCTCGGCCTGTCCCGATTGGTCCCCGGCCCTCTAAGAGCCCCCGGGAGGCCCGGGAACGGCCCGTTGGAAGCGCAGGGCCTCCGCTGCTTCCCGGAAGGCCCGGCCCAACCCACGATCCATCGCGGATGGGGCCAAGAAGAGTCAGAGCCCCTCTCGCTTGTTGCATCCCCGGGCCGGCAGAACCATTGGTGAGGGGCCCGTGAAGCCCAGCTGTGCCCGCACTCGGCCCCGCACTGCAAGACGCGATGGAGGGCTCCAAAAGGAGCCCGAGCCCTCCTGCATCGACTGTCAACTCTGTAAGGGCCCGGGAAGGGCTAAAGAACCCAGGTAAACCCCCGGGGAGGAGGGCGGAAGGCCACAGTAGGCCCTGAGTTCGCCGCTCCCCTGGGGAACACTGTTGCTGGGCCCCGTTGGCCCTATTTATCCACAGAAGGCCCCCCTGAGATGGGCATGAGCATGGACAAGGCCCTCCAGTGACGGTTTGGCCCTAAAAGTTAACCCCCACCTGGGGAATAGATCTTACAGACTACCATTAGGCCTGATTTATAGAGGGTTTATCCATGCTGGGGGATTTGTTCATTATTGCCTGATGAACTGTTTATCACTGCCCAAGAAAATGCTTATTCTAGCCTTCTGCAGGTTTTACTCTGACCTTATGTAATGCTGACCTTTCCTGATGAGATACTAGTTCTCCGGCCTAAGGAGATGTTCCCTGGGTTTTCATGAAATCTCACCCCAGCCTGTTAAATGGTTCATTACTGCTAAATGAAATGTGATGTTGCCCGATCTTTAAAGGAATGTTTTACGCCTGCATAGAGAAGTGTTCTATGCTCCAGCCTGATGCAGTGGTTCCTAAGTACCTTTAAGTACTCAATGAAATGGTTGTTGCAATATGCTGCATTGACTAATGAACTGCCTTAGATGAGTTATTGCTTCTGCAATTGATTTGCTCTGAATGAATTAACCAACGTGAACTTGATCTTAGATAAAGCTTATTGTTTTAATCAAACTTACTGGTGTGGTCTCCGTCATTGCGTGCATTTATTGTCTCAGTGGATGCGTGTGCTGTGTAGTCACTTAACACCTAAGCTTTTGGGTGCCTACCTGCTCGTGCCAGGCTAACCCCCGGGGAACTGGTGACCCCGGTTCCTACACCCACCCACACTATATGTAAGGGTTTATGATAGGTACTTATTACTTTTTCAATTACGTATTCAAGTGAGTGGATTACCTCTGCCATATTACCTTCGAAATAGTTGTTATAATAATTGATTCAAAGCATATCCTCTACGCCAGAGCCACTCACTGAGAGAAATGTGTGTGCAGGCACAACTCACTGACAGGGGTGCGTAAGCATGCCCCACTCACTGAGAGGAATGTATGGGCAGGCAACTCTCACAGGAGTGTGTATGCAGGCACTACTCACTGACAGGAATATGCGTGCAACCAAGACTCACTGAGAGAAATGTGTACACTGGCACTCTCACTGACAGGGATGCATATGCATGCACCACTCACTCATAGGAATGTGTGTTCAAACACCACTCACAAAAGTGTGAACACAGACACCACTCACTGACAGGAATGTGTTCACAACCACCACTCACTTAGAGAAATGTGTATGCAGGCACCACTCACTGATAGGGGTGCATACGCATGCATCACTCACTGATAGGCATGTGTGGGCAAGCACCACTCACAGGAGTGTGTATGCAGGCACCATTCACTGAAAGTAATGTGTGCGCAACCACTAGTCTCTGAGAGAAATGTGTACACAGGCACCATTCACTGATAGGGGTGCGTACACATGCACCACTCACTGAGAGGAATTTGCAGACAGGCACCACTCACTTACAGGAGTGTGTACGCAGGCACCACTCACTGGCAAGAATGTGTGTGCAAGCGACATTCAACAACAGGAGTGTGTACGCAGGCACCACTCACTCAGAGAAATGTGTGCCTAAGCACCACTTACTGAGAGGAATGTGTGCGCAAGCACCATTTACTGAGAGGAATGTGTTTGCAACCACCACTCACTGACAGGAATGTGTGCTCAGGCACCACTCACTGACAGAAGTGTCCACGCAAACCACCACTCACTGAGAGAAATGTGTACACAGGCACCACTCACTGAGAGGATTGTGTATGCAGGCACCACTCACTGACAGGGGTGCGTATGCATGCCCACTCACTGAGAGGAATGTATGTGCAGGCACCTGTCACAGGAGTGTGTACGCAGGCACCACTCACTGACAGGAATGTCTGCCCAACCACCACTCACTGAGAGAAATGTGTATGCAGGCACCACTCACTGACAGGGGTGTGTATGCATGTACCACTCTCTGAGAGGAATGTGTGGGAAGACACCACTCACTTACAGGAGTGTGTACGCAGGCACCACTCATTGACAGAAATGTGTGCGCAAGCACCATTCACCGCCAGGAGTGTGTACGCAGGCACCACTCACTGAGAGAATTGTGTGCACAGGCACCACTCACTTACAGGAGTGTGTACACAGGCACCACTTACTGACAGGGATGTGTGCGCAAGCACCATTCACCGACAGGAGTGTGTACGCAGGCGCCACTCACTGACAGGAATGTGTGGGCAGGCACCACTCACTTACAGGAGTGTGTACACTGGCACCATTCACTTACAGGAGAGTGTATGTAGGCACCAGTCACAAAGACAAATGTGTGCGCAGGCACCACTTACTGACAGGCGTGCGTATGCATGCAGCACTCACTGACAGTAATGTGTGGTTAGGCATTACTCACTGAGAGGAATGTATGTGGAGGCACCTCTCACAGGAGTGTGTACGCAGGCATCACTCACTGACAGAAATGCGTGCGCAACCATCACTCACTGAGAGAAATGTGCACGCAGGCACCCCTCACTGACAGGCGTGCGTACGCATGCACCACTCACTGAGAGGAATGTATGGACAGGCATCACTCACAGGAGTGTGTAAGCAGGCACCACTCACTGACAGTCAGTCAGTCAATATAACTTTATTCGATCTTAAACATTAAGATCATAAAAGTGCAGAGAAAATACATTGATCACTTGTTAAAAATTAAAACACATCAGCAGCAAAGTGTGTTAAAAAGCATAGGGTAAAGAGAACAGATAGGAACCGTATAAAATCATTATCCAAGACATTTGATTAAGGCATGTAAAGTTTATTCAATTTATCATAAAGTGCTTAGTGCAATACTGGGAATGACTCATTTAACAACAATGATCATCAAACCACGTGCTATATAAAGTGCTAAACAGTGCAACATTCATATAAAATACAATCTATCATCTCATTAGTCTCCTTTTTGATAAAACCGTGCATAAATATGATGCAACACAAAAGTTTACATATGTATTTGGAAGTCTTTGGAGAAAAAACAAGGCAGGGCGACATTGTGCAAATTTATATTTTAAAAACAATGTGCAAATATACTTTTTCCGTAGACAAGAATAACATTTGCAGAAGAACATAAAATGGAAATTAGATTGACTAGATGTGCCATCACAGGGGCAAATTGAAAGTTCATTAACAGAGTACATCCTTGATGGGAAGACCGGCATGCACGGAATAACATTTTAAATCTATGTCGAGCATTTGTCACAGATGTCAAATATGAATTTGCTTCCCCCGAGATAGTCGGGAGGGCCAGATATAATGCCACCATGATTTTGTTACAGTTTGAGGCATATCTTACTTTTTCCCTATACTCCTTAGCACATGTTTTAATTTCCAAATTTGATGAGCCCATACATGTAAGTGGATCTGTGTATAGGGTCACTAGGTCCAGTTTTAACAGTGTACCCTTTACATGGTGCAACCATGGGACCTGAAGTGCCTTATCAAGAGATAAGCAATCTTGGATGATATTTTGACTGTGACTAAGTATGGGCGGAAAATCCGTTCCGCTCGCAGATTTTGCGGATTTTCGGTAAATTCGCAATCCGCGAGATTCGCGAATTTCCCGCAAAATCCGCAAATCCGCGAGCAGCGGATTTTATGGCTTGCTCGCACTGTTCGCGTGAGTTCGCGGCTTCCCAGTTCAACTTCAAGCCCCGCGAATAAGCGCTAAATTGCAGAAATACGATCTTAGCAAAACTGAAACTACTTACCAGGTTCAAAAGTTCAAGCTCATCATTAGTAGCCATTTCCTGTAGTGCTTCCTGAGGGGCCCCTCCAGAGTTCAGTTGCCTACTTGCAACTATTATGTGACCCTGCTCTTACCCTCAGAATAGTTACACATATGCCACAAAGGTCCTGAATTACAGCTAAGGGAGACAAGCAGGAGCCAGGCTGGAAGTTCAAATCCAGTGACACATTAATCAGCCCCTAATTCATTATTGTCAGTTGGGGCAGGGCAGGTGTTGTAACTAATTTTGCAACAATGAAAGCACTTAGCAAGTGCAAAAGATCACTAATCAGGAAGCACTAAGGAAGCAGGTGCCAGCTAAAAAAATATTCTGTGACACATTAATCAGCCCCAAATTAATTCAGGTCACTTGTGGCAGGGAATGTGTGCTTTGCTTTGCCACAATAATGTACACTGGACAACCAGAGGGTGCTGTGATGAAACAGAGGGTGGCATGGGTGAGCCAGAGGGTGGCATGGGAAAACCAGAGAGTGGCAGTGGTGACAGAGGGTGGCAGTGATGAAGAAGAGTGTCCCAAACAGGCTGGACACGTAGAAACAACAAGTTCGTAAAACTTGCGACCCGACAGGTAAGTTCGCGTTTGCGAAATTGTACAAAAACCCTCTCGACCTGGCAGAAACCTGCGCGAACACAAAAAAAATCCGCAAATTCGCGAGAATTCGCGGATTTTGCGGATAGCGAGTTCGCAAATCCACAAAATTCGCGAACGCGAGATACGCTAAATTCGCCCATGCTTAACTGTGACCACTGTTTCTCTGGTCCAGATTGAGTGCCAAAGTAGGACTGGAACTATAAAGATCAGAACAGATATGAATGGGACATTCAACTCTTGGTGCATGATATATTTTGAGCAACATTTCTGGAGGGAGAATAGCTTTTCGAAGAACCTGTCTTCTTTCTGTTATAAGTAGGTCAATTGTGGCTATGTCACATATCCCTGCTCCATATGTAGCTGAAGTAATAGCTTTGGCACCATGAATCGTTTCAATTGGTTCCAACGGTTTTGTACCCAATTTGTTTTTTTAATGAGCGAATATCCATGCCGTTCTTTTCTAGTGCATTTCATCTGTTATCAGCTATATTTGTCCAAGTCACTTCGCCAGTAAAAAGTACCCCAAGTATAAAAATTATTTAGTTATTTCGATTTTCCGAGTAGCAATAAAAAAAAAACTGGTAATTTTTTTGGCTGCTTCCCTACTATTAAGAATTTAAAAAAAAATTAATTTACTTGTAAATCTAATGATGCCATATATGATACATAATTATATATTAATTTTTGTTAAGCTATACCTGTCCTGGCAACCAATACGGTGCAGTCAGCATATAGCAATATGGGTAGCTGTTTCTTGTACACCTTGGGTACATCAGGTACCTCAGAGCTCACAGCTGATTCCACACCACTAGTATACATTGAGAGTAAAAGAGGGGCTAAGACACAACCTTTCCTACCCCCTGAAGGATTGGGAAGGATCTTGTGCATTCGCCCTGGGTGCTGTACCTAACACAGGCCATGGACTGGGAGTATAGCTTTCTAATAAAAAATATAATATTTTCCTCCACTCTCATCTCTTTCAAATGATCCATAGTTTGTCTTCCGAAACAGAATCAAACATAGTGGAACGATCTATGAACGCCATAAAAACAGTTCCTTCTTTAGCATGAGTATACTATGCTGCAATTAGGTTTAAATTTAGGCACTGATCTAGTGTCCCCATTCCTTTTTTAAAACCATATTGAACAGAAATTAAAATATTTTTGTCAGTAGCCAATTCCTCAAGTCTATTTAACAACAAGCGGCCCAGTAATTTAAACGTTCCATCTATAAGAGAGCTAGGCCTGTAATTCTTAGACAACACTTTATTCCTTTTAAAAATATTGGCACAATTACTGTTGTTGTCCTTGAAGCTGAAGTGCCACCTTTAGCTATAGCATTAAAAACATTAGTCAGGAATGGAATCCAGCGACCTGAGTGTTCAAAGAAAAAATCAATAGGGGTACCATCGGGGCCTGGAGCCTTTGCACTTATGCATTGTGTAAGGCCATTTTCCACCTGTATCATTGAGAAAGTAATGGGGATACCTATGTCACAGTTTGGGTGGTCATCATTCAGGTTTACCCTATCTACAGCTAACCCAAACATGGTGGCTTAATGATCAACCCAAGCGTCTTCCCCCACATTTATGCTTACGGAGGGGTCTGTATCTTGACTCAGAAATGGTGAGTTAACTATCTTCCAGAACTCTTTGGAGCTTTTTAATAATGAGGCAAGCTGTAATTTTTCCCATGCCTCCTCATTTAATGACATGAATCTTTCTCACCTACATTTTCGGTATTGGGCTCAAAGAAGACTAACCAGAGCAGTATTCCTTGCTTTTCCTTTAATACTTTAAGTAGGCTATTAAGGGTTATTGTACAAGTCGTATCAAGCAAGAATGGGGTCTTTGCAAAGCATCCTTTAGTTTTGGATTTTTAATTACTTTCCACCACACTCAGCAGAGAAAAAAATGCCCAGACTATAGTTTGTGGTTCACTATAGAAGTCAAGGCATGTTGCGATTTCTTTCTGAGTACTTCCAATCACAGTGGGGCGTAAAATATCTTTACTTATTTTTGCCCACTTTAACACTATGACATTCCTTCTTGCTATTCGTGGTGCCAGAACTTTTGTAACTTTGCTAATCAAACATCCCTTCCATTGAATTTTAAAAGTCAGTGCAACATGATCATTAAAAATGGACACAAAGGTTACTATCTGACTAAGAAATCTCTTTAAGGGTGTTCGCCAGCACTAAATAGTGTAGCGTCGATCCATACATTGTGTCCCCAAAGGTTTTTACCAAAGTGCCCGTTAGCTCATCTACAGGATAGAGAATTTCCAGATTTCTCATAACCAAGAGGCTGTTCAGTTCGTCCCCGTATTGATTGTGTGTAAAATGGTACGGTATAACGCGCGCTGGGAGAGAAAGCTCTCCTGCGGCACTACGGTATCTCGCGCTATACTTCTTTAATGGTACGCTGACAAAACACATTTTATTTTAACTGGCACTGATCGTTTGACTGATTGTCTGACAAAATGTATCTTTTTTAACTGGCACTGATTGTTTTACACTGACCATGATTCACTTTACCTACCGATCACTTCTGACGCCCTTCTTCACCGCATACTCCCCGTTCCACCACGGGCCTTCCCGGTTGTTGTGGAGGGAGGTCGCGGCACATTCCTTCCGGACTAGAGGGAGAGGAGGTGGAGGATCAAGGGCTGCCCGGGGATTCAAATTGCATGCAACACACTCCGCGCAGCGGACGCACCATAGGCAAGCCCGTCTGCGCCCGTCCGCGCCTGGCCTTGACCAGGGGCAATGACCCCTGGCCCAATGTTCTCAAATAGACTTATATTCTCGTCTAAAGAACTCCTAGCCTTTTGCCCGGCTATCAAACCCGATTGTACCCAGGTTTTTGGTGATGACTTAGAAAAAGAAAATTGTCCAGGCTGTAGTTGCTCGCTTGCCACTCCTCAGCTACAATATCCTGTGTCTTCAGGAAATCTATCACATCTTTTAATGTTTTCTCCTCTAAAGAGTTTACATTTCTCAGTTTAAACTGTTGCTCACTCCGTAATCATAAAAGGGATATTCTTGACCTTCTCCTTGAGAAATCACCCGACACGTTTTTTCTCACTGAGACGTGGCTTAATGAGAGTGCTGGTCCCGATGTCAACACTGCCCTACCACCTAGCTATTCCATCGTTAGAAGGGGTAGAGTTATGAGAACTGGCGGGGCAATAGCCATCATTTACAAGAAACATCTTTAATGTAAACTTGAGCCAGTAGATCTTCCTAATTGTGAAGCTGCCTTGTTTAAAATTGCACTTAATCCCAAATTCACTTTTTCTGGCTTATTGGTTTATCGCCCGCCTGGCCCTCCCACTTCTTGGGCCATATCTCTGCCAGGTCCCTCATCCCCGTTAATTATGAGCTCCAGAAACTTTTCAATTCTTGAGGATTTAAATTTACATTTAGATGATCTGTTTAAATCTACGTGCATTAATCTTATTTCTGACCTTGCTGCTATGAATATTATTCTCTGCAATTCTGGTCCTACACATAAAGCAGGACACCTTCTCGATCCCATTTTTTCCACTTTTTCTGGCATTCACTGCACTCCAGCAATACCTATTTGCTGGTCTGATAATTTCTTACTAATGTTTACAATTCCTCTTCTGCCTGCCTTGGTGTCCTCACACCCTCCTCTTATGTCTTCTAAATGTGACTGGAACAAAGTTGATGGCAATGTTCTAAACACTCACTTAAGTTGTAATCTACCTACTTCTGCCTCACTGGTCATTGCATTTTCGGATAGTGTCCATACCTGGATTTCTATTGCCATAGATTCTTGTCTTCCCCCAACCAAGAAAAAACTTATGTATCATCGCCCTCCTTCCCCTTGGTTTAACAACACTTTAAAGATTGAGAAATCTAAATGCAAAGTATTAGAACGAAAATGGCGTAGGGACTATGCGCTTGAGCTTACAGATGCCTATAAAAAGGCTATCAAAATATACAATAATCTTTGCAAGACGGCCAGGGCCAGTTTTGTTTCCAAGACCATTACTGATACAGCTAACTGCTCTAAAAGACTTTTCGGTTTAGTAAAAAAACTGTCCGGATCAGAAACTACAGGCAATCCCACGCCGCTAAATAAAAAGCAATGCGAAGATCTGGCCCAATTCTTGACTCAAAAAATTGAGAAGATCTATCTTAAAATTGCTAACTCTCCCTTATCCATGCCCTCGCAATCAAATTTGACAGCCACTAGCTTCACACTATCTTCTTCTAATTTGACTGCTGGTACATCACACTCAGCTATGGAGTTCTGTACTACCCCATCTCATTTAGATTGCCGGCCCATTCTTAATTTGGACTCCTTTACTCTCATTTTAGATAAAGTCAAGTCCGGTTCCCCAAATGACCCACTACCAATTTCTATTCTCAAGCAACTCGACTGTTCTCAAATGAAGGTCATCTTGGACGTACTGAACTCTTCCTTAATGGAGTTCAAAGTTCCTCCACTGTGGAAACACGCCATGGTAAGTCCCCTTCTTAAGAAACCTACTGCTGATCCTGCTATTCTTACTAATTACCGTCCGATTTCTCTCCTGCCTGTCTTCTCTAAAATCCTCGAAAGGCACATCCATTTTCATCTTTCCCAGTTTATCGAGACTAACATAATCCTTCATCCTTCTCAATCTGGGTTCAGAACTGGATTTTCCACCAAAACCACTTTGCTGGGTGTCACAGAGAGGCTCCGCCACCTCCTGGATGCTGGAGAAACTGTTGTGCTCATATTATTAGACTTTAGTGCAGCGTTCAACCCTATCTCCCATCCCATACTAGTTAACATGCTGAGGTCCTCTGGCCTTTGTGGTTCTGCTCTGGACTAGATTGTCTCTTTTCTGGATGGCCGTACATTTCAGATTTTCTCCGCCACAGATAGGTTCAACATCCATCCATCTCCCTTTGGGGTACCCCAGGGCTCTATACTGAGTCCCTTGCTTTTTAATATATACGGTAGGCCGCTAGCTGACATTGCTGAACAGGTCGGTCTGACTCTCTTTACCTATGCTGATGACTCTCAGATCATCTTTTCACTTTCTCGTTCTGACCCATGTTCTACATCCTGTCTTCAGTCGGGCTTGAAGTGAATTGCTATATGGATGAACTATTTTTGAAACTTAACGGTGAAAAAAATGAGGTTTTAATTCTCGGCAAGGAGAAAGATCTCTGGGGCCCATTACACTGGCCCGTTGAGATGGGAGCTCTTCCGCAGCCTTCCAGCCACGTCCGTAATCTGGGCCTCTATATTGATGATTCTTTATCCATGCATCATCAACCAGTCAAGGTCCCAGCCACCTGTTTTACCATCTTAAAATGGCTTAGGAAAATCCTTTGGATGCTACCTAAGACCACCCAGAAAACTGTGGTCCATGCCCTTATCACCTCACGGTTATAGAAGAGTTGGGTGATCCAATAAACCCTTGCGAGATTGGGCTAAAACGTGATTCTATTATGTTGCCAACAAGGGAATTTTTTCAAAGATTAAATCACAGGAAATTGATCATTTATACATTTATACTTCTGATCAACCGAATTAAATTGAAACCTGCTATAGTTGTCAATTGTCACATGAATTAGGACATGGTACACAAAATACTCAGAAAGAAGAAAAGCTACACGGATCTTGATTTGATAAAGTTATATCTCTTTATATAAATTTGTTTAGGAAGGGTACTTTTTACAATGAGAAAAATTCATTATTGACAAGTGGACTGTAAAAAATAAATTGATTGTCACGTCCACTTGCGTTGTGGTCCACTCTTAAAAAGTTTTTAACATTGAATCTTGCATAACTTAAAACAATGACTCTTATGACTAAGTTCTTTCAACATAAAAAATGTGGACAAAGAAGTCGACGTTTCGGCCTTGTAGTGGTTAAATCCTTAAGGCCATCCTCAGGACAATTCAGTCTTTTGAGAGTAGAGACCCCCAGTGAAAGATACAATAATCATTTTGTTACCTTCATCAATAAAAAATTAAAAACTATGAACCGTGTGCTTATAAAGTTGTGTAGCGCTATCTAATACAAATGTGAAACTTCACTTGCATTGTATAAAAGATACTTTGATGGAGAAATTTAATATTAACTGAACTCCACATTTTAGAAACTGAAAATAACACAGTGACATTTTTTGCCATATTACACAGAATCTCTGTAATATCCATCTTGCTTTTTTGGATAATTAACATATTTTATAATCCTATACATGTATTTGTTATAAACATTTCATTCATACATGCCAATTATAGCCTTCTCTGCTTGACTGTTACTAATGCCTGTTTATTAGGTACCTAGGGGACAGCCTGAAAATCCTCAAGAGTGTCTTAATATTTATGCACCTCTAGTACATGAATGTTGTCTTGTTCCTTATAATTCTCAGTGAAGTATCTTGACTTGAAGGAACTGACAACCTGCCACAGACAATAGAGTCTTGTTGCAATTTTATGTTTAGTGAAAAATATTTTACATTGTTCTTATTTAACAATGTTTTAGAATTACCTGCTCGTTGAGATTAATGAATAAATCAAGATGATAGGACTAATAGGTTCAATCCGCGTCTAAACAGCATATCTAAAAAAAGAATTGTAATGTTCATATGATCGCTAGGTAGAAAAACCTGACATTGACTTCACATTTAGCTAATAATAGCTGATAATACAAAGGTGTCTTGCTATTGAAGTATTGTATTCTTGAGCAAAACAATCCAACACATGAAGGTGAGTAGAAATTTTCGGATTAGTAACATAATTTGACCTTTATTGATAGAACTATTTGCTGGTAGCTGGCTTAGGGCCAAGACTTTTAGAGAAGCCCTGTTTTTGTTTAGATAGAAATTTACCTGCTTTTAAAGGAGTTTTTCACTTGGGCAGATAGTGGAAACGGCGTATTCAATCGACGTTTCCACAGCGTATCTGAAAAAAGGGGGAATTGTATTTATTGTTAAATTGTGGCGTTTACCCCCGCGGTTTTGTTACAGCGCCTTAGTGTGATAGCCGTATAAAGCCAGACAATTTAGTTGTAAAACTACATTTAAGTCTCATCCGGCAGTGACAGTTTTAACTTAACTTCTTGCCAGGATATAACTGATAGTTGCCGAAGCAAATATGTGGATGTGCTGACGCTTCTGAGTATGAAGACGTGCATCTTGGTCTCGTAACGGAAATACTTTCAATCTCTTCGTGTAATAGAAGTTTAACCAAGACGTATAAGTCATAAAACAATGACTTCATATTTATTATGGCAAACCCAGTTTAACATCATTCAATTTAGACTAATAAAAAAGTTGAGGATTTTCTGCTGGGACATTTGATGTAGAACTTACTTATTCAATTTCCAATTCCCAATCGGTCTCGAAACCTGGTGTCGTCTCGCGAGAGAATAACTCAGCGATGACGTGCCTACTTCTGATTTAAATACCTAATCCTCTCCGCCCCTGTGAATATTATCTCGATGTTTCGCTAACTGACAACATGTCAAGAGCGCTCTCAATCCATATCTAGCCAACATTTCATGCTGGCTTAGATATATTGACGATATTTTTCTCATTTGGAGAGGTACTGACGAGCTCTTAGTTCAAGTCCATCAGTGGCTTAACAACATAAATTCTCATCTCAAATTCACAATGGAAAAAGCTTCCAAAGAGATGAACTTCCTTGATATAACCATCAAATCAGGCGAAGACAATGCACTTTTTACCACTCTCTACACAAAACCCACAGCGAGGAATACGCTGTTAAAATACACAAGTCACCACCCAAAGGCACTCAGAGATGGATTGCCCTTTGGGCAATTCCTTAGACTAAGACGCAATTGTACAAAACGATCCAACTACTTCTATGAAGCTAAAAAACTCAAAGTCAAATTAGCCGCAAGAGGTTATCCAAACAAGCTCCTCAAGACCTCACTAAAAAGGGCCTGGTATAACAATCGAGAAGCCCTACTTGAGACAAAAGAACGTACATAAATGAAAACAGTCTGTGTCACCACTTTTGGGACCATGACGCAACAGATTAAAAAAATAGTGACAAAGAACTGGTCCCTTTTAAACAGTCTCCCAGAGCTACAAAGTAAACCCATGTTTACTTTTACACGTGGACAGAATTTGAGGGACAAATTGGTCCGTGCCTATGACCACCAGAATAACACAAACATAGTGGAAAATATGAAGCAATTGGCACCAATAAAAGGTCATTACAAATGCAATCGTTGTATGGCGTGTTCAACAATAAAAAATATCAAGTCATTCATCCCAAATGGTAGGGAGACGGAGCTGAAACAATTCTCCAATTGCAAAACCACAAATGTGGTGTACTGTGTGAGATGTCCTTGTGGGCTTCCATACATTGGGAAAACAACCCACATGGTCAAGCAAAGAATATTACAGCATCAATCACGGACACGCTGAAATGTTGAGAATGCCCCACTAGTTGAACATTACAGAACCCAGAAGCATAGCGAAAAGGAAATGGATTGGTGGATCATTGAAGTGGTGAAACCCACCATAAGACAAAAAAATGTAGATCAGATCCTTACTAAGAAAAAGAATCGTTGGATTGAGGCAGTAAACAGTATTAAACACGGTTTAAACTCAGCAACAGAGTGGCATACAATGGCGTGTCTTAGAAGATAAAACAGTGAATACTGTGCACGGCATCCAAGCTGACAGTTAAACAGCCAATATGTGCAATCAAACAGTCTGTAATTAACCCCTTGTGTGCTTGTGACGGAACCGCTCCGTCACAAGCCACGGGTGAGCTGTGCTTGTGGCGGAACGGTTCCGTCACGGCCCGCTCGGCGCGCCTGCACGGCGCTGATTTCGCGCCTACGCGGTGCGTTCCATTGAGCGGGCGCGTTCGTGACGGAACCGTTCCGTCACAAGCACAGCTCACCCGCGTGCCGTGACGGATCGGTTCCGTCACAAGCACGTGACCGCCGCGCGGCCGCCCTACTCCCTTAGCGCTGCGGCGGAATAGCCGCCGCAGCGAAGGGGTTAAGCTGCTATTTTTTATCTGTACAAATGAGCAATCAAACAGTCTGTTTTTAGCTGCTATTTTTTATCTGTACAAATGAGTTAGCAATATTCAAAATGCAATTTGAACATAAATGTAGATTATTCAGAAAATGTTATTACATAGAACAGCATACTGCAATGCTCTTTAATTTATTCAGAAAATGTTATTACATAGAAGATCATACTGCAATGTTCTTTTAGTTATTTTGCACGTCAATCACTAATCAGAATGTGTTGGTTTATATATAGTTTAATACATGGATAATATTCACTATCATACTGTATTGTTCTTCATGAGAAATAGCAGTCTGCAATGTCTGTAACCTCTTTCTATGCTGTGAGCGCATACTTAAGTGACAGGTAAGAGAACTACAAAATCGAGTCATACTATAACTAGGATTAATTGGTTTTGAATCCGCCACAAAAAAGTAAAGTTGAGTATATATAATGAGTACCCCATCTTTAGATGCGTAATTGTAATAGGCTACACCAGCTGTGAGAATATTCTACAGTTAAGTGTTAGCAACGCAAGTTTGATTAAATAATCACCTATTCAGACAAAGCTCAGACTTATTTAATGAGATGCCGGCCATTTAAGAAATTATTTTTATAAAACCATCCCATTCACACTCTAGAAAAATACTAAGTCTTTCAATAGCCACAGTCTCCAGTTTGGCGTAGATATAAAGAAGTCTACAAATGTAACAGGTTTTCATCAGGAATTAACCATTCAAAGATGGCCGCCAAATTTTACTGAAACATCGAGATAATATTCACAGGGGCGGGGAGGATTAGGTATTTAAATCGGAAGTAGGCACGTCATCGCTGAGGTATTCTCTAGCGAGACAACACCAGGTTCGAGACCGATTGGGAATTGGAAATTGAATAAGTAAGTTCTACATCAAATGTCCCAGCAGAAAATCGTCAACTTTTTTATTAGTCTAAATTGAATGAGGTTAAACTGGGTTTGCCGTCATAAATATGAAGTCATCGTTTTATGACTTATACGTCTTGGTTAAACTTCTATTACACGAAGAGATTTTAAGTATTTCCGTTAAGAGACCAAGACGCACGTCTTCATACTCAGAAGCGTCAGTACATCCACATATTTGCTTCGGCAACCATCAGTTATATCCTGGCAAGAAGTTAAGTTAAAACTGTCACTGCCGGATGAGACTTAAATGTCGTTTTACAGCTAAATTGTCTGGCTTTATACGGCTATCACACTAAGGCGCTGTAACAAAACCGCGGGGGTAAACGCCACAATTTAACAATGAATACAATACCCCCTTTTTTCAGATACGCTGTGCAAACGTCGATTCAATACGTCGTTTCCACTATCTGCCCAAGTGAAAAACTCCTTCAAAAGCAGGTAAATTTCTATCTAAACAAAATCAGGGCGTCTTTAAAAGTCTTGTCCCTAAGCCAGCTACCAGCAAATAGTTCTATCAATTAAGGTCAAATTATGTAACTAATCCGAAAATTTCTACTCACCTTCATGTGTTGGATTGTTTTGCTCAAGAATACAATACTTCAATAGCAAGACACCTTTGTATTATCAGCTATTATTAGCTAAATGTGAAGTCAATGTCAGGTTTTTCTACCTAGCGATCATATGAACATTACAATTCTTTTTTTAGATACGCTGTTGAGACGCGGATTGAACCTATTAGTCCTATCATCTTGATTTATTCATTAATCTCAACAAGCAGGTAATTCTAAAACATTGTTAAATAAGTACAATGTAAAATATTTTTCACTAAACATAAAATTGCAACAAGACTCTATTGTCTGTGGCAGGTTGTCAGTTCCTTCAAGTCAAGATACTTCACTGAGAATTATAAGGAACAAGACAACATTCAGGTACTAGAGCTGCATACATATTAAGACACTCTTGAGGATTTTCAGGCTGTCCCCTAGGTACCTAATAAACAGGCATTAGTAACAGTCAAGCAGAGAAGGCTATAAGTGGCATGTATGAATACAATGTTTATAACAAATACATGTATAGGATTATAAAATATGTTAATGATCCAAAAAAGCAAGATGGATATTACAGAGATTTTGTGTAATATGGACAAACATGTCAAGCAATTCCTCAAATCACAAGTTTATCACTGTGTTATTTTCAGTTTCTAAAATGTGGTGTTCAGTTAATAACAAATTGCTCCATCATAGTATCTTTTAGACAATGCAAGTGAAGTATCACATTTGTATTAGATAACGCTGCACAGCTTTATAAGCACACGGTTCATAGTTTTTAATTTTTTATTGATGGAAGGCAACACAATGATTATTGTATCTTTCACAGGGGGTCACTACTCTCAAAAGACTGAATTGTCCTGAGGATGGCCTTAAGGATTTAACCACTACAAGGCCGAAACGTCGACTTCTTTGTCCACATCCTTTATGGTGAAAGAACTTAGTCATAAGAATCATTGTTTTAAGTTATGCAAGATTCAACGTTAAAAACTAAGTGTGGACCACAACGCAAGTGGACATGACAAACAATTTATTTTTTACAGTCCACTTGTCATTGATGAACTTTTCTCATTGTAAAAAGTACCCTTCTTAAACAAATTTATATAAAGAGATATAACTTTATCAAATCAAGATCCGTGTAGCTTTTCTTCTTTCTGAGTATTTTGTGTACCATGTCCTAATTCATGTGACAATTGACAACTATAGCAGGTTTCAATTTAATTCGGTTGATCAGAAGTATAAATGTATAAATGATCAATTACCTGTGATTTAATCTTTGAAAGAATTCCCTTGTTGGCACCATAATAGAATCACTTATCACCTCACGGCTGGATTACGGCAATGTCCTTTTTCTGGGTGCTAATAAGGCTGTGACCCGTAGACTGCAGCTGGTGCAGAACGCAGCAGCGAGATTGCTATGCAGTGTTCCCAGAATCACACCCATCTCCAGGCTATCTTTGCGACTTACATTGGCTCACGGTGGAAAGTCGTATAAAATTTAAAGCCCTGAGTTACATGTTTAAGATCAAATGGGACTTAGCTTCACAATACCTGCTTTCTTTGGCTTGCCCTTATATCCCTAATCGCCATCTCCATTCTGCTTCTCTGGAAAAAGTCATGGTGCCCAGATTTAAACTTGCTAGGATGGGTGGTCGATCCTTTTCCTATCTTGGGCCAACTCTCTGGAATGCTCTCCCTCTTGCCATCTGCAAAGAAACCAGCTATCCCTGTTTCCGCAGATCCCAGAAGACCTGGTTATTCAATCAGTAACTTCTTTCCATTTTTGCTCTCTCCTGCTCCCAGTCTCCGTCCTGAAATTGGGAAACCCTTTTTGGGTAGCTGTTGTGCCTTACAAATCCATTTAATAATATAAGTAAACCCCTTCATCGTCTACCAATCCACATAGCAGTGTTGGGATTGTTTGGGCAGCTATGAGCATTTAAAATCGCCCACCCACATTATATGTAAGGGTTTATCATAGGTGCTTACACAGGAGTGTGTACACAGGCAGCACTCACTCACAGGAACGTTTGCGCCACCACCACTCACTGAGAGAAATGTGTGCGCAAGCACCATTCACTGACAGGAGTGTGTGCGTAAGCACCATTCACTGACAGGAGTGAGTACGCAGGCACCACTCACTGACAGGGGTGTGTACACATGCACCACTCACTGACAGGAATGTGTGCACAAGCACCATTTACCGACAGGAGTGTGTACCCAGGCACCATTCACTGACAGGAATGTGTGTACAAGCACCACTCACTGAAAGGAATGTGTGTGCAGGCACCACTCACAGACAGGATTGAGTATGCCGGCACCACTCACTGACAGGAATGTGTGCGCAGGACACAATCTATAACATGAGTGAGTGTGCAGATATCCTTCACTGACATAAGTGTGTGCAGGCACCACTTGCTGACAGGAGAGTAGCAGGCAGGGCTTCAGGGGAGACAACATTCTCTCATGGCAATGCAGACATCGGCCACTGACAGGAGAGGGCCACACAGTTTCGGGAGAGATGTAAATATAACCAGGCCTGTTGAGATTAAAAGGCTGCTTTATTTGCACAGGTATGCAGATTCACATGTACAAAAATATGAACAAAGCCTCACTAATACAATGTCAATATTCAAAATCCCCCACTCTTAAGCCTTCCCCACAATAAAAATTCCTTAAACATTCTTCTAACAAACTATCCTCACCATCCCCTTTCTTTCATCCACTGCCTTCATCCTGCCTCAGTCATCACTCCCCTGTGTTCCCTTTGCCCAAACCTTCTTTGCAATGCCGCCAACCCTTCCTGCCTGTCTCGTGCTCCTCAATTTCTGCCACCTGTCCAAGCAACAAATACTGTCTGTCAAACCTGAGAAAACCTCATAGGGATTAAATAATACAAATAATAGGGAGGGATAGCAAAAATTAGCTTATCTCCTACCTCAAACCTCCGCTAACTGACTAAAGTTCCTAAACAACATAAACCGGCGTCTAAGCCCCACCCATTGTCAAAACACCAATGGCCGCACACCTGTCCAAGTAGACTCTTCCAGCCACCGAAGCTGCCGATGGGTGGATATTCTGCAAATGTCACCCCCAGCAGCCCTCATCGGGCTAGATGCAAAGTAACGAGGCCTGTTGAGGCTAAAAGGTTGCTTTATTTGGACAAATATGCAGATTCACATTCACAGAAATGTAAACAAAGCCTCACTAATACAATGTCAATATCCTAACACCCCCCTCACCCTTAAGCCTTCCCCACAATAAAAACTCCCAAAACATTCTTCTTACAATCCATCCTCACCATTCACTTTCTTTCATCCACTGCCTTCATCCTGCTCCAGTCATCACTCTTCTGTGTTCCCTCTGCCCTAACCTTCTCTGCAATGCCCCCAACCCTTCCTGCCTGACTCGAGTTCCTCAATTTCTGCCACCAGGAAAAACCCTGCCAGGCATTTTTCCTGTCCCCCCCATAACGTTAAATATCTCCTTCTTGCCAAAAACCACCATTATTTTATTATTAATATTATTTTGATATCCAGTAAAGTGTGAGCTGAGGGGAGGAGGGATTAGGGGAGAGAAGTTAAGAATAAAAAAAAATCTATAAAAGATATGTTGACAAAACAGCTAGCTCCATATTTTGGTCAAGCTAGAGAGCAACAAAAAACGACATGTCTCAATAACAGCCCACTGTTAACACCAAGGGCCTTATTTACAAGCCCCTTGCTCCACTTTTTCGTCATTTTTAACATGGGAAAAGTGACGCAAAATTGGCGCAAAGTAACAGCTAAATTTTCATCAATACTCAGTAGATTTCAGATTTATTTATTTAACTGATCAGTCTTTTAAAAACAAAACCCATTACACCAATTACATTTTTAAATAGTACTACTGCATACTTGTATATATACATAAAATCATAAATAGAACTTTTACACGGTTGATCTACAAAATACTTCTATGCAACAATTATTTAAAATTTTGTTTAAAAATTGGAGATTTGGGAAGTTTATGTCTTAATGATAGCCTATTTATAAGACAACATTTTGTTTTTCAACATTTTTCTGATTGTCCAATATTCAGTAAATATAGCTCATTTCCTATGAAGGAAAGTTGAACACCATCTTGTCTAAAAAACTGAAAATCTTCCTTAGTTATATCATTTTGTGCTAACCAACTTATAATGTTAATGCTGCAAAATTGATGCATCTCCCTATTAACTTTTCTATTCGCCCTCTCAACTGCCGTGATTTTTTCAGCACCCGCCATATTCACCTGGAAACAAGCACAATCAATATCAATTTTGTCCTGTTCCAAGACCTAGTAATTATTTCTAAATCTGTTTCCATCTCTTTCATTAAACCTAATCCTGATAATTGAACTAAATAATTTTCACCTAAATGTAAAGGTAACACATCTGAACATTTTCTGCCAGATATTAAATCACTTAAACATTGCAGTAGCTGTCATCATTTCATACCCCCATCCCGTACGAGCAGGCCAGTACAGCTGCTGCCACACTGCTAGCAGCTAAACACTTCGGTCGCTCCAAACCCACCCATGCTTGGGACAATACTTCCGGTTGAAACAGGTCCTACCTTCCCGCATCGCATCAAATTTTAGTGCTTCTATAACGGCTGCCTCTTTCTATGCCATATTTAACAAATATACATAAAAGCGACGAAGGTTAAAACCTGACCAACAGCAAAAATGAGCTTTTCTCCTACCTTAAATCTTTGCTAACTAAAATTCCTAAATGACATAAACCGTATTTTAAGTCCCACCCATTGTCGAAAAACACCAATGACCACACACCTGTCCGAGTCAAATCTTCCACCCCCTGAAGCTGCCCAGGGGTGGACATTCTATGAATGCAACCCCCAGGAGCCCTCATTCTGAGTGCAGTCAACATACGCTGACATGCAAGTACCTGGAAGTACTCTCGGTGCAGTTCTCTCTCAATGTTAGGCAGGGCTTTGGGGTGTAGGTATATCACTCGCTGACATGAAAGTAACAAGGAGGGATCTGGGTGCACCACTTACTGTAAGGCCGGTGCTGGGAAGAACAAGGCCACAGACTCCACCACTGACTGGAAAGAGAGTGATGAGCAGGTCTATGAATTCAAGCACCACTTTATGCCAGAAGGGTGATGTCACAGCCACCGCGTCATGATTAAAGAGAACCTCACACGGTGCTAGGTGCAAGCACCCCTCACTATCAGGCCCATTGTTAACAGGAGAGTGGTGGAAAAACTAGATGCAAGCAGAAGTGACTCACAAGAGAGTGCTGGGCAAGGCTGTGGGTGCAGAAACCTGTCACCGGCAGGCACCATTCTCTAACAGAGGAATCCTAGACAATGGTCAGATGCCACCAGGGTTTTTGTTGCAGATACCTCTCAGTGCTAGACCCCATTCATTCACTGTGGAGTTCTAGGCAGTGATCTCAGTGCAGACACCCCTTGCTGGCAGACACCATTCACTCATAGAGCAGTTCAACTTCTAGGCAGTGGTCAGAGTGCAGACACCTCTTGCTGCCAAAACCATTCACTCACTGAGGAGTTCTACGCAGTGGTCAGAGTACAGAGACTGGTCAGGGACATGAGTGCAGACACGTCTCACTGGAAGACACTATTCACTGACTGAGGAGTTCTAGGTAATCCTCTGAGTGCATACAACGGCCAGGGGTATTGGGACAGACACTTCTCAATGGCAGACACCATTCACGGAAACGCACCAAAGGACCCTTCACCTGCCGGAACTGCAACTTCACCAGCCTCCAAGCCACCCAACCACCCACCGGAAAAGAACTCAACCACCTCAGATGTATCCTACTGAACACCTGCTCCGCAAGCAAACATGCAGTTGAACTCTGGGACCTGCTTGAAACCTCATCCCCAGACGTCGCCTTCCTGAGTGAGACCTGGATGACCGCCTACTCGGCCCTGGACATCGCCACAGCTATCCCAGACGGCTAGAAGATCACCTGCAGGGACCGCACCAATGGAGTAGGAGGGGGAATCGCCATCGTCCACAAGGACACCCTCAGGATCACGATCAGCACCGACGTCACCCTCAGCACCGCTGAACACCTGCACTTCCATATCCACACCGACTCCAACACCACCCTCAGAGGAACACTCATCTACAGACCCCCCCGGACCACGGCTCCACTTCAGCGCCACCATCACCGACTTAGTCAGCCCACAGGCCCTGGCCTCGACAGACCACATCCTAGTCGGAGACCTGAACTTTCATCTCAAGAGCAATGACTCAAACTCCACCACCCTGATCGACAACCTCACCAACCTCGGACTCAGACAGCTTATCACAATGCCCATCCACTCTGCCGGTCACACGCACAAAAGCATCTTCTCCGCAAGCCCCCACATCACTTTCAGCCACCCCAGCAAACCCCACTGGACCGACCACCGCTGCATCCACTTCACCTTCCGGAAACCCACCATGCACCGCCGCACCCAACAGATCCCCTGGCGCAGCTGGAGCAAAGTCACTGCAGACCAGCTGAACATCAGCCTCGCCCGAAACCCGCCTGCCGAACCCACCGACACCGATTCCGACGCCCGCAGCCTCAGGCGCTGGATCGACGACTACACCAGCATCCTCACCCCACCCAAGAAATCCTCCAACAAACACACCGACAGGAGAGCCAGCTGGTTCACCTCAGACCTCCAGACCTCAATACAAACCTGCCGGAAACTTGAGAAGAAATGGCACCACGAACAGGCACCGGACAGCCATGCAGACTACAAGAACGCCATCTGCAGACACCATCACCTCATCAGATCCGCCAAGAGGACCTCCTTCAAAGACCACCTCGATAACAACACACACAACAGCAAGGAGCTCTTCAACATTGTGAAGGAACTCTCCAACCCCAGCTTCAACAACAACATCACACCGTCGCAATACCTGTGCGACTCCCTTGCCACCTTAGTCACCGCAAGACCACCAACATCCACGACAGCTTCAAAAACCAGACCACCCTCACAGCCATCGACACCTCAGACACCACACCCATCATCAACTACGACCCCCTACTCGCCTGGGCCAACATAAACGATAACAAAGCCATCAAAACCATGAGCACAATTCACTCCGGCTCACCGTCAGACCCATGCCCGCACCACATCTTCAACAAAGCCAGCGCCACCATCGCACCCCACCTTCACAAAGTCATCAACATCTCCCGCGAGACCTTTCCGGAGAGCTGGAAGCACGCCAAGATCAACACCATGCTCAAGAAACCCAAGGTGGTCCTGAGAGACCTCAAGAATTTCCGGCCCATCTCCCTGCTCCCGTTTCCGGCTAAAGTCATCGAGAAGATAGTCAACAAACAACTAACCCGCTGCCTCGAAGAGAACAACATCCTGGACCCGTCCCAGTCAGGGTTCCACAGCAATCACAGCACCAAAACTGCCCTCATCACCGCCACTGATGACATCAGGACCCTGCTGGACAACGGCGAAACCGCAGCCTTCATCCTCTTGGACCTCTCAGCCGCCTTCGATACAGTCTGCCACCGCATCCTACGCATACGCCTCCACAATGTAGGGATCAGAGACAAGACACCTCCTTCCTCTCCAGCAGAACCCAGAGCGTCCGCCTCCCCCATTCCGAACCAAAGCCTCCGAGATCATCTGTGGCGTACCCCAAGGATCGTCCCTCAGCCCGACACTGTTCAAGATCTACATGGCCCCGCTCGCCCACGTCGTCTGACTGCACGACCTCAACATCATCTCCTACGCCAACGACACCCAACTGATACTCTCCCTCACCAAGGACCCCCTCACCGCCAAATCCAACCTCCAAGAAGGAATGAAGGCCGTCACCGAATGGATGAAGAACAGCCGACTGAAGCTGAGCTCAGACAAGACAGATGTCCTCATCCAACCGCTCAGCCTGGGATGACTCCTGGTGGCCAACTGCACTGGGACCAGCCCGACACTCACCGACCACGCACGCAACCTGGGAGTCATCCTTGACTCAACACTCTCCATGACCAAGAAAGTCAACGCCATCTGAGGTTCTTCGATTTCTGACTTCGTTTTTTATCTAGCAGCCATTTTGTGTCTCGTCGCCATTTTGTGTTGCCTTCACTCAGGCCGCACGGCAAACGGAGTGTTTTTGCTTTTCCCAGCTGCTGCGTGTCCTTTCAGTTAAAGAATAACTCTATTGCCCTTGTTTATGAAACAGATGTCAGGGTCTGGCCGAGTTTGTTAATCCATGATCCATGTCTGGGTTGACTGATCCCCGTCTCAACTGACTATTTGCCTTCTCCTATTCTTTCCTCACATTATCTTATCCGACTGGCCTTCACAATTCTTTCCTTGTATTCTCTTGTTACACAGCTATCCTTTGAGGCACACAAATACGTCCTGCCACCTGCTAATTCGATTGTTGCAACCATTACTTTATTTTTTTTTGGTTTTCCTCATATACCATTGTGGAATTCTTGAAGGGAAACTTGGCAGCTCAAAAATAAGTTGATCAACCTTGTCAGGCCCTGTTCTTGAAGACCAATCTCAGAAAAAAGCATGCCTGATCCCTCAAGTTGCCACTGCTTTCCCAATCCACTCCTGTTCACGCCGTAGCTGATACCCAGCATTAATAGGAAGATAAGGGAACCGGCAGGGCCCAGTATAAATCATAGGAAGACCAAATTACCTTTCACCTTTCACCTATCCTGCCAAGCCACTAAGGGCGCCCAGATTTTATCAAAACTTGAAGGATCACATGCCATATCGGATTTGCTGGTAAAAATAACATGTTTTAGGCAGTTTGAAAAGGTGGGGGATATTGGGTCTTTCCATGCTCTACAGATTTCACGTCTAGCAAGAAGCATGACATAAAAAATAAATCTTGTATGGGAATCGTTAATATTATAGGCAGGGCTCCACCCGAAAAGAATGGTGCAGATGGTAATTTCCAACGGTAGTTGGAGAACATCTTCCAAAAAACCCTGGACCATATCCCAATATTTTCTTATCTCTGGGCAGTCAGCAAACATATGTACATAGTCTACGGCCAACTGTCTACACCTAGGGCAATGATATTCTGAGTTAGAAAATTTCATTAATTTTTTTGGAGTTAAATATGCCCTATACATAGTGTAGAGATGATTCCGCTTCAGTGTTGCAGGCTTTACCACAGCCTGCAAAATGGTAAAGGAATCGATCCACAACCCCACGGAGAGTTCACTATCGAGATTTGATACATTGTCCCAAAGTTTATGTAACTCCTGTTCTGCAATATTGTCAACTTCTAACATAGCTGCATACCAATACGAAATTTGGTTTTTCCACCTGCCAGTCCTAAATATGAAATCGAATTTGGGATTAGGTTTATTAAGATTTCAGGGTCTGGATAGCCACCACCTAGACAGCTGGTGATATTTAAATTTGGTGAGAGTTCCCCCAGAAAACCTCCCAATTTAAAAGTTGTGAGTCTTCCTGGAGGTCTCCCAAATACTCGATCCCCGCTATCCTGAGAGGCCGGGATAATTGGTCTTCGAGGCAAGGAGGCGTGCCAGGGGACTCCCAGATGGGGGCCTGTGCTACATAGTAGGGGATATCAAGCCTCTGCCTAACAAAAACCCAATTCCTTAGAGCTGTCCCCAAGATCTTAAGTATTATTTTTTTTTTTAACTTCGGGTCTCCATATTTAAACAAAAAGTGTGCCTGACGCTGCAGTACATCCTGCAGCAGCGCTTGAAATAATAGGCCCAGGGACGATGCATCAGTTTTATCCGCCAGTGGCCTAAAGTTTTTAAAATGGAAAGCGTGGCAATAAATCAGTAGGTCTGGAAAGGCCAGCCCTCCTGATTTTAAAGATCTCCTAAGTTTTTTCCAAGATATTCTTGGCGATTTTGAATTCCAGATGAAAGAGCCAATTTTCCCTCGTAACTTTTTGATAGATAATGTGTCAAATAATAAAGGGATAGAATTAAATAAAAATGTGAGCTTAGGGGGGATGATCATTTTAATCAGATTTTCTCTTCCAAAGATGTTTAAAGGATGAGATGACCATCTTTGCAAAAGGGCACGGACATCCCTTGAGACCCTGTCTAGGTTAATTTTTGTTATATATTCAATTTTTTGGGGCAGATGGACCCCCAGATACCTCATTTTAGACTTGGCTCCGCAGTCTTGGTTCCACTCTATGATTTCCGTTTTATCCTTATTAATAGAGTAGCCAGAGACCTCTCCAAACTCTTCAGCCAAGTCTACTAATCTAGGCCGGGCGTCCCCCGGGTTTGGAGTGAACATAAGTAGGTCGTCTGCATATAACGCAAATTTTAACTCTAAATCAGAAATCATAAAGGGTTTAAACGCCAAATCAGATCTAAGCGAACAGACAAAAGGCTCAATATACAAATTAAACAACAAAGGTGACAATGGAAAGCCCTGCCCAGTCCCACGGGCAATAGGTACCCACTTGGTTAAAGAGCCAATAATTAAGATCTTTGCACGCGGTGAGCAGTATAGAGATTTTATCGCCATTATAAAGTTGTTTGGAAAACCAAAACCTGCCAGAGCCTTCCATAGATAGAGCCAGTCTACTTGGTCGAACGCCTTGGCGGCATCCACCGCCGCCAGGGTCAGGGGGAGCTTCTTATTGACTGCAACATCTATCGCTGCGATTGTTTGAAATGTCAATTCGTTAAGTTGTCTGTCTGGGATGAAGCCCCTCTGGTCTTGATGGATAATTGCTTTAACTATTTTAGATAATCTAGCTGCTAAAACTGCAGCAAAAACGTTATAGTCTGTATTTAACAAAGAAATCGGTCTATAAGATTCGATTTTGGTAGGAACTTTATTTGGCTTCAGGATCAAGGATACGGTAGCCTCTGGCCACGAGTCAGGGGCCCTCTCCCCCTCTTTAAAGATTTTGTTAAACTGAGTTGTGAGGATAGGTATTATTTGATCAAGAACTATCCTATAAACTTCCACAGGAAGTCCGTCCGGCCCAGCTGGCTTCCCTTTAGCCATTTTCATAAGCTGGGTTCTTATCTCACCTTCTCTAATGTCTGAAGAAAGATAGATGTTGTCATCTTATGCCAGACAGGGAAGCTGTATTTTGCTTAACCAGCTATCTACTGTCAGAGGAGAGAGATTTTCTTTAGCAGTATATAACGTTTGAAAAAAAGATTCGGCCTCCTCCCCGATTTGCCTGTCATCAGATGAAATTCTACCTGTGCTTTGCAGGAATAAACTATTAATCTGATTTCTACTTCTGTCCATGCGTGATTTCCATGCAAGGAGGCAACCGCATTTCTCCCCGTATGAAAATTTTTGGAGTTTGCTGGCATCCCATCTGCTTTTTAAAACCTTATCCATTCCTGCTTGATAATCTGCCCGCAGGGCATCTAGCTCTTTTTGCAATTGGGGTTTGATGTTTGACTGGTTAACAGAGGCTGCCTGAAGTTTCTGTTCTTTTAGTTTGAGTTTAAGGAGGTCTTCTTCCTTCTTCTTTTTATTCAACTTATTCCTTCTGATCGACCCAGTAGTCAGCAAGCCTCTCAGGAAAGCTTTAAAGGTTTACCAGATCACATGCTGGGTGGTAGAGCCGTTATTATTTTTAAAGAAATCCTCGGTCAGAGTTATCAATTTCTGCCTCATCCCCTCTTCTAGTATTAACGCTCTATCTAGAGTCCACCTCCTCTGCAGTTCTATTTGTTTAAAGCTGATCACTAAATCGACAGTCGAATGGTCTGACAGGATAGCAGGAGTGTAAGAGATAGTATCAACAGAGGCTAGTAACAACTGATCTAAGAGGAAGAAGTCTATTCTGGAATGGTGACCGTGCCTACGACTGTAAAAGGAAAAGTCCCTTTTTGTGCTGTTTTTGGCTCTCCAAACATCTGTGAGGTTGTAATCTTTAATTAAGTTCTTAAGCTCCAACAGTGATCTCAGTGGGGGTGTAAATGTAAGTCTGGATGCACGATCCAAATTTTCATCGAAGATCAAGTTGAAGTCGCCCCCTAAGATTACAGGCCCGGGGTAATCTAAAAGGCTAGTTTTAAGCTTCACAAGTGCTCCAGGCACATCTTGATTAGGACCATAGTATACAGCGCATACAAATGAGGTACTCTGACATTGTAGGAACGCCACCAACCACCTCCCCGATTGATCCGTATCAAATTTAACAACTCTGATACCTGCACTGGCTCTGATCAATATTGCCACACCTCTCGTGCTACCACTCTGGTCTGAACATAGAATATCTTGGACCCACCCTCGTTTTCCCAGCCCTGACTCACACTCTAGTCTCTCTAAATGAGTCTCCTCGAGCAAACATACGTGTGCCCCAGACGTCAATAAATATTCGTTAACCCTGGACAGTTTCCTCCTGTCTCTAAGGCCATTGACGTTTCAGCTAATAAACTTAATTTTGTTAATCGTGTTGACCATACCAACCAATTCTGAGATAAGTTGCCCTACTCCCTTCCATATCCGCTACACTCCTTAATAAGTACATGAGGAATATTATTTTTTCCCTTTTTTTACCCCCTGCCACCCCAATAGCCACCCACCTCCCATGAGGAACCCCTCCCATACCTACGTGGGCGATCTTGTTGCCTATTGGGTGCTCCCATGATCCGGTCAGGACCCCTCCCGTCGTTTAAAGGAAAAACAGACACCTAAGTATAGAGAAAAAAAAAAGGTGTCTTCCTTCTATTTCAGAGAACTGTCCCCCCTAACCCGTCAAACAATGAAAATAGAGTGATATAGATAGAATTTTGTTTTCAATTCAGTAAAAAGTGTGTGTGATTTTTTTTCCTTTAAGACATACTATCATTGCCCCCCAGCTCTCCCCACTGCCTTTCCCCTCTCTTTGTCTTTCATCTATTTTCCATACAGAGATCCTACTGAGGGCTCTCTTTCATTAAAGTGATAAAAGAATCAACTTCATGGGGGGATAGGAAATTATGGGTTTTGTTCCTCCAGACTACTTTCAGGAATGCCAGGAATTTCATTTGGACCTGAGCTCCTAAACTTCTCAGGTCAGGCATTCTGTTTCCCAACTCCCACTGGCTTTGCGCGGTGGCCTTCCCTACATCAGACCGAATTAAATATTTGATGGAATCTACCTGGAGAGTTGTATCTGAAAGCGCCCTACCAAGAATTAACTCCTTTACTGTGTATGTGAGAAAGTTCACAAAGATATTCCTAGGTGCTTTTCTTTCTTTGTGTAGCCTGAAAGGGTCCATATGGGCTCTTTGGATTTCAGCCTCCAGATCTATGTCTGGTCTGTCCTTTAGAATCCCCTCTCTAAGGATTTTACATATGAATAGTTTGACATCTCCATTTTCGACCCCCTCCGGAATCTTAAGAAATTTCAAATTATTCCTTCTGGAATGTATCTCAAGTCTGTCATTATCCATTTGGAGGGTTTTGTTTTGGGTTCTGAGGGCCTCTAGGTCTCTGTCGTGATGTCAGGAAGCACCTGTAAGGAGGGACACCTCTGCTTCCAGGCGGCGGTCCGCTTAGATACGTCGTCCAGTTTGGCCTTCAAGTTTGTGCATTGTTTATGTATGCTTTTCTGATTGGCCTCAGATATTTCAAACTTAGATAGTAAGTCCTCCCTCATAACATGTAGAAGGGACTCTAATTGGGAAAGCCCAGGCCCAGCCGAGCTGTCTTCTATAGCCTGTGGGACCCCCTTGTCTACAGAAGGCGCCTCTTTTGTTTCCATATCGCAGTCCAAGACAGTATATCTGTTATTTAGGGGTACCAGCCGCGAGACTATAACAGGAGCCGGAATTTGCCAGGTAGGAGGAGGACCCTTCGATGATATAGTCAGTATTTCTGGATCAGGTATAGTGCCCTTAGATAATATAGGGGGAGGGAGGCGGAGGGAGGAGTAGTGAGCGGTTTGCCTCCCTTAGGATCCATGGCCTGCTCCATGATTTTGAAGTAGGATTTCAGTGAGGGGGTCGGTTTACCTTGAAGGGGCAAACTCTTTTGTACTCTGCGCTTAGGCTCCCCAATCCCAGTCTTCGAATTACTCTTCTTCCCCCTCCTTCGCCCCCTGGGTAAGGACGCAACAATCCCTGATTCCTCTAAGGCACCAGCCCCCAAAAGACCTGATTTTTACAGCTCCGAATTGGACCTTAGCTGGTATCTATTTCTGGTGGTCCCGACTGTGGGAGCTATGGAGGCTGGGAGCACTGTTGTCCCTACCTTGCTGCTTATCACTGATGGTGGAGGGGGAGCACCTGACACTCTGGGGTGCGCTGAGGGTTGTGTGCTAATGGATTGAGGACTGTCAGAGCTCATCACCCTCCGTAATGCCAGCTGCAGGGAGGCAGGAGCTGTTACAGCTATTACTGCGTGGGGGGTTCTAATACCCGCCTTGCTTAGGCAGAGTCCAATGTCAAAATGCCCTGGGGAGAAAGCATTTTCATATACACTACCCCCTGGGGGTTCAAGCACGCCACTACTGCCCCCCTTGACTGACCTTATCACGTTGTTTCCGTTGTTACCTGTAGGGGCACGATGGCTGACTCTGGCGAGCACCAACCTTACCCTGTACCAAAGTTTTGCGCGACCATACGCCCAGTTCGCTCGCTCCCGCTCCTGCTTTTGTGCCCTGGTTATGATGCTGCCGCTACCGCTGTCGCTGTCGATCCAGCAACTGCTGCTGCTTTCCGATGCTCTCACTGCCGGTTCCGCAGGCCTCCCGACAGCTGCAATAGACATTAAGTTTCTCCTCCCCGCGGTCCTAACGCCAGTCTCGATCTTGCAGGCAGGCAGGCAAACAGGTAGGCAGACTGGCTGGCCGGCAGGCGGGCGGGTCTCACATCACACCGCTCCGTGCCGCAATAGTAAAGAGAGGAAGTGAAGGGAGTGGGGAGAAGCGAAAAAACGGAAAAAGAAAAAACGTTTTAGAAAAGGAGATCACACGCTATGGGGGGAGATCACAAGCATCAGCTCACTGTAAAAATGCATCAATTTTGCTGCATCCCAGCGGGGGAGTCACTCGGCCGGATCGGAGCTCCCACGGACGGTGTCAGCCCTCCGCCATGTTCCTCAGGACATTTAATTTTTTCTTCCACTATCCATCAAGTTGCAGGGTCACGGTACGAGTCTTAAGCTGTGACCTGAGTAGTGACATAGGTCTGCAGGACTTGCAGTGTCATAGGACGGCTAACAACCACAGCTAAGTGATCTAGGAAGATTGCCGTGAGCAACGCCTTAGAGTATGGATGCAAAAGTGGAAATTAATGACCAAGAATTAAAAATGAAGAGTAAAATTAAGAAACACTTGGTTAGTACGTGTGGCATAATATTATGTATTTTAATATGTTCCTGTGTCTCATTAGCGTGTGTAAGTTGGGTTGTTTATACTATGCAGCCATCACATGTTCCAACCTCTGTCTCTTTATCTCTCTTTACTACTGCCTCTCCACATCAGTTTCATACATTCCCAGAACACAAACAGATTAGGAGAATCAAATATTTCAATAATTCATTTATTCAGTTATTGCATCAGCATCAACTGGTAATGAATACCACTGATTGTTGGGTCTGTGGGCTCATGCCTCATAATATAGAGAGAGGGATACCATATTTGGTCCTTCCGTTTTCCTATGAAGGCTCCGCTTGGGCCTATTTGGCTATGTTTTCTAATGTCTATGTTATGTTATGTTATGTTAATTTCAATTTATATAGCGCCAAATCACCGTCAGGTCTCTTAGCGCTTGCTTTGGGAACCCGTCCTGGCTTTCCCTGCAAGATAACCCCTACTGGGCATCCCCAAGGTGAAGACCAGGCATCCCATCGCAGTGGGCCGTAGTGGAGATTAAGCAAGCTATTGCCCAGAGTTGCAGAGTGTGAACCCATGATTCGAGTAGGCACCAAGGCGAGAATTATCGAGTCCGTGGACATTTTTGAGATCAAGACCCTGCCGCGTCGGGAATTGAACCCTGGTCCCGGGTCTGACCTCTGCATCAGGGTCTGCCTCCTCTAACCAGTGAGCCACACTTCTCCACTATCAGAATCAATTACGGTATCCTCCTGGTAGTCCATATGGTGGTGGAGCAGATTTTAGTCATAGTTTTTTGATAAAGGGAATAGTAGCTATGGCTAGAATTGCTGAAATAAGTAAGATTCCCATGGATGAGAAAAGAGCATATGATGGCTGGAATATAACTCGTTATGTTACTAGCCTCACGGAGAAGGCTAGACAAAGGAGATCCCCACCAATTTGGACTGTGCCTCATCGAGGTAATTTCTGTCTACAAATTAATGGTCAGAATATTAAGAATCAACAGGAAAGGAGTGTTTGTTTTCATACTTATGTCTATACACCTCAGATTCCCTCACCATTAATGCCATTGCAAGGCACATATTTTATCTGCCATGACAGAGCTTATACATGGCTTCCTATGTGGCTTTTCTTCTTCCTCCAACATATACTGCTCCTTCAGGTCATCATAGGAGAAGGTATGGCAGAGGAGTTATTGATTCGAAAGACACAGCAGGACAAGAAGGAGGTGACTTTATTAAAGGGTTGCTTCCTTTATGGGGCCCAATGGCCAATAGCAGAGACATTAGACAATTAGTTTGTGTTGTTGAGGCTACCATAAATGTAACTTCTGGAGCCTTGAGTAATCTGACAGCCGAACTTCAGGCAGATCGCCTTATGACTTTGCAGAACCGAATGGTTCTAGACATTGTCCTTGCAGATCGTGGAGAAGTCTGTAAATTGATCGGGTCTAGTTGCTGTGTTTACATTCCTGATAATGCCCCTACAGTATACCAAGCTATCTCCAAGTTACATATCATCTCCGAGTCTATACATCAGGACACGGGAGATTGGTCTGTGATGGGATGGTTTTGGGGACTACTGTCCACATGGGGATGGAACATATTAACTTTCCTTGGAATGATTTTGGCCATCATTTTCTCTTGTTGTCATTGTGTACAGTGTGGACCTGCCATCTGTGGTCTTTGTGCTACCATGTGCGTCCCAAAGCCTATGTCACAGAAAACTGAGAATATTAGAATGATGTTACAGCAACCGCTCAATGACCTCATGGCCATTGACATCGACTCAGACTAACTTGAATCTTTGGTGTTTTGCATGAGTAATGGCAAAAGGAGGGTCTGAGGTTCTTTGATTTCTGACTTCGGTCCGTATCTAGCCGCCATTTTGTGTCTCGTCGCCATTTTGTGTTGCCTTCACTCAGGCTGCACGGCGAACGGAGTGTTTTTGCTTTTCCCAGCTGCTGCGTGTCCTGTCAGTTAAAGAATAACTCTATTGCCCTAGTTTATGAAACCGATGTCCATGTCTGGGTTGACTGATCCCCGTCTAGACTGACTTTTTGCCATCTCCTATTCTTTCCTCACATTATCTTATCCGACTGGCCCTCCTTGTATTCTCTTGTTACACAGCTATCCTTTGAGGCACACAAATACGTTCTGCCACCTGCAGATTGGGTTGTTGCAACCATTACTGATCACATTTTTGGGAGGGGTAACACACGGGGCCTGAGAAAGGGGCTTATGTGAGATACTTGATAGCTTGTTTTCCAACTTTTCTCATTGGTCTATTTTGTGTGTGTAAGGAGTGAATTCTGTAAATGTGTTTCCTATAAAAGATTGTGCGCCACGGATTGAAGTGGCAGTCTCCTCAGAACCCACCGTGTGTGTAACTTCTGGGATAACGGTGCTTGGCTGCAGCTAATAAACCTGGTTTCCACGCTCGACAGTGTGACTCGTGTCTCTGTTCGACAAGGCAGGTGAACCCAGGGATTTAAGGCGTGCCCTGCGCCGCCATGCCCATAAGGCCCGGTTCTCAACGTCTCATCCTCCTGCTTCAACACCTTCTGCATGCTCCACAAGATCTACAGATGGATCCCCACAGAAACAAGAAGAACAGTCACCCAGGCCCTCATTAGTAGCAGGCTTGACTACAGATCCACCCTCTACGTGGGAGTCCCTGCTAAACTCCTAAAACGACTACAACGTATACAGAGCGCCTCGTCATACCTGATCCTCGACGTACGGCGCCACACCACTCCCCTTCTGAGAGACCTACACTGGCTCCCCGTCAACAAGACGATAACCTTCAAGCTCCTCACCCACGCACACAAGGCACTCCACAACACCGTTCTGGCTTACCTCAACAGATGACTCTCCTTCTACACCCTGAACCGCCAGCTCCGCTCAGCCTACCTCGCCCTCGCCACTGTCCCTCACATCCGAAGAGCGACTACCGGATGCAGATCCTTCTCCTACCTCGCTGCCAAGACTTGGAACACCCTCCCCCTGCTCCTACGACAGACCTAGGACCTGCTAACCTTTAGGAGGCTACTCAAGACCTGGCTATTCAAGCAATAGCAGCACGCCCCCCGTCAGCGCCTTGAGACCCTGACGGGTGATTAGTGCGCTTTACAAATGTATTGATTGATTGATTGACTTGCAAAGGAGTTCTAGACAGTGCTCTGAGAGCACTAACAGGTCAGGGGTGTGGGTGCAGACACCTCTCACTGGTGGACGTCATTCACCCACTGAGGAGTTATAGGCAGTGCTCCTCTTGTACTGTCACTGGCATGCACCATTCACTCATAGACAAAATCTAGACAGTTGTCAGAGTGAAGACACCGGTCAGGGATGTGAGTGCAGACACCCCTCACTGACAGATAACATTCACACACTGAGGAGTTCTAGGCAGTGGTCACAGTTCAGACATCAATCAGTGCTTTGGGTGCTGACATCTCTCGCTGGCAGACATGTTTCACTCACTGAGGAGTTCTAGCCAGTGCTAAGAGTGCAGACACCAGTCAGGGGTGTGGGTGCAGACACTTCCCACTGGAAGACACTATTCACTCACTGAGGAGTTCTAGGCAGTGTTCCGAGTGCAGACACCGGTCAGGGGTGTGGGTACAGACACCTCTCACCGTAAGACACTATTCACTTACTGAGAAGTTCTAATCAGTGGTCACAGTTCAAACATCAATCAAGGCTTTGTGTGCTGACATCTTTGGCTGGGAGACACCATTTACTCACTGAGGAGCTCTAGCCAGTGCTACGCATGCAGACACCACTCAGTGATGGGGGAGAACCGCCCAGGACTCTGGGTGCAGTCACCCCTCCCTGACAAAGTAGCACAGGGAGGGTACAGGATGGAGACAGCTCTCACAGACCCTGCGGTGCTGGGTAAGGCTTATGGTGCTGACACTTCCCCCTGACAGGATAGTGCCAAGCTGGGCTCTAGGTTCAGACAATTCCCGGTTCTAGAGGGTGGGCCGGGTGGGCCAGGCCCACCCAAAGAAGACCCTGGCCCACCCAAGGCTATTCAGAAGTGGAAAACCAGGTGCACATATCTGGGCCAGGTTTCCTGCTGGCGCACAACCCGAAAGGATGCTATAGCTTGAGTGTGAGTCTCTGCAAACCATAGAGTCAGCCGGCCCATTGTCATAGGCAGAATGCCAATGGGCTGGCAGAAGAGGCAGAGCATGGTGCATTTCCTCCCAACCCAGGCCTCTGGAGGTGACTTTGATTCCTCGTGATCTGCTGATGCTTTTCAGGCATTACATAGAAGGGTCAAGCCAAAAGTACTTTGACCTGGGTATTCAATGTTACAGGGAAAGTGGTCCCAGTATGTATATATTGAACAAACAATACTTTATACTTAATCTAAAGTGAAAAACAATTACACAAATAATTAAAGAGAGATGTTATTTAATCACATCCTCATCAAAGCATATGTATGACAAAGAATCTTCACTGAATATATACAATGTGCCCAGAAGGAAGGAGGAAGTGGGGTAGGTGAGTGGATTGGTGGTGTGAGTGAGTGAGGGCACCAAAAAAACTGCCTCATTTGTGGTGCTGATTCAACAAAGGTGATTCATTCCAGCGTATGGATCAGTTCCCACAATTGAGGCATGGGCTGTCCTACTTTGAAGTTGATTTTCCAGGCCACCGAGGATCGATTCACATGCTTAAAATAATCAATGCGCATACCTGCCAAGAGCTGATATGTCGCTTTCTGTTCACTAGTAGCATACCGGTCCACCTTGTCTCGTTGAATCAGCGCCACAAATGAGCCAGGTTTGTTTGTGCCCTCACTCACTCACACCACTAATCCCAGTCCTGAGGAAGACCTCGTAGTAAGGTGGAACTCAACCTACGTCTATCAGGGGTCGAAACATCGACTTTTACATCTTAACCTATCCATGAACAACAGATTATTATTACTGTGTTTCACTATATGGCCTAGGTGTACCATCTCTTATGTGGCTTAGTAAATATGCTTTTGTGATGTCAACAATGCATTTTGTGACCTCACTGGATCTTTAAAACTTTCCACTAAACCCCAATCCTCACAAAAAACACTTACCTACCCCACTTCCTCTTTCCTTCTGGACACATTGTATATATTCAGTGAAGATTCTTTGTCATACATATGCTTTGATGAGAATGTGATTAAATAACATTTCTCTTTAATTAATTACAACTACACATGTAACAGGGGGTTTCCTCATGGGAGGTAATGAGGGACTGGGTTTTTCAGAACCGGTACTGATCCGGTAACCCAGCGGTGTCAGGGCAACACCCAAAGACCTCAAGTCCTTTCCTGATTCAGACCACAGAAACACGAGTCTTCTAGGTGAAGTCAAAGATCGAATTTATTGGCTGCAACCAAGTAACAAACGTCCTAGAAGTACAACAGCATATAGCTCATGTATGTTCTCAGGAGACTGCTCATTTTTACAGAGCCGATCATCTCTTTTTATACACGATATTACACTTCAGGCAAAAATTCTTGGTTTTACAATTCGACAATAAACATATTTTCACAATAAAGAAAAAGCAAAGTCATGATGGCAAGCCTATATTTTCGTTTGTTCAGTTCGTGATACATTACCTGGCCAGGCCCAGAACTTCCATCAGATATCAATGAAACCCCAATAAAATCGGGCACCTCCTCCTTGTAAAACTAGCCATAAAGAAGAAACAGGGACAGGTGTGTGTATGATAAAGCGTGGTTTGTATGCGGTAAATGGTTTATGACATGTTGTGCCATGATGCTAATCTTGCTCGGCCACTGGGTTGGGGACTGCCCGAACAGGTTTTGGCTGGAGGCAGTGAAGGCAGCTCGCCCAGGTCAGAGAGGAGTCAGAAAAGGTGGACGTGTCCTTTCAGCTCAAATTCGGCCTGGGTCAATTGACTATGTAAGGGCAACCACAAGATGGATGCCGCTCACTAAATGGAACCCGAGGGTTCGAGACAGGAAGTACGATTTAGGGGTGTTCCCGTCACTCAATCGTGACGCAAATGCACAGTAATAATGTCCTAATCATTACTGGTCTGCCAATACCAAAATTATCATGGTATGATGATATTTTCTGACACGAGTGTTGGGCTTCGGTACCACATTATAGCAGGGTCCAACATTTTGAAAACCACAGACCCTCCTTTTGCCCTTATATAGGCAATAACTCATGCTAATCTGAGTCCAAATCTGTATTCATGAAGTCATGGAGATGCTGCTGTAGCATCATCCTGTTGCTTAGTTCGTCCCTTGACACAGGCTTCCTTACACATAATGTTGCACAGAGGCCACATATTGCAGGAGCGCACTGCACACACAGGCAGAACAGAAACAGGATGGCTAAGACCATTCCAATGAATATCAGAATTTTCCATCCCCAGGCAGATATCAGTTCCCAGAACCACCCCAGCAAGGACCAGTCTCCTTTGTCCACATGAATGGACTCAGAGATCTTGTGCAGTTTGGAGATGGCCTGATATACTGTTGGAGCATTGTCAGGGATAAAAATGCAGCAACTGGATTGGATCGCTTTACATATCCCACCACGGTTTGCAAGTATGACATCTAGGGCAACCCTGTTTTGAAGAGTCATAAGGCGGTCTGAATGGAGCTCCGCAGTCAAGTTACTAAGGGCACCAGCCGTTTCAATCACAGCGGATTCAACTACCCTCGTCAGTTGGCAAATGGTCCTGCTGTTCACCATAGGCCCCCAAAACGGCAGAAAACCCTTTGCGAAATCTCCAAACTCTTGTTCCGCAGTGTCGTCTTTACTCACAACACCTCTAACTGTCCTTGTCCGATGGTAAACTGCCTCGGCCATGTAGGTGGGTGGCAGCAGAAACAAGATAAAACATGTGCCCGAATAGTCAGGGGGCAACCATGTATATGCCCTGTCGTGGCAGATGAAGTAGGTACCCTTAGCTGCTAAGAAAGAAGGGGAGGTCTGAGACGAGAAAACATAAGTCTCAGTACAAACACTCTTCCCTAACTGAGCTCTGGGGTTTTTGCCATTTCCCTGCAGACATAGGTGACCTTGATGGGGTACTATCCAGATTGGGGAGGATTTCTTTGTTTTCTGGCTCTCAGTTAAGGAAATCCCATTTTTAGTTATGTTCCATCTACTGTAAGGCTCCAATTCGTCTCTGGGAATCGTCCTATATGTGTCAATATCCCTACTCATATTTCTGATTCCTGTCACTAGTGCCTTGTTGCTTGAATTTCTTCCTGTGGGACGCGGGGGATATGGTTCTATGGCAAACAGGAACATTGTCTGGAAAGCCCACAGAGAACCATAGTAACTAAATGGCAGGACAAAATACGGGATACCCTTGTCTGTCGTGTGTGGTATGAGTCCACATACCCAACAGTTCGTTGTGTTCATTACAGACTGGTGCTGGTATAGGAGCTGAACGAATGAGTTGTTTACAAATTCTAATCTTCTGGCAGACTCGTGTTCAGGTAGAGGGTGAAAGGAATGCGGGGAAACAGTAGGAGGAGGTGTGGGCTGAGTGTCGTGTACAAATGTAACTCGAAAGGTGAACAACGTATAGCCCACCAAAAACATCATTATGCTACACAACATTAAAATGCATATTATCAAAAAAAATTTTCTTGCCATCACAGTGCATATTGTCTTTTCAAAGTTCGCTGGTCTAGCAGGTCTCTCCATCTTAGGAAACTCCATCCTCTAAGTTGCTGCCCGCGGTGGGAGATTGATTCTGCTAAGGAGTGCTTCTGTTCAGTCCAGGGTAACTCCCTTAGATCAACCAGAACTGTCGACCTAAACGTCTCCAGCTGCACTCCAAAGACTGTGGCAACCGCGACCCTAGCAGCAGAACCGGATGGCGGTTTGAAAATCAAAAATGAGCAAGTATCCCAGATGAGAGAGCTGTATCATCAAAAAAAAGGAAAACAAATATTTTTATTTGTCCTTAATCATAGGTCTTGGCCTCAAGTATTAGCGGTTTCGACCCGGTGCTGTGTTGTCTTGAAATAAAAGTTCAGGCTCAGTAGTGTCCAATTGCATTGACGGTGGCACAGATCCTTGCAGAACGCTACCGCTCTCCTTCTATGTAGTAGTTCCTTTCAAACGTGCATCGCTGAAGGGTGCAAATCGTGGCACCGTTTCGTTCTCAGAGTCAGCAATTCCTTCCTGGACCCACCGGTCATAAGGCAGGGGTAAAGTGACCCTTTTGCAGTGGGTCCCGTGGATCCAGTTCTTCTTTCCTTTCACACAAACGGCTGATCTAGTGGAAAGAAGGACAAGGTGTGGTCCGGTCCACCTGGGCTGTTCGTTCTTTGTTTGGAAGTTTTTCACAAGGACATAAGTTCCAGGATCGATGGGATGCCCTGGAGCTTCAGAGGCCTGGGGTAGACTGTCGTGGACCTGTTGGTGTAAAACACGCAATTTAGCCATCAATTCATACAAGTAGTCAAGCAAAACAGGGTGTTCTACCTCACTGAGCCTGGTGGGTCTGGGCACCCCCCATATGTTTGCGGGGTGGCCGAAAACGATTTCATAGGGACTGAGTTTCACTCTCGAGTGCACGGTCATCCTGGTGGATAGAAGTGCTAAGGGCAGAGCGTCAGGCCATTTAAGACCAGTGCTCGCTTGAATCTTGGCCAATTTTAGTTTTAGGGTGCCATTGTAGCATTCTACTAATCCAGCTGATTGGGGGTGGTTTGCAGCGGGGAACTTCTGTTGTATGCCTAGACTCTCACACACTCTCTTCATCACTCGTCCCACAAATTCTCTCCCATTATCACTCCAGACCATTCTAGGCATTCCGAACCTGGGGAAGATTTCTTTGACAAGGGCTTTTGCTGTGGACAAGGCAGTATTGTCCTTGAGGGGATATGCTTCTACCCATCTTGAGAAGGCACAGACAACAACGAGAACGTATTTTAAATGGTTGCACCTCTCCATGTGTATGAAATCTAGCTGCAAAACCTCAAATGGATATGTAGGAGGTGCAAAATGACCAGCTGGAGTTGGGGTTCCCCTACCAGGGTTGTGTTTCAAACACACATGCAGTTCTTGACCACATTCTCTGCACATTTAGGTATTCCAGCATTTTGCCATACTGGAGCCAATAACTTGCAAATCCCTTTCACGCTGATATGGGCCATTCCATGGGCCATTGTAACCACTGCAAGCACATACGCATCGGGTAGCAGCCATCTCTGATGCTCTGACAATTCAACCCAACAGCCATTCGCATCCAATCTACCCTTGCTTTCTCTCCATTCATTCACCTCTTTCTCAGTGGCCTCGGATTGTATAGACTTCACACTCTCAATCGTGTCCTCACACATGCCAACATCACCAATCCATCTCACAGGGCCTGCAACATACATTCGACTCATTACACTCCTGGCAGTTTCTTTCGCAACTTCATCCGCAAACGCATTTCCACGACCAACATCATCAGTCACCTTCTTGTGAGCACTACATTTTACAATCGCAACTTGTAGAGGCAAGGTCAGTGATTCGAGAAGCTCATTATCTAGCTGACCATGCTGTATCTTTGCACCATGCGAAGTCAGGAACCCACGTTCACGCCACAAACGTCCAAAACTATGAGCCACGCCAATTGCATACTGACTGTCAGTGTACACATTCACTCTCATTCCTTTTGACAACACACACGCCCTTGTAAGTGCAATCAATTCTGCCGCTTGAGCCGAGTTATGTGGAATACGTGCAGTTTCAACAACTGTATGCAAAGTGGTGACAGCATATACTGCAGTCGTGTCACCATTCGGGAGCTTGAAGCATGAACCATACACCCATAAGGTACCATCGCATTCAACAAGAGGAGTGTCTTGGAGGTCTATTCTCCCTTTTGTCTCTTCCTCTGTTCTAAGAAAACAATTGTGTTGTTCCTCAGCACTCTCTGCCTCAACTAGAATTGGCAACAATGTGGCTAGGTTTAGTGTGCTGCATTGTTTGATGTGCACATGGTTCGCTAACAAAGTTAGTTCGTAACCTGACAATCGAGCACTAGTTAAGTGCTGTGTCTTGGTTCTGTTCAATAACGTGTCCACTGCATGTGGAACCATTACCACTAACGTGTTATTCATCACTAACCCAGCAGACTGTTGAATAGAAACAGCTGCTGTTGCTGTTGCTCTTAAACAACTTGGCAATGCTTTAGCTACTGGGTCCAAAGTCGACGAAAAATATGCACATGGACGCTGCTTGTCTCCAAACAATTGTGTCAACACTGATAATGCACAACCTTCTCGCTCATGGACATACAATGTGAAGGGCTTACTGTAGTCGGGGTTACCCAACACAGGAGCCGAACATAATGCTGTGCGTAATTCAGAAAAACTTTTCTGACACTCTTCAGACCAAGGCACAGGATTGGGTGTACCTTTACATGTTAATGCCACCAATGGTTTGGCCAGTAAAGAAAAATTTGGAATCCACTGTCTACAGTACGATGTAATACCCAAAAAAGCATGCACTTCTCTCTGTGTTCTTGGCACACTTAATTTTGCTATTGCCTGGATTCTTTCTGGGGTCAGTTTCCTTCCCTCCTTCGATAAGAGATGACCTAAGTAGGTCACTTGTTGTCGACAATATTGTAGTTTAGACAGGGACACTTTGTGATGCAGATCACACAAATGACGCAACAATGACAACGTGGCTTCTTTACATATTTCCGCAGAATCTGCAGCAATAAGCAAGTCATCAACATACTGAATGAGTGTAGCTCCTTCAGGTAAAACAATCGTATCAAGCTGTGTTTTTAGAGCTCGACTATATATTGATGGGCTTTCACAGTAGCCCTGGGGAGCGCGTTTAAAGCGGAAACTTCGTCCTCCTAAACTGAAGCCAAAAATATCCCTACTTTCCTCAGCAATTGGGATGCTGAAAAAGGCATTCTTCAAGTCAATCACCGAAAACCATGCTGCAGAGGCTGGGATCATAGTCAATAGGGCAGTAATGTCAGGAACAACCGGAAATTGTGGCACTACTATTTTATTCACCTCTCTGAGGTCAATCACAAATCTGTACACAGGTGGCTGAGAGGGGTCAGTTCTTTTCAACACAGGCAAAACGGGACTATTGCAAACGTTGCCTCTTGTCTCTTCAATCACATCTTTTTCAATCAGATCGTAAATGATCGCTAACAACGCTTTTTCCCCTTCACTAGAAATTTTGTATTGGGGAATTCGTGGCATTCTAACATTAGCTTTCAATGTCACAACATGTGGTATTTCCAAGAGACCCACATCGTTAGGACCAGTAGCCCAAAGAATATCAGGTAGAGACAGTAATTCTGTCGGAATTTTATCCCTCGACAAATACATTGGACAAACCACTTTCTTACCTAGTGTAAGTTGTACTCCTGAAGGAGAACAATACAAAGTCGCATACAATCTTTTTAACAGGTCCAATCCCAACAGGTTTTCACCACAACCTGTTGTCAGAATAAGGGGTGCTTCGAATTCACAAGGACCAACAGACAGGGGCATAGGACATGAAATCGGGTACCTAACCGGGGCGCCAGAAAAACCTACAGAAACATTCATTTCGCCAGACAAAGGTGCACAGGGAGTTTTGAGTGCATCATAGAACTCTTTGTAGCACCAGTATCCAACAGAAAAGGTTCTGACACACCTGATGTAATCACCTCAACGTATGGTCCACTCTGATCTACTGGAACTGAAACAACTCCCTCTCTTTGTCCATGGCTGTCCTAGCAATCATTACCTTCCATATACTCATCTTCTGCATAGTAATCATCAGCGTAGTACTGAGCTGTCCTACAAGTTGCGTTATTCTGCTGATCAAACTATTCATGGAATTTTGAGGTGGAAAGGAGCGTGTATTCTGAGGGACGTTTCCACGCCCTCTACCTCTAGGTGTTTGCTAAACACCTCTACCTCTTGTGTTTGACGCACCATTTGCGCGCTGTAACAAGATAGGGCAACTATATTTAAAATGACCTTCCTTCTTGCAATACGAACACTGATTGGGACCCACAGGAACGCGTGGCTGAGTATACTCTACTCTTGGCTTTTGAAACTGTGGAGGTTGCTGATAATTATTCTGATAGTTATTCTGACCGCCATTATTCTGGCCACTACCACCAAGTGGCGGGTATGCTTGCTGTAACAGGACCTTCGTTTTTAACTCTTTAGTTTTCTTTTATGCACTTTCTTTCTCATCTTTGTCTCTATTTTCATAATACTGCGCAGTAGCCAATATCTGTGCTGAAGAAGAAACTGCCCATGAACTCTCTGAATCCTTCAACTTTTTACACAACTCTAGAAGTAGATTGTGTACAAATTTATCAACAAACAGTCGCTGACCACCTTCTGTACTCATATCCTGACCACTGTGGTCGACAAACGTTTCTTCAAACCTGCTAAAGAAATCAGACACCGTTTCATCTTTCTTTTGCTTACACGCAGACAACTTATCCCAATTTACACGCAACTCGGGCATCAAAGTCTTCATATATGTAATAATTCTACCAGGGAGTTCTGCTATTAAAGGTTCAGGTTTAGCACCACCAACTTGTCTAGTATCAGCAGCAGTAATATTTGCCCATGTGTCGCCTAGCTCTTGATCATGATCTGTATGACGAATCTTTCCCCATAAAGGCTATGGAACAACATTCCCAAATAACATATCGATATCAGCTAAATTCATGATACAGGAGCCTGCAGTCTGTGATAATTCTTTGTAATATCCTGCAGGATTTTTATGGGGATCAGGCAATGTCTGCTTAAGGGCTAATACTTCAGCTCGTTTCCATGGGACATGTACCCACACACGCTGAAAATGAGGCTGAATAGGTGGGTTAGCTGCTGCGTCTCCCTCCCTCCATACTGGGGGAACCTCTCTCATGGGATATTGTCTTCCTTTTCTCTTGATAGAGGAATCATGATCAAACAATGATTTGGAAACACCTTCAGTCCCAAGGCATAACAACGTCGCAACGGCTTTCCTAACCTCTGAACCCACAATTGTGTCTTTTGAAAATTCGAACCGTACGTGGCTCAACTCGGGCGGACTAGAGTCCGAATTATTCTCTTCTAAGTCTTCACATAGAAAAACACACATTTTCTCGAAAACGTACCTCTGCTTTGATTCTTCCCACTGATAGAAAACATCCATAACACATTCTAAATCATATATAGTCGGGTTTGTCACCCATCTATGTGCCAAACGATCCAATACTTCTTTCTCCCTAGAATCAGGCAGATGGCTGCGTAACTGTGTATGCCAAGAGGCAGGAGCCGGACTTGCCACTCCAAACAAAGGATATAGGAGACTAGAAACAGTGCTTGCCACTCTCTGGTGGACAGACGGAGAAGTCGACGAAAAGACAAGTGGGAAGGCAGGGTGAGATGAAGCAGATGCAGAGGCAGTGTCAGGGGGAGTACCAGCAGTGGTAGTCGATACAGTAGGTAAAGTTGCAGGAATTATAGGAAGAGCAGGTGTAAAGGCCGGTGACCCTTGGGAAGGCTGCACCGGAGGAATAGGAGCCAGCTGAAGAGTAGCTGGTGGGTGCTGTGGAGGAACAGGAGGTATAACAACCATGGGTTGCACAACTAAAGGTTGTGGAGGTGCTGTAGCATTTTGCGCATAGGGCGGTGGTGAACTTAACAAATGCGACATTAGGGGATCTTTTCCAAGCTCTTTTGCTGCTTCTTGCTGAAGAGGCGGCAAAACTGGATAGCATTTATCTATTACCATTTTACGTTGCCTGTGCAACTGCTCACTCATCTGTTCTTCTTTATTGTCTTTATACTGCATAGCAGCTTGCATTACAGAGATACCCCTTTCTCTCTTGTCTTTCTTCGCTAATTTAATTTCCTTTTATTTAGCCTCCTTACGCCATAGGCGGAAAGAGTCAAACATTGCCGGCCGGGCTTTCTTCTTAAAAAGTTTAACTTCGAGATTATCTAGGATTTCAGTATCAAAACTACCATATTGGGGCCATTTTAAAACACCATATTTTCTGGTGTATTTTATCCACACTTCATTGGATGGGCCTACCCCATGTTTCACATATAGTTCATAGGTTGGAGTTCCAATCAGAGGAACCGGACACGAGTCCTCCAATTGGGAGTCCCTATTATTACAACCAAGACAAAACAAATTTCCAAGTCTGCTAAGACCAGGCATCTTCGCTCTCTAGTCTAACTTCAAACTTCAAAGGATTATCGATTACGATATTTCTCGTGAATACACAAGTCCTTCGGCTTTGGCGCTTGCAAGTTCCAAATCAAAGCGGTCCCACAAAGAGGACACCAAACAAACTAAGGACTGGGAGACGCTCCACTTTTACTTAACTGAGGTATCGATGACTTCACCAGAAGACTTGTCTAACGTTTCGCTCTACCAAACATCAAGGGTCCAAATCAGGGCGATAGTCAGGGCAGCAGTCCTTCGTAGCCGTCGGGACGCGGGGAACCTCGCAGCAAAGACCTTCGGAACCACGTCGACATACAGGGGTCGCTGAAGTGGCTGGCCGTCCTCCGGAATTTTCACACAAAGCTCCTCACGAACATCTGGCTTGGACCGGTACCGGTGATACCGCCCAACGTTGGGCGCCAATTGAGGTACTGGGTTTTTCAGAACCGGTACTGATTCGGTAATCCAGCGGTGTCAGGGCAACACCCAAAGACCTCTAGTCCTTTCCTGATTCAGACCACAGAAACACGAGTCTTCTAGGTGAATTCAAAGATCGAATTTATTGGCTGCAACCAAGTAACAAACGTCCTAGAAGTACAACAGCATATAGCTCATGTATGTTCTCAGGAGACTGCTCGTTTTTACAGAGCCGACCATCTCTTTTTATACACGATATTACACTTCAGGCAAAAATTCTTGGTTTTACAATTCGACCATAAACATATTTTCACAATAAAGAAAAAGCAAAGTCATGATGACAAGCCCATATTTTCGTTTGTCCAGTTCGTGATAGATTACCTGGCCAGGCCCAGATCTTCCATCAGATATTGATGAAACCCCAATAAAATCGGGCACCTCCTCCTTGTAAAACTAGCCATAAAGAAGAAATAGGGACAGGTGTGTGTATGATAAAGCGTGGTTTGTATGCGGTAAATGGTTTATGACATGTTGTGCCTTGATGCTAATCTTGCTCGGCCACTGGGTTGGGGACTGCCCGAACAGGTTTTGGCTGGAGGCAGTGAAGGCAGCTCGCCCAGGTCAGAGAGGAGTCAGAAAAGGTGGACGTGTCCTTTCAGCTCGAATTTGGCCTGGGTCAATTGACTATGTAAGGGCAACCACAAGATGGATGCCGCTCACAAAATGGAACCCGAGGGTTCGAGACAGGAAGTACGATTTAGGGGTGTTCCCGTCACTCAATCGTGACGCAAATGAACAGTAATAATGTCCTAATCATTACCGGTCTGCCAATACCAAAATTATCATGGTATGATGATATTTTCTGACACGAGTGTTGGGCTTCGGTACCACATTATAGCAGGGTCCAAAATTTTGAGAACCACAGTAACAACACAAGAGAGGGGGGTATGAAGGAGGGACTAATAAGCCTATTGACCAATGAAAAGCCACCATCTACAAAGGACAGTGATAGGAGCTATTACAAAGATTGACGGTAAATGGGCTGAGCTTCTAGTCCATACCTGAATACAGCATGCCTCGCAGAGCAATGCATGCGCTGCCCAGGCTTGACCTAAAAAATATGACTAGATATGGGTAAAGAAAAATTCGACTTTGAGAATGTTGCACTGAAAAAAATAATTCAGCCTCTATGTTGGGGCAAAAGGAGATATAAGAGCAGAAAAGGGATAAAGAGAGACAAAAGGAAATAAGAGACACAGTTTGGAGTAGACACAAATGGAGAGGGGTAAAGGAAAGAGGGAGGAATCATTGACGAGAGAAGAGAGGAAAAGAGGCTAGAGGGAAGCGAAATAACTATAGATAAGCACAATAAGGGAGATGAGAGAGGGAGAAACGAGAGAGGGAAACAGTCAAACAGCCAACAAAAAGATGAAGTGAGGACAGACTAAGTGGAGAGAAGGGTAGAACAAGAGATGGGTAGAGGTAGGGTGGGAAACAAAAGTGGAGAAAAGGCTGATGGCAAAGGGAGAAAGAGAATAATGAATGACAAAGGAAATGATGGATGCAGAAGAGGGCGTTAGTAGTTTCCTGGTCAGGAAAGGGTGGATCAAGGCCTCACGTACATTTCTTAGTTCTGACATTCGAGCAGTCTTCAAGATACTTTATTTGATTTTAAAAAAATCATAAAAGGGTGGACTTACCACCATGCAAGCGACATTTACATCATAAAAACAACCCGAAATCAACTTTAAGTCAAGTTAAAAATTAAAATCATAAAATATACAAAATTAGCGGGGAAAGGTCTAAGAGAAAAAGAATGCAAGGAATGGTGTGAGTTCGTTCTGGGTGCACGTTATTTTTGACTCATGGTAAAAGGGAAAGAAGTAAAAAGTGTGGAAGAATAATGGTGGTTCAAACAGGGGGCACGTTATTTTTAATTCGTGATACAAAAAGACGACAGTTTGAAGAGGAGGGGAAGAGAGTGGAAAAGTCCATGGCCGGCCAAAGCCTGGCCTATTGCCCAGGGACCTCTTTGGTTGCTGCCCTTTGTTCCAGTTCTAAGGCGGTGAGATTCAACAATTGTATAGTTTTACATGAGAGTTCTATCCAAGATCCACTTAGGCATCTTATCACCGCCTCCCTGCAAGTTCTCACCGGGGCTTCTCTTAAAAGTGATTGAAGAAGCGTTTTTCTTAGATTATGAAGTGCCGGGCATATGCATATAAGGTGCAGTAAAGACTCTGCACCGCTGCCACAGAGGCGGCAGTCGGGAGTTGCCCACAACCGTAGCCATTTAGGAGTGAGGTCTTTGGACGAGAAGCAGCCCAGCCTTAAAAGGCTTAGTTTGCTTTTATAGTGGTCCCTGAAGCATTCTTTCAAATATTCCTGAGGTTTTAGGTAGGTATATGACAGCTAAACGATCCAGGCATCGCTTTTGCCAGCCACTGCTGCTTTATCCATGAGTAATGATGCTTGTTTGACTGCTTTCTTGGTTTTCAGCTTGAAAGCGGAATAAGTCATGGGCAAACGCCAAGATTCTTCCAGTTTTAATGCCTCCAAAGCTTGCCTCAAGGTCTTGTATGTTGAGTCTAGTAGCCCGGCCTGTTTTTCAACTTCTGACCAGCAAAGGTGGGCCAGGGATTCGTCTACTGCATCCCTCATGCGCCAATAATATTTGGCGAGTGCTCCTTGTCTTGCCGGGAGTTGGTTGGTAAGACCGAACTCAAAACGAATTTGAGCTTGCGAGATATGACGCGGGATTGAGAAAAGATTTTTGAACAGCCTGGATTGGGCAAGATTTAACACTGCGGCGTCCCGGGTTGCCAGTAATTCAGAGCCGTATGTTAGTGATGGCAGAAATTTAGCGGCTACAATCTTAAGAATGTGGTCGGTGGAATGTCAGTTTAGTTGCTTTTGAACAGTTTTAAAAGCAAATTGAAGCTGCTTAGCTTTGGATTTCCCCTGATCCAGGTGCTGTTTAAACTTTAATTGGTGGTCCAATACGATTCCCAGGTATTTATATTGGTCTACCTAGGTTAGAGGGGTAGAATTTATCTGCCAGACGAAATTGTGTTTTTTGTTTCTAGAGCCGCAGAAGCATAAGATGTTAGTTTTTTTTAGATTTATAATCAATTGTGCGTTCGAGAGGTATTGTAACAGTTTGGAGATCAATCGTTGTAGACCGATGGGGGGTTTTGAGAGGAGCACAATGTCGTCTGCATATTGAAGACTTATTATAGGTGAGTGGGCCAGTTTTGGTGGATCTCCCTGGATGGTGCGTAGGTCGCTTTCTAGGTCCGCGGTATAGATGTTAAAGAGGCTGGGGGCCAGTACGCAGCCTTGCTTTAAGCCGTTGGTTGTATGAAATTTCCTTGTCAGGTGTCGACCATCTCCTTTTTTCACTTGAACCCAAGTGTCTGTGTAAAGCTCGATAATTGCTCCCAACAACTTTGGCGGCATGCCCCAGGCTTTCATTTTGGCCCAAAGATTGGATCTGGGCACTTTGTCAAAGGCCGCTTTTAGGTCCAGAAAACAAGTGTACAGCGGGGTGGAGTTGTGGATAGCTTTGTTAACAAGGAGGGTTAACGCGGATAAGTTGGTCAAGGTGCCCGGTCCTGGCCGAAAGCCTGTTTGTGTCCGGGGAATTATCCCTGTGCTGCTCACCCAAGATTCCAGTTCTACCAACAAGTTGGAAGCATAGATCTTGGCCTCCACATCTATTAAGGCTATTAGCCTATAATTGTTAGGGTCTGAGCGGGACCCGGATTTATAGATTGGATGCAGAATGCTGCCTCTCCATGATTCGGGAATGTTCCCGGTCTTTAGACTCTGACCAAATAAAGGTGTTAGTTGGCTGGCCCAAAACGTTGGGTCTTTCATAAATAGGGCGTTTGGGAACCCCGTTTGGTCCGGGCGCTCCATCTGCTCTCAATGATTTTATGGTGTTTGAGACCTTCTTTAATGAGAACAATTCCATGTCTCCTGTATTCTTTGATGTCGGTAAATTCCCAATGATTTATGGAACTGGCTTTGTACTCAGGCTGGACCTGGAATGCTCCTCAGGACGCTCGGCGTTATTATCCGTAAGTAAATTGTACGAGGAATTATATAATAAGTCGATGTGACTACTCCAGAGCTGGTCCGTCATATCCGAGTTAAACTGGCGATGTTAGCCGTTTAGCATAAAGTTTAATTTTTTGCCCAAAATTCTTTTGAGTTCTTCAATTTGCTTGCATGGAGTATGGAGCACGCTAGTTTTTCCCTGTGCATTCGCTTGGCCAGATTGATCTCTCTTTTTAGTTCTTTTTTTAGAGATTCGATTGTATTCAGCGTGGGTTGTGAGAACTGAGGGTCTTTTTTGCGTTTGGCCCTGAGGAATGCGTTTATTTGCCTTTTTAGTTGGCGCAGTTTCGGTGTATACCATTCCCCACCTCTTTTTTTGTGGGTTTGTGTCCTCTGTTGTTGGATTAGTGTTTCTTGTTGATCTCCATTACGAAGTTTTCCCAAGATTTGACTATGTCTCTCGATGTTTCAGATTGTTGGAGCAATACGTCGGATGTCGCCATTAGGATAGAGAAATTTCCTTCGTTCCAGTTTAGCCGTTTTAGATTAAAGATTTTTGTGTTCAAGGACAAAGGCACGGCCTTCTCTGACTTTATAGGTTGAATGGCCAGGATGAGGGTCTGTGGGAAATGATTGATTTCTCCGTGTTCCTGAATCTGGAAATCTCTAATATGATGGAATAAGTCGGGGTCAGCCAGGGTGTAGTCTAAGGTAGAGCCTGAATTCTTGGAGACCCTCGTTAGGGCAGCTGGTCTGTACAGATGTCCTCTCCCATTTAGGGTGTACAGGTGAAGAGCTTCCAGTTCTGAGGCACATTTCCTTCCCAATGCACTTTGTCTGCATTGATTGCCCAGCCGTGGCTCGATGTGAATGGGGAGGGTTCCCTCCTGTCCACGAGTTAAATTCAGATTAAAATCTCCTGTTATAATCATGTTTTCACTTGGGTAGGTTGATTTCAGTGACTTGATTGTGGTGACTAGTTGTTTTATCCTTTTCCCTTTATCTTTTCCTCCGGGGTGCATGTAGAGATTCACGATCAGGAGACCCAGGTTAGGGGAAATTTCCACTTTGATGCATTCCATCCATGTGGAGTCTAAGTCGATGCAAATTGGTGACCAAGTGAAATCTGTTGATGTGAAGATGGATAGGCCCCCTTTGGCCCTGCCGGAGCGTTCATCCTTCTGAGCTGGAACAAAGAATTCTTTGTATCCCGCTAAAGGCGAGTTTTTGGTCTGCCATGTTTCTTGAAACAGTAGTATTTTGAATTGGGTTATAAACTCAATAAAGTTGTCTTCCTCCAGCTTCGTATTTAAACCATTGATGTTCCATGAGCAGATCATGCAGCCCTGCTTTTCCCCCATCATTGGTCTGCTATCAATTCAATCTGCATTCCTGTGGGATTGTCCCCAAGTAGCGTGTTGGGGCCTTTCAGGCATATCTGCCTCTTGGTGAGCGAAAGTGATTGTAATTTGTCTTAGTCGCTGCGCTACCACTGCGGTGCTGCTTCTTAAATCTGGCCCTTTGGCATTTTTTAAAAGGCTTATTTTTGAGTTTTGTTTTCCGCAGCGGGCTGGGATATCGTGCGGGCTCCACTTTTTTTTAATTCAATGCCCCATGCGGCAAAAACCTCCCCATGAGACAGGATTAGATCTGTGATGGTATGATTGATCCAAGTTGTGATCATCGAGTCGGAGCCTAATTGAAGATGGTTTGGTTTGAACTCTATTGACTCAAGGTCGCTCGATTTTAAGTGTCGCAAACCTGGGAGTTCTTCAAGAAGTCTTAAAATGGCCCCTCTATTCAGGATGTCATAGGGCCCTCTTGAACAATATTGTGGAATAAACTCGATTATGTTGCTTGACGTGGGTCGCTTTAGGATTTTTGATCGTCTGCTCTCTTCATTAAGTGGAGGGGCCGTTCCTGCCTGGTCCGCCTCTAGCTCTGATGTGTGTGAGTTTGCCATCTGTACGCTGTTGGCGAAATCTTGTCCGTGGGGACTGGAATATGAGATTCTCCGCCCTGTGCGTCTCATGAATTGACTCCCTAGATCTTTGAGGCATTGACTAAGTTGACTTGACTATTAATGTCTGGGACTTGGCTAGCTGAGTTATTCTCGCTTGTTTCCTTCCTTTGATTGGTGTTTATGTTTATGCCAGGCTCTTGAAGTGGTACCTTACAATCAAGTTTTTGTCCCGCAGGTTTAAAGATACTGAACACTTTTAATGCATTCTGATTTGTCATAGTATGACCTATTGCTCCTTTTAAAATTGGGGGTGCCTTAGTGGGTAAGTGAACCCTCGGCGTAGACCCTTGCTCTGACGTTGTTCTAGTTTGGAGTGAGACGCTCTCGGGGTGCTGTTTAGCTTCCTTGATCTCGGAATAGTTGATGGATTTTTCCGAAGAGGTTTGTGGACCCTTCAGTTGTGTGCTTTTGCTTTTCTGGCTTTCCTTAGTCGCTTCCATTCTCTCTTTGTAAACATTGGGGCCTGTTTGATGTGATTGGTGATTGGCGCAACGTTGGGAATTGGCCCCTGAATTAACTCGGCTACCTATATGCGGTTAACCAGGTTGTGTTCGTCTAGGCTTGCTGGCGACCTGTTTTCCTTTACTGGGGGAGAGTGTAGATGGTCTTGAAATTCCAGGCTCTCTTCGCCCCTACTAGCATTGGTCAGCCTTGTCAGCCTGCCGGGGCCCTCTTTAGAATGCTGGTTGCCGGTTGATTCGCTTGTTGTTGTGGTTGTTTCCGTGGGAGAATCTTTTGACGAATCCTCAACAGCCCCCAGTATCTGGGTCATCAGACTGGGTACTGTAGCCAATTTGTCTATTATGTTGGAGCAGTGACAAGTGTAGAAAGTATGATCCTTATTTAATTGAACCTTAGTAATCATGGTATTTAAGTTTTGAAGGTTTGCTTCAATCCCCTGGACGTGAAACGCCAGGAGGTTGAGCAGGTCGACTTGAGTGTCCAATTTGTCCGCATGGTAGGACATGGCGGCTCCTATGGTTTCCATTGTCTTTATTAATTGCGGCCAAATGGAAACCGTTTGACTGTCCTCTGGCGAATCCCCCTGAGAGTGTCTGTGGATTGGTATGGGTGATATAGCAGAGTGGACGAAGGGGTGTGATTGAGTGAGATGCTTGCGAAGTTGGTCGCTCCCTGGCCTTTTGTCGGTGCTCTCTTCCTTCCCAGGACCTTGATTGTATTGAGCTGATAACTTGCATGTGCTTCGTTCGAGTTTGCAGTCTCAGTTGCTGTTAAATTTAGTTCCTGTAGCTTCGGTGTCCGACTGTCTTTGAAAGCATTGGTGTCTTCAGTAACTCGTCCGGTGGAAAGAGAGCAGTGCTTTTTTGCCAAGCCCGGCGTAAGCTGACTGGACGTTGGACTGTAAGAGTTTGCCTGTGGCATTGGGCACGGTTTCTCAACGCGGGATTGCACCTGAAACTGCGGGAGGGATTCTTCACTTGTAGTCGTGGACATATTCTGAATTAGATGTACACTCTGCATGCTCGGCTCTTGAAAAACCGAGTCGTCAGTTGCCTCTGGGGCCCAGTGTACTAGGGCGCGCTCCGGTAGTATGTTGGTCGTTTGTGGTGGCTGAAAGGGTGGTTCCCTTTTGGCTTGCTCTAAGTCTTTAACTATTTGTTGGGCCTTTAAAACGTTTGACCAGAGAGGGCCGGACCCCTTACACCCGAAATTCCTTCTTGACTTTGTGGTATGGGCTTTGCAGGATTCACTGTAACACCTTGGCCGGTATGGTGGTGATGCGGAACGTGGAGCTTCCTTATTTGTACCCTCCATGTAAGCGTTGTAAGCTGTTACATTTGGAACCGGAGTCTTGTAGTGGGGGTACCTTCCCGCTCCCACTCCCAGTAGAAAGTCTTTGACAAACTTTGAGAAAGTCTGTGATCAATGCCCTTTTGCTTGCTTTTAAATGCGGGGCCTGTTCACTATGTGCCAGGAGTGGTGTTGCATCTCTCAAATTATTTCCCTCGTTCTTCACTACAGGGCTGCTTGTTGTGCTATCCTTGTTGATACTATTGGCTCCCTCGTCCAGGCTTAGTGAACCAGGATTATCAGATTGATGTGACGTGTCTTGGGGGTTTTTTGTGAGGTCTGCAGAGTCAGTTGCAGGGGCTGTTGTGCTAAAGCCTTGATCTTCCTAGGTTGACTTTGTGGGACTCGTACCCCTGCCCGCGGCTGTCCCTTCGGCTTCCTCCTCCACCTCTTCCACCACCTCGTTAGTCATACATGGGGGGGCCCCCTTGACCTTCTTTGTCTTCCCCTGTGATGTGGATGCTATGGCGTCCTCGCCTCTTAGTTTCCCCGACCTCATGCTACTTCGAGGTGGGCGGTGCAGATTGACCCTTGATTGATAATGAGGTGGCACGGAATGAATGCTGCGTAGATAAACCAATGTTCGCCTTCTTTGTAACTTTTATCTCTGTTAACTGTTGGCTTTTTAACTTTGTTAACTTTTGTGGTAAGTTTGTAGTAAGTTGTGGCGAATAGCGTTGTTGGTTTATTGCTGGTTAGTCTGATTTGTTGTCTGATTTGGTTTTGCCGCTGATGATAAAAGCGGCAGAGAATGGCAAATGGCAAGTGGCAGAAAATGGCAGCAAACTGCTAGTGGTGAGTGGCAATCGGCCAGCGGTGAACAAGCAAGCGGAGCACACGGGGGGGAGTCACAGGCTGGGAGGACCTAGTCAACCCGCCTCCCTGGGTCTACCCCCGGCTCTTACTTTGCGGCGGCCTCTAGCGGCTGCCGCGCTTGCTTTTGTCTTCCCCTCCGGCCACCACCTCTCACCTTGCAGCACCTGTTCACCTATTCACCTATTCTCCAAGGCACAGGTTAGTGCCACCTCCTCCGCTGCTGGCTGAATGCGAGCTACAAATTCTACGGGAAAGTATGTCTGGTGTTTGCCGGGGGAGGGGGGCCTGACTCACAGGATGACCTCAGGATGGCTCGCTGCGGCCCCTGGCTCCCACCTCCGTCGGGCCACTCCTACCGTTCCTGCAGTTTTTGTAATCCTCAAGAAGCTGCCAAAACTACTCCCGCTGCTCCTGGGCAACTCGCTATGGCTCCCGCCTTTCTCGGCCGGCGTTTCTACAGGGAACACAGCCTACACCCGGAAACTGCTCCCGGAAACCACCGATGCTCACCGTAGCTGTCAGGGGCCTCTTTATGAGGTAACACGCCTTACTCCACACTCCTCAGACTCCCCATCCGCTCTTCTCCTCTCCGCTCCTCACTCGAGCAGGCTGGTCAGTCCGTGGTGCGAGTGCGAGTACTGTGTGCTTTTTTTTGCTGTTCAGCCGCCTCTCAGCTTGTCTGCCTCCAGGCCTCCCGGTTTCGGGGTTGAAGGACGAGACGAGGGAAAAGTAGGGCGGGCAGAGCTCCTCCGGTGTAAGGGACCCCGCTTCACGCCACCACTGCTTCCCCGGCTCCTGCCCGGCTTCTGCTCTGCTCTGCTCTGCTGAATTGACGCGCACGCGATCGCCACCTTCTTTTCACGATTGCAGCAACAACATTCCAGCAGTCTACAGCTTGAGTTAGAGGTTGGAGACACCTAGAGGAAGTGCCAAATCAGGAGTAGAACTCAAGAAAAGGCTAATATGATACTATGCCTCCAAGGAAGAGATACTATGGTAAAAGAAATGCCAACTGTGGATTCTGCACTGAATCTAACAATTCCTCCATAACTAGGTGAAAATTTCCTTGCCACTCAACAAAGAAGTATACTTTTGGTCTAATCTCTACTAAAGGTAGAACAAGGCCCCTCCACTTTCCTGAATAACTTTTGAACACATGCATAAATGAAAGCACTCACAAGGACAGGAATCTATTCAATGTCTGCAGAGAATGGTCTTCTTTAAATGCCAAGGTTTGATCAAGCAGGTAACTACTGACTGCAACAATTCAGTAAAGGGGACACAACAAAATATAACATTAGGTGTAGGACACATACATGTTCAAGGGCTAGAGGGAAATTAGGGTGACTGAGAAACCACAATTGAAGAAGAAGAGAATTTTCAAGACCGGAAAAGACCTAAAGTAAAACTCTAAGCGGCAATAGGAATTGAGAGAGTAAGGAATAAGGACATGGGAGGTGGAAAAAGAACAACCTATAGAGTGTATTAGTGAGACAGAGGAGTACGAAGCAGGGGGAAATTATATACTAAGAGAGAGGAAGGTAAATAAAACAGGGGCAATGGTAATGGGGACAATCAGGGCAACTACAGAGAGAGAAAGAGAGAGATTGAGAGAGAGAGAGAGAGAGAGAGAGATTTGAAAAAGGAGATGGATAACAAGAGAGATGGAAAAATGAGAGGGACAATGATAAAGAAGGGTATCAAAATAGATAGAGGGGTTTGTAGAATGCGAGGAGGACAGAGGGAAGGAGACAGAATAAAACAGTTGGTATGAAATATGGTCATACATATAAAAACATAGAATATCTAATAGATTTGATCGGTGAGAACGTGAGAGTGCAGGTGAAGTGAAAGAGTAAAGAAAGAGGGAAGAGAGATAAACCCTAGCAGGAGGAGTGAAGGGCTGTTCATACTTGTGGGGGAACGAAAGAGAGAGAAAGGACACAGGTACTCTAGTAGTTGAAGTGGTTTCCTTCAGCATGTCAAGCATATTCAGATCATGTCTCTTATCCACAGTATGGATGTCACCAAGGACCAAGCTGTGTTATACCCCCTAAGACATCACACTCAGAGAGACGTCTGTGTGGCAGCCAAAAGTGTCCATGAAAGGCTTGGACGTGTACAACCACTGAAGCCTGAAGTTTAGTTTCTGACTTATGAGGTGTGGGCAGAGATTTCAGGAGACCTCGGGTGACCAAGAAAGTCCGTGATCTGAAGGTAAACTAGATCTTCTGGTAGGTGAAATTGAGAGGAAGATTCAGCAACTTGAGGATGACATGTGCCCCAGGGGTCTAAGTTGGACTGTATCTTCAATGATTAATGTAACTAAGCAGGAACCTCTGGACACTTGAGCATGGCCAAGCAGCACAAGTAAATGACACTGAGAAGGATGGTTTGCACCTCTGGTGAGCCAGACCCATTGGGACAAGCAGGAGCCATGAAGGCCTTGGAGTGAGCAGGGTTCTTTTGCACAACTTAGAGTATGCATGAACCTCAGGACCCTGATGGTGAGCTTGAGACTCAGGGACCTAAACTCAGCTTTGCTGGTGAAGCATATGTTCACCCCTAATACCCACTGCGAGGATTGAGGGTGAGCAGAAGCTTCAGCCATCTGGTGTTGACAAGACACCTCATGCCCTTAGAGTGAGCAAGTACAAAATAAGTGGACCCAGTGCAGTGGTAACATAGAAGTTAAATGGGGGGAAGCAAAATATTCAAAACAAAATTCAAGATATATATAAATTAAGCTGTTATTTTAACAATGTTATTTAATCACATTGAAAAAATGCATTTATGCAAGGAATACATCTTTAGATATGTATCAGGCTAGCAACTTTAAAAATGGCAGTGCCCGAAAAAAGGGGGGAGTGGGTGATTAAGAAGTGATAGAGAAAGATTATGTGATGTTGACGTATAATCACAAACAATTCTAGCATATATTCTTCATATGCCAGATAGTCCAGTACAATTTCATCAAAGTACACGAAAATGTTATATATCAATGCCATAGAATACAGACCTGCACAGTATATTCATTTACTGTTGAGTGGATAAGCAAATGTTGAAGTGTTGACGTTTTGACTCCTTTTGATGTGTAGGTATTTAGAACCTTACTCGTGGGCTCTTCATCAGGACAAGTGAAAAGTGGTAAGCAATGAGGACACCTAGGGAGACAATGGGATGATGTATCATAACCTAGAAGGAAGGTGAAAATGGAAATTGTCGCAAGTAGTTGGACAAAATGAATTAAAATTTACCGGTAATGCAGGGGTGGTGGGAGACCGCACGTGACAATCGTGGAGGAAGAGAGGGCTCCGTAGCTCATGCAAGGATGCTCTTGGAGTAGGAGTGAGAGAACACCTGTAGAGAGTAGACAAGGTGTCTGTTAGCCAAACTGAATGGCGCTTGAAACAAAGGTCATGAAATGACAAGAGAGGGGCATCACAGACTTACTGAGCATATTCAAAGTGGTCTCCTCATTAGGAACGCCTCTGTCAAGAAAGGGCTTAGAAGTCCCACGAGACTTGCTTGCAAATATCCTTAGCCTTGAATCAATCAAGTGCAGGAAGGACAAATTGGTCTGGGGTAGAATGAAAAAACCAGCTAGTATTTGCGTCATATTGTAAACCTGGAAAAACAGGAGGGCCTAAGGGAGTGTTAAAGGCAGAACATTGCGTGTCTTAGGGGACATGCTTATGGTAAAGCTACTAAAAATGGTGCAATCAACATCATGCAGGGATTAACAAAAAGGTTGTGTGGTTAAATAAAAACTACTTAGTCCCTGAATGACAAGGGAGTATAATTAAAAAGGAGGGTAGCATTGCAGCCTGCGGGTGAAATCATCATGGCACCTCAATATTGAGCATGCACGGGAACACAAAAACGGAAACGGGGTAATATTTAAATGTTTCGCAAGAGCCCAGCATGAGACCGGATCGCATCAGTCAGTGATTTGTGCATTAACAAAAGCAAGCGCCCGTGATGACTACTAGGACGAAGTGACTATGTACAAAATGCCCACAAAATTCTTAGTAAAAACAAAAAGTGACTATGCTACTGAAGGTTCGGCCCGGAGAGCGTGCAATAGGAAGTGAAAAAACAATAAAAACGGCACGAGTCTCATAAAATGAATGATCAATATTACCCAAAACTAATACAATCCTCACACTAAGTTTGTACCTCTAAAAATAATGGATGTTCTAAGGAAGCGCTAATCACTGATGGTTACTCACCCCTGGAATGGCCTTTAAGCTCTGACGGGAAGGACCAGCACTGACAGCGCTCAAGATAGATATACTAAAGACTGTACGTGTCTGGCGTGCACGAGGGCAACACGCGTGATGCTTCAGAGCGCTGTTGTCTTGACGTAATTGAAGGAAAGACTATGCGGCACAGACTCTGAAGTGTTGTATTAAAATGAGTCAAGAAGTGAAACGATCACAATATTTACGCGTCTAAGAGCATTATCTAGATGTGGAATAGTGAGTCGCAAGGGCTTCACAAAAAGTTAGAAATGATGTACACGGTGGTGTACACACAAATGGGCATTAATTGTGGTCATACTTTGAGCAACTTGCATCCTGCACGTTTACAAGGGTTGTTATTCGAAATGCCAAACAACTGCATTGGTGGTTACATTACAAGGAGTGTATAAATCCTATGGCTTTTAAGAATTACAAATTACAGAGAAAATAACGATGGCCAAATTGCTTATTTGACAAGAGACAAGACATCATGGTGATTTCTGGAGTGTAAAAAAACATTTTCTACACCTTAGAGTGAGCAAAACATCAAAGAAGCTATACGGACATATACATTTTATTGAATCTCATGGTAATGAGGATGTCATGAAGCTTCCAAGTAGGAGTGAGCAGGAGCTACATGGTCTGATGGTGAACAGGGAAATCAGGTGATCAGATGATGAGCTGGAATCCAAAGGCACCTAATGTAGTGTAGTTCCTATATTCCCAATAGGCTCTGTGCATTGGAATAATATATCCTATAGATTTGACTTAGGACTGAGGTCGACTAGGTCTCTATCGAATATACTAAACTTAATAATGAGTGCCAGCTAGCTCAGAGGCCACTAGAAACGTTCTCGAATTCACAAGAAGGGATTAGTTTCTGACAACTGCACAAACATGACAACTTTGTTTCCCAAGAATGAGAAATATATCTCTAGAGTTGCGGAAACAATAGATAAGTATTTCACTCAGTCAATCATGCATGCTTCTTTTCAACAGAGTTTGTAGAGAAATAGAGAGAGGAGCATTTTCAATGAAAAGGTTTATTGAACAGTCTTCTTTCTCATACAAGAGAAGTGAACTGCTACAATTGTTAAGCAGACTGCAAAATATAATGCGTACAGCGAGAATAGTATTGTAAAATAATACTGTAAAAGCATTGTATGGTTTCTAAACCATATAAAAATACATACATAAATAACATTGACTAAAAATACTCAACTGGTGCTTCTAAATAAGCCTACCCCAAGTCTAGTACAGGGAAGAAGTAAATATTGTGTAGCATAGGTTTAATTGTTTTTGCCAAGAATTTACCAAAGGGTTCTCTAGGTTCTAATCAGCTGCATACCTTGGTTTAGAATGAAGGAGGTCTGGTATCTCTGTCTCCGAACTCGATTTCCCAACACCCCGCAAGGGGAGCTTGGAAACACCGGAGCTGGATTCTCGGCAAGAGAAAGGCAGCCTCTTGATCAGTGCGTTGTGGGTTTCCTTGGTTTTGCCCTTTTGTCAAAATCATAACTCAGTTTTTAACTGTGTTTTTCAATAAACATGTGCATAGAAAGGGAGGATACTTAATTGTAAAGTCTGCATTATTTTATTAGGTAGGTGTGTGCACAATTGTCAGAGGGCTTACTGTGCTGCTTTTTAAACTTCAGTGCTTTGCAAACTGCAAAGCTGCCAATTTTGTTTTAAAAAGCTTGAAAATAGAGGTGTGACAGCAGGAATATTTCTGCTGCTGGACATGACCAGAAGCAGGCTGCAGCTAATCTGTGTACTGTGTCCCACCCCTTCCACAAAGCCAGAAGCAAAGCAAAAAAAGCAAAGTAGGTACCTCGTTGGTTCGTGTTTATGGTGTTAAAATGGCAAAAGTTGACAATATCAGTACCGAAAATATTAGATTTCTGCAACACTTTGTACCTCTGCCAATTCATCTTCGTGGCCCACCCATCCTTGTTCATGGCCCTCCCTGAGCAAGAACCCTAGAGCCGCCCTGGGTGCAGACACCTTTCATGCACTGGAGAGCCCCGGATAGGCTCTTGGTGCAGGAGGAGACAGATGTGTTGGACAGAGCTCTGGTTGCAGACACCACAGTAAAGTCTGAGAGTGGCAAGCAGGGTGCATTGACAGCAGAGTTCCAGGCAGGACTCTGGGAGCAGGCCTCATTCACTGACAGAGGTGTGACATGCATGCGCTCGAGAGCAGACACCAGTCACCGACAGAGAGCTGTGCGCAGACAGACTCGGCTCTATGATAGGAGATTGCCAGGCAGGGCTGTTGGTGCAGACATTACCCACTGACAGAGAAGTGCCCAGCAGACGACACGCACTGACAGGATAGGCAAAGCATGGTAGCAGAAAATACTGGCTGGCCGAAGATGGCTGTGCTGGGTTCTGTGCCCGCAGTGATGAGCAAGGAGTTGGGTGCAGGGCTGTTGAACAGGTATTTGGAGCAGGCACCACAGATCGTCAATAGGTGTTGTGCAGGGCTCTGAGTGCAGATAATACTGTCTCTCAGATCACATCTGGCAGAGACCACTTGACAGGCAGGGATCTGGAAGACGTGGAGTGCAAGGCTCTGAGTGCAGACACCGCAGACTGCCAGAAGAGTGCACAGCATGGCTCTTTTGGCTGACACCATTGCCTCACAGACGATTATAAACTATTTCGGGAGAGCATTGCAGTTCACCGAGATGAGGTCAGTCCTAACAACACAACAGGAGAGAGGGAATGCCAAGATAGTCCCCTACGTGGACAGCAGAGTGTATGGTCAGTCAGGGTAAAGGGCATCAGAGGTCACGGCCTTCTCCATGGCTGTTTGCAGTGCCCGACACACCCCACAGCACAAGAGCTGAGAGGGTAAGCTCTCTGGACAGGTCGGTCGGTCTTTCTGCTCTCCAATACCAGAACACTGGAAAGCAATCTCCTGCTTCTGGATGCAACTTTATTTAATTTGCACATTTCACAAACAAGTGTTTCTAGCTGTTAAGGAAGAAAATGATACTGCCAGAGAAAACGCCCTATAGCTTCCCTTTTAACGTCCATAATTTGCACACTGTGGCCTAATTTAGATAATGCTAGTAGCTTTGACATTGATAAAGCTCTGCAGAGTGGTTTGGGCGGTGTCATTGGGACAATGAACCCCAGATTTCACAGGAATCATAACCTACTTTCCATAAGCCTTCGTCACTGTTCCCTAAGCAGCAGGACTGTTTAGTTTTTACCACAGAATTTTGAGCAATAAAAGAAGCATGTAACACCCACACCCACACAAGCATGCACGCACACACAAGGAGTGTAATGCACTCTTTAGTACTATCATTGGTGGTGTGGAGGGGGCAATGACTGATGAGAGATGAAGATTTGAGTGGGTCATAATCCCTCCCCACTCCCTCACCAATGGCAATAAAAGGTCTAATACACTCTGCACATCTCAGAGTAGGATTCATGCTATGTTTTTAAACAAGACATTGGACATTCAAAATGTGACATACTTTTACTTTTTTTTATTATTGTTGAGCATGGGAAGGGGTCTTGACCCATTTAAAGTGAAACCATGAGTGGGTCAATATGTCCCTCCTTTACTCAACTGGCCATTAAATTGCATGTTACAATCTGCATATCCTAATATATGGATTATGCCATAGCATCTTGCCAAGTGTAGTTACTTTCTTAAAAAATATGTATTCAAAATGCGAATGAAAGGAGGTTTATTTGCATATTAAGGAAACATCATATTGAACATGCCATATGACAATTAGGAGAGCCGTTTCTTTGCCTAATGCAATCCTCCCATGCAACATGTGAAACAGTCATTGGTGCTTTTCTCATGCCTATTTATCTGTGCTATTGTTATAAACTTGAACTTGACCTTTGCACAGCTGAAATAAATGTGTGAATATTAGTTTATAAGTACAGTTGCTCAAAATAATCTTTAGATGGTCGTATTTATTTGAACTGCCTTCACAAATATTGAGATCCATTGATTGATTGTAATGAAAAGTTTCAAACATTACTGAGATTTTCCATAGGTCATGTTTAATAAGGATTTGTAGGAGCCAAGCAAGGCCATTGCAACGTTTTCATGGTAATTGTACCTAACCCCTTGGGCGCGGAAGCGATTCTGCGCCTGTGCGGCCATTTTAAAGAGTGGGCGGGTTCATGATGGCTTCCAGCCGTCATCAGCACACGAGCACCGTGAAGCATGGCGGCTGGGGGCCGTCATCAGCATGGAAGGGGTTAAATAAATATGCAATAAAATAAACACAACAGGTAGCTTTAGCAATGTGCCTTCATAAGTTTCTGCTGACAATTACAAAGCTTCTGCATAGTGGTTTACGATGCCACCAGAACCTCTCCATAGCAATCTAGAAACATTAGTAACATAGTACACAACTTTAATATGTATATTTAGTGAGCTAACTATAACATGCGCCCCAGCCATGCACTGCTTAAAACCTCACATATTACATCACTCATGCCATGTTAGATGGCATCATTGATGACATCACCAGAGGGCCTGACAAAAGGTGTCTTTTCAAATGGCAAATACATACCTGTCAGTCTCTTTACCTAAAATTGCAGCACTTGTGAAGAGGTGTGGCGCAGCAGCCAGGACGGCTTACTCCGGAAAACAAGGACTCACGGTTTGATCCCTGGTGGCTGATCAGCCCAGCACCATGTGACTCTGGGCAATTGCTCGCTTAATCTTCCAGATGGCCCCCAGCACTGTAACTCCCTTAAGCAATTGTTTGCGCTTTACAAATACTGGACATTTACATTTACATCTTTAAGAGCGTAGTCCAATTGTGGTGAATTAAAAATTGGCCAGAGCTGTAGCATATTGAATTACATAAAACTCTACCAATCTAATAGGAGTTGTAACAATTGACCATTACGCCTTCAGTGATGTCATCAATGATGTAATTTGAAATTGCATCAGCGAGGTCATCAATGCAGTAATTTAACATATAGTGAGGGATATTGAGTGATGTAATATATGAGGTAATAAGCAGTGAATGGTAGAGCGCAAGTGACAGCTTGTTCAGTAAACGTGTGAATTTCAGTGTTTTCTTTTTGCTTTTCATATGGCCATTTTTATCTTACTTCAACACCTAACTTTAACATCACTCAAAACGTTGTCTTTTTCAGTGAATTTCTGTTTTGTTTACATATTCTCAATCAATCAATCAACTAAGATTTATAGAGCACAGCTAATCTCCTGCAAGGGTATCCAGGTGCTAGTTTCTTGCTCCAGTGGAAGCATAAGAATAATTTAATACATTTTCTAATTTAATCAAATGCCTACTCATTTATCCCTCTAACCATAATGGGCCCTTTACAGTAAAAACACTCCCAACATTTCCCTTATCAGAGAGGAAAATTGTCTTCTGATTGATCTTTCTCTGCCGAGAGGAGGGGTGGGAATTAGGGTGTCCGAATTACAGCGTTAATCACCCAATGAGGACATCTAATTGGTGACTAACTCACAATTTTGAAATCAGGTTGAAATATACTATTCTCAGGACCATACTTTGGGGGTCATTACGATGGAGGATTTTCCGCATCCTCCGGGCCGGCGGAAGCCACCGCCGGCCCGGAGGATGCGGAAAATCCTCTGCGGACCCACCAGGACCCACCGCCACATTAGGATGGCTGGTGGGTCATGGTTTAGGTCCGCAGCTTTTCCGCCGCGGCTGGCCTACAACCGCGGCGGAAAAGCACTAAAATGGTGACGGTGTCTCTCAGACACCGTCAGCCAGATTAGGATGTGCTTTTGAACATGCTTTTCCGCGGCGGCTTTTCCGCCGTGGAAAAGCATGTGTAACTGCACTGCGGGGGCCCGTTGCGGGCACCCTAGGTGTAGTGGGGGGTGCACATGGGGGGTACCTATGGTACCCCCCTGCATTTGCGTGCACAATGCAGCAAGCACTGCGCGGTGCCTGCCGCTTTGTGCACGCAAATGCTGTGCATGCTTTTTTAACATTGCTGCGGGTGCAGCTTAAAGCTCCACCCGCCGCAATGTTAAAATAGAGGATGTGACCGCCACCCGGGGGGTCACATCCTAATCTGCACAGAGGGAACGCCGCAGCCCATGCGGACGTTCCCTCATGCTCTGGGGTCGCGGACGGACTCAAGTCCGTCCGCGATCGTAATGACCCCCTATATGCATAAAATATTGCAATGGGAAACTCCTGAAGAAATTAAGTCTAAAGTGCATTATGCACACAAGGAGCTCTGCCACTGCTAGACAAAATAAAAGGAGCAGAACTTGATATTCTGAAAAGATTCTTTGTTTCTCTCTACAACACATTTAATCTAATTGGAAATATCGTACAGTTCAATAAAGAACATCAAGACACAATAATAGAGGCAATTCAGTTAATTTGTTATTGTATTAGTGATCCAAAATCAATAAAATTAAGAAATTCCTAAGCATTACAGTCAAAAACATTACAATATGTAGTCCAAAGCTTCACATTTGATCAATTCCCAAAGAGGTTGGTTTCAAAGTTAGAAATCCCAACCCCCATTAAGGTAGATAGATAGGTAGCTTCCTTAACATCATTAAACTATAATAAGCGTGGGGCAAAAATGATCAAGTTTAAATGATTTAACTCAATTAAAATCAAATCAAAGGTATTATCTCAAACATTTATAATAAAAAGGAAAATAGTAGTGCTTCACCAATATATTATTACATGTTATGGTTAACTCCAACTAAGGGTTACTGTGATAAATCATTTTTCTCGTAGCATTTATCAGCCTCTATAAACATCATGTTCCTAATGATCATTGTAGTAAATTTCAGCTTCATATTTACTAATATCACATTCTTCTTTTTGTGCATGATAACAAAAAGCAATAGATGCTATGACACATTATTAATCTATATTACTTCTGTAAATACAAACACTCATTAATCAGTTTTTTCTTATTAAACCTTTGTTTTTGCATTCTAATGATAATCATTTGCACGCTTTTGTAAGCATATCTATTATTACAGTTTCAAGAATGCTTTTACGGTGCTGTCATTAGGGGCTCATTATGATGGCAGGCGGTCCGCCCGCCATCATAATGGTGATGGGACCGCCCGCCTGATGTGCGGCGGTCCAACCAGTGCAATTAAGATGCTCCCGCCATAATGGCGGGTGCATCCTGGCCCTTTACCATTGAGGACGGTGCTGCTGGCTGCAGCACTGTCCGCAATGGCAAAAGAGCATGCACAGCATTACCCTGCACCACGTGGCAGGCACCACGTGCCTAACTAATACCCGATCCTAATATGGTGGACGGTGCCTGCCAGGCACCACCGCCATATTAGTGGCCCTGCTCCACGCGGCAGGCAATCGTAACGATTGCCACCGGCGAAAAAGCGGCGGACGGACTTGCATCTGCTGCGATACCCACGGCCATCCTAATTTGGTGGTGGGTAAATCTCATTGTGATGGCAGGAAGATCGCCACAGACGGGCTGGCGGTGGCGATCCTCCCGCCATCATTATGTGCCCCTTAGTTTCTTGTTTTTCTTTGCACTAAATGTGTAAATGCGCTATCAGGTTTTCGTGTTTGAAATAAATAAATGAGTCATGCATGATAAAATCTGATCTCATGCTTCATCAGGCCCGCCTCTGATCGCAAATCAAGCCATCACAATATCTGCTCATCAGATCAAATTACAGATTACTGGTTTGTTGTTTTTTAATAACCCTCATCTCCTCTTGTCTAAGATTTACATTTCATCAAGATATTTACATTGTTCATCCTCTATTTCAAGATCATTTATCATTCCTTTCACTTCTTCGTTTATCTTTTCTGTAGCTGCCATAGTCGATAGATAATATCATTAACATTATGCACAAAGAGATCGCCACTAAAGGTCTCAAGATTGAACTTACTACTCCATTTCCTAAGTTACCTAACCAGTTACTAACAATTGACAATCCCTTATCGATGGTTTCCCAAGGACTATCTGCTTTCAAATCTTTTAAGTCCTTAGTTAGGTCAGTAGTGTTTCTAATATAACTTTTAACATCTCCGCTATTGTCTGGTATGTTGGCACAACAACGTTGGACCTTTAAGAACCAACAGACTCCGCCCTCTTTCAAAAGAAGGATATCAAGTGCAAGTCAATTTTGAATCACCATTGATCTTATCAAAATAATTTCTACATCTATAACAGAAAATACCCTGGCTGTACTGATGGATAATTTATCAACTATAGTAGAAAGTTGTCTATTTCTATGTGAGTTTAATGCTATTCCTATTGAAGGTATAAAAACTCCAAAAATATCACCTACCATTTCACTTATAATTACACTTTTCTTCAGTCTCACATTTTTATCTTTAGTTTCTCCTTCAAGATATTTACCATGATACATTTTGGGAAAAAGTATTCCCATATCACAACTTCCATACCAGCCTCTTAGTAATTTATAACAATTATTCTTCCCACAAATATAATACACTCCAGGAAAGATAGAATCAACACCCTCTAAATATCTTTCTCAGTTCTCTAATATTTCAAAGGTATATTCACATTTACTGGAACCTACACAAATCATGTTAATATTTGACCTTCTATATATACAAAGTTTACCTTTGTGTTGCCAGACTAAAGCTCTAATACTTCTTTATCTTCTTGTGGTACTTGCAAAGGAGTTGAATTTGGCAATTGTAGCAAACTGTGCTTCTTTGCAGATGCTCTCCCTAAACCTTGTGCCCACATTTGGACTGCTAGATGCAGGTTTTTGACTCTGATAGTGCACTGGGCCCTGCTTAACAGGCCCCTGTGCACGTCCTCTTTCCCCTAAAAAGTGATGTGAAATGTTGAGATGGCAAGGTACTTTGCCCCCTTATTAGTCCCTAGTATATGGTACCAGTGGTACCTAGTGGTGGTAAAGGGGTCATCATGACTGCAGCACTATATTGTGCCACCATGTGTGACCAGGTAAAATATGCCTGCAGGTCTGCCATTGCATCCCTGCACCGGCAGCCTGTCTGCTCAAGAGTGACTCTGCACACACCATGTGCTGCAGAGCCACACCACTGCCTTAATGTAAGTAAGTCACTCCGAGTGGTGGTCCATGCATGTAAGTGCGGTGGACCAGGGAGGCTGGGGGAAGTCGACAAACAATTGATTACTGAAAACAAAATAAATAAATAATTCCTGTTTCGTTGTCTGTCGACATCCCCCTCACCCACTTCCCCACCGTGCTTACCTGCACGCACTGCTGCTGATCCCTCTTATGGTTGCCCTCCTAAGCTCAGGAGGTAAAGTGCATTATATTAAAGGTGTTTATATATATGTTTATATGTATATCTCTCTACAGCAGAGGTCTTCAAACTTTTGTCGGCTGAGCCCCCCCATCTAAAACTTTTTACACGCCGAGCCCCCTCACCATCACCACCACCTGACAAAAATGTTCTGGAAGCTGGTACTCTGCATCATTGATGGCCCTTCCCTCCTGCAGAGCCCAGGTCGCATAGGGCAATAATAATAAATAAATTAAGAGTGTTTAGTAAACTGAAGTCTGCTTGCTGGTAGATGTCTGGAGGACCCATAGGACATCTTGAGTTCCCTACAGAGGGCTGCCTTTAGGGGGTGCACTGACAGTGCTGCGCCACCTTTTGTAGCCCCCTGATGGCTTCTTCGCCTTTTTAGTCAAGTCCATTTTATGGCACAGGTAGAGAGTCAAAGAGATTCACCCTCCTGCAAATGAGGAACTGCGGACTTGAGATAGCGCTGGTGTTACATGTTCACTAGTATTACAGAAGGGGCTGTACAAGTGTCTTCTATAAAATACGAGTATTCTCATTGCAGAGATTCCACCCGAGTGAGGAGACTGCTACACGACTGCAGAGCCTCTGCCACGAGGGTGGAGGCCCTTTGTGAATCAGTCCCATTGTGTATACGTGTTAGGTAGAGATCTCCAAGCTGCATCATGATTTGAATTCAGACTTCGTTGAGACATTTATGACTTGATCCATTCTCCTGCAAGAAATACTACATTATGGCAAAAGGTGAAGATCTGCACATTTTACGTAACACAAAATTCATTAGTTTTACAAGAATATTCTTACATATAAGAAGTTTCACACAGTCCCACCCAGGACGTAGAGAATTTGATTCACAGATAACAAATTAGTTGTAGACACAGAATCGACCCTACGTGTATTCAGACCTCATAAAGATGCCAAATAAATGGCGGACAGGACCTTGAAGTCAGCATGAGCAAAATTTCACTTTTTACTTTGTAACATGCTAAAAGATCCTTAAATGTACATTTCACAACTTTCTTAAATTCCATTGCAATCGACATTCAGAAGAAAGGTAAACCTCAGGCAGTCAGACATTCAATTACAAGACTGGTCTCTGCTGAAGCTTGAATGAACCCCATTTCTTCTTGGCTGTAGTTTGTTTCCTTTCAAAGCTATTGCTCACACAATCATCTAAGAGCTTCTTTAGATCCTCACTCTCATGTAAAATCCATTATTAACAAGTTGTGTTCTAGCTTTCACTGTAGCCCATTTAGAGCTGAAATAAATGTGTCGTTGCTCGTGTCTAGTCCAAAATATATGTGGCCGCACAGTGTTAAGATAATTTGCACAGAGAAATGTGTTTTTCTGATTTTTTCATATAGGGTTAAATAATTGCTCAAAGGATTTAAGACAGGACTCAAAACCATGCTGTACTCTTGAATTGAGAACTAGCACAAGTGAAGGATTGAAAATATTCACTAACCACTAGCAAACTAATACTGGATTTGCTAATCAAATTACAACAGCCAGCTAAAATAACCTGACCACACCCCACCTCTCAATTTTAATTCCTCCATCACACGGCTAAGCTTTCAAACCCACGAGGCAATATGACAAAGCTCTGGGCATTCTCACAAATGGCACAAACCAACTGCTTGAAACGTAGGCTCACATCACCTACAACACTTTTCCAACCAAGCACACCCCCATAGCGTGCCACCCCTCTGGTAAAGCGCTACGGCACACCGGAGTGGGGTATATAGCGCTAATAAATGCATGATCATACATAATATGAAGGGCATTTGAATGCACAATCTGTGCGATTAGTCTTTTGTCTTGGAATTAAAGTCAACAGGCTGTTTTACTTTTCTTGTAACTAAAATACCGTAGGAGGAGCAGTAACATAGATTTTCATTCTGGGTGTTATGGACTTTAAACAAAAAGGTCAGTATAGGATATTTGAAATATTAGGTAGCTCAAACTATAGATGGCAATTGAATACCTTCTCTAGGCCACTGTATTTGTCTTTTAAAGCCATTTGTGTTTATTTAGGATGGTTTGGTTAAGAGAACAATAACACCACTAGACTCTTTTTGAGCTTCTTGGTCTCCTTTCTGCATTTTCTTCTTCTGGGTTCAAGCCTTATGAGGAAAAAAAAGCCCCCCTCCCACCTTACCAACCTTTAAATAAATGAGTAGAACCCAAGACATTTATTAAACTATATTTACCATACATTCGCTCTCACAGAGACATTATTCCACATCATGGTGGAGGGGCGGGCGGTAGCCCACACCCAGGGGTTACACAAAACAGCAGCATGACGCCTTTCTGTTACTAAGCGTACAGCCATGGACTGTAGGTCACTGGAGAGGTCACTTCCTATGGATAAAAGGAGGAGCACTTTCGGTGTTCCTGAACATGACAGAGTCTGCCTCTGCGCAAGGGCACCTCCGGGTAGCCATGCGCTATATAAATGTTTTTTTACAATTTTACAACGATTTGATATAAGGCCCGCATGAGCACGTCAATAGCTTACCATAACTTTTCCAATACTTTTTATTTAGGGTGACTTTCACACAGATGCAGTGCATTTCATAGAAATGTAGCTACCTAAAACTCCCCAGCAGCCTCCATATTAATATAGAAATAAACTACTTAAAATGCTGAAACAGTTATTGCAAGCATGGGATGGTCTTATTGTAAAGTATTTTTAAACGTGACCACTGTAATAGTTGGTCCTGTGAGCTTGTGGCGTGTTTTGATGGAATTACAGTGATATATCAGAGTTTGCAGTCAACATCATTGGGAGCTGCCATTAAATAAAAACATAATCCCTCGTATAATCTCTGTGCGAGAGGTCACCGCTCTTTCGTGCTACAGAAATGTTCTGCATTTTTGGAAAGTTCTTGTCTCATTGATACGTCCACCAGGACCCTTTATTTATCTAGGCGAGTAAACTAGAGCATCCCCAGTGCTGTGTTTTTATTTCCCTCCCTATTCATTTTCCTTTGGCTCTAGAGCAGAGCCCAGCTGCATCCGTGTACTTCCCAGGTCGTTTAAAAGACCTTTCACGTGTTAACGAGGCTTTGTTGTTTTTTCACCTCTTAACGCCCCTGCATCTCCAGTCTGCCTATGGCTGAGACACACAACTGGCGCCTGGAGGCAACAATGGAAGATGAAGTGGTGGCGCGCCCCCCCTGAGGGGATGCTGCGCCCCCCCCAGGGGGTGAGCCCCACAGTTTGAAGACCTATGCTCTACAGTAACCCTGTAAAGCAGGGTTTTGCTGTAAGTGACCGACGGTCCATATAGTAATATGGGCTTGTGTAAACAGACAGAATATTGAGTTGTTTTTTCAAAGTACCATAATATCGAGTTTTAGATATTGAAGTACAAGAATATAGACAGTAAAGTAAGAAATATCGTTTTTTTAAAAATTGAAGACAGTAATATCGTTTGTAAAAACATTGTTGTTAATAATATCGATATTTATATTAGTGTTCTGTATTTTAGTATGTGTTTTAAAGGTATGTGATGTAATTTTTGTGTATAATTATAGTTTTTTTAATGCATGTGTTACATTTTTAGAGGTAATTCATGTTATGTTAATTAATCTTTGCGTATTTTAGTTCTGTAGCGGGTTGTGGGTTCATAGGGAATATAGTGGGACGTAATTTAATTATAATAAAGTATTTAGTAATTTTATTTATTAGTATTTATTATTAATTATTATTAATTGGTTATTAATTTTTATTAATTCATTAATTGATAATTATATTAATTGTGTTATTTTTTTTTAGGAGTGGGTTGTGGGTTCGTTACTCCTATTTAAGGATCGTCAGTTACTACCCTGCCCTGCCACCATGATACTCTTGCCCTACTAATAATCTTATACATGTTTTGAAGCCTAAATTCACTTATAAGATACATTCTCACTCCAATTATGTAGTACTATTCCATTAAGCCTTTCATTTATCTGTAATAATCCAAAGAATTCCAACATGAATCTATGAATCATAAATAGGAGTAACCGACTCGAGTAGAAATAGGCACTCCTTTATGCACGGTGAAGAGTATAAAAGTAATACGACCAGAATATTTCCGGTGTACTAAGACAGACACACGATGATAGGAGTCTGAAAGGTAGCAAAATATTGTTAGAAAACTGATAGCGGACTGCAAGGGACACAGTCATTTGTTCATGCTCGTGCTAATAGTTCGATAGGTCTTAATATGATTGGTTGGCAACACTATCCGTTTTCGCAGGCTAAGAACATGATGTAAGGTGGTTCTGACAGGAAATCCGATGGCGTACCAAAAAGGAAACTGTTATTTAACATACAAGTTTTTTGCCTGGAAGAAATACAAATAGCTTGAAAAGTCTTAATATGATTGACTGGTACGTCATTTTAGTATTTCAGGTTTTCGCAGAGCGCGAACAGAATGCTAGGAAAACAGACAGCGTACGAACAAGGAAACAGTTATCCTAACATGCCTGTTTCGTGATTAGATCAAACACTACCATAGGACTTCAGGTTTCTTGAGATACAGGCATGAAGTCAGGTGTCCTGGAAGGAAACAGATAGTGGACTGAATTGGAGACAGGGACCTAATATTTGCAAATTGTGTGGTTTGAAACACACTGACAGGATTTTTGGGTTCGGGATTTAAAAACGGCAGTGGTGGGATTTTCTCCTCACAGCGGATTTATCGGACCCTCTGTTGAGGTGGTGTTTCTTTGGGGCTGACCATATCCTTTGTGCAAGGTCAGATATGAAACCGGTATACTACTAGGGACAATTGGTGTGTTATTACTTGATAGATATACAACAGGTATCTTACCCATTTTTTATCTTGTTGTTGGATTAGACTACGCACAAGAAAGTGAAAGATTTTGCTTATTGGGCCGATTGGAATATATGGGATAGAATACCACGGATAAAGGTGAGGTTTGCATGCTTTAATTTAAGTGAGGATAAGTAATAATATGGCATAGGCGAGAACTTTTTTGAAACATTAAATACATATCATGTAATATAAAAACATTTTTGGCTGGTCCCTGCAGATTGTGAAAAGTTTTGGGAAATTAAGAAATATCGTCTGAGACAGGGGAGGCTAGGACGAAGAATGAACCTGTATTGTGAGAGACCTAACAATTGGATAATTGGGGAAGGAAGAGAGTCAGTAAGGATTAATAAATAATTATTGTTTTAAAAACAGGCCCCTTATTTAAAATTGTGTTTTCTCGCAGATTTTATATAACACATCTCGGTGTGAACACAAATTCGATACATAGAAAGGATCTTTTGACAAATAAGATTATTCCTTATAAATTTGGATTTTTATACCATAAGAGGTACGTTAAAAATTCTTAGAGTTATGTTGATTGATGTATCAGGGACAGGGTATTTACGTAGTATTCGGTATAAGGGCAAACCATTTTTCTTGACATTAGGATTAAGTACACAAATGCTGTGAGTCCCTTGCTCATTGCACCATCAGGATTCAAGCAAGCCGGGCCGATGACGGCTGTAATGCCAGAGACCGGTCCCCGGAAGCTTGTTTCCTTCCCAGTGAAAGAATTGGCTTGGTAGTTTGGTTTGCCCTGTTCCCATGATGCACTGGGACAGGGACAGACTAATTTGCATGTAGCCAGGTTCTGAGCTAGGATGGCGCAGTGAGCTAAAAAACGGTGATGGATCAAGCCCTGATCTCTTGACTGGGTAGGAGTATTCTGCTTAATTCAGAAACTCTGTCCATCATCACCTCCTTTTCTGAATAGAAATTGAGTCAGACACCCCTGGACTAGTGGGACTGGTCACTGCAAGTTGAAGGGAAAACACCATGCCTTGTCACAAGAAGTGCCATCCACTGACCCTGCTGCAAGCTATCCCAAAGAAAAGTGGTAACGTGTGTTCTGGGAGTTGTAGTCAGTCTCAAAACAAGTTTGTAGCTTCTACCTTCCTCCTTCCGACCTTCAGCTGTCGAAGTAGCCATGGACTGCTTTTGCGGCAGCCAATGCTTGCTAGTTGCCAGCTCGTGACCAACCCCTGTAAGGACATCTACACTTCAAGGGCAAGTCCCATCTACAGTGACCGATATTGGCAATGACCACTGTGCTGTGATGACTTTGAGTGTGTGCTAAAGCATCTTTAGCGTGACCCTTCTGTGATTGGCAGCTGCCTGGCTACCTCTGCCCTCGGAGCCGCTGGACATGGTAGCAAAGTTGCAGATGTGGAATCTTAGTCCTGGGACCCCAAAGGCCTCTACTCCCCGAAGTTAGAGTGTAGCTCCATCACTAAGTGTTGTTATGCAGAGTTCCGCATCTTTATGACAGCGCCCACGGATCACGCCACCACCAAGGGCAGTTAAGACACTTCTGCACCCGTACTCCCTGGCCAAGGTAAAGTAAAACTAACTGTTGAGTCTCAATCTGGGGACCCACTAGAGCTTAACCTCCTGAGAGTTTGTTTTAACTCTCCCTTCAAGTGATCCAGTGTCACATGTTTTCACCCATTCTTTTCAATTGGACCAGTTCGACAGTTTAAAGTGCAGCTATTTTTTGAATGCTTTGAGAATCCACAACTCCAGTTGTATGTATGATGCAAAGTTCATTTTGGTTTGATTTCCTTTGAGTCGTCTCAATTACTTATATACCATAATTGTACTGCAAAATGCTTAACACATCCTCCAGTAATGCCTGACTGTATTTTGTCACACTACCAGAACTGAGTTAACCCCTTGCATGTGCGGTGAATTTTCGCGCTGTGTGGGTCATTTACATAGTGGGCAGGATTCAGACGGCCAACCCCCACTGTGACTCATGATGGCCGGGGGCCGTCATGAGCATGCAAAGGGTTAAGGATTAATGTTGTTGAATCCAAGGATAATGTGTATTGTGAGAATATTGCATGGTAAGACCTCTTAGCCATACCACATAATATTCCACCTTGCAACATTGGTGTCCAGTGGTGTGTATCCTGAACCTGTGTTCGTAGTACCACTGGTCATAGGTTAATTGTGCATGAGAAATCTTCACATAAATTCAGCATAAGAAGTATTTTGTATGATTTTCTTAGATTTTTCTAAAAAGAAGTTTTAATTGTAATTTGTTAGGGCCTTGTGCTACATCCCTGTTCCAATTATATTAAGAGGCCGATTCCGATTCGGGTTGGAAGGGCTCCAAATTGGTCAGGGGAGGCCGGATTCCATTCCGACCGAGCCATTCCGATGGGCTCAGTCGGAATGGAATCCGACTCAGATTTCCGGATGGCCTACGATGGGCTCCGAGAGCCCGTCTGCCATCCGGAAATGCTCCAGTACTCCCCATGTCGCCTCTTTATGACCGAGGAAGTACAATGGCACTTTTTCACTGCTATCCGGCGCGAAAAGGCAGTCAGAAACTGTCTTTGGGGGCCCCCAGCAGGGCCCCCATGGGTGCAAGGCTGCCGAATGGCAGCCCGGGGAACCTATGGTGCCCCACTGTGGATCCCTGCACCCGGTGGCAGGCACCTTGGGGTGCCAGCTACAGGGTGCAGGGATAAACTGCACCCATGCTTCCCTCAATGCAGGCATGCATTCCGCTCTGAATGTTTGCCTGCATTGTGAAGTATACGAATGTGACTGAACCCTGTACGGTCGCATTGTATTAGCAGGGCCGTAACCCACAACAAAAGGTCAGTGGGTTACTGATCCTGACTGATGTCGGACGGACCTAGGTCCGTCCGACATCGGAATCGGCCCCTAAATGTTAAAATTGGTATAGTAAGTTATGATAAAGGTTTAAAAGCTGTTTAGGTTTTTATAAGTTTATGTAGCTTATAAAAATGAGTGCATAATGGAGAATATCCTGAGCCTTGATTAGCCGATTATCTCCTTCCGGAAGGTCAATGATCTGAGTGCATTATACAAGATTAGAAGCATTAGCTTTAGAGACAACTCAAAGAGAGAGGATCTGGAACAGGCTCTCAGAGACTAGGATGTAGAAAACTTGGAACGGAGTCACAACACCTCTGTTGGTCACACCACAGAAGATGATTAGGCGTTGCTAAAAGCCCAAATTGATGAGGGGGAAGGCTCTGATGGTCCTGAAGCACAGACAATCCCCAGACCCTCTGAACCAATTAAAAGTGACAGAGGTCACTCTAGACTCCCCTTCATTGGTAGGGCGGTAGGAAACTGCCTTGACCAGCTTGATGAACTCTCCTTGGAGGAGAAAAAAGTTGGAATTGGAAGAAAGTGGACTAACCCTTCATATCAAGAGAGTTAATATGGGACTTTTTCCAAAGTATGGTGGCAGCAACAAAAGTAAAGAGGAGTCTTTTGACCCTAAGATCCCCAAAAGAATTGTCACAAAATGTAGTGATGAGGATGACACAACCAAAGTAGTTTGCAGCTTTTGAGAGAGCTTGAAGAATGAGGAGGTTAGGCCACCAACATTAGGGCTCTCCACTTTGGGAGTATTCTCAGTGAAGGGCAGAGATAGACTTCTGACCCATGTTAGGTGTGCGGCTGTGTCCTATTCACACATTAAGGAGAGACTGATTGAGGGGTTTGGACTAAGCACAGAGGAGTAGAGAGTAAAGTTCAGAGAAACCCAAAAAAGGCAGGACCAAACTTGGGTGGATTCTGATGACTCCTCAGTCTAAGCACTGGAGGGCTGGATAGTAGGTAGCACAGTGGACACTTATGACGGGCTTTAGAATTTAAATATGAAAGATCACATTTTGAATTGACTTCTCCTGTCCAGTTGGGGAAGAATCGGTACAAAAGGGGGTGGTGATGGACGGAGCATCTGAATCAATCAAACACTCACACCCAGTCAAAAGATCTAGGTTAAAGGCAGACAAAATGGGAAAATTCAAGAGTACACAAGAACACAAGAAGTTCTAGGGGGGTGAATCCAAACAGGGGGTGTTAGGCCCACGAAAGTCAAAGGAGGGAGGTGGTAAGTCTCACCAAAGTGGCTCCCTCAGTACCCTAGAACCCTAAAAAGGAGAGTAAAGTCCACCCCAAATCTGAAAATCAGAGGAAGGGGAACCCAGGACTTAAAATATTTTTGGACAACAGGCTGTTTTGACTGGCAGCAGTAAGGTCACTAGAGATGACCCAGCCTGCCTGTTCCAAAAAGAAGGTGATTAGCACTGGGCTGTCCAGTGTAGCAATAGGGAAAGACTCCTCAGATGAGGAGGGCCTCTTAGCATTAAGCTGGGAAACAGGGCAAAATGGTAAGCTGGTGATCCTTGAGGGTGGGAGCAGGCACTTGCAATCAATTCAGGTGAATGGGATCCCTGCCATTAGCCTGAGAGACACACGTGTCAGTCATACCACAGTGGTGGACTGTTTGGTGAACCAGATCAGTAGGTGAAGGGAGAAAGGTAAGAGTAACCTCTGGGAAGGTCTTGGTTAGGCCTGGAGCCATACTGCCCTTGGATAGGGCACAGAACGGTGGTCTGTTCTGACCTCCCCTTGGATTGGCTCCTGGTTAAGGTCTACCAGAGGTTGGTCAGAGCCCAACTGAGATGGTTGTACTGATTACCTCTCAACTCAAGATTCCTGGGGATCCAGTCCCTGAAGTTAGGAGACAGGGGTCCCAAAAGAAAGGAAAGAAAAACAGGAAAGGGAAGTCCCGCTTAAATGGAGTTCCAGTGAGCCAAGGGCTTTCTAGCCCAGTAAGGTTAGAAACCAAAGGTGGGACTGGTGAGGGTTCACCTGTTCCTGCAGAAGTCCTGAACAGTCATGTAGCTATGCAGAAAAAAGGTGTTGTCCCTGTTCTGACAGAAGGGAGAGTAGAAGAAGGGTGTCTGCCACAAGATATAATAGACCCTCCACTATAGACAGCAAGAGTGGTTCCAAGTTCCCTTTAGTTGCCCAGAGGCAGTTCAGACACTAATCAGTGGAGAGCTCAATGTGTGGTTTTGGATAATGACAGCTGTCAGTAGCCTCTGCTGAGTGCTGGACTTAATGGCTGCACTATTCATGGCATGGGAGGTAGACCCCATAGCCAAAATCAAGGTAGGCCCACTGACTCTGTGGGTCATGGTGGAGTTACTCAAGTGCTGGTTAATATCAGTGGGTGAGCTAAGTGTCGCCTTAGCTAAGAATAGGATAGGTGAGGTGGGTACCTCACTATCCAGGGTAAAAGGTAAAAAAATAAACTAAAACAGTAGTAGCAAAGGCTAGTTTTAAAATGTGTCTTATCATTTTTTGGATGAGTTAGCCAAACTGATTGAGCAAGCTTTCAGAGAGGATGTGAGGCAGAGTAGGTCCTGCAATAAAATAGCAAACACAACAAGATGATGGACGGAGTGCTGAAAGTTTTCAACCACTCACCCATAGTCACAGAACTGGGTTGAATCCATCATTCTTTTGTTCACTATGCCACCCCAGTTTGGACCCAGCAATAAGCAAATCAGTCTTGACACTGCCGCTCACGGGAACAGTCAAGCTCGAACTGCCAAGCCAGATCCTTCCTGGACCGGAAACAAGCCTCCTGTGACTGGTTTCGGGGATTCACCCCATATCAGCCAGGCCAGCTTGAATCCAGTGGCACAACGAGCAAGGGACCCATGTCTGGGCATACACTTGGCTACTTAGAGTGAACATAGCAAACAAAACAAGATGATGGACTGAGTACTGAAACTTTTCAACTACTAACCCCCAGTCACAGATCTGGGTTTTATCCATTGTTCTTTTGCTCACTATGCCACCCTAGTTTGGACCCAACCCAATGCAAATCAGTCTTGACCCTGCCCCTCATGGGAACACTCCAACCCGAACTGCTACACCAGGTCCTCCCTGGACAGGAAACAAGCATCCTGGGACAAGTTTTGGGGTTTCACCCCTCATCAGCCAGGCTAGCTTGAATCCAGTGGCACAGTGAGCTTGGGATCCTTGTCTGGGCATATCCTTGGCCACGTATGGCGAACATAGCAAACACAACATGATGATAGACAGAGTGCTGAAACTTTTCAACCTCTCACCCCAGTCACAGATCTAGGTTTAATCCATTGTTCTTTTACTCACTAAATAATAAATGTATAGTGCTTTTCCTACACTGCATCTGCGTAAAGGGCCAGAAGATTTGTATCCACTGACCATGTGTGCCTGTAACTTTGCCACAGCGCCAAAAGGCGCTGAGGTTCCTTGAGTGAGCTGTCCATCATAGTTGGGAAAAGGCGGGAAAAACGTTTGATACTGCTAGTGTGTGGTGCGGGCCTTCCTGGCCTCAGGAACTACAAGGGGATCGGGCTCGAGAAACTCATGGATGCAAAGACCTCCCTCGAGTATTACAGCTAATTTTCGATGGCAGATATGGGGTTAAAGCACACTTGCCCAGCCTCGACCGTGCTCACTAATGTTTTGGGCTGATTAAAATGTTACTGAATTTGAGTTTCATCTTGGGCACCTGCTTTATTTATCTGTAAGGGCTTTCTGTTGAGGTTTGATTTTTGTGACAGGAGCCTCGTGCCATACTTGTAACTATTCTCTGACCCTGCTTCGAAGGTCAGAGCTGGGTCAGTGAATAGTTGGAAGTAGGAAACTAGGCGCAGCTCAGGAAGCACTTACAGCGTTACAGCAGGTGCCCAAGTTGAAGTTAAATTAGCTTCAACTTGGGCACCTGTTGTAACCCTGTAAGTGCTTCCTGGAAAAAAATTGCGGATTTTCCTGCAATTTTGCGAGATTTGCAGATCGCGAAATTGCAGAAAATCCGCAAATTCCGTGAGGGAAATGAATTTTCGGCCCATAGTTAGAATCATCCTCGTGCATAGTATCGGATTCTCTTTTTATTTTGGGATATTGCCTCTCTTTTTTTGTATTCTTTAGTCCTCATTTTTATTTAGAACTCTGAGACTGTATTGAAGGCCCCACACTCCCTTCAGAAGAGTCGAAAGACCCCAGGGACCGGGTGCTCTCCACAAGGTCGAAATCTTATACCTCAAACGCAGAACAGTTTGAAAATAGGAGCTCATTCCTAGATGACCAAGCCAACTCCCTTTCAACTTGAGCTGCATTGATCCTTAATCATTGGACCACCCCCATTTTACAGACAAAAATGTTGTTAGGGTCTCCTAATATAGGAGCAAGATTTATGACAACCTTTCCAAATATCCCAAAGGTTTGTTCTTTTAAAGGGGGGACCACTACCTAAACTTTGTACCCTATAAGCTGACGTTAGCCATTCTCACACCAAAGGGGGATAGGGATAATGCACTTTAGACATATCTCTCTTCGCACAATAGGACTAATACAAAGATGAGTGTTTTTTGTGTCTTAAAAAAGATTTAAGGGGTCCCACCCCCCACTGACAACCCCAAAAATGACCAGTACCAAGCTTACCTTGATCTCTTTGCCCATTATATCTGAGAGCACTTTACCCATTTCTAGCCAAAAGATCTCGACCAGGAGACACTGCCAGAACATGTGGACATCATCAGCTTTTTCCTCACCACACTTGGGACACTTCCTTGCTTCCCGGCTTCCCAACTTCAATAGCTTCCTTGGTGTCCAGTAAACTTTATGCACAGTAAACAGATGTTTTTGTCCTGAGAGGCGTTGATTTAATAGATAACCAAAGAAAGACATAGAAACTTGCCACAGGGCTTCGACATCCAGATTTGGCAGGTCCCTCTTATATATCTCTGTAGGCAAGGTGAACTCTTCCTCTCCAGCCTGGATGAACATACAATACCACTCAGAGATTTCCTTTCACTGGGCTGATGCTTTTTTGTATCCTGTCCTCCCAAAAGTGGTTGCCTTTTCCATCTTTGCCCAGCTTGTAGGTTGATAATACTTACAATTCGAAAGGTTACTCTCCATGATTTCTCCCAGATGCTCCAAGGGGACTAGTTGATTGTCTTCTAAAATTTGACCCCATCTGTGTATACGCCATTCGATCAAGGGGATTGCAAGCTTGTCTAGAAGACATACTGGTGTACTTGGAGAGTTCTATATCGGGGCAGAACTACTATAATATTGTATTCCTATTGTCTGTCTGATTTGGTACCATAGTTTACAGGCAGCAACACAAATCTAAAGTCTTACTTTCCTGAAGGATTTTGGGTGATCACATTTAAATAGAAAGTAGTTCCCCATCATAGGGAAGTCTCTTGTCAAGGCTACCAATAGCAGATTAAAAGTCGATTTATCCATGACTAACAACCTTATGCTCTTTAATTGATAGGCACAATAGGATTGATAAAGATTGGTCCCTGTGATGCCACCATGTTCCGTCTTCCTACAGAGTTTTCTCCATGCAGTTCTCACCTATTTGGCCCACCATATGAAGCTGATCAAATCCTCCTGCAACTTCTTAAACCCTAAAAGTTTGAATTCTAGGAGGACTGCATTAAAGAATGTACATTTTGGGGAAATACTTTTTTTTAACAAGTTAGATCTTCCTATAAATGAGAGAGAAAGGCCTCCCCATGCTCTCAGTAGAATTTTAACCTCAGAGGCTTCCTCATTGAAATTTACCTGGGCTATTTGCTCCTGGTAACGCACTACCTGAATTTCCAGCTATCTTATTTCCTGTTTTACCAATTCACTAGTATGGTGGGTGTTCATTTCCATTATTTCAGTTTTTTCTTGGTTAATAATATAACCCGAGACCTTCTCAAAGTCTTCCAAGATGTTCCAAATTGCTGGGAGTGACTTCTCTAAGTCTCCTATGTAGACTATTAAGTCATCAGCATAGTTCTCTCACCCGTTACAAACAAAATGGCTGATATTCTTGCTTGCCCTTATTTTATTTGCCAGTGGTTCTATATAAAGATTATGAAGCAAAGGTGAGGGAGGGCATCCATGCTGAATCCCTCTTCTGATTATTATTTGCTAAGTTAAATTCCCATTAACCAGGATACTAGCTGTGGGATTTTTTGTAAAGGACTGCACCTAAAAAAGCCTTTCCAAAATTGTTTTGATTATTTACACTGCACAAGATGGGCCAGCTGACCACATCGAAGGCTTTAACGGCACAAAAGTAAGCACTGTCAGTGGAATTCTATCCCTATTAGCCATATCTATCAATCAATCAATCAATCAACAGCATTTTTATAGCGTGCTACTCACCCAGTAGGGTCTCAAGGCGCTGGGGGGAGGGGTTCGTTACTGCTCAAAAAGCCAGGTCTTGAGTTGTTTCCTGAAGGAGAGGTGGTCCTGGGTCAGCCGTAGGTGGATGGGGAGGGAGTTCCATGTCTTGGCCGCCAGGCAGGAGAAGGATCTTCCTCCCGTGGTGGCCCTGCAAATGCGTGGTACGGTGGCGAGGGCAAGGCTGGCCGATCGTAGCTGGCGGGTGGGTGTGTAGAAAGTGAGGCGATTGTTGAGGTACTTCGGGCCCATGTCGTGGAGAGCCTTGTGTGCGTGGGTGAGGAGCCTGAATGTGATCCTCTTGTTGACGGGGAGCCAGTGCAGGTCTCTCAGGTGGGAAGCGATGTGGCTGTGGCGAGGGATGTCCAGGATGAGTCGTGCGGAGGCGATCTGTGTGCGCTGGAGTCTTTTCTGTAGTATGGCAGTGGTTCCCGCGTAGAGGGTGTTCCCGTATTTCAATCGGCTGGTGACGAGTGCCTGGGTGACTGTGTTCCTGGTTTCGGTGGGGATCCATCGGAAGATCTTACGGAGCATGCGCAAAGGGGTTGAAGCACGATGATGATACGGCGTTGACTTGTCTGGCCATTGAGATGGAGGAGTCCAGGATGAAGCCTAGGTTTCATGCGTGGTTCGTTGGTTTGGGGGTGGTGCCCAGGGCAGGGGGCCACCAGGAGTTGTCCCAGGCGGAGGGCGAGGATCCCAGGATGAGGACTTCCGTCTTGTCTGAGTTCAGTTTAAGGCCGCTGTACTTCATCCACTCGGCGACGTCTTTCATCCCTTCGTGTAGGCTGGCTCTGGCGGTGGCAGGGTCGTTGGTGAGGGAGAGGATCAGCTTGGTGTCGTAGGCCTAGGAGATGATGTTAAGGTTGTGTTGGCGTGCGATGGCTGCAAGGGGGCTCATGTAGACGTTGAAGAGGGTGGGGCTGAGTGAGGATCCTTGTGGTATGTAAAGTGTGATCAGTTGAAAACTGGTAACATCCCTTAGGGCACTCCGGTTTTGGCAAATCATTCTATATTAATTCAAAGGCTAGAAAATTATTTTCCAAAGATTTATTTTTTCCTTTTGTTCAGTTTAAGGCCGCTGTACTTCATCCACTCGGCGACGTCTTTCATCCCTTCGTGTAGGCTGGCTCTGGCGGGGGCAGGGTCGTTGGTGAGGGAGAGGATCAGCTTGGTGTCGTCGGCCTAGGAGATGATGTTAAGGTTGTGTTGGCGTGCGATGGCTGCGAGGGGGGTCATGTAGACGTTGAAGAGGGTAGGGCTGAGTGAGGATCCTTGTGGTACGTAAAGTGTGATCAGTTGAAAACTGGTAACATCCCTTAGGGCACTCCGGTTATAGGCAAATCCTTCTATATTAATTCAAAGGCTAGAAAATTGTTTTCCAAAGATTTATTTTTTCCTTTTGTTCAGATGTATTATGTTCTTGTTCAAAATCAATAGCGTTTTCATTGCAAACAAATAATTCAAATAATTCATTCAATTTCATATATGGTTGGATTCGTTCCAATGCATTTCGGGCTGAACCCTTCGTCCGGGAGCATCTAAACAAAACAACATATAGAGTTCTAAGTATGACATAGTATAAACATGATAACTGCTAAACTTAATAAACACAGTACGTGCAAAAATACAATATGCAATTACAGTGTAAAGTGGAGTACGTTGCTATGCATGCAGTATTGGTAAGGAAACACAAGTTAAACAAACTATAGCAATGGTGAATGGAGGTAAATGAAAATGAAAATAGAAAACGGCATATAGTAACTAAATTGTTTGTGATTAAGAGTGTGTCTCATGCGTGAATTTGAAAATGGCTTCGGCATTATCAAAAGTGCTCTTAATGGTGAACAAAGTCAATATTCAAAAATCGAGGTTTAAATCAAAGTAACGATTACGCCCAATACTGCATGCATAGCAACGTACTCCACTTTACACTGTAATTGCATATTGTATTTTTGCACGTACTGTGTTTATTAAGTTTAGCAGTTATCATGTTTATACTATGTCATACTTAGAACTCTATATGTCGTTTTGTTTAGATGCTCCCGGACGAAGGGTTCAGCCCGAAATGCATTGGAGCGAATCCAACCATATATGAAATGGAATGAATTATTTGAATTATTTGTTTGCACTGAAAACGCTATTGATTTTGAACAAGAATATAATATATCTGAACAAAAGGAAAAATTAAATCTTTGGAAAACAATTTTCTAGCCTTTGAATTAAAATAGAAGGATTTGCCTATAACCGGAGTGCCCTAAGGGATGTTACCAGTTTTCAACTGATCACACTTTACGTACTTTTGATTATTCGCCCAAGGGTGGAGGGCGATACCATAGGAGCACCCTTTGAATATATCAGTATATCATTGAACTTAACTGAAACCAGGAGTGCACGGGCAAGTTAATTTCAATAGATCCTTGTGGTACGCCGCATATGACTTTGGTGGTCTCGGGGAGGCGGACTCTCTGGGTTCTCCCGGCGAGGAACGAGATAATCCACTCCAGTGCCTTCTCTTGGATTCCGATGTTGCTGTGGTGCTGCATTAGGGTGCGGTGGCAGACAGTGTCGAATGCTGCAGAGAGATCCAGTAGGATGAGGGCCACTGTTTCCCCGTTGTTGAGCAGGGATCCGATGTCGTTGGTGGCTGCGATGAGGGCGGTCTCGGTGCTGTGGTTGGCTCGGAAGCTGGACTGCAAAGGGTCGAGGGAACCATTTGTCTCGAGGAAGGAGGTGAGCTGTTTGTTGACGGTCTTCTCGATGACTTTGGCAGGAAAGGGGAGGAGCGAGATGGGGCGGAAGTTCTTGAGGTCGGTGGGGTCCGCTGTTGGTTTCTTCAGGAGGGCGCTGAGCTCGGCGTGCTTCCAGCTCTCCGGGAAGGTGGCGGTGTTGAAGGAGATGTTGATGATGTCCCGGAGTTGGGGTGAGTTGACGGAGTCAGCCTTGTTGAAGACGTGGTGAGGGCAGGCGTTGGTTGGTGATCCGGAGAGGATGGTGTTCATCGTGCGGGTGGTGTCTTCAGTGCTGACCGGGGTCCAGTTGCAGAGGGTGGTGGTGGGGGGCGTTGGTTCGGCGGTTGGGTGCGTGGTCTGTGCGCTGAAGCTGTTGTGTATGTCGGTGATTTTACGATGGAAAAAGGTGGCGAGTGAGTCGCAGAGGTCTTGCAAGGGTGTGATGTTGTTGTTTCCGGCGCTGGGGTTGCAGAACTCTTTGACGATGCTGAAGAGTTCCTTGCTGTTGTGGGTGTTGTTGTCCAGTCGTTCTCTGAATGTTGTCCTTTTGGTGGTGCGGATCAGCTGGTGGTGTTTGCGGGTGGCGTTCTTGAGGGCTGTCATTTTTTCCGCGGTTTGGTCGTGGCACCAGGCTTTTTCAAGGGTGCGGCAGTTTTTCTTGGATGTTTTGAGTTCGTCGGTGAACCAGGAGGCTTTCTCGCTGCTGGGTCTGCTGGGGGGCTTCTTCAGTGGTGTGAGGTCGTCAGTGCAGTTGGTGATCCACTGCGTGAAGGTGCGGGCTGCTTCGTTGGGGTCTGTTGCACTGGCGGGAGGGTTCTGGCTGAGGGAGGTGGTGAGCTGGTCGGCGGTGATCTTGCTCCATCTCCTGCGAGGAACCTGTTGCGGGTGGTGGTGGGTCGTGGTTCTTCTGAAGCTGAAGTGGACGCAGCTGGGATCTGTCCAATGGAGTCCGGTGGAGTGGCTGAAGGAGATGTGCTTGCTGGAGGAGAAGACGGGGTCAAGTGTGTGGCCGGCGTAGTGGGTGGGGGTGTTCACCAGTTGCTTGAGTCCGAGGTTGGCAAGGTTATCCAGCAAGGCGGCGGTGTTGCAGTCCTTGTTGTTCTCCAGGTGAAGGTTGAGGTCCCCTCGGAGGATGAAGTCAGCGAAGTGGAGGGCGTGCGGGCGGATGAAGTCTGCGATGTCTTCGCTGAATTGAGTGCGTGGTCCTGGGGGTCTGTAGATGAGGGTGCCTCTGAGGGTGGTCTTGGGGTCGGTGTGTATCTGGAAGTGGAGGTGCTCAGCGGCAGTGAAGGTGTCATCGGAGTTGGTCGTGAAGCGGTGCTGTTCCTGTGGACAATGGCGATGCCTCCTCTGGTCTGGTTGATGCAGTCCTTCCGGGTGATCTTGTATCCGTCCGGGATGGCTATGGCGATGTCGGGCGCTGAGGAGGCGTTCATCCAGGTTTCCGTGAGGAAGGCGACGTCTGGTGATGTTGTGTCAAGCAGGTTCCAGAGTTCGTTGGCGTGTTTGTGGACTGAGCGGGTGTTGAGCAGGATGCATTTGAGGTGGTTGTTGCTGGTGCCTGGTCTTTTGGGTGCGGTGCCGGTTCGGAGGCAGGTGAACTTGCAGGCTTGGCAGGTGAATGGTCCGTGGGTTCGTTTTGGGGTGGCTTGGTAGCAGGTGATGTTCGGGTCGGGTTCGAGTGCGTTGAGGGTGGCGGCGTCGTAGGTCCGTCATGTGAGCTGGCATCGTCGGGGGCCAAGGATCCTGGCGCTGGGCGCAGGCCAGGCGCGGACGAGCGCAGACGGGCTTGCCTTTGGCGCGCCTTCGGCGCACAATCGGCGCGCCCGCTGCGCGTGTCCGCTGCACGTACGCGCGGGCTCCATTTATGGCGAAGTGGGAGGGAGGCGCAGCTGGGAGGCGGGAGCGGGGCAGCCAATGGGTAACAGAAAGGAAAAAGGGGTGGGGCCGTGAGGGAGCAGCGGCGGGGAGCGGAGGGGGGGTCACACAAGGGGTAGTCAAGAAGCAAAGTGCGGCAAAACCTACTTACAGAAGGAAAGATTTATAACAGTAAATACAGTGCAACAAAAAGCGAGGGCACAGAAGGCAAAGGCGGGGGAAAGAACGAGCAGCAGCAAGGGGGCACCGCCAAGGTCAGGGACAGACCTGTGGTGCTGGGGCAAAGACGCGCCTGTAGCTGGTGGGCCGTGCAGCGTGGGGGTGTCCTGGGGACAGGTCACCCTCGCCTACGCCGCGCGGGCACTGTTTAAGGCCAATCTATTGCCCCTATTAAGTCATGCAATTGCCTTCCCTTGACAAACCCCTTCTGATCTCTTTGACTTAGGACATTGATCACCTTTTCAAGCTGTTTTGCTAGTTTCTGTGTGAAGATTTTTTAGTAGCTGTTTAAAAGAGAGATTGTTCTATAGGATTCGCAAAACTTGGAATTTATGTTTTACTTAAGGATTATATTTATGGTGGCCTCATCCCAAGAATGATAAAACTCCTGCCTTTTCACAAAGGCCAAATTGAATAATTCTGTCAGAGTGGGGGTCAGCTCATCCCTTAGAACCATGTATTTTTCATTTGGGAGGCTATCTAGGTCACTTGCTTTTCCTCTTTTCAGGTTCCTATTTCTCTTGGATACTTCTTTAGAGTGAATATCCGCCATTTTATCATTAAAGGTCGCTTGTATGGGCTGGATTTCTAATTCTACAAGACATGTCTTAATCTGGTCGTCCCTAACCTCCAGATCATCTGCGTAGAGGTTTTAGAAAAATAGTGTAAAGGTGTGTTCTACTTCTGAATCTTCTGAAATAATTTACCCGTTACTTCATTTCTAATGGCCTTGATCACATACCTCGTGGTCTCTACTTTACTTAGTTTAGTCCTCATTGACATTTGGAGGCTAAAAGGAAGTAAAGGGGGAAGGTTCACATTTAATAATAGGAAGTGTTGGCATTGGTCTAAAATAGACTTTTTTCTTGTAGACACTACAATCGGTAAAAACACCAGCAAAGTGGTACATGAGGCGGAGGACCTGTCTGACCACTCTGCAGTGAGCCTAGATATCATTTTAGGCAATAGGCCCGTACCCCAGAAATGGACTTTAAGTAGAGTACTACTCTCAGACCCACAAATAATGGAGAGATTGAAGGAAGCTACAAATTAATTCTTTCTCTTAAATAAAGCATCTGCACCCCCTCACACACATCTTCTGGGACACATATAAGGCCTTTTTCAGAGGCACCTTAACGGGGCTAATAGTAATCCGAAATAAAAAAGTCAAGAATGATCCAAGTAAACTCAAATCCTCTATACAGACCTTGAGGGAGACAGAGTATGCGCCTGACACTGAAGAACCTGCCACTCAAACCCTGACACTTATTATGGAACAGTTACAGAAGGGAAGATTAGAGTTGGCAAACTACTTAGAGGCAATAGTAAGGAGAAAATGGAAGGCTAGTAATCTCTCACACTACCACTATGGGGAGGGGTGTGGGTAGTTAATCGGACATTTTCTTTTGCATTGCTCATGGTCTAGTAGATATCATTGGAGCTAAAAGGTTTTACAACTCTGTTGCATTTCATGTTGTTTGACAGTATTAACTTAACTTAAGATGAGTTATCTTAATACAGGGCGACCCCTGACCCTGCCTGCAGGCCAGGTCACTCCCCACGCCGCTCATCTCCACCAGTTCAGGCCGTGTCTTCCCCCCTGCTACCTCCTGCCTCGTGAGTTCGCCGCTGCTGTGCTGTGCTGAGCAGCTCTGCTGGTTCATTGTCTCTGCCATACTTGTGGTTTTTGTGATATTTGTATTTGTACTGTAACTGTATCATTGCCCTTTGACTGTTCCTTTTGGGCCACCTGTTTTTCCAGTATCCCCCCTTTGCCTTTGTACCCCTTGCCGTTGTCCCAACTCCCGCCGCTGCTCCCCTGTGGCCAGCCCCCTTTTTGCCTTCTGTATCCCACTCACCGTCCCGCTCCTGCCTCCCAGCTGCTCCTCCCTCCCACCTCGCCTTAAATGGTGGCCGCTGCGCAGTGGTGAGAGCGACCCCTGACCCTGCCTGCAGGCCAGGTCGCTCCCCACGCCACACACCTCCACCAGTTGTGCTCGTGCCTTCCCCCCTGCTACCCCCTGCCTCGTGAATTCGCCACTGCTGTGCTGCCCCGCCCCGCTCCCGCCTTCCAGCGGCTCCTCTCTCCCACCTCGCCTTCAATGGTAGCCACTGTGGAGGCGCGCCAGAGGCAAGCCTGTCTGCGCCTGTCCGCGCCTGGACTGTGCCCAGCGTCAGAACCCCTGGTCCCCGCAACTGCCCCGCCACCAAACTCCGCTACGACGCCAGCACCCTCCATGCTCTCAACGCCGGCCAAGACCACCTCTGCTTCCAGGCCGCCCTGAAACGCACCCATGGACCGTTCTCCTGCCACACCTGCAGCTTCACCTGCAACAAAGCCACCAAACGTCCCAGGACCGGACCCAACCGCCTTCGCTGCATACTCCTCAATACCCGCTCTGCACGCAAACATGCCGTGGAGCTCAGGGACCTGCTCGACACCTCCACCCCAGATGTCACCTTCCTGACCGAGACCTGGTGGAATGACTCCTTGGCACCCAACATCGCCATAGCCATCCCGGAAGGCTAAATGATCACCTGCAGGGATCGCACCAACGGAATCAGAGGAGGAATAGCCATCGTCCACAAATCCACCCTCAAGGTATCCACCCACACGGACGACACCCTCAACACCGCCGAACACCTGCACCTCCCGATCCACACCGACCCCAACACCACCCTCAGAGGAACACTCATCTACAGACCCTGGCCCCCTGGCACAGTTCAGCAACTCCATCACCGACCTCGCCAGCACCCACGCGCTGGCCTCCCCGGACTACATCCTCCTTGGGGACCTGAACTTCCACCTCGAGAACAACGCCAACTCCGCCACCCGGATCGATAACCTTGCCAATCTCGGCCTTAGACAACTCGCCACTTCACACACCCACGCTGCCCGACACACACTGGACCCCATCTTCTCCACGAGCACCCAGGTCGCCTACCACCACACCACCGAGCTCCACTGGACCGACCACCACTGCATCCATTTCACCTTCAAGAAACCAACCACACACCACCACACCCAACTGCTGCCCCGCCGCTGCTGGAGCAAAGTCACCGAAGACCAGCTGACCACCACCCTTGCCCAGAACCAACCCACTGACCCCACCAACATAGACGCCGCTGCCTGCAACCTCAGACAGTGGATCAACGACTGCCCCAACACTGATGAGCTCCAGACCTCCAAACATGCATGCCGAAACCTGGAGAAGAAATGGCACCACGAACGCACACTGGACAGCCACGCAGCCCACAAGGATGCAGACATCACCACCTCATCAGATTAGCCAAGAGATCTTCCTTCAAAGATCACCTGGAGAACAACACACATGACAGCAAGGAGCTCTTCAGCATCGTGAAGGAACTCTCCAACCCCAGCGCCAACACCAATGACATCCCGCCCTCACAAGAACTGTGCGACTTACTGGCCACCTTCTTCCACTGCAAGATCGCTGACATCTACAACAGCTTCAACACCACGACCGCCCTGACTACGCCAGAACCCACTCCCCCTTCAAACACCACCCACACCATCCGCCTGACCTCCTGGGCCAACATCAACTACGACGAGACACACAAGGTCATGAACTCCCATCCACTTAGGATCTCCGTCAGACCCGTGCCCACACCACGTATTCAACAAAGCAGGCGCAGCCATCGCACCCCAACTACGAAAGGTCATCAACACCTCCTTCGAAACAGCGGGATGTCCGGAAAGATGGAAGCACGCCGTAATCAGCGCCCTCCTCAAGAAGCCCAAGGCGGACCCCAAGGACCTCCAGAACTTCCAGCCCATCTCCTTACTCCCGTCCCCGGTGAAGGTCATCGAAAAAATAGTCAACATGCAACTGGCCCGCCACCTCGAAGGCAACAACATCTAAGACCCCTCCCAGTCCAGATTCAGACGAAACCACAGCACCGAGACAGCCCTCATCGCCGCCACAGACAACATCAGGCGCCAACTAGACAACAGCGAAACATCAGCACTCATCCTCCTGGACCTGCCAGACGCCTTCGACACGGTCTGCCATCGCACTCTAAAGACACGACACCAAGAAGCCGGAATCCAAGAGAAGGTCCTCGACTGGACAACGTCCTTCCTCTCCGGCAGAACCCAGAATGTCCGCCTCCCACCCTACCGATCCAAAGCCACCGACATCATCTGCGGCGTCCCCCAGGGCTCATCCCTCAGCTCAACGCTGTTCAACACCTACATGGCCCCCCTCGCACAAATGGCCCACCAACACGACCTCAACATCATCTCCTACGCCGACGACACCCAGCTCATCCTGTCCCTCACCAAGGACCCGCACACATTGCTAAAACCAACTTCCACGATGGAATGAAGGCCGTCGCCGACTGGATGAGGAGCAGCCGTCTGAATTTGAACTCGAACAAGACGGAGGTCCTCATCCTTGGACCCACCCCCTCAGCCTGGAAGGACTCCTGGTGGCCGACCACACTGTGAACAGCACCAACACCCACCGACCACGCACGCAACCTAGGATTCGTCCTCAACTCCTCCCTCGCCATGTCGAAGCAGGTCAGCCCCGTCTCCTCCTCCTGGTACCACACCCTCTGCATGTTCCACAGGATCTAGAAGTGGATCCTGACCAAAACAAGAAGAACAGTGACACAGGCCCTCGTCAGCAACAGGCTGTACTATGGCAAAACACTCTATGCAGGAATCCCAGCCAAACACCTGCGTTGAATACAACGCATCAAAAACGCCTACGCCCGACTGACCCTCAACGTCCCCCGCCACAGCCACATTAACCCCCACCTGAGAGACCTATACTGGCTCCCCGTCGACAAGAGTATCACCTTCAAGCTCCTCACCCACGCACACAAAGCACTCCACAACGCCAGACCACCCTACCTGAACAGCAGACTCAGCTTCTACACCCCCACTCACCAGCTCCGCTCCGCCAGCCTCACCCTTGTCGCTGTCCCCTGCATCAAACGAACAACCTTGGGCGGCAGATTTTTCTCCTAACTCGCCGCCAAGACCTGGAACACCCTCCGACCCACCTACGGCAGACCCAAGACCTACTCACCTTCAGAAGACTCCTCAAGACCAGTAGCGGCACCCCCCCCCCCCCCACCCAACCCCCGATGCGCCTTGAGACCCTCACGGGTAAGTAGTGCGCTTTACAAATACTTTGATTGATTGAATACCGATTTATCATGGGTAAACCTGTAACAGGATCCATCATCACTTTCTCCAGTTGTCCATAAAATCTTATACTTGCTGGCATCAAATACTCTACCAAATGTAACAGTATCAAAACTAGATCTGCTTAGTTTTTTTTTTTAACTCACCTTGTTCAGTAGTTAAAAAGTTTCCCTTCTCTAGCAACATTTGCAGATGGATCAGAATGATTTGGCACATATTTAATGGTCTATATTAGGGAAACTAATCAGACAGTAGGTACTTGGAAAATATTCATCTCTATTTTTATAAATTAGAACGATAATCGTTTTAGAACATTGTGCACTAGCTGTAGTGACTGCTTTAAAGTTTTCATAAGGAGGGATCATGTGAGGCTTGGCACGTTATTGTTGACCAACTTTTTTGACCACTAAAGAGGTTAGAAACCCACAAACATACATATTATTCATTGATTCCTTAAAAACAAATTTGTCATATCCAACTTTAATTAAATTTACGAACGTGTGACTTATTTTGCAACTAAACCTATTTCTTTCTATTACATTTATTCATGTGTTGCTTAACCTCTGTCAAAGGTTTGCCAACAGTAACTGAAACACATCATCTATAATTTAAAGGTGCTCTCAATTTCACTGGCTTTAGTTCATGAATATTAAAAAGAAAAACAACATTATAACCTGCCATGTAGTAAGTACACATTAATAAATGTTAAGACTTGTTAAAAATCACAAAATACCATTGGCAACAAATTGCGATTTCCTGACACCAATATTATTCTGCAGCACTGATTTATTTAGTACAAAGCCTGGACAAAAGGTGGTGGAAACCAGACAGTGTTGTCTAGTCCTACTAGACAGGTTTACTGGTGATGACAGGAGCCCATTGAACAGACAACATTAGCATTAATATGGGTTAGATCCTAGATTTGCTTTATGAAGTACACTAAAGAAGTCTCTCAGCTCAACCCTAATACAGGCTTTCTCAGCATTTAGAAACATAACAGGGACAATGGAACATTGTGCTACTCGTGATATCACTAATCACACGTCTGATTTCATCAAGATCTATGGGCGGGTCCAAAGAATGAATCATTCAGGTTCCAATTGAGGAAAGCTAAGCTCTGCCAAGAAGTCACCTTGATCTGGTGATAAATTGTGAACTATACAGGAAGTAGTTAGGTGCAAACACTCCAATTATAATATTATTTTTCATGGACGTCATTCCTTCACTTTCTTATTTTCGTGACAGAATTGTATGTTTGTTTCCTGCAGATCAATGAAGACCAAAAGGTTGCCCTCCTTATTCCCCTTCTCATAAATCATGTATTATGTAAGAAGAAGGTGTTGTGTACCCCCTTCACCAATAAACACCTCCACTTCACTTCTTATTGCATGAGCACTCTTGTTTATACCTTGTCATAAGACCTCTCATTTGTGTCTATATCTCCAGTTGCCTTTCCTGTTGAAGAAGGGAAAACCCTGACACCTGAGCTATAAGTTCACCCCACAACTCTATCTTGTCTGTATCCCGGATGTATTCCATGTTACCACCTGATCAGCATTTGTTCATAATCCACAACAGTTGATATGAATGATTCAAGATGGTGAAGTCCAGTTCAAGTGTTACTGGGAGATAGTTAGATATTATTGGTGTCTCAATGGATGGGGCTATTACTCTAGAAAGGGGGGTTATGGAGACTAAAAAAAAAAGTTTACTCTGGAAAATTCCTATAAATATTAAAATAAACACAATAATCCAGATCTGAAATATGTTGAATATGCCATACATCCAGATGTTTAGGATATTGTCTTTTCACTTTAAAAGCCAGAGGAGCATAGCCACCGCCATATCAAGCAGTCAAAGAGTCCATGGAAGGTTCAAGAATCGGGATGAAGTACCCATCTACTTTTAGAATTTCGATTGTCTACTTGTAATTAATCAAAAACAGCAACCTAAAACATCTCTTGATTATTGGTGTTAGGGATATAAATGGAAAAAATGGTCACAAGTTGGTCCAGAAGATTAACCCACACACCCACTATTCTGCAATGTTCTCAACTGACATCCCTTCCGAGAAAAACAGTAACTCACAGCATATCAAGAAGACTGGAAATGTGCCAAATACGATTTCAGACGCTTTCTGTCATCCTTAATTAAATGTCTCTCCTGTCACACTTGATTTCAAATTATTTCCTGTGACGCCATTTTAGTGAAGCCATGCGCTTCATCTGGGAATTCTGCCCTTCTACACTGAGTGACACAACATTAAATATTCCAAGATTTCAGGTTAATATGTGTTGTTGATTAAACACATGTAGGAATCCCACTTAATCCAGGTCTACCACACGTGCTGACCCATGCGACAGCATTGTGTGACTGAGAGTAAGCTTTCCTGTAGGAGCTTAAGCCATTGTGTCTGAGCATAATCTACGCTGACTTTTCTCTATTTCAGCAAATTTCTCACAACTCATGTATAAGATCACAATCTCTCCTGCTGAAAGTAATACCTATGCAACCTAACTATACCTATTCTCCTCCAACTCCTGTATTAATCCCACCAACCATGTGCTAGAGCTCACCCTCCCTTCCCCTTACTAATTATTTCAGCCAACCCCTATTTTTGGTCAACCATAAAAAACTGAAATGACTGCATGCAATGGTTTGCTTTGAGCTCACAAGACCAATTGCAATAACAAACAGTAACCAATAACACGGAACTAACCACTAACCTTGGGTTCCGGAGCAGTGTGCTGGTCCGTGTAAAGTGCTTCAATGCCTTATCAGGGGTAGTAATTGCTATATAAATACAGTTACAATTTCACTCCATATTCATTTGATAATAATTTCAATTTATTGAACATATAAATTAAATGTAAATCACGCTTTAACAGTATAATGTGCCTCAATGTACATTTACATGCACTTCCTATAATCTCTGATTCTGGTCATACTCTCAATAAAGCCCGAGTGGGCACCAAATATTGATGGCAGTTTCTCTATAAAAGATACCAATTTCATAATAAAAGCCAAGCTAAAAAGAAGGTTTATACCCCAATAAAGTCAGCATGGTTGCCAATATATTATACATGTACTATTAATTCCCCTTCACTGTTCAAATGAGTTGGAGCTTTTGTGCCTAAGTTCTAAATAAATCATAATTCCAAACCTTTGTGTTGTAAAACTCTTTCTCCTTCTGTTGGATGCTTTTGCAATTTTTTCCATTCCACAACATCTCAAGGGGCATTTGTGCCCTTATGATGTTCATGGAGATGTTAATCTAAATGGTACCTTCTCTCATTAATTTGTATAGCTCTCATATGCTCAAATACTCTCTTTTTTTACTAGATGGATGGTGCTTCACACCTATTTGAAGTTGCAAGGACACGTTAAAACATGCACTGTATATTTAGAATTATGATATATTCTTCTTTTGATTTTCTTTTTCTTCCCCTTTTGTGACATGATTTATTCTGATAAATTGGTATTATTAGTACAAGCTTTTGCACTGACTACAAATGAAACCGCTTTGGTGTTAAAACCATGTTCATGAAGTATCCTTGGTCATGTAGCTTGATATTAAAATGTTTCTCAATGAGTTACTTTTCTGATAAACTGGGCCCATGGAATTATGAGATTGGATGGCAGTGGCGTTTGTTGCATCGTTATGCATTTGCCTTTCCGTTCCTTATTGCTATATCTGGGTGTTAAACTGGAACTAATGAGTTGCAATCGATGCCTAAACATTGTTAACAAGTATAAAAGTTATTAAATAATGAATTAATAACATCACAAAATATGCCACATTATGCCGAATAATCTGGCTTATCTTGCCACATGATTTAGTACATCCCTGCCGCATAATTCCAGTTGTCATGCTTATAAGCAATTCGAGGGACGTGAGAGATCTTATTGCCTGTTACATGGTCTTTTCTCAGAATATTCTAGTGTCTATTAAAGGTGGGAATTAAAACACATTCTATTATTTTTTATGTCTTTAGCTGTTAATAATTAATTGCACTTTTTCTGAGAGGATATCCCAATAGCCTTCTTTAAAACCCAGAATATTTTCCATATTCATACATTCTCCAGTTCAAATGTGTTGTCCATGCTACAGATTCCTCTTGCAGTAAGCAGTATTCCATAAATTATAGTCCACTTTAATTTATCTGGGTTAATGTTAATGTTATAAGATTTCTAAAGCGCATGGCTGCCCGTAAGCGTCCCAGCGCTGACAGAAGAAACAGGCGAAAACAGATGAGGGAAGTTACGGGAACAGCCACGTCTTTAAAAGTTTCCGGAATGGCAGGAGGTTGGGTTGGGCACGTAGGTCAAGAGGGAGTGAGTTCCATAGTTTAGAAGCGTTATAAGAAAAACGCCGGCCTCCAGAGCGCGACATCTTGATCCTGGGTGGCAAGGTCAGATGGAGATTTGAGGATCTGAGGGTTCTGGAGGTAGTATAAGGGACAATGAGGTCTTTAAGGATGGGTGGAGCTTTTCCATGGAGAATCTTGTGGGTTAGGCAAAGGGCCTTGAAATGCACTCTTTCCAAGACGGGCAGCCAATGAAGTGCTCTGATGGCCGGTTAGGCCGAGCAGCGATTCTTGGTGTCAGTAAGAATCCGGGCGGCAGCGTTTTGCACAACCTGGAGCTTGGTTGTCACTTTCTTCGGTGCGCCAAGATACAGGGCATTTTCGTAGTCCAATCTGGACAGAATAAGGCCTTGGATAAGGAGCTTCCTTGAATGAAAGGGGAGCAACGGAAGGATCTTACGAGAAGTGCGCAGGAAGCCGTAGCAGGCTCCAGCCGTTTTCCTAGCTTGGGTGTTCAAGGTGAGGTTTTGGTCTAGCCAAATCCCAAGGCTTTTGATGTCAGATTTGGGGGTTGGGGGCAGGCCCATTCACCGGGGCCACAAGGATTCCGGACGGAAATGAGACTGGTTGCCCATCACCAATATCTCATTTTTTTCACTTTTGAGTTTCAAGTGGGACTTGTCCATCCAACTGGCTATATCGCTCAGACAGGAGTACAGATCGATGGTAGGATTTTCCTGATGACTGAGAGAAACCACCAGCTGGGTGTCATCCGCATATGTCAAAAGTTTAATCCCATATGGGGTGACAATTTTTTCGAGAGGAGACATGTACACGTTGAAGAGCGTAGGGCTCAACGAAGAGCCCTGCGGCACTCCGCAGCGTACAGAGGTCTCTTTGGAGAAGTAGTTTCCCTCCGCCACCTGGAAGGAACGACAGTGAAGAAAGGATTTTAACCAAGACAGGGCGAGCCCTGAAATACCAAGGTCCTTCAGCCGCTGAGCAAATATATGGTGGTTGACGGTGTCGAAGGCCGCACTTAGATCCAGAAGGATCACTGCCACTGATCCTCCTGCATCGATGATCTTCCTAGCTTCTTCGACAACCGCCACCATCGCTGTTTCAGTGCCCTGGCCCGGGCGAAAACCGGTCTGTGAAGGTTTAAGCAGTTCATTGGGATTCCAGGTAATTGGACAACTGGCCGTTAATACATTTTTCAGCCATCTTACTGATGCATGGAAGAAGAGAGATCGGCCTGAAATTAGTCAGGTTTAGGGGGTCAACGTTAGGTTTTTTAAGTAAAGCCTTGACCCCGCCTTCTTCCAGCTAGGGGGTACCGTTCCATCTGTTAGCGAGGCATTGATCAAATTCACCATCCGAGCAAGGATGGTAGGTGCTACCTGTTTTAAGGTCTTAACTGGGGCTGGGTCAAGTGGGGAGCCACTCTTGAGTGATTGGAGGATGGGAGACAGGTTGTCCTCACTGATAGGGGTGAACATGTCTAGTCCTGTATGGGTGACTGCATGATGTAGATTGTTTCAGACTATACTTTTGTGGCATAATGAAGTCACCAGATGTCCATCTAATATTTCCATCTTTAAATCTAAGTATACAATGGAGCTCTGATTCATAGATAAGTAGAATCCAGAGTCAAATCATTCCTCCTAAGTTTCTGAATGAACTCTTCTGATACATCTTTAGGGCCATTACATATAAGGAGTACATCACCTATGTAGTGGAAACACACAATCACATGACAGTATACATGTCTAGATCAACAGCTCACATTACTTTCTTCGCCTACCAGCCCATCAAAAATGAGGGTACCTGGGATGAAGCAGTGCCCATCGCCGTACCTTTTTTTTGTTTGTACAATTTATCATTAAAGCAGAACACATTTTCAGTTAAACAAAATTGCATTAGGGAGATCAGCACCAGCATTTGAGTACGCAACTATCAATTTGTTGGATTCACAAAGTTCTTAGATTTATGGGTTCTTGTGTCCTGTCTTTGCTTCAAGAAGACATGCACGGCAAACAGCTAAGTATTAGATGCATCTGTTCAGTGAGTATGTTATTAAAAGCAAAATATGCGTTTTGTCCCTTCCATCGGAATTCTATTCCTCAAATTCAGTATTGAGATACAAAGTATACATAATCCATTGATTTACAGATAGTCATACAATAATACAAATGTTTTTAGGGTCTCTCTCACAGAGTTAATACATTGATCTGTAATACAAATTATTCTGTCCTCAGGTTATAGTACAGCAGACATCAGAAAAGCACATGGTAATCAACACTATGTAGCTTTTTCAAAGGTGTCGAATACACAATACAAAAAGAGAGACAAAACAAAAGAACACAGAAGCCACAGAAACTAAAATCGTTTGCTTGAAGATTCTCCTGTAAAAATGGCAAAAGTCTTTGTCAATCTCCACCTTAACACCGATAGCACTATGCAAATACTATGCTTACAAATTCTGCTAGAGAAACAGACGTATAAAGGAGCTGCTCTCCACCTTCACTTAGGAACTTCCCAAAGTTCCCTGCTATATATATATATATATATATATATATATATATATATATATATATATATATATATATATATATATATATATATATAATATGAACACAAACTCCTTCTTCCGAATGAGCAGAGACCACGCAGGGGAATACTTTGGAGGCACATTTTATTTCGTATTTGGCAAGTGGAGAAGTGTGGCTCAATGATTAGAGCGGCAGACCCTGATGCAGAGGTCTAGCCCAGGACCAGGGTTCAATTCCCCGCCTTGGCGGGTCTTGGGCTCAAAAATTCCACGGACCTGATCATTCTCGCCTCGGTGCCTATTCCAATCATGGAGTCCCACTCTGCAACTCTGGGCAATAGCTTGCTTAATCTCCACAACGCTAAGGATGCCTGGCCTCCACCTTGGGGGTGCCCAGGAGTGGACGCCTCACAGGGAAAGCCAGGATGGGTTCCACAGCGGTATTCGTACAAGCGCCTTGAGACCCTTGCGGGTGAGTAGTGCGCTATACAAGTATCAATTTACATTTCGGCATAAGGATCAGCCTTCATCAGCGCCCAAGTCTCCAGGTAGCTTACAAACACATGGACTGAATTCTGCCTCCCTCTTATTGGTAGAGGGTCCGCCCCGCCTCCCTGATGTAATCTGCTCACTTGTAGTCAGTCCACAAGGTGTTCGTGGACTACAACACCCAGGATGGGGGGATATACACGCCACAATGTACTGCGGAATATATATATATATATATATATATATATATATATATATATATATATATATATATATATATATATATATATATTCACTGAAACAACCATTGGTTATAGACCATATATAGTTAGGGATTAGCCTTTTCAAAACCTTATTTTACTCACACAAAACCATTGAAATTTCATATATAGTTAGTTCCACTAACTATATATCGCGCACCCGCAATCCACTGCTGATGATGTCACATATTACATCATTCATGACATGGTTAGTGACATCACTGATGACATCACTGATGACATCTCAAATGACATCACTGATGACAACATCCAGTGACTGTATGTTTCTGTAAAGTTAAAATATGTCTTACATATTGAAGAATGAGTGGATGTATAAGTGTCTGGATGAAGGATTTAGTAGGTGCATGACTGACTGTATGAGTGAGTGATTAAATGTGTCTCACTGAGTGCATGGGTTAGTGACTAAACTGTTTTAATGTGTGCATCATTATATCTGTTGTTCTGCAAACTGCTGCATATGTTGATCAGTAGCTATATGAGTAACTGTATGGGTTATTCATTGGTTGTCCAAGTATTTGTATGGGAAACTGAGTGTGTGTGTATGGGTGGCTGGGAGGTGTGTGACTCTGTACATAGATGTGTGAGTAGTTGATTCACTATATGTATGGGTTCAAAAGTGCATGTGGAAACAGCTGTATGGGCGGTTGACTGTGTGCATGAGTGTATTAGTGAGTGAATGGATATCTCAGTGCTACATGTCAAAGTAAGTACATATGTAAAACACAGTACATGTGAGAGTTGACATATATAAATAACTGTGCATAAGAGCCAGTGAATGTGTGAGTGGCTGTATGGATCATTGTGAACATGTATCAGGGATTGCATAAGAGAGTAAAGTAAATATGTGTTAGTATATGTTTGAATAAGTAAGGTGTGTATAACTGTATAGTTGAGAAAATGAAGGTGTGATTGATTTTTTTGCATAACTGACTAGGTGTGTGAGTAACTCCATGGATGAGTGACAGTCTGTGACTGTCTGTTTACACTGATTGTATCTAAGGTTATATTAGAGTCTGAAGAGGTTCATGGTATTATCACATGAATGATATCATCAGTGATGTGATCAGTCATGTCAAATGAGATGTTATCAGTGATTTTATCAGTGATGTCATTTGAGATGTCATCAGTGATGTCATTTGAGATGTCATCAGTGATGTCATTTGAGATGTCATCAGTGATGTCATCAGTGATGTCACTAACCATGTCATGAATGATGTAATATGTGATCATCAGCAGTGGATTGCCGGTGCGCAATATATAGTTAGTGGAACTAACTATATATGAAATTTCAATGGTTTTGTGTGAGTAAAATAAGGTTTTGAAAAGGCTAATCCCTAACTATATATGGTCTATAACCAATGGTTTTTTCAGTGAATTTTCAAGGTTTTGTAAATGCAAATTCCTAACTATATATGGCCTATAACCTATGGTTTTTTCAGTGAATTTCATTGGTTTTTTAATAGCAAATATCAAAAGCTGTCAAATGTCAAGTACGTGATAGGTAAAAACTTTTTCGTGTTTATGCACGCTGATGTGCTTTGAACGCTGCCCCCCCTCTTTTCTCTTAGTAGTACTCTCTCTTTGCAGATAGTGAAGAGTAGTTAACGCAGGCCTTTACCCCCGTTGTAATCCGTCGTGCCTGCTTGTCTCTCCATTTGATTGATTGTTATCCAAGCATTTACTGTTTTACAATTGATTCTCTTTGGTTCATTCTCTATTTACAAACAAGCACAAAGTCGCAATACTCTGTTTAGTCTTTGCAGATAGTGAAAAATCGTGAAAAATCGTGTAAAAAAATAAAAGTAATCGAGCAAAATCAGTAGGCCACTAATTGGATCTCTTTTTGACCTCGCTAAAATAGAAATATTAGGAACAACCCTTCATGAGAAATACGAAAATAGTGAGATGAACTGAGCTCCACACCATGAGGGCTGCAAGACAGCTCGGCTCCGTCACCCACCCCGCCCAAAATAACGACAAACCCTATGCAAATATTAAAAATATATACAACACACCAGCAAAGAAACAGGGTAAAACATTTTATTAAATAACTATTTACATAACTATTTTATACTTTTTATTGCCCGATCCGGCTAGCTCAATCGATCGAGCATGAAACTCATGCACTCTGATAGCAAGCGTTGCTACTGATGCTATGCAGACCAAAACTGGTTTTCAGTTTGTACATTTTTCTAGATTTTTCCATCCAAGGTTGGTTGAGTTTGTAGAACGATGGCTTCAGATTTTCAACATACGGTGTGGTGGCGCGGACTGGGAGGGGGCGGTTCGCTCCTGCCCCCTCCCCAAGTAAGATTTTCATACGTGAAAGTACGTTAATGGTTTTGGTCCCTGAGTTGCTTCGATGTCACTGCCATTCTCAAATGGCATAAGTTCTGGATGTTGGGTGCCATAGTTCAGAGTTCTGAGCAGCGCTTGTAACACTGTCTGAAGCTTATTTCCACCTACTGCAGCTTCACTATTCTCAAAGTAAGTGAGGGTCGTTTGTGGACCTGACTGCACCGAGGGGCGGTGTGATGGCACGGACTCGGAGAAGACGCTTGGCTCCGACCCTCTCCCCAAGTCTTAAAGCACCGGTTTAGCCTGAGATCGCCCCCGACATAGGCGGCCGGCTCCCGGGGTCCGGCGGAACTTTTTGCCTTTTGATGACTCTTCTATTCTGGACCTTGTCCCACAATCCGTTTGACCTGAAGACACGCTGTAGTGGGGCGCCCCTTTACCGTTTTAGTTGCCATTCCGCCCGCTTTTGCTACACTGTGCCTCTTCCGCCATTCAGCTGTTTACCGCCCGCTCTTGCAACTACATTGTCTCGCTCACCATGTAGTTGAGTTGCTCCCGCTCTTGCGATGCAACGATAAGCGACTGCCACAGGACTCTCAAAATGGCGGCCGGCTCTTCAGATTTGGGCGTGGTCCACTAAAATGGCCCTGGGACACCTTGGAACTCGGACGCTTCCCTGATAGGGCTTGGGTCCCATTCTCGAAAGCGTCCCCTCAGCCGTGAAGATTCTACAAAAGTCTTGGGGGCCCCCGACTCCCGCAGGCTTCTGGTGGGGAGCGGCTGCCATGTTTGCTCGTGGAATGGCCACGACGGAGCTACGAGATGGTAGTGCTCTCATGCTGACGCCAGCTTTAGTCTGAAACATCCAGAAACACTGTAGACTACCAATTCGATCAGTTCCGGTATAGCCCCAACATGACCCGGTAGAGAAGAACTTGCCCTCCCCTCTTTGACTGATGGTTCTTGTTGCCTGTCCCCTCTGTTGTCATTTTACAGAACTTTTTGGACTGCTGAAAGGGGTTGTGTTCCGAACGCTGGTTGGTGGAGACATTTTGACTATATTCTTGACCTACGTTGTCGCGTAATGCGTTATATGACACGCCGCGTTAGCGCACCCGGAAGTGATCCGGGGCGCGGCGCGCAGCGCGTAACGTAAGCATAACAGGTCATGTGACTTGTTAATAAAACTTTTTATTGGTTCATTTTACTTTTGTTATTTTAATAATGAAAAGCTTTGTCATATGACCTAAAAAATACGCTTTTTATTGATTTCGAACTTTTTTTTTTAAACATATATATTATAATATTCCAGGCTAATGTACTTTCCCGGAAAATTTACAACTGTCCTGCAAGTAAAATATATTCCTTTTTCGAGAAAAAGGGCGTTTCTTCGTTCCATGACGGAGCCGTTGAGTAAAAGAGACTCGGCCTGCTGTCTTAGTCGCCGATACGCCTGATTATCAGATTCTTATCGATCACTTTATGTTGCAGGAGTGGAAAACACAACTGCCCTTGACCATTTATCTTTACTGCGTTCCTACATATTATACCTTTTATCCGTCATGTAATTGGACTGCTTTATTTCACTTGCCTTTTACTGATTCGAAAACAGTGACTAAAAGTAAAAACTTTACCAATGTAAATACTACTACCATGTTTTGTTTTAAAAACCTTTATTGTGAAAATGTCAGTATACAAATACGGGCCTATAACCACGTGGGCCGGCCACGGAGCAAACTGAAATCGTATATGATGAGGAGACATTTACATTATAGAGGAACGTAACGAGCGGGCCATTAGGTTGCAAGAACTAAGGTGTCTAACAGTTGCGGAATCGGTGGACGTACATTTTGTAATTAAAATACGACAGGGCCACTTACAAAAAAATCATCTAGATATACATTTGCGGGCAAGTACCATGGGTGACGTTAATTCGAACTTTCAATACTACAGTAATAAATAACACATCAGAACTTAATATCAATAGGGATGTCAAAATATTCAATCAATTCTCGTCCCCGCCCGCCATGAGCATCAAAACTGCATTCATATCTCGTGATATCAAAGTTGTTCAACCAGTACACAACAAGGAGTTACGAGTCCCATTTATACCAGCGTCATTTTGGGCGAGGCCGGGCAGGTCCAAGATATAGACAAAATGTCTCCACCAACCATCGGCCAGACCAGAACCCATTTCGGCCCTTTATGCTACAAGATGGTGTCTTCCATTCAGAAAATATTGTTGGCAGCATTTTGAAAGGAAAGATAAACAGCCGTTCTCCTAGTGAGTCTCACATTGTTACATTTAGGAAGAATGTTGAAGAGTAGTATGTGGAAAATCTGAAGCCATTTTTCTACAAACTCTCAATCAGCCTTGGATGGAAAAAAAAATCCTGAAGAATGTACAAACTGAAAACCAATTTTTGTCTGTATAGCATCAACAGCAACGCTTGAGTCAGCTTTGTGTCAAGCCGCCATTTTGATTCAATCAATAACGTCCCCCTGCACACATTCAGGGACCTGGTCGTGTCTTCAGTTGAAACGGATTGTGGGACAAGAAGCAAAAAGGAAAAGGAAAAAAGTTCCGCCGGACCTCGGGAGCCGGCCGCCTATGTCATGTGCGACCTTTGGCCACACCAGGGCAATAGTGAAGCTGCAGCAGGTGCAAATAAGCTTCAGACAGTCTTACAAGCACTGCTCAGTGTAGGAAAGTCGGAAACAACTCTCAACTATGGCACTCAACATCCAGGACTTGCCATTCGGATCTTGGCGCCTTGTGCTAGTTCCGACCTATTCACACATCGGTCCACTACTGACATCACCTCATAAGCCAACGGGGCACCCCACGCCGACTTTCGGCGCAGCATTGTAGGATGGCCACACCAGTGCGGCAACTTACTGGACACCACCTCAGTGCCATCTGGATCTCGGCGCGTTCGAGTCACTGTACCGCAAGAGCGGGAGAAACTCAGCTGGACACGCCGTCTTTCGGCGCAGCATTGTAGGATGGCCACACCAGTGCGGCAATTTGCTGGACACCACCTCGGTGCCATCCGGATCTCTGCGTGTTCGAGTCACTGTACCGCAAGAGTGACCGCAACTCTGCTGGACACGCCGTCTTTCGGCGCAGCATTGTAGGATGGCCACACCAGTGCGGCAATTTGCTGGACACCACCTCGGTGCCATCCGGATCTCGGCGCGTTGTGCTGCCTTCGGCCTACTGTAGCCGCAAGTGCGGACGCAACTCAGTTGGACGGCGAGTGAAAAGATAAGGGGCGCCCCACTGCAGCCGAGGAGCCTCCATCTTGGGGGAGACGCACAGCCCCCACTGACTGACGCGACCTCACAGGCCAATGGGGCGCCCCACGCCGATTTTCGGCGCGGCATTGTAGGATAGCCACACCAGTGCAGCAACTTGCTGGACACTAACTCGGTGCCATCCGGATCTCGGCGCGTTGTGCTGCCTTCGGCCTATTCGCACATCGGTCCGCTACTGACGCCGCCTCACGTGCCAACGGATTTTCTACGCTTTTTGTAGCCCTATGCCGCATAACAGGTCATGTGATTTGTTTATAAAACTTTTCATTGGTTCATTTTACTTTTGGTTTCCTAAAGATGGAAGGCTTGGTCATATGACCTAAAAATAACACTTTTCATTGGTTTAGAACATTTTTTTTTCCCAAACGATGAAAGCCCCACCTTGTTTCTGGATGTTTCAGACTGAAGCTGGCGTCAGCATGAGAGCACCACCATCTCGTGGCTCCGTCGTGGTCATTCCGTGAGCAATCATGGCAGCCGCTCCCCACCGGAAGCCTGCAGGAGTCGAGGGCCCCCAAGACTTTTGTAGAATCTTCACGGCTGAGGGGACGCTTTCGAGAATGGAGCCCAAGCCCTAGCAGGCAAGCGTCCGAGTTCCAAGGTGTCCCAGGGCCATTTTAGTGGACCAGGCCCAAAACCGAAGAGCCGTCCGCCATTTTGAGAGTCCTGTGGCAGCCGCCTATCGCTGCACTGCAAGAGTGGGCAGAAGTCAACTACATGGTGAGCGAGACGCTGTAGCTGCAAGAGCGGGCGCAACTCAGCTTGATGGCCGCCACCTGGGGAGGCCCGTTCACGCCGCCTCCCCCACGCCCCCCCCGGGCCGCCCCACGCCAATTTTCGGAGCAGCATTGTAGGATACCAAAACCAGTGCGGCAGTTTACTGGACATCACCTGGGTGCCATCCACATCTCAGCGCGTTCTGCTGCCTTGGGACTATTCGCACTTCAGACCGCTACTGACGAGGTCTCCCCCCGCACCACCCGGGACGCCCCACGCTGTTTTTCTGAGCTGCATTGTAGGAAACCAAAAACCAGTGCGACACCCAGGTGACATCACCTGGGTGCCGTCCAGAACTCAGCACGTTGTGCTGCCTTGGGACTATTCGCACAAAAGACAGCTTCTGACTATTGTTGTTTTTTTTGTCAAAAAATGTTTAAATGTATTTACAGTTTTTGTTCCGTTCGTTATATTTAAAAGTTAATAAAGTTTTATAATCCTACTTTGTTGGAGTGCTATATATTTAAAAAAAATCGGGTGAATGGGGCCTTGAATCGGGTTATTGTCATGTGTGGGCTTTGCAAGTGTACTGCTACAGGATCGGACATTTCAAACTCAAATGCACGTTCTTTTTCTTACCTTTCCGAAGCATGGAGCGCAATAGCAGGCAGAGAAAGGGTGATGCAAGTGTTGAACACTGCCTGGCCTGGCAAGTTGCTGGCAGTGCCCCCCCCCCCGCCCGCTCCTGAAAGAGGACACACACACACCGCCGCCCCGAGTACTTCACAGATCTTTAAAAGACCATGCGCTTGTTCATGAGGCTTAAATGGTTTATCACCCCTTCTAGAACCCCTGCATCGACCCTCTGACGTTTCCTGGAAGAATTACCACGTAACACAATACCAAGCCCTGTCACCTGAAACCCCAGAGGAATCGTGGGTCATATTATCAAGGGGGTTTATCTCCGCTTTTTTGGCTTTAAAAGCCAAGAAAGCGGAGATAAAATTATCTCCCTATTACCAAGCTGTCGCTAACACCAGTTAGTGACAGCTAAAAGGAGATAGCGACCATCTTGGGCCCCGCTTTGCATGTCAGTGATATTTATCACTAATGACATGCAAAGTGGGCGTGCCAAGATGTTAGCGACTGGAAACAGTCCCTAACATCGCTATCTCCTATTACCAACTTTTTGAGATATTCGCGCTAAGCGCGAATATCTCCAAAAGCTAACACCTGCCCTGAGCAGTTCTTAGCCATGTTATCCAATGGGAGGTGGATAACATGGCTAAGAGCATTTGCTCGATAATGCATGAATATCGCTGACTTTTCAGCGATATTCATGCATTGCGGCCGTTTTTTATCGCATTTGCGATAAACCTTGCTAATAGCAAGGTTTATCTGCGATAAAAATCGCCGATGTGCGGCGATAATTTTTGTCTCTAAACAAGTTAGAGACAAAACTTATCGCTAGTTGTTGGTAATATGCCCCCGGGTTTTTGCTTGCAGAAATCGGGAGGCGGGAGACTAGCACTGAAATCAGTAGTCTCACGCCTGAATCGGAAGGGTTGGTATGTCTGGATTCTCTACAGCTGGGGCCATAAACTACATCCGCAGGGCTAGGTGATAGCCTGGGACCGGCCTGGCATCTAAAATGGCTGCCGTGCACGACAAAATTGTGGCATTGGAAAAAAGGCAAGATGGCGCAGACAATGTTTATCAATAAGGATTCATTTATAACAAAATATTTTATCGCAGTGACAAATTGGCGGTCAACACTTCCTGATTTCCATCGAATCGAACGTTAACAGACGTCACGCAGCAAAAAAAAAAAAAACGCTCACGCACAGCCGCTGGAAGACATGTATCAACATATATGAGCCTCCTCAGCCACCCTCAGAAAACATAAGGGATCAGGATACGTCTCCCGCACCCCCTTATACCTAGTAATTTAATTAAAACGAAACACAAAATGGCGAATTCCCATTTCGCTACCAGTTTGCGGCCCAGTTCGCGGCCCGAGAAGCGCTTCCACCGTGAAAAATCAATTTTTTTTATTTTCCCCACGGGACCCTTTAATAACCCCAACATCATTCCTAGGGGGTCAAGAGGGGTCTACCTTGCCCCCTTTCATTAAATTCCCCCTTCGTTTTTCACCTCTTCTTCTCTCTCGATCCTACCGAGAGATAAGATGGCGGCCGCTCCGGACTGTTTAGAATGTTGACAGACACCGGAGAGCCAATCAACTTCGCATCGCAAAGTTCCGTTTCGTGAAAAGTAAGCGGACCGGAGCGCAGCCCGGAGCGCTGTTACAGATATATATCTTGTTTTGAACGTTAATTTCTCAAAATCCACTGGAGCACATATATTGAGACCTAGCAAAGTCACATCGGGCTAACAGTCCCTACAATTTTGCCAAGTTTCGTGCAAATCCATTCAGCCGTTCGAGCTAAAAGTGAGGCCAACCGCCCTATGGAAATTAACATGGGGAAAACGCGTTTTGGGACCCCTCTTTTTTCTCGGCCCCCCCTTGACGAAACCCCCCAAAATTTTTAAGAGCTGCTCGGAAACAAAATGTGCCATTTTCCTGAAAATTTCAGCCGATTCCGTCCACAAACGCCAAAGTTATTAGACATAGAATTTTCAACAGTTCCATAGACAAAAAATCCTAACTATATATACCTACTGGCGAGACGCCAGTAGGTAATATATATATATATATATATATATATATATATATATATATATATATATATATATATAATATAGATATTGTTGCATTGAGACACATTTTTCATCGTCCAAGAAAAAATGCACCCACATCTTAATGTTGATAGCACAACCGAAAAGCTCAATAGCAGTAGCCAGCCCTACACATTTTGGCGACAACTCACCATGATTACGGGATGCATTACAACAGTGAAAGCAGACAATATAAAGTGCTTGGGATAAATTAAATCAAAACAAGGACAATGGTCTAAGCCATGGAACAAATAACTGAGAATTTCAGCAACATCTTGAAAGGACAAATCAAATCGAATAATACCAATACAAAATATGTATGGAACATCCAACAAAATGATGTCCAAACACGCTCCTTACTAATAGTCACTTATTATTCAAATTCCTAAATATCATCACATCCAAAATATATGGGTACATTATTACATTCACTTTGCAATCCGCTTCTTTTGACAAGCCAACCCAGTTGGTCATAACGGAAAAAAATAGAGTGGCAATTCATCTTTCAATTGTACGCTCATCGGCATCCAAGGCGGAGCCTATATTGGAAGTAATCAATAATGTTTTCAAATAATTTGCTTGAACATCATGATAATTCATTAGCTTTCACATATTGAGACTTGCTACCACAAATAATCCCACATTTGTTTCTCAAAGTACGTTTGTGGTCCCACATTTAGATTTTGCTGTAAAAATGGCAAAGGGCTTTGTTAACCTCTCGCTTGGTGTTGATAGCACTGTGCTAATCCTATGCTTAAAACTTCTGCTAGAGAAACAGAAGTCGGAGGTGAGCAGTTTCAGAGTGTCAGTGGTGTTGTAGGATGTGCAACACCTCCATATTTTATAATGAGTGTTGAAAGGTTATACTGTGTATGATGAGGTGTATCAGATTGTCATGTGGATGATGTCATCAGTGATGTCGTCAGTGATGTCATTTGAGATGTCATCTGAGGTGTCATTAGGGATGTCATCCATGATGTCACTGACCATGTCATGAATGATGTAATATGTGACATCATCAGCAGTGGATTGCGGGCGCGCGAGTTATAGTGAGTACAACTCACTATAACAGAGGAATTTCAATGGTTTTGGACGAGTGAAATGTCCAGCTAACTATAACACCTCTGAAACCAATTCTATGGCTTTGTCAGTGAAAATATATATATATATATATTACCTACTGGCTATCGCCAGTAGGTATATATAGTTAGAATTTTTTCCCTATGGGACTTTTGAAAATTCTATGTCTAATAACTTTGGCGTTTGTGGACGGAATCGGCTGAAATTTTCAGGAAAATGGCACATTTTGTTTCTGAGCAGCCCCTGAAAATTTGGTGGGGTTTCGTCAAGGGGGGGCTGAGAAAAAAGGGGGGTCCCAAAACGCGTTTTTCCCATTCATTTTTCCATAGGGCGGTTGGACTCACTTTTAGCTCGAACGGCTGAATGGATTTGCACGAAACTTGGCAAAATTGTAGGGACTGTTAGCCCGATGTGCCTTTGCTAGGTCTCAATATATGTGCTCCAGTAGTTTTTGAGAAATTAACGTTCAAACCAAGATATATATCTGTAACAGCGCTCTGGGCAGCGATCCGGTCCGCTTACTTTTCGCTTATCGGAACTTTGCGCGCAGAAAGCTGATTGGCTCTCCGGTGTCTGTCAACATTCTAAACAGTCCGGAGCGGACGCCATCTTGTCTCTCGGTAGGATCGAGAGAGAAGAAGAGGTGGAAAACGAAAGGGGAATTTAATGAAAGGGGGCAAGGTATCCCCCTCTTGACCCCCTAGGAATGTTGTTGGGGTTATTAAAGGGTCCCGTGGGGAAAATAAAAAAAAAATGATTTTTCACGGTAGAAGCGCGGCCGCGAACTGGTAGCGAAACGGGAATTCGCCATTTTGTGCTTCGTAAATTAAATTACTAGTTATAAGTGGGTGCGGGAGACGTATCCTAATCCCCTATGTTTCCTGAGGGTGGGTGAGGAGGCTGATATATGTTGATACATCTCTTCCAGCGGCTGTGCGTGAGCTTTTTTTTTTTTTTTGCTGCGTGACAGTCCGGAGCGGCCGCTATCTTGTCTCTCGGTAGGATCGAGAGAGAAGAAAAGGTGAAAAACTAAGGGGGAATTTAATGAAAGGGGGCAAGGTATCCCCCTCTTGACCCCCTAGGAATGTTGTTGGGGTTATTAAAGGGTCCCGTGGGGAAAATAAAAAAAAAATGATTTTTCACGGTAGAAGCGCTTCACGGGCCGCGAACTGGGCCGCAAACTGGTAGCGAAACGGGAATTCGCCATTTTGTGCTTCGTTAATTAAAGTACTAGGTATAAGGGGGTGCGGGAGACATATCCTAATCCCCTATGTTTCCTGAGGGTGGCTGAGGAGGCTGATATATGTTGATACATCTCTTCCAGCGGCTGCGCCATCTTGCCTTTTTTCGAATGCCACAATTTTGTCGTGCACGGCAGCCATTTTAGATGCCAGGCTGGTTCCAGGCTATCACCTAACCCTGCGGATGTAGTTTATGGCCCCAGCTGTAGAGAATTCAGATATGCCAATCCTCCCGATTCAGGCGTGTGAGTACTGATTTCAGTGCTAGTCTCCCGCCTCCCGATTTCTGCAAGCAAAAACCCGGGGGCATATTACGAACAAGTAGCGATAATTTTTGTCTCTAACTTGTTTAGAGACAAAAATTATCGCCGCACATTGGCGATTTTTATCGCAGATAAACCTTGCTATTATCGCAGAAAAGTCAGCGATATTCATGTATTATCGACCTAATGCTCTTAGCCATGTTATCCACCTCCCATTGGATAACATGGCTAAGAACTGCAAAGCGGGGCCCAAGATGGTCGCTATCTCCTTTTAGCTGTCACTAACTGGTGTTAGCGACAGCTTGATAATAGGGAAATAATTTTATCTCCGCTTTCATGGTTTTTAAAGCCAAAAAAGCGGAGATAAACCCCCTTGATAATATGCCCCACGATTCCTTGGGGGTTTCAGCTGACAGGGCTTGGTATTGTGTTACATGGTAATTTTTCCATGAAACGTCAGAGGGTCGATGCAGGGGTTCTAGAAGAGGTGATAAACCATTTAAGCCTCATGAACAAGCGCATGGTCTTTTAAAGATTTGTGAAGTACTCGGGGCGGCGGTGTGTGTGTGCCCTCTTTCAGGAGCGGGCGGGGGGGCACTGCCAGCAACTTGCCAGGTCAGGTAGTGTTCAACACGTGCATCACCCTTTCTCTGCCTGCTATTGCGCTCCATGCTTCGGAAAGGTGAGAAAAAGAACGTGCATTTGAGTTTGAAATGTCCGATCCTGCAGCAGCACACTTCCAAAGCCCACACATGACAATAACCCGATTCAAGGCCCCATTCACTCGTTTTTAAAAAAATAGATAACACTCCAACAAAATAAGGTTATAAAACTTTATTAACTACTAACTTTAACGAACGGAACAAAAACTAAAAACATTTAAACATTTCTCAATACAAAAAGCAACAATGGTTAGAAGCTGTCTTTTGTGCGAATAGTCCCAAGGCAGCACAACGTGCAGAGTTCTGGACGGCACCCAGGTGATGTCGCCTGGGTGCCGCACTGGTTTAGGGATCCTACAATGCTGCTCCGAAAATTGGCGTGGGGCGTCCCGGGTGGGGCGGGGGGAGGCCTCGTCAGTAGCGGTCTGTTGTGCGAATAGTCCCAAGGCAGCACAACGTGCAGTGTTCTGGACGGCACCCAGGTGATGTCGCCTGGGTGCCGCACTGGTTTAGGGATCCTACAATGCAGCACAGAAAAACAGCGTGGGGCGTCCCGGGTGGTGTGGGGGGAGGCCTCGTCAGTAGCGGTCTGTGTCCAGTGTCACATGGCTGACACAACATGTACGACAGGCACCCAGGTGATGTCCAGTAAACTGCCGCACTGGTTTTGGTATCCTACAATGCTGCTCCGAAAATTGGCGTGCGGCGGCCCGGGGGGGGGGGGGGCGTGGGGGAGCCGGCGTGAACGGGCCTCCCCAGGTGGCGGCCATCTAGCTGAGTTGCGCTCGCTCTTGCGGCCACAGCGTCTCGCTCACCATGTTGTTGAGTTGCTCCCACTCTTGCAGTGCAGCGATAGGCGGCTGCCACATGGCTCTTAAAATGGCGGACAGCTCCTCGGTTTTAGGCCTGGTCCACTGAAATGGTCCTGGGACACTTTGGAACTCAGACGCTTGCCTGCTAGGGCTTGGGTTCCATTCTCGAAAAGCGTCCCCTCAGCCGTGAAGATTGTATAATAGTCTTGGGGGCCCCCGACTCCCGCAGGCTTCCGGTGGGGAGCGGCTGCCATGATTGCTCGCGGAATGACCACGACGGAGCCACGAGATGGTGGTGCTCTCATGCTGACGCCAGCTTCAGTCTGAATGATCCAGAAACAAGGTGGGGCTTTCATCGTTTGGGAAAAAAAAATGTTCTAAACCAATGAAAAGTGTTATTTTTAGGTCATATGACCAAGCCTTCCATCTTTAGGAAACCAAAAGTAAAATGAACCAATGAAAAGTTTTATAAACAAGTCACATGACCTGTTATGCGGCATAGGGCTACAAAAAGCGTAGAAAATCCGTTGGCACGTGTGGCGGCGTCAGTAGCGGACCGATGTGCGAATAGGCCGAAGGCAGCACAACGGGCCGAGATCCGGATGGTACCGAGGTGGTGTCCAGCTAATTGCCGCACTGGTGTGGCCATCCTACAATGCTGCGCCGAAAGACGGCGTGTCCAGCTGAATTGCGGTCACTGTTGCGGTACAGTGACTCAAACGCGCCGAGATCCGGATGGCACCGAGGTGGTGTCCAGCAAATTGCCGCACTGGTGTGGCCATCCTACAATGCTGCGCCGAAAGACGGCGTGTCCAGCTGAATTGCGGTCACTGTTGCGGTACAGTGACTCGAACGCGCCGAGATCCGGATGGCACCGAGGTGGTGTCCAGCAAATTGCCGCACTGGTGTGGCATCCTACAATGCTGCGCCGAAAGACGGCGTGTCCAGCTGAGTTGCGGTCACTGTTGCGGTACAGTGAGTCGAACGCGCCGAGATCTGGATGGCCCCGATGTTGTGTCCAGCAAGTTGCCGCACTGGTGTGGCCATCCTACAATGCTGCGCCGAAAGTCGGCGTGGGGTGCCCCGTTGGCTTATGAGGTGATGTCAGTAGTGGACCGATGTGTGAATAGGTCGGAACCAGCACAAGGCACCAAGATCCGAATGGCAAGTCCTGGATGTTGAGTGCCTCAGTTGAGATTTCTGAGCAGTGCTTGTAAGACTGTCTGAAGCTTATTTGCACCTGCTGCAGCTTCACTAGGTCCGGCGGAACTTTTTGCCTTTTCCTTTCTGCTTCTTTTCCTACAATGCGTTTCATCTGAAGACACGACCAGGTCCCTGAATGTGTGCAGGGGGACGCTATTGATTGAATGAACGCGCCGAGATCTGGATGGCACCGAGGTGGTGTCCAGCAAATTGCCGCACTGGTGTGGCCATCCTACAATGCTGCGCCGAAAGTCGGCGTGGGGTGCCCCGTTGGTTTATGAGGTGATGTCAGTAGTGGACCGATGTGTGAATAGGTCGGAACCAGCACAAGGCGCCCTGCACTGTTGAGCCTTTTTCAATGCCTGTTTTTTGTTGTTTCCCCTCCATCAAAAACAAAACAAAAATACAAGGCGCCAAGATCCGAATGGCAAGTCCTGGATGTTGAGTGCCTCAGTTGAGAGTTCTGAGCAGTGCTTGTAAGACTGTCTGAAGCTTATTTGCACCTGCTGCAGCTTCACTAGGTCCGGCGGAACTTTTTTCCTTTTCCTTTCTGCTTCTTTTCCTACAATGCGTTTCATCTGAAGACACGACCAGGTCCCTGAATGTGTGCAGGGGGACGCTATTGATTGAATGAAAATGGCGGCTTGACACAAAGCTGACTCAAGCGTTACTGTTGGTGCTATACAGACAAAAATTGGTTTTCAGTTTGTACATTCTTCAGGTTTTTTTTTTCCATCCAAGTCTGATTGAGAGTTTGTAGAAAAATGGCTTCAGATTTTCCACATACTACTCTTCAACATTCTTCCTAAATGTAACAATGTGAAACTCACTAGGAGAACGGCTGTTTCTGTTTCCTTTCAAAATGCTGCCACCAATATTTTCTGAATGGAAGACACCATCTTGTAGCATAAAGGGCCGAAAGGGGTTCTGGTCTGGCCGATGGTTGGTGGAGACATTTTGACTATATCTTGGACCTGCCCGGCCTCGCCCAAAATGGCGCCGGTATAAATGGGACTCGTAACTCTTTGCCCGCAAATGTATATCTAGAAAATGTTATTGTAAGTGGCCCTGTCGTATTTTAATTACAAAATGTACGTCCACCGATTCCGCAACTGTTAGACACCTTTGTTCTTGTCACCTAATGGCCCGCTCGTTACGTTCTTCTACAGTGTAAATGTCTCCTCATCATATACGATTTCAGTTTGCTCCGTGGCCGGCCCACGTGGTTATAGGCCCGTATTTGTATACTGACATTTTCACAATAAAGGTTTTTAAAACAAAACACGGTAGTAGTATTTTCATTTGTAAAGTTTTTACTTTTAGTGACTGTTTTCGAATCAGTAAAAGGCAAGTGAAATAAAGCAGTCCAATTACATGACGGATAAAAGGTATAATATGTAGGAACGCAGTAAAGATAAATGGTCAAGGGCAGTTGTGTTTTTCATGTCTGCAACATAAAGTGATCGATAAGAATCTGATAATCAGGCGTATCGGCGACTAAGACAGCAGGCCGAATCTCTTTTACTCAACGGCTCCGTCATGGAAGGAAGAAACGCCCTTTTTCTCGAAAAAGGAATATATTTTACTTGCAAGACAGTTGTAAATTTTCCGGGAAAGTACATTAGCCTGGAATATTATAACATATGTTTGAAAAAAAAATATTGTTCGAAAATAATAAAAAGCGTAATTTTTAGGTCATATGACCAAGCTTTTCATCATTAAATTAACAAAAGTAAAATGAACCAATGAAAAGTTTTATTAACAAGTCACATGACCTGTTATGCTTACGTTACGCGCTGCGCGCCGCGCCTCGGATCACTTCCGGGTGCGCTAACGCGGCGTGTCATAAAACGCATTACGCGACAACGTAGGTCAAGAATATAGTCTAAATGTCTCCACCAACCAGCGTTCAGAACACAACCCCTTTCAGCAGTCCAAAAAGTTCTGTTAAATGACAACAGAGGGGACAGGCAACAAGAACCATCAGTCAAAGAGGGGAGGGCAAGTTCTTCTCTTCCGGGTCATGTTGGGGCGCTACCGGAACTGATCGAATTGGTAGTCTACAGTGTTTCTGGATGTTTCAGACTAAAGCTGGCGTCAGCATGAGACCACTACCATCTCGTAGCTCCGTCGTGGCCATTCCACGAGCAATCATGGCAGCCGCTCCCCACCAGAAGCCTGCGGGAGTCGGAGGCCCCCAAGACTTTTGTAGAATCTTCACGGCTGAGGGGACGCTTTTCGAGAATGGGACCCAAGCCCTAGCAGACAAGCGTCCGAGTTCCAAGGTGTCCCAGGGCCATTTTAGTGGACCAGGCCCAAAACCGAAGAGCCGGCCGCCATTTTGAGAGTCCTGTGGCAGCCGCCTATCGCTGCACCGCAAGAGCGGGCGCATCTCAACTACATGGTGAGCGAGACGCTGTAGTCGCAAGAGCGGGCGGTAAACAGCTGAATGGCGGAAGAGGCACAGTGTAGCAAAAGCGGGCGGAATGGCAACTAAAACGATAAAGGGGCGCCCCACTACAGCTTGTCTTCAGGTCAAACGGATTGTGGGACAAGGTCCAGAATTGAAGAGTCATCAAAAGGCAAAAAGTTCCGCCGGACCCCGGGAGCCGGCCGCCTATGTCGGGGGCGATCTCAGGCTACACCAGTGCTATAAGACTTGGGGAGGGTGTCGGAGCCAAGCGTCTTCTCCGAGTCCATGGCCATCACACCGCCCCTCAGGGGCCTCCGTCAAGCTGTTTAGGAAGGTAACATATCACATTGTTTTCTAATGCAGTCAGGTCCACAAACGACACTCACTTACTTTGAGAATAGTGAAGCTGCAGTAGGTGGAAATAAGCTTCAGACAGTGTTACAAGCACTGCTCAGAACTCTTAACTATGGCACCCAACATCCAGAACTTATGCTATTTGAGAATGGTAGTGACATCGAAGCATCTCAGGGACCAAAACCATTAACGTACTTTCACGTATGAAAATCTTACTTGGGGAGGGGGCAGGAGCGAAGCGCCCCCTCCCAGTCAGCGCCACCACACCGTATGTTGAAAATCTGAAGCCATCGTTCTACAAAGTCAACCAAACTTGGATTGAAAAATCTAGAAAAATGTACAAACTGAAAACCAGTTTTGGTCTGCATAGCATCAGTAACAACGCTTGAGTCAGCTTTGTGTCAAGCCGCCATTTTGATTCAACAAAGCACAGGCATTGAAAAAGGCTGAAATTCAGAACTCTAAACTATGGCACCCAACATCCAGGAGCTTGCTATCCGGATCTTGGAGCCTTGTGCTGTTTTCGATCTATTCACACATCGGTCCACTACTGACATCATCTTATAAACCAACGTTATGTAAATAGTTTTTTAATAAAATGTTTTACCCTGTTTCTTTGCTGGTGTGTTGTCTATATTTTTAATATTTGCATAGGGTTTGTCGTTATTTTGTGCGGGATGGGTGATGGAGCCGAGCTGTCTTGCAGCCCTCATGGTGTGGAGCTCAGTTCATCTCACTATTTTCGTATTTCTCAAGAAGGGTTGTTCCTAATATTTCTATTTTAGCGAGGTCAAAAAGAGATCCAATTAGTGGCCTACTGATTTTGCTCGATTACTTTTATTTTTTTACACGATTTTTCACTATCTGCAAAGACTAAACAGAGTATTGCGACTTTGTGCTTGTTTGTAAATAGAGAATGATCCAAAGAGAACCAATTCTAAAACAGTAAATGCTTGGACAACAATCAATCAAATGGAGAGACAAGGAGGCACGACGGATTACAACGGGGGTAAAGGCCTGCGTTAACTACCCTTCAGTATCTGCAAAGAGAGAGTACTACTAAGGCAAAAGAGGGGAGGGGGGGGGCAGCGTTCAAAGCACATCAGCGTGCATAAATACGAAAATGTTTTTATCTATCACGTACTTGACATTTTAAAGCTTTTCATATTTGCTATTAAAAAACCAATGAAATTCACAGAAAAAACCATAGGTTATAGTGGATATATAGTTAGGAATTTGCATTTACAAAACCTTGAAAATTCAATGAAAAAACCATAGGTTATAGGCCATATATAGTTAGGAATTAGCATTTACAAAACCTTATTTTACTCGCATAAAACCATTGAAATTCCATATATAGTTAGCTAACTATAAGCGCTAACTATATATCGCGCACCCGCAATCCACTGCTGATGATGTCACATATTACATCATTCATGACATGGTCAGTGACATCACTGATGACATCACTGATGACATCTCAAATGACATCACTGATGACAACTCAAATGATATCAATGATGACATCTCAAATGACATCACTGATGACATCACTGATGACAACTCAAATGACATCACTGATGACATCTCATTTGTCATCACTGATCACATCACTCATGTGATAATACAATGAACCTCTTCAGACTCTAATATAACCTTACATACACTCAGTATAAACAGACACTCACAGACTGTCACTCATCCATGGAGTTACTCACACACCTAGTCAGTCATGCAAAGAATCAATCACACCTCCATTTCCTCAACTATACAGTTATACACATCTTACTTATTCAAACATATAATAACACATATTTACTCTCTTATATAATCCCTGATACAAGCTCACAGTGATCGATACAGCCACTCACACATTCACTGGCTCTTATGTTCAGTTATTTATATATCTCAACTCTCACATGTATTGTGTTTTACATACGTACTTACTTGCACATGTAGCAATGAGAAATCCATTCACTCACCAACACACCCATGCACAGTCAACCGCCCATATAGCTGTTTCCACATGCACTCTTGAACTCATACTCCTAGTGAATCAACTGCTTACACATCTATGCACAGAGTCACGCACCTCCCAGCCACCCACACACACACTCAGCCTCCCATTCAAATACTTGGGCAACCAATCAATAACCCATATGGCCACTCTTATAGCTACTGATCAACACATGCAGCAGCTTACACAACAACAAACATACTGATGCACGAATTAAGACAGTTTAGTCACTAACCCATGTACTCAGTGAGACACATTTAATCACTCACTCATACAGTCAGTCATGCACCTACTAAATTCTTGATCCAGACACTTATACATCCACTCATTCTTCAATATGTGAAACATATTTAAACTTTACAGACACATACAATCACTGGATGTTGTGATCAGTGATGTCATCAGTGATGTCATTTGAGATGTCATCAGTGATGTCATCAGTGATGTCACTGACCATGTCATGAATGATGTAATATGTGACATCATCAGCAGTGGATTGCGGGTGCGCGATATATAGTTAGCGCTTATAGTTAGCTAACTATATATGGAATTTCAATGGTTTTATGCGAGTAAAATAAGGTTTTGTAAATGCTAATTCCTAACTATATATGGCCTATAACCTATGGTTTTTTCATTGAATTTTCAAGGTTTTGTAAATGCAAATTCCTAACTATATATCCACTATAACCTATGGTTTTTTCTGTGAATATATATATATATATATATATATATATATATATATATATATATATATATATATATATATATATATATATATATATATATATATATATATATATATAAATATATATATATATATATATATATATATATATATATATATATATATATATATATATATATATATATATATATATACATATAGATATAAAGCCCAGCTTCCTTTGCAGAGGCAAAAGTATAGACCACACTCTTGTGGCAGAAGTTATACAAGTTTATTTACCGTATACCAAAACAGAAAACAAGACGCGTTTCGGCATCGCCCCTTTTTCGAACTGTTACCGCATGTCAAAACATTGTTCATCACTGAAATAATAAAGTTACAAGCAACTCAAGTTGTAGAATTACGTCATTTCCGGTACATTCAAGAACATAGAAAATGTACTTCAAGTCATTCAGTTCAATGGCGGCCATCTTATCATGTGCATTAATTCTATGTACATCACTTAAAGAAGACCAATTTAGTTCCTTATTAAATCAGTAAACAAAGATAAAGGAAATTGATTAAGCCATGGATGGGCATTTCCATCATATGGTTGCACATAACCTAATATTCCACTTGATCTTGGTGAAAATATATATACAGTGTCATATCCTTAACTACCTCACACATTATCATACATATATACAGACAAAATCTTTGTTCAAGATATGTTTGCACCATAAAAACCATGACGTCAATAGCATGATCATACCTATTTAATCAAAGTAACATTGACAGTAATTCATCTATGTTAATTAATCTTGAAAACAATTTTCTTCATCCACAGAGAAGAGATAAAGAAGAGAAAATACAAAATTAAGCCTTGGATAGGCGATTACTATCGTGCAAACCTAATCAATGTGAGGTATATGTACATCCATAGGATCTGTGCTGTTGGTGAAACTTCTTAAAGAAAAGGGCAAAGGAAGGGGGAGGTTAAGGATCTGTGAGTAGGGTTTTCATTTATTGTAAATTATCTGATATGACAATCACAGGAGGAGGACAGACTCATAATAGTTAACCTAATGGATTGATAGATCCTCTTCGGTGTTCCAGCCTAGAGGAGTCCTAGTTTGAAGATCTATAATGCATCTTGATTCAAGTCTACGTAGCTGGATTTACCTGTCCCGCCCCACGGTCTTTGATAGGGACACGATCAAGACAGAAGAATCGAAGAAGGTTGCGATCATTTTGATGTTCTCTGGCAAAATGCCTCGCAATGGGATAATTTGCGTCAATATGTCCTATGGCTCTCACGTGTTCCAGAATCCTTCGTTTTACAGGGTGTATAGTGCTGCCGATATAAAGAAGTTTGCAAGGACATTCTAAACAGTACACACAATAGGGTGTGGTGCATGTTAGAAATGTAGTAATTCTCTTGCATTCAGCTCTTCCAGGTATTTTGTAAGTTGTGACTTTGGAACTGGTTCTACAAGCTTTACAGCGATGACATGGAAAAAACCCAGTAAGGCTGCCCAGTCTAGGTGTTCTAGGGACTGAGTCAAACTGACTATGTACTAAAAGATCTTTTAATGAGCGACTCCTTTTATATGTTATTCTAGGGTGATCTGATATGTCACTCCCAATTACACTGTCTGACTTCAAGATATGTCAGTTACGGGAGAGGGTATGCTGGATTTGCTCCGAGTCCCGTGAGAAAGTTGTGATGAAACGGAGAGTACTTTGATCTTTGCTAGTCAATATGCCTTTGTCTTTCAAGAAAGAATGTCAGAGTGCACACCTTTCTTTTAATGATTGTGTTCCTTAATTCCATGGTGTTTTTTCCTGTTTTGCGTTTTCTGCGTGCTACCCGGAAAACGCAGTCAGCCCCAACTACGTACATTTGAAACATCCACTTGAATGGGGCGGTAACTCGTGCCGTGCCGGGTGCACAGCATTAAATTGCATTGCATCGCAATAATACTAACAACTTTAATTTTTCTCTTTGCTGAATCCTTTTATTTTTCAAAATATTCCACAAGTTCATAATTTCATCCTGTTTTTTCACAAGTCACAAGAGAGGCGCTTATATCTTCACTTTTGTCTTAAATGGTGCAGAAATGCTAATCCAAGCCTTATCCTTCATTGTGACAATGTACATAAGATTTATCCACAAACACAAGTCTTTTACCCAATGCATTTCGGGCCTAATTTCCGGCCCTTTTTGGAACAACTTATGGTGTATACATCTCTATAATCAACCTTATATAAGACATCTGTGGGTGGGCGGAGCATTAACAGTGGATATTCGTTTTGATGTTGGGGAAATGAAATGGTTTACTCATGTAGTGCATTGTGGGTACTGTAGGCAGGATGAGGTTGAGTAAGGAAGAGGAGGGGTGATGCGTGGGAGGATGTTTAGTTAACTACAGGTGTGGTAAAGAGGCAGAGAAAGACCAGCTTTATAAGAAGACAGCTTAGAGTGAGGAATTTGATGTTGACAACGGTCGGGTGATAGAAAGGGTGAGAGAATGATGGCGCTGGAAAATCCGAAAGGTATGGGTTACAATCTATGATGAAAAAGGCAAAGAGTTGAGCATCACGTTAATTGGATATAAAGTGGGGCAGTTTAAAGAGTCTATAGGTTTTATTTGAAATGCAACAAAATAAGCGATAAATCATGGAGGGAGGGTGCAGGTTTGAATATGGAGGTTGTACCACATGAGGAAAATTAGAAAGGGTTGCTTTGGGTCAAGGACAGAAAATGGAGGTATCCACAGAGAGGGGTAGCATTCAGCTATGTCTTTTTAGCGGGAAAAATGTTGATTTTACAAAAACGACATGAATGTTATGCACACCAATGTTTGCGTGGGACTGGGAAGCCATCCTCACACTGTTATGTTTTGCATTGATAGATAAACACAACCCCTGACGAAGGGCCGGAAATTAGGCCCGAAATGCATTGGGTAAAAGACTCGTGTTTGTGGATAAATCTTATGTACATTGTCACGATGAAGGATAAGGCTTGGATTAGCATTTCTGCACCGTTTAAGACAAAAGTGAAGATATAAAGAAAATGGCCTGTTCGGTTCCGCTCCTTCCCTGAAAGTTTGGGGGTGATTCGTCAAGTGGGGGCTGAGAAAAAAGGGCTCCCAAAACACGTTTTCCCCATGCAATTTTCCATAGGGACCTTTAGCCAGGGCTACAGCCCGAACGGCTGAAGGGAATTACACCAAATTTGGCAGAGAGGTAGAGTTCGGTTTGCAGATTGTCCTTTTTGTTAAATGGTGTATATCCGTTCATTAGTTTCTGAGAAAATTACAAGTAAAATCATAGCGATATCTAGAGCCAGAGTTCTACACGCGGACGGAGATCCGTTTAATTACAAGCGCGAGCTCTATGCTGTTTGGCTGTCAACTGTCTGTCAACACTCGAAACCAGGAAGTGTTGGAGGCTATCTTGTGCCTCGGTAGAACCGAAAGAAAGAAAAATCGCAGGGTACACGTACGGAAATCCGTACAATTACGAGCACGAGCTGCATGCTGATTGGTTTTTAACACTCCAAACCAGGAAGTGTTGGCAGCCATCTTGTTTGTCGCGAGAACCGAGTCACAAGAAAACAGTAAAACAAAGTTAAGAAATAAGGAAAGGGGGCAGGGTAGAAACATTCTGACCCTATAGGCTTGCTCAGGGGGTGGTACATGGATCTTTAGGGTCAATTTTTATTTTTTTTTAAATATAAAACCGCGGTGTACTCGTGTGGTACTCGCATGCGGTAGAAAAGGTGAAAAAAAACTAGAAGTCCGTTTTATTCATTAGGTCCCGGGGGAGCAAATTACGGGGGCATTTTTTGTCCATAATCGGGGGCTTGTTAGGTGCCCCGAGCACTGGGGAACGCCACTCGTCTGGTATTATTTTGAAGTATGCGGGGGGTTACGGTCCTACTCCCTGCAGTCTCGGGGAGCGGCACCCCTCGGGGCTTTTTAAAAAAAAATATGTTTTGAGCTCTCCCACCCGCTTTCCCCGTACACGTCGTGGGGAACGCCACCTTTTTGGGGCAGTAATATGTAAAATGACCTTCCAGCTCCGTGTACCTGCACTGTCTGGGGTTTTTTATTAATGTTGGCAGGAAGTCCTGGGGAGCACCATTTCTCAGGGCCAGCTCTTGCAGTGTATCGGGGTGCGTACTCCCGGGACACTGCTGTTGGTATGGTAGGGCGATACTGCCGCCGCTCCCTCTTTACCATAGCAAACCGTTTTTCTATTTGAAAGAGAGTAGGAAAGGAGATTGGTAGGACGTGAAGAGCCGTCTGGGATCGTGAGAGCATCGGGGCTAAAAGAAAAAAAAAGAGTTCTTTTTGAGAACTAGGGGGCATATTATCAAGGAACGGTGATAAAATTATCGCCATTTTATCGGCAGTTTCATGCCGATAAAACGGGTTTGATAATACGTCCTTGTTAATTCCCATAGAAGCCCGTGTTCTGGTGTTAACATGGGCTTCTAATAACAAGGCTGTATTATCAAGCTCATTATCGCCGTTTTATCAGCAGTTTCATGCTGATAAAACCGATAATTTTAACACCGGTTCTTGATAATATGTCCCCGTTTGTATTGTGAATATATTCCGGACATTTCAGCAATTATAAAAACGTTAGTGCTATTGGGAAAAAAAATTAAACATGTAAATTAATACATTATATAGGAGTGCGTTCGTCTAAAATATTAAGTCGCATTTTTGTATGTAGTCAGCTCGAAGCCTTTGACTCCTTCCGGTGTGTACTCAAGTGTCACTGCTCACCTTTTGGGGAAACAACAGTTTCTTCATGATGTAGTCACGATCTCCAACAAAGAAGTCTCATATATGGTGCTGAGTCTTGATATCTCTATGGCTAACGACATACTCGTACTCCCATCATCATCATCATCATCGCAGGTTCTCCACCCGCTCAGTGCTTCGGGCACCACTAACTCAGTGACCAAAGAGGCCACGCATGTAATAGTGGGCCCCTTGTTCCGTGCTTTGGGAACAACTCTAAAATGGCATACAACACGTGCGCTCCATCTTTTTTATAGATAGGGTCACGTGTGTAGTGACGGATGCTCTGAATGGGTGTGGTGTGGGTGTATACCAGCCATGAGGGAGTGTGTGTGTCGATCTGACAACTAGACCTGCAACTAAGAAATCACTACAATGGAAGTTTGGGCCTTGTGCATTTGTTGTGTTTTCCTGGTAGCGTAAGAGTGGCTTTCTTTTTTCTATGTGACGTTATAGAGTCACCATGTATGTAGCCTATTTTGTGACACATTTTATTGTACAATACCTTTCAAAAACTAGTTGTGGTAGGGTGCTTTTAAATTAAACTGTGTACTCTGCTTACGAGTTTGTTGAGTGTAGAAGTATATATATATGTTTTTTCTATTTTCTATTTTCTATTCTATCATAATTGTGATGACTTTTCTGCTTTAGCGTGCAGTAGTATATTTTTTTATAAAATGTACAACAAACTGTTTAAATCATGTTTGAAATTAGAATGGAAGCATGTAAGCTGCTCTCTGTGAGGAATAGCAATGCTGGCTCCCGCAGGAAGTGGGGAGCCGGGTGGGATCGTGGATGCCTTAGGGCTGTTCCCACGGTCCGCAATGTTAGATTTGAACCCCGGGGGATGGCGTCCGCGGGAATTATAGAAAATTAGTGATAAAGGTTAATTTTTTTTATGGTAGATTTATCGTACGTGTACTAAGCACGTATGGGCGACGTACAGCTGGAAGATTGGAAGTCGTCCCATAAGAGTACCTAAGCAAGAAAAAAATATATATTTTTAGATATTTAGGAAGTGTATTTGTTTATGTGTTGTGTGGCTCTATAAAGAGCCCTTGTGTTTTATGGGAGATTTTAGTACCTACACGTAAGTACCGAGGCAGAGTCTTAAGTTCATGAGGAAGACTCTGTTTCCCTCATCTGCAAAATGTACACCATCTTTCCTATAGATGTCATGTATATTGAAACGCAGATTGTTGTGGTAGATGGACCCCATTCGATAGTCTCAGAGAAAGGCAGAAACACATTCATTCACATGTTTCCTAGCTTTTTCAATCTGTTGACAATAGTGGTGGAACCAGTTCTATTTCTGCTTTTGGCATATATTAGAATAGACAAAGGCAGTTTGGGGGAAAAGTGCCATCAATTCTCTAAAGGTGTCCTTCATAAGCATTTCCAGACCTACCCCAGTCAAAGTGCCTAGGTCATTGCACCACAGTGCACAATTATGAGGTCAGGGTGTTGGAGATGTAAGAAGGATTTCACCAATGGCATCAACTGGTGGCACTTTAATCCTCTCTGTCCAATCCATTTAATGTCTACATTTGGCAAACCTGGGTCTTTGTGAATTATTTTCTGTTGTGCATACCTTTGGCTGAAGAAAATGTAGCTGTGTCCCACAATCCACACCGTAAGCATTTTGAAGAGGGGTCTGGATGCACTGTGATGGTCTCTGTAAATGAAATGACAGTTTGAAAAGTAAGATTTTCCGTTGTTAAACCTTTTATAGTAGTAAATGTGTTTTCCTATAATTCATTCCCCCGTTATAGTTAGTTTAGCTAACTATAACTCACGCACCCACTATGCACTGCTGATGACATCACATATTACATCACTCATGACATGGCCAGTTACATCACTCATGACATCACTGATGACATCTCAAATGACATCACTGATGACATCATCTTTGTGAAAGAGTGGCAGACCTCCTCTCACTCTAATATTACCTTTGATACACACATTCAAAAATAAGAACTTACATTTTCCAAAAAATGGAGATACCAATACCAGTTACAACAACCTATTCAGTAATACCATCATCTACATCCAAATCCACTCATTCACCAATAGTTATATATAGTCACTCATACATGTACTCACTCATCATATGTACTCATACACCTATACATCCTGTTACACACTGATACTTATCCGTAGAGTTACTCACACATATACTCATACATGCAAATAAACCATCAAACATCCATTTACTTGCATATACAGCTATGCACACACCACTACACTTACTTCTACAGAAACATACACATACTTACTCTCTTAAACAATCACTTATAGAAACACATACTTATTTATACAGGAACTTTTCCAATCTCTCACTCTCACATATACTCACTTATATACATCAATACTCACATATACTAGTTTAAAACATATGTAGTTCTCATAAAGATACTATTGAGTCACTCACTAACACGCCCATACACACACTCATCCACCTATACAGTGCTGCACACATGCTGTGTTTAAAACACATACAAACAGTGAGTTAGTCATTCATGCATCTGTGCGCTAAGTAATACTCCCACCAAACCATACAGACACTCATTCTGATACTCAAAAATCCAAATCATAACCCATATAGACACTCATGTAGCTACTCACCAACCCATGCAGCCACTTATACACAAAGTGAGACACTGATACAGATATTTACATATTTAAACATTACTCGCTAATACATGTATTCACTAAGATACACTTAATAAGTCAGTTATACAATCAATTTTACAAAAAAACATCCATTTAGACACTTATTTACCCATTTATTCTTCTATCGACTTTTAGATATACATATATAAATAATATTTATTTTTCAGAAAGACACACATTCACTGGATGATGTCATCAGTGATTTCATTTGAGATGTCATCAGTGATGTCATGAGTGATGTAACTGACCATGTCATGAGTGATGTAATATGTGATGTCATCAGCAGTACATTGCGGGTGCGCGAGTTATAGTTAGCTAAACTAACTATAATGGGGAAATTTCAAAGGTTTTGTATGAGTGAAATGTCCAGCTAACTATAACATGGGTGAAACCTATGGTAGTTATAGTTAGGACCTATTTTCCATAGGAAATCCATATCATTCTATTTGGAATAACTTTGGTGCCGGTTGATGAATCTTTGCGAAATTTTCAAAACTAGTGGGGAGCTCAGGTCCGCTCCTATCCTGAAAGTATTGGGTGATTCATGAAGCGGGGGCTGAGAAAAAAGGGGGGTCCCAAAACGTGTTTTCCCCATGCAATTCCCCTTCGGAACCGTTCATCGCGGCTACAGCCCGAACTGCTGCATGAAATTACATCAAATTTGGCAAAGAGGTAGTCCTTGGTTCAGACTCATGCCTTTTGCTTAAATGGTGTAAATCTATTCAGTAGTTCCTGAGAAAATCACAATTAAAAGTACATATATATCTATGACCGCGGTGGATCCGCGCATCCTGAGTGCATCCAAAGCGCACCATCCCGATCACGTGCTGAATTCTAATTACCTGTCAAGTGGTTGTCAAAATTCAAAACCAGGAAGTGTTGACAGCCATTTTGTGCCTCAGTAGAAGCAAGGCTGAAGAAGTCAGTGGAACAAGTGCGCAAAACATATAAAGGGGGCAGGGTAGAAATACTCTGACCCTGTAGATCTGCTTAAAGGGTCCCACAAGGATTCCCAGGGCCAAAAAACGTTTTTCTTTTTTTTTCTTCTAAAAACTGGAAAGTGCGCTGAGGGTGCGCGGATCCTGCTGTAAAAAAAATGAATTATTGAAACGAAATGCAGGCTTTAATAATTAGGCCCCGGTGGGGCTAAATCCCGGTGGCAGATGTTTTAAATGTTATGGGGTCCCTGAGGGGCTCCCTAGCCCTGGGGGATCGCCACCCCCAGGGCTACAACATTTATGGGTGGGGTGCCTCAATTGCCACCCCCCCCCAGCAAAATAGATGGTGGGGGGCTCAAAGGCCCCTCCAGCCCCGGGGACTGCCACCCCCGGGGCTTTTTATGTTGTGGTAGGGGGCCACGTGGCCCCACTCCTGGAGCCCTCGAGGGCCCTGGGGACCGCCACCTCCCATGGCCAGCTCCTGTAGTGTCCCGGGGTGTCCACCCCCGGGACACTGCTATTTGCTATGGTGGGGCGGGAGCCTTGCGGCTACCGCCCTCCCATAGCAAACTTGGTTTGGATTTTGAAAGAGAGAGCAGGGAAACCTGTTCTCTCTTTCAACATGCAAACCAGATTGCTTTTCCACACGGGGAGCTGCTTGTTAGCAGCTCCCCGTGTGGAAGAGCAATGCCGGCTCCGAAAGACGCGGGGAGCCGGCTGGGACCATGGGGGCATTGGGGCTCCCCCACGGTCCCTAATGTTCTATATGAGCCCCTGGGTATGGGCTTCTGGGGTGAATAGAAATTAGTGATAGATGTTATTTTTTTTAGGTAAAATTAGGAGTTGCGTACCCAGCGAGGCGCTCAGCGCTCAGCGCGGCCCCCTGGTGTACACACATTGGGTGCACAACTCTAACGTGTCGGGTGCGCAACTCCAAGCAAAAAAAAAGTAATATTTTTCAGATATACATGAAGCTTATGTGTTTAGCTCTTGGATGGCTCTAAAAAGAGCTGTTGTGTTTATTTAGAGATTTTGGTAGCTATAAGTAAGTACCTATGCAGTCTCTAAGGTTGATGAGGAAGACTCTGTTAACCCATCTATAAAATGTACACCATCTCACCTATAGATGCCATCCACATTGAAACGCAGATTGTTGTGGTAAATGGACCCAATCCTATAATTTAGGAGAAAAGCAGAAACAGATTTATTGACATGTTTCCTAGCTTTCTCAATCTGTGGACAAAATTGATTGGACCAGATCCATTATTGCCTTTGGCATATGTTAGAATAGACAAAGGCAGTTTGGGGGAAAGGTGACATTAATTCACCAAAGGTGTCCTTTAGAAGCATTTCCAGACTTACCCCAGTCAAAGTGCCTAGGTCATTGCCACCACGGTGCACAATTATGAGGTCAGGGTGTTGGAGATGTAAAAAGGATTTAACCAATGGCATCAATTGGTGCCACTTTAACCCTCTCTGTCCAATCCATTTAATGTTTACATTTGGCAAGCCTAGGTCTTTGTCAATGGTTCTATTTTCTGCGTACCGTTGGCTCCAGAAAAAATAGCTGTGTCCCACAATCCACACTCTAAGCATCTTGAAAGGAGGTCTGGATGCAGTCAGATGGTCTCTGTAAATGAAATGGCAGTTTGAAATGTAAGATTTTTCTAAAATGGTGGATAAGATGCAGTTTTGAAAAAAGAAAATAAATAATTGGCTGTTTGAGAACATTAAACACTGAAAAGTAGGGTGCTAGTTTCTGTTTTTCAAAAGCATATTTCTTATTGGTTAACAAAAACAGTTTGAAAGGAACATTACATATGATAAGCTGATATTTTTAAAAGTCAAGTACACTTGCTGTTTGGATTAGCAACATTGTGTGCCTAACTAGTGACCTGTGTGTTCAGTTGAGTGTTCCATGAACTGTTTCTATGGTAAGAGGCAGTGAGCAGATTGGGGGTAGGGTTCAAACTTATGTCATTTGGAAAGGGCTGAAATGTGTAACCAATAGAAATGTGTGTTAGCTTTTCAATTAATGTGTGAAGCAATGTGATTTGATATTTACATGTATGTGTGTGCAGAATGAGAGGGGCACTTTCCCATTTTTTGGTTTTGCTGAGTAGTGCAGTACAGACATTCTATATAAGAAAATTGTGTGTGTTACTTACATACTTAATCTACAAATCAATTAGAAAGGTAAGTTAATAATTTGTGAGGCTTGTATGTGGTGCCTTTGTTTTTAGTAAGGGTAAAGTGTTTCTCCTGGTAAAGTCCAGGGAGTAGTGTTGCTTGTCTAGAATCACATTGTGAGATTTACAAGCCTCTTGTGCCACCAGTGCATTACGTTGCGTGATGCACCGGTGGTGCAGCCTGCTTAGGGATATTTACAAGCACAGGTAAAGTCACTCTCTGTGACTTAATCTGTGCTTGTAAATATCGCCCCTGTTCACACAGCATTTTGCGTGTTAGGCGCGGGACATGGGTGTTGCTTTGGGTGTTCCCACGCAACACCTATGTCTACTGATGCATTTCCAGATTTATGAGAAATGGTAAACCTGGAAATGCATCAGTTTGCTGCGCCACCATAGGGGTGGCGTAGGTAAGCGAAACAAGGAGACATTTTTTCGTTTTTCCTCTTTCAAAGCGTGCTGCATTCTACAGCGCACATTGAAGGAGGAAAATGCCTGCAGTGATTGCTTATGTGCAGAAGGGGCACCTTCCTTTTCAAAAGCAATCTCCCCATGGCGCAGGCATCCTTGCACCATGGTGCAAGGGTGCCTGCACCGGCGCATGGCAGCTGTTTCTGCGCTAACGCAGGGGAGAGCACAGGAATGCAAAATGTCATTGTAGATATGTTGCACTCCTGTGCTCTGAAAGTGCTGCAGCGTGGTGCAGCTAAAGTCCTTACAGTGCCATGCTGCGGCACTTTCTTATAGATCTGCCTCGTGAAATGTGTGCAGTCATCTCACTTGTTCCAGACTAGTAAATGTTTTTTGGTAAAGTGCCAAGGATACTGTTATTTGTCTAGAATCACACTGTGAGACAGTGTGCATTTGGGAAAATTGTGGGAGAAGTATTTGGGTGCTTCATGTGTTTGCAGACATATAAGTGCTTAAAAACCTTGATTGCTGTCAAGTTTTCAAGCATCAAAGCACCGCCCATATTAAACATGCTTAGGTCTACTTCATAACCTATGTTAGGATCCTGCATAAACCGCAATTAGCAAGAGTTTTGTTATCGCTCCTCAAGTGCAGGGTTACCTTGCAAATACAACGCTATTGTCGTACTCCCCTCTTCCATGTTCTATTGTAATAGGAAAACCTACCTTCCCTCTGGGAACGCCTACATTGCAACTCATTGGAGATGCGAGGCGAGCCGTTACCAAACTAGTGCTAACATGCGTTAATGCATCTTAGTGTCGCCTAGTAAACAGGGCGATATAATTTTTACCTTTTTTTGTGGCTTTTTTAAAAAAATGCAGTGAAATGGCCGTTGTTAATATGCCCTCAAGTTTGCTATGACAGACCTGGATCCTCGACTCCCACCCTGCCATACCAAAAAGCAGTGTCCCGGGGGTAGGCACCCTGAGACACAGCAGGAGCTGATCATGGGGAGTGGTGTTCCCCAGGGCCCTCGACTGCTCCAGAATGTTGGCCACGCGACCCCCCTCCCACAATTTAAAAAGCCCCAGGAGGTGGTGATCCCCGGAGCTTAGAGGGACCTTTAAGCCCCCCACCCATTTTTTTGAAAGCCCCAAAGAGTAGCGGTCCCCGGGACTGGAGAGGGCCTTTAAGCCCCCCTACCCAAGTATTTCACTAGGGGTGTTCCTCAAAACCCCCCCACCTGTTTGTTTTGTAGCACCGATGGATGGTGTTCCCCGGGCTACAGGGCCCCTCTTGACCCCTATCAAATTTAAGATTTTCGACCCTGGATTTGGCACCCCAAGGTAGCTAATTTTTAAACAAGCACAGGAGCCCGCACTTCGTTTTTATTTTTTTTACGGCGGATCCATGCACCTTGTGCACATTTCTCCGTTAAAAAAAAAAACATGCCTTAGGACATGGACTGTTTTAAACTCCTATGCACTATGCATGTAGTGGTCTAATGACCTTTATAGTTGTGTTTCAGGCCTACAATTCCCCAGTCAGTATACCTGCACTGCAGCAAACACCCTGTCACTGCTCTTAAAATGCCATAGTGACTCTTTCAGTACTATGTACAAATCCATTCACTAAAGTAAAACTCAAACAGTTATAAATTCACCCAGTTTGTTTTCTTGTACTACTCCAATTATTCAGTCAGTATGCATGTACTCATGCAGAGACCCAGGTCTTAGGACATAGACTGCTTCGAACTCCTATGCACTATGCATGTAGTGGTCTAACCACCTTCACACTTCTATTTAAGGTCTACAATTCCTCTGTCAGTATCGATATAGAATGTGTTTGTATAGTAATAGAAAAGTATAATTTATAAAGTTATTAATATACATTTATTTATGTTTATTTTTTTACAGATATTGTTTATCATCATTAAAATAATGTTATCATGCCTGAAAAATGATGAAAGAGTAAAAGAGAGCTAAAGGACAGAGACTTGAAGAAAACTCAACAACAAGTAACATAATGTGGCTAAATAGACAAAATCTTTTGGTAAGACTACTAAGGAATGTATTAAAAATCTTTCTAGGCCCAGAAAGAATGTTCAGAATGTTGAAACCACTGACAATGTTTCAACCAGAAAATAAGTTAAAATAATAGGAAAGGAAAAAAAGCAAATGGACGATCACAACATTCGACATATGGTAAAAGAAGAGAAAATCAGTATAAAGAGATATGCAAAAAAATATTTTATTAGAGAATAGTATATCATTTGCTGAAAGATATGAAGAAATATAAAAAGAGATCACTATTTTATAAGAAGAAGAAGCATATTGAATCCATTGTTGAAAAGGCTTTTGAAGTAAAAATGAAACTATTCATTTTAGTTTTAAACAGAATTCGATCACTAGATAAAAATGCATGTAATCAAGGCCAGAAGTAAGAAAAACCGATTAATTAGCAGAACTAATTTTTGTGCTGTCTTTTTGGGGGAATGGAGACACAGTTCAAGTTCAGAGTTTCTTTAATGAAGAGAGTTATTTTCAGACCAATGATTTGTTGCATGCAGTTGACACCAGTGGTCAAGCTTATGAGGTTAGAAATGGTTGTCCAATTGACAAAGAAACAATGGTTCCCAGAAATGCAGAAGAAGTGATAGTAGATGAAGTTCTAGGCAGACGTCCTAAATCCCCAGTGTACACTTGGGATTGCAGTAGTATATGTAGTGTACGAAAAGAATCTATTGATCTTTTACATAATTTCTTACGAGAATATAGTAAAAAAAGTTTTAAACAAAAGATTAAGATGTTGCAAGGACTAGACCATTGCAGAGTTAGGAAAATTACTGGTTTGCAAAGTCATTCTCTGGCTTGTCTTTCTAGAAAAGTATGTCAAAGTGTTTTTCACCATTTCAGGATGTTAGAAGTACACCATACTCAAATGCGGAAGTTAATTTGAAGATTGTATTATGCAAAAAGTCCAGCACTAATGTTAAATGAGTTGAACAATGCTCTTTTGCGTGGCTCAGTATCAGATGTGAAAAAGGTTTGTGATGAAATTGAATTTTGTAACTTTGGTCCCTAATAATACACTGTAGACACTGATATATTAATAGAAGAAAATGTTGAAGAGAATGTGGAACATACTACTACAAAAAATGTTGATGATCAAATTACAAAGTTTAAGGTGATGTCAGGTAAAAGGCCAAATATTTCTTGAATTTTTTGTCGGCGAACTCACTATAAAAATCAGACTAGGACTGTTGATCTGTATTTGAAAAGTGAAAGACCAAATAATGATATGTGGAAGGAATTTGCAACTTATTTGTTGGTAGAAAATAGTTTTGATTTAGGTTCTGATCAGCGTATTTGTAAATATTGTTATAACAAATTAGATGAGAATAAAATGCCTGCTAGAGCTGTCCATAATAATCTAAAGTTGGTTGATATTCCTCCAGAACTGAGAGATTTAAATACCTGTGAGTCTATTCTCATTCAATGTCTGCAGCCGTTTCAGGCTATTGTTCGTATGGAGCCTAAAACAGGTAAATGGCCTCCTTCAGATTTACAAGAGGATTAAAAGGAAGAGTTGTATATTTACCACTAGATTTAAAGAAAAATATTGAAACAATTGGTGTAGAGAGTGTAGAAAATGAACCACTAATTATTCTATGTAATGGCTTTCCTACTAAGAGTAAGACAATCTGGCAGGAGTTAGTGGATGTTAAGAAAGTGCAGAAGGCAACTTTGTAGTTGGTAAAAACCAATAACTACTATAAAAATGTTTATATGGGAGAAGAAGAAATACTTTTAGCAGAAGATAGTGAAACTTCAAGTGGACAAATTGAAAAAGTGATCATGTCAAAAAGTGAAGAAATCTATGAACATTACAGTGTTTATCCCAGGATACCTTTGGGGTGACAGCCGCACTATATAAGTGGACCTTACATTACATTACATTACACTTCATTCAAAAGGAGTGATGGGGAATACTATTGAGTTATCCAAATGAAAAAAGCAAAGGGAAGTCCCATGAGTGTATGGGAAGAGAGCTTGGAAGCTCGTTGTTTTCTGCAGTTGTTTTCAACAGGAAAAGGAGGGCGTTATGATGAACGACATGTGCAAATTCCTGCATCTGAATATTGAACAACAAGATTATATGCAGGAGATCCAAGATTTTGACAATGTATCCCTTATATATTCGATCTTTTGTTTGAAAGTGACTTGTCTGGACTTTCATATGCAGTCAATCACATATTGAATACTAGAGTACATCTGCAAAATGTTTCTGCAAAGGATTTTATGGATAAAGTGCACCAGAGGGATGATCACTTAGAATCTCAGCTGATTAATCTGATGGCATGTCAGCGTGGCACTAATGAATATTGGTACCGTCGTCATGGAGAACTGAAATGTATGCTACGGAACGTAGGAGCTCCTACATGGTTCCTTACCCTAAGCTGTGCTGAGTATGCTTGGGAAGATTTACTTGAATTTCTTCGAGAGGCAAATTCCAATATAAGAAATATTGAATACAAGACACCTGGAGAATTGTGCTCTTTGGATCCTGTTAATGTATGCAGCTATTTTAATCATAGATATGAAGCTATGATGTCTTTTATCTGCAATAAAAAAATCCTCCTCTTGGAGAAGTTGTGGATTTCTTTTGGAGAAAGGAGTATCAAGCAAGAGGTGCTCCTCATATGCATATGCTATTATGGATCAAGGCTGCCCCGAAATTCGGAACAGATTCAGATGATACTGTTTTGTCTTTTATTGAAGAATATGCCACATGTGCTGTACCCAAAAGCACAGAAGAAAATAACTTAAGACAACAAGTCTCACGAATACAAAGCCATTGATGTGGAAAATACTGTTGACGAAAGTACAAGTCTAAGGATAAGTTTTATACCAAATGTCATTTTGCATTTCCACATCCTGTAATATCCAAAGGAAGAGTGAACAGTTGTATGTCAGCTATGCGACATACCATCACAAGAAAGTCTCCAAAAAATACCTACAATTTAAGAAGAAGCGAAGAGTCAAAATACATAAATGACTACAATCCGGTTATTCTATCCATATGGAATGCTAACATGGATATTCAGTACGTTGCGGACAATTCCATTGCTCTTGCTCGATATGTAATGTTCTACATTACAAAATCAGAAAAGACGGAATACAAAGAAATGTGGGAAGAGATTTCTCACGAGAAGACTTTAAGTAAGAAATTATACAGTTTCAGTTTGAAGATGTTATCCCATCGAGAAGTTGTAGCATATGAATGCTCAGATCGGTTATCATCTGCAAGTCACTACTCCAAATCTAGAAGAATAATTTGGGTGAGTCTAGGTCTTGCTGCAATGTGAAATTGGGTACCGAAATCCATTCAAGAAATTGAATATTTAGCAGAAAAGATCCAGAAAGTACAGATATTTTGAAAACGAATATGTTGGATACATATTACCCAAACAGAAGACATCATCCTGAGAACATGTGTTTCTATGAAGTGCTGCAAAACTACACTTTTAAACTGAATACTACAGAGAACATCAATGATGGAAATTATGGAGTGATTGGTTCCGAAGGATGTTTGGTGAAACAAACAAAAGGACATTTGGTTAATCACAGGAAGCTGAGTTGCGACACTGCTGATAAAAAGGAATTTTACTATTTCGCTCTTTTGCAACTATTCAAAAAGTGGCGTTCAGAATTGGAATTACTTGGAGAATTTCAGAGCTATGAAGATTCCTTCAATGCTTGTATAGATACTATACAATGCACTGTTTTTTGCAAATTATGTGAAAATGTTGAACAATGAAATTGTTAGCAATCAATGAGAACTAGCTCTGGTTTAAATTGTTTGTATGTCTGCGGGTGGAGGAAAACCAATAGGTTTTATGAAGGCCCTCACCCACCAACCTAGTTGGTGACATGCTTCATCATCGAGCCCCACTCGAGGTACCGAGTGTGTCTCAGGTGTGCTTCGATGCCAGATAACTGCGGAGTAGGTTTTTTGGTTCGTGAGGGTGCTGTGATTGTGCTCTGAGTGAGGTTTAAAATACTGTCCTGGGTGTCCCAAAGACTGTTTTAATGGTGGGCCCCAGGCAGTCAATAAAAACAAAGGCTTTCGGACGTGCACGGTAGGCTTATGGCCTCCGACGTCCTGTGCTGTCAACTAGTTTCAGCCAGGCCTTTTCTTCTACCGGCTTTCGTCAGGACCTTATATGTGTGGGGTGTTACAGGGGTTTGTATTCGTTTGTCAGTGACCTGTATGTAAAGCACACGCTGGGTGCTTATATGTGCAAGAGGGGTTTCCTCTCTAGTTGTACACCTGATTTTAGCGAACAACTCAGCATGGAGCTCAGCCGGGGGCCAAGACCATGTGCACTTGCGAAATGTCGATGGGCCCGCAATGAACCTGTTGTCCGGGCAGAGGCTTTTGATCAAATAAATTGATCAATAAGCTGCTATTGCTACTGAGATTGCTAGAGACAGTTCTCAAGACAGACAAAGTTCTGCTGCGCTGAGTCAAGTTCTACTAGGACAACCAATTGTTGAAAATGAAGCAGCAATTGCCATGAATGAGGTGGAAACAGCAATACATCAAGCTCAAGAGGATGTAACGGACTTAGCAAACTTGGAATAACAACTAAATGTTGAACACGAAGAAATATATCAGCAAGTCAGACAACAGATTGAACATGGATTTCTTCATGAAAAGAATGAATGCACATGCACATCATTTCAACCTATCCGAATGTATGTGAGTGGACAAGCTGGAACAGGAAAAAGTTTCTTAATTAAAGTAATCACCAGTTATCTACAGAAAACAACTACATCACATTTGTCTTGTGTTGGAACTGATCCAACTGGGTTGGCAGCACACAACATTAAAGGAATTACATTCTATTGTGTACTGATGTTACCTGAGGAGCATGAAAACAAATTGGAATATCACAAGCTATCTGGAGAAGCTTGTTGTGAAGAGTGCTGAAGAAAATGAAACTTCTGATTATTGATGAGGTAAGCATAGTCTCAAACTTAATGCATGCTTTTGTGCATTTAAGAATGCAGCAAATTCTTAAAACAGAGTACAACCTGTTATTTGGAGGAAAACATGTCATAGTTTTTGGAGATCTACTGCAACTTACTCCCGTAAAAGGTCAACCAGTATTTAAAACACTTGTGCATGAAGCCACCAGAAAGTCTCTGAGTAGTGTTGGAAATGTTAACATTTGGTTATATTTTGAATACAAGGAACTCATTACAAATATGCGACAGGCAAATGATGTTGATTATGGAACTATTCTTCAAGATATAAGAATTGGAGTACTGCCAGAACATGGCAAACAAGCTTTGCAGAGTCGATTACTTTCCAATTTTGTTTCCAAATGAAAATATAGTTCCTGAGAGAATATATATGAAAACTGCAGAAAAGAACTCTGTAATCTGCTTAATGCCAAAACTGTGTGAGTGTTCTATATTCAGCAAACAACTTTTGAAGCTGGAAATAAAGAAATAATAAAGATGGAAGCAATTGATAAAATAGAGCATGAAGGAATCACAATTATTTTGACAGAAAAGTTGAAAACAAAATTGGATTCTATAGAAAAATCGATATCTAAAACTGCTGGTTTAGAAAATAATCTATATGCATGTAGAAACTGTCGGGTAATTTTAAGGCGTAATTTGGATGTAGAAAAAGGTTTAGTTCATGGAGCAATGGGCAAAGTTGTGGATTTTGTTAATTATCCGTATAAAGATGGTATTGAGTTTTTAAAAATTACATTTGATCAGATTGAAGTAGTGAAACAAATTGGTTGTCGTTTAGTTTATTTTTTGCTTGTTAAAGATTTATATGTCCGTAGAAAATAGTTTCCAGTTTTCTGGCATATGTAGTGACTATTCATAAATCTCAAGGTTTAAGTGTAGACAGTGCTTTGGTGAGTATTGGAAGTACTGTGTTTAAAGAGGGTATGACATATGTTGCTTTGTCCCGAGTCAGAACTTTATCTGGTTTGTTTTTGATTGATTTTGATGGCACAAAGGTTACTGCAGATGCAAACTGTGTAAAAGAGTATAATAGGTTAAGAAGAGTGTATGCTTCCAATTTAGGTCAATATCCTGTATTTGAAAAGCGTGTAGTAGGATGAAAAAGAAAGTATGAGAATATCTGTAGGGAAGGTGTAGAGAAGGAAAATAAAACAAGATAATGTTGTGATTGCAAGCTCAGGAATTTCTAATGTATATGCCTACCATATTGGAAAATTAAGGCGTAGAAATTGAACATCTTTTTGGCCTTTGTTACAAATGGAAACATCATTATGAAAACATGTAGCACTTACATAGACACTGAAAGATGTATATATTTGACATTACCAGACTTTAAATCAGTGTCTTTCAATAAAGTAGTTAAAGCAGCAAATCAAAACATGGAGTGTATTGCCAATGCAAATCAGAAATGTTATCAACACTATTTATACAAAGATATGGACAATATATAATTTTAATGATGCAACGTTGTACAGCCGATGGAAGAAAATTGGACACCTTAATAAAACATTTTGTAGCAAGTCAATTATCAATATCAGGAAGGACTTTTGCAGCAGTAGCAATACATTTCCATGATGGTCCTTCCACAACATCTGGACATTACACTGCCTATTTAAAATGTGACAAAGGCTGGACACTTTGTAATAATGCTCAATTGGTTTTTAAACAACGTTTGCCTAGCAAATTACCAAATTCCTACCTAATATTTTTAAAGCCAAAGTTCTAGGAACATAATTTAGACTCTGGGGAATTTATTAATATGTATTCATTGTTCAAATAATCTTTATTTCGGTGATAGACCATAAAAGATGCAAACATATAAAAACATCATTAAGACAATGTGCATCAGTAAAAAGAATTACTCAAATGGAGATCATAAAAGCTAAATAAGTGGTTAAAAACGAAGTAGAAAAGTAAAAAATTTTAAAAAGGGGAACAACAAGGACAAATACCGAGCAAGCAAAACACATATGACACACCTAAAATGGGCTGGGGATAACAATTTAATCAGGAGATATTATTAATGAGTGACCAGTGCCTGCGCCACATAGCGAGCAAGAAGCGGGAAACAGAAAATACAACAGGAGGAGAAGTCTCCCATTTCAGGATTCTAAATGCCTGGTGATAATGTTTAAACCCCAGATTTCTACATAGTTGGACAAGCCAATGCTGCCTGATAAGCTTGTAGTATGGGCAAAAAAAGAAAACATGGGGCTCAGTTTCCTACTGTTAGCAACATGCTAGGCATTCTAGGAGCCTAGATTGTGACCATTTATAAGACAATGCCCTAAGTGGTAGCGTGCCATGCCTGAATTGTACATAGTGTTTCCTTGCTGCACTCGGCAAAATCATATCCAAAAAGGGCTCCAGTCTGTACTCCTCTTTAGTACTAAGAAACTCTATGGTGAAAGAGCCCACCGTAGAGTTGCTAAGGATATCCATCATCTGGTGATTACGATAGAGTCTCACCAGGTCAGCACGTGACATCTCTACGCAGGCTACTTCAGGGTTGCTCCAAAACTCTAAATTACCCAACCTCGTGCTATTTTTTATGTAAGCAAACCACTGGAGTTTTTCTGTCCCAGGCAGGCCCATAAGTTCTTTAACTTTGGATCTAAAGTGCTTCAATTCTGGGGTAACCCACAGTCTGCGCAAATATGTTAGTGGGCGAAGACCGATTTCTTCCTCTATTGGTCTAATTCCTAGATCCATTCTCAAGGGAAGAAGAGGAGTACTGGCTGGAAGAGCCTATAAAGATTTTAAAAAACAGTTTTCTGCCTTGAGAATGTATTCTGATGAAGAGTGCCCCCACAGTTCCGCCCCGTATGTTATAGCTCCTCTGGCTTGGGCTTTATAGATTTCAAGAATGGAGGCAACTGGTTTAGAGGTGGATTCCCTGTGGAATTTTAGGACACCCCGCGATATCTGCGCCAACCTGAGTTTAGCCTTAGCAATCTGGGGGCCCCATTCCATTATGTTTGTGAGGGTGACACCCAAATATTCGAATATCATTACCCTTTCCAGAGTAGTGCCATTTAAGGAGGGGTTGGGACGGGTGGCCTTAGGTGGATTACAGACCATGTACTTTGTCTTTAGCGAGTTAATTTCCAACCCCCTTTTAATACAAAAACTGGCAAAACTGTCTAGGGCACGCTGTATTCCCAACGGGGATTTCGACAATAGAAGGGTGTCGTCGGCAAACATAAATGCCACTACCTGTTCATTTCCAATTTTCAGGGCGTCGATGTCTTTGACCCCCCATAAGATGGACAGTTAGGGCATTTATAAAAAGACAGAAAAGGTGGGGGCCAGGATGCACCCTTGTCTGACTCCTCGGTTGACTGAAAACCTAGGTGTTAGGGCACCACTTTTACCACTCCTGACTTGTGCAAAATTATTTAAGTGCAATCTTTTAATAATGTCAAGAAGGTAGGTAGGGATCCTCATGTCCTGCAATACCACCCATAAGAGTTCCCGAGGAACCAGATCGAATGCCGTCTTTAGGTCAACAAAAATCAAGTAGAGGCTGTCACCCTCTACTTTGACCGTTTTCCAATACAAAAGTTGCAATCTAAGCAGTTGGTCTACGGTAGATGTTTTTTCCCTAAATCCGGCTTGGTATGGGCTCAATATCTCATACTTCTCCATCCACACCTGAAGTCGGTTGAGGATAATCCGGGCCAAGAGTTTTTGACTAATGTTGATCAAACTGATCGGACGGTAATTTGCGGGGATTAATGGAGAGCCGTTTTTAAACACTGGTACAATCTCAGCCCCCAACCAGGTTTCTGGTATGGGGGAGCCCTGGAGTATAGCATTAAACATCAGACAAAAGTATGGAATCCATACTACTGGTTGATCCCTAAATAGATCCCCGGGGATTTTATCAAGACCCGGTGCCTTGCCTGCCGGGAGTCTCTTGATTGCACCCTCCACCTCCAATAGGGTTATCGTTGTACCTGCATCAGTTTCCGTTCTCGACAGTGTGGAAGCATATGCAGGGCTATATAGGAAACTGGTATGTTGTTCGTGGGAGATAGTCAGCACCATAGAAGTAGCCGTTTCAGTTGAATACAGCAGCCGAAAGTGATCAATCCACTTCTCAGGCGCAATATTCGGCTCATCTGCCGCTTGGCCTTGTCCGCATCCGGCACTATTGCCCAAAATTCCCGCATATTCCTATTCCCAAGAGCAGTTTTTATACTATCCCATTTACAATTTTCCCATTCTTGTTTAGCCACTAAAATAGCCTGCTTAAACTCCTGCCTCCTAGTTTTAATTTGGGTCCTGTCGTTTGCTTTGATTGCCTCAATTAATAAGGACTTTGCCTTCTTACAGTTGCAGTTGAACCATGATTGGGTCTTCTGCTGCAACCTGTGTTTGGTCACTATTGGATTGCTAGGTCAACCACCAGTCCCGGGTGTAGTTTGTGCATTATATCTATCATCATTTCCTGGCCAAGCTCAATAAGAGCGCTTATTTCCACAAGATAATTCTGGACAAATGAATATAGAGCACACATTTTATCTGGGGATTGTTTTACCCAGCCAGGGTTATCTCACAGGGGAATACCAGGACGGGTTCCCTAAGCAAGCGCGGAGATGCCCCAGGGTAAGTCATGCGCTATATAAGTTTCATACATTTACATTTACATTTCATTTACATTTTATCATAGGCCATTTGGGCCTTCTTCTATCATTGCAAAGGATCAACTCATTTTCCTTCCTAGTTTTTTCCCCTGGAGCAATGCCTGTCTCAGGAAGTCTTAAGTTAAGGGCTAAGGCATTATGGTCACTGTCATGACATAAAAGAACCTCAAAATCAGTGACCCAAGACCATGTTCTTGTCTCTACCAAGGGGGGTCTTCTGGCCACACTTACCTGGAGGACAGCACGCCACAGGCAGCCTCTGCCCCTGGGTCTGGAACGCTGTAGGTCTCGCCGCCATCACCATTCTACGGCGGCTGGAGACTACAGCTCCCAGCGGGCTTTGCGTGGACTTCCGGTTTCCCGCTGTACTCGCGCCCGGAGGCGCTACAAAGGCGGGACAACCCCTCCACGTCGCGGGACGCGCGCGGGCGACGCCAGGCGGAGCCCGGGCAGAGGGCGGGCCGTCTGTGGCCGTCAGAGGCTGGGCTGGGCCACCCCCTTTACATCTTCTGCCACGGGCCCAAGTCCCTGGAGTTCACCTGCGGGACCCGCATTCATCATGTCAACTCGCTCCAGCAAGGCCTTGAGGGGCGGTGGAGAAAGTGCTTTGGGGGGCTCCACGATGATTGGCACTATGGACAAATTTATCACCAGGGTGGCCAACGTCATTGAAAAGGAGATCACAATGACGGAACGCCGCCTCTTACTTGACCTTCTTCCATCTAAGCGTTCTTCCTTGGGAGCTGCGGCACATGCCTTGTCTCCACCTACCTTCATTCCAACCGCACCTCCGCCTGGGCCCCCATCTGATGAGCAACATATTGTAGCGTTAGAGGCAGGAATAGATAGGATAGAAAGCCTAATATCAGCTCCTCCCCCAAGCAGTCTCTGTATTGAGGCTGTAGATTCTGGCCAATCTCACTCTATAGTTAGCTCGCCTGGTAGTAGGTCTCAATCTGACTCTATTGTTCCCACACCTGACCCACAACTATTGCCCCAGATTAGACCTTCCCGGGTGCATAGGAAAAGGAAAAGGGGGACCAATTTTCGGAAGGGAAGCTACTCCATGCTCTACAAGCGCTCTAGGACACAGCTCCACAGGGGTACTTCATACATAGACGCCGGAGAGCTCGAATCCCCCAGGAATCCCAGCCCCCCCCAGCTCGCAGCCGATTCCCCGATACCACCCCCCTTGGTTCTGGCAGCACTTGTTCCATCAAAACAGGGTACCTCTCTCGAGCCCTTCGAGAAACTGGTAAAGTCTTTGCTCATTCCACTATTCGACCAAGTTAAGAGCCTGGGGGATAGGCTGGACAAGTTCGAACAGGCCACCAGGGACAATTTTTTCTCCCTGAAAACTTTGTTGAAACTACAGCCTAAGCCTAGTGAGATTAACTCAGACAGGAATGTTGTTAAAGGGGTCCTAGTGAGTCAACTATCCAGAGACCAGTCGACACTGCCGGCCAAAACATTGGCTACTGGGAAAGCACCAACTTCAGCCTCCCAGGCCAGTGCGAAGCAGGTAAGGCCGAGTGATTCCATTCATGTAGCTCAAGTGCGCGGCACTCCCCCCCCAGCAGCGATAGTATCTGCGCCGAATCCTGCCCATAAGAATCTACAGAAGGGAGGGGTTGGTCCAAACGTGCACCCGGCGTCCGCTGCGCTGGTTAAAACCAACGGAGTAGCAACAACCTCTAAGGTTATCCCTTCCACCTCCTCGTCTAAAAATCCCTCCTCGCCTAAAAATCCCTCCTCGCCTAAAAATCCCCCCCCAGTGGCCACCCAGCAGAATCCGCCACGTAAGTGTCCCCCGGTAAATCTCCCACCCGAATGCCACCCGTATGTTGTTGTTCTCACCAAAGTTCCCCCTCTAAAAGAAACGCAGCAGGAAACTCACCAGGCGCTAAAAAACAAGGTCATCCACTGGATGAAAACCAATAGACCCCTTCCACTGGGTGTAGATGGCCTGATTCTTGGGGTACGTCGGGTGGGCTGGATTGGACATGGGAAAAAACCTTTTGAGGGAGACTGCGTGGTGGTCAACTTTCAAGACATAAGAGCCGCCCACTCAATATGCTCCCAAGGGCGAACGGCCGGTCCGGGAGTTGATGCTGTTGATCTATCTTTCTTCTACCCGCGGCCGGCCCGACTACCCCTTTCTTCCTTCCTGGGCCCCTGTTTCAAAACAGCGTCCATGGTCAATTTTCCCCAGGAATTTTCCTACAGCAGTCACATCCAGTTCCACTAATGCGGAATTGGGGTCCCTGGGGCTGTTGACTCTGTGACGTTTCTGGGGAGACCTCTGTGGCTTGGAGTCCCGTCGTCGAGTCCACCCCTTTTTCCAAAATCCATAGCCCTTCGACCACACCACAATGCCAGGTCACTGCCGAGATTGCAAAGGGCCAAGGGGAGGCGAGTGCATCTCCTGACCCACTAGTTAGCCTTCCTGCTGTGGGTGTTGCGGACACGCTGGCTCCTGTCGAGAACTGTAGCATTGCGGCTGTGACGGACCCACCTTTTAGGGTTTTCAGCTGGAATGTAGCAGGCCTCGAGAGGAAGCTAGCGTTGCCAGACTGGATTTCGCTTGTGGAGCAATACTCCATATGCCTGTTCCAGGAAACTTGGAGTAAGGAGCCCCTACATAAGGCAGGATACTCCACCCATTTTTTACCAGCTGTCCATGCGGGATCTGGTAGGGGTCGCCCTTCTGGTGGCCTCCTCATCTGGGTGGCCTCTGAACTCAATTGCAGGGTGGTGGAGTGGGATACTAAATGCCCGGACCTCCTTAACATATTGCTGAAAAACCCCCAGGGCCGAGTCATCTTAAACATTTTTAACATTTACGCCCGAGGCACGAAGGGGGGTAGAGAATCCCCAGTTATAACTTGCCTAGAAGCTCAGCTCCGCTCGTCACCTTACAAGTATTGTACTCTGGTGGCGGGCGATCTCAATTGCACCTTTGAGCCTCTGGACCTCGAAATCCTAAAAGATCAAGAGGAATATGATACCAGGTGGGGGATACCGTCCCTAGAACTTAGCCCTATTAAAAAGTGGACAGAAGTGGCCCTTCAGATCAACTCCATATCTATGGAGTTTGGTCTGAGGGCTGCCAATGGCAGGACTGGTTCTGATAAAGCAGGGGTCCATACTTACAACAGGCCAGGGCACACGTCACAAATTGATTACTTCCTTCTTGACGTACACTTGTCGAGTGTGGTAAAGGACATGGTGATTATACCATCTGTAGAGAGTGACCACAATCTCCTCTCACTCACCTTGTCCCATAGGTGGTTAACTAGCACTGCGACCAGAACTACTCGTAATCCCGCCCCGGACCTGTCAGCAGTTTCTAACTGTGGACGGCGGTTAAAGGGGGCGAAGCTGTCACTCTCAGAGGAGAAAACTTCTGCCATTAGGCAGCTTCTTGCCTCAGCCCTAGATAATCTTGACCCCCAAGAGGATGGGTTGTTGGAGGTGACCTCTAGGTTCTGCATCATAACCCAGGCTATCAGTGACCTCTTCGTAGTTCCAGCTAATACTAACAGAAGGAAACCGTGTTCACGGGCTAGACAGGGCTGGTTCAACCAGAAGTGCAGGGAGGCGAAGTCGCTTCTTATTGAAGCTGTTAAGTCTAAAATACCATCTAGGGTGGCCAGGAGGCACTACTCACTCTGTCAAAAAAACGCTAAGATGGAGTGGGAGGATAATTACTGGCAGGACCTCCTGGCTGCCAGTCGTGGGAAAGACGCCAAAGGTTTTTGGGATTTGGTGGGTAACAGGAACCGTCCCGACGACACACTGAGGACCTGTAGTATCAATGCTCAGACATGGTTCTCCCACTTCCAAAAACTTTACTCTGCCACTGAAGGCCCACTAAACGACCCCTTCATTCTCCCTCCTTATACCTTAGTTCGAGACCTGGAACTGTTTTCTGTTTTGGATGTTACAAAGCAGATTAAAACTTTGGTACCATTAACAGCAGCTGGTCCGGATGGCCTCCCAGGTGACATCCTCCGAGCCTATCCTGAAGACTGGGGGGTATTGATCTCTGCACTACTTAATGCAATCATTGAGGGAGGTCCTGTGCCAGACTCCTGGAGAGGTGCTGAGGTAGTCCCCATTTACAAAAAGGGCAGCCGGGACCTACCTGGGAACTATAGGCCCATAAGCCTAATAGACTCGAGCCAGAAACTGGCGGGGAAAGACATTTTGGGGAGGATTTCACAATGGGTGGATGAAAACCACATTCTGTCTGACATGCAAGCCGGGTTCCGTTCAGGCACCGGAACTATCGAACAGGTCTTTAGGCTCCTGTTATTGTACTGGAAGGTGGTGGAGCTAGGCAAAGGCAGTCTTTACTTGGCTTTTATCAACCTAAAGACTGCCTTTGACCTGGTTCCTAGGGAGGAACTTTGGAGGGTGTTACATGGATTAGGGATGCCTCCGTACATACTAAACCTCCTCATCAAACTGCATAACAACACCTATGCCCAGGTTAGATGGGGGTTGAATGGGGAAAAGACCGATAAGATCAGGGTCGAGAGGGGAGTAAGGCAGGGTTGTGTCCTGGCTCCCACCCTATTTTCCCTCTACATTAATGGGGTGGTAGAACACCTACCCGGCGAACCAGCAGACGCTCCCACTCTGGGAGGCATAAAAATTCCAACTTTGCTGTTCGCCGATGACACCCTCCTCATTTCTAAAACCCCCCAAGGACTCCAGATACTACTGAACCGCTTCCAAGACTTTTGCACCATCAGAGGACTAGTCATCAATGTGGAAAAAAGAAAGTATTTAGTTATGCACCCACCTCGTAAACTTGGTCGTCCTCCCATTTTGAACTCCACACCCCTTGAAAGAGTGGCAGAATTTGATTACTTGGGAATTCGTTTAAGTGATGCGATGAGCTGGTCCGCCCACATTAACAAAATGACAATGGCTCACAAAAGGGTGGGGGGGGCCCTCCTCAAGAAGTTTAATAACTCAACCAAACAATGTGTTGCCCCTCTAATAGATATATATAAAGCACGTGTGGTTTCCGCGTCACTTTACGGAGCTGAACTGTGGGGCCTAGGCAAAGTGGACTTACTGAGCAAGGCTGAGAACAAATTCATTAAAGACCTCCTTGCCATTCCGTTGAGCAGCCCGACAATTCCAGTCCTTATGGACGCTGGCTGTAATGCAATAGGGGATCAGGCCCGTCTCCGACCTCTCTTGCTCTGGGCTCGCCTGTGGAGGGTTCCGGAGCTAAAACCCTATGCCGATGGTCTAGCAGAGGTGATGCACTCCGACGGTTGGCACAGGATTAAATGGCTTAAGGAAATTAAACAACTTTTAGGGGACCTTGGTCTGGACTCCTGTTGGCTTAGCCACTCAGCTCCTTCAAAGGAGTCCCTAAAAAAACTTTATTGGGAGTGGGCTCGTGTGAAGCGCATCAGCAATCAGCAGCACTGCAAAACCACTGCAGCCTTCCTGCTGATAAAAGATGTTGTTGCCTTCGAGCCTTACATGGACTTAATCACAATCGCCATGGACCAGTCCTTGTATATCAAATTCTGGTTAGGAACCCTACCCCTGGCCGACCTCTGCTCCAGGTGGAACAAATCCCAGCCCTCAGCACGCCATTGTGCCCTTTGTCCTGATAAACCAGAGACGGTGCCACACTTTCTCTTTGAATGCCCGGACTATGGACGCCCCAGATCACGTTGGCTTGGACCTATTTGCAGAGAATTGGGCACTCGCCAGTATTCTGTTGCCCTTCGGATTCTTTTAACCAATACAGCCCCTCCCATTGTATGTGCCGTTTCCAAGTTTTAAAATGGGCTTGGTTGATTAGACTTAAAAGACTGTCCATATCAATTTAATTCTTTTTTAACTAATTTATGCTGATCAAATGTGTTTTACTTTTTCTTTTAATGCACAGTCATACTTTTTTCGACATGCTGTTTTTATCTTTTGTACTGCTTTTATGATAATTTTAAAAAGCCTTCGCGCTCAAATGCAAATGTCGAGTGAACAAGCGGCGTTCGCGCTGCGAAACGCGTCTCAGGCATCTGGCTGCAATAAACATTTGAAGCACCGAACAACAACTGGGTCCGTGTCCTGTTTTTGATCCAGCGTGAAGCAAGCGTGGGTTTTGAACACAGGATTTGTGATGCTTTTATGATATATGCATATCGAAATAAAGCAATCAACCAACCATAATCTATCCTGGTGGACTGGCCAACACGATTAAACCTGGCTTTGCCGTCCCGATCTAAATGGGCTCGGCCATTACAGGCTCTCAGAGAATGGGCCATAGTTATACAATTTACTTGGAGGGCCAGTGGTGAACAAACCTTAATAGGAGCAATCTGAAGCTCGGGGACTAACCATTGTTCATCTTATTCTCTAGTAAGTAGATTTCCAATGCCAGGTAAAGGCTCATATTGGCAGTTAAGATCCCCGTAATAAACAGTCTACTCTCTCCCATAACAGTGGAAATAAAGGTATCCAGCAAAGCCAGAGTGGGGCATTCACTCCCCAGCCTAGCTGGGTGAGAATAAACATTTATAAAAGTAATCCTTAGGTTGGACGGGAGCTTGAGTGTGACACATTGAAGATCTATAGTTTGGGTATTTAATTGTGTCACTGTGCAGCCCAAATGGGAAGCCACCAATATCAGTAATCCCCCATAGGGTCTGCTCCTTTCTCCTATAGATGTTACATTGTTGTAGGACGCAAAGCCCAACTTTACTATCTCTTCCCTTGCAAATGTCTCCTGGAGTAGACATACGTCAAACTGAGCTATAAATGTCCCCCAGTCAGGGCAGGCTAATTTTTTTGAGAGGCCTGCCACATTCCATGACAAAACTTTAAAATTATTCACAGGGGTTGGCTCCCCCCTAGAAGGCCGGGGCTTAGCAAGCCTGAGGAAGCAGGGAAAATAATGTTAGTTCCTCCACATGCACTAGTGGGTTTTTTCTGTGTGTGCCCCAATCGGTCTATAAACAACCGTTGGGAGGCATCCATCCGTTTTAAATGATCCCTTCAGCTTATTGCAATGAATAGTGTCAGAGTTTTGTAAATCCAAACTCACCCCCTTTCTGGGTGTAGAATGTTGGGGAACCTGACTTGGATAGGATGGTACATCAGAGGCCCATAATATAGATTTATCATATTTAGAAACTTCAGGCCCTCCCAGTCAATCTACATCCTCCAACGGCCCAAAGCGATTTGATACCGGAATATTAAATGAGGACGAGTAGTGTGGATGGGTTGTAGGGGTTTTACAAGATTGCATTCGCCACGTGCCACAGCCCAAAGCAGTATAAAGTTTGCCCATACTTCGAGAGGAGGGATAGAAAAAGACCAACATAAACATTCTGATTGCTGTTTGTTGTTCCAATGGATAAGAATTTTGAGATACTAGTCTATACACCACCTCTGGGCGTTTAAAATTAACAATCACACATTCCCCTGGTATTGATTTTTTTGTAGAGCCCACCCACGCCACCCTCCGTACTATCAAGATCTCTCCAGCCCTATTGTAGTGGAATTGTTAGTAAGTAGCCATCCAAAACAAGATCTTATTTCTAAGGTCTAGCTGGGATTCCTTCTGTCCATGCTTGAGTTCAGGGATTCCAGTCAGTACGATCACATACGGTACTGCCGCTGAAGGTAGGTTAATAATTGGGAGGGGGAGTGTTTGAGTTTCTCTCAATGAAGGACCAACACAGCCATTCCCTTCAGTCGCTGTATTGGCCATTACAGCTTTGCTTGTTGTGTTCGCCCCTGTACACCGATTTTGTATTGAGGCCTTCCTCCCTGAGTTGTGATTAAGTTCTGTCAGACCCTGTGACCCTAGTTGGGCTTGCCCATCTAGTAAAGGAATAGTCTTATCTACAGCTTTGGTATTAACTCCTGGCATACTACAATTGACTTGTTCTGGGGCCAGAGTAACTTCTGTGTTTAGTTGGCATGGCCGTGATTCGGGTAAATTCTGAGGGTTCTCGGACCTCATTTTTTGGGACAAGGATGGTATGCTAGAATTAGGATTTTGTTGGAGGAGTACCTGTGCATTGCCCACATTATCTGCTAACTTTTGGATACGATCAAGAATAGGAGCAACCTCTTCCTTCACAATAATTCTGCATTGGGCAAGAAGATCTAATAGAAAGGTTTGGGCCCATAATGGATAAGGATGGGGTGGTAAAGAAGCTTGGTTATTACCGGTGTGGTTTTCTGTGCAAGATCTATTTGACTTACCTTTCGGATTCTCCCCCTCTGCCTTTTTACTCTTAACAACCCTACAGTTCCCCTGCTTTCTTTTTCTAACTTTCCTAGGCACTGGAACATTGCCCTCTACACTGGCTTTAGTACTAGGCACAGAAGTTGACAAGAAATCAAGTGAAGGGGCATTTCCATGATGTGGCGGTTCCGGGGAGTTCAAAATATTTGCTAAGGTCAGTGATGCCAAGGGAGGAAAGTCAGGGGTAATGGATAATCGTCTTTCAGTGAGTTTGATTTCCAAGGTAACTACCCCAATCGCCTTCTGAAGCATTAAGTCAAAGGCTGTAGGCAGGGTAGGTGAGGGACTGTCTGACTGTGGGCGAGTCCTTTTTATCGCACATGCACGTTTCCCCTGGATACGAGTGGGAACATTTCCTGAAGGCATTTTATATGGTGACCTTAGTCCCGTAGATGCAAGGCAATGGGGAATGGCCCGGCCCGGGCCGCCTCTGGGTGGTGACGGGCAAGGGCAGGCCCGCGGGACTGCTGCAGCGCTTATGTGTGTGTGGTGGCTCCTCCCCCTGCAGCTGTGGCCGGTTATAACTAGCACCGTGCACCCTGGGACATGGAGTTCCACCAGGGTCAGCGCGAGTCTGTTACTGCGCTGTAGGCACCACTGGAGAGCAAAGATGGCAGGAGGTAAGCCCTGGGACAAGGATCCCACCACAGGGCACAAGAAGTCAGCAGAAAGATTGGCCCCCAACACAGAAATCTTCATTGTGACCCCTAAAGATGGGTGCACAGAGATGTTAAAGGTATTTATTGCTGGCTCTAGAAGGGGCTCAGGATATTTGGGTTATATGGAACTTTAAACACACCTGCAAAGTCAGCAGGAAGGAGGCGGGGCTAGTGGCTGGCATGTATTCTTGGGGTTCCAGGGCCCAGCTACAATGGGCTCTTAATGTGCTTGTTCTTTATGGGTTGCACTACCCTGCGGGGGTCACCGGCTCCGGGGAAATGACACTGGGCTTGGAGTCTGCCTGTTAATGGGGGATTTTGAGGAGGTGTCGGGGCTTTAATCCATTGTTGCAGGAGGTGGACATTGTGTGAGGGTCCAGGGGCGGAGGGTCGCAGCGGTCTAAGTGGTTCTTACCTCCTGGGTTGCTCTGCCCTTGGTGTCCCCGGCGGCTCCTCTGCTCTCCGGCGCCGGGTGGCAAGCTCAGTCCCGGGCCCAGCTCCGGGGAGCCTTCTCACCCCACCTTCCGGCAATGGAACGCTTAGCTCCGCATTGTTCGGCAGATGGAAGGCTCAGAGCCTCCAGCATGGAGCAGTCACCGGAAGTTCCTGGGCTTGTTGCTGGAGTGCACTCCTCCACAAAGCACTTTTCCACAATTCCTGCCCCTGGAGTATTGCACGGAGCACTTTTTGCTTGCTCCCTTGGATCCTGAGGTGCCTTCCTTATCAGCTGTTGTAAACAGAGATATAAACAAGAGTCCAGCTCGATCTATGCAAATTCTTCTACTGTGGTAAATAAAATTACCTATACTTAATTTATGCGGTAAAGTTTAATAAGAATAACTCAGTCAAAAAATGAGAGGCAGAGTCCGTGGCATCTGAGTTTATAAGGGTTTTATTCCTCAAAAAGGAATTGGTTCGAACCAGGTATCATGTTCCATCACCACGAGGGTTCAGGAAGGGAATCACACTGCTTTATTAACAGAATATCATATATATAGTCAATGCATTACAGTGGTGATAGATGCAGAAGGCGTAACAGCTGAGAGAAACGAGATAAGAACACAAGTGCGTAACAGAAGGCGTGCACAAGGGCGTACACGGAGGTGTGTGCTAGAAACGTCACATAGAGGTGTCACAAGTGGGTGGATCCATAGGAGAATCCTGCAGTGTCAGCAGAAACATGTGGCAGAGATGCGCGCGCAGCAGCATGACGTGTGATTGACGTGTAACTGGAGGGTGAAGGGGACTTGACATTTGCGCTATACAGGGAGACAGAAGTCTGGCGTGTCAGAACAACCTAATCCCAAATCATATCTGGTATCTGGTGTTTGAAGAACTACATTATCTAGAAGGAAAAGGTCTCTCGGGCAGAGGCTATTCTATACTGACTGCTAGTGCGTGCATATGTGACTACGTGTCTACGTGTAAGGCAAGGGGGCCATGGGCCTACCATGGTAACGGGAGCTATGAATTACTTGCATGGAGACAGAAAGGCCGGGCCCTTTGCTCTGCAGCTGGGAAGGATGTTTACCTAAACTACTAGACAGGAATGTATTTTCGAGGAGCGGAGCAGATAACCTGAAGGCAAAATACAGTCTTGGCAGGCAAGCAGGCCGAGCCAGGCACCGTTAGCCGCGCAGGGAGTAAGGTAAAGGTCATGGATAGAGATGCAGGTCCAAGCTGCAGCTTCCAGAGGCAGAAGGCAGAAAAAGCTTGATGGCAGGAATCAGGGCCTAACTCGCCAGAGCCAGGAAAACGTGAAAAGTACACCATGTAAAGACGGTGGCAAGGCATACTTAAGAACTGAATATTCGACCCATTCATGGTGGATCTGAAAGAGGACATGTTAACGTTGGACGCAAATGTATTTGCGTCTTCATAGCTGGTTGTGGAGGGAACATACATGTACTTGAAGCACGTACATGGAGCCGTTGGGGTCTACGATAGGGGACACAATTGACCATAAAAATTCATATTACCTCATTCCCTCCTTGTCCCCTACGGACCCTTCATGATATATCAATCCTCCTTAATCTATCAATCTGTTCATGTAACATCATTTGTTCTTCTTTCTTCCGACGTGATTTTGAATGTGGACTTGAATGAGGAATACATGATGTGGCGCACAAGCCGCAAATCGCTGGCCCACATTGCAGACATAGGCAACAACTGAATACTATAAGAAGGGCTATTCCTAGGAAGGATAGGACTTTCCATCCCCAGGCTGATAACACGCTCCAGAACCAACCGGACCAAGTCCAGGTGCCTGGATTCTGGTGTATCTGACTTGCAATCTTGTGAAGACGGGTAATGGCTCTATATACTGATGGCGCGTTTTCTGGAATGAAAACACAGCAACTCGATCCGATGACTCTACAAGCTCCGCCCCTATCGGCCAGGATGACGTCAAGAACAAGACGATTTTGAAGAACGACAAGTCTAATAGCAGACTGTTCCTCTGTTAAGTTGCCTAGGGCGGAAGTAGTTTCATTCACTACTGCTTCAAGGGTTCTGGTTAATTTACGTATCAATTTACTATTAAAGACAGCACCTAAGTATGGAAAGAAACCTTTATTAAAGTCTGTGTATTGCTCCCATGCCGTTTCAGTATAGTCGACAATCGGGAGATCTCTCTTGGATCTATTGTGTACTAGATGGGAATCCCTATGATAATCAGGAGGGGCTAGAAAACAGGTGGCAGAAGGAATGCAATGTAACAGGTACCATCCCAGTCTAGAGGTAAACGTAAATATGCGGTATGACCACAAATGAAATAGGAATGTCGGGAAGCCTTGAATGTAGACTTGCCTTTATCACTGAATTCGATCACAGTAGTACATGTACTATGACCTAGGTGTACTGAACCATTCTTTCTGACACATAATTCACCTTTAACTGGTAATACTGACATAGCGGGCAAGACTGATTGGACTTCGGACTGTACATTCAGAATCATGAGGTTAAGTGTAAAGTTACCTAATCCATATACTTCATTTTCTAGATCGGTCCCTGTCCTTTGGGGAAGACCCTCCTTGTCAGGGAAACATACTTTATGCAGAACTGTGTTCAGGTTTCCCCATACCCAGTTGCCCTGGTAAACTACGGAATCAGAATTTAAGGAATTAATCAAACTAAACCATGCACCACAGGAACCATTGTGTGCGAACGGGTACGGAAAGAGGGGCAGAACTCCCTTGTATTTCTGATAGGGAGGGAGTCGGCCACATATCCAACAATTGGTAGCATTGCTGGTCTGATGGGAATGATGTAACATACTAATGAATGTATTGTTGCGCAGCGCAAGTCGGTAAGACAACTCATGCGGGGGTAATTCACTAAAAGTGTGCTCGACAGTGTCATTTGCAAAAGAATGTGCACGTTTGAAAATAGGAAAATATAAGTATAACAGTATACTTGCAGCAATAATCAAAAGACTCAGAAAAAACATAATCAGTAAAGTCACAATACAGTGACTACGAAGTGATTTACAATATTCACGTTTCTTGAGCTGTTTCTGTCTATCTCTCTCTTTATTGGGGTCTAGGGGATACATGTCAGAAACTTGTCTAACCGATTCACCTAGGGGAGGACTTAAACAATTAAACTGTCTGACTTGCTAGACCTCAATTTCAGTTTATACTCCTGAGAAGAAGTTTTCTCTACCATGGGGAGTTTTGAGTCAGTCTCTGGAGGAGGGCAGGGCTGGGAGTCTATATCTGGCCGCAGTCCATGGTATTTTTTGACATGACTCGAGTGAAGCCAGCCCTTGCGGCCCTCCACTTTAATTGCAGTCCTTGTAGTCAATAGTACTAGCTTCGGCGGTATGCACCTGTTACAACGCATTTTTTACTCCGCACTACCACTACAACGCAGGCATTACAACGCATACCATTACAACGCATTGCGCTGGGGGGCGCTCTAGGATAAGAGGTAAGTTTAATTTACTATCCAACACCTTCCCTAGGGTCCACGGGGACTGGAGTTAGAATAGTAAATTATACTTACCACTATCTAGCACCCCAAAGCGCTATGCGTTGTAACGGTATGCGTTGTAAATACCGCGTTGTAATGGTATGCGGAGTAAAAGTATGCGTTGTAACATCATATATCCAGCTTCGGCGCCTGCCAACGGGGCTCCAGCGGACTTCTTCTGTCAAAGTTCCTCACGAATACCAGATCCCCCGGAACAACCTCATGTGGCTTCACCTCGGTGTGGTCGGGAAAGGCTGCAGCAACCTGTGAACGACATGATTGTAGTGCAGACATCAAGGAGGCAAGGTAATCTGTCAGCATATTGCAATCAACATCGGTAATTTTTCTCGGCAGAGGCGTCCCCCACATATTTGGTGGCCTACCAAAGACCACCTCATACGGGGATAGCCCTGTCCTAGAGTGAGCTACCATCCTCATAAAAAAGAGTGCAACTGCAAAGCTACTATCCAGTCGACGCCTTTCTCTCTACAAATCTTGGCAAGACGAATTTTCAGAGTCTGATTATGTCTCTCGACGAGACCTGCTGCCTCGGGATGTCGGACACAGTGGAACTTCCACTGATAGCCTAACAGGAGTGATACCTGCTTCATAAGCTCGGACGAGAATGGCTGACCGTTATCTGAGTACACGACACGGGGCAAACCATACCGTGGGAAGAATTCACGAACCAGCTGCTTGGCAGTGGTCGGAGCAGTGTAATCTGGGACTGGATATGCTTCTGTCCAACGGGAGAGTGCACATACAACTACGAGGACATATTTGAATCCTCGACAGCGTTCCATCTGGATATAATCCATCTGGAGGACTTCAAAAGGGTGATCGGGAGGATGAAATCCACCTTGCTCTACAGGAATGCTTTTACCTGGGTTGAACTGACAACAAATCATGCAAGTACGCACTTTCTGTTTTGCTGCTGCTCGTAAATGTTTATTGAACCAAAGGTTTTGAATACTGTCTAACATGGCTTTTTCTCCTAAATGTGCTGGACTATGTACTGTGTTAATGATAACTTGAACCATAGAGTCGGGGAGAAACCATGTAGATTTTCCCTTCGTCATCCATCCCTGTTCTGTCTGGATCCCTCCTAGTTCGGTCCATTTCTTGATTTCATCTGGTGTAGCATGTGTCTGTATGTCAATTACATCTAGGGCGGGATCCTTAACTGTCATGCAATGTGTCGGTGTCACGACTATTGTCTTTGTCAGGTCAGTTGTGTGAGTCTGATTCTGAGCTGTATGCTTGGCTGTTCGGTCTGCCAGGTCGTTACCCTGGGAAATAGTATCTGTGACTTTCGTATGTGCCTTGCACTTCATGATGGATATGGATGTAGGCAAATGTATTGCTTCTAACAGGGCTTGAATGAGGGGACCGTGCTGGATCTTGGCACCGTGAGAAGTCAAGAAACCTCTCTCTCGCCAGAGTACTCCGAAGTCGTGTACAACTCCGAATGCATAACGTGAATCTGTGTATATGTTAACTCTCTTGTTCTTTGCTCGAATACAGGCTTGTGTCAGAGCGATGAGCTCTGCTGCTTGAGCTGACAGGGTGTCAATACAATTCGTTTCTATGACTTCAGTTTCTGTTGTGACTGCATATGCGGCTACTAACTCTCCAGTACTTGTTCTCATACATGAACCATCCACATAAAGTGTCAGGTCTGGATCTGGTAACGCGGTATCTGTCAAGTCTTGTCTGGGTTTCGTCGTGATGGTAATGACTTCAATGCAATCATGTGCCAATGGGTCTGTCTCTCCTAATGGCAGAAGTGTAGCAGGGTTCAATGTATTGCAAAGTCTGATTTCTATGTGTGGCTGAAACAATGTCAATTCATAACCTGTCAGTCGTGCTATAGTCAAGTGTTGAGTCTGTGTTCGGTTCAAAAGAACTTCCACGGAGTGTGGAACTTGTACTGTCAATTGATGTCCTAACACTATGGAATCACTTTGTCTGATTGCTAGAGCTGTTGCTGCAACTGATTTCAAGCACGCAGGCAACGCCTGGGCTACTGGATCTAATGTACTAGAAAAGTAAGCACATGGTTTGTGCGAACCAGCTTGATCCTGAGTGAGTACTGACAATGCAGTACCTTCACGTTCTGTGACAAAAAGTGTAAAAGGCTTGCTGTAACATGGTGTCGCTAAAACTGGTGCTTGACATAAGGCTTTCTTTAAGTCGTCAAAAGCTTGTGTATGTTCCTGAGTCCATGGGAGGGCCGTCGAAGACGCTGCCTCCTGTGTTGTCAACTGTATGAGTGGCTTGGCTAGAAATGCATACTGAGGGATCCATTGTCTATAGTAAGAAGTGAGGCCTATAAAAGCCCGTACCTCCTTTTGTGTCTTGGGTGGTGACATGTTTACAATTAACTGGATGCGGTCAGGTGTTAGCTGTCTCCCCCCTTTGGACAGCAAGTGCCCAAGGTATACCACTTGCTGAACACAGAATTGGAGCTTCGAAGGGGACACCTTGTGTCCCTTGTCAGCCAGGAAATGCAAAACCGTCAGTGATGCTTGTTCACATTCAGGTTCACTTCGAGCGGTGATCAATAGATCATCGACATACTGAAGTAGGGCAGTGTTATCAGCATGTGAATACTGTCAAGTTGTCTTTTCAGTGCTTGGCTATAGATGCTGGGGCTTTCTGTGAATCCTTGAGGTGCGCGTGCAAATTTGAAGCTTCGTCCATTTAAACAGAATCCGAAGAGATATTGGCTTTCCGGTCAATGGGGACACTAAAGAAGGCGTTCTTCAGATCAATTACAGTAAAGAACATTGCCTCGGAATCAATAGCTGTCAATAGAGAGGAGATGTCTGGGACCACAGGGTACTGCGGTACAATGCATTTATTCAATTCTCGCAAGTCGATAACTAATCGATAAACTGGGGGTGCATTTGGATCAGTGCGTTTAAGAATTGGAATGATAGGAGAATTACATAAATTCGAGTCGGTTTCTACAACCACTCCTTGTGCAATGAGCTCTTCAATGATTTTCAGTAAAGCCATTACAGCATCTGGGGGTAACTTGTTTTGCCGGATTCGTGGTAAAACAACTCCTGGTTTAAGTGTGACACGATATGGAGTAATGTGCATACAACCTACATCAGTGGGGCCTTGCGCCCATAACTGTGCAGGTACATTCTGTAATCTGGGATCAATATCTCTCAACACATAGTGACCCTTAAAGTCACGTAAAAACAGTCTTACTCCTTCCGGAGAACAGCAAATAACAGCTCCTAGAGCTTTCAATGTCTTGATACCTAACAAGTTTTCTGGACATGATTTCGTTAATAACAAATCTGTAGTGCGAGACAACGGACCAACTAAAAGAGGTACTGGTTTCGATACTTCATTTACAATAGGCTTGCCTGAAAAACCAAGGGAAACATTCTGGGAGCCTGAGAGGGGTGCCCCTGGAACCTCGTCGTGACTTATCGTTGTTCTGCTTGCCCCTGTGTCAATCAAAAACTTTCTATCTTTACCTAATACCTGACTATGTACGTAAGGACCCTCTTGATCTACAGGAACCTCAATAAGAGGCAAGCCAACTTCCCTCTCTAGGCTGTTTCATGTGTATCGCTGGTAATCGGGATAATCAGTTTGGGCATACTGGTACATCTGCTGAGTTGCATGTTGTGTTGCGGCAATCGGTTGTGGCTGTGATACCGCTACGGTCTGTACTGTCTGTTGCGAAGCCGGCATAGGCTGTGCATTCTGTGGTACTTGTTGTTGGACCTGATCTGGTCTAGGTTGACGCGGTCTCTCTTTAGTTTTACCAGTAAGTATATTGTGTTTCAAAACTGCACAATCGTTTATATAATGGCCTGGCTGTTTACAATAGTTGCATGTCCCTTTAACAGGAGCTGCTGAATTATTGGACTGTGTCATGCCCTTTTTCTGACCGTCAGCTGGAACTGACTGAGCAACTAAAATTTTCATTTTCGTGTCTTTCATACGTCTTTGTTCGTGATCATGTTCTTCTCTAATTCTGTTCTGGTGATACTGTAACATTTGTAACATTTGTGAAGGCGTATTTGCTTGCCAGGTGCTCTCGACTTTCAGTACACGATTCTTAACTTGGGGCAGGGAATTCTCGACTAACTTAGATACAAAAAGATGTGGATATGACTCGCTACTTGCTTTCAGACCACTATTAATAATAAAACATTTCTCAAATCGGGAATAAAAAACACTAGTGTCTTCATCGGGTTTCTGTTTGCAGGCTGAGATTGCATCCCAGTCCTCCTTTTTAGTTGCTAATAAACGTGGCAATACTTGTACTAACAGTCCTGGTAATGCTTTAGTTTTATCCCCAAGCCCCAGGCCTGGGGTTTGAGTATTTTCTTCGTTCTCTAATGCAGCCCAATCAATCTTTTGCTCTCCCACCTCCCATTCTTTTTCTTTGAGTTTCTCGTAAATACCGGCAGGCAATAATACTTTCAATATTTTCATGATGTCGGGATAGGTATAATCACCCATGAGTAACATGTCTTTGGTTTCACGGTGGAAACCTGCAGGGTCTTTATCGTGACTGGGCACTAGTTTCTTCATTTCCAGTAGTTCCATTTTAGTTATGGGCGTGTATACAAACACACGTCTAAAGGTATTATCAGCATTCCTGACTGGATGCACTTCTCGCAAGGGATTCTGTCTGTCTATGTAAAACATTTTTCTTCCTGGGGGTGGAGCTGAAACAAACTGTGGATTCAGGAAAGCACTATATCGGTGTCGATGTTCTAGAATAAGCTTAATTAAATCGGTACCCAGGCCCCTCCATTTATTCATGAGTAACTCTATTAATACATCAGGCAGGGGACCTGGATCAGAATGTTGGCTTTTATACAATATAAGGAGATGTTGTATCATATACATACTAGCTAGTCGCTGTTCGTCTGGAGAAAGATTAAAAAATGTTTGCGCTAATGCGTCATCACTGTATTTATCAGAATTGTCAGCCCATTGTACTGCTGACCTGGCTAATTCTTGTTCATCCATGGAATTGAGTACATGGTACCCCATTCGTTCTTGCAGTATTTTATCGGTAGCCTGAAATAGATGTTCAGGAGTCTTCGGGTTTGACATAGCGGAGTGAAAAAGTCTCTTGCTTTCTGGACGTATCGGTTTATTAAAGGATCTCCCCTTTCCTACATATGCTATCGTTCCTCTATCTTCTGTCTCTGTCTCATCCTCTGAGGATTTATCCACGTCTGATTCTGTTCCCCTTTCAGCTTTCTCCTTTGCATGAAATACTACTATTTCTTTACGAATGTTCCTGTACATGGACTCTATACATGCCTTTCTATCATGTTTTCCTTCTGAAATATTCTGACCCCATGTGGTTAGTACCTCCATCTCTTCTTTATTTACACCAGGCCGATCTCGTTCTCTTATGAAACAGTTTATGAGGAATCTTAATAGTATACTTTGAAGGTCTACTTTCTGATGTGCCATAGCCTCGTGAATACATTCCTGACCCTCTCCTGTCTGGACAAAATGATATATCCTGTCTAGGTGATTTTGCATTTCTGGAAAAAAAAAAAAGTTTGCAGCACGTCTTAGGCGTATTGAGGCTAATATCATGCAACCGTCTTCGCCTGGTACTGGGTCATATCTACAGGCTGTAAGAAGCTCTTTAAATTTTTCCAGTGTAGCTGCTTTCGGAGTACGTTCCATTGCTAGTTCTCTAATGGTTTTTCGGTGTGTTGGTGGCGGGGTATGTAAACCTCCTGACGCGCCTCCTGAGGCGGAGGCTTGAGCATTATCTGTCTGTAGGGCCGTGTCAGGCCCGAAAGGATTAAGCGGATTAATAGGGTTAATGGGGGGTGCCGGAAGTGGTGGAGGAGTGATCTGTCATTGGGGAAGGCTATTAGTGGGTGGTAGAGGTGCAGGTGGAACATTGGTGTATGCGGGTGCTACATCGTCTAAATAAGAGGAAAGGAAAATCTCTGCTGCGGTCTTGTGACGTAATTTAGTCGGAACCAATGGAGGGGGCAGATCTTTCGGTACTTCCGGGGTCGCCTTGGGCAGGCCCTCGGCCAGGACTGGATACAATCCTGTCATAATAGCATTACTACGTCTATCGTGTTGTTCTATTCTAACTCGTTCACCTTCTTCTAGTAGTTCTTTTTCTTTGGCTTTTTCGGAATCCTCTTTACTTCTCTCTGCTTTTCTGAGCGCTTTCTCTGTGTGTCTATGCGATTCTTTACGCCATAATTCAATGGCATCTTTCTGTGACTGTCTGGCTTTCTTTTTCCATAATGCTTCCTCTACTCTCAAGATGCACTCGGCATCCCATGTCCCTGTAACGGCCATCTTTGATTCTCTGCTAAATCTTTGGTGTAGTCCACCCACAAGTCGAGATATAATACGGCATCTAAGCCGTGTTTGTGGTACATAAAATATCCGGGAGTGTCCCTGGGTGGGATTGGAAAAGCTTCCTCAAGGATTCCTTTCCTAGTTCCTATCTGTTTCAGTTTAGAAAACAGCGGCATTTTGAGCCGTGCTCCTTGATACTTGATACTTACTCGGATTTGGACACCACTAATACAATAAACACAGTAATGAATATCAAACAATCACTCATACCACGACATTTAAAACACATTGAAACATTTCGGACAATGAACAATAACTCAATAGGTGTATACTAGATGTACTGCTAAACAGTACAGATACACTGCTAAACAGTGCAGACCGGGTCTGTGTACCCAAACCCGTCTTGACCGGACACAAATTAATGCACCCGTCTAGATGCGTCCCCAGCAACGGTACTCACCGGGAAGCACAGAACGGAAGGCCTCGGAAACTTGACACTGGACAGGACCGGACTGGACTCGACTCGTGACGCAGGTACTTCGGAACTTCGGAACTGGTGGGCCTCTGAACACCTCGGACCTTGCTCTCTCGGCTGGGCTCTGGTCGGGATCCTCCGCACTCCTCACCGCCTCGTCTGGGTGTCGATCGCAGCCTCAGTCACCTCCGTTGGCCTGAGGGAGATACAAGAAATCCTGCGGGTACGCGTAGTTGTCCGTCCGGCTGTGGCAGGGGACCAAGCCTGCAACGCACCGCCGGCGTGTAAGGTGGGGGAGGGGTCCCTGTTCGGGCGCCAATTATGTGGTAAATAAAATTACCTATACTTAATTTATGCGGTAAAGTTTAATAAGAATAACTCAGTCAAAAAATGAGAGGCAGAGTCCGTGGCATCTGAGTTTATAAGGGTTTTATTCCTTAAAAAGGAATTGGTTCAAACCAGGTATCATGTTCCATCACCACGAGGGTTCAGGAAGGGAATCACACTGCTTTATTAACAGAATATCATATATATAGTCAATGCATTACAGTGGTGATAGATGCAGAAGGCGTAACAGCTGAGAGAAACGAGATAAGAACACAAGTGCGTAACAGAAGGCGTGCACAAGGGCGTACACGGAGGTGTGTGCTAGAAACGTCACATAGAGGTGTCACAAGTGGGTGGATCCATAGGAGAATCCTGCAGTGTCAGCAGAAACATGTGGCAGAGATGCGCGCGCAGCAGCATGACGTGTGATTGACGTGTAACTGGAGGGTGAAGGGGACTTGACATTTGCGCTATACAGGGAGACAGAAGTCTGGCGTGTCAGATCAACCTAATCCCAAATCATATCTGGTATCTGGTGTTTGAAGAACTACATTATCTAGAAGGAAAAGGTCTCTCGGGCAGAGGCTATTCTATACTGACTGCTAGTGCGTGCATATGTGACTACGTGTCTACGTGTAAGGCAAGGGGGCCATGGGCCTACCATGGTAACGGGAGCTATGAATTACTTGCATGGAGACAGAAAGGCCGGGCCCTTTGCTCTGCAGCTGGGAAGGATGTTTACCTAAACTACTAGACAGGAATGTATTTTCGAGGAGCGGAGCAGATAACCTGAAGGCAAAATACAGTCTTGGCAGGCAAGCAGGCCGAGCCAGGCACCGTTAGCCGCACAGGGAGTAAGGTAAAGGTCATGGATACAGATGCAGGTCCAAGCTGCAGCTTCCAGAGGCAGAAGGCAGAAAAAGCTTGATGGCAGGAATCAGGGCCTAACTCGCCAGAGCCAGGAAAACGTGAAAAGTACACCATGTAAAGACGGTGGCAAGGCATACTTAAGAACTGAATATTCGACCCATTCATGGTGGATCTGAAAGAGGACATGTTAACGTTGGACGCAAATGTATTTGCGTCTTCATAGCTGGTTGTGGAGGGAACATACATGTACTTGAAGCACGTACATGGAGCCGTTGGGGTCTACGATAGGGGACACAATTGACCATAAAAATTCATATTACCTCACTACCTGCGCGGCCTATTCCACCATGGCGCCAATTGTAGCCAATGTATTAATAAGATTACTATTGGACAATTCCAATATAAAGGATTTCAATATTACCATTTAGCCTTGAGGAAAGGTGTGTTTCTAAATTATGCACTTTTTCTTGCACATTGTCTCAGAGTATAGGGCAGATTTATGAGGCCCTTGCGCCACGTTTACGCCGCTGTTGCGTCACGCAAGGCGGCGTAAACGTGGCGCATCCCTACGAACGATTTACAACGTGACACATCTAGGCAGATGCGTCACGTTGTAAAGCCCTGCGCCGCTTGTGGGCGTTCCGGCGCAGGGTGGGCGTTTCGGGGCAGGTGCGCCTCGCAAAAGTGGCTGAGTGAAATCTATGAGATTTCACTCAGTCACTTTTAAGCCAATGCTGCGTCAAAAGCCTGCGCCTGCTTGAAGCAGGCGTAGGTCTTGACGCAGCATTGTTAAAATGGGGCACCCCCAAGCCTTTGCTGGAGCTGCGTTGCGATTGCGACGCAACTCCAGCAATGCGCCACATTTCCGGCACAGATGCGTCACGCATCTATGCCGTTTTTGCACCCTGGTGCGCCGCATTATAAATGCGGCGCACCATGGCTGGCGGAGCTGTGGCGCACTGTGGCGCATGTTAACTGGCGCATCCCTGGGGATGCGCCAGTTAACATAAATCTGCCCCTATATTTTTAAGGAACAACATTTACAGTGTTTATAAATTTAAGTTATAAACTTTTCTTAGGGGTAAGCATGTTATATATGTGTGATTTGTACTATATGGTATATTATTGAGGATGTACTCTTGTTTTTTTTAAAACAATCTTATTGATTGTTTTTTTTTTGCCCGCTGTTATGTGATGAGTACGATTGAAATCACTGTTCCTAGTGAAATTCAATATATTCTGAGAACAGCGACAAAGAAAATACTTTGCAAAATGTTAAAATTATGCTGTGTTGTTAAAAAATATATTATTATATATTATAACTGTATTTTTTCTTTTCTTTCACAGATCCTAATTCTAAAATATAAAATTTTCAGTAATTTAGAATATAAAAAACAACTGAATAAAATGTGTAGCGTTTTTTATTTCTATTACTGTGAAGGTAAGTTTAACTAAGTATTAAAATGCACAATGGCCCGTGTTGCACACAGGTGAAGAAAGGGGAGATTGATGGAGTACATCTACAAGAAGCTACAAACTATTAATACAGTCTTGAAAACATCCAGCTTATACCTATGTAGTTTTGGAATCTCACTGTTATAGGATATCATGTGACTTGAGAAAAAATATTTGATTGGATCATAATATTTCCCATTGTACCTATTGAAGAAGCACAATCATTTCAATCATTCTTCTTTGAGCATCCTTGGAGAGATAAGTCTGAGGTTACCTCATGTCACTCTCATGCAATTTTTCAAACAATGAACTAGCAATATGTTCCTATTGTAATAGTCTGCTAATAACTAAACATTTATGGGGCAAATTTAGAAGCCTCCTGTGCCAATAATATGTTACTTTTTGTAACATAGTTATAGCGCAAAACAGTCTTTTATATTTACAATGAGAGGAAAAGGTACTGTGTGTACCTTTTCTTGTCCATTTAAGTATGACCTCATCATACACAGCACTATGCATTGAAAGGGCATTCTATAGGTGTTGCTGTGCGAGTTTGCACAGAACACTCATTGAACAAGACACATCTCAAGATTTATCACAAATCATAAATCTGGACATGTGTCTGAATGTTGCACCATCCTCCAATTAGTGTAGCAAGGCACAACAAGGAGAATTATTTTCATTTCTCCTCATTTTTTGTCTTTGAATGTATGCTAAAATGCACAGCATACATTGCAGGAGAAAAATGCCTATACAGGTTGTTTTTTGTACTGGAAGGTGGGTCTTTTTTCACAAACAAAAACTCCACACGACAGAGATATACTTGCACCATGGTGCAAGGGTACCTGTGTCACCACATGGCTGCAGTTTAAGCAGCAGTGCAGAGGGAAGCACAGACTTGCAACATATTTATCTACATATGTTTCATCCCTGTGCTTCCGAAGTAGCACAGCATGCTGTAGCTATAGAGTTTACAGTGTCATGCTGCAGCACTTCCTTATAGTTCTGCACTTATACATTCACCATACACCACAAATGCATTCTTTCAGTCAATGTCATACTACGCATACACTATTCTAAACTTTCACAAACTAGCATACAAATGTAGCTCTTTTTTAACCAGAGTAGTTAGTTCTGATAATAACTTTTTTTTGTAGTTTCATTTTTTTTTTTTTTGAATGTTTTTTTCTTTTTTGGGTTTTTTTTTAAAAGAAAAAAAAAGTCAACAGGACGAACAAAACCATGAACTTTGAGGGAAAAATTAATAAAAATGTAGCATCAATGGTTATCTATTGCCCTGCAAACTAGGTCTACCGATTGCTCCCCATAACAAATTAAACAATTGCACTTTACGCAGTTCATTTTAACTTTCCCAAATTGGGAACGTATGTCTGGTGGCGATGTGGACGGTGATGCCCCAGAGGTACTTGGCATTGCTGGTGGTGGAGGTGCATTTTGGCACCGTCTTCTGCATTCTTCGTGAGTATAGTTCACAGGATGCAGGGATTGGAGGTGCTTGCGCATACTAGCAGTGCCACAGGAGTATTTTTTGTTAGGATCTCCTCTGGACAGCACTGCCTGGCAAATCTTGCATGTCACCTTGGTGGCATTAACTTTCTTTTGCCCCTCTGGAAAAGTAAAACATTTCTATACGATGGATTTGTATCTTTTAGGAGGGGGAGGTTCTGGTAGAAATTCCTCAGCAACAGAATGATCAGAATCAGATGATTCTTCAATTGGTGTAGCTATTGTTCTCTCCAAAAAGGAAATTCAGGTCTCCATTGACGAAAAAGTGAGGGTCTTCTCAGGACAGGTCTTCTCCCAAGGAAGGTCCAAGAAGAGTGATTGAAATTGGTGGGGCTATTCAATAGTTAGAATAGTAAGTGTTATGAACCAATTAAATCTCTTTTTTTTGGTCACATGGGATCCGCGTTGGGTGCGTACACGCAGCACGTACCCAGCGTGAGTTCACGAAATTGCATTCAAAAGTAATATAAGTTTATTAAAACTAAAAGAATATTATTTTTCTGATTAGTTCAGATAATGTCTTGCCTTATTATTTATATTAAATACATATATATCTTTTTACACATAAATAAAATTTGCGGAATTCGCGCACCCACAGTGTCGAACACGTAGATGACGTCATGCGGAAATGCGCGAACGTCGCGTTGCAAAATACCTATATGTCACGTATGTGCTTGAAGTCGTGTACGGGTCACATAGCGATCGGGCAGGGAAGTCCGCACCCATCGCACACCCTACGCGGATCGTACACAACAATCCCAAAATGGCGGTTACGTTCCACGCGGTAGTCGAGTAAGGTGCGCTTTGGGTGCGTGACTCCCCAAAACAAACACAATAAAGAAAATATTATTAATATATTTTAAAAAATATTTTAAAAAAATGAAATATTTTTTATTTTTGTAAAAGGAAAAAAATATATTACAAATCTGTAATGTAATTTAAAAAATAAGATATCTAAAAGTAAATAGATAAAAAAATGTATTAGAGCAATATGAAAAAAATAAATGTAACAATACATTTAAAAATTATCGTTGAAAAAACCTTTGAAATTCATTGAAAAAACCATAGGTTTCAGACATGTTATAGTTAGGAATTAGCATTTAAAAAACCTCAGAAATTCACTGAAAAAACGATAGATTTCAGAGGTGTTATAGTTAGCTGGACATTTTAATCATCAAAAACCATTGAAATTCCTCCGTTATAGTTAGTTGTACTCACTATAACTTACGCGTCCCCAATCCACTGCTGATGATGTCACATATTACATCATTCATAACATGGTCAGTGCCATCACTGATGACATGACTGATGGTTTATTCAGTGAATTTCTTAGGTTTTGTAAATGCTAATTCCTAATTATAACATGTCTGAAACCTATTTTTATACATATATATATATATATATATATATATATATATATATATATATATATATATATATATATATATATATATATATATATATTCACTGAAAAAAACATAGGTTATAGTCGATATATAGTTAGGAATTTGCATTTACAAAACCTTGAAAATTCAATGAAAAAACCATAGGTTTTAGGCCATATATAGTTAGGGATTTGCATTTACAAAACCCTGTTTTACTCGCATAAAACCATTGAAATTCCATATATAGTTAGATGCGCTAACTATATATCGCGCACCCGCAATCCACTGCTGATGATGTCACATATTACATCATTCATGACATGGTCAGTGACATCACTGATGACATCACTGATGACAACTCAAATTACATCACTGATGACAACATCCAGTGACTGTATGTTTCTGTAAAGTTAAAATATGTCTTACATATTGAAGAATGAGTGGATGTATAAATGTCTGGATGAAGGATTTAGTAGGTGCATGACTGATTGTATGAGGGAGTGATTAAATGTGTCTCACTGAGTGCATGGATTAGTGATTAAACTGTATTAATTTGTGCATCATTATATCTGTTGTTCTGTAAACTGCTGCATGTGTTGATCAGTAGCTGTATGAATAACTATATGGGTTATTGATTGGTTGCTCAAGTATTTGTATGGGAGACTGAGTATGTGTGTGGGTGGCTGGGAGGTGTGTGACTCTGTGCATAGATGTGTAAGCAGTTGATTCACTAGGTGTATGAGTTCAAGAGTGCATGTGGAAACAGCTATATGGGCGGTTGACTGTGTGCATGAGTGTATTGGTGAGTGAATGGATATCTCAGTGCTACATGTCAAAGTAAGTACATATGTAAAACACAGTACATGTGAGAGTTAACATATATAAATAACTGTGCACAAGAGCCAGTGAATGTGTTAGTGGCTGTATGGATCATTGTGAACATGTATCAAGGATTGTATAAGAGAGTAAATATGTGTTAGAATATGTTTCAATAAGTAAGGTGTGTATAACTGTATAGTAGAGGAATTGGAGGTGTGTTTAATTCTTTGCATGACTGTCTAGGTGTATGAGTAACTCCATGGATGAGTGACAGTCTGTGAGTGTCTGTTTTCACTGAGTGTATCTAAGGATATATCAGAGTCTGTAGAGGTTCATCGTATTAACACATGAATGATGTCATCTGTGATGTTGTCAGTGATGTCATTTGAGTTGTCATCAGTGATGTCATCAGTGATGTCATTTGAGATGTCATCAGTGATGTCATTTGAGTAGTCATCAGTGATGTAATCAGTGATGTCACTGACCATGTCATGAATGATGTAATATGTGACATCATCAGCAGTGGATTGCGGGTGCGCGATATATAGTTAGCGCATCTAACTATATATGGAATTTCAATGGTTTTATGCGAGTAAAATAAGGTTTTGTAAATGCAAATCCCTAACTATATATGGCCTAAAACCTATGGTTTTTTCATTGAATTTTCAAGGTTTTGTAAATGCAAATTCCTAACTATATATCGACTATAACCTATGGTTTTTTCAGTGAATTTCAATGGTTTTTTAATAGCAAATATGAAAAGCTTTAAAATGTCAAGTACGTGATAGATAAAAACATTTTCGTATTTATGCACGCTGATGTGCTTTGAACGCTGCCCCCCTCCCCTCTTTTCTCTTAGTAGTACTCTCTCTTTGCAGATAGTGAAGAGTAGTTAACGCAGGCCTTTACCCCCGTTGTAATCCGTCCTGCCTGCTTGTCTCTCCATTTGATTGATTATTATCCAAGCATTTACTGTTTTACAATTGATTCTCTTTGGTTCATTCTCTATTTACAAACAAGCACAAAGTCGCAATACTCTGTTTAGTCTTTGCAGATCGTGAAAAATCGTGTAAAAAAATAAAAGTAATCGAGCAAAATCAGTAGGCCACTAATTGGATCTCTTTTTGACCTCGCTAAAATAGAAATATTATAAACAACCCTTCATGAGAAATACGAAAATAGTGAGATGAACTGAGCTCCACACCAAGAGGGCTGCAAGACAGCTCGGCTCCGTCACCCATCCCGCCCAAAATAACGACAAACCCTATGCAAATATTAAAAATATAGACAACACACCAGCAAAGAAAGAGGGTAAAACATTTTATTAAATAACTATTTACATAACTATTTTATACTTTTTATTGCCCGATCCGGCTAGCTCAATCGATTGAGCATGAAACTCATGCACTCTGATAGCAAGCGTTGCTACTGATGCTATGCAGACCAAAACTGGTTTTCAGTTTGTACATTTTTCTAGATTTTTCAATCCAAGGTTGGTTGACTTTGTAGAACGATGGCTTCAGATTTTCAACATACGGTGTGGTGGCGCGGACTGGGAGGGGGCGCTTCGCTCCTGCCCCCTCCCCAAGTAAGATTTTCATACTTGAAAGTACGTTAATGGTTTTGGTCCCTGAGTTGCTTCAATGTCACTGCCATTCTCAAATGGCATAAGTTCTGGATGTTGGGTGCCATAGTTCAGAGTTCTGAACAGCGCTTGTAACACTGTCTGAAGCTTATTTCACCATACTGCAGCTTCACTATTCTCAAAGTAAGTGAGTGTCGTTTGTGGACCTGACTGCATTTGAAAAGAATGTGATATGTTACCTTCCTAAACAGCTTGACGGAGGCCCCCGAGGGGCGGTGTGATGGCCATGGACTCGGAGAAGACGCTTGGCTCCGACCCCCTCCCCAAGTCTTATAGCACTGGTGTAGCCTGAGATCGCCCCCGACATAGGCGGCCGGCTCCCGGGGTCCGGCTGAACTTTTTGCCTTTTGATGACTCTTCTATTCTGGACCTTGTCCCACAATCCGTTTGACCTGAAGACATGCTGCAGTGGGGCGCCCCTTTACCGTTTCAGTTGCCATTCCGCCCGCTTTTGCTACACTGTGCCTCTTACGCCATTGAGCTGTTTACCGCCCGCTCTTGCGAATACAGCGTCTCGCTCACCATGTAGTTGAGTTGCTCCCGCTCTTGCGGTGCAGCGATAGGCGACTGCCACAGGACTCTCAAAATGGCGGCCGGCTCTTCGGTTTTGGGCCTGGTCCACTAAAATGGCCCTGGGACACCTTGGAACTCGGACGCTTCCCTGATAGGGCTTGGGTCCCATTCTCGAAAGCGTCCCCTCAGCCGTGAAGATTCTACAAAAGTCTTGGGGGCCCCCGACTCCCGCAGGCTTCTGGTGGGGAGCGGCTGCCATGTCTGCTCGTGGAATGGCCACGACGGAGCTACGAGATGGTAGTGCTCTCATGCTGACGCCAGCTTTAGTCTGAAACATCCAGAAACACTGTAGACTACCAATTCGATCAGTTCCGGTAGCGCCCCAACATGACCCGGAAGAGAAGAACTTGCCCTCCCCTCTTTGACTGATGGTTCTTGTTGCCTGTCCCCTCTGTTGTCATTTAACAGAACTTTTTGGACTGCTGAAAGGGGTTGTGTTCCGAACGCTGGTTGGTGGAGACATTTTGACTATATTCTTGACCTACGTTGTCGCGTAATGCGTTATATGACACGCCGCGTTAGCGCACCCGGAAGTGATCCGGGGCGCGGCGCGCAGCGCGTAACGTAAGCATAACAGGTCATGTGACTTGTTAATAAAACTTTTCATTGGTTCATTTTACTTTTGTTATTTTAATGATGAAAAGCTTGGTCATATGACCTAAAAATTACGCTTTTTATTGTTTTCGAACATTATTTTTTTTAAAACATATATGTTATAATATTCCAGGCTAATGTACTTTCCCGGAAAATTTACAACTGTCCTGCAAGAAAAATATATTCCTTTTTCGAGAAAAAGGGCGTTTCTTCGTTCCATGATGGAGCCGTTGAGTAAAAGAGACTCGGCCTGCTGTCTTAGTCGCCGATACGCCTGATTATCAGATTCTTATCGATCACTTTATGTTGCAGAAATGAAAAACACAACTGCCCTTGACCATTTATCTTTACTGCGTTCCTACATATTATACCTTTTATCCGTCATGTAATTGGACTACTTTATTTCACTTGCCTTTTACTGATTCGAAAACAGTGACTAAAAGTAAAAACTTTACCAATGTAAATACTACTACCATGTTTTGTTTTAAAAAGTTTTATTGTGAAAATGTCAGTATACAAATACGGGCCTATAGCCACGTGGGCCGGCCACGGAGCAAACTGGAATCGTATATGATGAGGAGACATTTACATTATGGAGGAACGTAACGAACGAGCCATTAGGTTGCAAGAACTAAGGTGTCTAACAATTGCGGAATCGGTGGACGTACATTTTGTAATTAAAATACGACAGGGCCACTTACAAAAAAGTTATCTAGATATACATTTGCGTGCAAGTACCATGGGTGACGTTAATTCGAACTTTCAATAGTACAGTAATCAATAACACATCAGAACTTAATATCAATAGGGATGTCGAAATATTCAATCAATTCTCGTCCCCGCCCGCCATGAGCATCAAAACTGCATTCATATCTCGTGATATCAAGGTTGTTCAACTAGTACACAACAAGGAGTTACGAGTCCCATTTATACCGGCGCCATTTTGGGCGAGGCCAGGCAGGTCCAAGATATAGTCAAAATGTCTCCACCAACCATCGGCCAGACCAGAACCCCTTTCGGCCCTTTATGCTACAAGATGGTGTCTTCCATTCAGAAAATATTATTGGCAGCATTTTGAAAGGAAACATAAACAGCCGTTCTCCTAGTGAGTTTCACATTGTTACATTTAGGAAGAATGTTGAAGAGTAGTATGTGGAAAATCTGAAGCCATTTTTCTACAAACTCTCAATCAGCCTTGGATGGAAAAAAAATCCTGAAGAATGTACAAACTGAAAACCAATTTTTGTCTGTATAGCATCAACAGCAACGCTTGAGTCAGCTTTGTGTCAAGCCGCCATTTTCATTCACTCAATAGCGTCCCCCTGCACACATTCAGGGACCTGGTCGTGTTTTCAGATGAAACGGATTGTAGGACAAGAAGCAGAAAAGAAAAGGAAAAAAGTTCCGCCGGACCTCGGGAGCCGGCCGCCTATGTCATGTGCGACCTTTGGCCACACCAGGGCAATAGTGAAGCTGCAGCAGGTGCAAATAAGCTTCAGACAGTCTTCCAAGCACTGCTCAGAACTCTCAACTATGGCACTCAACATCCAGGACTTGCCATTCGGATCTTGGCGCCTTGTGCTGGTTCCGACCTATTCACACATCGGTCCACTACTGACATCACCTCATAAGCCAACGGGACACCCCACGCCGTCTTTCGGCGCAGCATTGTAGGATGGCCACACCAGTGCGGCAACTTGCTGGACACCACCTCGTTGCCATCCGGATCTCGGCGCGTTCGAGTCACTGTGCCGGAAGAGTGACCGGAACTCAGCTGAACAAGCCGTCTTTCGGCGCAGCATTGTAGGATGGCCACACCAGTGCGGCAACTTGCTGGACACCACCTCGGTGCCATCCGGATCTCGGCGCGTTCGAGTCACTGTGCCGGAAGAGTGACCGGAACTCAGCTGAACACGCCGTCTTTCGGCGCAGCATTGTAGGATGGCCACACCAGTGCGGCAATTTGCTGGACACCACCTCGGTGCCATCCGGATCTCAGCGCGTTGTGCTGCCTTCGGCCTATTCGCACATCGGTCCGCTACTGACGCCGCCTCACGTGCCAACGGATTTTCTACGCTTTTTGTAGCCCTATGCCGCATAACAGGTCATGTGACTTGTTTATAAAACTTTTCATTGGTTCATTTTACTTTTGCTTTCCTAAAGATGGAAGGCTTGGTCATATGACCTAAAAATAACACTTTTCATTGGTTTAGAACATTTTTTTTTCCCAAACGATGAAAGCCCCACCTTGTTTCTGGATGTTTCAGACTAAAGCTGGCGTCAGCATGAGAGCACCACCATCTCGTAGCTCCGTCGTGGTCATTCCGCGAGCAATCATGGCAGCCGCTCCCCACCGGAAGCCTGCGGGAGTCGGGGGCCCCCAAGACTTTTGTAGAATCTTCACGGCTGAGGGGACGCTTTTCGAGAATGGAGCCCAAGCCCTAGCAGGCAAGCGTCCGAGTTCCAAGGTGTCCCAGGGCCATTTCAGTGGACCAGGCCCAAAACCGAAGAGCCGTCCGCCATTTTAAGAGTCATGTGGCAGCCGCCTATCGCTGCACTGCAAGAGTGGGAGCAACTCAACAACATGGTGAGCGAGACGCTGTAGCCGCAAGAGCGGGCGCAACTCAGCTGGATGGCCGCCACCTGGGGAGGCCCGTTCACGCCGCCTCCCCCACGCCCCCCCCCCCCCCGGGCCGCCCCACGCCAATTTTCGGAGCAGCATTGTAGGATACCAAAACCAGTGCGGCAGTTTACTGGACATCACCTGGGTGCCATCAACGGATCTATGACAGAATTTCGACAGACAGAATTTCGACCTACACAAATATCGGCGTAATTATATCGATAGCAAAAATATCGACGCCCTATGTACAACATAGTAAGTACCAAAATATCGAAAATTTAATATCGATGTAAAAAATATCGTTGTTAAATATATCGATTTTTTTTAAATTTAAAATAACATAAAAAAAACTGTAAATAATACATAATAATTACTTAAACATATTTAAATATATGTAATAATTGTTAAAAAAAATAATAATACATATTTAATAAAAAAAAAAATGAATCATATATAATATATAATTACTTAACAATAATTACTATTCCCACTCCAGTGGGTGCAACAGTAGGGAAAACTGACCCTGAACACTAAAAATACCCCTTTACCCAAAAACCTAAAACTGACCCTGAACCCTAAAAATACCCCTTTACCCATAAACTGAAAACTGACCCTGAACCCTAAAAATACCCCTTTACCCAAAAACTGAAAACTGACCCTGAACCCTAAAAATACCCCTTTACCCAAAAACTGAAAACTGACCCTGAACCCTAAAAATACCCCTTTACCCAAAAACTGAAAACTGACCCAGAACCCTAAAAATACCCCTTTACCCAAAAACTGAAAACTGACCCTGAACCCTAAAAATACCCCTTTACCCAAAAACTGAAAACTGACCCTGAACCCTAAAAATACCCCTTTACCCAAAAACTGAAAACTGACCCTGAACCCTAAAAATACCCCTTTACCCATAAACTGAAAACTGACCCTAAACCCTAAAAATACCCCTTTACCAAAGAACTGAAAACTGACCCTGAACCCTAAAAATACCCCTTTACCAAAGAACTGAAAACTGACCCTGAACCCAAAAAATACCCCTTTACCCAAAAACTGAAAACTGACCCTGAACCCTAAAAATACCCCTTTACCCAAAAACTGAAAACTGACCCTGAACCCTAAAAATACCCCTTTACCCAAAAACTGAAAACTGACCCTGAACCCTAAAAATTCCCCTTTACCCAAAAACTGAAAACTGACCCTGAACCCTAAAAATACCCCTTTACCCAAAAACTGAAAACTGACCCTGAACCCTAAAAATACCCCTTTACCCAAAAACTGAAAACTGACCCTGAACCCTAAAAATACCCCTTTACCCAAAATTAATTAATATTACAAATAAATTACTTCCCACCCTATTCCCCTATAAACCCACAACCCGCTCCAGTAGTAAAACATATAATTTAGTTAAAAATATACATAAATTATCAATTAATTAATCAATTAATCAATTAAAATAAATCATTGCCAATTAATATTTAATTGCAAAATAAATTAATAATTGAAAAATAATTATTTAATTACAAATAAATTACTTCCCACCCTATTCCCCTATAAACCCACAACCCGCTGTGGTAGTAAAACATAATTTAGTTAAAAATATACATAAATTATCAATTAATTAATCAATTAATCAATTTAAATAAATAATTGCCAATTAATATTTAATTGCAAAATAAATTAATCATTGAAAAATTAAATATTTAATTACAAATAAATTACTTCCCACCCTATTCCCCTATAAACCCACAACCCGCTGTGGTAGTAAAACATATTATTTACTCTTATATATTTTTAAATTATAAAAACATATTAAACACATATTATAACAATTAATTTAAATACTTAACTTATATTTCTAACACATATTAGTAAATCGAAATTACTTACATCGATATATATGCTATCGATATTAGTAATTTCGATATTACTTACCTTAGGGTCGATATTCTGGCCATCGATATTCTGGACATCGATATTCTGTCCCATCGATATTAGCAACTCGATATAAGTGTAGGTCGAAATTAAAAACTCGATATTTTGACTGTTTACCGCCATCAACATCTTAGCGCGTTCTGCTGCCTTGGGACTATTCGCACAACAGACCGCTACTGACGAGGCCTCCCCCCGCACCACCCGGGACGCCCCACGCCAATTTTCGGAGCAGCATTGTAGGATACCAAAACCAGTGCGGCACCCAGGCGACATCACCTGGGTGCCGTCCAGAACTCAGCACGTTGTGCTGCCTTGGGACTATTCGCACAAAAGACAGCTTCTGACAATTGTTGCTTTTTTGGTGAAAAATGTTTAAAAGTTTTTACAGTTTTTGTTCCGTTCATTATATTTAAAAGTTAATAAAGTTTTATAATCTTACTTTGTTGGAGTGTTATACATTTTTTTAAAAACGGGTGAATGGGGCCTTGAATCGGGTTATTGTCATGTGTGGGCTTTGCAAGTGTACTGCTACAGGATCGGACATTTCAAACTCAAATGCACGTTCTTTTTCTTACCTTTCCAAAGCATGGAGCGCAATAGCAGGCAGAGAAAGGGTGATGCAAGTGTTGAACACTGCCTAGCCTGGAAGTTGCTGGCAGTGCCCCCCCCCCGCCCGCTCCTGAAAGAGGACACACACACACCGCCGCCCCGAGTACTTCACAGATCTTTAAAAGACCATGCGCTTGTTTATGAGGCTTAAATGGTTTATCACCCCTTCTAGAACCCCTGCATCGACCCTCTGACGTTTCCTGGAAGAATTACCACGTAACGCAATACCAAGCCCTGTCAGCTGAAACCCCGAGGAATCATGGGGCATATTATCAAGGGGGTTTATCTCCGCTTTTTTGGCTTTAAAAGCCAAGAAAGCGGAGATAAAATTATCTCCCTATTACCAAGCTGTCGCTAACACCAGTTAGTGACAGCTAAAAGGAGATAGCGACCATCGTGGGCCCCGCTTTGCATGTCAGTGATAGTGCCCTGAGCAGTTCTTAGCCATGTTATCCAATGGGAGGTGGATAACATGGCTAAGAGCATTTGCTCGATAATACATGAATATCGCTGACTTTTCTGCGATATTCATGCATTGCGGCCGTTTTTTATCGCATTTGCGATAAACCTTGCTAATAGCAAGGTTTATCTGCGATGAAAATCGCCGATGTGCGGCGATAATTTTTGTCTCTAAACAAGTTAGAGACAAAAATTATCGCTAGTTGTTGGTAATATGCCCCCGGGTTTTTGCTTGCAGAAATCGGGAGGCGGGATACTAGCACTGAAATCAGTAGTCTCACGCCTGAATCGGGAGGGTTGGCATGTCTGGATTCTCTACAGCTGGGGCCATAAACTACATCCGCAGGGGTAGGTGATAGCCTGGGACCAGCCTGGCATCTAAAATGGCTGCCGTGCACGACAAAATTGTGGCATTGGAAAAAAGGCAAGATGGCGCAGACAATGTTTATCAATAAGGATTCATTTATAACAAAATATTTTATCGCAGTGACAAATTGGCGGTCAACACTTCCTGATTTCCATCGAATCGAACGTTAACAGACGTCACGCAGCAAAAAAAATAAAAAGCTCACGCACAGCCGCTGGAAGAGATGTATCAACATATATGAGCCTCCTCAGCCACCCTCATGAAACATAGGGGATTAGGATACGTCTCCCGCACCCCCTTATACCTAGTAATTTAATTTAAACGAAGCACAAAATGGCGAATTCCCGTTTCGCTACCAGTTTGCGGCCCAGTTCGCGGCCCGTGAAGCGCTTCTACCGTGAAAAATCATTTTTTTTTTATTTTCCCCACAGGACCCTTTAATAACCCCAACAACATTCCTAGGGGGTCAAGAGGGGTATACCTTGCCCCCTTTCATTAAATTCCCCCTTCGTTTTTCACCTCTTCTTCTCTCTCGATCCTACCGAGAGATAAGATGGCGGCCGCTCCGGACTGTTTAGAATGTTGACAGACACGGGGGAGCCAATCAGCTTCGCATCGCAAAGTTCCGTTTCGCGAAAAGTAAGCGAACCGGAGCGCAGCCTGGAGCGCTGTCACAGATATATATCTTGATTTAAACGTTAATTTCTCAAAAACTACTGGAGCACATACATTGAGACCTAGCAAAGGCACATCGGGCTAACAGTCCCTACAATTTTGCCAAGTTTCGTGCAAATCCATTCAGCCGTTCGAGCTAAAAGTGAGTCCAACCGCCCTATGGAAATTAACATGGGAAAAACGCGTTTTGGGACCCCCCTTTTTTCTCGGCCCCCCCTCGACAAAACCCCCCCAAATTGTCAAGGGCTACTCAGAAACAAAATGTGCCATTTTCCTGAAAATTTCAGCCGATTCCGTCCACAAACGCCAAAGTTATTAGACATAGAATTTTGAAAAATCCCATAGGGAATAAATCCTAACTATATATACCTACTGGCGATAGCCAGTAGGTAATATATATATATATATATATATATATATATAGGAGGAGGGGATCACCACAAAGAATTCGTTTTGAAACTTTCGCTAAGATTCGTCATTCGGCGGCAATGTTATTGGGAATAGAATGTTGCCATTTTCCTTCTGGTAACTAGGCCCTAACTATAAATACCTACTGGCGATTGCCAGTATATATATATATATATATATATATATATATATATATATATATATATATATATATATATATATATATATATATATATATATATATATATATCTGTGCCACATCTGTGCAAGTAGTGTCAGCATATAGTTATAGCAATTTGGGTGAACTTTTGTTTAGAACATTGTAGCTTGTTTATGGTGCTTAGGTGGTGTTGTATAGTGAGTGCAAAGGTAAATCAATATGGTATTTGTAAAGCGCAAACTACTCACCCCTATGAGTGAGTAGAGCTGGGGATCAAAGCGAGACGTCTGTGCTGCAAAGTGAGATGGTATGGCCGCTGTGCCACAGCTGGGTAGATAATACATTTTGGCGAAGGTGCTAGAGTTGGCGTTATATGGCCCTAAAATAGCGGGCTTAAGTTGTGAGTTATAGGGTGGCTCAAAAAAGAGCCCTTGTGTTCATTAGTTGGAGCTACATATAAGTGTGGCTGCACAGCTTCAAGTTATTCAGGTAAACTCGGTTTCCCTGATCTGTGAAGTGTAGTCCATTACTTCTGTATATATCCGCCATATCAAAACACGCATGTTGTTATTGTATATGGACCCCATTTTGTGGTTTCTGAGGTATGCAGAGACAGCTTTGTTGACTTTTTTCCGACATTTTTCAATCTGAGGACAAAATAGTTTGGACCATTTCCACTTCTGTCTTTGGCATATATTGGAATATACAAAAGACAGTTTGAGGCAAAGGTAACATCAATTGTCCAAAGGTGTCCTTCACAAGCATTTCCAAATCTACCCCAGTCAATGTGGCTAGGTCATTTCTACCACAGTGCACAATCATGAGGTCAGGGTGTTGGAGATGCAAAGAGGTTTTAGCCAAAGGCAACAATTGGTGCCACTTCAATCCTCTCTGTCGAAATCATTTAATGTCCCTATTTTGTATACCTAGGTCTAAGACAATACATCTCTGTTCAGCATACCTCTTGCACCAGAAAACATAGCTATGTCCTATGATCCACACTAGCATTTTGAAGGTATGGCTGGAAGGTATGGAAAGATGTCTGTAGCTCATGCAGTTCCTTCGTAGAATAAGAGATATGTTTAAAGATGGGGAACTAATTTCTGTTTGCATACACAACGGTACCTGATTGGGAGATGAAAAGCATTGTTTTCGAAAAGTAGGGTGCACATTTGTTTTGTGGAAAAGTATGTTTGTGATTGGTTAAGAAAAAGCAGTTTGCACGTGGAGTACATATTATTGGATAAAATTTGCTCAACTCAACCACACCTGCTACTTGCATTTGGAAGGCACTGTTCAAACTTAAAACAATCGTGAACTTTTAACCTGCAAGTGCCGTTAAATGTTCAAGAAAATGTTGCAATAAAATATTGTTAGTTTAAAAAAAATGTATGAACTTTTAACCTCCACGTGTTGTAGAATGTTCTAGAAAGTGTGTTGATAGAATACGTTGCATTTCTGACTTCGATGTGTACTTGAGTATTAAAAAAACTATTTATATGGAAAAGTAGAAAGACTGTAATAGAGAGGATTTTTGAAAGCTAAAAGAATCAAGGAACTATTATACTTTCTTCTTGATTACCTACTGGCTGTTGCCAGTAGTTTGTTATCACTATTAACGGTCTGAAAGTGCGTTGTTGCTCAGAGTGGCATGGTGGTGACATGATATGGTGCTACACTCGGTTATGAAACCGAGAGTCTTAACCGTGAGGTAATTGCTGTAAAGTGATGTGGTGTGGTGTTTCTAGCATACATGTGCAAGTAGTGTTAGTAGCCTTTTATACCATACAGGGAGTGGGAAGCAAACTACTGACCACTACTGTGTGTTAATAGTATACCGGAAGCGCGAAGTGAGGTAGTTACGCCTACCGGTGTGAAGACTTGGTGATGAAACCGAGCTGATTGCTGTAAAGTGATAGGCTCTGGGCACTGCAGGATATTAGCCGCTGTAGTATAAGTGTGTAAGTAGTATTAGTATGCGTTTATAGTATATAGGGATTCAGAAGCGAACTACTCATCCCTACTGGTGCGAAGACTCAGGGATTAAACCATGAGCCTAAATTGTGAGCTCATTGCTGTAAAGTGATGTGCACTGGGCGCTGTAGCATACTTGTGGAAGAAGTGTTAGTTTACATTTATACAATATAGGGAGTGGGAAGCGAAAGTCTTAACCCCACCGGTCTCAAGACTCATGGATGAAACCATGAGCTCATTGCTGTAAAGTCAGGTGCTCTGTGTAGTATTCCATTGTAAGTCATAGTAGAATGTTAGTATGTAATTCTACTAGAATCTAAGGGGCATATTATCAAGGAACGGAGTTAAAATTATTGCTGCTTTAGTGGCAGGAAACTGCAGCTAAAACGGTGATAATGGGCTTGATAATATGCCGTAGAGAATTCCAATAGAAGCCCATGTTAACACCAGAACACGGGCTTCTATTGGAAATCTTTACGGCATATTATCAAGCCCATTATCGCAGTTTTAGCGGCAGTTTCCTGCCGCAACAACAGCGATAAATTTTAACGCCGTTCCTTAATAATATGGCCCGCAGTATGCAATGTTAGAATGTAGGGCTGTGCTGAGGAGAACCTTGCGGAGTTTGTACACGGTGCTGGATTAGACAGTTGCTTTGCTGTCTGCTCCTGTTGGTGGTTGTTTCAGGTGTTTTGTTTTCTTGTAATAAATCTACTTATTGGATCCACTGCTGTCTGCCTCTTCACTACATGAATTTGGCAACGAGCGGGAGAAGGCAAAAAGAAGGCACCACTGGTGTTATAAAGTGATACACTCATAGAACTCTTGCAGTTGTACAATTAGCCGTGCTTCATTTGTCTAATAGTCAGTTAGATTATGTTTGGTAGGTGCACTCTAGTATTAAATAATGTTGTCCTTAAAATCTCCTATAAACAGATGATTTTCACAATAAATAATAGACAAGTGTTATCAGTAAAAGAAGAACTGTACACTCAGTTACTTATTTGAAAAAAAAGTAACCTTCATTAAAACAGAAATAAATAGAAATGTAACTTTAATAGAACAGTATAATAAAAAAAAACGTGGGTTGGACTCCAGTGGAAGCAGGGTAGGAAACCTGCAAGACAAAAATGAAACATAAGGATGTTTGCTATGTGGAAGATATAAAGAAAGGTAGCCGAAATGAAAGGACCATAGTGAGAATGGAAGGGAGGGGCAGTGAGTGGAAGGGAGAATGGGAGGGAGAGTCAAAAGAAGAGAGGGAGGAGGAGACAGAGCGTTGGCCTGTTGCACCCAGCCCTTAGTGTTTACCCTCCATCACCCATTTATGGAGGAGGCTGGGGTCTGCGAGAAAGAGTGTGGTTCAGCAAGTCCTTAAAATTAAATACATGAGGCCAGAGATTATGGGTCATATTATGAAGGAAGGGCGATAACATTATCGCTGCTTTAGCGGCAGGAAACTGCTGCTAAAGCGGCGATAAGGGGTTGATAATATACCCTTGTGAATTCCCTTAGAAGCCCAGGTTCTGGTGTGAACCTGGGCTTCTATGGGAATTGACAAAGGCATATTATCAACCCCTTATCGTCACTTTAGCGGCAGTTTCCTGTCGCCAAAGTGGTGATAATGTCATAGCCGTTTTTTGATAAGATAATATAGTCCTACATTATTAGCTACGGGAAAATCCCTTGCATGCACCTGTGCACTCAGGGTGCTGCACCCAACCCCTTCCCCCGCACTGTGCTCAGTTGTAGGTCTTGCAGACCAAGGCTTTACTGCTCACCTGCCAACACTGGTGTGTCCCACGACGTGTTGGTGCAAGCTCCTAGTCCGGGGTATGTTCATACAGTAGACCAAGTCTCCGGTCGGGGACGGTGTCTTGATACCACAATAGAAGGTGTCAGATTCCAAGGGCATCATTGCGGGGTCAGCTCCTGCTCCGCCCTTCCTGTGACAATCATTTGGAATGTCTAAAAAGGGAGAAATAATTTAATGGTGGAAACATCTGGAGGTAAATGAAGGTTTATTTCAAGCTTGATAGAAAATAGGAGTTGAGTGGATCCTTCGTTTTTGAAGTACGATCTACCAACTGTTAGTAGTAATCGTGGTTCAAAGAGGAGTTGGAGTGTACGAGAATACACAAGGTTAAATAATATTATGTTATGCCAACGTTCACATACATAGGAACAGAGCGCATGCTAGAAGCATGATGTGCACGTGTAATGCAGTGGCGGGGCCCTGTGTGCATGTACACTTAATAAGGAGCTAACTACAGTGTCCTAAAAGCCAACGCCACATGTCTGTAGAGCAGCGCCCGGCCGCTGGCTCAGGCCTTCAGTACGGTCCAGCAGGTCCTTAACATTAGACCAATGTGACTGAATGAGGTCAGAGATCACATCATTACGCACGGCAACATCGCTTTTTTGCATGTACGCACTTGGGGTGATGTACCCCATCCCTCCTGCAGAACTGCCCTCAACAGGTGTCTGTAGGGCAGCGCTGCCCATAGGCTTAGGCCTACCTTATGGTACTTTAACGAAACTACACAATTGCCAAAGCTGAGAGACTGATTCAATACAACTCAATTATAAAACAGCATACATGAAAAAATGCATGAACACTGGCTTTATAAATTGCACCTTTTTTGCTTTTAATTGTTCAAGGGTTATTTCAGTTTTTTGTTATTTTTCTTTTGTGCACGGAAATACAAAAACATGAAGAAATATATATACAATTATATACAAACATGTAACAAACAATTAGGTATGTACAGTGATTCAAACAACCTCACAAACAACACATTCATGGCCAACCATTCATCCTATACCGCATTCATACTGGTCCCAGTGTCAAAGAAAACTTTTTGATGTAAACGAAAATGATCTCAGTTTTTACAGTTTTTTTCGGTTTGTTAATCAGGGTTTGGAAAGAAGTCAAAAAGATCGTAGTGCATTGACAAATCAATTCCAGTGTTAATTCACACAGAAGACACGGGACCGGGTCGGTCGACGCGTTTCGAACCCTGTGAGTGCCAGGGTTCTCCTCAGGACCAAAAGTAACTCTAAAACAAAGAGAAACAATCATCACTACCAAAATTTGAGAGGTCAACACCTCAAAACGCTGATCAGCCTGTGTCAGCCTACCTCTACTGTTTGGTCATGGCTCCAACCGTGAGTAAAATCAGGGATGTTCCAAATTGGTGGAGCGAAGGGTACTGGAAGACATTGAATATAAACAGAAAGGGATACTAAGTAACAGTGTTGGTGTCAGGCATCTCCTTTCTCACGCTACCAACTAAATGTTCATCTTACCTGAGCTGCAGTGAGTGCTTGTTGCAAGTGGTTTCCTTGGATGGGTGGGATCCGTCCGTTTTATTGATTTGGGCGCCAAAAAACCGCTGCAAAAAGTCAAAACATTATTGTGAGGACCAATGTTGTTGGGTGCGGTCCAAAACTCGCCGGTAACCCTAAGGGAGTCGTTCTTACCGTGGCCGTGCTCCACGCAGGAACTACAAAGATTCATACAGTTGTCCGCTCCTTCCCCTTCACAATCCAACCGGTGAATGAGCACTGTCCATGCCGTTGGATATAGGTGTGGTTTGACTCAACGGGGTTGTGGGAAATGTAGTTCTGTAGCGCTTAGTTGTGGGAGATGTAGTCCTCGAATACCAATCATGTGTTGGGTTTGTAAATTTCAGAAATCTCATTTAAACCAGAAACCGTAGTGTCATATTTCATAATGAGCAGGGCTTCTCTCTGGTTCAGCCGTGCCTCCAAGTTCCCGCCTCTCGAATCATTTTCAATTTTCGACAGGACTGTCCACTTTAGTTTGTTTTTGTCGTGGTTCTTGGTCAGCCAATGGTGAACTAAAGGCGCATTTTCGACTTCCCTGCGTAGTCTGGATTTATGTTGTGTGATTCGTTGCCTGACTTCCTGTGTTGTTTTACCAATGTATAACTTTGGGCAGGGGCGACGCTTTTTTCTTTTTTATATGTAAACAAAGGTAGATTTTTGAAATCTTCATGTAGGTCTTTGATCAGATGCCAATTGGATGTGATCAGTTTTTTGAGTTGGCTTGCTGCAGGACAGAAAGTTGATACACATACCACTCGGTTTTGCTCCTTTCTGACCCTCTTTTGCATTAATGTGCTTTGTTTCTATCTGTGGCCTTTCTAAACAAAGTAGTCTCGAGACTACTTTGTTTAGAAAGGCCACAGATAGAAACAAAGCACTTTTATATTCCAGCAATCACCCGCGGAGCCTGAAACAAAATTTGCCCTTCGGGCAGTTCCTCAGGATTCGTCGGAAATGTTCGCGAAAGGAGGATTATTTCGAGCACGCAAATCTGCTAAAGGAGAGGCTTCTCCTTAGGGGTTACCCCAAAAAACTTTTGAAAAATTCTCTCAAAAGAGCTTGGTGGACGCCACGAGAAGCACCTTTGTTTGCATATAAAAAAGAAAAAAGCGTCGCCAACCACATTGTGAGGGCAGCCCTACCCGTCGAAAAAGGCCCGACTCTTAGAAGTTTATTTGGTCTCCCACCAACTACTGGACACCACAAATGTGGGACTTGTATCTGTTGTCCCGAAACCATAGAAGAAACGGTGTTCTCCTTCAACAATATCAACTGGAAACATGAAGTCTTTACAAACTGTAAAACTAGAAATGTCGTGTATGCGATCATATGCCCCTGCCCAAAGTTATACATTGGTAAAACAACACAGGAAGTCAGGCAACGAATCACACAACATAAATCCAGACTACGCAGGGAAGTCGAAAATGCGCCTTTAGTTCACCATTGGCTGACCAAGAACCACGACAAAAACAAACTAAAGTGGACAGTCCTGTCGAAAATTGAAAATGATTCGAGAGGCGGGAACTTGGAGGCACTGCTGAACCAGAGAGAAGCCCTGCTCATTGTGAAATATGACACTACGGTTTCTGGTTTAAATGAGATTTCTGAAATTTACAAACCCAACACATGATTGGTATTCGAGGACTACATCTCCCACAACTAAGCGCTACAGAACTACATTTCCCACAACCCCGTTGAGTCAAACCACACCTATATCCAACGGCATGGACAGTGCTCATTCACCGGTTGGATTGTGAAGGGGAAGGAGCGGACAACTGTATGAATCTTTGTAGTTCCTGCGTGGAGCACGGCCACGGTAAGAACGACTCACTTAGGGTTACCGGCGAGTTTTGGACCGCACCCAACAACATTGGTCCTCACAATAATGTTTTGACTTTTTGCAGCGGTTTTTTGGCGCCCAAATCAATAAAACAGACGGATCCCACCCATCCAAGGAAACCACTGGCAACAAGCACTCACTGCAGCTCAGGTAAGATGAACATTTAGTTGGTAGCGTGAGAAAGGAGATGCCTGACACCAACACTGTTACTTAGTATCCCTTTCTGTTTATGTTCAATGTCTTCCAGTACCCTTCGCTCCACCAATTTGGAACATCCCTGATTTTACTCACGGTTGGAGCCATGACCCAACAGTAGAGGTAGGCTGACACAGGCTGATCAGCGTTTTGAGGTGTTGACCTCTCAAATTTTGGTAGTGATGATTGTTTCTCTTTGTTTTAGAGTTACTTTTGGTCCTGAGGAGAACCCTGGCACTCACAGGGTTCGAAACGCGTCGACCGACCCGGTCCCGTGTCTTCTGTGTGAATTAACACTGGAATTGATTTGTCAATGCACTACGATCTTTTTGACTTCTTTCCAAACCCTGATTAACAAACCGAAAAAAACTGTAAAAACTGAGATCATTTTCGTTTACATCAAAAAGTTTTCTTTGACACTGGGACCTGTATGAATGCGGTATAGGATGAATGGTTGGCCATGAATGTGTTGTTTGTGAGGTTGTTTGAATCACTGTACATACCTAATTGTTTGTTACATGTTTGTATATAATTGTATATATATTTCTTCATGTTTTTGTATTTCCGTGCACAAAAGAAAAATAACAAAAAACTGAAATAACCCTTGAACAATTAAAAGCAAAAAAGGTGCAATTTATAAAGCCAGTGTTCATGCATTTTTTCATGTATGCTGTTTTATAATTGAGTTGTATTGAATCAGTCTCTCAGCTTTGGCAATTGTGTAGTTTCGTTAAGGTTCATTTTGGCTCAGCCTGCTGAGTTTAGGAGTCAAAACCCTCCTTTGTTTTTTTACCTTATGGTACAGCAGGTCTTTAAAATGAGACAGAGATGTGACTGAATGAGGTCAAAGATCACATCTTAACACATGACAATATCGCTTATTCGCACGTGCGCAGTCTGGCTGATGCATCCCACCCCTCCCGCAGCACCTCTCTGAAGAGGTGTCTGTAGGGCAGCGCTGCCTGCTGGCTTAGGCCTACAGTATGGTCCAGCAGGTCTTTAAAATGAGACAGAGATGTGACTGAAAGAGGTTAAAGATCACATCATAACACATGGCAATATCGTTTGTTTGCACCTGGGCAGCAAGGCTGAGGAACCCCACCCCTCTCGCCGCACCATGCTCAATTGGAGGCCCTGTGCACCCAGGCCGCTCTGCTTACCTTCTGTCATTGTTGTGTGAGCAAACACTACGGGCAGCAGTGCTCACAATTCAGATGGAGTGTTGATTGCAGGAGAGTGTACACCTCATGGATCCCTTTAGTAGACGATGGGCAGTAGGGCTCACAATTTAGAGCCCGTGTTGATTGCCAGGATGGTGTACAACTCATCGATCCATTTCAGTTTTTTTGCGCATTGTGATATGCGCAATGGATGCAGCATATCCTTTGAAGTAGCGTGGAAGAAGAGGGATGTGTGGCATCATGGTTATCCTATTTATACGTACGCAAAGTGGGATTGCTTGCGTATGCCAGGCCAGGGTAGGGGTGTGAATAATTATTCCGGGGACTTGGACGTTGTTCAGTTCATGCCTGGCCAGGAAGTGTACTTATGTGAGTTTCTTTGGTAGTTTTGACCACGCAGAGTGTGCAATTTAGATTAGTGTAGCATGTGTCGGGAGGGCGGAAACTATCATTAATGAGATGGCATGTGATCTAGGATGTGCAGTCTGCCCGTGGCTAATGATGCTCCTTGGAGCCACCATTACCCAGGCTGAAAGGCTGCACAATAATGTGCACACAGAAACACAAGGGGCATGGTGTAACACATATTTATTTTTTGATGGAACATTTGAGATGCATGGCAATCACATGTGGAAGGCTAATGTACAGACCATTAATATTGATCAAGATGATCGTTGCATGTTGTGTGTAGTATAAGATATGTGTATACAGGAAAACACTTTTCAAAAAAGCTTTCTAAGCAGAAAAGATGTCTCTCATCAAACGCTGAAGAGAGAACTGTACTCGTCGAATATGCAATGCGCAGCAGGGGCGACCCCATACGTACATGACGTAACGCGTGGCTTGGTACTGCGTACCCGTCGGATACCAAAGTAGTACTTGGGGTGACTTCATGCGTATCTGATGTTACGCGGGACACGGTGCCACAAACTCGTCGGATACTTAATGCTCATCACTTACGAGTTTAGCAATATATTTATGTGGTGATTATGCTTGGTACGCTACCGGTATGGGAGTGCCGTTTTCGCTCCCCCAAAAGATATACATATTTTTTGGGGAAGATATAAACATTATATGATTTTTAAAGTTAAAAAAAGTATAATAGAGTTCCAAAATATTTAAAAATATAATAGAAAAAATATAGGTTTTATAAACATTAAAATATGACATTAACATTTAAAAAACCTTCGAAATTCACTAAAACAACATAGGTTTTACAGACATTATAAAACCAGAGAAATTCACCTGTTATAGTTAGTTGAGCTAACTATAACTTGCGTGCCCGCAAAGCACTGCTTATGATGTCACATATTACGTCACTCATGACATGATCAGTGACATCACTGATGACAGCTCAAATGACATCACTGATGACATCACTCATGACATCATCCAGTGAATGTGTGTTTCTAAAAGATGTAAATATATTCACTGAAAAAACCATAGGTTTCAGAGACGTTATAGTTAGTCGAACTTTTGACTCATATGAAACCAGAGAAATTTGCCTGTTATAGTTGGTTGAGCTAACTATAACTCGAGCGCCCGCAATGCACTGCTGATGATGTCACTATAACATGTCTGAAACCTATGTTTTTTCAGTGATTTTCAAAGGATTTTTAAATGCTAATTCCTAACCATAACGGGCCTGCAACCTATGTTTTTTCAGTGAATATACATATATGAGTTCTAATACTTTCCGAGCAGGAGCTGCATGCTCATTGGCTTTCAACACTTCAAACCAGGAAGTGTTGGCAGCCATCTTGTCCTCGGTAGACCGAGTCACAAGAAAGCAGAAACACAAACATGTAGAACACAAAAAGGGGGCAGGGTAGAAACACCCTGACCCCCTAGGCCTGCCCAGGAGGTCCCACAAGGGCCCCCAAGGCCAATTTTTTTTTAACCGATTTTATTTCTTCAAATTACCCCCCGGGGGGACAAAATCGTGGGATAGTGATAAAGAAGTGTGGGGGGGGGGCAATCCCCCCCTACACTGCCCCGGGGACCGCCACCCCCGGGGAAAAGCAACACAGCCCCCTGGCGCATAATGGAGGCTCATGGTGGGCTAGTTGGTCCCTAGGGACCCCCAGTTTGCCAGGGAAATAAATCCCCCAATTCAGAACACTCTACAGGGCGTGTTTGCACAGTTTAACTTGGGGAATTAATTCCTGTTCAATACAGAGGTCCCCTAGAGGGAACTAGTCCAACAGGTATCTCCAGTAAGCGCCATGGAGCTGCGCTGCAGAGTGTTGTAAAAAGGGGGCGTGCCCTCTGAACACCTGCCTGCAAAAATGTAGTAAATCAGTTTATAAAAAAAATTAATACATTTAATAATTGTCATTTAAAAAACCTTCGAAATTCAATGAAAAAAACATAGGTTTCAGGCCTGATATAGTTAGGAATTAGCATTTAAAAAACCATTGAAATTCACTGAAAAAACCATAGGTTTCAGGCCTTATATAGTTAGGAATTAGCATTAAAAAAACCTTGCAAATTCACTGAAAAAAACATAGGTTTCAGGCCTTATATAGTTAGGAATTAGCATTTAAAAAACCTTGCAAATTCACTGAAAAAACCATAGGTTTCAGGCCTTATATAGTTAGGAATTAGCATTTAAAAAACCTTTGAAATTCACTGAAAAAACCATAGGTTTCAGGCCTTATATAGTTAGGAATTAGCATTTAAAAAAACCTTTGAAATTCACTCAAAAAACTATAAGTTTTAGGGGTGTTATAGTTAGCTGGACATTTCACTCATACAAAACCATTGAAATTGCTCATATATAGTTAGTTGTGCTAACTATATTTCGCGCACCCGCAATCCACTGCTGATGATGTCACATATTACATCATTCAGGACATGGTCAGTGACATCACTGATGACATCTCAATTGACATCACTGATGACATCATCCAGTGAATGTGGTTTGCTTCGTTATTTAAATATGCATTATATATATATAGCAATTTGCGTTGAAGAATGAGTGGATATATAAATATATATATATATATATATAAATCCAAGCAAACGATCTTGAACCTCCAACCAGTGGCGAACAAAGACCAGCGAATCCCAAAGTAAGGCAAAGCTGTTTATTGCACCAGTTTCAAAAAGCACGCAGCGGACTGACGCGTTTCGGGCGGATGCCCTTGATCACAGTGAAATGCAGTTTAAAAAGCCTTATTCTTATATGCTGTGAAGTACACCATGTGACTTATAAACATAGACAACATACTATAAAGTGGACATGGCTACATGAATTGACATTTGAAAGTTTCCCTTTTATACAGATTTGCTTTCTGATTGTTCCACCATTGTAAATTAAAACAAACATATTCTGATAAAATGTATTAAAAAGAATGTCTACCTGCATAAATGCAATAGCGAATGTGAGTTTTAAGAAGCTCGGTAAATACAGTACTTAACGTTCTCAAACATTTCATCAATGAGTTAGCAGCATGATATAGATGTGCAAAATATCGCATTTTGTAAACAATTGTGAAATGTGCAAATAGTATAACATGTATTAAAAGTAAAATCTTGTATACTTAAAATCCACACGGAAATATCATATTTCATAAAAACTATTCTTTCCATTAGTGGAATGTGCAAAATATCTCAATGTAAACGGATCATTTAATGCATTGTCTGCTAATATGTCCAAGTATTGTCATAGCCAAATCTACTGCTATCATTTTTATTGGGGACATCTATGTTGGATGGCAGCCCCATAATATTAAAGGGCCAAAAAACCTGAGCCTGAAAGGGTAAATTGATAAAATGGAACAGAGGATGGTCGAAGGGAAAACCAACAAAAATTGCCATGATAAAATCAAATGTGCCCATACAGCTTGATTTAATAAACCAGACCTGTATTACCCTGTGTCTGTAAAAAAGTGATACAAAGAGGTAATATTCCAAAAGAATAAGATAAATGTAATGAATCATTTCAAATTAAATTGTTTCATAATAGTACTGATTAAGGTAAGGGAGGTTTCAGAACTAAAAAGTAATAATCTCTGGTGTATACCCAAGGCAATCCGACAAAGGTTAGCATCCCTTCATTTTTCGTAGAGCCCTACAAAAAATGGTAAAGATCCTCTGTTGTGTTCAGTCCATTAGGAACCTTGATGTCTAGTTCTAATATCATTTTTGATTCGAGTTGTCGAAGCATTTTGTCCCTGTCTCCCCCTCTTCGAGGTTTTGGTACGGAGGTGAGTACAAAATAGTTGAGACCCTGTAGGTTGTTGTTGTGTATACTTTTAAAGTGTCTTGCGACAGGGTAAGAACTGTCATTGTTGACAATTGCGCGAAGATGCTGCAATATTCTGGCATGCACCTGCAGCCTGGTGCTGCCAACATATCTCAGGCCACAGGTGCACACCAGAACATATACAGCATACTCCGTCTTGCAACTGTAGTTTCCTTTGATGGACAATGGAACGGGACTGAAAGGAGTGCTGCAGTGGGTGGTATTTATGCCAAACTAGCACGCACTGCAGCTTGAGCATTTATAAAACCCCGGCCGGGGTTTAAACCAAGATATGCTTTTGGGTAGTTCAGGAAAAGGGTTTGACACCAATGTCCTCAAGGAGGGACCTCTGCGAAACGTAACAATAGGATTTCTGGAGAGTTGGGATGACAGAACTCCGTCTGTCATGAGAATAGGCCAACTCTTGGTCAGGATGGCCCTTATTTTCCTTTCCTGACAGCTGAATGATGTGATGAACCTAATGTTACAGTTATCTGGATCTGTGCTTGTGTTATTGGTGGAAGGTTTGAACAAGAAGAAGACTCTCTGGTTCTTTGCTTAGTTGTATTGATTGCCATATTGAGTATCTTGTCACTATACCCTCTAGCCTTCAATCTAGTCACTGCATCAGAGGTACATTTGGAAAGTTCCTCTTCGCTGTTACAGATTCGTTTAAGGCGAAGTAATTCGCCGTAGGGTATATTGTCTATGACATGACGTGGGTGGGCACTACTCGCATGAAGGGTCGAGTTCCCGGCTGTGTCTTTTCTATGGAGGGTGGTAGAAAGTTTGTTATTACTCGGAAACACCCTAACATCTAGAAAGTCTACATACTCTGTGCTGATGTTTGATGTAAACCTCAAATTTACTAAGTTGATGTTAAGGTCTGAGATGAAAGTCCTGGCGCTCTCTTCATCACCCTTCCAAATTAAAAACACGTCGTCAATATAACGAACCCATAATGCTACATGCTCCAAAAATGTTTGCAGGTGCTCCCCCATGAGGACCCACCTCTCCCACCAGCCTACGTGCAAGCACGCGTAGCTGGGGGAAAAGCAGGCCCCCATGGCAACACCTCTTTTCTGTAGGTATACATCTTTCCCAAAGACAAAATAGTTATGATGAAGACACCATGTTACAAATTCTAAAATCATTTTGTTGTGATTGTAACACTGGAGAGGTCTTGTGCCCAAAAAGTATTCTAGCGCTGTCAGACCTGTTTGATGTTCAATGCTCGTATAAAGAGCTTCAATGTCCAGAGTTATAAGTAATGAATTTGGTGTCCATGGAATATCTTTGATTTTTTTAAAAAAATCACCAGTGTCTTTGATAAAAGTGGGTAATTTGATAACCAGGTCCTGCAGGAAATAGTCAATGAATTGCTCCAAATGTTCTGCCATGCTGCCTATCGCAGAGATTATCGGTCTGCCCGGAGTAGGTAACATACCTTTGTGTATCTTTGGTACTAAGTAAAACCTGGGCATGATCGGTTGGTCAACAATTAGAAATTTGAATTCCTGCATTGAAATGAGGCCTTCTCTTCTGTATTTATGGAGCATCTTTTTTAGCGAGTCTCTAGCTTGATCATTGTTTTGTGTTGAAGATCTGGTAACACGTGGTGTCTGAAAGTTGTCTGTTTGCTTCCGCAATATATTGTACTTGAGGCCAAACCACTATGTTTCCCCCTTTATCAGAGCTGCACACAAAGTTTTTATGATTGTTTTTAAGTTTCGAGATAAGGGCCCAATATTGCATTTCTTTGTGGCTTTTAATTCTTTTCCGATGTTTCACCTGGTGATATAGTTTCTTCAAATCAGATGTGACTACCTCGTAAAAAGAATCAATAGAGTCTCTTGGCATGGTTTGCATGAAGCAAGAAGTGGGTTTGAACGGGCTCATGCCCGCACCAGATTGCTCAATTCCTGCTTCCACAAGTTCCTGTTGTGTGGACAAGTTACAATCCAAATGGCTATTGTCATTGCCCATTTGTTGCAAGGTAAGTAAAGCTTTTGCATCCCGGGCCTGAAGTGTGTTGACAGGTAGTTCTATATTTGTCTCCGAGTTGTTATTCAAACCATCTTTTATATTGAAAAACTTACGTAATTTCAATTTTCGTATGTATCAAAAAATGTCTATTCTGGTAGAAGCATAATTGAAATCTGTCAAAGGGCAATGTGATAATCCTAGGCTAAGTAGTTGATTTTCTGCTGCAGTAAGTGTAGTTGTTGATAAATTTACGATAGTTTTGTCTTTTAATTCTTTTTGCGCCAATATTGATTCTTCTTTTTGGGTTTTTTGTTGCTGTTTGCATTTATGTTTTTCCGGCGTTCTTTGCGACTTCTGTTAACTCTGGCCCTTTTTGTTGTTGTGCTTGCCGCCGATTGAGTGGGCGCAGAGTTTGGAGGCGCGCGCGTACTAAAAAATCAACTTCCTCACCTAGGTCAAGTACCATTTGAGGCCCTCCTGTAGTTGTATTGGTTGAGCTACTATCATCCGAGTATACACTGCTGTTGACTGAGTCGGTGTTGCTAATTCCCGGAGCAGATTCTGCATGAACATCTTGATGGTTCCCCGTTGAAGTGGATGGTACACTTGCGGGGGCAAGTTTTTGGCTCATTTTCATTTGTTTTGCGTTTTCGAATTTGCGCGCGAATATATAGATTCTTCGCTGCTCATAATCATTTTTATTGCACGCAAACTTATAGGCTTTTCGCGCTTTCCTTTTTTCTTCATGCTGTGTTAATCGTTCCTGTATGGCTTTTCTAGATGCTGCTATCATGTCATTTGGCTCGAATTTTTGCAGATTTGTGTTTATCTCCTCCAATTCTTTAAGTAATTCCAAACAATCGATTTCTGCGTATTCTATGAGTAGCTTTACCAGATTGGCTGGATTGCGGGTGCGCGAAATATAGTTAGTACAACTAACTATATATCAGCAATTTCAATGGTTTTGTATGAGTGAAATGTCCAGCTAACTATAACACCCCTAAAACTTATAGTTTTTTGAGTGAATATATATATATATATATATATATATATATATATATATATATATATATATATATATGTATATATATATATATATATTGAAACAACTATATGTATATATAGTATATATATATTCACTGAAAAAACCATAGGATTCAGGCCCGATATATTTAAGAATTAGCATTTTAAAAACCTTTGAAATTCACTGAAAAACCATAGGTTTCAGACATGTTATAGTTAGGAATTAGCATTTAAAAATCCTTAGAAATTCACTGAAAAAAACATAGGTTTTAGGGGTATTATAGTTAGCTGGACATTTCACTCGTACAAAACCATTGAAATTCCTCCGTTATATTTAGTTGTACTAGCTATAACTCGCACGCCCGCAATTCACTGCTGATGATGTCACATATTACATAATTCAAGACATGGTCAGTGACATTACTGATGACATCACTGATGACATCTCAAATTACATCACTGATGACATCACTGATGACATCATCCAGTGAACGTGGTTTAGTTCGTTAATTAAATATGTGTTATATATAGGAATCTGTATTGAAGACTGAGTGGATGTATAAGTGTTTGGGTGGAGGATTTATTAACACTGTGTTTGACTGTGTAACTGTCTAATTTAAAGTGTCTCACTAAATACATGAGATAGTGATTAAACTGTGTGAATATCTATATCACTCTGTCTCTTGTTAAGTAAACTACTGCATACGTTGGTTAGTACCTATGTGAAACTCTATATTCGTTTTTAATTAATTAGTTAAGTGAGTATTTGTATGGGAGAGTGAATGTATGTGTAGTTGGGTGGAAGGTTTGTGACTGTCCAAAGATGTGTAAATAGTTCTTTTAGTAGGTATATGAGGTTAAGACTGCATGTAGACACAGTTGTTTGGGTGAGTGAATCTCTTTATGGGTGTGTTCATGAGTAAATATATTTCTCAATGATACATGTCCAACAATGTAGAAATATTAAAGTTGGTGTATAGAAATAAGTATACATAAAAATCAGTGATTGTTTGAGTGAATGTATGGAAAACTATACTTATAATAGTGATTTTATAACACACTATGAGTTACTTTCTATAAAAATAAATAAAGTTATGTTTGTATAAGTATGTAGCTGAGTAAAAGTAAGTATGAGCAATTATTTGAATAAGTGAGTAAGATGACTGCCTAAGTGAATAGGATGTGTGCTGGTGTGTAATGTCGATATAGGTGTATAAGTATATTTAAAAGTGTTGTATTGATCTTTGTCAGCAAGTATGAGTGAATCTATAGGTAATTGTTTAGATGTGTGTGTAGATCTACAAATCACTGAGGGGGTTTCTATAAACTTGTATTGGTGTGTCAATGGTTTCAAAAATTGTAGTTTATATTTTATAGTGAGTGATGAAAGGTTGTACTAGTGTATAATGAGGTGTATCAGATTGTCGCGTGGATGATGTCATCAGTGATGTCATTTTAGATGTCATCAGTGATGTCACTGACCATGTCATGAATGATGTAATATGTGACATTACCAGAAGTGGATTGTGGGCGCGCAAGTTATAGTGAGAACATCTAACTGTAATGGAGGAATTTCATTGGTTTTGTATGAGTGAAATGACCAGCTAACTATAACACCCCTAAAACCTATGGTTTTTTCAGTGCATTTCTAAGGTTTTTTAAATGCTAATTCCTAACTATAAAATGTCTGAAACCTATGGTTTTTTGATTGAATTTCAAAGGTTTTTTAAATGCTAATTCCTAACTATAAGGTGCCTGAAAGCTATGTTTTTTTCAGTGAATTTCAAAGGTTTTTTCAATGATAATTTTTCATTGTATTAATTGTTATATTTATTTTTTTAATATTGATTTACTACATTTTTTTAATCTATTTATTTTTAGATATCTTATTTTTTAAATTACATTACATATTTTTAATATAAATTAAAAATATATTTTTTTTAAATTAAAATTCTAATATTATTTATTTTATTTTATATATTTTTTAAATATATTTGTATTATTTTCTTTATTGTTATTTTTTTCTTTTTTTTTGGGAGTCACACACCCAAAGCGTACCTTTCTCGATCACTGCGTGGAACCTAGCCGTCATTTTAGGATTGTTGTGTTGGATCCGTGTAGGATGTGTGATGGGTACGTATTTTCCTGTGTGATTGCCATGCGACCGGTACGCGACTCCTGGCACATACGTGACATATACGTGACATATACGTATTACATTACGTGACGCTTGCGCGCTTCCGCATGACATCATATATGTGTTCGACGCGGTCGGTGCGCGACTCCTGCGAAGTCTTTTAATGTCTAAAAACATATAAATATGTATTTAATAAAAATATTAGCGCAAAACGTTGTCTGATGTAATCATAAAAATTATTTACTTTTACTTTTAATAAACCTATATTACGTTTAAATACAATTTCGGGAAGTCGCGTTGGGTGCGTGCTGCGTGTGCGCAGCCTACTAGAGGACACCATTTGACCAGAAAAAAAGAGATTTGATTGATTCATAACACTTGCTATTATAACTATTGAAGGGCACCACCCATTTCAAACACTCTTCTTAGACCTTCTTTGGAGGAACACCTCTACTAAGAAGAACCTCATTTTTTCCCGATTGCACACCTGGTTTTCCTTTCATTAAAGAAAAATAGCTTCAGCACAGCAGGAATGCTCTGACTCAGAACACTCCAATGCAGAAGGATTTGTACCTGGACCTCCACGTCCTCAAACGTATACTTCCATCGTCTGGAAATGTTGTACATATGCAGAAGGACAGAAGAAAGTCAATGCTACGAAAGTGACTTGTTAAGTTTGCAAAGCTGTCCTGTCACGTGGAAATCCAAACAAAAATACTCTTGTGGGACAGCAAGCATGCTGAGGCATTTACAATGTCTGTATCCTGTTAACCTGGCACATGAGGAGTGCAGAAGACTCCGGGAGAGTCTACCACCACCATCTGCAGTACCGAGCACTCTGGGGCATCTCCTTCAAACCCAAATCTGGACATACGTCGACAATTTACAAACGCGAAAATACACTGCGTTAAGTGTAATAGATTGCTCTGCTACTGTGAGCAGTCTGTAGATTTGGTTTGCAAGGCAATCGACAATCATTGATGCTAGAGGTTTTTTTCTCCCCCTAAAGTTCATTGTTTCGTTCCTCCTGTTGTCTTTTTTTTCGTTAAAAAAACAAACAAAAAAATCAAAAAATTGTAAAAAAAGTCACAAAAAATATAAAACTACAAAAAAAAAGTTCTTTTCAGAACTAACTACTCTGGTTAAAAAAAGAGCTATATTTGTATGATAGTGTGTGAATGTTTAGACTAATGTATGTGTAGTGCATAATTGACTGAAAGAATACATTTGTGGAGTATGGTGAATGTATAAGTGCAGAACTATAAGGAAGTGCTGCAGCATGATTCTGTAAGCTTTTTAGCTGCAGTGTGCTGTGGTACTTACGAGCGGTACAAAAGGGGGTGGTAATGGACAGAGCATCTGAACCAATCAAACACTCACACCCAGTCAAAAGATCTGGGTTTAATCCATCACCGTTCTTTAGCCCACTCTGCCACCCCGGTTCAGACATGGCTATATGCAAATCAGTCTGACCCTGTGCCTCATGGGAATAGTCCAGCCCGAACTGCCAAGCCATGCCTTCCCTGGACCGGAAACAAGCTTCCGAAGACCGGTTTCTGGCATTCCAGCCGTCTTCAGCCCGGCTTGCTTGAATCCAGTGGCAAAGTGAGCAAGGGACTCACGTCTGAGCATACTCTGCCACACTTATGGCGGCCAAAAGCGGTACAAAAGGGGGTGGTAATGGATGGAGCATCTGAACCAATCAAACACTCACACCCAGTCAAAAGATCTGGGTTTAATCCATCACCGTTCTTTAGCCCACTCTGCCACCCCAGTTCAGACATGTCTATATGCAAATCAATCTGACCCTGTGTCTCATGGGAACAGTCCAGCCCGAACTGCTAAGCCATGCCTTCCCTGGACCGGAAACAAGCTTCCGAGGACCGGTTTCTGGCATTCCAGTCGTCTTCAGCCCGGCCTGCTTGAATCCAGTGGCAAAGTGAGCAAGGGACTCACGTCTGAGCAAACCCTGCCACACTTATGGTGGCCAAAAGCGGTACAAAAGGGGGTGGTAATGGACAGGGCATCTGAACCAATCAAACACTCACACCCAGTCAAAAGATCTGGGTTTAATCCATCACCGTTCTTTAGCCCACTCTGCCACCCCAGTTCAGACATGGCTATATGCAAATCAGTCTGACCCTGTGCCTCATGGGAACAGTCCAGCCCGAACTGCCAAGCCATGCCTTCCCTGGACCGGAAACAAGCTTCCGAGGACTGGTTTCTGGCATTCCAGCCGTCTTCAGCCCGGCTTGCTTGAATCCAGTGGCAAAGTGAGCAAGGGACTCACGTCTGAGCATACCCTGCCACACTTATGGCGGCCAAAAGCGGTACTTACGAAGCACAGGGATGCAGCATATGTACATAAATATGTTGCACGTCTATGCTTCCCTCTGCACTGCTGCTGAAACTGCAGCCATATGGTGACACAGGCACCCGTGCACCATGGTGCAAGGGCATCTGTGTCGTGTGGAGTTTGTTTTTGTGCAGAAAGACACACCTTCCTGCACAAAAATATCAGTGAAAGCATTTTTTCTCCTTCAACGTATGCTGTGCATTGTAGCATATATTGAAAGAGAAAAAATGAGGAGAAATTAAATCAATTCTCCTTGTTGTGCCTTGCTACACCAATTGGAGGATGGCGCAGCATTCACACACATGTCCAGATTTAGGATTTTTGATAAATCTGGAGATGTGTCTTCTTCTATGAGTGTTCTGTGCAAACACGCACAGCAACACCTATAGAATGTTCCTTCAACACAAAGTGGTGTGTATGATGAGGTCGTATTTACATGCAGAAGAAAAGGTACACAGAATACCCTTTCCTCTCTTTATAAATATAAAAGAGTGTCTTGTGCTAGAACTATGTTACAAAAAGTGACATATTGTTGGCACAGGATGCTTCTAAATTTGCCCCATAACTGCTTAAGTATTGGCAGACTGTTACAATAAGAACATTTTGCTAATTCATTGTTTGAAAAATTGCATGTGAGTGACAGGAGGTAAGCACAGAGTTATGTCTCCAAAGATGCTCAAAGAAGAATAATTGAGAAGGCTGCGCTCCTTCAATAGGTACAGTGGGAAATATTATGAAACAATCAAATCTTTTTTTTCAGGTCACACAGTATACTGTGACAGGGAGATTCCAAAGCTACATAGGTATAAACTGGATGTTTTGAAGACCGTATTAATACGTTGTAGCTTCTTGCAGATGTGCTTGCATAGTATATAAAGAAATTAACTTGTACTAGAGTTAATGAGTAGGCCAATCCTTAACTATATGAGTAATTTCAGTACTGCAAAGTGAGAACAAGGTAAATTTATAAGTACTTAGGTTTTGGCAAAGTGATAGGACATGTTTATAGATTTGTAAAGGGAAGGGTTGGGGCCTCATGTAACATGTGCAAACACACTCTGTGACATGTTTTAAGTTAAATAATTTAGTCTCTTTTAATCCTCAAACTCCCTGGACCCTAGTAGCCCACTATGTCTATCTATTGAACACCATACAGCTGCGTTGCAGAGAGGTGTTCTGAAACCATGTCCCATTTTATACCTCTTTGCAATGCGATTATTTGGCACTTTCTGCACATATCTAGTGGGTTAGTTGGCCCTAGGGACACTCACTATGGATGTTAACTTTATCCTGTAACTTAAAACGCCCACAGAGCATCCTTCCACACATATCTACTCTGTCCATCTCCCCTTTCTTCATCTGTGTGCAAACACAGGCCATTGTGCATTTTAATACTTAGTTAACTTACCTTCACAGTATTAGAAATAAAAATTGCTACCCACTTTTTTCTGTTGTTTTTTTAATTTAAATTTTGGATAATTTCATATTTTAGAATTAGGATCTGTGAAAGAGAAAAAAATATAGTTATAATATATAATATTATATTTTTCACAATACAGCATAATTGTAACATTTACAAGTTATTTTCTTTGCCTTTATTGCTGTTCTCAGAATATATTGAATTTCATTAGAAACAGTAATTTCAATCGTACTCATCACATAACAGCGGGCAAAAAAAAAACAATCAATAAGATTGTTAGAAAAAAACAAGACTGCATCCTCAATAACATACCATATAATACAAATCACACATATATAAAATGCTTACTCCTAAGAAAATGTTCTTACTTAAATTTATATACACTGTAAATGTTGTTGTTTAAAAATATACGCTGAGAGAATGTGCAAGAAAAAGTCTGTAATTCAAAGATACACCTTTCCTCTAGGCTAAATGGTATTACTGAAATCCTTTAAATTGAAATTGTCCAATAGTAATCATATTAATACATATTAATAAATTCCTCAGAGGCCGGATTATGTTCCTAAAACTTTTAAAAATATTAGGTAAGAATTTGGTAATTCGCTAGGCAATTGTTTTTTAAAAACCAACTGAGCATCATTACAATATGTCTGTCCTTTATCACATTTTAGATAGGCATTGTAATGTCCAGATGTTGTGGAAGGAACATCATGGAAAATTATTGCTACTGCTACAAAAGTCCTGCCTGATATTGATAGTTGACTTGCTACAAAATGTTTTATTAAAGTGTCTAATTTTCTTCCATCAGCTGTACAACGTTGCATCATCGAAATTGCTCCATTTAAATTATATATTGTCCATATCTTTGTATAAATAATGTTGATAACATTTCTGATTTGCATTGGCTACACTCGATGTTTTGATTTGCTGCTTTAAATAGTTTATTGAAAGACACTTATTTACAGTCGGTAATGTGAAATATATAAATCTTTCAGTGTCTATATTAGTGCTACATGTAAACATACAATTTTCACAATGATGTTCCCATTTATAGCAAAGGCCAAAAAGGTTTTCAATTTCTATGCCTTCATTTTCCAATATGGTAAGCATATACATTAGAAATTCCTGAGCATCTTGTTGGATATTCTTCGTAAATTGTATAGAACCAGAACATACAACCAAAAGATTACGAATATCACAAACGCTTTGTATTTTACTTTTATCAGTTCTCAATTTTTTATAAAATGTAACAAGGAACAAAATCTTTTTTCCCGATTCTCCATAATTCTCCATAATTTGCTGTTGCAAACCTTCAAGAAAAAAAACAACATTGACCACTACATTAGCATAGCAGTTGACACCTGAACTATTTTCAAACTGATAACCAACAATCTCTTCCTTTTAAGTTCTTGCCCACGCAACGTGCATGCGTTGCATAGGATTGGACCTCATGTAATCGCTTTGGCTTTTCAGCCATGCACGTGCACGCGTTCCATTGCCCTCAATGGCAACGTGTGCACGTGTAGAGATTCACTTGCGGGAGCAAGTGGCAACCCAATATGGTAGCAATTATCGCCGCTGGCTCCCGCAAGTGAATCGTGCAGGCCACCACCCCCTCCTGCCGCGCGAGCGGTTGTTTTTATTGCAAACACTAGAAACACCACGTGCTAAGAAAGCTACCGTCCCACATCCTGTCGGCCCCAGACAAGCCCCTAGACAGTTTCTGAAACAACATGTTCTCCAGGAAGGTGAGCAGTAGCCAAGAGAGCCGAACCGGCCGTTAGTCGAGCACAGATCCTGCTATCTTGTCTCCGAACGCAGTGTGAGGCGGTCTAAAGATTGCCTACCACAATCGATGCCTCCTCATTCCCCGTATCCCAATTAAAACCGCAGCGCAGCAGTCTGGCTTGCCAGGGAGGAGACAGTAATCTGTCACAGTGCAGTCCTCGCCTAATTCACTTTGGGAACACCTCAACCTGGCCCCTAGCCCACTCCAAATTTCTAGCCATCAATCCGAGGACTTTTATCTGAGAAAGGGACGTGCATGCCAATCAATGCTTCAAATTTCTGTGACGCTTTAGGATTGGATGAGGGAAAGCCAGTGCTCCGATCAAGTCCCCCACACTCCTAAGCAACAAATAGAATGTGTTTGGCCATGGAATCTGTGGTGAAGCGACCCGGAAGTGTTGAAAATTTACGGACAAATGACATCCGGTAAAAGATAAACAACGGAGAGCGGAAATTAGACTGACTGAATTCATGGAAGGTCTGTGTAAGTTGCTGCAGTCGGACGTTTTATTGAAACATTGTATCCAAATCTTTGAAACATTCCAAACTTCAATATTGTAATAAATCCAAAACAGAAGCAAGAATTCATTTTTAAGAAAAATTCTCATAATTAATTGCTTAAGGCTTAATGTCAGATTTGGAAAGAGCAATAATGTTAGTAAACTCAGTTTATATATTTTTTTTAATTCAAAAAGCAATGCAAAATAAGAAACCCCAAAAATATGGAAATTGAGAGGCAGTGCACAAAACTACAGTCAAAAACTATGAGAACATGCAATGAGACAACATAAAAATGTCCGGGTTGTGACCATCGTACAATTTAAAAAGGACAAAATTCAATGTTATACTTACTTTGCAGAATTTGATTGTGTTAGAGTAGGAACACTCTTTAAACAGATGAAAGAGAAAAAAAGTCACATTTTCTTGCACAATCGTAGTTAAGTGAGAACGCAATGGATGTGCTTCCTACTGGCTCGCACAAAATGTCATGTCATGTTCCCAGTTCAGCGTGTGAAAGCAGTTGATTACTTTCATTCTAGTCTGCAATACATACTGCAACGAGATTTAGACAGACATAAGCAAACCTCTGACTTTTCTCTCATAGGATCAGGACTCATCAAAGTCAATAAAATGTGGAGTCAATAAAGGTCAACAAAAACTAATACTCGAGAGCACGTGCAGTTCTTAGCTTGTTCGTGTGTCCAGCCATTCTTTAACACTGCAGTAATAAATGAAAATGACACTAAGAAGCTCACAAGATGAGTACTGCCCATTTAGCAAAAGTTTTTCCCTTATTAGTCATATGCTCCTAATTCATGCTTAGGTAGTCCTTGCATTTAGTTGTAATTTTCCTGATGGATTGCATTATCCATATGTTGCTTAATCTACTTCGGATTCTTCTATAACTAATTGCTAGTTTACAACTTTCACATTCATCGGATAATGAGACCCCAAGGAGGAGTAACATATGGTGGCTATTCAAAGTAGCGAAGATCACCATGTACTTTCTAAACTGGAGAATATTTGACATAATGAGCAACATAGAAAATATGATATTAACCCCTTCGCTGCTCATGACGAGCTCAGGTCGTCATGAGGCACGGTTGAGCTGTGCTTATGACGAGCTTAGCTCGTCATGAACAATGGGAAAATATAAAAGTCTGCATATGAGGAGAATTGCTGCAGCAGCGATGCAGTTAAAGGTACTTTATCACCTCCCTTGACAAAAACCGAAAATCAGCAAAAAGCTCTTTGAGATTTTTATTCAAGGGCAAGAGAAACAAAACACAATATTTTCCAGGTCCCGTCATAAAACAAATACACATTTCAGTATAGATCAATTTAATGAACAAGCCATTCACAAAAGTGATTTAATATTTAGTTAAATGCAACTTTTATTTTAGATAATGTCCAATCTCAATATTTCCATCAAAATAACCAGCTTACACTGCAGAGTATGCAACCTGCTGATCACTTACTATAACTTCTTTTTATACCTTGCTTCAAAACACGTTTCTGTCATTTCTAAGATTGTAAATAAAAAATGTACTGTTCCTCAATATAATGGCCTCATGTAACTTACTCACCTTGGAAGGATGGAAGACTGAGTTGTCCTTGCCTTCAGATTATCGCATGTTCAACGGTAAGCATTCAATTTACTGAACCATACTGTCAAGAAAATATTTATAAGTAGTAAAGTGGACTATTTGAAATTGGGTATGAAAGTAGAATCTACTTCAACTGCTCGCAACCATGGACTTCATGCTTGTTTGAGCAGGGTTAATGTTTGGAATCTGAAGAAAAGCACATGAGCTTGCAGAGAATGGTCAAAAATGACCACATTGTGATGGTCTTTGTTTTTTATTGCATAATCCATGGCCCTGTTACTGCAATAGCTATCGAGGCCACTGCACAAATCCTTTTATACCATTGCTAGACTCAACAGGAATGATGGGACACTACTGAGTAAAATTTTATGAACTCTTCTAATATGCTTACCTAGTGGTGAAAAGAAAAATACAAAACTTCTCCACTATAAAAACTATTTTATTTAAAAGCTATTGAGTATTGGTAGGTGCATCATCCAGCGGCTTTCACCAGGCATGCATCATTCAAACCGAGCACAAACGGTGACTGGAAGCATGAACTTATCATTTTCCACCTAGATATCCTCACAAGACTACGCGCTGTGTTTTGAGAATGCATGTATTGTTACCTCACGAAAACATTTTGTGTTTCAGTTCTCACATTTTCGGATGTTCGTCAATGCTACGCATATTTTCATAGCTGCTTGGACACATGATTGATTACTCTGAGGTACCGCGTTCTCTCCACTAGGACATATTCTCATCCAGCGGCTTTCACAAGGCATGCATCGTTGATACTGAGCACAAACGGCTACTGGAAGTAAGAACTTATCGTTTTACATCAATAATTAACTCACCGAGAAGTGTAGCCAGCTGCTATAAAAGGCATCAGTATCTTATTTATACACAGAGGGGTAAGAGAAACGCAAGGCATCACTGGATTATTTACACCCAGAATCACCTGATAGACAAGGCCTAAATATATAATTTACACCCAGAGATACACCTCTGAGACTGCCGACTGAGTGCTCTTCCTTAACTCTGTCTCACCTCAGCCCTTCTTCCCTGATTTCTACCCCCCCTTTCTCCTGCTGCACACTCAGTGCTCTTCCTTAACAATTACTGTCTTGCCTCAGCCTTTCTTCCCTAATTTCTACCCCCTTTTTTCTGATGCACAGTCAATGCTCTTCCTGAACTCTCACTGTCTTGCCTCAGCCTATTCCCCCTGCTTTCTACCTCCTTTTCTCTGCCTGTAGTTTCACTTTTAGCTTCAAATCATTGGTAATGCCAGTAGCGCTGGCTAAACACTCCCTGCAGTCCCTAAGGCGAGACCTGTTGGGTATGCCAGTGCTTGTTCTTTTTGCTTGCAATCACAACATTATATTTTTTATTTCCTTCTCTACACCTTCACTACAGATATATTTTCATATCTTCTTTTTCGATCTACCACACGCTTTTCAAATACAGGATAGTGACCTAAATTGAGAGCATACACTCTTCTTAACCTATTATACTCTTTTACACAGTTTGCATCTGCAGTAACCTTTGTGTCTTCAACTTTAAACATGGTACTTCCAATGTTCACCAAAGCACTGTCTACAGTTAAACCTTGAGATTTATGAATAGTCACTGCATATGCCAGAGACTTTGCCTTTTGCTCCATTAACTACACATTTTTCTACATCCAAATTAAGCCTTAAAATTACCTGACAGTTTATACATGCATATAGATTCTTTTCTAAACCAGCAATTTTAAATATCAATTTTTCTAAAGAATCCAATTTTGTTTTCAATTTTTCTGTCAAAATAATAGTGATTCCTTCATGCTCTGCTTTATCAATGGCTTCCATTTTTATGATTTCTTCATTTTCCAGCTTCAAAAGTTGTTCATTGAATATAGAACACTCGCGCAGTGTTGGCATTAAGCAGATTATAGATTTGTTTTCTGCAATTTTCATATATATTTTCTCAGGAACTATATTTTCATTTGGAAACAAATTGGAAAGTAATCGACTCTGCAAAGCTTCTTTGCCATGTTCTGTCAGTACTCTAATTCTTATATCTTGAAGAATAGTTCCATAATCAACATCATTTGCCTGTCGCATATTTGTAATGAGTTCTTTGTATTCAAAATATGACCAAATGTTAACATTTCTAATGCTACCCAAAGACTTTCTGGTGTCTTCATGCGCAAGTGTTTTAAATACTGGTTGTCCTTTTACGGGAGTAAGATGCAGTAGATCTCCAAAACTATGACATGTTTTCCTCCAAATAATACATCGTACTCTGTTTTAAGATTTTGCTGCATTCTTAAATGCACAAAAGCAAGCATTAAGTTTGAAACCCTGCTTACCTCATCAATAATCAGAAGATTCATTTTCTTTAGCACTCTTTAAACTTCACAACAAGCTTCTCCAGATAGCTTGTGATATTCCAATTTGTTTTTGATGCTCCACAGATAGCATAAGTAAACAATGTAATGTAATTCCTTTAATGGTGTGTTCTGCCAAACCAGTTGGAGCAGTTACAACACAAGACAAATGTGACTCAGTTGTTTTCTGTAGATAACTGGTGATTACTTCAATTAAGAAACTTTTTCCTGTTCCAGCTTGTCCACTCACATACATTTGGATAGGTTGAAATGATGTGCATGTGCATTCTTTCTTTTCATGAAGAAACCCATGTTTAAGTTGTTGTCTTACTTGCTGATATTTTTCTTTCTGTTCAACATTTAGTTGTTCTTCCAACTTTGCTAAGTCCATGATATCTTCTTGAGCTTGATACATTGCTGTTTCCACCTAATTCATGGTGATTGCTGCGTCATTTTCAACAATTGGTTGTCCTAGTGGAATAGAACTTTGACTGTCTTGAGAACTGTCTCTAGCAATCTCAGAAGCTGCAATAGTAGCTTCTTGATCAATTTCATCTTTCAACATCTTCACATAATCTGCAAAAACAGTACAAGTATATTTACAAGCATGGAAAGAATCTTGATAACTCTCAAAATCTCCAAGTAATTCCAATTCTGAACGCCATGGTTTGAACAGTTGCAAAAGTGCTAAATAGTAAAATTCCCTCTTATCAGCAGTGTTGCAACTCAGTTTCTTGTGATTAATTACATTTTCATTTCCTTTGTTTTCACCAAACATCCTTCGGAACCAATCACTGCATAATTTCCAATCATTCATGTTTTCTGTAGTATTCCGTTTAAAAGTGTAGTTTTGCAGAACTTCATAGAGACATATGTTCACAGATTATGACTTCTATTTGTATGATATGTGTCCAACATATTTGTTTTCACAATATCTGTACTTTCTGGATCTTTTTCTGCTAAATATTCGATTACTTGTACAGATTTAAATACTCGATTTCACATTGCAGCAAGACCTAGACTCACCCAAATGATTCTTCTTGAATTGGAGTATAGACTTGCAGATAATAACCGATCTGAGCATTCATACGCTCCGATTTCTCGATGAGATAACATATTCAAACTGAAACTGTATAATTTCTTACTTAGACTCTTCTCGTGAGAAATCTCTTCCCATATTTCTTTCAATTCCGTCTTTTCTGATTTTGTAATGTAGAATATTACATGTTGAGCAAATGCAATGGAATTGTCCGCAGCGTACTGAATATTCATGTTTGCATTCCCCATAGACAGAATAACCGGATTGTAATCATTTATGTATTTTGATTCTTTGCTTCTTTTCAAATTGTAGGTAGTTTTTTGGAGACTTTCTTGTGATGGTATGTCACTCGCTGCATAAGTACATGGATACTGACTGAATGATTACAGTAGTACAATGAGAGACACTGGGTGAATTTATAATTAGTTGACTTTTACTTCAGTGAATGAATTAGTACCTGGTGCTGAAACGGTCACTATGGGATTGCAAGAGCAGTGACAGTGTGTTTGCTGGAGTGTGTGGATACTGACTGGGAAATTGAAGGCCTGACACACAAGTATGAAGGTGGGTAGAACACTACATGCATAGTGCATGGGAGTTTGAAGCAGTCCATGTCCTAAAGCCTGACTCCCTGCATGAGTACATAGAAACTGACTGAATGATTAGAGTAGTATAAGGAGAGACACTGGATACATTTATAATTGGTTCAGTTTTACATCAATGAATGGATTAGTACATGGTGCTGAAAGGGTTACTATAGGATTGCAAGAGCAGTGACAGGGTGTTTGCTGGAGTGTGTGGATACTGATTAGGGAATTGTAGGCCTGAAACACAAGTGTAAAGGTGGGTAGAGCACAACATGCATAGTGCTTAGCAGTTTGAAGCAGTCCATGTCCTAAAGCCTGGCTCACTGCATGAGTACATGAATACTGACTGAATAATTACAGTACTATAAGGAGAGACACTTGGTGAATTCATAATTGGTTGAGATTTACTTCAGTGAATAGATTAGTTCATGGAGCTGAAAGGGTCACTATAGAACTGCATGAGCTGTGACAGGGTGTTTGCTGGAGTGTATGGATACTGACTGGGGAATTGTAGGCCTGAAACACAAGTGAAAAGGTGGTTAGAGCACTACATGCATAGTGCTCAGGAGTTTGAAGCAGTCCATGTCTTAAGGCCTTGCTTGCTGCATGAGTTCATAGATACTGACTGAATGATTAGAGTATTATAATAAGAGACACTGGGTGAATTTATAATTGGTTGAGTTTTACTTGGGAATTGTTTTACTTCAGTGAATAGGTTAGTACATAGAGCTGAAAGGGTCAGTATAGAACTGCAAGAGCTGTGACAGGATGTGTATTGGAGAGTATGGATTTTGACTTGGGAATTGTAGGCCTGAAACAGAAATGAAAAGGTGGTTAGAGCACAACATGCATAGTGCATCAGAGTTTGAAGCAGTCCATGTCCTAAAGCCTGGCTTGCTACATGAGTTCATGGATGCTGACTGAATGATTAGAGTAGTACAAGGAGACACACTGGGTGAACTTATAATTGGTTCAGTTTTTTTTCAGGGAATGGATTAGTACATGGTGCTAAAACGGTCACTATTGGATTGCAATAACAGGGTGTTTGCTGGAGTATATGGACACTGACTGTGAAATTTCAGGCCTGAAACACAAGTGTAAAGGTGGTTAGATCACTACATGCATAGTGCATAGGAGTTTGAAGCTGTCAACTCTTTTTGCTGTACGCATTATATTTTGCAACCAGTTTTACGATTGTAGCAGTTCATTTCTTATGCTTGAGAAAGAAGACTGTTCAATAAATCCTTTTATTGAAAAAGCCCGTCTATCTATTTCTCGGCACCTTGGATGAAACGAAGCATGCACGATTGACTGAGTGAAATATCTATCTAATGTTTCCACGACTCTGAAGATTAGTTTTATCTTGGGGAAACAAAGTTGTCATGTTTATGCGGTTGTCAGAAACTAAATCCCTTCTGGTGAACTCGAGAAAGTTTCTAGTGACCTCTGAGCTAGCTGGCACTCACAATTAAGTCTAATATATTCCAGAGCGACCTAGCAGACATATGTCCTACGTCTCATCTATAGGATATATTATTCCAATGCGCATAGCCTATTGGGAATATAGAAACTACACTACTTGGCGCCCAATGTTTGATAAGGCACTAATTTAACGCTAGATCATAAAGTAACTCAGTCGTGCTTTTCACAGACACCCTTTTTATCCCATAAAAACTCCAATAGACGTCTAGAGTGGGTTAAAGGATAGAAATTTCCACCTCAAACTGAGTAGGATGAAAAATCCTATGTATTAGTTTTTGGTTTGTTCAACATTGAAGGATACAGTGTTCCAAAATATTGTGCACTTAATCTTTGTTTCTTTGAAACTTGCACTGCAAACTTTCATTAAACAATGTCGAATAACGACAACACCGAAACCGGTGGAGCTGGAAATACTCAACCAGGTTTTAACACCAAAAGGTTTAATGAAGACGACGTGAATGCCATATTCATCCCGGAAAACGTAAGGAAAGCCATAGCTATAAAGCTTATAGAAAATGGCCTATCAGCAAGAGGTGGTAGAGTCATATTTGTCATAGAGGCACATGAATATTGGCAGATTGAGGTATTCTATTCATGGATTATCTTTCCACAAGCAAATCCAACAACACATGTGTTTCACTTCTACAAGATGGAGGAACCTCCAGCGGAAAACGCACCTTTTGAGGAGATTGAGATTCCACTAACTCACCAAGAGCATCAGCTCTGGTTTAAAGGCACCCTACAACATCAAAATCACATTACCAGGCTCGGTCCACTAGGTAGACCAGGAGCAACATGGCCGGTACTAGCCAGCTATACACCACATCCTGACATTGAAAGAATGACTGTTCGCTCAGCTAAAACAATTAATTAAAATCCATAGACAACTGGTCCAATATGTCATGTGGACTTTAGCAGTCCAAACTGCTATAAGATTTCCACAGCACACCCCTCATCAGGGGAACACAAACAAAATTACACCACAGACTATACAATCAGTCATTAGTAAGTTGCCGGCAAAAAGGGAACAAATTCCATTTTGGTTCGCTCAAAAAATGACTCAAATAGAGGCAATATTTCCGGATAGTACACCTCATGAAAAGCACAGGATTTTAACAACCTGTTTACCAATGGGGATCGCACCACATGTGGAGGACTGTGACACTTGGGGTACAGTCTTTGCTTCAATCTACACAAAAACACATGGTGTTCCGTCAATGGTGCTAATACCTGACGTCCTGAAACAGATTCAAAATGAATATGGACCAGAACCTGCCTTGAATCTTGGTATGAAATTACTCAAAGATTACAAACAGGTCACAGCTATATTATCAGCTAACATTAAAGGTGAAGCAGCATCCGTGGCAATCAGCCAAAAATTAAAATAACTTGATATTTCTGAGCAACTGTATGAACTTGCTAGAATTATTGAAAAATCCTATGAAGAACTAAGAAGAGATAGTTTGGGTGGAGAACCAGTAAAACCTGAACTGACCGAAAATCCTGAAAAGGTTTTCTTTAAAAACACTCTCACTACACCTAAAAAGAAATGGGAAAATAGAAGACAGTCACTTTCTAAAGAAAAGCGTTCTCAGTCCAGAGGTAGATCTCCTCAAAAGGAGCACACTGAAATGAGGTATAACCTCAGAAACAGGGATACTTTGAGAAAACATGATAAATATCAAGATACTGATACACGTTCCTCTCGTACCTTTCAGACTTCCTCGCAGAAATCTGAAAGAAGAGGACGATCAGAACACAAAGAAGAACGCCTGAAATCCAAACACGATCAAAACGTTCCAAAAAATAAGAAAACTCAATTCACCAAAAAGAAGGTGGCAAGTATTAAAATCAGACATGCTGAGGATCTTGAGGACACAACTCAAGAACGGGGAGTGGGCCCAGACAATGCTGGACAGTGCAGCAGAGGTCACCATAGCTCGCAGGATCCTGAAGAATCATCTGGAGACAGTGGATCTGAATGAATGCAATCAAGTTGAAACTGCAGATACCAGGGTAATGTACCACACAAGTTATTTGAAGTCACACTCCGAATAGAGGGAGACATAACTAGGAAAATAAAAGCACTCTTTTGGGAAAAACTATCAAAGGGTTATGACACCCTTCCGGCTGAAAAAGACTGGCCACCTGAATTTGTCAGGGAGTGCCCTCATGGCGAAGAGATCATTATGACAGCCTTCTCAAATCATATTCCTATTCATAAAAAATACACCTATGCCGGAAAATGGGCTGTGGCCCAGGCTCCAGCATTATATAAAAATCATGTGAGATGGGATGAGGATTCTCCTCACCACAAGAACCAGTTAAGGACTCAACCAACTGCTCAGAAGCAGTATCCAGTTAAACAAGAATCTAAAGAACAGGTCAGGGAGATCTTAAGTCAACTTGAATACCAAGGGGTGATTGAAACATGCACCTCGTATATGAACAATCCTTTGTTTCCTGTCCCCAAACCAGACAATACATATTGTCTAGTCTCATATTACAGACATTTAAACTCCTGCTGCAAAACCTTTGCAGTAAAAAATGCACACAGTGCAGCACTGATGAATAACATTGTGCACAAAAAAATATAAAACAACATTAGATATTTCAAACGGTTTCTTCTGTCAAAACATTGCACCTGAAAGCAGGTATTTGACCGCTTTCTCAATAATGGGGACACAACAACACTTTTGTCATCTCCCCCAGGGATTTAAGAACGGTACTGGATTATTTTCAGCCAGAGTAACAGAATTACTACAAACGTATGATGATGAGGCATTATCTTATGTCGATGACATCTATTTTACAGATGATGACTTGGACAGGCACTTGAGCAGGGTGAACACCGTAATACTTGGTTTTGCCTCTTAGGGGTACAAATTCAATTTTAAAACATCAAGAATTGCCCACCTCAACGTCCTATTCTTGGGATACGAACTTTAAAGTAAATGCAAAATCCTAGCAGCAAACTTTTTAGAAAAATGTGCGCTGCTCCAAACTCCAAAAACACTGAAAATTGTACAGTCATTATTAGGATTCCTGATTTTTGGAATAACCTACATTCTTAACTACGCAGAAAGGGTTAAACCCCTCTACGAACTAATAAAACCTGATTTCATACAAATTAATTGGACTCAAAAACACACAGAAACATTGCGTTCAGCGCAAACAGACATGTTTGCAACAACCCATTTACAGACATGTGTAAATGAACTCAACCTTGTAATCCGAATCATCCCAGGGAGATGCGGATTCACATACCTATCCTTTAATGAAGGCGAAAAGGTACCAATAGCTTACAAATCACACTTGTACACACAAGCTGAAATGAAACTCACTTCAATAGAAAAAATATTGACAGCGGTTCAGACTGCGGTAGTAAAAGAAAGAGCCCTCGCGCAGGGTAAATGCTTGCAAGTCGTTACTCCTGTACCTGCCTTAGAGGCAGTGACAAAGGCAAGCATTCCAAATGCAAAAGCTTTACATCCAAGATGGATACAATGGGTTAATTCTCTTGCTGCGACAGACGTTGAATACGTTTTTGATCCTTACTTGAAGACACAAGAATTTCTCCAATATGAACAAGAATGTCCTCTGCTCACTGAAATTCTGCCTCTAGAACATTACGGCTGTATAATATATACAGATGGATCAGCACAGCCCGCAATTGGGGGAAAACAAGCTTATAGTGCTGCGTGCACAATAGTTAAAGGTTGCAGGCGCGATGGTAAATGCAGACCCATGGCTACAAAAACTCAATCTCTAGGAGATTGAACATCTCAATGAGCTGAACTACAGGCTTTCAAGATGGCACTTGAAAATACCGATCGCAAATTCCCCACACTCATAGTGCGCAATTCGTATTACTGCGTCCAGTCTTACAATTTATATCTGCAGAACTGGGTTCAAAATGGTTTTAAAGACGCAAAAGGTGGCACAATCAAGCATAAAATGCTTTGGGAACAAGTAGTTCTTGAACAGAAAGAACTACAAAGACTCACGTGATCCATACACTCAGTCATCAGCGTGGTGGCGTTCACGTTGAAGGGAATTCATTGGCTGATGAAGCCGCGAAGGCAGCTGTGCAAATGGCTTCCGTAGCTGCAACCACTTGTTCATAAACGAAAATAGATGGTGAAACCATGCTCGCTGTCAATGCCACGAGCAAAGGCAGCAGAGCAAAGGCAGCGGAGCTGTGTTACCTCTAAATTATCCACTCGAATATACAAACATAATTGATGCAAACTCTATTCCTTTTGCTCAAATCCCTTTAGTGGGGGATAGGGTCATTCCAAACAGGAACCGAAGAGGTGCTCTGTTTCACGAAGCACATATGGGAGAGGGTCTGATACATCAAGGGATCTCAAAATCTCTATTAGAATTAGAAGAGATGTACTGTTACAGAGATCACAGCTTGGAGCGCCACCAGATTCCTGACTACAGTGTAGCCAGCCCAGTACAGACACCATTGTTAGATAGCATTAGACTATCCACGCTCAGACGTCCCCATGGACAAATGCGGTCCCACAAATATTAGGACGAGATTCATTTAGATGCAGCCTCAGCGCTCGGCTGACGCACGAACTGTTATAAAAGATTTGCGAGTCTTTATCGGCACATACGCAATCGGCACACTACATTCTGACCAGGGTCCTGCGTTTAGCTCTAGGGCTTACAAAGAGGCCAGTTTGGGCGTTGCATTGCGGTATTTGAGTTCATTCCATCCTGAGGGAAATTCGGTTGTGGAGAGAAAAAACAGTGACATAAAGCAATCTATAACAGCGAGGGTATTAGGTTCGGGTGATGGGTGGGTCAAACATCTAATAAATGTCCAACGTAGTCTTAATAACCTGCCAAGAAATTCTCTGGGTGAAATCACTCCATATGAAATCCTTTTTGGTACTAGAATGTTGGTTGAAGACCTCGATCGTCATACTTCAGTGGCGGAACAAAAACCCTTTGATATCAAAGATCGTTTGATCTTTGATATCAAAGATCAAATAGAAGTCTAAGCAACACTATCGAAAAGCCAATGACCACTGAAGAAAAACCACCTGTCCCAGCAAGACCTGTCTGGATTCCAAAGATTGGGGATCTGGTCACAGAGAAAATAGCGGATAAGAAGGAATTTGAGCCTTCTTACAAAAAACCAGTACCTGTACTACCAGTCCACGGATCAAGAACAGTGTTACTGCCGCCCCTTGCTGGAAGAAAGGAGAACCGGTCCGTATCAATTGACCTGGTAAAACCACACCATGTGGCCGTTAATAAGTAGAAGGCCAATTGGACTCCCAAGATGTAGCAGGCAATCAAATCTTGCTACTATCCAAGAGATTCAAACTGAAAGACTCATCACCTTTGAAGATTCTGCAGTGAGAAAAGAAGGACTATGCAATAAAGCCATGGAACTTGTGCCTCTTGAAACCCAAATTATGGTTTGTCAAGACACTCCAGTCTACAATGATGCAGCATCTGACTATGCAAACATGTCAAGGGAACAAGTAACTCCAGCAATTTCAAATAATCCGGAAGCGATACCAACAATTGACAGTACTGCCTCTGGCTATTTCATCAACTTTGATACGTTTTCTGAGGATCCAACTGGGCTAGAAACAACGCCAGCAAATAAAACCTTCAAGGAACAAATAACGGAACTTTGTCACCAGCTTGTAAATACATATCTAGATTCACCATTGGTTGAATTTTGGATTGTGTTAGGTGTTTGTTTTCTCCTGCTATGGCTCATTCTTGTTTTAAGTTTGGGAAAGTTGATAGATGGAAAATAGAGTAAAATGGACACAGCAAGTAAGAACATCAACTTGCTCCTGAAACCACACAAATCCTCTCATCGTGAACAACGAGACCTGTCATCAGTGAACATCACAGCCATTCATCTGGCCAGTGAGCCAGTCCTAAAGCCTGGCTCACTGCATGATTAAATGGATACTGGCTGAATAATTACAGTACTATAAGGAGAGACTCTGGGTGAATTCATAATTAGTTGAGTTTTACTTTAGTAAATAGATTAGTACGTGGAGCTGAAAGGGTCACTATGGGATTGCAAGAGCTGTGACAGGGTGTTTGCTGGATTGTATGGATACTTATTAGGGAATTGTAGGCCTGAAACACAAATGTAAAGGTGGTTAGAGCACTACATGCATAGTGCATAGTGCATAGTGTAGTGTAGTTCCTATATTCCCAATAGGCTCTGCACATTGGAATAATATATCCTATAGATGGGACGTAGGACTTATGTCTACTAGGTCTCTATCAAATATATTAGACTTAATTGTGAGTGCCAGCTAGCTTTAGAGGTCACTAGAAACTTTCTCGAGTTCACAAGAAGGGATTTAGTTTTTCTGACAACCGCATAAATATGCCAACTTTGTTTCCTTAAGATAAACCTGATCTTCAGAGCCGTGGAAACAATAGATAGATATTTCTCTCAGTCAATCGTGCATGCTTTGTTTCATCAGAGGTGCAGAGAAATAGATAGATGGGCATTTTCAATAAAAGAATTTATTGAACAGTCTTCTTTCTCAAGCATAAAAAATGTACTGCTACAATCGTAAAACTGGTTGCAAAGTATAATGCGTACAGCAAAAAGAGTTGAATAAAATAATACTAAGAGCATTGTATGGTTCCTAAACCATATATAAATACATACATAAATAACAGAGGCTAAAAGTACTCAACTGCTGCTTCTAAAATACGCCTACCCGATGTACCTAACCTAAGCTTAGTACGAGGGAAGAAGTAAGTGAGGTGTAGCATAAATGTACTATTCTTTGCCAAGAATCTGTCCAAGATTTCTCTTAGGGTCTAATCAGCTCCGTACCTTGATTTGGAATGAAGAAGGTCAGGCTCAGGACTCGATTCTCAACAACCCGCAAGGGTAGCTTGGAAACACTGGAGCTGGATTTCTCGGCAGGAGAAAAGACAGCGTCTCTCTCAGTGCGTCTGCTGGAGGGTCGGCTTCCTTCGGCACTTGCTGTAGCAGGATGCATCGGGCAAGTAGATAGTCGAACTTCTCCAAACCACAGCGTGTTTTCTATGGCAAGTGTGGGCATATTTATACCTTGAAGGTACCAAGTTTGACATAAAGGTGGACATAATAACATCATCAAAGAGTCTCAGTTCTTTGAAAACTCCATGAGCTCTTGGACAAGTCAGTTCTCGAGCAAGGGGAAGTCCCTAGCTGCTGAAGCCGAGTTTTCCAAGAAATCGATGTAGATTTTCGGAACTAATGGAAGTAGCCCTGCTGTATTTGGACTGCATGAGCTATGTCTAAATATGGTTATGATTTCTATGCCTATATAAGGATATGGTGATGTATACCTATATCAGGGCATGAATCGGGAAAACTACAATAGGGTCCTAAAATGGTACACAATAATAGGAGTCTGAAGCAGTCCATGTCCTAAGTCCTGGCTTGCTGCAGGAGTTCATGGATACTGACTGAATGATTACACTAGTACAAGGAGAGACACTGGGTGAATGTATAATTATTTCAGTTTTATTTCAGTGAATGGATTAGTACATGGTGCTGAATCGGTCACTATAGGATTGCAAGAGCAGGGACAGGATGTTTACTGGAGTTTATGGATACTGATTAGGGAACTGTAGGCCTGAAACACAAGGGTAAAGGTGGTTAGAGCATTACATGTATAGTGCATAGGAGTTAGAAGCAGTCCATGTCCTAAAGCCTGGCTCACTGCATGAGTACATGGGAACTGACTGGATAATTACAGTACTATAAAGAGAGACACTGGGTAAATTCATGATTGGTTGAGTTTTACTTCAGTGGATAGATTACTACATGGAGCTGAAAGAGTCATTATAGAACTGCAAGAGCTGTGCTGGAGTGTATGGAATTTGACTGGGGAATTGTAGGCCTGAAACACAAATGAAAAGGTGATTAAATCACTACATGCATAGTGCATAGGAGTTTGAAGCAGTCCATGTCCTAAGGCCTGGCGTGCTGCATGAGTTCATGGAAACTGACTGAATGATTAGAGTAGTACAAGGAGAGACACTGGGTGAATTTATAATTGGTTCAGCTTTATTTCAGTGAATAGATCCGTACATGGTGCTGAAACGGTCAATATGGCATTGCAAGAGCAGTGACAGGGTGTTAACTGAAGTGTATTGATACTGACTGGGGAATTGCAGGCCTGAAACATAAGTGTGAAGGTTGTTAGAATACTACATACAAAGGGGCATATTTACGAGTTCTGGCGCATCTCTGCATATCAGCAGAGATACGCCAGAACAAATGCGTCACGAAAAACTACCCTTGCATCACGGCTGATGCGCCGCATTTACAATGCGGTGTCCGTGGCGCAAGGGTAGGCAGATGCATGACGCATCTCGTGACGTAAGGGCGGCGTATCGCTGGAGTCGCGTCACAAGCGTGACGCAACTCCAGCAATGCTCAGGGCCACCCAATACTTAACATGCTGCATCAGTCCTTACGCCTGCTTCAAGCAGGCATAAGGAATTGACATAGCAGCTTCGCGGAAGTGCCTGCGTGAAATCTTGTAGATTTCACGCAGGCACTTTTGCGAGGTGCACAGGCGCCGGAACGCCCACCCTGTGTGGGAACGCCCCCATTGTGGCGCTGGGCTTTATAACGTGATGCATCTCCCTAGTTGCATCACGTTGTAAATGCCTCGCAGGGATGCGCCACCTTCACGCCGCTGTTGCGTCACGCAAGGCAGCGTAAACGTGGTGCAAGGGGCTTGTAAATCTGCCCCATAGTGCATAGGAGTGTGAAGAAGTCCATGTCCTAAAACCTGACTCGCTGCATGAGTACATAGATACTGACTGAATGATTAGAGTAGTATAAGGAGAGACACTGGGTGAATTTATAATTGGTTCAGTTTTACTTCAGTGAATGGATTAGTACATTGTGCTGAAAGGGTCACTATAGGATTGCAGGAGCAGTGACAGGGTGTGTGCTGGAGTGTATGGAGACTGATTAGGTAATTGTAGGCCTGAAACACAAATGCAAAGGTGGTTGGAGCACTACATGCATAGTGCATAGGAGTTTGAAGCAGTCCATGTCCTAAAACCTGGCTCACTGCATGAGTACTTGGATACTGACTTAATGATTACAGTACTGTAAGAAGGGACACTGGGTGAATTCATAATTGGTTGAGTTTTACTACAGTGAATAGATTAGTACATAGAGCTTAAAGAGTCACTAAAGAACTGCAAGAGCAGTGAGGGGGTGTTTGCTGGAGTGTATTGATTTTGACTGGTGAATTGTAGGCCTGAAACAAAAGTGTGTAGGTGGTTAGAGAACTACATGCATATTGCATAAGAGTTTGAAAAAGTCCATGTGCTAAGGCCCTGAATCACTGCACGAGTGCTTGGATACCGAGTGAATGATTAGAGTAGTACAAAGACACATGAAGTTACCAAATTCTTCTCTCACAATGGTTTCCAAATGCACACAGACTCACAGTGTGATTCTAGACAAGCAACACTATTCACTCGTCTTGAAGAGGTAAGATGACTGCGCACATTCCACATATTTTAGAACTGCAGTTTAGTGTGGACGCCTGACTCATTTTGCAAATACATAAGCAATGACTTGTTTCTAATTCTACCAAAACTTGAGAACAGGATAGGTTTTTAAGCAGTTATGTCTTCAAAAACATGAAGTACCCAAATGCTTCTGTCACAATGGTTCCCGAATGCACACAGACTCACAGTATGATTCTAGACAAGCAACAGTATCCCTTGGACTTTACCAAAAAACATTTACTAATCTGGAAGAGGTAAGATGTCTGCACACATTCCACATATTTTAGAACTGCAGTTTAGTGTGGAAGCCTGAATCATTTTGCAAATACACAAGCAATGACTGGTTTCTAATTCTACTAAAACTTGAGAACAGCATAGGTTTTTAAGCAGTTATGTATCTGCAAGCACAAGAAGTACCCAAATGCTTCTGTCAGAATGGTTCCCAAATGCACACAGACTCACAGTGTGATTCTGCACAGCAAACAGTATCCCTCGGACATTACCAAATATCATTTACTAATCTGGAAAAGGTAAGATGACTGCATACATTCCACATATTTTAGAACTGCCGTTTAGTGTGGAAGCCTGACTCATTTTGCAAATACATAAGCAATGACTGTTTTTTAATTCTACCAAAACTTGAGAACTGGATAGGTTTTTAAGCAGTTATATGTCTTCAAAAACATGAAGTATCCAAATGCTTTTGTCACAATAGTTCCAAAATGCGCACAGACTCACAGTGTGATTCTAGACAAGCAAGAGTACTCCCTGGACTTTACCAGGAAAACACATTAATCTTATTAAAAACAAACACCTCACAAATTAATAACTCACCTTTCAAATGGATTTGTAGATTAAGAAGTATGTCAGCCACACACCAGATTTTCTTATTCAGAATCTCTGTACTGCACTGCTCTTATCAAAAACAACATATGGCACAGTTTCCCTCTCATTCTGCACACATATTCCTGTAAATATCAAATCACATTGCTTCCCACATTAATTCAAAAGCTAACACACATTTCTATTGGTTACACATTTCAACCCTTTCCAATTGACATAAGTTTGAACTCTAACCCCAATCTGCTTACTGCCTGTTACCATAGTAACAGTTCATGGAACACTCTACTGAGCACACAGGTCACAATGTCAGCACACAATGTTGCTAATCTAAACAGGAATTATGCTTAACTTTTCAAAATTTCACCTTATCCAATGTAATGTTTCATTCAAACAGTGTTTGTTAACCAATATGAAACATACTTTTATAAAACAGAAACATACACCCTACTTTTCAATCTGGAATGTTCTCAAACAGCCAATCATTTATTTTCTTTTTTCAAAACTGCATTGTATCCACCATTTTAGAAAAATCTTAGTTTCAAACTGCCATTTCATTGACCATCTGAGTGCATCCAGACCTCCTTTCAAGATGCCTAGAGTGTGGATTGTGGGACACAACTATATTTTCTGGAGCCAAAAGTATGCAGAAAACACAGGCATTAACAAAGACCTAGATTTGCCAAATGTAGACAATAAATGGAATGGACAGAGAGGATTAAAGTAGCAGCAATTGATGCCATTGGTTAATTCCTTTTTACATCTCCAACACCCTGACCTCATAATTATGCACTGTGGTGGCAATGACTTATGCACTTTCACTGGGGTAGGTCTGGAAATGCTTCTGAAGGACACCTTTGGAGAATTAATGTAACTTTTCCCCCAAACTGCCTTTGTCTATTCCAACATATGCCAAAGGAAGAAATAGAACTGGTCCAATCAATTTTGTCCACAGATTAAAAAAGCTAGGAAACATGTCATTAAAGCTGTTTCTGCTTTTCTCTGAGATTATAGGATGGGGTCAATTTACCACAACAATCTGCATATCAATATGGATGGCATCTATAGGAGAGCTAGTGTACAGCTTTCAGATGAGGGTAACAGAGTCTTCCTCATGAACTTTAGACTCTGCATAGGTACTTACTAGTAGGTACCAAAATCTCTCAATAAACACAACAGCTCTTTTTAGAGCCCCCAAGATCTAAACACATAAGCTTGATGTATATCTGAAAAATATTACTTTTTTTTTTTTGGAGTTGCGCACCTGATGCATTAGGAGTCGTGCACCCAACGCAACAAGATCGTGTACCCAAGGCGCTGGAGTTGCACACCCTACATGTTAGGAATCGCGCACCCAACGCGTGCACACTAGGGGGCTGCGCTGAGCGCTGCACTGGGTGTGCGACTCCTAATTTTACCATTAAAAAAAAATACCACCCATCAGTAATTTCTATTCTCCCGGGGACCCCATCCCCTGGGGCCTATATGCAACATTGGGGACTGTGGGGGGGAGCCCCAATAACACAACGGTCCCAGCCAGCTCCCCATGTCCTTCGGGAGCCGGCATTGCTTTCCACATGGGGAGCTGCTAACATGCAGCTCCCCGTGTGGAAAAGCAATATGGTTTGCATTTTGAAAGAAAGAGCAGGTTTCCCTGCTCTCTCTTTCAAAATCCAAACTAAGTTTGCTATGACAGAGCGGGAGCCTCGGCTCCTGCCCTGCCATAGCAAACAGCAGTGTCCCGGGAGTGGGCAACCTGGGACACTGACGGAGCCGGCCCTGGGGGGTGGCGGTCCCCAGGGCCCTTGATGGCTCCAGGAGGGGGCCAAACACCCCCTCCCATAATTTAAAAAGCCTCTGGGGTAGCGGTCCCCGGTGACTGTGGGGTCCTTTGAGCCCCCCACCCATGTATTTTGCTGGGGGGTTGGCGGTTGAGCCCCCACAAACATTTATTTTGTAGCCCCAGGGGGCGGCGGTCACCGGGTCTGGGGGACCCCTATAGGCCCCACTAACATTTAAGATTTTTGCCCCCGGGATTTGGCCCCCCTGGGGACTAATTATTAAAGAAGCGCAGGAGCCCGTGCTTTGTTTTTTTTCGGCAGGATCCGTGCACCCTGTGCGTATTTTGCCATTTTAAAAAAATTTAAAAAAATTGGGGGCACTGGTGTTCCTTGTGGGACCCCCTAAGCAGGTCTAGAGGGTCAGGGGATTTCTACCCTTACCCCTTTATATGTTTTGCACACTTGTTCCATTGATTTCTACAGTCTCGCTTCTACCGAAGAACAAACTGGCTGTCAACTCTTCCTGGTTTGGAGTGTTGTCAAACAGTTGACAGCCAATTAGCATGCAGCTCGTGATCGTAAGGGTGCGCTCAGGGTGCGCTCAGGATGCGCGGATCCACCGCGGCCATAGATATATATGTGATTTTATTTTCGATTTTCTCAACAACTACTGAACGGATTTACACCATGTAGTTCCTATATTCCCAATAGGCTCTGCACATTGGAATATTATATCCTATAGATGTGCCGTAGGACTTATGTCTACTAGGTCGCTATCGAATATATTAAACTTAATTGTGAGTGCCAGCTAGCTCAGAGGTCACTAGAAACTTTCTTGAATTCACAAGAAGGGATTTTGTTTCTGACAACCGCATAAACATGACAACTTTGTTTCCCCAAGATAAAACTGATCTTCAGAGTCGTGGAAACAATAGATAGATATTTTACTCAGTCATTCATGCATGTTTTGGTTCACCAGAGGTGCAGAGGAATAGATAGATTGGCCTTTTCAATAAAAGACTATTTATTGAACAGTCTTCTTTCTCATGCAGAAGAGATGAACTGCTGCAATCGGAATACTGGTTGCAAAGTATAATGTGTACAGTAAGTGAATATTATGAAATAATACTGTCAAAGCATTGTATGGTTCCTAGACCATGGATAAATACGTACATAAATAACAAAGGCTAAAAAGTACTCAACTGGTGCTTCTAAAATACGCCTACCCCAATGTACCTAACTTAAGTCTAGTACGAGGGAGGAAGTAAGTGAGGTGTAGCATAAATGTAGTATTCTTTTTGCCAAGAATCTATCCAAGATTTCTCTTAGGGTCTAATCAGCTCCGTACCTTGGTTTAGAATGAAGGTGGTCTGATATCTCTCTGTCTCAGGACTCGATTGCCCAACAACCCTCAAGGGAAGCTTGGAAACACTGGAGCTGGATTTCTCTGCAAGAGAATAGACAGTGTCTCTCTCAGTGCGTCTCCTGGAGGGTCGGCTTCCTTCGGCACTTGCAGTAGCAGGATGGGTCGGGCAAGTCGAACTGCTCCAAACGACTGTGTGTTTGCTATAGCAAGTGTGGGCATATTTATACCTTGAAGGTGCCGAGATTGATGTGAAGGTGGACATAATAACGTCAGCAAAGAGTCTCAGTTCTTTGAAAACTCCATGAGTTCTGGAACAAGTCAGTATTCAAGCATAGGTAAGTCCCTAGCTGCTAAGGTCGAGGTTTCCAAGAAATCATTGTGGATTTTTGGAACTAGTGGAAGTAGCCCTGCGGTATTTGGACTGCATGAGCTATGTTAAAATATGTATAACCAGAGAGAAAAGGAGGTACTAAAGAGCAGGTCGCCCTCCTAGGACGTCATATGAAAAGTGTGAGCCCACATTCCTGGGTTCAGAGACCTTTCTTGTGTTGTGGTTATTCACAGAAATAATAAGTGAAGCCAAAAAATAAAAAATAAAAGAAATAAAAGTTTCTTTCTTGAGTCCCCTCACTCACCGGAGTTTCCTCACGGTGACATGCTTCATCATTGGGGCCATCCCAGTTATCTACGAAAAGGGGCGTGCTACGATTTGCGAACTACGTAGGAGCACTTAGTTGTGAAGGACTATGTGTGGTGCCAAAATAGTGTAGTGGGGTGGAGTGGGTGAAAGTGAATTAAAAATACCGTGCTAGTGGGCCTCAATAATTTATTCTGCTCCTAGGTTGGTATATTAAAAATGGGGTTTATACTGTAATCCGACCAGCTATGAAGGTAGGCTCAGTATATGGTCTACATGTTTCACGCTACCCCTGGCATTTCTTCAGGACCATACAGGGACCAGCCATGTATATGCCACTCCTAAAAACCTAAAGTAAGGGTTAGGGAATAGTTAATGAAAAAAGGTTTTCGCAACAGTTAACGCTGCTCAATATAGAAACATGCGTGGTTCAAAATACATACGCTGTTGCTTACTGACGTATGTATAGCTCGTTGAAGAACATTTGCGGGTGCCTAATAGCACTTCATGGCCTCTGAGGGGCGTGGTGTCGCTTCGATGGAAGCAATGTTCCTGATCATCAACACAGCGCGGTATTACCTAGCTGCTGCCCCATCGGACCGGATCTATGTTAAAATATGGTTATGATTTCCATGCCTATATATGGACATGATGACATACCTATATAAGGGCATGCATCGGGGAAATTACACTAGGGTCCTAAAATGCTATACAACAACCATTTACACCAAAAGGCATGACTCTGAACCAAGGTCAACCTATCTGCCAAATTTGGTTGTTATTCAGTTCAGCAGTTCGGGCTGTAGCTGTGATTAAAGGTCCCTATGGGAAATTGCATGGGGAAAACACGTTTTGGGACCCTCCTTTTTCTCAGCCCCAGCTTGATGAATCACCACGAGACTTTCAGGATAGGCGCGGACCGGAGCGGGCCATAAGTTTTGACAATTTCGCAAAGATTCGTCAAGCGGCGCCAAATTTATTCCAAATAGAATGTTGTGGTTTCCTATGGAAAATAGGTTCTAACTATAACTACCTACCTATATATATATATACTCTCAGGGATATGTATCGCAAATGAAAAACTGATGAAAAAAGAACAATCCAAGTGGTGGGAGAACAAGTACCTATCCCGGTATCTTCAGGTTGGCAGGGTACCGATCCAGCAATGTTAACAGAGTGGGCGGAAACAAACTTAGAATCATCCAGCAAGCTTATGGCGATATTAGTCAAATATGCGGAAAGTGACCGCCTAAAGATACAGTCAGAGGTGGAACTCTTGGAAATAGAAATTGCCCAAATGGAAAAGAAAGAAATCAGTGATACAACATCTAAATTAAGAGCGAATATGATGACAAGATTGAGCAGGGAGGAGGATATCAATAAAAAACGGAAGGCATTCTAATTTGAACGCGACCGAATTGATTACCTAAATGGGCTGATATTCACCTTTGCCAGGAAGTACAACAGTGTAATATCCCAAGTAAGAAAAACACGCCAGGATCCAATTAAGGAGACTCTAACTTCAGCATCATCAATAGAACTTAGCTCTGCAGCTGAGAATGATCCTAATAACGATACACCAGGGGCACAACAATTGGGGTTTACAAGGTTTTCCCTGGCGCAAGAGGTGGGTGTACTGTGTCAAGATTGCCGGGATACCTTAAGACCGCCGTTTCATGGCAAGGCAAACAACAAAGGGCAAAACGTAAGCGCAACCAAAGGTGCAAATGCCGTGCCAGAAAAATCAAACAACGAGAAGAAACAGATGCTGTGCTTCCATTGAAACGTGGAGGAAATCGGGAAGCACAGCTACGACTCCTGGAAAGAAGGTATATATTAGAATTAGACAGTAAAACTACGGCAGGTCTTAATGCAACGGAAGACTTGCACACCTGTCTATAGTTCTAGGGGGAATAAATTATCTTAACCAGGAGATAAGGGTATAATACTAGGATCAGTCACAATGTGAAGATGTTGGATGTATATAATAAATTTGTAGTTCTGTCATACAATAGGAAGATTTTACAACATATGAAGTGCGTTACACAAGCCAACTCCTCTGAATCAAGTAGTTTTTAACAAATAGTTTTTAGAATTGCACATTTCACTTTCAAATGTGAAATTTGAACATAATTAGCACTTTAAATTTTTGCACATGTGGGATAGATACATAGTCCAGAATATTAATACAATTGACTTGTTCATTTTAGTACAATAACCCACTTTAGTATTTTTTTTTTTAATCGATACACTTGGAAAACCTAATGGAATGTATATAAATTGAAAAGTATTTATACTTAGATACATTTTGTATATTTGCACATATTTATTACCTGTATATATTGGTTTTAACATGGGAATTTTCATCGAATTTTAGACACTGTGTCTTATATTCATTGTCAAATTATTCCATGCAATTATGTTTTCCATGTTCATGATTAATTACTTTGAGCGCGATGATGGAAGCCAGCTCTTTTGTGGACTATAAGTACCCTCCCCATTGCTATGCAACATGTCAAGTGATCAAGCCTCTGGGGAGAGGCGAAACGCGTCGTGGTAGACATGCTGGCGATTTTCATGCACGAAAATAAAGCAATGAAATAATTGCACCAGACCTGGGTTTTGCTCATCGTCATTCTTTTCCGAAGATAATTGCTGGGAAACACTTGGGCGAGTGGCGAGGAGTCTTTGGACATATATATATATATATATATATATATATATATATATATATATATATATATATATATATATATATATATATATATATATATATATATATATATATATATATATATATATATATATATCCACTGAAAAACCATAGGTTTTAGGCACTTTATAGTTAGGAATTAGCATATCAAAAACCTTGCAAATTCACTGAAAAAAACCTAGGTTTCAGCCATGTTATAGTTAGCAATTAGCATTTACAAAACCTTATAAATTCACTGAAAAACCATAGGTTTCACACATGTCAAATCACATAACTGATGACATCATCCAGTGAATGTGTGTCTTTCTGAAAAATAAATATTTTTCATATATGAATATCTAAAGGTCGATGGAAGAATAAATGTGTCAGGCTCCTTCTTCTGGTCTCTTCGAGATTGTGCTGAAGTACCTATGGCTTCCCCCTCACAACGACCCCAGAATCTGAAGTTACATACACAGACTGCTAGGGTAGTCAGGCGAGGGAAGGAAAGGAAGGGGACAGCGGGGACGGAGATCTGAAACGTCAATAACAGATATTTAGAATACACACCCCGTGTCCACTCAGCCCAGAACTACCCACGTCCTTTTCGTATATCGTAATGTACTTTATATCCTCACCCCTACCTGTAAATGAAAATACAGTGGCCTTAAATTAGGAGAAGAGATAGGGGTGATATCAAGGATTTAACCAACTGTAAAGGGAAACAAAAAGCATACAATGAAACTCTCATCTCTGTGCTTCCTTTGTCATTCTACAGGCAATCCAATAACATACCAAACACTGAATGTGTTCACTTCCGTAGTAAGACAAATCCCTCTGATATGACAGCCCGTATTCGTCTCTGCTGTACTTGGGTAAAAAGATAGAAAAAACGTTGTGGAGAGAAATCATACATAAACAGCAGGCAAGGGTACTACGCCCTTAACGAAGTCTGCTGAAACGGAATAGTTCAAGTATTCCACTGGCGTCTAGCGACCGCTAGACTGTTCAGTAATCCAGGTAATCTGTAGTTATCCAATGAACAGTTTGAGCCCAAACTGTCCCTTCAAACGATCTCAAAGTTAATGACTGCCCCGCAGGAGACCCAGAACAATAGTCTCTTCCAGCTAGGAAGTCCTTGTCAGGTCTTTGTATTTCCCCGCAATGAGACGACGGAATGCCAGCCTCGACCAACGGGGAAATAATGCTCGTTCAGCCGAGAGAGCTTTCGATATGTTAGAAACACGCATGCAGCGTGTTCCAATACGTAAACCAGAAATTCCCGTACCCAACTCAGAACAGGGTACCAAGGGTTCGGAACGAGTACCAACAAAAGGGGCTTACCGCTAGTCAGAAATACCAACCACTCGCAGTATCCAGCAAGAATTATCGGCAACGCCGGCTTCCTCGGCAAAGACTTAGTTTTCGGGAATTGCATGACTTGCGTCATGAACTTGAAGTGCTTCCCGGGCATAAGAGGGAATGGTAGTCTTTAGTGTTCAAAAACCTCTGTGTAAGCGCGATGCAAGGTCAGTGTTCCACCTATGGCTCAAACTCTGACAAAATGGGTAAATAAGTGTGTAAATGGATTTTTTTTTGTAAAATTGATTGTTTAACTGACTTATTAGGTGTAACTTAGTGAATACATGTATTAGCGAGTAATGTTTAAATATTTAAATATCTGTATCAGTGTCTCACTTTGTGTATGAATGGCTGCATGGGATGGTAAATAGCTACATGAGTGTGTATATGGGTTATTAGTTGGTTTTTATTGAGTATCAGTATGAGTGTCTGTATGGTTTGGTGGGGGATATTACTTAGCGCATGAACGAATGACTCACTGTTTGTATGTGTTTTGAAGACAGCATGTGTGCAGGACTGTATATGGGTGGATGAGTGCGTGTATAGGTGTGTTAGTGAGTGAATGACTCTCTCAATAGTGTGTTTATGAGTAAGTACATATGTTTTAAACTAGTATATATGAGTATTGATGTATATAAGTGAGTATATATGAGAGTGAGAGATTGGAAGAGTTCCTGTATAAATAAGTATGTGCTTCTATAAGTGATTGTTTAAGAGAGTAAGTATGTGTATGTTTCTGTAGAAGTAAGTGTAGTGGTGTGTGTATAGCTGTACATGCAAGTAAATGGATGTTTGATATTTGCATGTGTGAGTATTTGTGTGAGTAACTCTGTGTATGAGTGTAGGCGTGTAACAGGATGTTACACACCTACAGTAGTGATTATATAGAACTGTTGGTGAATGAGTGGATGTGTATGTAGATTTTGGAATTACTGAATAGGTCGTACTAACTGTTATTGGTATCTCCATTGTTTTGAAAATGTAGTTTCTATTTTTCAATGTATGTATGAAAGGTATATTAGGGTGAGAGGAGGTCTGCCACTCTTTCACAAGGTTTATGTCATCAGTGATGTCATCAGTGATATCATGAGTGATGTCACTGACCATGTCATGAGTGATGTAATATGTGACGTCATCAGCAGTGGATTGCGGGCGCGCAAGTTATAGTTAGCTGAACTATCTATAACGGGGGAATTTCAATGGTTTTGTATGAGTGAAATGTCCAGCTAACTATAACATGTGTGAAACCTATGGTTTAGTCAGTAATTTTCTAAGGTTTTTTAAATGTTAATTCCTAACTATAACGTGGCTGAAACCTATGTTTTTTTCAGTGAATTTTATAGGTTTATAAATGCCTATTTTTAAATGTATTAATTGTTCTCTTTAGTTTTTTTGATACTAATTTACACATTTTTTAAATTAATAATTTTTTTATATTTTGTTTTTTAATTATATTACATATTTATAATGTAAAATAAAAAACGTTTTTTATTTTATATATTTTTAAAATATATGAAAATTAATTTCTATATTTTTTTGCATTTTTTTGTGGTAAACGTAGGGTACGCTTACTGTCCTCTCACACTGCTGCGCAACTGTAATCGTACTGAACGCATACCCGTGCATACGTCACAGATACTTTAAATCACCCCATTCCATAAAGCCTGCCTCACTACATGAGTACCTGCTTACTGAGTGAATGATTACATTAATATAATTAAACACACTGAGTGAATTCTTAATTGGTTCACTTTTACTTTACTGAATGAATTACAAAAAAAGGGAAGTTAGTACAAAAATAAGTCGAAAAAAAAGGCGGTATGAATGTTAATGCGCGCATTAAAAAAAATAACCTATAGAAATGCTTTAATAAGAAAAACGAGTTTCAACAAAGCATTTTAGAAATTAAACAAAAGTTAAAAAGTATGGAAAGAAGCACGTTTACATAAACACGTGACACACTAAAACAGTGGAAATGAGAACACCTGTCAACTAAAAAACATGACTTAAAAGTGGGAGGACCAATAAGTTGATCCCATAGACTGTTAATTAACCAAAAAGTATATAAACCACACCCATGGCATAATTAGTTTCGTTTCAGAGAATCAATATGGGCGGAGAAACTACGAGCAAAGTAATGATTCGGGACTGCAGAAGCATCTAGACAATATATTTCATTTCCTCAGAGGGAACATATTGTTAATGTATATTTAAAAATACAAAAAACATTATATCCCCTTCAGAGGAGTTGGATGAATTTCGACGGAGGAAGGAAAGAATATTGAAGAGAGGTAAATTATCTTAATGGGTATATATTTTATATATGTCATCATCGATGTCATTTGAGATGTCATCAGTGATGTCACTGACCATGTCATGAATGATGTAATATGTGACATCATCAGCAGTGGATTGCGGGTGCGCGAAATATAGTTAGGACACCTAACTATATAGAAGCAATTTCAAAGGTTTTTTAAATGCTAATCCCTAACTATATAAGGCCTGAAACCTATGGTTTTTCAGTAAATTTCAAAGGTTTTTTAAATGTCCTGGTGGATGGTGTCGCTGGTGCCGAAATCGACCCAGCGAAGGGGAGGCCACGGGTCCTTTCTCCACCACACTGCAAACACACCCCTTGGCACACTACTGGTTGGGGGATGAATGCCTCATGGCTGCTGAGGGTCCTTGGGGGCCAACAATCCCTCCTGTTACCTCCAGTAAGTCCAGCACAGTGGGACTGCTGAGAGGTAAATGGAGGCCCACCCTCTTTCTCCTCCACTCTGCAAATATACCTTCTGGTGTACTACTGGTTGTGGATGAAGTCCTTTTGGCTGCTGAAAGTCCTTGGGGCCAACAATCCCTTTTGTTATCTCCAGCAAATGCCACACAGGGGGATTGTTGAGAGGTTGTTGGAGGCCCCACCCCCCTTCTCCACCACTCTGCAAAAACACCTCCTGGCACACTGCTGGCTGGAGCATGAAGGCCCTGTGTATGCTGATGGTCCTTGGGGGTCAATAACCTCTCCTTTTACCTCCAGTAAGTCCCACACAGGGGGATTGCTGAGAGCTCATTGAATGCCCTACACCCTTTCTTTCCCACTCTGCAAATGCACCTCCTAGTGCACTACTTGTTGGGGAATGAGGTCCCCTTTGATGGTTAGAGTTCTTGGAGGGCAAGGACCCTTTCTCCAATAGTTAGGAAATATAATTTAAAAAAAACCTTAGAAATTCACTGAAAAAAACAAAGGTTACAGACGTTAGAGTTAGGGATTAATATTAAAACACATTAGAAATTCATTGAAAAAAACTAAAGTTGCATGGACGGTACAGTTATGAAACAAAGGGAAAAAACTATTGAAATTCAATGAAAATTCCAAAGGATACAGGGACATTATAGTTAGGTTCAGATTTCACTTGTACAAAACCAGAGAATTTCACCAGTTATAGTTACCTGGCCTAACCATAACTTACACCCTTGCAATCCACTACTTATGACCTCACATATTGAATCACTCATGACATGGTCAGTGATTTCATTCATGCCATCACTGATGACATCTCAAATTAAATCACTGATGACTTCACTGATGACAACATCTACAAAACCACTCACACACCCATTCAAACCCCTATACAACCTCTGATATACCCACTCAAACACCCACACAACAACTCACGTACCCATTCACAGACCCATACAACTACTCACATAACTACTCACTCATTCATAGAGCCACTCACATATCCACTTACTAACTCATATAGCCACTCCCACAATCATTCACTCACCCATACAGCTACTCATACAACCAGTCACTCACCAATACATCCAATAACATAGCCACACAATCACCCATACAGCTATTCACACAACCATTTACCTATACAGCCACTCACACATCTACTTGCTCAACCATACAGCCTCTCTATACAGCCACTCACTCACCCATAGAAGCATTCACACATTCACTCACACATTCATACACCTACTTACATACCCTTTCACATATCCATACAAGCACTCCCACATCTGCTAACTCACCCATACAACCATTCACACAGGCACTTACTCTGCAATTTAGCATTTCACACTCCAACTCACTTAATCAAACAGCTACTCAAACAGCCACTTACTCACCCATATAGCCACTTAAACACCAAGTCACTCATTCATACAGACATTCTGACACCCACTCACTCTCACATACATTTACTCACACACCCAATTACTCACCCATAGAGCCATTCACATAGCCACTCACCCATCCAGCCACTGACACACCCACCTACTCACCAATACAGCCACTCACACAGCCACTCACTTACCTACACAGCTACTCATACAGCCACTTATATACCCATGCAGCCACTCACACACCCACTCACTGCACTGCTGGTGGGGTGATGAGGTCCTCTTGTGTCCTGGGACCTCAAGACACAAGTGGACTTCATCCTCCGAGCAACAGTGCACCAGAAGCCACGTTTGCAGAGTGGTGTAAAAAGGGGTGTGGGCTCAGACCACCTCTCTGCAATCCAGCTGTGTGGCACTTACTAGAGCTACCTGGTGGGCTAGTTGGCCCCCAGGGTCCCTCAGTATTCAAGGGGAATTAATTGCCCAACTAACAACCCCAGGGGGTGTATTGGCAGTGGTGGAGAAATGGGGTGTGGCCTTTCTCTACCTCTCAGCAATCCCACTGTGTGGGGCTTACTGGAGGTAAGAGGTAGGCTTGTTGGCCCCTAATGGACCCCCAGTAGCAAAGGGGACTTGAATCTAAGTATGGGCACATTTTGCGGATCTGCGGTCCGCGAATTCGTGCGAAATCACAAAAAAATCATCGAATTCGCGGATTTTCCCGTGAACTCGCGGATTTGTTTGCGATTTGCACTCTACTCAACTGGAGTACTTTTTACTGGCTAATCAGTAAGTGCTACCTCGTTGGATAAATGTATGGTGCTTTTCCTACACTGCAGCTGTGTAAAGGACCAGATGATTTGTCTCCACTTACCATGTGTGCCTGTAACTTTGCCACCTCGCCAAAAGGCGCCGAGGTCCCTTGAGTGAGCTGTCCATCATAGTTGAGAAAGGGCGGGAAGACTTTTGATAACGCTAGTGTGTGGTGCGGGGCTTCTATGCGTGTCAACATGCCTCTTGTGTATAAAGGGTCAGAGAGCGAGCAGGGCAGCAGGTGAGGAGAAAGCAGCCTCCTGGTCACAGGAACTACACGGGGATTGCGCTCGAGAAACTCATGGATTCAAAGACCTCCCTCGAGTATTACAGCTAATTTTCGATGGCAGATATGGTGTTAAAGCACACTTGCCCAGCCTTGACCGTGCTGACTAATGTTTTGGGCATATTAAAATGTTACTAAATTTGAGCTTCAACGCAGGCACCTGCTTCATTTATATCTGTAAGTGCTTCCTGTTGAGATTTTGTTTGTGGCCCACAGGAAGCACTTACAGAGTTAAGGCAGGTGCCCGAGTTGAAGCTAACTTTGTAACCGTTTTAGAATGGAGCCGCCAAGCTGCCAGAGTTGAAGTTGCTTACTTGCAAGTTGCAACTATTCTCTGACCCTGCCTCGGCCACCCGGCTGTTTAGGGTCAGGACAGGGTCAGAGAATAGTTGCAACCTGCAAGTAAGCAACTTCAACTCTGGCAGCTTGCCGGCGCCATCCTAAAATGATTATAGAGTGAGCTTCAACTCAAGCACCTGCCTTAACTGTAAGTGCTTCCTGTGGGACACAAAAAAAATCCACCCGCGAGCGGATTTGTGGATTTTTCGGCAATTTCGCGAGATTCGTGGATCGCGAAATTGCCCAAAATCCGTAAATTCCGCGACCGGAATGGATTTTTGGCCCACACTTACTTGAATCCCCATCCAACAGCTCGCCAGGAAATGTGTTTGGAGAGTGGTGGGCAAAGGGTGTGTGGTCTGCTACGAATACTTAGCAATGCTGCTGTGTGGGACTTAACGACGGTAATAGGAGGGGTAGTTGGCCCCCAAGGATGTCCTTGGGTGCCAACTACCCCTCTTGTTACCTCCAGTAAGTCCCACACAGTGGGATTGCTAGGACGTCTTCAGAGGCCTGCCCCCACCTTTCTCCATCACTCTGCAAACACACCTCCTGGCAGACTACAGGATGGAGGATGAAGACCAATTTACTGCTGAGGGAGTTTGGGGGCCAAGAAGCCCTCCTGGTACCTCCTGTAAGTCCTACGCAGTGGAATTCCTGACCACTTGTCGGAAGCCCAGCACCCTTTCCCCACCACTCTGCAAACATGACTACTACTTAAAGAAGCATCTTTCTGCACCTCTAACTTAGAGGTAGTTTTAATTGCCCTGCCCTATTATGTACTTACAGTGCAGGTCATGCCAATCACAGGGGTACCGCAACGCATAGAGTTCCCAAGTGTATGTAGGTGTTTTCACTGTATTCTAAGTGTCTTTTATCATAGCACTGGCTCTAGACCTGGTTAGTCAGAGTCAGTTACCACCAGAACCCGTCAGCAAAGGTTGGGGGCACAGGAGGTGTTTGCAACAAGGCCTCTTTCTGCTCCTCTGTTGCTTCTTTCTGCACATCTTTTTTTGCTTCTTCCTATACTTTTCTTCGTCTTTCTGGACTTCTGGACTTCTGTTGCCTCTTTCTGCATTTCTCTCGCTTCTCTCTGTGCCTTTGTTCCTCTTCTTCACATGTCCTACCTCTGTAGGCATAGTTAGAAATTAGCATTTAAAAAACCTTTGAAATTCACAGAAAAAAACATATGTTTCTGGCATGTTGTAGTTAGAAATTACATTTAAAAAACTTTCTAAACTCACTGAAAAAAATACAGGTTTCAGGGACGTTATAGTTAGTTGGACATTTCACTCGTACAAAACCAGTGAAATTCAGCTGTTTTAGTTAGTTCAGCTAACTATAACTAGCGCCCCCGTAATGCACTGCTGATGACGTCACATATTACATCATTCATGACAGGGTCAGTAACATCACCGATGACATTACTGATGACATCATCCATGTGATAATTTGATGTACCTCCTCATACCCTAATATAATCTTTGATACACCCACTCTAAAATACAGACTACCATTTTCGAAACCATAGACACACCAACACCAGTTACTACATACTCACTCACTGATTCCTAGATCTACACACAAATCCACTCATTCACTCATACAGCTATATCATATGCACTCATACGCCTATACAGACTCTCACACACCGCCACTCACCCATAGAGTTACTCTCACACCTAGTCTGTTATGTAAAAAATCAATCACACTCCCATTTACTCACCTATATATTTATACACTAACCACCTCGCCTATTCATACTGATAATAACACTGTAGTCGAGTCTGCTGGTGATGAGTGCGTGGGTGACCATGTTTCTGAATTCTGTGGGGACCCATCTTAATGTCTTTCGCAGCAGGCAGAGAGTGTGGAAGCAGGCTGAGGAAACTGCATTGATTTTGCAGTTCATTGTGAGTGAAGAGTCCAGTATGATGTCATGGTTGCGTGCATGGTCTTTTGGGGTTGAGGGGGGTCCCAGAGTGGCTGGAGTCATCTCAGGTTGAAGGGATGGATCCCAGGATGAGTACTTTGGTCTTGTCTGAGTTGAGCTCGAGGCAGCTGTCTTTCATCCATGTAGTGAAGGCCTTCATTCTACTTTGAAAGTTGACTCTGGTGGTTGTGGGTTCATTGGCGAGGAAGGGGATCAGCTAGATATCGTTGGCATAGGAGACGATGCTGAGTCCGTGACTTCTGATGGCAGTGAGGGGGGCATGTATATGTTGAAGAGCGTAGGACCCAGAGTGGAACCCTGGGGAACTCCACATCTAGTCTCCATAGGTTCTGAGAGGAACAGTGGTAGTCTGACTCGCTAGGTCTGGCTGGTGAGGGAGGAGCGGATCCAGTTCAGGGTCTTATCGTAGATTCCGGCATTGTGGAGTCTGGTGATTAGGGTGCAATGGGAGACAGTGTCAAATACGGCCGAGAGGTCTAGTAGGATGAGGGCTGTGGTCTCACCCGGATGAGGAGGGAGCAGTTGTCGTCTTTGGTGGTGAGGAGTGTAGTCTTTGTGCTGTGTTTGCTTCGGAAGCCGGATTGGGAGGTGTCCAGGACATGGTTTGCTGAGATGAAGTCAGAGAGCTGGGCGTTGATAGCCTTCTCTAGGACTTTGGCTGGAAAGGGGAGGAGAGAGATCAGTCTGAAGTTCTTGAGGCCCGTCAGGTTTGACAATGGCTTCTTCAGCAGAGGGTTGATCTTGGTGTGTTTCCAGTCAACAAGGAAGGTGGAAGGTTGGATTGAGCAGTTGTTGGTGCAGCAAAGCCATGGGCGATGGTGATGGCTGATCTGTGGAAGATGTGGTACAGACATGGTTCTGTCGGGGCTCTTTAGTGGATGCTCTTCATCGTCTTGAGCGTGTCCTCTGTGGTGAGCGGGGTCCACCAGGGCACGGTCTGTTTGAGAGTGGCTTGGTTGTGTGCGATGGTGACAATCGTAGTGGCCTGGTCTAGGATGTCAGAGTTGTCATAGATCTTCCTGATCTTGTGGTAGAAGAAGGTGCCGAGTTTGTTGCAGAAGTCTTGGGATGAGGGCACGTTTGTGGTCTCGCTGTTGGGCCTGGCAAACTGCTTGATGATGGTGAAGAGTTCTTTGCTGTTGTGTGCCTTGGCATTGATTCTGTCTTGGAGGGCCATTTTCTTTGTGGTTTTTAGGAGGAGGTGGTGAGCGTTGACAGCAGATTTGAAGGTTGCATGAATTTCTGGGGTTTTTCCATCTCCACTCGAGACATCTGCAGGTGCGCCTAGACTCATGGAGGGTTGGGGTCAACCAGCTGGCTGCCTTGGAGCGCTGTTTACCTGGCCTTCTCTTGAGGGATGTCAAGGTGTCGGCGCAATTGGAGATCCATATGTGGAGATTGCTTGCTGTGATACTGGTGTCTGTGGGCGTTGGTGGAGTAGATATACTAAGGTAGTTGACGAGAAGTTCTTTGGTGGCCTTGGTCCAGCTGTGGTTGGGTGGGCGATGCTGGCAGTGGTGTACATTGGGTGTGTCGAAAACAAAATGTACGCAGCTGATGTTCCTGCGCGCGGACAAGAAGGGGTCGAGGGTGTGTCCGGCTGTGTGGTTTGATGCAGTTCCTAGCTATTTGAGACCATTCTTGGCAAGGTTCCTCAGAAGGGAGGTGGAGTTCTGGTCACTGGGGTTGTACAGATGGTAGGTGAGGTTTCTGAGTATGATGTAGTTGGTGGATGCGCGGGCCTGGGGTGCAATGAGGTTTACGATGGAGTCAATGAAAGGGGGTCAGGGGCCGGGGAGCCTGTAGACAAGTATGCCACGGAGGGTTGTGTTGGGGTTGGTCGGGATCTGGAAGTAGAGCTTTTCCATGGTCATTGTTGGGTCATTAGAGCGCGTGGCCAGTCAGAACGTGCTTTTGTGGATGATGGCGATGGCTCCTCCAGGGCTGTCGGGCGGTCCTTGCGATCTTGTAGCCATCGGGGATGGCGATGTCTAGTCCAGAGCAGGGGTTGGTTCAGTTTTTTGTGAAGATTTGATGTTGGGAGAGGCAGGATTGAGGAGTTACCAGATTTCTGTGGTATGTTTGTGGAGGGACCGCATGTTAAGGAGGATGCAGTTGAGTCGGAAGCTTTCGTTATCGGTTGGCTGGGCGACGAGGGGAGCTGGCATGATGGCATGACTGAAGGTGCGGTTGCAATCCTGGTAGGCGAAGGGTCCAAGAGTCTTCTTCGGTGATTCTAAGTGGCAGGCGGTGTGTCGTCCTGGGTTAAGGTTGAGAAGGGTTTTGGTGTCATGGCAATGGGGTGTCCAAGAGGCAGAGTCCCTGGCACTGGGTGTGTTCCAGGCACGGACGGGCACTGAAGGGCTTGCCTTAGGCATGCCAAACATACGCCAAAGGCAAGCTCATCTGTGCAGCATCCCCCATTAAGTAGTGCTGTGTGGGGTCTGGATAGCTGGGAGATGGCAAACGCAGGAGCGGGAAAAGACACTGGAGGGGAGGGGAATGCAGGGGCAAGGAGGGAGAGGGCAGAAAAATATAAGCAAACAGGAAGGCAAAAAAGAGAAAGCAAGGGGAAATTAAAGCCGAAGCTGAGGCAAAAAAGTGGAAAAAGAAAACAGAGAGAGAGACAGAAAACAGCAAAAGAGGGACAGGAGGGCAGTCAAGCAGCTGAGCAGTGACGCTCTACCACTGGACCACTAGGGATGAGGCGCAAGCAGGAGCCTGTGGGTGGAGGAGGGCCTCGAACTCCTGACCTCTGGGCCAGAGGCACAAACAGCAACAGAAGGGAAACACAGCAGCAGCTGCCAGACAGCGCTGCACTGTAGAAGGAGCAAGTCCACTGAGGATAGTGGACTTCCCTCTCTGGCCAGCCCAAGTAATGTCCAGATTAGGCAAACTCAAGTCCTTATCAATGCCACTTTTTCTATCATACTCTCATCGATAACACATAGCTATGACCCACAATCCACACTCTAACCATTTTCAAAATAAAAGGCAGTTAAAATGGAGGTCAGGTGCCCCTTTAAAAATGGACATATTTGATTGGATGCTGCCAATGTGTTGGTAGCCAAAATAGGAAGTGATTTCATAGGTAAAGGAAGTGGATCTATGATTGGTTCTGGTTCCCTTTAAAAATAAGTTATGCTGTTTATAATATGCTAACATTTTCAAGCACTCAACCTCATCTGATACAGTTGAAATTGAAGCTAGTATTTTACTGACTGAAAGTGCTGTGAACCCATTACCTAATGGTACATTAGAGTGTTGCACAGAAGGTTTCTATGGCAAGTGAGGTAAAACAGTCTGGGGGAAGGGTTCTAAATGCACTGCACTTTCAAACTAGAAAGGAGAGCAGTTTACACATAGTACCTATTCGGAAATACAAAATTCCTAGATTAGCACTATAACAGTATGTCAAATGGAGATGAAAAATAATAGTAGTATAATAGTAAATGCATGAACGGATTCCCCTACATATTTGCGAATCTGTTGCGAAGTGACATGGGGGGCCGCACTAAGCATCACTACGGATTTGCAGATCCCTCTACAGGCAGTATTATATTCAATCAATCATATCATTTGTAAAGCGCACTACTCACCCGCGAGGGTCTCAAGGCGCTGCTTTGGGGAATGCTGCTACTGCTCGAAAAGCCAGATATTGAGGAGTTTTCTGAAGGTCAGCAGGTCTTGGGTCTGCCGAAGGTGGATGGGGAGGGTGTTCCAGGTCTTGGCGGCGAGTTGGGAGAACGATCTGCCACCCGAGGTCGCTCTTCAGAAGGGGGGACTGTGGCGAGGGCAAGGTCGGCACAGCGGAGCTGGCGGATGGGGGTGTAGAAGCTGAGTCATCTGTTGGTACGTTTGTCCGGTGTGGTGGAGTACCTAGTGTGCGGGGGTGAGGAGCTTGAAGGTTATCCTCTTGTTGACCGGGAGCCAGTGCAAGTCTCTCAGGTGGGGTGTGATGTGGCCGCGGCGAGGGATGTCGAGGATCAGGTGTGCAGAGGCGTTCTGGATGCATTGGAGCCACCTCAGGAGTTTTACTGAGGCTCCTGCATAGAGGGCGCTTCCGTAGTGCAACCTGCTGCTGACAAAGGCCTGGGTGACCGTTCTTCTTGTTTCAGTGGGGATCCACTTGTAGATCCTGCAGAGCATGTGGAGGGTATTGAAGAAGGAGGAGGAGACAGTGTTGACCTGTTTAATCATGGAGAGGGTGGAGTCTAAGATGACCCCTAGGCTGCATGCATGGTCGGTGGGTGTTGGAGCGGTTCCCAGTGCGGTCGGTCACCAGGAGTCGTCCGAGGCCGAAGGGGTGGATCCGAGGATGAGGACCTCCATCTTGTCCGAGTACAGCTTCAGTCGGCTGTTCCTCATCCATTCAGCAAAGGCCTTCATTCCTTCGTGAAGGTTGGTTTTGGCAGTGTGGGGGTCCTTGGTGAGGGAGAATTTCAGCTGGGTGTCATCGGCGTAGGAGATGATGTTGAGTTTGTGCCGACAGGCGACATGCGGTGCCATGTAGATGTTAAACAGAGTTGGGCTGAGGGATGAGCCCTGGGGTGGGCCGCAGATGATCTTGGTGGCTTGGGAGCGGAAGGGGGGAAGGTGGACGCTCTGTGCTCTGCCGGAGAGGAAGGAGGTGGTCCAGTCCAGGGCCTTCTCTTGGATCCCGGCATTGTGGAGGCGTGTTCATAGTGTGTGGTGGCAGACCATGTTGAAGGAAGCTGACAGGTCCAGGAGGATGAGGGCCGCCATTTCTCCGTTGTCCTGCAGGGACTTGATGTCATCGGTGGCAGCGATGAGGACAGTCTCGGTGCTGTGATTGCTGCAGAACCTGGACTGGGAAGGGTCCAGTACGTTGTTCTCCTCAAGGTAGCTGGTCAGTTGTTCGTTGGCGGTCTTTTCGATGCCCTTTGCCAAGAACGGGAGCAGGGAGATGGGGCAGAAGTTCTTGAGGTCCTTGGGGTCCTCCTTGGGTTTCTTGAGTAAGGCATTAATCTCGGCATGCTTCCAGCTCTCCAGGAAGGTTGCTGTCTCGAAGGAGGTGTTGATGACTTTCCGGAGATGGGGTGCGATGGATGTACTGGCTTTGTTGAAGATATGGTGTGGGCATGGGTCTGACGGAAACCTGGAGTGGATGGTGTTCCTGATCTTGATGGTGTCGTCATCGTTGGTTCAGGACAGCAGGCAGTTGGTGTGGATGGTGGTCGTGGGGGCGGAGATCTCAGTAGTTGTCGGGCGGTCATGGCGTTGAAGCTGTCATGGATGTCTGCGATCTTGCGGTGGAAGAAGGTGGCCAGCGAGTCGCACAGGTCTTGCGAGGGTGGGACGTAGTTGGGGTTGGAGCTGGGGTTGGAGAGTTCCTTCACGATGTTGAAGAGCTCTTTGCTGTTGTGTGCGTTGTTTTCTAGGCGGTTTTTGAAGGAGGCCCTTTTGGTGGATCTGATGAGGTGATGGTGTCTGCGGGTGGGGTTATTGTGGGCTGCGTGAATGTCAGGTGTTCGTTCACGGAGCCAGATCTTCTCCAGCTTTCGGCAGGTTTGCTTGGACGCCCGGAGGTCTTCAGTGAGTCAGCTGGCTTTCTTGTTGGTGTGACTGCTGGTGGGTTTCTTGATCGGGGCAAGAGTGTTGGCGCAGTCGTTGATCCACTTTCTGAGGTTGCGGGCGGCGGTGTGCGGGTCAGCGGGTGGGCTTTGGGTGAGGCTGGTGGTTAGCCAGTCTTCGGTGACTTTGCTCCAGCAGCGGCGAGGCTTCTGTTGGGTGCGGTGGTGCATGGTGGGTTTCTTGAAGGTGAAGTGGATGCAGCGATGGTCGGTCCGATGGAGTTCGGTGGTGTGGTTGAAGGAGATGTGGGGGCTTGCGGAGAAGATGGGGTCAAGCGTGAGACCGGCGGAGTGGGTGGTGGAGTGGGTGGATGTTGTGATGAATTGTCTGAGTCCGAGGTTGGCTACGTTGCCGATCAGGGATGTGGAGTTGGTGTCGTTGCTGTTCTCAAGGTGGTAGTTCAGATCCCTAAGGAGGATGTAGTCTGTGGAGGCGAGGGCGTATGTGCTGATGAAGTCGGCGATGGAGTCCCAAAACTGTGGTCGGGGTCCAGGGGGGTCTGTAGATGAGGGTTCCTCTGAGGGTGGTGTTGGAGTCGGTGTGGATCTGGAAGTGCAGGTGTTTGGTGGTGCTGAGGGTGTCATCGGTGTTGGTCGAGACTCTGCGAGCGTTCCTGTGGACGATGACAGTTCCTCCTCCTGCTCTGTTGGTGCAGTCCCTGCTGGTGATCTTGTAGCCTTCCGGGACGGCTATGGCTATGTTGGGTGCCAAGGTGGGGTTCAGCCAGGTCTCCGGCTGGAAGGCGACGTTTGGGGAGGTTGGGTCGAGTGGGCCGCGGGAGAACTGCGCACAAGAAGGAAAAACAAGTTTAGGTAAAAAAAAAAAAGTACAGGTACAGAGGAATAAAAACAAGTCTGGGCAAGAAAGCAAGTACAGGCTCAGGGGAATAAAAACAAGTCTGGGTAAGAAAGCAAGTACAGGTACAGGGGAATAAAAACAAGTCTGGGCAAGAAAGCAAGTACAGGCACAGGGTAATAATAGGTGTTTAATCATGCAACAGTTAATATTGTTGCACCAAGGATATTGTGCTTCATAACTAAATACTTATAAGGTCCCAAAAGTGAGACCTATTGGCTATGCCAATGCTTGTTTAGTTGGGAAATGTGAGATTCACACACCTCTAATCTCACTGACGAGGCTACCCCCTAGGATTCCCCCTGCCTGGCTTCAACTTGCTATGATGAATATAGGTAGGTAGGCAAGCCAGCAAATGTAGAAAAGAGAGGGTCGAAATAATTAGTAGATACCAAGGTTAAACATGACTACAGAGGCAACACATAATCCAAGCCATTGACAATTTGCCACCTAAATTCCACAATAAATTTCATGTAAACATATGGTGAAGACTTTAAAACGTGCAAGATTGTTTCTTTCGTTAATGTGAGTTTCAGTTTAACAGATCCCATTATATGACTGGAGTGAGTGGAATTTACAATAGTTTCTAAGTACAACCGCATTAGGGAAGAGAGGAACAGTTCCTTGCTGTTTTGGTTTGCAAGAGCCAGAGGTCTGGCTCGAACATTGCCTGGCATGTCCACCTCTCATAAAGAAGCCACCCCAGGTCTGTATTCTCAGTGCGAGAACCTCTTTTTGCGAGCTCTTCCTGCAAAACGACATGTTACGACTTTACGACTCTCGGAACCGGCTACAAAAAAAACATGTACAATAAACGAAATAAAAAACAATAAAGTATTCACTCAGGGATGTAACACAAAACCCTGTAGCCCCTTTGGGGCACCCCCCAACCCTATAAGTAGCTCTCACTGAGCCCAAGACCTATGAATATCAGTGAAATGTGGGATTTGGGAGGGGCTTCATCACTTTCTGCGTGTTGGGAGCCATCAATTTGCGTTACGACACTGGCGCAGACCTCATTGCGAATTTTATTTATTTATTCAGAGCTCATAATAAGTACGTATGCCTATAAAGACACCTAGCATGTACAGTGCTTTGACGCTGCTAGCCTGTGGCACTAAGAGCTGTGAAAATACTGTCACCTGCTATCCTCTGAGGCAAGCTAGCTGTAGGGAAACTTAATTGGCCAGAAAAGCTGGCATCTGCTGCAGCTCAGATGTTACCGTACCTCATGTAGCGATTGGAAGGCACTGTCCTGAGATCTGCTTCAGATGACGTTGCGAGATATGCATAATACACTCAATATTCCCAAATGCCTGAATTGTACACACTTCCAAGCCAGAGCAGGCTACGGAGAAAGCACTTGCGGTGTGCGTGTTGGATCAAAGCACGAAAATGCCAAAGGGGAGAGGGGATGGCTGAGGAGAGTTGTGTCCTCTCTGCTGGGCTGCAGCTTCCCATCTCCCACCTGGATCACTAGTGGGGACATGGGTGAACTGGCCCAGCTGCTGAAAGTTTGACGGCAGTCTGTCTGGGCGGACTGCAAGGAACAGAAAGTAACTAGGCAGACCTGGCGGGCAGTGAAGGTCTCATTGGCTCCCCGCTGTACAAGCCAGAGAAAGAAGGCGAGGGTGGGAGGAGAGGGGGACTGCACTGGACAGCCAATAGGGACAGTTATGGGGGAAATGATCAGAAAAGAAGAACAAGCATTGGCAGCCGCAAGTGCTACCTTGCCAGCGATGAGCTTGCTATAACACGCATGCGCGCGCGCTCTTGTGCGCGTTCTAGCAAGCTCATCGCCGGCAAAGTACCATTTCCCAGAGCCCTACTAAAGTCTCGGCCGAGACCAGCAGATGCGCTGGATCAAGCCGAGACCTAAAAACAAGTCTGGGCAAGAGAGCAAGTAAGGCACAGGGGTAAAAACACGTCTGGGCAAGAAAGCAAGTACAGCCACAGGGTAAAAAAACAAGTCTCGGCAAGTTAGGCACAGGGGAAAAATACAAGATTAGGCAAAAACAATGCAGGCAGAGCTGTGCAGCAGCGTGGGGAGCGACCTGCCTGCGTGCAGATATTGAGCTTCTCTGCAGAAAACTAGTACTGGGTTAAAAAAAATGACCATTCACAAGTGGAATACCAAAAGAAAAAAAAAGAAAGTAAGGTTACGATTTGCTAAGTATATCAGTTTCATTTATCAAGAGAGGGAAATATTGCCTTTACTAGTTCGTTTGCACAGAGAGCAGTAGTTATCATTTTTCCTGATTAGAAATCCCATATAAAACCGGATATCATCAGCATATCTCTTTTGTTCCTACCTCTTCACCCTTATTTTCCACTCAAGAACCTAAAGCTGCCCTTGTTTATACACTATGAATGTGAACTGGTTCAGATCGTTCTAAATCAGCTGTTGAGATTGCATGGGAAACTGACCTTAATATTTCTCTCTCTGTTCTGCTGTGAGATCGTATATGGTCCAAACTGTTTAAAGTATCTCCTGCTGCTCGTATTACTCAATCATTACTGTTTATTTATCATAGAGTTCTTATCACCCCTGAAAGTGTTCATAAGTTTTCCCCAACATCTTCTTCACTATGTTGGTCATGTGCTAAAGAAACTGGGTCACTTAAGCACCTACTATACGAATGTCTCCCTGTTTTATCATTTTGGAAGGAAGTTTGGAAGATATGTATGCAAGTTTTTAATTGTTCTACCCAGTTATCTTTACAGACTATTTTCCTGGGATCGTTATCATCTGATGTTGATATTATCTCCTCTTCCGCGAGATTGTTGGACTTGTTTATTTCTCTTGCATTTAAAGTTATTTTATTATGTTGGAAAGATAATTCTAAAATTTCTATTTCCACCTGGTGGAATTTTGTTTGCGATGAACATAGGATTGCCATCGCTTCGTCCTCTTCTGTCCCCCTGAAAATTAAATCCGATCTTCTTTGGCTCCCTTTTACCACTTATCTTTCCTCCAACTCTCTCCCTTGAATGACTCTCAGTTTCCCACTTATTTTTCCCTTCCCCTCTCTCTCTTCTCCCTTCCCCGCTTTTGCTCCTTCTTTCTTTTCTTTCTTTCTTCTTTCCTCCTTTCTATTCTACTTGTATCTCCCTTTTTTTCTTTTTTCTTTTCCTTCTCCCTATAACCATTTTCTAATTTCTCTCCTTGCTCATTGCATATGTTTTAGTACTCCTTCTTGATATTCTTATTGTTCCAATTTTTTATGACATATGTATTGTTTTTAATCCTAAATGCTAGTAAAAATCTCATAAACAAAAAAAAGAAATCCCATATAAAAGTGTGTTCTGAATTGCAGTAGAGCAAAGCCATTAAAGTGGGTTCTCAGAGTATCATTGCTCCTGGGGGGGACTAAAAGCTCACACAAGGTCGGGTTTCCAGGCATGGAGAGCGGTGGTAAGGGGGGGGCGTGGCTAGCAGCCTATCAGGACGGTCGCAGCCTAGCGAGGCCCCCGACCCTCCGCCCAAAGATCCGCCGAAAATTCTGTTACTGACCCGGGATCCCTGCGAAAATTGGGTCGATCCCGAGAGCAACACCCGGACCTGCTCTGGTTCGTGTGGTGAGCCAAGGAACCCACTGCAGCAGGCGCACCTTGACGCGAAGGGCCAGAGTCGCCGGAGCACAAGATGACGGCATCCTGGGAGGCGGCTGACGATGAGTAGCAGTGGATCCATCCCCGACGCCCGGCGGAGAAGAAGAAGCGAGGTATTTAGTGGCCGAGGGGGAGACTGAGACCGCCTGACGCACCAGCGGGCCCGACCTAGGAGCGGCCGGCGAGGAGTCCGGGCACGGGAGCAGTTCCGGTGAGGCTCCACCCCGCCCGAAGAGAAGATAATTTACGCCCCGGCTCTGGGGCCTGCTGTCCCTGTGGGCGCAACTCTGGCCCGAGGCCCGGCTGGGTGAGGGAGGTCGATCAGAGGGGGGCCTGGGGATATACTGGCTCTGACTGCCATACCACCGGCCTGGACTCTTGAACAGCGGGTGCAGAAGGCTGTGCACAGGCGGCGGCGGCGAGACCCCGCCTCACCCGAGAGACAATAAATTTATACCCCGGCTCCGGGGCCTATTATCTCGGTGGGGGTAGCTCTGGATCAAACGCACAGCTGCATGGAGGAAGTGGAACGGAGAGGAGCTGAGAGGGGGACGAGGACCGCCTTGTGAGACGCTGACCTCCGGGCCCGGAGCGGCCGGCCAGGGGGCCATGCGCACAGATGAACCCGGGGAGGGAGAGAACTGATTATCTACGTCCCGGCTTGGGAGCCCACAGCCCCTGCACATGTCGAGGAGCAATTGAGGAACTCACCTGACAACCCCAGAAAATGAGAGGCAGCGGTGACCGACCCCTGTGGAGGAGGTAGGGTATCGTGCAATCCCGGAACCCTGAGGGCCCGGCCCCGCTGCGAGGGGCGACCAGTGGGTGGTTGAAACTGTGCAGCGACTGGCTTGGGGCCTGAGGGAGAGGAACTGCTGAGGAAGACTGGCAGCCTCCACGTGGATAACCGAAGACCGGCCTTACCGGAAGAGCAGGGCGAGCGCCCTGGGACTTGCAGCCCAGAAGGAGGCCCGCTTAGGGAGCGAATTCAGTCTGCCCCACCCATTGTCCACTTGTAGCGGGGGGGCCCTGATCGAACCCCCTGCTCGCTGAATCCAGGTGGATATTGGGTCCAAGTAAGTGGACACACAACGCAGCACTGGCTGTGCACCGGGAGTCGGGCGCCGCCAGCAGACAACTTTCCTTTGGCGGGAGCCGCCGGAGAAGCAGGTGGGGAGAACCGAGTGGCGAGCAGCGGGCCCCTCGAGCGGTGGACCCCCAGTGAGAATGCCAATCGACGCGACCCCCCGGCTGGACCATCAGAGATCCCACACCCAGCGCACTCCTCAGACCCCCCGTCACCTCACCTGGGAGCCGGAGCATCGTTGAGGGACCAGAACGGGTCAGCGATACCGCGTGGCCAACCTAATTGGCACTGGGGCCTATGGAGATGGGGAGAGGTGATTGACCCCGTGGAGTGGAGTGCCCAGAAGGAGAACCCGACCTACATTCCTCCTGATTCGTGACCGACGGATTGCCTGCTGTGGGGAGCAGCGACAACACCTGAACACCCCTGGGAACCCCGGTCTACGTCGCAGGAGCAGGATGGGAAAGCCCAGAGGAGTAAAAGGAGACGGGAGCCCTGCCACGGAGATGCCGGAAGATCCTTCACAGTCTACAACGGAACTACAACAGATGCAGGACCGGATCCTAGAAGCTATCGCTGCCACGAAGGATGCCTTACACCAAGACATTGTGCAGGTGTCAACGGGGCTGGGGCTCCTGCGGGCAGACCACGCAAAATTAACGGATAGGGTCAAGGAAACGGAAGACACCCTAAAAGACATTGTGCCAGCGCATAAGTCAATGGATGGGAAGCTCACGGAAGCGATGGAGCGGATACAGGCACTGGAGAGGCGGGCAGAGGACGCCGAAAACCGCAGCTGGCGAAACAACGTGCGCCTGGTGGGCCTTCCGGAAAAAAAAGAGGGCAAGGACATGGTGGGATACTTGCACGACTGGCTAAAGACTGTAGTGGCCCCGGAGGGTCTTTCTCCCTTCTTCACTCTAGAGAGGGCGCACCGAGTACCATCCCGGCCCCCGAAACCGGGCCTACCACCTCGTCCAGTGGTCATCAAATTGCTTCACTACATGGACAGGGATTGGCTCTTGCAGCGGGCCAGGGACACAGGGCCCTTTCAGGTGGACAACAGCAAGGTTACACTATTCCCAGACTACACGTTCGAGACCCAAAAACTGTGTGCCTCATTCCTCTCAATTAAAAAGGAACTGCGCACAGAGGGCTTACAGTACTCGCTGCTGTTCCCGGCCAAACTCCGAGTGGTGGTTGACGAAAAGGCGCTGTTCTTCACAACATCGGCAGAGGCATGGGCCTGGTGGGACACCTACAAAGCGGGCATGGATGGAGCTCGATACAGGGCCGAAGAGGAGCGCCAGAAACGCACAGTCAGGCAGTCACGGAGGCTCCGTCAGCGCAGACAAGGGTCCAGAAAACCGACGACCTCCCAAACGGAAGACGAACAACGAGCAGCGCTGCACGCAGTAAAGGAAGTGTCGGGATCGACACTGGTCCAATCGGCGAGAGAATCAGGCTCGGAGTGCCAAGGAACGGGCTCGGACACTGAATTATCGGAGCTGGGCGGTGCCAGGGGCCCGAAGGTCACGCCACAGACATCAGGAGAAATCATCGAAGGCTGAATCCTGCCCACAGTAACTGACGAGGATGACAACGAATGGTGCAGCCTCTACGGACTATTGAGCAGGCCACCGTAAGACTGGAATATTGTGAGTCATGATGTGTATTGCGGGGCAGGGGCATGGGGACAGCATTTGAAGGTTTCAGAGGCTAGCTCACGTGCCCCAGGGCCCATAAGGCCTCCGTGGTATTGGCTACGGACTAGGGTACTTTGTGAGCACGTTTGCTCAACAGTTTGGATGGGAGCGACTCTTCTGCAGTTGGGTCCTGTTCTGGGGGAGGGGGGACCTGGAGAAGTTGGGGTAACTCGAGGTGTAGTTCGGGGGGGGAGGGGGGAAAGTTGAGGACGGGCGGGGACGGTGTCGGGCTGATGTCTGGATGCAACATGTGGCTGACTTAAACCGATTAAGATGGGACAATGGCTAATGCGGGTTCAATAAAATGTGTGTCCTGGAATGTGCGGGGACTAAATACAATGGCGAGGAGACACAAAATCCATTCTTACCTAGTCCGAAGAGGAGTGCATATAGCGTTCCTGCAGGAGACCCATTTAACCAAGAAAGAGGGGATAGCGCTACAGCGTAGATGGAGGGGCCACCTGTTTTACACCACGTACTCTGCTTTTGCTAGGGGAGTGTTAATTTGGGTAAGAGCGGGGGTTCCTTTCCAGGTAACTAGACACACGGAAGACCCAGATGGGAGATTTGTAGCGGTTGAAGGGCTACTTAGAGGCCGACACATTGTGCTTAGTAGCATCTACGCGCCAAATGTAGATCAGGCAGCCTATTTTGCTAGGCTCTCCAGGGTACTGGCCACCTACTTCACAGGTCCTGTGCTGATAGGGGGGGACTTCAACTCAATAGAAGATACAACACTAGACAGATCACACCCTCCATTGCACACATCCCCTGTACATAGGTTGGCGAGGTGCAGAACGGAATGGCAGGGGAAATGGGATCTGATAGACGGCTGGCGCACACAACATCCGACAGAGCGCGACTACTCGTTCTACTCTAGCATACATGACCTCCATGTCCACCTTGACACCTTCCTTTGTTCCCAAGCAATACTCCTAGCAGTGGCCCGGCCTGAATACTTAGCACGCACAATCTCTGACCACAATCCTATACTCCTGACGCTAGATTGGATGAATACAATCTCAAAGATTCTGACGTGGCGGCTACGACCGGACACGCTGGATGACCCACCCTTCCGCGAAGAGCTAGAGAATCGGATCACTAATTACTTCACAGAGAACGAGGGTACCGCCTCCTCTAGAGCCATGGAGTGGGACGGATTTAAAATAGTAGTAAGAGGGCACTTCATAGGGAAAGTTGCAGGGGTATGCAGATCATTGGTGGAAGACTTGGATAAGGCTGAGCGTACGTTGAGGGAGGCAGAATAGGAACGCCCTGGCCATCCTGAGTTGCAGGGGAGAGTAAGCGAGGCGCGGGAGGCAGTGGCCGTGGAGGTGGAGCGCCTTCGTAGCTTCGATTACAAAACATACTTGATGAAGACTCTTGCTGAGGGGGAAAAAACTGGAACACTCTTGGCCTGGCTAGCGAACCCCAATAGGAGTACTCAACAATACTGACCCTGAAGGGAAGTGAAGGCGACACACTTCAGACGCAGCCAGAAATTCTGGATTGCTTTCGATCATATTATGAAAGACTATATAGTAGCGAGCTGGGGAACCAAAGTGAGGCAATGGAGGGTTTCCTGGGCGACCTGCAGATGCCACAGCTGGAGCAAGAACAGGCTGATTCCCTAGGCGGCCCAATAGACTTGGCAGAAATTAGAGGGGCAATAAAGCGAATGGCGCGTAACAAAACACCAGGGATAGATGGGTTACCCATTGAATTTTACGGGAAATACCTAGATCAACTGACCCCGAGACTACAAGTGATATATAATGAAGCCAAGGAAAAGGGCAGACTACCCCAGTCAATGCGCGAAGCCATTATGATTCCTTTATTAAAACCGCGAAGGGAAAGCACGGATCCTGCATTCTATCGACCATTGTCTATGTTAACAACAGACTACAAAATTCTAAGCACAGTGCTGGCCGCCAGGCTGCTACCCCATATGCAAGACCTGATTCATAAGGATCAATCAGGTTTTATACCCACAAGGAACACGACACCAAACATCCGTAGGATGCTCAGGCTAGTGGATGACCCACCGCCGGGAGCAAGAGCCCCACTGGTATTGGCGGTTGACATAGAAAAGGCCTTTGACACCCTGGAATGGGAATACCTATATAGGGTAATGCAGGATTTTGGACTGGGAGAGGGATATATAAGATGGACGAAAGTGCTTTACTCTTCAGCGAAAGCTAGGGTGAGAGTAGGACCCTTCGTATCAAACCAATATGAGGTGCATCGGGGAACCAGACAGGGATTGGCGCTTTCTCCCCTGCTATTTGCGCTTGCAGTGGAACCGCTGGCAGCAATGGCTAGGCGGTGGGCACATTACAACGGCTTAGAAGTCAGAGGGACACACCACTTCATCTCCCTATATGCAGATGACCTTCTCCTCTTCTTAGAAGATGCTAAACAGTCACCCACGCTCTGGTCACGAGCCGACTGGACTACGGAAACACCCTCTACGCAGGTACTACCGCTAAAGTCCAGAAAAAACTCCAACGAATCCAAAACGCCTCAGCCAGGATCATATTAGACATCCTGCGTAAAGAACACATATCTGGCCACCTGAAAAACCTCCACTGGCTTCCCGTCAATAAGAGGATCACTTTTCGGCTCCTAACCCACGCACACAAAGCACTCTACGAAATCGGACCAGAATGCCTCAACACACGACTGTCCTTCTACACCCCCTCCCGCCAACTACGATCTTCCAACCAAGCCCTCGCCACTGTACCTCGCATCAACAAAACCACCATGGGAGGTAGATCCTTCTCCTACCTGGCAGCTAAAACATGGAACTCACTTCCCACTTACCTTCGCCTTACCCAGAACCACCTAGCATTCAGAAAGCAACTTAAAACGTGGATATTTGACAAGTAATCCCCCACCCCTCCCTAAGCGCCTTGGGACCCTCTGGGTATGTAGTGCGCTATATAAATTCTCTGACTTGACTTGACTTGACCTGAGGGAGCTGTGGACGGCGCAAAGAAACTGTTAGCGCGCTTCAGCGAAATATCAGGCCTGCGGGTTAACTGGACAAAAACCTGCCTCTTCCCGCTGAAGAAAGAGGAGGAGCGCCCCCTGACCCACCCAGAGCTTAGATGGGAGCCCAGCTGCCTGAGCTACTTGGGAGTGTATATATACCACGAGCCCGCGGACCTCCTGGACGGTAACGTAGGTCGCTGTATCCGCGCATTACAGGGCAGTATGACCTTCTGGGCCACCCTGCCCCTTTCAGTGGCGGGCCGGGTTTCACTCCTAAAAATGATAGCCCTACCGCGATTGTTATATTTCTTTCGGACCCTCCCCGTGTGGATTCCTGGAGCGATCTTCAGACGGTTGAGATCGATGATTGTGTCCTTTTTATGGGGAACGGGCAGACGTAGAATTGCATTGGCGACGCTGACCCGCCCGAAGGATGAGGGTGGCCTAGCGGTCCCAGATTTCGAGCTCTATTACTTGGCGGCCCAATTACAGTACTTTACACAGGATGTTGCGAGGGTCTACCGCGGCCCAGAGCAGGAGAGGGAGAACGGCACCCCCGCCACATACTGGCATACATTGCCATGCAGCAAAAACTGAGACTCGGAGGGCTGACTCAAGAAGAACGGACGCTCCGATTGTGTTGGAATCGCTCACAAAAGCGGACTGGACCCGGGCACCCCTACGTGCCTGAGATCCCACTGGGCATGATGACAGCACTCCCACATGGTGGAGACTGGTCGAAACTACGACTGTGGGAGGAGGCAGGGTTACAGGTGGTAGGGGATCTTTATGATGACGGAGTATTGGCCCCGTACCAGACATTACAGGAAAGATACGACCTTCCGAGAGGAGACTACTTACTGCATGCGGCAGAGGTGAGAGCCATACAGGCGCACTGGGGGGAGGGAATGATGGAGCCCACGATGACGCTGGCGTGCCAATACACAATGATGGCAGCAGGAACGTTTAAGGCAGTTACGTGCCTCTATTCCAGAATGCACACTGAAACCCTACAACTACTCACACCACTGAAGACTAAATGGGAAGCAGACCTACAGTTAGAAATCCCAGACACGGCGTGGTCCCAAATAGTGCGGAGGGCTAGGAATAGCACCAGAAACGCGTGTTTCCAACTAATACACCTCTACATCCTCCACAAGGCCTACCTCACCCGAGTAAAATAGCAGCGTACTTTGGCGCAGAGGACGCAGCATGCCCCAGATGTAACCAGTTAGGAGCAAATCTAGTACACATGCTGAGGGGATGCCCCCATTTGCAAGAGTATTGGAGGGAAATAGGGGACACCCTGAATGAAGTAGCGGACAGGGAACTGCAGTACGACAGCGCGGTCACTATCTTACACTTGTTCCCTCACACACGCAAGAACAAACTGTCTAGTAAATTCATCGACATGGGTCTACTTATTGCGAAGAGGGAACTGACCAAGGGGTGGAAATCGAAGGTAGGGCCAACACACCGGAGGTGACTGAATGAATTTTTGAAGTGGGCAACGGCGGAGAGTACGATCAGATATCAACTGGCCCGCCGTAGTTCAGACGAGAATGCACAGGACAAAGCGATGGCATGGGAAATATTAGTGCAGGCGCTGAGAGATAGTACAGTGGACGAGGAGGGAGATGAGGAGGCGGAGGGACAGGTGGCTCCAGTAGAGATGGTAACGACCCCGGCACCTACACCGGACACACACACACACACACAGTAAAAATACAAAGCTCCGAAGACCCACAGTATAGGCACATATCCTGATGCCAGGCATAGACGTAGACACCGGGGAGGGAGGGGGGGGGAGAGAAGCATCCTGTAGCGGAACATGTACAAATTTGGACGAGTGATGGTGGGAACAGGGTGGGGGGGATAAAAGCAGAGAGCGGAGGGCCCCATATGATGACTGCAGCAGACAACTCAGTCACATGTATGAAAGGTAAAAGAGTAGCACCGCCCGACCTCCGGGATGTGGGCTAAATGGCTGTGTAAGTGACATCTGGGATGAGATAGGAGATCGACTCTGCATACAGAGATCCTGTGTCCAGCAAAAGTACACTGTAATTGACTCTGCAATAAAAATTGTTTAACAAAAAAAAAACTGGAGAGCGGTAGTAAGGATTTTTCTATCCACCAACAAGATAAAGTTAGAATCCAAATATAAAAATATTGTGAGCCAGCTATTATCTTCCCAGTAGTCCATATGTAAAAACTAAAGTAGATGCTGTATTCTATTCTGCATGTTATCAATCAGGACCCGTGGCTAGTTGAACGGGTCATATAGCTGAAATACAATAACCATCTGATGAATGAACACAGGTGGAGCCAACATTAATTGTGGTAATAAAAAATCTGAAGTCAGGACGCCCCTTCTAGGAGGATCTACCCTAGGAGAGACAGCAGCAACCGAAAGCATTAAGGAGATCCTGAAAGTAGTCCAATCTACTCTTGTAGTAAGAGAGATATTGTGGAACATTGCTGGCCTTGGTTCTAAAATTGACTGTACAGACTGGAGTTGCTTTATGGACTAAATTTATGTCTGCCTTTTTCAAGAAATTTCGCAAACTAAAAAAATGCAACAAGCTGGTTTACTCGCGCATAGCAAAGAGGCACTAGCTAGGGGCAGGGGCAGTCCTTCGGGTGGCTTGCCCTACCTGAATAAGCTCTCATCTTGGGTTTTCAGTGGAGATGGTGGAGACAGCATTAGATGGTATTCTTTGATTAAACCTCTTATTCCCATCCAAATGAGATGTTTTTGTTTACAATATCTATTCAAGAAACACAGCCAATCGGCAGAAATCCTCAACAGTGGACATGCTTGCAGCACACATAGCAGCCTTACCGGGGGGAGCTTGCAAAATAGTGGGTGGTGATTTCAGCTGCCAATTTGAGCCCCTAGATGTGAGCCTCAAATACCTTTCACAGGTGGCAGATAGGGTTTGTAGTGCCCTGTACCTGTCCTTATCCCCTAGTAGGAAATGGTCTCCACTGGCTGCATATATAAATGCTCTAACACTACACCAGTCTGTCGGTGCCTGTAATAGGAGAACTCCGTCTGATAGGGAAGAGATGCATACTTTCAATCGAAGCCAGTCTAATACCCTATATATTAGTCAATGTCAGACTTTGCCTTATTAAATCAACAACAAAAGAGTGTATCAAAGAACATGAAGGAGCTAGCAAAAAAACTCATTGTGTTTTCAAAAGAACCCTCACTCACCAACCTAGTTGGTGACATGCTTCATCATTGGGTCCCCACCAGAGAGGCTGAGTGCCTCTCCGGTGTGCAACAACGCCTGATTATAGCGGAGTTGGTTTTTTGTGAAGTCAGTGCAAATGATGAATAGTACAAATAGTGAACTTAAAATGGTGCCACCGTTTGATCCAAAAATAATTTTAATGGCGGAAAACTGGGCACTGTTAAAATGGTGCGTCGGATGTGAAAAACTGGTATTAGTAGACAAGTTACATCCTAATGTTCATAGAAACGAATTAGGCAATTTTATATTTATTCATTTACAGTATCTAATCTAGTATGCTTTTCTCTGTTTTATTCCTTCATACATTTTCCACTTTTATCAAGGCTTGTTCACAGAGCAAAACTGGAATCTCAAAAAAGATCTAACTATTTCCACACCACAGGAGGCACTGATTAGAATAAAGCCGCATGGGTATGATTGGGTCATGGCAACCTTTCCAGCTCTGAAAACAGCTGTCTGGCTGTACTACAGCCTACTAGAGACATGTCAGAGTGGTTGAATACCCTGTTCGGCCTTTATTGTCTATGATAAAAAAGGACGTTACTTCACTCACAAAAATATATAAATTGTCTACATTTGACATTTCAAACGTACACCTTAGCAAATGGCATACTTTGAATTACTTGAAAAAAGTCACCTTTACTTTCATCTATAACCGCAAAAAGGAACTTTAAATATGAGTCCATTTTCAAAATATGATGCCTCATGGTCTAGCATCCATGACTAGATTCTGCTCATGTGATTGCAAACTATTATACGTTTATTAACATCATTTTATAAAGACCATTTTGTGTGTCCAACTGTGCCAAATTAGTCTAACACCTATGTTGTCAGTAATATTGGGTCTGTTTCTGAATTGATATAAAAACAAATATTCATAATTGTTATGACTAATTCACAATAATATGTCATTTATATTAAAATGCGGCTATTTAACGCTGGTGGCAATAAATATTTCTATGAACTACAAAAGCTTTTTTCATTGCAAAGTTCCTGTGCACCAACCCATTTTTATCAAATTAGTAACACGTTTGTGATCTAAATTGAAAACAAATCAACATAAATGAAAGGCATTCTTTCAACAACAGATTTTAATTGACAACATTAGGTACAAGTGCTCTCTCGTTTCCCTTTTGCATGCATAAAGAACTCACCCAGTCTAGCTTTTTTCCTTTGCCTTCGTGATTTGTGGTCCTCTTGCTATCATAATAAATTATTGTTTGGAAACAAACAAAAAACCTAAATTGGATGATTTACTCACACATGAACCCTGGAACATTGAGAACTCCATGGCACAGCTAACATGTACAGATCCAAAGCACAGAAGAAGAGACGTGGCTGCACAGCTGTTTCAAAATATATATCCTCTTATGATTTATGACACTAATTAGCCTTCCTGTCTTTCTGTTGCTCATGAGCCTCCAGCTGAGCATGGAGGGACAGTCAGGCTGCTTTCAATACTCTCCCATGCAGTGGAATAAGCCTGAATGCCAGGTATGTAGCTGGGAGTGATAGAGCAAGGATTCAAAGAAGAGAAACTTGCTCCGTAACCAAAATCCCGCTTTGAACTGAAACATGCTTTTCGTATGTGCAAACCAGTATTGCGTAAATAACCATGTGACTAACTAGTTTGAGAGGAAAACTCTCACTCATGAGCAAAGATTACTAACTTTATGTCTTGGGGCACTGCATGCTTGGCATATGGATGCCAGCACTTCAAAAGAAGACGCTGCTGCTAATGCTTTTGCTTAAAGAAAGAGAATTTAACATGGGATAGAGTAGAAGTGGGTGGTGAACAGTGACACCCACATATCTAAGAAATTAACATCTGTTTATCTTTCTTTTATTGATAGTGTATGTTTGGGCGTACGCTAAGCCAATGAAAAAGATGGCGGTGAAGATGTACGTCAGTTGGGACATGCGCGGTGTGATGAAATTGTGACCCTGTGACCGGATCGTTGCCAGGCTGCCAAGAGCCAAGGACGAGTTGTTGTGTAAACGTGTTCATCGACTGTAGAATCCTATTGAAAAATGGTTTAAATTGATACAATGGACGCATGGGAGCATAAAAAGGCAGAATAATAAATGAGCTAAAGGGAAAGGGTTTTGCTAAACAAAGAATTAGTAAAGAAATTGAACATAACAGTATGAGGTGATGACAACTCCCCTGCCCCTGCCCAATCACAGTCCGTGATTCACTGATATTTGCAACTTTTGAGGGTGGACATGCCGAAATAAGGAGTATAACTAGAGTGACTTAAGTTAAGAGGTCGTAGTCGATGCTGAGTGAGGTGTGGATGAGAGTTGCTGCTGGAATGAAGATAACATACTGGAAAGATTCATTCCTGAAAGACAGCCTAATTAGATTGAAGATTTGTGGAAGAATATCAAGGAGGAAGAGAGTGTGAGAGAGGGATGTGTTCTGGTGGGTCTGGGTTCTAGAAGAAGTGTATTAAGTATTTCCCTGTCCTGATCCTGTCCTATAGTCTTTGTCTCCTGACTCTTAATCAGGTGACCTCCACCAGTCCTTTGGCCAGAGGGTTGGGTTTTCTCATCTCACGATTTGGAAATTATTATTCTGTCTAAAAATTTAGCATATCAGTTGCAAATGTATGATTCTTATGTCTTTTGTCTCTTCACCTATCACTCCTAATGCATTGGTTTTGTTAAATGAGTTTATGAATTTAATGTATTTGATAAATGAATTTTCTCTCATGAAAGTTGATGGAGTTTGCACTGTGTACAAATGAGTGTTCATTTTGACTGAGTTATTAGATAACATTGATTGAATCTTACCCAGAGTCTGTGAATATTTTATTGAGAGTTATAAGATAAATGAATTAATTTGTTAATATCACCACCAACTACTCGACTTATGGTCCATTGACCAAAGGAAGAGTGTTGATCTGTGAAGGTTAGTTAGGCATTGACTAATCCAGATCAAGGTGAAAATAAAACTTGACCCCCAGCGAAACAGTCAGGAAACTTCAATGTGTATATGAGCCCGTTTTGAGAAATTAGTTGATTGGGAAATGTTCATCCTGGCCTTTCGCTGGATCAGGAGGATATCCAGCACATCCTCTGCGTATTGGCATGTCTGGTATCGGAAGTCCTCACAGCACTTCCAGTACTCCTATGCTTTTTGTGTATGGATACCCCCTAAACTGCATGTGGTGATTTCCTTTTATGTTTGGTAGCCTGGCCCTCCATATAGCTAAGGATAGCTTTGGAGGTATCCATAACAAGTGATCTCCAAGTCTTTTGGGGAAAAAAATGGAGGCTATTTCCTCATGCTCCTCATTTATTTTAGGATATTGAAACACATATGGAGCTGCAAGACAGAGGTGGTTGTTCTGTGATCAAAGGATGGTTGAGGAATGGCCGATTTACAGTTCCTCCCTGTTATTTCCTGTTCGTCACAGCTGGTAGAAACCAATAGAAAATATCACTTTTTATGGATCAATTTTGTTTATTTTACAGCCTTAGTAATACATTCATATACCTGGCTATACGTCTACAACCCAGGGACTGGCAGCGTCATCATGGGTCAGCTAGAATCAACAATTTACACAGCTGCCTGCCTACAACCCTGGGATCAGCAGAGTCATTAGGGCACAGTTTGAATTACAGCAATACAACCCCCCCTCCTCCATCTCCTTTTAAAGAGAAAGTTGTGGTGACATCTGATTGTGGTGCAGTGGCTTTAGTGTCTGCCTAAGTGGGTGTGTGTCAACATTGCATGTTTAGGACGGGGTTGTGAGAAATACAAGCAATATGCTGTTCCAGTTAGGTTAAAAATGAGGCAGTTAAAGGGATCTGTAATTACTTAGTCATGAATGGTTCAGAGTTGGGAATCCATTTTATTGGAATTTAGGGCCCTCACACAACCAAATGTGTTTCATGCTTCATCATCATGCTGCTCCTCGTCGGGTCGGTGCTGCAATACCCGACGGGCTCCCAATGAGAAGCACTTTGGCGGAGATCTTTTTTCCAATAGCCGTTTGGTGCCATGGAGCTAATGGGCCTAGTGAATGAAGATATCAAAAAAGTGTATGTAAGAATAGTGAATCAAAACAAGGTCAGGAGTACCAGCACAATACTTTTAATGAGTGGGTCTCCTACCCTGAGTAAAAACCAAACAAAAAGGCACAAGGCTGGGATTTATGTCTCAGATGGAGCGCTCTTTTGTGTGACTGGACAACATGTTTCTCGCCTAATCCTAAATCAAGGTGTGATTTGTCAGGACTCAAAGACTATATGTAATCTATCTTCATCTAGGGTAGTGATGTGGTCAAAAACTCACTATTGTCCACCCTGCCTCCTAATTATGTAAAGTACCTGGTAGTGCTAAATCTACCTGATAATACAGGATCTACCTGTTTGGAGAGAAATTGACACATATGTTAATTTATACACAACATACAGTGTAGGTGTATTGACTCTCCTATCCCTTGTGTAACTGACTCACAGCACATAAGTGATATTTAAAAACAAACAAAAACAAGGTGCCCCATGCTGTGATTCACAAAGGTGATGTCTTTTGACCACAGGCCCCTGTAGTGAGGAATGAAGTGGCAGAAATCAAATGTGTAGCTCACCCAATTCAGATTATTAAAAGGCTTCCTCAATGCCCAGCAGGTTATACATAAGGAGCGTCCTCATGTGCTAAGGGTGGTATATGAGAAAAAATAGTATGGCATTCATGTTGTTAAAACTTATATTCTAGCCCTGTATAAATGCCACATGGTTGTAAATATAGTCAGACTTAACTAAAGGCGATCTGTCTTAATTTTAAGACGGAAGGCTGGACTCTGTAGTAACGTGGACCCTTTGTGTCATATCTGTGTTTCACATATCCTAATTCGGTGTGTTGTGTTGTGAAGCGTCGCTGAGGGAGTAAATCCCATGCAGCGCTATATTGACTCCAGGATGGGTCAACAAAAGAGCCCCTGCGGGTTATTTTCATGTCCCAAGATCGTTCTGGTTGTATTTATTAATTATGTCTTAGCCCTCAATCTTAGGTTGAAATAAAAAACAAGTACCTCAAACAACAACAGCACTCCCCCAATGTTTGTTTGTTGAATTAACAAACACTCAGTCAAAGAAGAGAGAAAGCATCACGTATCTAAAGGGTGCGGGCTGGTAGCCTACACCTCACACAGGCTAAACTCCAGGAGAGAGAAATACTCACGGTTGCACTGTTCGCCCCTCGTCGGTAACCTACCCACCGTTGCCGGGTTTGGAAGTTGTCAGGTACTGGACCCGAGTTGTTTAAATATGTTCTCATGTGAGTTTATTAGCGCCCAGAGCAACAGCATCGCGTCGTATCTAAGCTAGAGCGCCTAATCTCAATGTGATGCCGATGGAGGCCATCTTGAAGGTATGACTTATTTAAACAATAAATCGTGGGCGCCATCTTAGCCTGATCTTATTCAGTATAGACCTAAACCATTAGGGGCAGTCTAGGCGAGATTACCCTTGTTTATTCAATTTTGGGATGCAGTCAAATATTGTGTCAGTTATTCCTATTATTATTAAGGATCCAGATATTTTGATTATGATTCTCATAAAAAATATTTAAAGCGTTAGAGTTCGTGATTGTAGTCACGAGTGGCTAAAAGGAGGCCACTGGGTCTCAAAGTCAGAAACCATGTTGATAGTGTAGTCCAATGAAAAAATCAATGAAAAAATCGGCCCACCAGGCGGTGAATCCCTAAGGAGTTTTTTTCATTTAAGGTGAATGATTGCAGCTAGGTGTCTCGGTCGCGCTCATGAGGAGGGTGTTTCAGTCATATTAGGGAGGCAAATGTATATTTATAATGGTGCCAGTGTGTTATCAAGTCAACATATCCCTTAGATTGAGATGGATATAAATGAATCTAGTCAATGCCAGGCTGACCCGCGAAGATCTTATTCTCAAGACATTCCATGGAATTTCCTCATTGAGCCCTTGAGTCTGGAAGGAAAGCCGGTGAACCCGTCTCTGCTTTTTTAACAGGAGCTCTTCCTTTGTTATTTTTGTGAAAGCCTCAAGGACTACCCATCCTAATGAATCAGGTGACTGTTGGAATTGGAGGAAGTGTGTACGCATCTTAGTGTTTGACTTATGACAGCGAAAATTGCTGCAATGTTCAGTAATTCGCACTTTTACTGGACGGGTCGTCATCCCTACATATCTTAAATTGCAGGGACAGGTAGTCATATCGATACAATTTGGCGTGTTACAATTTGTGTGTGAACGCAATTCCCATATAAAAGATCCACTGAAAGTGATGTGCCTTCAGGTTTTTCTGTGTGGGGAGCAAAAGCAGTATTTTAAGATAAGTCCGGGAGATCCGCTCATTAAATTTGGAGGATAGAGTAGCAATGAATGGTGCCCAGAAGTCAGGGCATGAGTCATCTTTCGGGTTGACTGTTAGGAAGAGTTTTCCCATCCCCAAGATATACCATAATTTATGGAGCCACACTATGTAGTTTGGGAACCTCCCCGAGCACCACATGGAGAGAATGACTTGATGAGCTTCCCCTGAGGCTAGTGCCATTTGTTTCCCCATTTATGATGGCAGAGGGTAAGTTAGAGGGTTGGCGAGCCCCAGGATAGTGTAGGCTGGGAACCTCAGGACTGTGGTGCTGAAGACTTTGTCAATGTTATCTAGAATATGCTCCCAGAAAAGCAGGTAAATCAAGGGGCCTATTCCTCCACACCCCCTCCACCAGTCTTTTGTGTGTTTCGGGCTTCACGTGTGGAACAAAACCAGGGTAGGTACCAGTAGACATACTATTTTATATGCTGTCACTGTGCTAGCCATGCTGTAAGTAGTGTGACGGGCCCGGGTAGTAGATGTCGTCCCAATCTTTAATGGACAGGGCTTTGCTTAGTTACGCCTCTCACCTTTTCTGTCCTGCTGTTTATCTGGTGGTGCTGTCGCACCTAATAGTGCATAAATCCCTGTGATAAGACGTCTTTAATATTTCAAAGGAAGAACCATTTTTCAAAAGGCTTAAGGGATGGGGTTGCTCTGCATTGGGCCTAATGGTGGGTTGAAGCACCCAGTGTTTTACTTGTATGTATTAGATGCAGTCTACTTCCACTAGTAAACTGGTAAAAAAGGATTATCCTTTGGGTGTCAAACCGGCAGTATATATACTTGCAGCATCTTTCCTGCCAGTGTCGGAACCTCTCCTGGTGCATTCCCGGTGTAAAGTCAGTGTTAGCCAAGATTGCCATTATGGAGGAAGGGAAAGAGTTCAATCTGGGCCTAGTCATGACTGCCTCCCAAACCCTGAATGCAGAGCCACTCACAGGAAGGAGTAGAGTCCCCACGCCCGATGCTTACTTGGGAGCCACTGCTCTTTCCAAATGTGGGAGCCCACTGCAGCCTGGTCCATTATGCACCAGGGCATCTCGGATTCCATACTCCTCCACTCCACCATGAAATGTAATTGAGAGTCTTGGTAGTAACGTATCGCCATGCATACTGCGAGCCCTCTCTCATATATTGGGCGATAGTGTAGGTGCCTGTGTAAACGCAGCTTCTTCCCAACCCAGATAATCTTGTTGATCCCAGTCGCAGAGATCCAAGTGTATGTTTTGGTGGAGTCAGTGGGAGGGCCGGAAATATGTAGAGGATCTGAGGTAGGACCATCACCTAAATGGCTGATATTAAGCAGGACAGCTGTAGGCAATGCCAGTTAGCCAGATATGACGGGACCTGAGAGATGAGGGTTGCATAGTTTAGTGTTGCTGAGATAGGGTACATACTCCCCTGCCTAGACAAAAGGGAACAAGGAGTGGAGGTAGTCCTCCTGAGGGTGAGCCAGCAATAGGTTTAGGATTTGGGATTTCTGTATATTTACCTTGTACCCGGAAACCTCTCCAAGGAAATGAAGGTCCACCACAAGAGCTGGGAGGGCTGGCACTGGGTCGGTGAGGGCGAAAATTGCATCAGCCACGTATAGGCTATCGATTTGACAGTCGCAGCCAAAAGGGATGTCCATGATGGCTGGATTGTCTCTACTTCTTCATGCAAAAGGCTCCACATAAAGGGAAAATAGGAGAGGGTATTGGACAGTATGTCATTGACTCTCACTGATGACCACGGGGCCCGGTAGCCGCTTTGGATTCATGGTCAAAATCTATTTCCATGGCCGAAAGGAGTAAAAGAGATAGGGCCAGTGAACCCTATCAAATGCCTTCTCTGTGTCAATGGAAAGACGAAGGGCTTCTCTTTGTGAATTGCGGATCTTGTTCATCAGATGAAGAATATGTTTTGAATTGTCTCCACACTGGCGGTTTGGAATGAAGTCTGTCTGGTCGGGCCAATCAAGCCAGGCATGACCGGGTTGAGGCAATGGGAAAGGTTTATGTTGAAGGGTTTGGCATCAATATTCAGGAGTGATGTAGGTCTGTAGGACCCACATAGAGCAGAGTTTTTGCCTGGCTTTGGAATGACTGAGATAGAGGCTTCCAGCATTGAGTCAGTAATGGACCCAGTGTCTCTCAAAGGAATTAAAATGGTGGGTGAGCAATTTAGACAGATCTTGGCAGAAGACTTTATAGAAATATGGTGAATAGCCATCAGACCTGGGGGACTTCATTGGCTTCAGACAGGCAATGGTTGAGATGACCTCCTCGATCTGGATGGGCCTCTCCAGGTTCTCAGAGTCATGCGGTGACAGAGGGGAGACTGGAGCCTCTTGGAAGGTTGTGAATGGAGCATCAGAAGCCTTGTACAGTGTACTCTAGAAGTCTTGGAATGCCGCTGCAATATGAGCGTCTCCGTGAAGTTCAGTCCCCATGTTGGGGCATATCACTTTCATAGTGTCTCTATGAGTTTTGGCCAAAAGTCAGTGGGCAAGCACTCGACTGCAGCAATTGCTCCCTAGGTAAAATTTATGTTTTAGTCATGCCATTGCATATTCTGTCCTTTCTAGGTCTAGGTGCTTGAGCAGAAGGCACGCTTTTTCTAGTTTCCTCAACGCTCTTGTACGGTTATGTATGTATGGCCTCAAGCTCTAATATTTTTTGTTCCAGATTCAGTCTTTTCTCTTTCTGGCGGCAGTTATCAGCTACTAAAATCACAATTAGTTCCCCTCTGACTTCCAGTTCCAAAGCTTCCCATATGGAGGACAATGGTGTCTCTGTATGTCGTCGGTGATCACCTTTCGCAGAGTCTCTATTGTTGACTTGGGAGGAAGGAGACTGTGTCTGAGCCTCCAGTGAGAGTGCCAATGCTGACACAGAAACATCCGTAGCACTAAGGAGAGAAGGGCATGGTCATATAGGGTCATGGGGCAATGTTTACATCTTAGACAAGGGCCTGTACTGCAGGGGATGCCAAAACGTGGTTGATGCAGGTATAGGTTTCGTGTGCTGCAAAGTAATAAGTATTGTCCTGTGTGTTAGTGTGGAAAAGATGCCAGACGTCCCCAAGCCACAGTCATCCATCTACTGAAGACCTTGTGTCGAAAAGGCACCAGACTGTCCAAAGCGTTGGCTGGAACGTTTCATTTCCGTGTTCATAATGAGGTACAGGTCCCCTCCTACTAGGACAGCAGCAACCGGGGATTGCAACACTGAGGAGAGGGCTCCCATGAAAAAGGTCTTCTGGTGCTGGTTGGGTGTGTAGATATAAGCAAGTGTAAAGTGAAGGTTGCCCAGTTGTAGCCGATAGGAAAGTAGTTGGCCCTTGATCTTAGCCACCTTAGTCAGTACTTTCCTCCATGAAGCCCATTGAGACTAAGATCACCCACCCTTTCTTCACAGTGCCTGAGGTTCAGTACTGGTGGAGAAACCAGACAGATTTAATCCTGTATTCATCTTTGGGGACTAGGTGAGTGTCTTAAGAGGAGGCATATGTCCCTGCCAAAGCGCTCCTTTAGTGACAGGTTTAGTCGGATTATTCAGGCGTAATACATTGAGGCTTGTTAATTTAATCTCCAGGAAATTGTAAAAGGAGTCTGCCACCCGGGGTCAATACCCTAAAATGGGGAATGTAGGGCAGGGCTGAGTATAAATGGGCTGTCTCTTGAGACGGTAGAGAAGTATCTATAGGTGTGGTAGTGTGAAGCAGTAAGAATGAGTTGAAACATATTCCCAAAAACATTGTTATTAAAACATTAACATTAACAGGTCCATTTATAATGGATGGTCACAAAGTGGACATGGGCTGGTCAAACAAGCAAGATATGCTCTTCAGTGGAAGTATTTGTCCATCAAGCTCTCCTCCATCACAGACCATAAGGAGAAGGGCTAACACAGGTGTGTTTCAGTTGTGGTAGGCTCAGGTGGTGATTAGAGCACAGAATCATGTATTATGCTTGCCAATACTGACTCCATATTGTCCAGAGCCTCTTGGAGTTCCTGAGGACAGTCCTTAGGACCGGTGTTGGTACTTCTTAAGCATGCAAGCTTTATACCATTGCTGTGGTCACGCAGGGGAGCCCCTGGGGGAGCCAGGTGCAAATTAGTAGAATCTCCTGGTAGGTGGAAAATGCCCCAGGCTTCTCTAAGTGTCTTTGGTTGAAAGAATTGACCTCCCAGTGTAAGACTGGTCTGAAGGGGTGCCCCCATCCATAGGAAACCTCCTTGTTGCGAAGGAACTCAGTGCCCAGTTTGAAGCCTGTGTGGCATTGATGGGTAAGAAACGAGATGTTCTGGAAGAGTCCAAATTGGTGTCCATGGAAGTGAACCAATTGCTGGGTTCTCACTTTCCATAGGATGTATTCCTTGGTTTGAAGATGTCGAGTGGTTTGACGTTGGGGACTCCAGGGCAACTGACTCGATGTACCCTGTCCAGCCTTAGTGCAAAGCCTTCAACCCAAACCAAGATCGAGCAAACAGGGCTGGTACGTATCCCTCAATATTAAAGCCCTCATAGCCAATGGGGATCCCCCTGCGGTGAACATTATTACAATAGGATCTGTTCTTGAGGTCCTCAGACTGGGCCTGAAGGTTGTCATGTTGCTCATGAAGGCAGATAATCTCCTGTCACAGCATTTCCACTTCTTCCTTTCTGACCAAATTGACATCTTTCAGGGAGGAGAACTGCTCACCCTCTGAGGACAAATCCTGCCTCACCTCCCGCAGATCCCAAGGGAGATCCCATTAGAGGTCCTGATGTCTGTCATGAGAGAGTCAAATAGGGAGGTGAAAGAGGCCCAGGTCACCAGTGCCTTCGCCGAGTCGGGGCCTTCTCCGTGTCTGCTTGCAGAGACCATTGCAGGGCCTGGGTTGCATCTTTGAATGAGGCTGGTGTGGAGTGGGTGAGCATATCCCACACAGACTGGTCATACTTGCTTTTAGCTGCAACCATGACCTGGGGGGTTGAGTATGTGCTGGGGATCTTTGGCTGTTGTGTCACAGCGGTTTGTTAGTTATGGCATCCAGCAGGCCTCTTGGCAGGAGCGCTCTCACTGGGCAGTCTCTGTGAAGGTTCTGGGCCACTGGGGGTGGAGGTGCAGCCCCTAGCTAGCAAATATATCATTTGTTCTGCTGAAGACCCTACAAAGGGGTGAGGAAGCAGTTTGGCTAATCTGTCACTAAGCAGGTCCATCCAAATTGCTCCTATATAGGGCACTCCTTCCTGTCCCTTAGTTTCTGTACTCACTGCGTCAGACACCGGAGGTCAATACCGGGAGGGGGTCTTCACCTCTCAGCGCCGTTCTTGTTCGTGGCAGTTCAACCACTGAAATTCCCGGATCTGGATCTCTCAGGCCACTGGCTACCTCTCTTGAATGCCTTCCCAGCGCCATGTGACACAGCGCGGCTTTCAAACAACCCTTTCAACCATCTCACTAATCCAGGAGCACCTTATTTTACTCATCGGTGGAGCCCATAGAACCACGAGTCAGACACTTCCAAACAAAAAACACACTGCCCCTGAATCAGTGGCACGTAGATGAGCTGCTGGATATACGGGGTACCTTCTTAGAACTAATTTACTCTCCACACAGAACAGAACCAGTACTGTTCCTAATAGGTACCTGTGAAACTCACAGGTTACCTTCACTTTCTATTTTTGAGGTCCTGAAGAAAGCCCCATTGACCATTAAGGCGTACATGGAGGGCTGAAACATCTCGACCTAAATTTTTTGGACACTAATATTACGTAGGACAAGTAATTTGTCCACACACGCACCAGGCTGTTTTTATCAGTACTTGATTCCTGACTTATTAAAATTTGGTCAAGGACATACAACTTTTTAAACTTCTCTTCACTAGAGCACTTTCACTGTATCTTCAATCACTACTGCAATAACCAGTGGTTTTTCTCCTGGTGGAGGTAAGCAAACTACAAAAAGGGAGCCCAATGATGATGCTTACACGTTTTTAAACTTGGCGGAGAACCAAGATATACCGCCTTGCGACCTTGCTAAACGTGATTGAGGGCTTTTCATTACAACGTTTTCAGCCCTGGATACTCAGGTCGAGTGATTCATTCCCCATTGATTTTTGATCTTATGACAAAGAAGCTGAATGAGTCGTAATTCCTTTCTCCCCCCCGTTGATATACAATATCCATGGATTAAGACATATCACATTTCCCACCATTAGTAAAAATATAAATTAAACTTACAATGTTGTAATTGAAATTCTCTGTCTAAAACCACATAATAAAAAGTAGGAATCTACAAAAAAATATTTAAATCTCTCCCCCCCCCCCAATGCAAAAATGCAAAAATATATAAAAGCAATCCCTCAAAGCAATCCACAGTCTGTAGGTACTATAAAAAAATAAGAAAAAAGATTTTTAAAAAGAATCACTACGGGAAACACAAAAACAGAATGAAATGTATTTCAAAAAAATTAGCATATAATAAACCAAAGCATATTTTCTTAAAGAAAAAAAAAGAGACATTCCAACTTCGCATAGAAACAGCTCGGGTGATCACTGCGTCGGCGAAGCTTTTGGGAATTGTAGTTTCTGTGGTCATATTGGGCATGCGTATTAGCGTATTTTGGTATGTTCGAACCCCATTTGGTGTTGGTTCGATTTATCCACTGAATTTATATTGTGCAATATACAATTAATTAGATACACCAATAGATGACTTTTATTGGCTAAATCATTTTGAAGATGTTCTCTTGTTGCATGCGGCTCCCAGTTACATGCAATCTCGCGTCTTGATGCCCCCAAGGGGGTTGTGGGAACTATGGTCCCACCGATACTATATCACCCATATGTGGCACTTGTGATCTAATTTTGGCAAAAACTCGGTGCAAGGGAAAAGTAATCTTGTGTCTCAGTTGTCGTTCACTCAATTGTCTTTCTTGAATATGCACAATAATGCTGTAACAGATGCATATGTATATACAAGCAATTGTCCATGCCACAATTGGGTAGGCTGGCCCCCTCTAGTGGCCAAACATGATGGAAGGGTCTAATTGTGATGGTATACAACAAAATACATGGATGTTTTACATAGTCCATGAACATGGTGATAAATAGTCTCACATGAAGGCGTGCCACGAAGTACTCATTTACAGTCTATGATGACATTAATCCTTGCTGACGTTTGTGTTTATTGTTAAAAAACAGAAGTGCATGGTACATAATCACAGCTTGTATAATTCCGAACTCTCATTGAGGCCAGACACAGCTATATCAAATTTTATGAATAATAGTGCCTCCCTCTGTGTCAGTTTCAGTTCAATATCCCCTCCACGGGGATCTCGTTCAACCTTGGAGATGACTGTCCATCTCAAGTCACTTACATTGTGACACTTCCTATTCCAATGATTAACAAGCGGAGCTGTCTCCAAATTAGTTTTAATTCTTGATTTATGTTGGGAGATTCTTTGTCGTACTTCCTGATTTGTTTTTCCGATGTAAAGAAGCCCACACGGGCACGTTATTCCAAGAATTCCCCCCCAGTCAAGAGATCTGGGTTAAATACCTCGTTCTTTCACTCAATATGTCAACCCAGTTAAGACACAGACATATACAAATCAGTCTTGACCCTGCTCCTCATTGGAACAATCCCGCCTGTACTGCCAAGCCAGGTCCTCCCTGGAGCAGAAACAAGCATTCTGGGATGGGTTTCAGGTTATCACCACTCATCAGCCAGTCTAGCTTGAATCCAGTGGGGCAGTGAGCAAGGGACCCATGTCTGGGCATACCCATTCCACTTATGGCAAAAATGCTATGCAAACAAATGATGGATGGAATGCTGAATAAATGAAACATTCTCCCCAAGTCAAGAGATCTGGGTTAAATCCATTGTTCTTTTGCTCAACATGGCGCCCCAGTTTAGTCCCGACCATGTGCAAATCAGTCTTGACCCTGTTCCTCATGGGAGCAGTACAGCCCGAACTGTAAAGCCAGGTTCTCCCCGGACCAGAAACAAGCATTCTGGGACGGGTTTCGGGGTATCACCACTCATCAGCCAGGATGGCTTGAATCCAGTGGGACAGAGAGTCAGGGACCCACGTCTGGGCATACCCATCCCACTTATGGCAAAAATGCTATGCAAACAAATGATGGACGGAATGTTGAATAAATGAAACATTCACCTGAGGTCAAGAGACCTGGGTTACATCCATTGTTCTTTTGCTCATCATGCCACCACAGTTTAATCCCAAATATATGCAAATCAGTCTTGTCCCTGCTCCTCATGGGAACAGTGCAGCTCGAACTGTCAAACCAGGTTCTCCCAGGACTGGAAACAAGCATCCTGGGACGGGTCTCAGGGTATCACAACTCATCAGCCAGGCTAGCTTGAATCCAGTGGCACACTGAGCAAGTGACCCATGTTTGGGCATAACCCTCCCACTCAGGGTGAAAAATGCTATGCAAACAAGGATGAGCAGAATGCTGAATAAATTACACATTCAGCCCCAGTGAAAATGTTCTTTTGCTCACAATGCCACCCCAGTTAGGAACCAGCCATACGCAAATCAGTCTTGACCCTGATCCTCATGTGAACAGACCAGTCCGAACGGCAAAGCCTGGTCCTCCCTGGACTGAAAACAATCAACCTGGGACTGGTTTTGGGGTATTGCCCTTCATCAGCCAGTCTAGCTAGAATTCAGTGGCGCAATGAGCAAGGAACCCACGTTTGGGCGTACCTGTCCCAATTTGGGCAACAAAGGCAAAAAGAACAATAGATGGTAAGAATGCTGAACAATGTCAAACATTCACCCCCAGTACAGAGATCTGGGCCTACATTGGTGCACTCGGGCAGTTCCTTATCCGGCTCCCCTCTTGATCCAGCACCCCTACAAACCTTGTTGCCGGCTATTAATAACATTCTCCCAACTGTCTTGGGTTTACTTAACGCCTCCATCGCATCATGCACAGTGGACCAATCACTCAACTTCAACCATCAAGCAGTGATGCTTTCCGCCTCCTGTTATGGCATACTCAGACTATTAGGTAAAATCCTTCCCCTGCTCCCACTCCAGGGAAGACAAATCATAGTGCAGGGCCTCAACGTGTCCCGCTTAGACTACGGGAACGCTTTATATCTGGGGGCCCCTCAATCCACTATTCACAAACTCCAGATTATCCAAAACTGTGCCGCCTGCACTCTTCTCCAAATTCCACGTCGACTCTCTGCCAAACCCGGACTGAAAAAACCTCCACTGGCTCCCAGTCAAGGAACGGATTAAGTTCAAGGCCCTGTGTATTGCACATAGAACATTCTGGAATACCGGCCCGGATATATGCCAGTCACTGATCTCCCCCTATCAGCCTCCCAGACAGCTCTGATCAACTACAGCCCACTTTGCCCTCGTCCCCAAAATCAAAAGAGCGATATGTGGCGGCCTCTCTTTTTCCTTTAACACATCCAAGCTGTGGAATTCTCTTCCTCTTCCGCTTCTTCTAAAATCTTTCCTCTTTGATTAAATACCCTTACTCAGTCTCTCCTCTCCATATACACGCTCTGTCTATAGAGCTGGGATGCCTCAGGGTAGCCATCGCACTCTACAAATGTAATTTTCATTTCATTTAATTTCATGCAAATCAGTCTTGACCCTGGATCCTGGCAATATATAATGCACTACTTACCACAAAAAACAATAATATAATTTCTACAAATTGGAGTCACTGGAACAGGTTGATTATTTGATAGGTTTATTCGTGAGAAAGACCCCGAGATGTTGCCACATACAACCGCTCATCTCGACTCCCCAGCAATCCACATTCCAGCCCAGACAGAAATACAAACCTTCCAAAGCAATTAAAGGAACAACACAGAATAGCATACATGGATGTAACACATCTCCCTATCTAAAAATAAAATGAGAAAAAATAGAACAAATATATATATATATATAGAAAGTAAAATTGATGACAAAATACATGCTATGTACATTCAGGAATATCAAATATAGTCATTAAGCTTAATAGGTTTCTCCACAATCCGTCCAGATGATCTTATTTGGAACACATTCCTCAACAGATACAGATGACTATGGATGAATGATGTCAGACTTAGCCTGAACCTCTCCAGATTGTGCCTTTCCTGAAAACACTACTGTTGATTTAGAAGGAACAATACCAGAATTTGATTGCACAGAAACATCACTGTTCCTGTTCAACCAGATGTTACGTTCCAAATCATTGCACAAGGCAACATTGCTCAGATTCCATTTGCGTCCATCATCTAACAACACACAATTCCCTCTTACCTCCCAAAATATTTTCGGCTGAGACCATTTGGAAGAACCATTCTTTGACAGACCAAAAAGTGACACGAAAGCTTTGCACACGTTTCTTAATTTTGTTGTTGTGTCTGTCAACATACCTTTCCTGATATACATTCATTCTATCTCTAAGACACTCCTTGGAAACATGTCTAGAAGACGTTTTAAGCATCCATGCAGGAGTTACTTTATTACATGCAGTACGTCCCTTAAGAAGATTGAATGGAGACACTAAGGTTGCAGAATGTGGAGTATTGCGATTACTCCAAATCATATCCTTAACAGCAATTTTACAATCTGCACCTTCAACCACTGCCAACTGTATACACTCCTTCAATACACGGTTGAATCTTTCTACCATACTGTTTTCCCTTGGACAATATACAGCAGTAGGAACATGTTTTACACCACACAACCGTAAATAACTTCGAAACTCACCAGCTACAAATTGTGGACCATTATCCGTGGTAATTGTCTCTGGAAATCCCTCTCTATGGAATAGCTCTTCACAAAAGCTAATCATGTTAGAGGCTTTAATCTCTCTGACAAATGCTACCTCAGGCCATTTACTGTAATAATCCAATAAAACAATGGCAAATTTCCCAGCAATGTTACCAATGCTAAATGGACCACAAATATCCAAAGCCAATCTCTGCCACGGTTTGTCCGGAAATGGAACAGGACTAATGTTTGATTCCTGTGAAATATGAGACTTATCACTACAAGTACATGCTGTACAGTTCCTGACACACCTTTCAACATCTTTATCCATCCCAGGCCACCAGAAATCCCACCTACACCTTCTCTTCATACCAGACATTCCAGAATGCCCCTCATGAATAATATCTAACAATCTATTGCGTAAACCTGATGGTACAACAAGTTTATCTGCTTTCCTAACAATGCCAACTAAAGTTCTGACCAAACCGTCTTATACTCGAATAATTCACAATCACTCCATGAAAAACGATTGCACACTGAAGCTAACCGTGCAATCACTTGTTTCAACACAACATCCTCCTGTACAGCTTATTTCCACTCTATCAAATCAATAGCACCATTGCAAGCTTCATCCACCGTAGCTACTGACCAATCTTCATCCTGATCCATTACCATGGCACCCTCACTGAGAGGAAGACGCGATAAACAATCAGCATTAACATTTTTAATTCCAGGTACATACTTCACCTCGAAATCATATTCCTGCAGTTTGTAAATCCACTTGGCAATTCTGGGAGTGGCCCTGCCTACACCTTTAGTAGTAAATATGTCCAGAAGGAGTTTATGATCAGTTCTTAACTCAAAATTTGTTCCCCAAACATAATTCCTGAAATAATTTACACCCCAAAAACAAGCTAGCGCCTCCTTCGCTATAACCGAATACGATGGTTCAGCACCTTTTAGGGTACGAGACGCAAACGCTATTGCCCATTCGAACTTGTCTATCCCTTGCATTAATACAGCTTTCAGTCCATATGCACTCGCATCCACAACAATGATCAATTTTCTATTGGGATCAAAAGGTTTGAGAGCTACAGCATTTATGATGTCCAACTTAATATTTTCAAAAACAGTTTGGCATTCAGCATTCCACAATAATGTAGCCCCTTTTTTCATTAATAATCTTAAACCACTTTTACAAAGTGGAGTCACTGGAACAGGTTGATTATTTGATAAGTTTATTCGTAAGAAAAAAGACCTCGAGATGTTGCCACATGCAACCGCTCATCTCGACTCCCCAGCAATCCACATTCCAGCCCAGATAGAAATACATCATTCCAAAGCAATTAAAGGAACAACAAAGAATAGCATACATGGATGTAACAATAATGACATTGATATTAAATAAATTGATATTTTAAACAACTAATATTATGTTTTTGAAAACGATGTTAATAACTACGATATCAAATTCTCAAGATATTTTTGACACAAAATTCATATAACACGATATTTTGTATTCGATATTTTGTCCGAATACCCTTTGGATCTGAGTGTGAATCTTTGTGTTGGTCTGTGCCTGCGTGTCAGTATGCATCTATACAGGGGTTTGAATGTATTTCTGCGTGCTTGCATGTGTGTGCATCGATATAATATTTGTTGCAGGTCTTCGATTGGATATTCGTGCAGCTCTTAGAGTGACTCTCTGTTCACATTGGGTTTTATGGAGCTGTGTTCCTGTACTTGTGAGGAAGTGGTGCGGGATGAGTCAGTGTGACCGTGTGCAGCTCTGAGTGTGGAGCTGCGTGCCTGTTGCTCACTCACGCTCTTTTGTCATTTTACAAGCCACTGTCGCCTGATCAAAGAGCTGCATAAATCACTGACACAAGTGGATTCCCACTTGTAAAACACACGTGTCTATGTTATCAGTGTGGCATCAAGCGTTGCCCAAGCCAAGCAGAAGGCCTGTTATCCAAGCTATCAGCCGCTTTTCCGCCCCCTCCCCCCTCACTCACACGGCGATTTCAGATACTGTCAATAACCAGCAATGCTTATAACTCACCGAAGTGCAACAGCTCACCTGCATCCTGTGTTTTGCTGCTCGCATAAAAGCTTTAGGATTCATGTGGTGAGACTGCAACAGCTATAAAACACCCCAGACAGCATCAACACGTGTGGACCGGACCCACAGCACAGTGAAGGCACCAGGCAAGTTGGTAGGCAGGCGACTAAACAACACGTCTAGAGAAGCGTGAAACAAGAGAAGGCAAGTGGGGATTTAGGGTAGACAGAGTGAGGGCTGGCCATGCAGACGGACGGGCAGGTGCAACACTCAGGTCTAAAAAATGACACTAGTAAACTATAAATATTGGAAAGAAATTGATAGGCAGTTATATGAAAAAAAATCACATGCAGAGTAACCGGTGAGCTGATCCACGGTAGAAATTGAGTAGTTCCTGTAATAAACGCTGCTAAGAATGCACACGACCAAATCGAAGAGTTTGCGTGAACGTTGTGCTTTACTCTGTTCTACTGTTTATTTTCTTGCAGCGATTCTTGTCCACAGCATTCACCCTTTTAATCTGTGCATCACAGGGCAACATCCTCTCATTCCATGGAGCTGTTATCTGAGTTTAATTGGGCCATCTACATTAACTAGTGTCAGGTGGATTTTATTGAAACCATGGGACACTGCTCCTCTGTGGACACTTTTTATGTCAACAATGGTTAATATGTTTCACGAGTATAGAAGGTCTATTTTTAAATAAAGGTTCGTTCCTGACAAGACATTCTGGCAAATCCTTCAGATCTTCTCTCTCCGTACGTCAGTTAACCTTGATTTTGCATTTAACGCGTGTGTGAGGCTGGGGGTTCACCAGCCTTTGAAGCACGGGTTTGGGGTTGTGGGAGCATGTCCCGGGCACTGGTCCGATTTGAACGGTCTTCAGAATGATTTATTAGGAATTGCTCAGATGTCAGTCCCGCCATTAACACGAATGATGTGTTGGGCATACCCAGCTGAAGGGTTAACAGGTTGTCAAGATGTGAACGCCGGCGCTCCACAGCACTTCAGAGAGCAGCGCACACAGCTCTTGAATCCACCTGCCTGGGAGAAACCCACCGTCTTAAGCGTTTGAGGCTGGAACAGCTAATAAGGTGCTTGCCTATTGAGATTTCAAAATAAGAGTGTTCCCTTGTCCTTTGCCTTAAGCCCTCCTTCATCCTTGTCACTAAATATTCTAAAATACCTTGCTTCCAGGGCTCGCTGTCTAGAGATCGAATTCTGAACACGTCTCAAACAATGTAAATCATGTTTGGAAAATCAACAAACACCTTTCGAAATCCTGTGCCTTAGTCCTGAGTGCACTTGGAGCTTTCCAGAATGGCGTGACTATCAGGGCCTTTGCTACCCTCACCACAACCCAATTGGGCTACCACCAGCCACTCCGATTGGGGTCATCCAGCCAAAGTTTACAAACTTGGTCTTGCACATTGTTGGACTTCCTGACCTCTAACTTCGCAGACACCATGCCTTTCATCTGCAGATCATGCCAAGTCAGGTGGTGATGGCCAAATAGTAGGTGAATTGAAAACAAAGGTGGTTTTCAACCCCTTTGCTGCGGCGGCAATTCCGCCGCAGCGCTAGGGGGGGGGGGCCGAGCGGCGCTCGCATGCTCGCGCTCGGTTGCGCTCTGCTCATGACGGAGCGGTTCCGTCATGGCCCCGCCCGCTCAATAGAACGCGCCGCGCAGGCGCGGCGGCAGGGCCATAACGGAACCGCTCCGTCATGAGCACAGCGCAACCGCGGCTCATGACGGAGCGGCTCCGTCATGAGCATGGAACCGGTTAAGTTCGCAAATTTGTGCAGTCATGCTCTAACCTCAGCTAATCTCTACGTTCCTGAAAACTACTGCATCTCACAGAACTATATCTGTCGGAGAGCGACTTAGGGGGCCCCTAGCAGGGCCCCCATCCCTCAGCGGCCTCCGGTTGGGGACCTGGGGGGTGAATCCCTGCAACCTCTGGCAAACACCTTCAGGTGCCTGCAACGCAGTGCAGGGATTCACATAAACTCCCATTTCTCTATGGGAGCTTGTGCTGCATTCGGTTTCTGACCGCAGTAAAAGCTTCCATTTATGGGAGCTTGCGACAAGACCATGTGTGGTTGCATCAAAATAAAGGGAGCGGAACCAGCGACCTATGGTCGGTCCATTCTCACACCGAAACGGTGTCGAGCGGATGCAAGTCCGCCCGGCATCGTAATAGGCCAATAGGTCTGCTTAAGTAACAACGTGGAAATCGATAAAAAATGCACATGAAGGATTTGTATTTTGTATTTTTTCTACTCTAATAAGATCATAAAACTGCACCAAAAATTCTTCATTTGCTGCAGGTGGATACATGTGGATGAACTGCAATACTTTGCTATTAAAATCAAAAGCTTTTTGTTGGTAAGAGCCCCTTGCCTAAGTGATTCTATTATAACACTGGAATGGTGAAGGCTTCATTAAGGACAATTAAGTGATTTAGGACACATAATTATTTTTAATTGGGTTTGGGATGTGTAACGTGACGAGCTGGTAAGAGGGAATCGAGGGCTCCTATGCAACAATTGAAGTAAGTCTGAAGTCTAATGCGCATTGCCCCTTTCTCCATATAGACCAGGAGAAAATATCTCGAACACCCTGCTGAAGTATACGAGTTCGTAATATAAGGTAACAATGTACCTGAGAACAACCAAAATCGCCATTTTGTAAATACATGAACACGCCGGTTTTTTACCAATAGCACAATTGGCATTACCGATATGTGGGGCTAGAAGCGACCGTGATAGGGAACGCCATTCAAGTAAGAATCACCTGCATGAAAATGTTTTGAAATTCTTAACGCTGGTAAAACGTATTACATTTATTCCCCATTTCGAGTAGCAAAACTTGCATTAAAGTTTTTTTTTGGGGGAGGAGGGAGAAAAAACAACCTGAAAGCCAACAAACACGCCATACTAGTAAGAGAACGCAGTTCTTAATGGACCACATTGCGACATAGAGGCTATAGCATGGGCATATGATTAGAATTATCCTTATAATACCGTAAAGAGTCCACATACCAGCATGACAGAAAGTAACACACTTGGGGCATAAATGATCCAATATTAGAGTTCACATAAAGGATCTAAAGCCTCAGGAAACAACTCTGAGATACAAAATCGATAAAAACCTCAATGTACTGTTAATGTTTGAAACCATCTTATAATATCTGAGAAAATAAAGAGGGCTAGTAGCAACCTCGTGAACCTAAGCTAAAATGTTGCAATAACAGTTGATTGCAATTAATGATGTTCGTTGTATTTGTCTTTGTCTTCTGTGTCTTTTTTCAATTACAGGCATGTATGGCCTTCCCTTGATTATTAGTGGAACACAAAACCCACTGAGAGTTGCTACACAAATTGTGTAAGTACTTACCTTTGGTCCGGATGAAAGCCCCATAGAACCGGCTGGGCACAATGGGGCTGAAACATGTCGGCCTGATATTTAATTAGACGTATAGAGGATCCACTTACCCGATCCATATCTACACACCAGTATTTTTATTAATCTTGAATCATCTTTTATTGAATAAACAAATTTACCTTGAGATGAGCAAGAATTTTTCACTCACACCTCATTTTGAGCACTTGTAGACATTATATCTGGACACTAGTACGTATCCAGAACAAACAAAGACCCGATGATGATGCATTAGTGCATTGTAACTGGTGGAGAATCAAGATATACAGCCCTCGAACGATGTGCGTGTAGGAGGGTTTTTAATATGAAAGAAAATAACCCCTGGAAACATAGATACAAGTGGTCCATTCTCCCCCTCTTTGATCTACTTTCTTATTGTGTCATCTTGTGGTCTTCTGGAGTGGGAAGAGTGTGTTGGTACAGTTGCCGATCCATCAGTGGAGGTTGCTTGCCGCAGTGTTGGCGTCTGTCGTAGTAGGGGGTGGAGTGCAGGTGAGGGCAGAGAAGAGATGTTCTTTGGAGACTTTGTTTCAGATTCTGCATGGGGGCGGTCAACGTGCTGGTGAGCAGTGGGTTTTTTAAAAGGGAAATGGTTGCAGTGGTGGTCAGTCCAGAGCTGTTCTGTGGTGTGGCTGCAGAAGATGCTGGTTACTCCTGCAAATATGGGATTGAGTGTGTGTCCTGCTCTGTGAGTGGGTGTGGAGACAAGTTGCTTCAGTCCTATGTTGGTGAGGTTCTCTATGAGCGCGGCGGTATTAGGGCCTTCATGGTTGTCCTGGTGGAAGTTTAGGTCTCCGAGTGGTAACCACCAGTGTCTCCTTGCCATGCCCCACTTTCGTAAGGCCAGGACAGGTGGCAGACCCTTTGCGATTAGAACCTCTAAACTTTGGAATGCCTTGCCACTCTCCATCCGCTTATCGGAGTCACAACTAACTTTTTGGCGTGCCCTGAAAGCCTGGTTTTTCACCAGCACATAGGTTTTTTTTTCTTCTCACCTATCATCTACTGTCTGCCTCAGCACCAGGGCACCCCTGTTGGGGGTAGCTGGGTGCTCTACAAACTTCTTAATAAATAAATTATAAATAAATAAATATGTAGTCTGTGGAGGCGAGGGTGGGGGGTGCTGTGAAGTTGGCGATGGCATTGGTGAATGAGGCGCTGGGCATAGAGGCCGGGCGGTCTGTAGATGAGGGTTCTGGGGAGCGTTGTTCTGAAGTTGCACTGGATCTGGATGTGAATGTGCTCCATGGGGGGCAAGACAACATCAAAGTTGGTGGTTGTCGTGTGGAGGGAGCTTTTGTGGATGATGGCGAGGCCTCCTTCTGGGCGGGGGGGGCGCTATTTTTCAGGATCTTGTATCCATTGTGGATGTCAGTATCGATGTTGGGACTGAAGATGGCGTTGGTCCAGGTCTCAGTGAGGAAGGCAAGGTCGGGCATGTTTGTGTTGAGTAGGTCCCAGATTTCTGTGGCGTGTCATGCAGGGATAGTATGTTGAGGAGGATGCAGTTCAGTGGTTTGTGTGTGCTGGTGTCTGGTGGGCACTATGATAATAGATCCAGTAAAGGATCTTGAGTTAGATGAGTCACAATTGATATCTGATCACCACCTCTCTGGGGAACATGAGGGCAGCCTCCTGTTAGACCTGGCACCATTGGTGTGGTTCTCCCTTCCATTTTTTGCTGTTGCCTCTTATGTTTTTGCTGGTTTTAGATGTTTTGGGCACTGTGCAACTGCTATTCAGTGCCACAGTGCAAGTGCTCCCTATGGTAAATTGATGTATGGATTAGAGACTCCATGATTGGCTTATTTGGTTTACTTGTCAGACCCTAGTACCGTGCACTGCATGTGCCCAGGGCTTGTAAATCAAATGCTGCTGGTGGGCTTGCAGCACTTATTGTGCCACCCACCGGCACAACTTGTAAAGTGTGTCTCAGGCCTGCGATTGCAGAGCCTGTGTGCAGTCTGGTACTACTGTGTTGATTTGGCAAGTGCACCCACTTGCCAGTCCCCAAACCTTCCCTTTTCTACATATCAGACACCTCTAAGGTAGGCCCAAGGGCAGGGTGCATTGTAGGTAAAAGGTAGGGCATGCCCTGATGTATGTGGCATGTCCTGATAGTGTATTACAGTCATTTTCATTTTTCACTATCGCAAGGTTACCTGCTCCCATAGGCCAGAATGGGTAGTTTGATTATAACACCTTATAATCCTAACTGACCCAGGGAATATGGTAGAGAAACAAAGTTAGTATGCTTGAACTCAGAATGAAAAAATACATCTTTTAATGAAGTTGATTTTAACATTCTGTGTTTGAAAATACCACTTTTAAAAAATAGGTATTTTCTTGCCTAACTATCCAAGCCTGCATCTGCTCGGTTGTGTATTCCTTGTCTTGTTTGTGAGTGACAGGGGCTGGGGGGCTCCAGGAGACAGGGTGAGTGAGCACAGAGCTGAAAAGACTTATCTGCATGTAGAGTGGTGGGAGGAGTTGCTCCCGGGCCTGAATAGGGCTGTGCCGACCTTCCACAATGCTGGCTCCACCTCCTGTGGTGTGTCTGATGACCCTGGCCCACACTGTCAAAGGAAGGAAGGAGTCCTGTAAACAAAGGGCTCCAGGACTGCACAGAACTGGTTTGGACTGTGCACAGCCTATCTCTGCCTTCAGAGATAAAGGATGTTGGTGTATAAAAGGGGGGACCCAGACCCTAGAACTTTAGATCACTTCTGGGAATCAAGACAAACCTTTGCTGAGGAGAAGAACCAGGAAGCTGAAGGATGAGACTACCCCTGTGCTATGTGTTTGGGGGTTGGCCTGCAGTGGTTGCTTCATTGCCAAAGAAAGGAGAAGAGGACTGAGTGTGCTATTCGTCAACTTGAAGAAGAATCTCCAAGGGTTTGTACTTGAGCTTGCCTCCTGCCTGAAGTCTCAGAGATACAACACTTCATCAACCAGCTCCCCCCTGAATTCCCCTGCTGGGAATTGAAGTGCCTGCTATTGTGCTAGGCCTTCTGAGACATTGTGTGTCGCTGGGAGCTGGAAGCGCAACAACAACGATAAGCGTGCCGCCGCCGCAGGAGTTGCCGTAGCATTGCCAAGGCAGCGTGCCACCACTGCCGCTGTCCCCATCGCATCACCGAAGTGCGTCGCATTACCGGAGAAGGGTGCTGCCGCTGCCGAGGTCGCCTTCGCATCACCGGAGAAGCATGTCGCAGGGCCTGTTGCAGCTCCAAATATCATCGAGTTGCCGCACAGCAATAGGTGTTAGACCCCCAAATCTAACACCTCTGTTGGATTTGGGGGTCTCTAGTTGGCATAGGTATGTATCTGTGACAAATAGGGACCCTTGTGTCTAGTCAGGGTAAGGGGGTACATTCCTAAAATAACCCCTGCTCACCCCCTTGGTAGCTTGGCACGAGCAGACAGGCTTATATCAGACGGCGTTGCGTCGGTTCTTCTCTGCGAAGGAAGGTGACGCGTTGGTTTCTTACTGCACATCGGTGCCGATGCGACGAGCAACGCCGTGATGCGATGAAGATTTGGTGCAAAGACATAAAGATGTTGTCTTCTTCTTGGTGCGAGACGATGCGGACCGCCACAGGCCCTGCGACACACTTCTCGGTGATGCGGCTGTGTCTGATGCAACGTCGATCCTCTTCTTTGATGATGCAAGTCGCTTTGACAACGATGTGAGACGGAACAGGCCCTGCAACACACTTCCCGGTGATGCGGCGTCAACTGCTGCTACGTCAATCCTCTTCTCTGGCGATGCAGGATGCTTCAGGGGCCCTCTGATGACTCAGCGGTTCTTGGGGCTGTGACAGGCCTTGCGACACGCTTCCCGATGATGCGTCAGTGTCTGCTGCAACGTCGATCCTCTTCTCTGGAGATGGGAGGCCCTCTCGTGTTCTGTAGCCGCAGCGCCAGTTCAGTGTCACGCTTCTTGCTCAAGAGTGACGCTTCTTGCTCAAGAGTGACGCTTCCAGCTCCTTGCCATGGGTATTTCTTCTTAAAGTCCCGCACAACTGCAGGCCCTTCAGAAGAACTCTTGGGAAGCTAGTGGGTAAAGTCTGTTGTCCCTGAGACTTCAGCAGGAGGCAAGCTCTTTTCTCAAGCCCTTGGAGATTCTTACAAGTTGATGAAAGTACACACAAAGTTCCTCTCTCCTTTCTTTGGCAGTCAGGCAACCACTGCAGGCCAATCCCCCAAGCAGCACTTCAGCTTAGGTATAGTCTCTCCTCAGTCTTTCTGGTTCCACTCCTCAGCAAAGGCTTCTTCTTGTTGTCCAAAAGTGATCTAAAGTTCTGGGGTCCCCCTTTTAATACACAGTTTCTCTTTGTTCTCTGAAGGCAGAAGGGCCTTTGCCTAATCCAAACCCCCTTTGGGTCAGTCCTGGAGCACTCTGTTTACATGACTCCTTCTTTCCTTTCACAGTGCAGGGCAGGGACATCAGACGTACCACAGGGTTGGAGCCGGCATTGTGGAAGACAGGCACAACCCCATTCATGTCCCAGGTGCAACTCCTCCCACCCATCTACATGCAGATCTCTCAACTTCATCTTTGTGCTGACTCACCCTGTCTCCTGAAATCCCCCAGCCCCTGTCACTCAAACTCCAGACAAGGAATACACAACCTAGCAGAGGCAGCATTGGATGGTTAGACAAGAAAATACCTACTTTCTAAAAGTGGTATTTTCAAACACAGAATGTTAAAACCAACTTCACTAAAAGATGCATTCTGATTTCAGGCATACTAAACTCGAATTTCTTCCTAGTTCCCTGAGTTAGTTAGGATGATAAGATGTAATAATCAAACTGCTTATTCTGGCTTATGGGGAACAGGTAGCCTTGCAATAGTGAAACACAGAAATGGCTGTAATTCACTATTAGAACATGCCACACAAATCAGGGCTTGTCCTACCTTTTACCTACAATGCACCCTGCCCTTGGGCCTACCATAGGGGTGACTAATATGCAGAAAAGGGAAGGTTTAGAGACTGGCAAGTGGGTGCACTTGCCCAGTCAACATGGTAGTACCAGACTGCACACAGACTCTGTAATGGCAGACCTGAGACACACTTTACATGGCTGCTTCTGTGGGTGGCACAACCAGTTCTGCAATCCACCCTGCAGCATTTGGATTTACAAGCCCTGGGCACACTCAGTGCACTGTAATAGGGTCTGACAAGTAAACCAAACCAGCCAATCATGGAGTCACTAATCCATACATCAATTTACAATAGGGAGAGCATATGCAGGTCAGACAAAATACAGGAGGAAGGCAAAACGTTCAGGGAAGACCCTGCAAAAAGGGCCAAGTCCAACAACCTGCCAATCCAAATTTTCTAGTTTTCCTATCTCAGTTTCCCATACAAGCCTAAGTTTCTTCAGGAAATCGGGCATGTGTTTTTGTATGTTTTTTATAAGCGAAAGAGACAGTTTTTTCTAGTATGGCCCCCATCAATAGCCAACCCTATAGAGGTGCATACTCTGGGAGGTCTGTGTTTAAGTTTAAGGTATTTAAAGTATTGTGTATCATGGAGCTGGTACTCACGTTGGAGAGCGGAAAATGACATAAGAGTCCCCCTTCTATTACGTCACCCACCTTAGAAATTTCTATATAGTTCCAGTGATGAAACCGCTTTAATTTTCCAGATTCTTTTTAGGTATTGTGGAGTAGAGTTTCCTGGGTAATTTTCTTCACCCAGCCCAGATGGCTATTCGTTTTATGCCACTCCTCGATTACTATTTGGGTTACGGGTAGTACCCGCCGCATTCCCTTTCCCCGCATAGAGATAGTGAAGATATGGATGAGTTGAGAATTGTGTTCTTTCCAGAGCATAAGTAGGGTGGTTTCCCTCTGCATGACCCCATTCATTTTTTATGATCAAGTAGGAAGCCCAGTAATATGCTTTCATGTCTGGGAGGGCTATGCCCCCACTGTAAAAGCTCTGTTGTAGTGTTTTGAGGGCTATCCTGGGATGTGCTTCTTTCCACAACAACTTCCATAGTTCACCCTCAAGTTTAGTAAAGACCTCATCTGGGATACTATAATAGGAGTTCTGGAGGGCGTAGAGAAACTTCGGGAGGTTGACCATCTTAATCACGGCTGCCCTGCCAATATCATGAGACGGAGGGTCCTCGGTCAAGCAATATCAGCATGGATGGCTAAAGGTATTTTCCCCACATTAAGTCCTATACTTCTCCTGGGGTTTAGTGTCGCGTTAATTCCCAATTATTGGAAGCCTTCCCCAGTCACCCTCAACTGCCAATGGAACCCTAACAAAGCATCTTGATTGGCCACCGAATCGAGGATTAATTCATCCCAATTAATGGTTTATCCTGAATACACACCATGAGTTTCAAATAATTGAAAAGTTGTGGGCATAGAAACCTGTGGTTGAGTGAGTTATAAGAGGATATTGTCTGCATATAATGTTTTTTTTCCTCTGCTACAGGTGATCCCACTGCCCTGAAACCCATAATGGATAGATTGTCTCAAACAGCGCAGGCAAGTAGCTCTAATGTAAGGGCAAACAGGAGAGGTGATAGTGGGCACCCTTGATGGGTTCCCCTCCTAATGGGGAAGTGTGCTGACATTATGCCATTGACTTACACTGCTGCACTAGGTTCTTAATACAATAGTTCTATCCAGGCCAAAAGCTCATGCCCAAATCCCATTCTCCGCAGTGTAGACTCATAAAAAGTCAATAAACTAAATCAAAGGCCTCTTCTGCATCTAAGGAGATGAATATGCGGGGATCTAGAAGGGATGCAACTACTGCTATCCTGCTATGGAGTCTGCAAGGATCGCCCCTTGTAGAGAGCTTCAGAATAAAACCAGACTGGTCTTCATGGACTTGGGGGAAATAATGCTTGTCAGTCTAATAGCCAAAACTGAGGCCAGGACCTTAGTTTCAATCTTTAGTAGGGAGATCGGATGGTAGGATCCGCACTCAGTGAACGGCTTACCTCTTTATGTAATACCACTAGTGTGGCTCCGCTCAGGTCAGGTGGAAGGATGCCGTCCTGAAAGGCTACCACATATAGTTTATGTAGGTAGGGTGCCAGTAGATCTAACTGCTTTTTAAAAAACTCTGCCTGGAGGCCATTGGGACCTGGTGTCTTGCCTGGGTTCATTCGAACCACGTCTGTTAGGGAGATCTCTTTTTCTAAAGCCCAACTGTTCTCCTCCACTGAGAGAATCGGCCTGTCTATTGCATGCAGATATGCCTCTTTCTGTTATTGACTGCCATTGGATGTTCTTTATAGAGGGGGCCTCATAATAGCATGCAAATTCACCTGCTATCTCTTTATCCGTTACACAAGACACTCCTCCCATCCCTCTATCTGGTTTACTTACTGCACCTTCACTTTCCAACGACCAGCCATGTCAACATCTTCCCCGCCTTGACGCCAGTATTATATAGGCGATGCTATGTAGCCAAAAGGTGGGTGCGCGCCTCATTGTTAGCTGATGCCTTATATTCATCCCATAGGGCCTCAATCTGTCACAAGATTTGGGGGCTTGGTAGAGCCGAGTTCGAAGCTTCTGCTCTCATCAGGCAGACCTTCAGCTTCACCATTTCATTCAATTGCTTTCTTTTTCTTTAAAGCAATAATAATTTGTGTCCTATTACGAATTACTCCTTTATAGGCCTTCCACAGTATCACTGCTGAGTTTACAAATTCTTTATTTTCCTGAAAATACAGTTCTGCATCTGGTCTGATATCTCACAGAACTGTTTGTTCTCTTAACTCCCTTGCATTCAGCCTCCACCCCCTGCCATGCCCACGGGGCCTTTGTCCCATTAAAAATCCAAAGCGGGTATTGATCAGACTGACCCTGTGCTAGATATTCTGCTCTGTGAATCGTCCCCACCTACCCAGTCAGTGCAAAAATATAATCTAATCTGGAATAATATGACTAGCCTCTAATTGTTGGCCGATGTTAACGCCAGTTGTCAATCAGACCCAGGGTATCAACAAAGGGTGCTAGGGGCGTGGTTCTGGGCGAGGCTGGCGTTCCATATCTATCTAGCTGAAATATATAACACATTATTGAAGTCTCCTCCAATAAGATGCAGTGAGGATTCAGTCACCAAAAGAACTTCGGTCACTGCATTTAATGTAGATTTCTGTGGGCATTGGGGTGCATGTGCACTAATATTAGTAACATATTCTCTCCCCCATAGGCCTTGAACAGCTGCATAAGTCCCATTAGGATCTATTCTTCTTCTATTGACCTGAAAAGGGGCGACTTTCTAATAAGGATTGCTTTACGCCTGGCACCTGAGGTGAACTCAGCATGGGCCAGCATGGTATATGATCCTTGGGCAAGGAAGAGCCAGTAAATCCTCCAGAGATGAGTCTCCTGTAAGAGAATGACATCTGGTTCCTGTCGTCATATAAAGGCAGTCACTAATCTCTTCATTTTATTGCCTAAAACATTGACATTCCATGTGAGGAGAGATCGGATCCCGGTTCAGAAGGTGTGAGGTGCATCCTGTCTACATATCTGTGTATCTGTGTCCCCTGGCCTGCAGTGACACGATTCTCCTGCATGTGATGTATCCCTCCATTTGTCTGATAACACATAACAGTGTATAACACAACAAACGGAGCGAAGAAAAACAGTTTTTACCCCATTCCCCCCTCTCTTTCCACCGTTCCTTGAATGCACCCATCCACAAAACACGCTGTGACAACCACGTTGCTGGACCAGGCCTGAGAGGTCTGTAGCCGACCCTAACCCAGAACTATAAATACTTACAACTTTCTTATTGAAAAGTATGCATTCAAAAACACACACTCTGGATTTCGGGGAGAGGGACACGTAACTCCCTCCCTACCATATGCACATGTGAGCCTATGTGCGCACCCTAGCCTACACGGGCCTTACATACCATTCACTTAACGCAAACACTCTTAACTTATGTAAATTCGTGCAAAAAGAAAAAATAGAAATGGGAAATTAAACGGGGTCAAAAGAGACAAGGCCAGAAGTGAGCTCTCCCACAGGTCCCATCCAAGCCACTCCAAGCTACAACCTTGCCCCAGAGAAGAAAGTTTACCCCCTCTCAAACATTAAACGTTGGTATCTCCATCAGTTCCTTTGTTCGGATCTAATGATTCCACTTCAGTCTGTTCATTCACTCGTGCCTCGGAAATCTGGCTTGTCCCTTTTAAGTTGAGTTCACACTTTTCCACGGCTGACAATTACACTATGTTGGTGGCCTCTCCACGAGAGAAGGTTAATGCCCTCCATCACGGTCCCTCAGTGTCAGATTCAAAGGAGTGTCTCCCTGGTGGATTATGCTTGGTGGATTTCTCCAGTGCTTTTTCCCAGTTCCCCCGATAATGGGACCAGTGTTTGCGCTTATAGGTCCAGATTTTAGGTCGAGCCCCAATGTCCTTCCCGCCGGTGTCACTGGTGTGTGTTCCCACAGGAGGTTGGGAGGGATCTTTCCCCCCACCCCTCTCCAAGCTTCCTTGGAAGTTTCAAAGAAATTCGATTTATGATGTAAAATCACTTTCAACTTTGAAGGGATGAGAAGCATATTGCGGAGCTGCATTGCACAGAGGTTCACCTTGACAGCCTCAAAGGAGAAAAAGGACAATTGATGGATAGAATGCTGAACAATGTCAAACATTCACCCCCAATACAGAGATCTGGGCCTAAATCCATCATTGTTTAGCCCACCATGCCATTCCGGTTTAAACCCAGCCATATGCAAATCAGTCTTGACCCTGCTCCTCATGGGAACAGTCCAGCCCTAACTGCCAGTTCAGGTCCTCCCTGGACGGGAAACAAGCACGGAAACAAGACCAGTATCACTCCTCATCAGCCAGGCTAGCTTGAATTGATGGGCATTGTGACATAGGACCCATGTCTGGGCTTGCCCCTCCCACTCGTAATGACAAAGGCAAAAAGAACTATTGATGGACGGAATGCTGAACAATGTCGAACTTTCACCCCCAGTACTGAGGTTTGGGCTTAAGTCCATTCCATCCATTCCGTCCATCATTTGTGTATCTTTTGATTTCTAGCATCCAGGAGCAGCGCTGCTTCTGCACCTCCCGGGGATAATCAGGGAAGAGTATTATATTTGTGGCATCATGTGTGACTGTGCCAAGTTGAAGTGCTTCTTTGAAGATCACATCGCGGTAATGAAAGTTAGAAAATTGTGCAATGAGGGCTCATAAGAGGGGCACCTGGTAGAGGTATCACTGCTAGTGCTGTATGGTCTTGTTTCAGGAGGGAAACTTGTATGTCCACTGCCCCAACCGTGGTTTCCAGAGCCGTAAGGCAACATTGTTTGGTGGCAGAGCCTCAGCAGCACCCGGAGGGAGGCCTTCCACTGATCTAGTGTACCTGTTGATCTTCCCTTGTCTGGGGATCTAAGGTTCCTTATATTTAGCCATTATGCATGTAGTTGTCTATATGTGTGCACTGTCTCCTCTGGTTTGCCCCACACTCACTCACAAGTCTTAATCCCCGGGGCACTTCTAAAATTATGACAGTGGGCCTCCGGTTTCAGGGGTTCTGTTGTTGTGGCAGAGTTGGCCCTCAGTTAGTTCTTCTCCTTTGGGCAGTATTCGGGAATGGGGACTCTCCAAGTCCCGCTGGAGCAGCCAAGGGTTTATTCTCCCGGTGCTGAAGCTTCTCCTCCTCCCTAGAACAGCTCCTCTGCACCCCACTCAGCGGTCACTGTCCTGTCAAGTTCCAGCACGAAGGGCCTCCACTCAGCAATAGGAGCTGTTTGTGTCAGTCCACCTCTCCATGCAGGCCGCACCCCCTCGGAGCTGATCAGTCACTGGTAGGAGGGTGTCGAGAGTCAGAGGGAAGCTCCCCACTGGTTTCACTATCAGCCAGTGCCTGGGGTCTTTCTTGCCCAGGAGTCACAGCAGGACAGTCCGCATTCAGTATACTGGCCTCCCAGGCCCTGCCGATCCTCGATAGCCCTGCAGGTCACAGTCACTCATCGCACTGCCCAGTAGCTCTCACCGGGCACCGGGATCGCACAAGCCTGTTTCACTTTGTCAGGGGTCATTTGCATGCAGGCCCGATTCGTGAGCAGGGGCTCATCACATGTGGGCACCTCTGGGTCATCCAGCAGCTTGTCGCAGCACGTGCAGCCAGGCAGGCACCGGTATGGACTCCAGTGCTGCACCCACTGCAGGAATGCACCGGCTGTGCACAGGGTGGAACTGCGGTTTCCAGACCCGGTTCACACAACAGACGTCACTGTTATGTTCCTGGAGGTCCGCCCCCGGCGCCCCGGGCGTGGGGCGCGCTAGTCATGTGACTCCTGATAATAAAAAGAGGTCTCGCACGCACGCAGGCGTTCAGAGGCGCGCAGACCAAGCAACAAAGTTATTCCCAGTGTCCGACTGAGTTTATTCTAGGGCCACGTGTTAGGCCTAGTTAGGATTAGATGCCCCGGAGTGTAGGTCCCAGATTGACACCCCTAGGGCGATCACTTCCCATCTACAGGACACAACAATTGGCGACGAGGGTGGTTGCCGACCCCTCGCTACGGGCGTGTGTGTGCCCATTCTCGGGTGAGGCGGCTGCGAGCGCTCCCATTCGCTCGTGGTGCTCGTGCCTTGCTGCCACACACACCCCCACCCAGCGCGCCTGGAGGGACAACGACTTCTACCCCTGGCTCTTTGGAGGTGAGCGGCGCTGCCCGACGCTACCCTGCTGCGCATCGAAGCACAATTGGTCGCGCGAGGCCATTTCCCCGCAGGATCTTCCCGTCCGGTGCCGCACCGTGCTCGGTGGCATGTGCGTGGATCGCACCTCGGCACGCCTGGTGAGGCGATCTGGACGGCGTCCGGGGGCCACTGAGGGCTAGGCAATGCCCCATACACAGGCTTTGGTACGGGCGGGCGCCATCTTGCACAGATTGCCTCGAGCCAGGCTGGTAATTGTAGTCTGGCTCAGGGCTCCTCTTACTGCCACAGGTTTGTTCTCAGAGGGCAGACTGCAGGCTGGAAGCAGAATAAGGAAGGATTGCGAGATGATTGGGTTCGGGGGTCAGGATGTAAGAAGCAGTTCAGTTCAGCACTTTGCCAAACCCTTAGGACCAAAAATGTGGCAGTATTATCCAAGGGGGAGGGCACACCCAGATATGTATTGGTTGGTTTGGAATCATAAGGTTGCGAGGCAAAATCAAGAGTTCTACTCCACTACAGTCAAGATCTTTCAGGGAATGCCCTTCCCCTTGGATAATATTTCCATTTTAATTCAGGCCCTTAAATGTTGGGGTGAAATTCAAAAAAGTGTTTGCTAGCTGTTGTGTTCTACATAGGGCTACTTGTGTCAGGTTAAATGCATATCTATCAGATTTCTCTTGATGATGAGGCTACATCATTTTTCCCCTATTGAAAAGCCTTGAAGTGAATGCCTGGTTTTGAGGCCCCAAAACGTAGAAATATAAAGGGTGATAACAGATTTTAGCCACAATAATAATCATTTGTTGGTGGTGTCACACTAAATTTTGGAATTGTGGTGAGTTCTGAGGTGATTTTATCTTGTGAAAAAAGCTGATCCTCTGCGGGAATTTAAGGAAACCATGTCTGAAAGAATACAACTTTCTGTCATGATTCTCCCACAAAAGTTGTTGAACATGCTCCAAAAGCTAAAAGGCGGAAACAAGACGTTTTCTATAAATACATAACTGTTATCCTCGTTTTAGTGAGTAAAAAGTTTGACATGCTGAGTAGAACATGTACTTTGAAGCAGCAGCAGCAGCACTCTGTCAATTGATTCCCCAGTGTTCTACTGCAACTTCACCACAACATTCTAACAACTGGAGTGCTAACAACCTAAATGCATGACAAATGTGAAGCACATCTAAACACCATGTTTATGGAATCAGGGCTGTAGTGCTAATAGTATTTCCAATGAAGGAGACTGTAGTGAATGAACAGAATGAGGTGTTTCATTTTGTCTCAGAAACCATGGTTAGTGCTTTAGAAAGATAACATGACATTTCTAAAAAATTCTCAATTATCCTTCCCATTCATATCAGAAAAATTATATTGCATTCTCAGAAACGTTTGCTTCCAACTTCCGCAGCAGTCAGTCAGTTGACTCCCCAGGGAGCTATTACAGCTTCACGACAGATGTGTACTGGGCAACTAGAGTGCAGCCATTCTATATTCATAAGAAAAATAAAACACTCAACAGGAGTTCTTGAATTTAAAGTGTTTCCTGTGCGCATCCTGAAGTAGATGATCATTGAGATGTTAATGCAGATATGTAACCAGCTAGTTAAAAAATTGGGCATGAGGTATGTTTTTTTCAGTTATTCAACGTATTATATATATTTAAAGGACGTAACAATAGTTAAAGGGAGTGATACCTAAGTTTTCTATACCATTTCCACATCTAGTTACTCACGATAATATCATCTTTGCTTCTCGATACCTTCTCATTTTCAAAATAGTAACCTTTTGGTGGACATCCAGGGGCATATTATCAAGGGGGTTTATCTCCGCTTTTTTGGCTTTAAAAGCCAAGAAAGCGGAGATAAAATTATCTCTCTATTACCTAGCTGCCGCTAACACCAGTTAGCGACAGCTAGTAGGAGATAGCGACCATCTTGGGCCCCACTTTGCATATCAGTGATATTTATCACTAATGAGATGCAAAGTGGGCGTGCCAAGATGTTAGAGACTGAAAACAGTCGCTAACATGGCTATCTCCTATTACCAACTTTTGGAGATATTCGCGCTAAGCGGGAATATCTCCAAAAGCTAACACCTGCCCTGAGCAGTTCTTAGCCATGTTATTCAATGGGAGGTGGATAACATGGCTAAGAGCATTAGCTCGCTAATGCATGAATATCGCGGACTTTTCAGCGATATTCATGCTTTGCGGCGATTTTTACCGCATTTGCGTTAAACCTTGGTAATACCAAGGTTTATTTGCGGTAAAAATCGCCGCAGCGCTGCGAATTTTTGTCTCTAACCAAGCAATAGCGATAATTATCGCTATTGCTTGGTAATATGCCCCCAAATTTTTTAAATCTTCCATTTAAATGTATGTGAGTAGATTTTCGAGGTGCTGGGAACTGTTTACAGATATAACTTTTATTTAAAATTAATACATTTGTACTCCAATGGGTAGTGAGATCCTCTGTAGCAGTTCCGAATTGGACATGTATTTTTTCTCACTTTCTCTTGTAAACAGTTGCATATCCCCACATGAATGTGAACTGACTTCAAAATACTTCTTGTTGTGAGTCAAACACTAGGAAAAGATACAACATATTTATATTTATAAGATGTCTTTCTGTATTCTTTTAAACTGTTACATTAAATGATAATTATTAAAACTTTATTTAACAAAACTAATAATGTAATTCAAACAAAACAATGAAACTTTTTTTTTACATCAGGGAAATCTGTTATAGAGGACACATTTTTCAAAGACCTGGAAAAATGTAAACATATAATACCAGCACATGAAAAGGAATGTTTTCAGGGACTCCTTTAATCCAGGAACGTGCAGCAGTTATGATAAAAACATTTGTATGTACATATTCAGCTTTCTGTCCAGTCGAATGATTTTAAAGTCGCCTTTACAGGAAGCAGTCTGTGACTCTTCATCAGAACTGTGATCTTAGGAGTCATCTGTCATGGAGGAAGGCGACGTGATATGTTGGCTGCTACTGTTATGAGGCTTGTCTCGCGGTGCAAGCTATGCACCTACCGAGTAGATATTGACAGGCTGAGAAAATCAAAATAGGCTGCAATTCTGGTAGTGTGCAGCTGTCTGATTTACCATGGTACACATCTTCAGCTCCTACATGCCAGGGTTTCTTTTCAGTTTCTCTCTTTTAATTCAGACCATTTTATCCTCAGTGTATGGAATGTCCTAATAACTTTATAGCCCTTCTTTGCTGGATTGTACCTGTTGTTAAAGTCATGCACCCTTGTTATAATTCCTCGCCTCTGACTCAGGCTTATAACTCTGGTTGAAGGTCTTTAACAACAAGTACAGCGGTTGTCAGCAGTCTATAATGCGATATTAGCAATCTAGATGATACTATCTTGCCTCCTCTGCCCAATAACACTGCCACTGACCAAGAACAGATCATGTGTTGAGAGGATACATTTTGCTCAGGAACCTACATTATGGAGTGGGCTTTCTACTTATTTACCTATAGAGCCTTTGTTCATACGATTTAAATCATAATATATCGTTGTTTAGCACTGAGGTACCTGCTTTTTTCAACCCAGAAGCAGCTATTAGCCCCTTAAGTGCTGCCGTCGGCCAACGGTCGTCGCGAGCACTACCTTGCCAGTGCTGCGCACGACCGTTGGCTGACGGGCCAGCATTCGTTCTTCGAACGTTCAGTACTGGGCGCTGAACGTTCGACGCTCTTATGAGGCTAAAAAGCATGATGAAGCATGTTTTTAAATTTGTTTTCACCCTAATATCATAGCAATACTAAATATGCTTTTAGCATATGGTAAATATCTGCACAAAGACAGCGCACCTTGATATAGAAAGACTCTGTCATTACCTAAAAATACCTAACTTCAGTTACTTGTGAAAGTTGGAGGTCTAAATAAGTTGTCAACAAACATAGCTCCTAGAATAGTGACTATTAAATAGCTTGAGTTCAATAGCATTGTGTCTACTGCCCCTACTGATGAAACCCAAGAACGGTAAAACCGGTCAGTCGAAGCTTGTGGACTTTGACTGGTAGATTGGGTCAACTAGTTCCCATGAGGAGCAGAGTCACTAATGTGTTTGCATGAGGAGCAGTTTTGTCTACAGCTGTAAGGTGGGCAAAAAATGCTAGACAGAAATGCGGACCGAGTGACTGCTAGAGAGTGAGATCAATTCAGGCATTCAAACCACTGCCTTGTGTTTGATTCAGTGAACAGTTTTAAGGTACTCCAGCAGGCACCACATAGTAGTAAAACAGCAAGGGGCATATTATCAACAACTAGCGATATTTATAGCTAAATAAAGCTTAGCGACATTTTTTTCTATCGCGTGCATCGCCGGATTTTATTGCAGAGATAATGTGCTATTAGCAACGTTTATCTCAAATGCGATAAAGTATCCGGCGATAGCGGCTTAATGCGTGAACATCGCTGGAAATCCAGTGATATTTAGGCATTACCGCCAATAGGGTCTTAACCTGAATATTCACCTCCCATAGGATATACAGGTTAAGAAGTGGTTTGAGCAGGCGTTAGTTTTCAGCGATATTCGCGCTTAGCGCAAATTTTTTAATCGCTACGCCTGTGTTGATAAAAGGCGATAGCGATGTTAGCTACTGCTTTCAGTCGCTAACAGGTTGAGTATACCCACTTTGCATGTCATTAGCGATAAATATCGCTGACATTCAAAGCGGGCCCCAAACTGCTCGCTATTGCCTGCAAACTGTCGCTAACAACTGTTAGCGACAGCTTGCTAATAGGGCGATAAAATTATCGCCGCTTCTCGGCCGAAAACGGCAGCAAAAGCAGTGAACATTTCATATCGCCGCCTTGCTAATATGCCCCCAAGTGTGTTGTTAGAGTCCGATGGGAAAATGTTCAAGGAATGTAAGGACATATTATCAAGGGCCTTATGGCTACTTTAGCTGGATTTTTTCCTGGTAAAGCAGTGATAATTTCATCGCCCTATTAGCAAGCTGTCGCTAACAGCAGTTAGCGACAGTTTGTAGGCGATATCATGCGGTTTGAATGAAACAAAAAACCCGCTCATTCAATCCCTCAACAGCCTCCTGCTAGATTACTGTTTGACCCAACACTACTCAGACGAAACACACCACAGAGGAGCGATCCTTAATGCAATCATTTCGGATAGAAATACAATCACTACTGACTATATCATTCCCGTGGACTGGTCAGACCACCACATTATTCTTTTCCATATCAACCAACCGGCCCTAACTCAACCCCCTAAACAGGCCCCTCCCAAAGGGGTCAGGAACACAGCTCAAGTCCCTCAGGCCAAACTAGAAGAAGGGCTAAGCACGCTCCTCCCTAGCATGACGGACCACCTCTCAACCACCGAACTCACCTCTCTCTACCACTCCAACATGACGCTCACCTAGGGCCTCCTGGCGCCCCCGAAACTGAAGAATCCCAGAAACATCCCCTCCAGGTCCTGGTTCACCACCGACATCAATGATGAAAGAAGACAGCTTAGAACCTTAGAAAGAATCTGGAGGAACAATCCCTCCTCCCTCCACCGTGATCAACTCAAGGCAGGAGCCAAACATCCAAACCGATGATATACGACATAGTGGCATCCAAAGAACAATGCAACAACTTTGCCAGCTTTTTCAAGGAAAAAATCACCACGATCGATCTCTCTCTCAGCAAAATTACCTCCCCTCACACGGAGATCAAGACGCCAGCAATCAAGGACAGTGCCCCAGTAAACATACCTAATCACTGGTTCTCTTTCACCCCATCCAGGAAGCAGAGATAGTCAATCTGATCGCCTCCGCCAAACCTTCATCCCACTCCCTAGACCAGCTTCCCACGAGCCTGGCTAAAGACCTGAAGCTTATCTTAGCCCCAATTTGGTGCAAAATCATCAATAGCTCACATGAGCTCGGGAATCATTTCAGACTGCCTCAAAGTAGGTCAAGTCACACTGCTAATAAAAAAAACTGGGCTAGACACTGAGGATATGAACAACTTTAGACATGTATCGAACCTATATCGTTCATCCAAAATTCTGGAAAGATGTGTTCTTCCACAGCTAACCCAACACTTGGAGAACATCAAGCTCCTAGACCCACACCAATCGGGATTCACAAAGGGATGCAGCACCGAAACCGCAATCCTAAATATCATAGACGATCTACACAAGTCACTTGACTCAGACCAATGCAGCCTTCTCATTCTCCTAGACGTATCGGCCGGTTTCGATACAGTTGACCACACCCTGCTCCTCAAAGTCCTCCACGAAAGAGCAGGTATTGAAATGACGGTCCTAAACTGGTTCTCCTCTTTTCTTCACAACCGCTCGTAAAGAATAAAAATTTAAAACTTTGAATATGACCCCCTTCCCGTCAACAGAGGAGTTCCACAAGGGTCAGTACTCTCTCCCCAACTTTTCAACATCTACATTGAACCCCTCACCACACTACTCAGGAACTCCAACATCCCCTTCCACCTCTATGCGGATGACACACCGCTTTATCTGGAAACCACCTCTATTGACGACATACACAGACTAAATGTCATGCTCAAAGAGGTCCAACATTGGCTCACATTGAACCACCTTAAACTCAATCAAGAGAAAACAGAAGTTCTCCTCATCTCCAACAGAGATGAAAACCACCAAATCGAGGAATGGCTCAAAGCCATGGATGCCCTCAATGGTGCCCTCACGCCAACGGACTCAGTGAAATCTCTAGGTATCACCCTAGAACCCAAACTGGACATGAAAAAACACATCTCAAGATCCGCCAAAAGTGTGTGTCTCAATCTGACACTTGTATTCAACATAAAACCCTTCCTTCCCCTGAAAGACCTTCAACAGGCCACCCAGGCACTGGTGCTCTCTAGAATTGATTATGGAATTGCAGCCCTGAAAGCAAAATCTCAGCTAGGTCCCCTGATAACTACCTTCAATGCTGCAGCAAGAATGGTCACAGGAACTAAGAAATTACCCATTGAACAACGAGCCAGCTTCCGACAGCCTGTCTCACACACAAAGCCCTGCACACAGGCAAACCAAAATACCTGACTTCCAAACTCAAAAAGGCCAGCCAGTCCAGGAACCTCAGAAGTTCCAACACGCTTCTACTCAATTCACTGAAATCTCGGAAACACAAAACAACAACCACATCTTTTGCGGGAAATGCATCTAAGATCTGGAACTCCATCCCCCCCACATCAGAACGACCTCCTCCTTCCCGAAATTCAAGATACTAGTCAAAGCCCTCTTCCTAGAGCGCTCTCGAGCGTAACGTGAAGACCACAAGATACCCCGGAAAGTGTTCGACACCGCACCATAACCTCAATGTGGACTAAAACAGTTGTCTTAGAACTAAAATCGACTGGATTTCCCGCCAGACCGCGTCTTGTTTGATAGACACCCCACTCGCTATCAGCAAACTAACTCCTCTTCATGAAACCCCTCAGCCTCGTCCCTCTTGTTTGACCACAAGATCTGTATTGTAATTATGTCTATAATGCTCTTATGTTTGTAAGTTACATTTACATTTACATTTAGTTGCGTATTCTGTCTTTGCCAATATTGCTCATAATTGTACTTGTTGTGAAGCGCTCTGATACCCTCGGGTCCAGCTAGCGCTATACAAAACTTCTAAATAAATAAATAAATATAAATAAATAAATACTTGGAGTTCCCAGGCTATTGCACTACTAGAAAGTGTGAAACTGAGAAATAAATGATTGTGTGAAAGGAGAAGAGAAGCAGTGGGAGTGAACAGTGAGAAATGGGGAAAGCTAGGAAGGGTCAGCCAGCTGTGAGAGAGAAAGAACTTAAGGTGAAAAAGGGAAAACAATAAGAAGGGGCAGAGAAAGGTGTGAAAAAGAGATAGAGAAATATACTGAGGTGACAGAGGAGGTTGAAAGAACAAAAGTAGAGGGCCATATAAAAGACAAAGGAGAGGTAACAGAGGAAAAGCATGTGGAGGAGAAAGAGAGGCAAAGACAGTGGCAAGGCAGGAGAGGGGAAGAAACAAAGGAGCGAAGGGAAAAGTGAGAGAAAAGGTTAAATAGGGAGTGAACAGAGGGATTGTGATGGATCAATTTGTAACTTGCATGTAAGAGATTTAACTTCCAATATTATACTTTGCTAGGGGAGCTGTGAGAGATAGTGCGCATGTTGCTGATATCTGTGCAGAGCTCTACTTGAGGGTCCTGCACAGAGATCAAAGTGGGCAGTATCTACTGGGAAAAACATTCCTAAACTTTCTTAATTTTACCAAAACAGATCCCACAATTTTGGCAAAACAGCTACTCAATGGTTAACACTGATCTTGAGTTGCCTCAGGCTGAAAAAAAAATAGAGGGTCTCTTGTGCTGTGAAGCGAGACAGACATTTAAAGAAAAAAACAAGCCTTCTTTCCAGCTTGCCTATTACCTAAAAAAATCTAAATGTATTCTGCAAGTTAATCAGCAAGTCTAAAAGCTGCTGGGGAACCTTACACTGTGTGAAGTACATTTGTAAGATGAGCTTATCAGAAAGTTCAAATACTTACAGGGGGTTATAACTTACCATTGCTTACCTTTGTTTGCCTTAATTATCAGTCTCATTTGCTTCCTTCTTATTCAATGGCTTTCCTCGTTCCAGCTTGCCCATCTTGCACCTGTCCCTTCCTTGGAGCATAGCCTGCTTACCATTTCTCTTATTAGCTGTCTTCTATTCTTCCACTGATCACTTTTAGGGACCCTTTTATTCTTTGGGGTTAAGCATTCCATAAGAGAGTATGGGCCCGATTCACAGAATTAACTTAAGACTCAATCCTAAACTTACTACTATTTTGGTATTCACAGAATGAACTTACTACTTTTGGTATTCACAGAATGAACTTACTACGTTTGGTATTCACAGAAGTTAGGATTTTGTCTTAAGTTTATCCTAAGACAAACTTAAGACAGACTTAAGAAAGACTTAAGTTAGGATTTTGTCTTAAGTCTGTCTTAAGTTTGTCTTAAGTCTATCTTAATTTTGTCTCAAGACAAACTTAAGACAAAATCCTAACTTCTGTGAATGTCAAAAGTAGTAAGTTCATTCTGTGAATGCCAAAAGTAGTAAGTGCATTCTATGAATACCAAAATAGTAGTAAGTTAAGGATTGAGTCTTAAGTTCATTCTGTGAATCGGGCCCTATGTGTTTTCAACTTACTAATTCTCACCTCTATGTGCTCGCCCCAAATGCCCCATGCTGTTTTTCTCTCTTGTGAACTTCTCAACCACCTTCCTTGGGTTCAGTGTTTTTCTCACCCTAGTGTGCTGCTCCACCCCTGGTTGTGATGCTGTCACTTTTGGGTTCTTCTCGCTTTCTTGTTTGCTTCTCTCCTATGTTTTGCTCTCTTCACAATCCCTGTGCTGTGTTTGTTTCACTCCTTTTTTGCTTCTCTCCTTGATCCCAGTGTTGCTCACACCTGTGTGCGATGGTTTCACTTCTTTATCTCCATTCTCTCCTTCATTTCCCCAACTACCTGCAATCCTTTCGTAGGCATCCTAAGTGGCCCACATTTGCAGATTGCAACCTTTTATGAAGCATTGCTTGGTTATTAACTGGGACTTAATTTGGGAGAGCTTTTGGTAAATAAAACCTTTATAACCTGTAGACTAGTAACATTGTATAGGACTGAACCCACCCCTTTCCATTGCTTTTGGTCTACTGGCACTCATCTGCAGAACTATAAATAGCACTTTGCATACCCTTAAAGCCCTGTGTTTTCTCTCTGTTCTAAGGTCCTGAAGCTCCTGGTCCTTCATGGGATCCCAATGTACACACACTCACCTACAGGTTCCAAGAGTGTCATGTTAACCCTTAGTTCTGAGTTCCATTCACTCTGAAGGACTTAACAACATTGAGGCTCTTTCTCATCATCAATTGATCCTAAACCTAACTACTCATCCTCAGGACTCTAAACTCATTTCCACTCTCTGGTCCTATGAGACTTTTGCTTAGAAACATATCCCTGAGCATCCTTCTCACACAGAGAACCCAAGAGGCTTCTTTACACTTTTAGGGCTCCTTACAACCCCTGCTCACTCCCTGGTGTTTTGGACTCCTGCTCAATATTAGCTCCTCTTATATCTCTGTTAACCGTTAGGCCCTGTATCTCACTCTTACCTAGAAGCGCCTGCTACCTCAGATCAGTGGAGGCCATCCCCACAATGAGATTCCTAGAGGGCTCTGTTAGCTCCCAGCTCTCCCAGTGCTCTACACACAAAGGCTCCGAGGTTCCCACTCACCACTAGATTTCCAAAGCTCCTGTTGACCCCTCTGCCCCACAGGCTCACTCTTAAGTTTCCAGCTAATGCCATGTTTAATTTAGGCCCTCAAGGCTCCAACTTAAGCTCAGTCCTCATAACTATGGCCTCAATCATAGCACCCAGAGGCTCCTGCTGGCCCAAAATTCCACAAAGCTCCTACTCACCCTGCTTAACCTCAAATTCTGTAACATCACTCACTCTAAAGTTCCTGAACATTCTCTACACCTTGAGCCCCGAGGATACTGCTCAACTGCAGGTCATTAAAGCTTCTCTTCCTTTTTCTGTCCCTGAAGTTCCTGTTTTCACTGCATATTACTGAACTTCCTGGTCACTTACAGGTTCACAAACCCCATGCTGACACTGTTTACTCAAAGGCTCTAAATTTCCTCCAGGTTTACCTTTACTAACTTCCCTGGTACTGAATGAAATGTAACTTCACTGCATGAGAATACCTTTTGCTCATCCTCAAGTGCAGCCCTGCTGCAGGACCTCAGGCTGTTTGTCCTGTTTGAAGGGGCGGTGAGATCTGCTAGTTGTGGTCATCTGCCTCTGTTAGTTGGCTGCCTATAGTTGGACACTTTCCAAGACTCCATTTCAAGTCAAAGGAGTCACTGAGAGTGGCCAAGAGCGAAACTGTTTATCCTAACAATTGAGGGTCTGAAGTAAACTACAAAAAAACATACTACATACAGTCAGATATACTAGAAAGCGATGAATAATACAGGTTACTCAGGACAGATTAATTACATTATTGAACAAACATGCAAAAATCCTGAATGATATAAGTGTCTGTTGCATATGTTTGGTTCTGTGTACAGTTTAGGTCACAGTTTGGACCCTGGCAGGGCCAACTCATCCTCTCAAGATTTAAAATTGTTATTACTGAAGACAATACGGGCAGTTAACATATGAAGGAATTTATAATTATCATTGCTGGCAACTAGATGTGACGTGTGATACCTTTATTTATGCACAAAAGAGATACTACATTAAACCACATGTCCCAGAATGCAATGCTCCAGTGGTGTAACAGAAAATAACAGTGCCACCCCCATGCACAACGTGATGAGCAACCCTTAGCCTCTCATATCAAACAGATATTCATAAACCTTGGGCAGATTAGGGGCCCTCTAAAGGAAGGTGCCTCCCAAAGTGCGATAGGAAACACATTGCCATGCATTACAGCCCTGCAATGCTCTGTTAAATAAAAAACAAGTTTAACAGAATGTAACCGGCATTGCATGGAGACTCATAGCAGCTATTAAAGAGATTAAAACATGGCGTTTCCTTTTGCCATCCCTCTTGCTATACCTTCATCATCCTCACCAATCAGTGTCACTTGGCAGTAGTCTATGCTAAGACTGTTATCAGTTATCAAGATGAGTCGTCTCACAAATGAGGCAGATAAGCCTGGTCTTGCTAGCTTAATGAAGCTCTTCTAGCACACATTGCTGCCAATTCTGATTGACGTGCCTAGGTAACAAAAAAAAGTAACACAATGCAGTGCATATCACTGCCTTGCATTACGTTCTGTCAGGTTGGCATTACATAGGTGGGGAATGGGCGTTCCTGTGCATCCTCCCATGTATTTTGATGCAAACACATACTTACAAAGACTTGGAAAGATGGGTTTATGCCAAAATGGTGTGCCGAACTGAAGCTGGTGTAAAGAGAGGACATATCTTTATTTCTCCTCGTAGTGTCTTCTTTGCATGTGTGCTGCATTCTGCGACTCACGTGCAAAGAGGAAATGGCCTCAATGGACAGTTTTCTCTTCCTGCTCAAAAAATGGAACCTGACCACAACGTTTTAGCACTAGGCAGTGACAAGTGCTCCAGTGCTAAAAGAGAGAAGTACTGCACCATATCTTTACAAGTATGGTGCTGTTCTGCTCTTCCCATGACATGCAGTGCAGCAACTTAACTTGCTGAGTTGTGTTGTATGAAATGTTGACAAATATGCTCATCAATGCTTTGGTTCAGGTGTCCACACAGAAATATGTCTTGGACCTTGTATAGCGTTCTGCTGCCTTTGGGCTAGGTTCATGCTATAGAGATAACATATACATAGAGACAGAAAGTCACTGTCTGATAAGAAAAAGGCTATTTTTCAAATAATGAGTGTCAAGGGAAAACCCATCCAAAAGTTCCAGCACAAGCCATTTATCTGGCAGGTTACAGTGTGGCACTAAAAGATTCTCAGATTAGTGCACACCGGTCATGTTATGTAAGGTATTTCTAATTGTGATCTTCGTCCCCATGAACTAGAAATGTTGAAATATAAAATGTACAGAAACATGGATTACAATAAAATGAAATCCCTCCATTTTTGGCTATGCCTTCTTACCAGTCCGTCCCACAACCAGCACTTGAAGTGCTTTTGCCTTAGATCTTGGGCCACGGCAAATGCCGCACTGATGATAGCCATGCCCTGGCACTGCCAACTTTAGTGTTGGTTGCACCAAGTGGGACAATCTTTGTTGGTGCCACCTCCCACCAAAAACAACCTTCTCCAAGGATTCCTTCAGTTCCACCATTCAACAGTGCCCCTCATCTCTCCATAGACCCTCTCCCATGTTTGTTTAATTTATTTTCTAGTGTTACTCATTCCAATGTAGGGTGTCACACATCACACACATAGACCCTGATTATGATGTCGGTCGGAGTTGCCTCCGACCCATATCATGGTGGATTTCTGTCGGCATTCCAGACTGCAGTATTACAAATGCGGCCGCACATGGTACAGTCGTATACTCCCATTTATCTTTGGGAGCTTGTGCTGTGGCCATAAACCAGCTGTAGCACAAGCTCCCATAGAGAAATGGGAAATTCTGTTATTCCCAGCGCTGCATTGCAAGCACCTCAAGGTGCCTGCCATGCGGGGCAGGGATAAACAGGGCGGCACCAACCGGAGGCCATGGAGGAGGGCCCCCAAAGTTGCTTTACGACAGGCTTTTCATGTCAGAAAGACAGACATGGAAAGCCTGTTGGAAACCGACATCGTAATCCCGATGGCGGAAAAGCCGTCCTCAGGGATTACGGTGGGGCCTCCGACTGGCCAATGGGCTTCTTGAGTCTGTCTGAATCCAGCTGGAATGACTGACCAGCTTCACTTTCGGCTGCTGGCATTGAAATTCCCAAAACCAAAACAGGGTCTGGGCTCACTGGCAATAAGGACAAGCCTCACTATCAATAAACTATAAACCAAAACACAATACCAGTATTGCCAATTTAATTACACTTGGACCACGGATGATCACTCGAATCGCTGACTGAAACAGTGACTCTCGGAGAACAGTTTTGTCCGAAATAAATCAAAATGTTTTAATTTTTATATCACATATACCATATCAATGGGCAATTTTTGTTTTTTAAATAAACATTTGGATAGCTCCACAGAAGTATGTCAAAACAACAAATAATGAAAACGAGTACAAAAGACACTTTTTAGACAAATTGACAACTTGCATTCAACATTCGTACGGGACAACACATATATAAATATACATATATACACATTCAAAAGATTCTATTTACAGCATATATTTTTGAAAAACAACGCATTGGAACAAACAACTAAACAATTTTCATGTGTTTGAGAGTAAATCAACAATTCCTAATGCTGGATAGAGGAGGTCTACGCGTTTCGATGACCCCTTGTTGTGGGGAAATCTCGTCAGGACCAAAAGCCTGTGAATGAAGAAACAAGATTGGGTCAACTAAGGGGACCGGACTCTACCTCTCAACGTATCAGAAAGGGTAAGTAAAACTAATCCTACCTTAGAGTTGCTGGGTTCTCTTTTGAGATTTATACTGTAATAAAAACAGAACCTGTTTTAACCCATGGTTAAAGACGCAGAAAAAACCGCAATCGCATTTTCCTAACTATCTCATTCACTCGTGAGTACTTACATAGTGTTGCGCAGGGTGCGCTCTCAAAGGGTTTTGTTCTCATCCATAAGTGGAGGAAGTGGAGATCTACAAAAATGGAAGGACTAGTAAGAGATCTAGTGGTTTGGCTGGTGGTAGCAGTTGCTATCAGTGAACCGGAGACTACTTACATCTAGTTGAAGCGTGGAAACGGGGCTGTTTCCCGGATCCGCACGGTGAAGCGCCTTGTTAGATTGATTTGTTCCTGAAAGGAAAAGTGAAGACTACTGTCAGTATTCTTCGTGGGAACTACGTGGGCAGGATGGCTGTTCTATCACGGTTCTGTCAAGTTGTTCCGATGTACCTGTAGGTTTGTAGTATGATGAGTATATCTGGGGGTCCACGTTCTTCGGTCTCTGTCAAATGAATGCAGATACCGGCATCATCCAGTTCGATGTTTCTTGTCTCGTGTGTCCTGGTTTTTAACTCACTTCCTGGTCATAGGATTTGTGGGGATTGTAGTTTTTAGGATTCGTCGTCATGGAGACGTTGTGTCTGTCATGTGACCTTGTGTAGTCGGGCTCGCAGTCTGCGCAGGAGACGGTAACCCGAATCTTTCATTGTATGAGTTTATAGACGGTAGATCTCAGAGAGTTCGTTAAGGCCATCAGTAGCTGTATTAAACTTGACAATAAGCATGGCTTCGTGGCGAGATAGTTTAGCCTCAATATCTCCTCCTCTGGGGTCTTTTTCGATTTTGGCAATGACTGTCCATTTCAGGTCGTCTAGTGTGTGCTCGTGACTGATCCAATGATTGACAAGGGGGGCAGTTGTGACTTTCTTTTTTATACGGGATTTGTGTTGAGTGATGCGGCATCTCATTTCTTGGCTTGTTTTCCCAATGTATAGCATGTCACAGGGACATTTTATGCCGTAGATGACGTATTTTGATTTGCAGTTTGTGAACTTTTCGTGTTTCCCAAAAAGTTGTTTATGTTGAAACAAGCATCCTTCGTCTGTGCTTGCGCAACAAATGCAAGATCCGCATTTGTGGTGACCCTGTATGGGTGGTAGGCCTAGCATTGTGTTAATTGTGGGCGGGTTCTGCTTCACTGCTGCTCGTACAAGGTGGTTGGCCACACTCTGGTCCTTTTTAAAGGCAAATAATGGCTTCTCTTTTAGTGTCTCAGCTACATTTTCTACTAGATGCCAATTTTGTAGAATGGTTTTCTTGAGTTGGTTGGAATTGGGGCAAAATGTTGAGACACATACTATCCTGTCGAGAGATGGTTTTGTCCTTTTTACTAGGAGTGTTTCTCGAGGGATCCACCATACTCTCTTCATAGTTCTTTTGAGTAGTTTGACGGGATAGCCTCTTGATGCTAGATTGTCAGTGAGGTTGGAAGCGTGGAACATGTATTCGTCTTTGAAGTGGCAATTTCTTTTTATCCGCAAGTACTGTCCGAAGGGAAGATTTTCTTTTAGGTTTCGCGGATGATTGCTTGTAAAGTGTAAAGCCTTGTTTCTGTCTGTCACTTTCTTAAATAATGTCGTCACCAAGCCTTCATCTGTAGGATATACTTCAACATCGAGGAATGACATTTTAACTTTGGAAAAGTTCATGCTGAACTTGATCTCTTCTGTACGAGTATTAAGCCACTCGTGAAATTCTTTTAATTCTTCTTCTGATCCTCTCCAGGTTAAGAAGACGTCGTCTATGTAACGACTCCAACTTGTGATATTTTCCGAGTATGGATTTGATTGGTAAACAAATTTCTCTTCATAGAGTGACATAAATAATACAGCCAATTCTGGGGCGAACGGACACCCCATGGCTACACCGCTTATCTGGTAGAAAAAATCTCCGTTAAAATTGAAATAGTTTTTCTTCAGAGCCAATGTAGCTAGTTGCATGATAAATTCCGTTGGTACTCTAGTCGGTTTGGGTCGTTGGTCAAGATAGTACTGAATGGCATCCAGGCCGTCACTCTGAGGAATCTGGGTGTACAATGAACTCACGTCCATTGTCACCAGGAAATCTTCGTTCTGCTCAAAAGGTATAGTTGGCAATTTATTTATAAAATCCGTCGTGTCTCGGAGGAATGACTTCACCTCGGACATGAAGGGTTTCAGGAAGAAATCTACAAACTTTGATACCGGTTCAAACAGAGACTCGCAACCGGAGACAATTGGTCTTCCGGGGGGGGCATTAATGTCTTTGTGGATTTTGGGTAAGACATAAAATAAGGGTATCCTTGGGTTGTTGCATTTAAGGTATTCATATTCTTTCTTCCCAATTATTCCGTCTGTCAATCCTTTCTCCAAAATTGGGTTGAGTAATTGTTGAAGTTCTGTCGTTGGATTTCTGGCTATTTTCCTGTAGCATCTCGGGTTGTTAAGTTGACTCATCACCTCTCCGATGTATTTTTCCGTGTCCCACACTACTATTGATCCTCCTTTGTCCGCCTGTTTGATTGTAACTGACGTGTCCTTTTTGAGATTGTCTAGTGCACTTTTCTCAGCTTGCGAGATATTAAATTTAGTCCAACTCCGGCTTTCCTCCATTTTGTTTATGGCTGACAAGATGGTTTTTTCGAAAGTAAGAATTTCTTTCGCTATTTTATTTCCTGGTGGACAAAATGTGGATTTTCTCCTCAGTCCTGTGACTTCTATTGGTGATTGGATCGGAGTTTGTGCGAAAAAGGATTTTAGTTTAATTTTCCGGCAGAATTCAATTGCCTCCATTTTGAGTTTAACAAAATTGGTGTCTCATGGGGACAAAGGAGAGTCCTTTTTCCAAAACACTAGTTTCTGCTTGAGTGAGAACCTTGTTTGATAAATTGAAAATTGGAGAGACTACCAGTTCTTGTAATTGTGCCTCCGTGTCGACATCTCCCATGGCTGGTTGTACCGTGGACGTGCTCGATTTTGTGGTTGGCCTCTTCCTAAAAAAGGAGCCGAAGAGGGTCCTGGTTGTTGTTGGAAAGATCCTCTTTTATTGCCTCCTCTTCTTTGATTGTTAGTCTCACTTTCACTTCCACTTGATGCTGATGAGGTATCCGAGAAAGAAATGAATTTATTGGTTGATCGTCCTTGGTATTCCCCTAAGTATCTCCTTGAGTCTGCTCGGGAGTAGAAATCTGTCTGAAGGTATGGATATGTTTTTTCTAGGTTGAAGTTCTTCTTATCTTTTTGAAACTGATTCTCCTTTTGGTTAATTGTGTAGTCTTTGAATTCTAGGATCTCCTTTTCTACTTTTTCTAATAATGATTTTGCGTCCGGGATCTGTTGGTTCTTTTCTATCTCAGATTCTAAAGTTTTAATCTCTTCGAGTTGTTGTAATGAGATTCTTTGTGCCGTCTCAACCGTTAAGACCATGAGGTCTCGGCTACACTTGGTCTCAATAAAACTGTATCCTTTTTTGTAAATTGGGTCGTCCGTAAATATCACGGGGATGTTTTTGATCTGAAGTCCTCCTGGGATGGTACCAGCTCTCAAATGCTGGAGGAGGAAGTGACCATGCAGGTCTGTGCGAATTTGCTTCTTTTTTAGCCTTAAGAGTTTCTCGGTTTCGTTTTGATTCCTAGCCGTAGTACTCAAAGTAGCTGATGCGAAGAGAGGGGGTTTTGCTAATAGGCCTTTAATGTGATCTTCGCTGTACGCGAAAGTTTGTTATCAGACATACTGTGTGTGACTCACTCGTATTCAAAGAACTCAATCCAAAACATAAAACGGACAACAAAAAAATAAATTCTCAAAAACAACAGTTCAGCCGCTCCCACTGGGGGCAAAGACAACCTCGCAGAACGTCTTCTGCTAAAGTACCAAAACCAAAACAGGGTCTGGGCTCACTGGCAATAAGGACAAGCCTCACTATCAATAAACTATAAACCAAAACACAATACCAGTATTGCCAATTTAATTACACTTGGACCACGGATGATCACTCGAATCGCTGACTGAAACAGTGACTCTCGGAGAACAGTTTTGTCCGAAATAAATCAAAATGTTTTAATTTTTATATCACATATACCATATCAATGGGCAATTTTTGTTTTTTAAATAAACATTTGGATAGCTCCACAGAAGTATGTCAAAACAACAAATAATGAAAACGAGTACAAAAGACACTTTTTAGACAAATTGACAACTTGCATTCAACATTCGTACGGGACAACACATATATAAATATACATATATACACATTCAAAAGATTCTATTTACAGCATATATTTTTGAAAAACAACGCATTGGAACAAACAACTAAACAATTTTCATGTGTTTGAGAGTAAATCAACAATTCCTAATGCTGGATAGAGGAGGTCTACGCGTTTCGATGACCCCTTGTTGTGGGGAAATCTCGTCAGGACCAAAAGCCTGTGAATGAAGAAACAAGATTGGGTCAACTAAGGGGACCGGACTCTACCTCTCAACGTATCAGAAAGGGTAAGTAAAACTAATCCTACCTTAGAGTTGCTGGGTTCTCTTTTGAGATTTATACTGTAATAAAAACAGAACCTGTTTTAACCCATGGTTAAAGACGCAGAAAAAACCGCAATCGCATTTTCCTAACTATCTCATTCACTCGTGAGTACTTACATAGTGTTGCGCATGGTGCGCTCTCAAAGGGTTTTGTTCTCATCCATAAGTGGAGGAAGTGGAGATCTACAAAAATGGAAGGACTAGTAAGAGATCTAGTGGTTTGGCTGGTGGTAGCAGTTGCTATCAGTGAACCGGAGACTACTTACATCTAGTTGAAGCGTGGAAACGGGGCTGTTTCCCGGATCCGCACGGTGAAGCGCCTTGTTAGATTGATTTGTTCCTGAAAGGAAAAGTGAAGACAACTGTCAGTATTCTTCGTGGGAACTACGTGGGCAGGATGGCTGTTCTATCACGGTTCTGTCAAGTTGTTCCGATGTACCTGTAGGTTTGTAGTATGTTGAGTATATCTGGGGGTCCACGTTCTTCGGTCTCTGTCAAATGAATGCAGATACCGGCATCATCCAGTTCGATGTTTCTTGTCTCGTGTGTCCTGGTTTTTAACTCACTTCCTGGTCATAGGATTTGTGGGGATTGTAGTTTTTAGGATTCGTCGTCATGGAGACGTTGTGTCTGTCATGTGGCCTTGTGTAGTCGGGCTCGCAGTCTGCGCAGGAGACGGTAACCCGAATCTTTCATTGTATGAGATTATAGACGGTAGATCTCAGAGAGTTCGTTAAGGCCATCAGTAGCTGTATTAAACTTGACAATAAGCATGGCTTCGTGGCGAGATAGTTTAGCCTCAATATCTCCTCCTCTGGGGTCTTTTTCGATTTTGGCAATGACTGTCCATTTCAGGTCGTCTAGTGTGTGCTCGTGACTGATCCAATGATTGACAAGGGGGGCAGTTGTGACTTTCTTTTTTATACGGGATTTGTGTTGAGTAATGCGGCATCTAATTTCTTGGCTTGTTTTCCCAATGTATAGCATGTCACAGGGACATTTTATGCCGTAGATGACGTATTTTGATTTGCAGTTTGTGAACTTTTCGTGTTTCCAAAAAAGTTGTTTATGTTGAAACAAGCATCCTTCGTCTGTGCTTGCGCAACAAATGCAAGATCCGCATTTGTGGTGACCCTGTATGGGTGGTAGGCCTAGCATTGTGTTAATTGTGGGCGGGTTCTGCTTCACTGCTGCTCGTACAAGGTGGTTGGCCACACTCTGGTCCTTTTTAAAGGCAAATAATGGCTTCTCTTTTAGTGTCTCAGCTACATTTTCTACTAGATGCCAATTTTGTAGAATGGTTTTCTTGAGTTGGTTGGAATTGGGGCAAAATGTTGAGACACATACTATCCTGTCGAGAGATGGTTTTGTCCTTTTTACTAGGAGTGTTTCTCGAGGGATCCACCATACTCTCTTCATAGTTCTTTTGAGTAGTTTGACGGGATAGCCTCTTGATGCTAGATTGTCAGTGAGGTTGGAAGCGTGGAACATGTATTCGTCTTTGAAGTGGCAATTTCTTTTTATCCGCAAGTACTGTCCGAAGGGAAGATTTTCTTTTAGGTTTCGCGGATGATTGCTTGTAAAGTGTAAAGCCTTGTTTCTGTCTGTCACTTTCTTAAATAATGTCGTCACCGAGCCTTCATCTGTAGGATATACTTCAACATCGAGGAATGACATTTTAACTTTGGAAAAGTTCATGCTGAACTTGATCTCTTCTGTACGAGTATTAAGCCACTCGTGAAATTCTTTTAATTCTTCTTCTGATCCTCTCCAGGTTAAGAAGACGTCGTCTATGTAACGACTCCAACTTGTGATATTTTCCGAGTATGGATTTGATTGGTAAACAAATTTCTCTTCATAGAGTGACATAAATAATACAGCCAATTCTGGGGCGAACGGACACCCCATGGCTACACCGCTTATCTGGTAGAAAAAATCTCCGTTAAAATTGAAATAGTTTTTCTTCAGAGCCAATGTAGCTAGTTGCATGATAAATTCCGTTGGTACTCTAGTCGGTTTGGGTCGTTGGTCAAGATAGTACTGAATGGCATCCAGGCCGTCACTCTGCGTCTTTAACCATGGGTTAAAACAGGTTCTGTTTTTATTACAGTATAAATCTCAAAAGAGAACCCAGCAACTCTAAGGTAGGATTAGTTTTACTTACCCTTTCTGATACGTTGAGAGGTAGAGTCCGGTCCCCTTAGTTGACCCAATCTTGTTTCTTCATTCACAGGCTTTTGGTCCTGACGAGATTTCCCCACAACAAGGGGTCATCGAAACGCGTAGACCTCCTCTATCCAGCATTAGGAATTGTTGATTTACTCTCAAACACATGAAAATTGTTTAGTTGTTTGTTCCAATGCGTTGTTTTTCAAAAATATATGCTGTAAATAGAATCTTTTGAATGTGTATATATGTATATTTATATATGTGTTGTCCCGTACGAATGTTGAATGCAAGTTGTCAATTTGTCTAAAAAGTGTCTTTTGTACTCGTTTTCATTATTTGTTGTTTTGACATACTTCTGTGGAGCTATCCAAATGTTTATTTAAAAAACAAAAATTGCCCATTGATATGGTATATGTGATATAAAAATTAAAACATTTTGATTTATTTCGGACAAAACTGTTCTCCGAGAGTCACTGTTTCAGTCAGCGATTCGAGTGATCATCCGTGGTCCAAGTGTAATTAAATTGGCAATACTGGTATTGTGTTTTGGTTTATAGTTTATTGATAGTGAGGCTTGTCCTTATTGCCAGTGAGCCCAGACCCTGTTTTGGTTTTGGTACTTTAGCAGAAGACGTTCTGCGAGGTTGTCTTTGCCCCCAGTGGGAGCGGCTGAACTGTTGTTTTTGAGAATTTATTTTTTTGTTGTCCGTTTTATGTTTTGGATTGAGTTCTTTGAATACGAGTGAGTCACACACAGTATGTCTGAAGAACAAACTTTCGCGTACAGCGAAGATCACATTAAAGGCCTATTAGCAAAACCCCCTCTCTTCGCATCAGCTACTTTGAGTACTACGGCTAGGAATCAAAACGAAACCGAGAAACTCTTAAGGCTAAAAAAGAAGCAAATTCGCACAGACCTGCATGGTCACTTCCTCCTCCAGCATTTGAGAGCTGGTACCATCCCAGGAGGACTTCAGATCAAAAACATCCCCGTGATATTTACGGACGACCCAATTTACAAAAAAGGATACAGTTTTATTGAGACCAAGTGTAGCCGAGACCTCATGGTCTTAACGGTTGAGACGGCACAAAGAATCTCATTACAACAACTCGAAGAGATTAAAACTTTAGAATCTGAGATAGAAAAGAACCAACAGATCCCGGACGCAAAATCATTATTAGAAAAAGTAGAAAAGGAGATCCTAGAATTCAAAGACTACACAATTAACCAAAAGGAGAATCAGTTTCAAAAAGATAAGAAGAACTTCAACCTAGAAAAAACATATCCATACCTTCAGACAGATTTCTACTCCCGAGCAGACTCAAGGAGATACTTAGGGGAATACCAAGGACGATCAACCAATAAATTCATTTCTTTCTCGGATACCTCATCAGCATCAAGTGGAAGTGAAAGTGAGACTAACAATCAAAGAAGAGGAGGCAATAAAAGAGGATCTTTCCAACAACAACCAGGACCCTCTTCGGCTCCTTTTTTAGGAAGAGGCCAACCACAAAATCGAGCACGTCCACGGTACAACCAGCCATGGGAGATGTCGACACGGAGGCACAATTACAAGAACTGGTAGTCTCTCCAATTTTCAATTTATCAAACAAGGTTCTCACTCAAGCAGAAACTAGTGTTTTGGAAAAAGGACTCTCCTTTGTCCCCATGAGACACACCAATTTTGTTAAACTCAAAATGGAGGCAATTGAATTCTGCCGGAAAATTAAACTAAAATCCTTTTTCGCACAAACTCCGATCCAATCACCAATAGAAGTCACAGGACTGAGGAGAAAATCCACATTTTGTCCACCAGGAAATAAAATAGCGAAAGAAATTCTTACTTTCGAAAAAACCATCTTGTCAGCCATAAACAAAATGGAGGAAAGCCGGAGTTGGACTAAATTTAATATCTCGCAAGCTGAGAAAAGTGCACTAGACAATCTCAAAAAGGACACGTCAGTTACAATCAAACAGGCGGACAAAGGAGGATCAATAGTAGTGTGGGACACGGAAAAATACATCGGAGAGGTGATGAGTCAACTTAACAACCCGAGATGCTACAGGAAAATAGCCAGAAATCCAACGACAGAACTTCAACAATTACTCAACCCAATTTTGGAGAAAGGATTGACAGACGGAATAATTGGGAAGAAAGAATATGAATACCTTAAATGCAACAACCCAAGGATACCCTTATTTTATGTCTTACCCAAAATCCACAAAGACATTAATGCCCCCTCTCGGAAGACCAATTGTCTCCGGTTGCGAGTCTCTGTTTGAACCGGTATCAAAGTTTGTAGATTTCTTCCTGAAACCCTTCATGTCCGAGGTGAAGTCATTCCTCCGAGACACGACGGATTTTATAAATAAATTGCCAACTATACCTTTTGAGCAGAACGAAGATTTCCTGGTGACAATGGACGTGAGTTCATTGTACACCCAGATTCCTCAGAGTGACGGCCTGGATGCCATTCAGTACTATCTTGACCAACGACCCAAACCGACTAGAGTACCAACGGAATTTATCATGCAACTAGCTACATTGGCTCTGAAGAAAAACTATTTCAATTTCAACGGAGATTTTTTCTACCAGATAAGCGGTGTAGCCATGGGGTGTCCGTTCGCCCCAGAATTGGCTGTATTATTTATGTCACTCTATGAAGAGAAATTTGTTTACCAATCAAATCCATACTCGGAAAATATCACAAGTTGGAGTCGTTACATAGACGACGTCTTCTTAACCTGGAGAGGATCAGAAGAAGAATTAAAAGAATTTCACGAGTGGCTTAATACTCGTACAGAAGAGATCAAGTTCAGCATGAACTTTTCCAAAGTTAAAATGTCATTCCTCGATGTTGAAGTATATCCTACAGATGAAGGCTTGGTGACGACATTATTTAAGAAAGTGACAGACAGAAACAAGGCTTTACACTTTACAAGCAATCATCCGCGAAACCTAAAAGAAAATCTTCCCTTCGGACAGTACTTGCGGATAAAAAGAAATTGCCACTTCAAAGACGAATACATGTTCCACGCTTCCAACCTCACTGACAATCTAGCATCAAGAGGCTATCCCGTCAAACTACTCAAAAGAACTATGAAGAGAGTATGGTGGATCCCTCGAGAAACACTCCTAGTAAAAAGGACAAAACCATCTCTCGACAGGATAGTATGTGTCTCAACATTTTGCCCCAATTCCAACCAACTCAAGAAAACCATTCTACAAAATTGGCATCTAGTAGAAAATGTAGCTGAGACACTAAAAGAGAAGCCATTATTTGCCTTTAAAAAGGACCAGAGTGTGGCCAACCACCTTGTACGAGCAGCAGTGAAGCAGAACCCGCCCACAATTAACACAATGCTAGGCCTACCACCCATACAGGGTCACCACAAATGCGGATCTTGCATTTGTTGCGCAAGCACAGACGAAGGATGCTTGTTTCAACATAAACAACTTTTTTGGAAACACGAAAAGTTCACAAACTGCAAATCAAAATACGTCATCTACGGCATAAAATGTCCCTGTGACATGCTATACATTGGGAAAACAAGCCAAGAAATTAGATGCCGCATCACTCAACACAAATCCCGTATAAAAAAGAAAGTCACAACTGCCCCCCTTGTCAATCATTGGATCAGTCACGAGCACACACTAGATGACCTGAAATGGACAGTCATTGCCAAAATCGAAAAAGACCCCAGAGGAGGAGATATTGAGGCTAAACTATCTCGCCACGAAGCCATGCTTATTGTCAAGTTTAATACAGCTACTGATGGCCTTAACGAACTCTCTGAGATCTACCGTCTATAAACTCATACAATGAAAGATTCGGGTTACCGTCTCCTGCGCAGACTGCGAGCCCGACTACACAAGGTCACATGACAGACACAACGTCTCCATGACGACGAATCCTAAAAACTACAATCCCCACAAATCCTATGACCAGGAAGTGAGTTAAAAACCAGGACACACGAGACAAGAAACATCGAACTGGATGATGCCGGTATCTGCATTCATTTGACAGAGACCGAAGAACGTGGACCCCCAGATATACTCATCATACTACAAACCTACAGGTACATCGGAACAACTTGACAGAACCGTGATAGAACAGCCATCCTGCCCACGTAGTTCCCACGAAGAATACTGACAGTAGTCTTCACTTTTCCTTTCAGGAACAAATCAATCTAACAAGGCGCTTCACCGTGCGGATCCGGGAAACAGCCCCGTTTCCACGCTTCAACTAGATGTAAGTAGTCTCCGGTTCACTGATAGCAACTGCTACCACCAGCCAAACCACTAGATCTCTTACTAGTCCTTCCATTTTTGTAGATCTCCACTTCCTCCACTTATGGATGAGAACAAAACCCTTTGAGAGCGCACCCTGCGCAACACTATGTAAGTACTCACGAGTGAATGAGATAGTTAGGAAAATGCGATTGCGGTTTTTTCTGCGTCTTTAACCATGGGTTAAAACAGGTTCTGTTTTTATTACAGTATAAATCTCAAAAGAGAACCCAGCAACTCTAAGGTAGGATTAGTTTTACTTACCCTTTCTGATACGTTGAGAGGTAGAGTCCGGTCCCCTTAGTTGACCCAATCTTGTTTCTTCATTCACAGGCTTTTGGTCCTGACGAGATTTCCCCACAACAAGGGGTCATCGAAACGCGTAGACCTCCTCTATCCAGCATTAGGAATTGTTGATTTACTCTCAAACACATGAAAATTGTTTAGTTGTTTGTTCCAATGCGTTGTTTTTCAAAAATATATGCTGTAAATAGAATCTTTTGAATGTGTATATATGTATATTTATATATGTGTTGTCCCGTACGAATGTTGAATGCAAGTTGTCAATTTGTCTAAAAAGTGTCTTTTGTACTCGTTTTCATTATTTGTTGTTTTGACATACTTCTGTGGAGCTATCCAAATGTTTATTTAAAAAACAAAAATTGCCCATTGATATGGTATATGTGATATAAAAATTAAAACATTTTGATTTATTTCGGACAAAACTGTTCTCCGAGAGTCACTGTTTCAGTCAGCGATTCGAGTGATCATCCGTGGTCCAAGTGTAATTAAATTGGCAATACTGGTATTGTGTTTTGGTTTATAGGCATTGAAATTCAGCGGTCAAAGATGAAAAGTACAACTTTTCGACTCACGTTGTAATCAGACCCGTAGTATTCAGAGACAATGACTCATATAAGTTGTAAGTCAATGCATAGGAATTGCTACTTAAGACAATGCTGCAAGGTGTAGGAGTTTAATGGCAATCATACTAGTAGGCTTCATATGTAGGGCTACTGGACGTATGCTGCATGGGAGCACCAGCATATGTGGGAGGGTCAACTAAATAATGTGACAAGAAAAGGCTAATTATTCAGCATAATACGGCACGTATTTTGATAGTATTACTACATTATTTTTTACATTTTCACATATGATAGTAGTGTCCGGGCAAAGATTACACCTCACTACCGGCTTAACAACTAAATACAGAAATAAGCAACTGAAAGATGACTAGTTAACCTATGTAAAGGGCCTTCTACTGTATGCAAACATATGTCGCCACTGCCTTAGTAACTTTTGATCCATTTGAGTGAGAAAATGTTTTTTTTGGCTAAAATGTACTGATTATGCAACAGATGATGGATTATGTGACAAATGGAGCAAATCAATAATTGTGCTTAAAAAACTGCAGATGCATAATTCCAGTGGCCCTGATTATATGTTAAGAGTGCTTTGTCTGGAAAAATACAAATTCAATGTTTAAAGCATAACATAGTGGTTGGGGTTGTCCTTACTAACAAACATTAATCATTATCCAAAATAACACATAGAACTATCTTCATAAAAACAGTTCTTTGATCTGCATGTAACACTTTGTGCTTTGCAAGAGGCACATTGACCTCTGCTCTACTTTATGATGAGTCAAAACTGGGATTAGGCAAAACTCAGATTCCTCCCCAAGAGATACATTAATCACCAGAATTAAATTGACATTTTTGCGAAGGTTTGAAAATTGCAGGCAGGCCGTTAGCCCTCGCCGATATTTCAAAAGGCAGTTCACCTAGAACTCCACCCCGCAAGAACCACCCAGCATAGCTCTTTTTTCAGTGACATTAGCTCCTCAACAACAGCAGTATAAGGTGCCCTAGGCTGATGCAGCATCAGATGCACCACATGCAGTAACTGCAGTATAACCACGGCCACTGGAATTATGCGATTGTGCGGGTGCAGCAATTTTTGCATAATTTTATATTTGCTTCATTTGCCACATAGTCTGTCATCTACAGAATAATCTGCAGATTTTAACCAAAAAGTATTTTGTTTCTAGCTCAAATGGTTCAAACGTTACTAAAAAAGCAGCATTACGTGTTGTCGCACAGTGGCAGGCCCTTTTGAAAGCTGGACTGGTCACTTATTGCTATATTTAAGTATTCAACTGGTACTAATGAGGTGCAACCAATGACCAGTCAGTCTTTCCAAGTTTAAAAATGACAAAATAATGCAGTATTACTATTACAAAATGTGCTGCGTTATGCCACACAATTTGACTTTTCTTGCCACGTAATTTACTCAACCCTGCCACATTATTTAATCCTCTCTTGTTGCTTTTTTCCAGTGGCCATGAGTAAGACCCATTGTCATTCTGCATGTGAGAATCAGCCGCAGAAAGAAAGGCAGTGGGCCAGTTGACAGTCCTTGTGAGGTAGGGGAGAGCTCCTGAAGCCTATTCAGTTCATAGAAGTGTGAATTAGACCTACAGTGAGTGCTCTGAAACTCTTGAGGCTTCGCGCAGGGGCACAGCACAGATTGCTGCAATCCCCCAAATTACAGATAAATGTGGGCAATGGACTTGATAGCTAAATAATGGACGGTCCATGAAATGTACGGGTAGGTGGTTAACCTATTTGTCTCTCCCCTATCAATGAAAGCTCCACTCGAAGCGGCCATTTAATTTTTCTGCTGCAAACAGGTTAATGGGGTTGAAACAAAGTACTAGACTAACATTCTTCAAAGTTCATTCGAAAGAGATGTGACCAGGCAAGATTGAAAAATAAACTGATTAACGAGAAGAAAGACGGCTCCAACAACTTTTTATTGCTTCTGTTGTTCATAGATTTACATCGGCCTTTTCAATGTGAACTGCTATTATAGCCTTTGAGCCAGACATAGCAGGCTCTACTGGCCAATAAAGGCCTGCTCCCGTGTTAAAGGCCTGTTCCTGCGTTTAATAAGGGAGTGGGTCTTTAATGGCCTGTAGAGCCCGCTATGGAGGGCTCTAAGGGCCAGATGTACGTAGCCCTTTACCGATCGGAATCGGCCGAAAATACCAATTTTTGGCCGGTTCCGATCGGTAAAGGGCTAGGGAGATGTAGGTGTACATATTCGGTAATTTTACCGAATCGTTAATATTACCGAATCGGTAAATTTACCGATTCGGTAATATTTAATGAATCGGTATAATTATTACCGATTCGGTAATATTTAGCGATTCGGTAAAGTTACCAAACATGCAATGTGGGAAGCCAATTTTCCATTGGCACATGGCTTACAGAATCGGTATTTTACCATGGAATACAAATCCATGGTAAAATACTGATTCCTGTGTACATGCACATCTGTGCATGTACACATGCGCCATGTGACAGGCAGACCTGCCCTTAGGGCAGGTATGCCTGCCACATGGCACCTGTGCCTGTTTTGGGGGTGGCAGAGGGTGTCAAAGTGACACCCCCTGTACCCTTGTGAATTCTTTATTACCGATTCGGTAAATACCGAATCGGTAATGCCTAATCATTCCTATGGGCTTCAAAGCCCATAGGAATGAATGGGCTTTACCGATTCGGTATTTACCGAATCGGTAATTAAAGAATTGTTAAGGATTCGGTAACGAATCCAGATGATGGGACCTACATGCCATTTACCGATTTTGAAATACCGAATCGGTACAATTCGGTATTTCAAATTCGGTAAATGGGATTTACCTACATCGGGCCCTAAGTCTATTAGATCATTCTGTCCCTAGAGGGCAGAATGTTCTAATTTGTAAAACAAGGGCCTCTCGAAGCCCGAGGGTCTTAAAAATCCTTCGGTCTCCGTGAGGCCTTTGTTCACAGCAACAGTTGTGAAATGAAAATATTAATAGAATGATTTTCTCTCTAGGCTTCTACCAGCCATTAGAAGCCAGGAGCACGCCACTGTCTTCAACAAAACCCTCAACATTCCAATGTTCTAAATAAATGTCTGTATCTGAAACAGGCCAGCGAGTCTGGGAAATTGGTTCAGCCAGTATCGTAGCCCTATCAAAAATAGTTATCACATTTTTGATGAATGCGAGAGGTCAGACATGACAAGTTTTACATGTCTGCCCCTTTCCAGAATCACTTAAGTGTATGTTAACAAGGTGCACTGCTGCAAATGCTAATGCAAAAGTAACAGGACAGACATTTCTTTAGGCACTCCCATCCCCCTGCTTGGTGGATGGAAAATGGACTTCAAAATACATTCTGCTGATATACAAATATTAATATGCTTCAAAATAACATTCACCGTTTTGTATGTAATTGTAGTATCCAGTTTCACTATTCAAAAGTGTAGGACTTAAGACATCAAGGTGCTTAAATTTGTAAAATACATATCCATTTAATCATCTGTGAACTAAGCATTGCCAACGCCAGTACACTTTGCTATTTTTAAAGAGCTCTTTTGCATAGCCTTCAAAAGCTGCAGTCAGGACTTTTCACGCAGCAGGCTCCAGCTAAGCTGTTACAAGGTAATGTGCTCTTTTTAACAGAATAGCTGCTATTAAGCACAGTATAAGCGGAGCAATTCAAATTAGGATGCAACAGAGGACCAAATTATGTGGCAGGGTTGACTGAACTAAATGGCAAGAATAGGCAAGTTGTGTGGCATAATGCAGCACATTTTGTATTTTTATTTTTATACATTGTAGCACTGCCTGGGCAAATATTTTACCTGATTAGCACCAGTTAACTACCCAAATACAGCAATTTGTAATTGAAAGATCACTAGTCAAATTGTGTGATGGGCTTTCCATGTTGCCATGATTTTAGTAACTTCTGCTTCTTTTGATCTACAAATAATTATTTTGTGTTCAAATCTGCAGATTATCTGTCAAATGACAATTATGTGGCATATGCAGAAAACACTGTGGCCACTGAATTACTTTATCGTAAATCAAATGGCCCAGAGTATAAAATAGACTGCCACAAAATGATTTAAAAGGGGTTTATCTTTTTTGGCTTTAAAAGCCAAGAAGCGGAGATAAAATTATCTCCCTATTACCTAGCTGTCGCTAACACCAGTTAGCGACAGCTAGTAGGAGATAGCGACCATCTTGGGCCCCACTTTGCATGTCAGTGATATTTATCACTAATGACATGCAAAGTGGGCGTGCCAAGATGTTAGCGACTGGAAACAGTCGCTAACATCGCTATCTCCTATTACCAACTTTTGGAGATATTCGCGCTAAGCGCGAATATCTCCAAAAGCTAACACCTGCCCATAGCAGTTCTTAGCCATGTTATCCAATGAGAGGTGGATAACATGGCTAAGAGCATTAGCTCGGTAATGCATGAATATCGCGGACTTTTCAGCGATATTCATGCATTGCGGCCGATTTTTATCGCATTTGCGATAAACCTTGGTAATACCAAGGTTTATTTGCTATAAAAATCGCCGCAGCTTAGCGGGAAATTTTTGTCTCTAACCAAGCAATAGTGATAATTATCGCTATTGCTTGGTAATATGCCCCTAAGTGTTTAAGCTAAAACACGTGATTTTCAAAGAATACATTTTAGTAATACGTAATAAGACTGTGGCTAGTGCAAACATTTTTATAAATCCATTAAAAAGACAATTTCTCATTAGCTAAGAAGGTGCAGTGGCACGCGAGCCCAGAAGTTAGAAGGCCCGCTGCATCACAAGTATGACTGGGGGCTGGTTTTCACTGCTAGCATTAGACCTGAGTTCATCCGTGCTGCAAAGAGGCGAGCAACATGTGGACGTTCCTAGTTCTGAAAGAAACAGAGAGTCTGTTTCAAGATTGGAGTGATGGTCAGGCATGGTGGATGAGCGGTGAAAGAAGCAGAGGAGACAGCTTGCTACTCACAGCCATAGCTATTACTAGTGCAGCAGTTGTATTGGGGCCTAGATGTGTGGGGGGATGACAACACCCCAATTATGGAGACTAGTTGTGGTTTAATCAACTTTGTTTGGTGTATTTTTTCTTTTAGAAGTTTCACTTTAGAGTGGACTATGATCTAAAGGAAAAGTAGCCAAGAAAATGGCCTCATAATCCCCACACCCTCCGAACAGCCTTGCCCCCTCACCCGCTTCCTCAGATGCTGACATAAAATTTTGGAGGGGGGCCCGACATCTAATCATTTTGCTTATGAGGGCTTAGAGCAACAAACGTGAAGACCCCTGGAATAGTGCAACCTTTTGGTTTTACCAGTGCTTGTGTTATCAGTTAATGCCTATTTGAGGTTTTTCTGTGCTTGTTTTGCTGTATTGTTTCTATTTGAAGTAAGTAATCACACAATACAAATACGCTTTACAACCTTTATTCCACACACTAGAATATCACACTAGTGCTGAAACTCAATGTGCATTGATGTGTTTTTTTTGTAGACTTTCATTTGAGTTTTAAAGTTTGGCTTTCTGTCACTATTTTATATCATAGCAAGCATAACACGGCTGCACACGGTGAATGTTCCTGAATATGAAACTCCAAAACTTAAAATTGGAACTGAGAGTTATTAATAACAAGGCGACCATTGTTATGACTCTTTCATAACTGGGCGCCTTCCAAAAAGAACACTACCAAAAAGTGTGAAAAAACGGATGGATGCCAGCCATTCAAGAGGGAGCAATCCTTAGACCCCACACAGCGAAGGGATTGCAGAGACGGGCTTTCATGTGTGCGTTTGTCAGCACTTGCGTGTTTCTGTGTTTGTAGACATGTAGTGTGTGCATGCATATCCTGAAATGAATGTGTGCCATTATAGTCAACACACCGTGTGCAGCAACTTCTTTCAGGCCCAGTGAGCCTCTGAGTCTCAACCACGGCTATGAACGAAGATCGAGACTGAGAAGTGTAAATACACATTCGTTTGCATCCACTGTGTAAACACGTTTCCAAATTCCCTTTGGATAAGTGAAACTTACTCAGAATGTACGCATATTTGTGCTTGCAAAATGCTGACAATTAAATTTAATTCGTATCTTCGATGGCAGCGCTTAGATGAACACAGGGTCGATACCACATGGTAGGGACAAGAAAAGACAAGCTAATGGAATTGAATGCTTGAATTAATCTCAGCAATGACAATCCTTTCCGCCGCAATCTAGTTTATCATTTTTCATCCACTTTGCCACTCTAGACCCAGACCTGCCATCTACAAATCAGTGTTGACCCTGCTCCAGTGGGCACTGTTCAGCAGAAGTTCCAGGCCATGTCCTCTCCAGAAGGCAGCATAAACCATCCGAGACTGGTTCCAGTCTACTCTCGACTCGTCAGTGAAGTAGAGCTTGAGCCACTGGCATAGGGAAAATTGAGGGGCCTCCCTGCATGGTACGAAGAGGGGCCCCCTCCAGGCTCAAACAGGAGCTCTCTGGCCAGAGTGCAGTGCCCAGGGGGCCCCCTGGAGCTTGGGCCCCCCGCATCGAGGGGGCTGCAGGGGCCTGTGTTACGCCCCTGGCTTGAGTCTTGAGGCACAGTGAGCACGGAACCCATGTAAGGGCATTCGTGCTTCACTTTGTATATCTTCTGCAAGGTGATTGAACTAAACTAAACTCAGCAACCCATGATTCTGCAGGGACGAATTCCAGTTCATCATTTTACGCCCACAATGCTTTTCTAGACAATGACTAGTCATGCAAAACAGTCTTGATCCTTTTACAAGGGGAGCAGCCCCTCCAGATTTGGCAGGCCAAGTCCCCTGCAGATGGGAACAATGCAACCTCATACCAGTTTCAGCCTTAATAGGCCTCGTCAGAGTCCAGTGGCACAAAGAGAGTGTGACCCGCGAATGGGTCTCCCACATAAGAGTTGCACAAAGGGTGCCTGCTGAAAACATCAAGGTGATGGAAAGAATGTCTGAAATAATCTCAGCTCTGGCAATTGCTCGGGCTGCATTCCATTACATTGCTTTTCACTGCACTATGCCACTCTAGACAGAGTCCTGCCATATGCAAATCATTCTTGAGCCTGGTGCAAAACAAAAGATCTAGTATATACTGATAGGCCAGGCCCCGTCCAGACAGGAACACAAGCAGCCCAGACTGATTTTGACCTACCTAGGCTGTGTCAGTGAGGTATAACCTGAGTGATATTGCACAGCGAACATGGGAGGACAGGACCCATTGCACTTAGGTCCACTGTAACAAATAATAAGGTGATTTAAGGAATACTTTAATCTCAGCCACTGGTGATTGCTGAGGTAGCTGAGGTAGCTAATTTGCTCTAAATGCCACTTTAGAGAGAGACCTGCTATTTGCCAATCAGTCTTTATCCTGCTCCAATAGTAACAGTCTGAGCATATGTCTTTTTTCATTTATTCATTCATTCATTACTTCTTTCATTCAATCATTCCTTTGGAACTGAGTAGACGAATCTGCCCTCCTTCATCACTAGTGTGGTTGTGTTCTACTGCTGACAATCATTGCTTCTTAGGTCTTCTTACAGAAAGGCAGGAGACTGGTTAAAATAACAAGGATGACAATTACACTATTGATCCATCAGGGAACATCCTGAAAGCAATCATAAGTCCTGCAGTCATTCCTGGAAAGCAGAAACCCCTCAGTTTGCAAGGAGTACCTAGAAATCATTCACTAACTGCAATAAAACGATAGGGTTTTGTCAATTCAAAAGAAAACAAAAGAAATCTCCCTGAGTTGCCCAAGGCACCTACCTTTATGGCACAAAAGAGGGACGAATATTCCATGAGGATGTTTATCTTTTCCAATGAAATATTAGGTGCCATTTCAAGAAAATATGTCACTCAGATAAGGATACTTAGAAAATGTTGCATTGATTTGGCTCTTCTTGTCCTGACTAGAAATGGATGTTGATATCTGTTTCTGAGTGGGAGGCCTCCTTTGCACCAGGGCCCAGATCTGAACATGCCTCTGCGGTGAGACCTCCCTGTTAATTAACATTTTCTCCTTGCACCAAGTGTCTGACTTGACTGCTTCCCTGAGAAAACAAAGGCGCTCCCTGGGTATATTCCTATATTTGAAGTCAGCTCTTTGCAAAGAAATATCAGGAAAGCCCTTTCAGCATAAATTGATGGCAAGCCCAGAAAAAAACCAAGCTGTCAACACAAAATACTTACTTTTAGACTGGAGATGTATTAAACGATATAAAGTTACTCGTTGCATTATGAAATGTAATTGTGTTATGGTTTCCATGCAATTTTGACTCTGTCAAAAATGAATATTAAAAAGTATTTGGCAGGCAGGAGTTGTATAGATGTATTTTTTTAAACAGCTAGGCGACACTACATATATTGAGAAAGATACGCTTCACTTTCTCACACGTTTTCTGTGAATAGCAATCCTTTACTCTTGTCTTGTGTGCAGGGCATAGATATATAAGGTACATTTTAATGCAAAACATGTAGCATTGTGGAAAGGCCACATGGTCATAATCTTTCCTTAACTCAAAATAGAAAAACAGAAATGTAAAGGGTTTTAATATTTAGCAGAGCGCAAATTATTTTATTCTCGGTGGAAAGGAGGAATCGGAAGTGAGAGAGCAGAGTTGTACCTATTGTCGACTAAAGTACTTAGGCAAGATATCATACTGGCAGGTAGGTTTCAGATGAAAACGGTAGCTCCAAACAACAAGCATTGGCATAGCCAATAGGTCTCGCCTTTTGGACCTTATAAGTGTGTGGCAGTGCAATAATATAGCACATAACACAAATACAATAATATACAGGCACTTAAGCAAATGTTGCTAATGTTGCCCCTCGTAAACAGTGCTCACCTTATTAAAATGTGTGTCCCGTTTGCATTTCCAAGATTTCCACAAAACACCAAAACGTGCGTTCGAACGCTTATTTCCTCCATACGAACATACTGACCATTGCAATTGAAATGGCCTGGGAGCTGGAGGAGGGGAGGCTGAATGTTTCCCCTTTCTGCTGCAAAATATCACTCGTTTAAACATGTGTAATATTTTTACATAAATTCAACAACAGGGAAAAATGGAAACAATTATAAAACTAGGTAGTCCCTCAAAATTATATCCATAATCAAATTGAGATATGTACAGGGAGCTGTGCCATGCACAACCATAAGATGCCTTATAATTAAAGCGCCTTAAAAGTTGTTTGTCACACCCTCCCTCTATCGCAGCCCCCAGAGCGCCCACACCAATAAATCTCATATTGGAAGCCAGAAATTTGCTTTCAGGGTGTCTTTCCAGCTACATTCTGCCCATCACACTTGTGTGGGCGTGAACTGGGGCGAGAGAATCCCAAAAGAACCCCATGCTCGCAGAAGTGTGACTAAAATAATACACAAGAAACGAGATTGTGAGAACACCTTTTGCCTTACAACGACCTCCAGTTTTACAAGGTATTTGGTTTAAAATTTTAATTAAAAAAAGAATCTACTCTGCAAGAAATGCCAGCTTTCATCGATCCAATGTGCACGATTTAAAAATGCACCTATTTTTAACACCCTGCAACAAGCGAGGTCAAATATGTCCATCGCAAAACTTATTTTTACTCCCTGAAAGGAGTAACACTTGAAAACGCAGAGTAAACAAGATTCAGCAGGACGTGGACAAGACCTCACCCTATTTTCCTCGCTTTTCATTGGTGCAGGGAGGCATTCTGTAGGTATAATGTGGCGCAGGGGTTTACAAAGTGACGCATCTACCTAGATGCGTCACTTTGTAAATATGGCGCAACAAGGCGCATTTTTACGCCACTGGTGCGTCACAAAAAGGGACGCACCGGCGGCATAAAAGTGACGCACAGCCTCATAAATGAGGCCCAGGAAAGAGAGGCTGTATGTGCAGACAAGGAAGGCACGGCTTCATTGAAAACACCACCCCAGTCAGAATTTATAAATCCTCCCCTCAGGTTTTCAAAACAATAGTCACAGTTGAACTCCTCCCCATGCATGTACTTGCGGCTCGTCACTGTGCATTTAAATACACCACCCCAGAACCTAGGTGACTATGCGTACTTCAGTGGCCATGTTGACGTTTTGATAATTAATCACATTTTTTTTCTTTAATATCCTTAGTAAAAAAGAAAGCATGTCCGTTTTGAAGGGTGCCAAGTCTTTTATGTTGCAGTTGAAGACCACACATCATAATGCTTTACCCGTAACTGTAGTTTCAACTATCGTAATATTGTAATAGAGGCAGGTTGAACACTAAACAATGCAAAATAGTAGAAAACATGTATTTTTTTTCCTACCTAAATACCAAAAAGTATTTACTTCATCAGCGTTCTTTACACCAAAATACGGAAACTGAGCCGTTTTCCTATGCAGCGCATGTGCACTGCGTAGGCAAGACCTAAAAATTATGATGATTAATGAGTCAGTAATGCTGGCTCAAAGAAACTGATAAATGCCTTACAACATTTTAAAGCTATGCATTTTCATGTAATATTCTAAATATATGTCTACGTTGTAAGCTTTCCAAATTACTCCTGCAAAATGCATACAGGTCATAAATGATCATGCATTTGCGTTGAGTCTACAAAAAAATATTATGTCTACCGGTCTACCTTAGACTTAAGAGGTGCACTGGTGCAATTGTGGTATTTCACATTTTAAGTTTGGATTTGATATTTCTATTCAATAAAATGTCTACTCTTAATACACACACTGTATTTTATGTACTATGTGTTGCACTTACCTACAGTTACTTCAGCACTTGTACCTGACCCTTTCAAATGCATTTTAGAAGTGTTTGTAGTTGTTAATGCATGGCAAAATGCTGGTGAATTTCTACTTAGTTAAGACTTGTTATGTGCTTTCTTCAAATGCATTAGAGAGCATATTTATGACAGACTTGCATCTTGTTTGCAACACCCAAAGTGGTACATGCATGACGCGAACCTCTAAGTCAGTTTTATCAAGCTTTGCAAAGCCACTTTGGCTTTGAATGGCTTCATAAATCTGGAGTAAGGCAACGCAGCAAAAATCACTGCATTGCCTTACTCTGCGCAAGGGAGGTATTCCATGGGCATTTTGGTGGGTGTTCCCATGCAAATCCAATGGTTTTTGACGCATTCTTAGATTAACCAAACCTGGTAAACCTGGGTATGCAACAAAAAGATACACCTCCACAGGTGAGTCATAACAATATTATCTTTATTCCTCCTTAATCTGCAGCACAACCAGAAAGATGAAAACACATCTATGAATTGTTTTTGTGCCGGAAGGGTGCCCTTCCTGCACAAAGAGAATCCTGCATACAATGCAGGCGCCCTTGCACCATGGTGCATGGGTACCTGTGTTGGTGCTAGGCTGCCAAAACGGCACCTGCACAGGGAGAAAGGACAGGAATGTGCTGTATTGCTTAAATGCTCTGTGTGAGAAGCACACTTGTAAATCCTTTGTAAATCATGGATTTTTTAATCTGTACCTTGATTAATAGTATGGCGTAAATTGAATCACTGACATAACCTCGACAGACCGAATATCGACTAGACAAAATATCGATGTCAAATTATCAACTACAAAAATATCGACTCCCAATACTTAAACAAGAAATAACAAATATATCGAAACAACAATATCGTTAAAAAAATTATCGACTACAAAATTATCGACCATCTATATTATCGAATATAAAAAACACAGAGCAGCAATCCTTAACATTAAACACCGTCAAAATATCGACCATCACTATATAGAATACTATAATATCGAGGAAAAATTATTATCGACTTTACAAAATACATACAAAATACGCTATCTAATTAAAAAAACATATTATACACTTCGCAATTATACATATTATCATTTTTAAAAAGGATACTACATACAATAAACATTTCTAAAATTAAAAAAAAAACATTTACATCAAATATACATTTTAGAAAACATATAAAACATTGCAAATAATTATACTTCGCTTAATACACATAATAAATATTCTTTCTCTTTAAATATAACAAAACACCATTAAGCATTGAAAAAAATTGCTTTACCCATAAAAAAACACTAATTGGCGTCCACCATTTGAGGACAACAATTACCAAAACAAGTAAAAAAAATCAACTAAACCAAAAAGAACAAGGTATCAAAGTGGATAACCAATAAACTTTCACAAACAATTTAACACACCCTATAAAAAGACAAATTACACCTGCTGAAATCGCAATCTAAAACACAAAAAAAAAGGAAGGCGAAACTCTGCCAGTTCGCTGAAAGAAAACGGATTTACTTCTACCAAAAAGCTGCTACACCTATCTAAAGTAAGTACTACCACCTTTATATCTTGATCAAACGTACATCTAAAACTTCTGCTATTTAGAAAACAAATAACTGAAACATCTCTTGTATACCTACTCTATTTTCTACAGATAAAAAGAAATTATAGAAAAACTGCACAACATCAACACTTCAAAGAAAAAATATAAAAAGTAGGTATCAAATAAAAAAAATGACAAAAAAACTTAATAAATAGAAAACTAAGGAAAAACTAGGTAGCTGACCAAAACCAAAGAAACATTAAGAAATATACATTCTTCTAACACATCTTCTCCATCTTAACAGGTACAGAAAAAATACAGCAAAAAGAAAACTTCGAAGAAAACCAACAACTGCGTTCAACAAAGAAATAAACTGGTAAATAATTAACGTGCAAATCAATGTCATGATAATACTAAACACATGATTTTAAAACTTTTCTAATAATGTAATGTTTAATCTTTCCTAGCACCAAAAAGCAAATATGACCGAAGGAGCTAAATTTGTGTATTCTCAAAAAGGCAAGATGCTTCTGTGTTACATGGGATATGTATACACTCAAGAGAAACAGAAAGATATGAAAGTCTTTTTGGAAATGCACCAAATACTATTCTAACAAATGTTATGGGAGAGCTATAACTCAGGAAACTACTGTAACGTATACTAAGGAACATAACCACCCACCCAATGTTACAGAAATAGAGATTAGAGAAGTGCTTGACTCCCTTAAAGAAGCTAGCACTACTAGTGATACACCAACAACTACTATTCTAAAACAGCAATTAAGTGCTCTACCCCAACATGCCTCTAGCCAACTACCAAGTATAGATTCCCTTAAAAGAACTATAGCTAGACAAAAAAGAGCTACATCAACTACTCCTCCCACACCTAAAACTTTTGAAGAAGTTCAATTTCCCCCTGAACTCTGTGTAACTCATAATAATGAACTATTTATACTATATGACAACAACTCAAAAGATAAAAGAATAATACTGTTTGCCACTGCAGACAACATGACTGAACTAAACCAATGCCAAACTTGGATGATGGATGGTACTTTTGCAGTATGTCCTAAACCTTTTTACCAATTGTACACTATCCATGGTCATTTCCAAAATGCTAATATTCCATTCCTATATGCCCTCCTACCAAACAAACAAGAAATCCTAACCAAAGTCAAACAACTAACTAATGACTCTTTCCCACAAAAAATTATCATTGATTTTTAAAAAGCAATGATGAACAGTATCCTAAAAATATACCCACATAAAGCAATACAAGGTTGCTATTATCATTTTAATCAATGTATATGGCGACATCTACAGAAATCTACATTAAGGGGTCGATTTCGATTCGGGAAAAAAAACGTCCGTACGATTTGTATCGTGAGCCCTCTCCGTACGAATCGTACCCGTCCGTCCGAGTTGCGAAGTACGATCCATATTCCGTGAATCCGTCTGAATCGTCGCGATCCGTACGTATTGCAAGGCTGAAACCGTGAACCGTATGACTCGTACACATACCGTACGACTCGTACACATGCCGTACGACCTGAGGAGTACCATCCGGACCGGGGTATGAGGACGCAATTCGTACCGTCCATGTCAGGTAAGGGCGAGTCGTACGGAAAAGCACACAAACACATACACACCGTACGGTCCGTACACCCCATGATCGCAGGGGTACACACCGTACCGCTGCGATCATGGGGTGTACGAGTCCTACCCCCATTGTACGATTGGTGTACGATCGGTGTACGAGCCGTACCCCATGTACGATCAGTGTACGAGCCGTACCCCATTGTACGATCGGTGTACGAGCCGTACCCCCATTGTACGATCATTGTACGAGCCGTACCCCATGTACGATCGGTGTACGAGCCATACTCCATGTACGATTGGTGTACGAGCCGTACCCCATGTACGATCGGTGTACGAGCCGTACTCCATGTACGATCGGTGTACGAGCCGTACCCCCATCGTACATGGGGTACGGCTCGTACACCGATCGGATCGTACAATGGAGGTACGGCTCGTACACCGATCGTACATGGGGTACGGCTCGTACACCGATCGTACAATGGGGATACGGCTCGTACACCTATCGTACATGGGGTACGGCTCGTACACCGATCGTACAATGGGGGTACGGCTCGTACACCGATCGTACATGGGGTACGGCTCGTACACCGATCGTACAATGGGGGTATGGCTCGTACACCCCATGATCGCAGGGGTACTGTGCATACCCCTGCGATCATGGGGGGTACGCACCGTACCCGGGGGGCCGTTCCGTACCTGTTTTGGCACGAACTCTGCTTTTACAGCTGGTTTCAGCTCCCGTAGAAAAAGGGTCGTACAGTGCGTACCCGACACGTTTCGTACTTGCTGGGTCGTAAAAACCAGCCGCAAACTGTACAGATGTCGCGTACAGCGGGTTCCGAGGGAGAATCGTACGGAGATTAGAGTCGAACGGTGTCTTGTACGACTCGTACGGAGTACGGCTCCTGGTACGAATCGTACTTCGTCGTACATACGGGGGACGTTGCAGGGTACATTCGTACGGGAAAAACGCTCCGAACGGCTATTCGGAGCGGTTTTTCCCGAATCGGAATCGACCCCCTGAGTGTCCAATACGCCACAGAATAGCACCTTTGCTTATCGAATCAAAAAACGTATCTCTCTAGCCTATGTTTCTGTAACAGACGTTGCAGAGCACTACAACCTATTAATAGACAGCCCCTACTATAAAAGAAACGGAGAAAGATTAAGCCTTATGCTTGACTACTAAGAAGATACATGGGTAGGAAGGCTACACCGATCAGGTCATAGAAGACAACCTAAATATCAAATAGCCTGGTGGAATGTCTACCTTAGCACCCTAAATAAGGAAGCAAAAACAAACAACGCAGTTGAGGGATGGCACAATGCCTTCCAAGCAACCACAGGCAGAGGAACACCTACCCATTACAAATTAATTCAATCCCTAAAAAAAGAACAGAGTTACCAAGAGCTCCGAATGGAGCAATCAGTAACCCTGATAGGACCAAAATTAACTAAACAAACCAAAAAAATGTATAACACACTCCAAAGGAAAGTTACCCTCTATCCAAATACCAGCGGACTAGAACTAGAATATCTCTCAATGATAGCTAAAAGGATTCTATGAAATATATACCAACTATACAAACATTAGCTATTTATAAATACACATTTTTCTACCATTACCATATGTAACAAATTGTAATTAAATTATCAAATAAATTACAAACACATTTATTAAATTTATTTTGATAATTTACTTTCAAACTGTTACATATAACATAGCAATACAACACATTTAAACAGATTTCCCACGCCAAAACATTTCCTTATATACTTACAGTTTTTGTCGCTTCTTCAAAAGTAATCCAATGTAAAAAAATCCATACGAAATAATCCAAAATGTCCATACAATCCAAGGAAGCCCCCAAAAAAATGAAAAAATACAAGCAAATACATGGCGACTCCTCTCCAATGTAATCCACAGAGTATACCCTTCAAAACCAATAAAAATGGTAATTTAAAAAAATAAACGCTCCTGGAAAACCCAAAAAACAAAGTATGTGTGTAAAAATCTGAGTATATAATACTCGTCACACTACTTTAAAAAAAACGGACCTCCTCCAAAAACTAAAAGGGCGACGACAATCTAAAAATAGAAAAAACACAAACCCACCCACACAAATACACCCATACACATATAAAAATACAATTTTATACTATGAACATAAGCATTTAGTAACATGGCACTAACATAACATTTAAACATATAAACATCTTTCACACACCTAGTACTAAAACGCGATAAACACTAAGTGGCCCATTAGGATGTCGGGCCGATTGCCTCTGCCCGACATACATGCCTGCATTGCCCCCGCCAGTTTAAGATGGCAGTGGGGACAGCGGCGGATGGAAAGACCGTCCGCCGCTTTACCGCCGCGGTCGCCTTGCGACCGCAGCGGTAATAGAATAATATGGTGGCGGTGTCCTATGGACACCGCCAGCCATATTACAATGTCCACATGAAGGGGCCTTTCTGCGGCGGCAATGCCACCACAGTAAGGCAGGTGGTGTTTGCTGCGGGGGGCCCCCTGCGGGGCCCCCAGGTGATGCCAGCTTAGGGGGGGACCTATGGTACCCCCCCACATTTGCATATGCAAAGCGGCAGGCACCGCGCGGTGCCTTCCGCTTTGCGTATGCAAATGCGTTCTCCTATGTTTTGCGTTGTGGCGGGCGGTGCTTAGAGCACCGCCCGCCACAATGCAAAACATGTAGGATGTGACCGCCACTGTGGCGGGCACATCCTAATTCCCCCTACGGGACCCCCACCCTTATGGCGGGCATTCCCGTTCTCCGTTAGGGTGGCGTGCGGGCGGACTCCTAATGAGGGCCTAAATATCGTACACTCGAGCTAACACCTAAAACACAATTTACGATATACATTACAATCCTACTCAAACTAAATACACCACACACACACTTAAATTACATTTTCTAGCTTATAAAATACAACAAAAACAAACTTACCCTCTCCAACGCGACGCAGCAACCAACCGCATGCTGTTCCAGTACCAAATCAAACAAAATAACATTACGTGGTTAAAATATAGTTCCTGTATAACTGAAAAGCCTATTTAGGGCTCCATTATGATGTCGGGCGGATCGCCACCGCCATGGTGGCGGTGGCGATCCGCCCAACAGAAATGCCCGCCCGCCACCCTTTTCCCCCTCGCCACATTACAATGGCGGGGGGGACCGCTGCGGAGCCAAACACCGCCCGGCACTTTTCCGCCCCGGTCGCCTTGCGGCCGGGGCGGAAAACGAGTAACATGCAGGCGGTGTCTGTCAGACACCGCCCGCAATATTACAATGGGCTTCTGTCAATGCCTTTCCGTGGCGGCAATGCCGCCACGGAAAGGCATGCGGTGTTCACTCTGGGGGCCCCCTGTGGGCCCCCAGAGTGAAGGCCAAAGGGGGGGTGGCACACGGGGGGGTACCTGTGGTACCCCCCTGCCTTTGCATATTCGAAGAGGCAGGCACCGCGCGGTGCCTGCCGCTTCGAATATGCAAATGCGTGCTTCTGTTTTTAACATTGTGGCGGGCGTAGCAGTGAGCACCGCCCGTCACAATGTTAAATTGAGGAATGCGCCCGCCACTGTGGCGGGCGCATCCTAATGGCAATGTCGGGACCTCCGCCCTTTAGGCGGGCGGTCCCGAGTTCCGCTAGGGTGGCGGGTGGGCAAAGCCCGCCCGCCATCCTAATGTGCCCCTTAGTTTCTATTTTCTTACAATTTAAAATTAAAAATATAAGCTTACATTATATAATATTTCTCCTAATACATTTTTTAAATACTTATAAATATATATTTATTTAAAAAAAATATTTACAACATTATTTATTAAAGAATGAAAAAGAAAATATTATTTATATGTACAATTTGTAATTAATTATAATGTTGAAATTACTTTAATAATTCACCTTCTGCTAAACCTTGTGCTTATAAATATGGTATTGTGATTATAAAACGTATGTACAATTTAAAAATATTTTCTCATTATTCACTTTTGTAAAAATTAATATTATTAATATTTCCAATATTAATTTTATTAATTTATAGAATAAATATTATCATTTTGTAAGCAACAAAAATGTTACTATTTTGAGATCTGTAAAAAAGGTATCCATCAATAATTTGTACTATAAAAGACAAAAAAATGTATGTACAACAAATATAACAATTATTTTCAATATGTTTACTATTTAAATATTTCTATTTTGTATGTGATTTAAAATTATTGTTAAGAAACAAATTGTACACTAAGGGGCACATTACGATCGCGGACGGACTTGCATCCGTCCGCAGCCCTGAGTAGGAGGGAACGTCCGCATGGGCTGTTGCGTTCCCTCCTGTGCAATTAGGATGTGACCGCCACCCTGGCGGTCACATCCTCTATGTTTAACATTGCGGCGGGTGCGGCTAGAAAGCTGCACCCGCCGCAATGTTAAAAATGCATACATTGCATTTGTATGCAGAAAGCGGCAGCCACCACGCTTATAAAATAAGAAAAGATACTGGACATTCACTCCTTACAAATTACCATTCCCACTCCACAAAATAAAAACTCTTAAAGATACTGGACACTAAAACCATATAACTTAAACACTCCCATTATTTTTATATATTTCATACAATATAACATTTTACATTTTAGTAATAAATTACATTTCTTATTTTAAAATATTTTGTAAATTATTTTCATTTTATTTTATAAAATTTAATAAAAAAATTCACATGCATTTTTAAATTAATGGAAAATAGTTTTTTTATATTAAAAAAACAATTAAAAATTATTTAGAAATTAATATCAAATAAATATTCAAATTTCAATTAATAATTTCGATTTATTTTCTATTTTATTTAAAAAAATTAACGAAAATATTAAATTTTTAACAATAAATCTATTTATTTTCTAATTTAAATTCTAATTATTTTCTAAATTTAAAAAACATATTATCACATAAAATTAGTATTTATTCTCAAATAATTCTCTAAATTTCAATAATTTATTTTAACATAATTTCGAAATTAATTTTAAATAATTTCGAAATTAATTTTAAATAATTTCGAAATTTCAATAAATAATTTCTCAATAATTTCAAAAGCAATTTAAATAAAAATTCTCATTTCAAATAAATAATTGAAAATTCTATTTGAAATGTATTTTTAAATTATTTTAAAACACTTCCCACCCTATTCCCCATATAACCCACAACACGCTACTAAAACATAAATTTTTACTACATTTTACAATTATTATACATTTATTTTAATTTAATTCTATATATATTTTAAAACACTACCCACCCTATTCCCCTAAAAACCCACAACCCGCTCCCTTAAATTTTTTTTATTATTTTTTAACTCTTTTTTTCATCTTTTTAAAAAATATTTACATATTTTAGTACATTAAATAACAGACATAAACAAAATGTAACTAAAATAAATTAAAAACACAAAATTTTTAAAATTATACATTCCACAAATCGATATTTTAACAGTCGATATTTTCTCTTTAGATATTCTGAGAGTCTATATTTTGACATTCGATATTTTTTACATATACTAAAAATAGATATTTTCTACACTCGATATAAACTACTCGATATTCTATACTTCGATATTTTTAAATACACTTAAAAATCGATAAAATTAACATCGATATTACTTACCTCGATATTACTGCAATGTAGATATTCTGTAGTCGATATTCTGTCCAGTCGATAAAAAAAACTTGATATTTAGACTGCACACCGTGTAAATTATAGCAAATATAACAGTGTACCCTGTCTGCCAAATCGTCGGCCCATCTCCTGAAATATAAGCCGGGTGAAGTGTCACATTTCCGATGGCAGAGCCCCCGCTTGCTCCTTCATCAGAAAACGTACTCTACCAGCCCATAGACTGCCCATAAAATTAAGGGTATTAGACCAAACACTCCTATTTAGAGCCCACAGTCTGAAGTATTTTTTTTCTTACCATCAAAAAAAACTAAACCCTGAAGGACACAAACATAAAAAAATATAATGATTGCCACATCCTGAGAGAAATCTCCTAGGGATTGGGAGCCAATCATTTTTTGTTTGCACAAACAAACTCCCACTTTGGGAGTTGTTTGTGAAAAACAAAAATGTTTGGTTCCTGGCTACCATATTTGGGGAGGCCCATTAATGAGGGTCATCTCCATCGTTTGGGTAGAGTAGGCAACAGTAATTGTCAGACTGTCCATAAGTGGGCTGACCACTGCCCTGACCTGATACACTGGCAAAAGCTGGCGGCATCCCAATACATGGTTTCACGCCCACCATGCCACTTCAGTTTGGATCCAACCATATACAAATCAGTCTTGACCATCATCCAGTGAAAACAGTCCAGCCCAAACTGCCAGCTCCTTCCTGAGCCGTAACATATTCAACCCAGGTCTGGATTCACCATTTTTAGGGGTCATAACCAGGGAGAGCTTGATTCCAGTGGAACAGTGAGCATGGGACCAATGTTTGGGCATACACGCCACATTTAGAGCATCAACAAAAAAGACATGGATAGAATGCTTGAGTAAATCCCAGCCACTGGCAAAAGTTTCAGGCCGCATCTCAATCTATCGTTTTTGACGGATGTATGTCATTACAACGCATACTTTTACAACGCATGCCTTTACAACAAAACTTTTACAACGCAACATCCATTACAACGCATTCCATTACAACGCATGCCATTACAACGCATTTCACAAAACTACCATTACAACACATTCCATTACAATGCATACTACCTTTACAACGCATACCATTACATAGCATGTATGGTAAGTATTGGATAGTGTAGGGGTAAAATTTACTATTCTAACTCCAGAGGGTACAACAGTAGGGTAAGTGTTGGATAGTGTAGGGGTAAAAATTACTATTCTAACTCCAGGGGGTGCAACAGTAGGGTAAGTGTTGGATAGTGTAGGGGTAAAAATTACTAATCTAACTCCAGGGGGTGCAACAGTAGGGTAAGTGTTGGATAGTGTAAGGGTACTATGCGTTGTAATGGTATGCGTTGTAATGGTATGCGTTGTAATGACTGCGTTGTAATGACATGCGTTGTAGTGGTATGTGTTGTAGTGTCATGCGTAGTAATGGATGTTGCGTTGTAAAAGTTTTGTTGTAATGGTAGTGCATTGTAAAAGTTGCGTTGTAAAGGTTGTTTCCCGTTTTTGACCCACCATTCCATCTGCCAGGCTGAACTGTGAGAAGAGGTCCTCCCTGACCTGGAGCAAAGGGAACCCAGGACCACTTTTGCCCAGTCTGATTTGCATACGGTTGGGGCCAAACTGAGGTGGCATGGTGTGCAAAATAAATATGGACTGGGATGTAGCTCTAAGCTATTACCAATGGCTGAGGTTAGTCAACAGTTTCATCCATCAATCTTTGTATTCTTCAGTATGAATGATACACAGATCATGATCTACCCAGCATAAGGCAGGGACAACGGCACACATACATTTTTTTGCATCTCCCAAGTGCAGGCAAGAAATGGGAAAGCAACCTCTGACTCAGTGGTCCATACACAGAAATAGTCAATTCAAGTCAAAAAAACTTTATTTCAGCTGTGCAGCCATAAAAGCACATATAAAAATAGCAGACATTTTAAAGCACCTTCAAAAAGATTATTTAGATAATAAAAACAGAGATAGAATTATAGTGGGTCTGTTTCATACTTTAGTAATCTGAAGGCCTCAGAGTGGTGTCTAATCCCCACATTTCTGCAGAGCTGAATAATCAATTTTGACCTGGGTCTACTATACGCAGGGCAAAAAAGAAGAACGTGGGAGGTCAAGGATTTCCACTTTCAGACCCTGGACTCGCCCACATTGCCAGCAGCCGACTGCCTAGTAGCGCGTTCTACCTCTCTCAAGACTCCAATCACTTGTGTATTAACCTACGGACCTCCTCAGTCATCCCCGGACTTCCTTTCTGCCTTTCAGAACTTATTAGCCACCCTGGTGATCAATAACGCTTCTGTTCTGGTTTTGGGCGATTTTAACTACTGGCCTACCGATCCTGCCGAGGATTCTACCTCTAAAGACTTTACTCAATCACTTCTTAGTCTTAATTTCACTCAGCACGTCCAAGGCCCCACCCACACCCTAGACCAGATCTGGACACTTAACATCCCAATGTCCACCCCTACCATCTCGCCCTGCGCCTGGTCGGATCATTCCCTGCTTGCCTTTTCCCTGGACCTGAGCCATAAAACATCTCTTCCTTTTCCCAAAAACACCTGGGCTAGGAACTGGCATAAAGTCGATATCCCTTCTCTTTGTAACACGTTAGCTACTACCTGTCCTGATCTCTCGGACCTGGACCCTCATTTTCAGACTGTCACACTTGATCGGTGGCTCACTAGTGCTTGTGACACTGTGGCACCTCTGAAGCGAACGACCATCAACCGCTCTCATAATGCCAATAAATGGTTCAGCCCTGTTCTTAAAGCTAAGAAATTAGAGGTAAGACAGGCTGAACGAGCCTGGAGGCGAGCATACTGCACTACCCGCAGACAACATTTTGTTACTGTGCTCAAAGAATACAAAGTAGCCATCTTGACAGCTAAGACAAGTACTTCTCTGGACGTATCTTGGCGGCAGAATGCCAATCTCGTGAAATATTTTCCACCGTCCACGAGTTGGCTTCATCGGATAGAACTCTGCCTAAGATCCCCCCCTCTCAGGGCTTATGTGATTCGCTCAATGAATTCTTTATTGACAAGATAGCCCTCATTAAAGCTAACATCCCTCCCCCCCTCCTACCTTCACTCCACCCCAACCCCCCGAAAACAACTGTTCCCTCACCACTATCCCTCCTCTCACCAGTGAATCCCTGCCCCCGCTGCTTAGCCGCATTAAGTCGGGTTCCCCAACCGACATTGGCCCGGCACGCATTCTTAGCCAGTTTTTCTCGGCGTGTCCATCCCCCGCCCTTGCCCTCCTGAACAACTGCTTCACCTCAGGCTCTATTCCGGCCTCCCTGAAGACTGCCATAATTCTTCCTATATTAAAAAAACCAGGAGCCGACCCTTCCTCCCCTGCAAACTACCGCCCTATATCCCTTCTCCCTTACCTGGGAAAAGTAGCCGAGTCCCATGTCACCCAGGTGCTCAGCTCCTTTATAGAGAGCAGCAATTACCTTGCTTCCTGCCAGGCGGGCTTTCGACCCCGCCACTCCACTGAGAAGGTGGTCATCTCAGTCATGGATCAACTAAGGGAAGGACTCGACACCAACACCCCCCAGGCCTTGGTCCTCCTTGACCTATCCGCCGCCTTTGACACGGTAGACCATTCCATCCTTTTGTCCCGTGTCAAGGCGGCGGGTATAGGGGGACAGGCCCTTGCCTGGATAGGATCCTTCCTGGAGTGGCGCACACAGGCGGTTCATCTGGCCGAATTTTCTGCCTCGCCTAGCAAGGTGAAATGTGAGGTTCCCCAGGGCTCTTCTCTCTCCCCCCTTTTATTTAATCTTTATATCTTTCCTCTTCTTTTTGCACTCCAACAAATGGAGGTCACAGGCTACAACTATGCTGATGACCTCCAACTCATTTTTAATTTTTCTCCCTCTTCACTTGGTGCCTCCAGCTTCCAGTCGGTCTTACTGTTTATCCGGGCTTGGATGAACGCTAACCATCTTAAACTCAACCCGGATAAGACAGAGTTGATCCTGACTGGAGGCTGTAGCAACCCCTGGTCGTCTTCCTTTTGGCCTAACTCCTTTGCCCCCCCCCCTTCTAATGCTGTCAAGACCTTTGGTATTACACTCAATCACCATTTGACACTTCACACCCATATAAGTTCTGTTGTCTCTTCTTGCTTTTTCACTTTACGCATCATTAGGAAAGTATCCCGTTTTTTTTCTCTTTCTGCACTTAAACTGATTGTTATGGCCATGATCTTATCTAAGATCGATTACGGGAACATCATCTATAATGGTGCCCCCGCCTATGCACTTCAACGCCTCCAGATGGTGCAGAACCAGGCAGCTCGCCTGGTGTATGGCCTACCAAAATTCCACCACTCCACCCCTCTTCTTATGGCCCTCCATTGGCTTCCAATTAAACAAAGAGCTCTCTTTAAACTTGGTTGCCTCACTTTCCAAGCCCGGGCAGGCACTGCCCCCGCGTTTATCAATTCTGCCATTATTAACTACAGCCCTGCCAGAGACTTACGTTCTTCCTCCAAGTCCCTGCTAGTTATCCCCCGGTTCAGGAAAAAACGATCTGGTGTCCAGAAATTCTCGGTACTGGCACCCACTTTCTGGAACTCCCTTCCCCCCCCCTCTCAGATCTTCTCCTTCATACATGGAGTTTCGCAAAGCTCTAAAGACCTTTCTGTTTGAGCAAGCTTTTAGCCCTTAGTCCTCTCTTCCCCACAGTTTGAAATCCTATAGCGCCAAGAAACTGCTAGTGAATGTGCGCTCTACAAATAACTCAAAATTCAAAATTCAAATTCAGTTTCTTCAGTCACGGGACACCAAGGACATCCTAGTTTGGTGGCTCCCTTCCATTTGTTTGTGAACGCTCTATGTGGGAGCACACCATGCCTAAATTGTAAGTACACTTTCTTTACAGTGAAAGGCTGTATACTATCCAGGACCAGCTCCAGTTTGTACTGCTGCTTGACTTCCAAAAACCTGTGGGTCAAACTGCATGAGTTAGCGCACTGGGATAGTTGGGTAAATTTGTATTCCTTGTAGGCAGTAAACAGGGATTTTTTGGAGCTGGAGGGGCAGGTCTCTTCTGGCGTGATCCACATATTCATCCTGCCCAATACCTAGCAAGCGCTCTTGATGTGGGACAGCCTGGGTATGTTCCCTGCACCCAGGATGGTCATACCGTCCCCAAGTTCCTCCCTGTAATGAACCAACCTGGGCGTACTCCAGATGCGACACCAGAATAAAAGAGGGCGGGAGGCGATTACATTGGCAATGGTGCCAATACCCAAGTCCATCCGTAGTGGTGTCAACGGAGTACTTTTCGGAAGAGCCAATAGCTGCCTTATAAAGGTATTCTCCGTTATAAATAGGATATTAGTTGGGCAGTGTCCCCAGATCTCTGCTCCGTACAGCGTTGTTTCCCTTGCCTGCACTTTATAAATTTCTGCCGGTGGACCTACCACTTTCTGTGTACATCTTTTATATACTTTCAGGATTCCCCCTATGGACTGAGTAATCTTCAGGTTAGCTTTCTTTATCTGATTTCCCCAGTCCATCATGTCATTGAGTGTCAGACCTAGATAGTCAAAAATGGACACCCTCTCTAGGGCCAAGCCTTCCATTTGGGGATGTGGGCAATTGGTGGTGTTTGCATGAAAGACCATATATTTTGTCTATTAGAGATTTATCTCCAGGTCCCTCTTCCTGCAGAATGAGCAAAACTCTTCTAGAACTCGCTGCATACCCATTCATGACTTGGAGAGAAGCAGGGTATCGTCCACGAACATTAAAGCTGGTATTTTGCGGTTACCTAACCTCGGGGAATCTATATATTTTACAGCTAGTAATGTTTCAATAAGGCCGATTAGGAACACAGAGAACAGGGTCGGGGCTAGGACACATCCCTGTCTCACCCCTTTCTCTACCGGGAAGGGGTCTGCAAGTTCCCCTTTTTTGCTATGCCTTATTCTCGCATACATGTCATGGTGCAGACGCTTGAGCAGGTTACATAAGTATGTCGGTACTCCCATATCCTGGAGTATGCCCCATAGTTGATCCCGCTGCACCATGTTGAATGCAGATCTAAGGTCCACAAAGGTTAGGTAAACGCTGCCACCCTCCAGAGCGACCATTTTCCAATAGATCAATTGCAATCTAAAGATCTGATCTGTGGTGGAGGTTTTAGTCCTAAACCCAGCTTGTAAAGGCGTTAATACATTTTTTTCCTCTATCCATGATTTCAATCGATCAAGAACAACCCTAGCAAAGATCTTTCGACAGACATCAATAAGACTTATTGGACGATAATTTGCCGGGTTGAGCGGGAAACCTTTTTTATAAATGGGAATGATTTCTGCCCCCGCCCAGATCGGGGGCATGGCCATACCTTGCAAAATTGACTTGAACAAGGTACATAGATAGGGTGTCCACACTGCTTGCTCATTTTTAAATAGGTCACCAGGGATTCTATCGAGGCCAGGTGCCTTGCCGACAGGAGGCTTCCCAGAGCCGTAGTAACCTCTTTCAGTGTGCATGGGGGTGCATCACTGGTTAGGTTTATTTCGTTTGATGCAGCTTCGGTGGGAACCACTTAACCATCAACTGTCCGCATATATATATGGTTTTAAAATGGGATTGCCAGACTTCTTCCCCCAAGTTTAGCTTGATTGCAGAGATACCCTCGGATTTGCCAGTTTTCACTAGATTCCAAAAGCCTCTCATATCTTGGTTATCTAGAGCTTTTTTGATTGCTTCCCATTTATCTAACTCCAAGATTGCTTTCGCTTCGGCTATGATTTTTTTGTTAAGTGCCCTGTTTACCTTGGTAGATTGTTTGTCATTATTTTTGATCCCAAGTAGTAGAGCACGCTTAGCATCCTTGCATGATATGTTGTACCAGGGGTGTTTAGTTTTGGTATTTGATGGTTCGTGCTTAGTACCGTCAGGAGTTCTAAACCTTGACTATTGTCAGGTGCTTGAAAAGCTATTTCTAAACAAGCATTTACAATGCAATGGTCTCGGCAGCATTAAAGGTAGAGCTATTGGCATTGCTCTTTATTTATTTTTTTAAATCATAAATAAATGGCATTGTCATTTACATTGCCAATAGCTTCATCACGTACATATGCGAGACCTGTTGCATTAGCACCCACACACCCAGTAAGTAGTAGAGTGTAGAAGTGTGGCTCAATGATTAGAGCGGCAGACCCTGATGCAGAGGTCTAGCCCGGGACCAGGGTTCAATTCCCCGCCTCTGCGGGTCTTGGGCTCAAAATTCCATGGACCTAATAATTATCACCTCGGTGCCTATTCCAATCATGGAGTCCCACTCTGCAACTCCGGGCAATAGCTTGCGTAAACTCCACAATGGTCCCCACAACGCTAAGGATGCCTGGCCTCCACCTTGGGGGTACCCAGGAGTGGACGCCTCACAGGGAAAGCCTGGATGGGTTCCACAGCGGTATTCGTACAAGCGCCTAGAGACCGTTGCAGATGAGTAGTGCGCTATACTAGTATCAATTTACATTTTACATTTACATTCAGAGTGAGAAGTCGATATTGAGTAGGAGAGACTTATTAGTAAAGAGTATTAGAGAGCGCAACAGAGCTGTGTAAATAATAACAGCTGTGAGCCCGTGCCTGAGGTGCATCATCTGAGCTGTGTGAATAATAACAGCTGTGAGCCCATGCCTGAGGTGCATCATCAGAGCTGTGTGAATAATAACAGCTGTGAGCCCATGCCTGAGTTGCATCATCAGAGCTGTGTGAATAATAACTGCGTCAGCCCCGTGCCTGAGATGCATCATCAGAGTTGTGTGAATAATAACAGCTATGAGCACTTGCCTGAGGTGCATTATCAGAGCTGTGTGAATAACTGCGTCAGCCCCGTGCCCGAGGTGCATCATCAGAGCTGTGTGAATAACTGTGTCAGTCCTGTGCCCAAGGTGCATAATCAGAGCTGTGTGAATAACTGCGTCAGCCCCGTGCCTGAGGTGTATCATCAGAGCTGTGTGAATAACTGCGTCAGCCCTGTGCCCGAGGTGCATCATCTGAGCTGTGTGAATAACTGCGTCAGCCCCGTGCCTGAGGTGCATGATCAGAGCTGTGTGAATAACTGCGTCAGCCTCGTGCCTGAGGTGCATCATCAGAGCTGTGTGAATAACTGCGTCAGCCCCGTGCCCGAGGTGCATCATCAGAGCTGTGTGGATAACTACGTCAGCCCCGTGCCCGAGGTGCATCATCAGAGCTGTGTGAATAACTGCGTCAGCCTCGTGCCTGAGGTGCATCATCAGAGCTGTGTGAATAACTGCGTCAGCCCCGTGACCGAGGTGCATCATCAGAGCTGTGTGGATAACTACGTCAGCCCTGTGCCCGAGGTGCATCATCAGAGCTGTGTGAATAACTGCGTCGGCCCCGTGCTCGAGGTGCATCATCAGAGCTGTGTGAATAACTGCGTCAGCCCCATGCCCGAGGTGCATTATCACAGCTGTGTGAATAACTGCGTCAGCCCCGTGCCCGAGGTGCATCATCAGAGCTGTGTGAATAACTGCATCAACCCCGTGCCCGAGGTGCATCATCAGAGCTGTGTGAATAACTGCGTCAGCCCCGTGCCCGAGATGCATCTTCAGAGCTGTGTGAATAACTGCGTCAGCCCCGTGCCGAGGTGCATCATCAGAGCTGTGTGAATAACTGCGTCATCCCCGTGCCCGAGGTGCATCATCAGAGCTGTGTGAATAACTGCGTCAGCCCCGTGCCCGAGATGCATCTTCAGAGCTGTGTGAATAACTGCGTCAGCCCCGTGCCGAGGTGCATCATCAGAGCTGTGTGAATAACTGCATCAGCCCCGTGCCGAGCTCGACTGCAGCCAATACTTACATCCAGAAACTTAACTCTCTGTGCACCTACCCACACCAAAATATTAACCAACAGTGAAGCCCTGCACTCACACCCCACAAAACAGCATTGCTCATTTAGAAGACGGACACACATTGAATTTCGAGCTTCTTCTGCGTTGATGGTAATTTCTATGAATACCTATTGAATTCTTGTTTTCTACTCCCAGTTTGATAGACCACCATCAATCATGTTGACCCAGATCGCTGTCCCCGGATAACCCCCATGTTGTCGCTTTCCCTGTGCCACCCGGCCTGAGCCTCCTCTGCAGTTACCTGGGGTGAGGCGTCGCTCCCCAACGAAAGGCAGAGGCGGTGGTCTTCCATAAGGCTGTACCTCGCCGTGGAACATCAGACCGCACCGCTGCGGGGAATGTCCCCCCGGGGACCCAGGCAGCGGGGCGCACCTCCTGCGCTCAGGGGACTGGGACTGGGGGCTAAGCAGGGCCTCGAACTCCATGGGCCACTTCAGAGTGGCACCGCATGCCATGCTGCTTTCCGTGAAGCCGGCCAGGAAGAGAGCAGTTATTGATGCGTGGCGGAAACGCTGGCGCCGTGAGCGTACGCGCGACCAAATCCGCGCGTGGCCAGCTCTTGTCGCTCCCTCTCCCATTCACAATGCTGCGCGCGTGCACAGCTCTTGTCTCGTTTTGTCGTATTTTCTCGGCTGAAACGATGCCTATAGTTCTCTGGCGAGAACGCGCTTCGCGCGTTTCTAGCCGAGACCTAAAAAGGGATGACCTGTTTATAAAGGGTGGCCACTTTCTCCGGAGACTGAACAAAAGCTCCCTACCGCACTCTTCTACCCCCTTCAGTTGAAATTAAATTTGGAACTACTTGTGGGCAGCCGCGGCCCGTGGAGGGAGTTCGGTGGGGCAGGGAGGCAGTGCAGGGGAGGGGCAGGGTGGGGGTGGTAAACAACGGAATATGGATAATTGCAGGTAAGTAAACAATTTAATAAATAAAACAAATTTAGTAGCGCGCTGCATCGCACTTTGAGATGCAGCGTGCGCTACGAAATTCATTTTATTTATAATAGTCAATAAACAAGAAAAGAGTGTCCAATGGTAGTATTCAACCACCGTCAAGGTCAAGTAAACGGCTTCACTTAAGGCGTTAAAGAAAGCCCTCACTCACCACCTAGTAATGACATGCTTCATCATCGGGCCCCACCAAAGAGACCGAGTGTCTCTTTGGTGTGCTACAACGCCAGATTTACTGCGGAGCGGGTTGGTGAGTTCAGGCAGTGTTGTGCAAAGAAAACTAGTGAGTGGTGGATGGTTAAAAAGTAGTCCGTAGTGTATCAAAATTAACTTTATTCTAATGATCACTAAGGACGGGTTAATAAAAACGTATGTGTTGGAAATTCGTCCACAGTTAGTTGAGTGGTGGTTTCCTAAATATCAGTCGACATGTTTCCGCCACGAAACGGTATGAATTTACCTGGCATTCATCAGGACTCAGCGTGTACTAAACCCTGGTGGAATGGACTCTCTAAGGCCCACCCTTACCTAGGGACGTGAAAGTGAAAATTAACAAAAAGGTGTAAAGTGCAAAAAAATTAGGAGGAAAAAAATCGTCTTCCTAATTACTCCTGGTTTAGGAGGCTTCCAGCTTACGGTTTCTGCACCTGTAGATAGAAAAGACAAGGATGTACATATAGGACAGAACATACATTGAGTAATGATGCTGATCACTTATGTCAATCCATAGTGCTCCAGTGTGTGGTTTAAGAGACATTTGTGGTAAAATAACAATATAGTTATCACCATCATGGCCCCCAGACTTCTGACTGCTAAAAGTGGGTAGTGCTGTGTATTATTCGTGCTATGAAAAAAGTAGTGTTGCTTGAAAAGGAAGGGTATTTCCTTTGTTGCTATCAAAGTAAAATGCAGGCGCGATCGAGCTAACAGATTAAAAAATCTCACTTTTGTGGTGTTAAGGATTCACACCATGGGTCACAGGAGGGGGGTGGGAACGTAATTGGCACACCCTGCGATTAGTCGAGATAAAGGGAGTAAACATACAATAAGTCATATAGCATTAGATAAGTACTTAGCTTAGTGGTGAAATTGTAAGGTGATTTCTGCTTCTACTCACGCCCTCAACGCTTGGCACCCACTGTGTACCTGCATCTACCCTCGACCGGACCCCGAAGATGTGGACGCGAGGCCAGGAGAGCCTTAAATGGATGCTTTGCGTTAATCAGCTTCCGGGTGGGCGTGGGCGGACTCTGTCGATGCCCACGTGTGGGCCAATCGGAGAGTTCTCACGTCATCTGAAGATAAGAATCACATGGTCGCGGGGTTGTGCGGGCCAATCAATGAGGGTATTGTCTGTTGTTGTGGTGACAACAGGCTGAAAGACCGAAGCATTCGCTCTCTCCAGTGGAATGGAGGCTTGGTCAGGTGCTCCAATCGGAAGCCCGTTGTTACGGAGCCCGGGAGTTTGTTTACGTAAATGATCAAATGGAGATGTCAAATATCAGCACAGTGCGCGGTAAGAGCGCAATGGTGTGGAAAATGACAGGAAGTTTATTCAGTATTTAGTACACGTTGAGTCCTGATGAATGCCAGGTAAATTCATACCGTTTTGTGGCTGAAACATGTCGACTGATATTTAGGAAACCACCACTCAACTAACTGTGGACGAATTTCCAACACATGAGTTTTTATTAACCCGTCCTTAGTGATCATTAGAATAAAGTTAATTTTGATACACTACGGACTACTTTTTACCCATCCACCACTCACTAGTTTTCTTTGCACAACACTGCCTGAACTCACCAACCCGCTCCGCAGTAAATCTGGCGTTGTAGCACACCAAAGAGACACTCTGTCTCTTTGGTGGGGCCCGATGATGAAGCATGTCATCACTAGGTGGTGAGTGAGGGCTTTCTTTAACGCCTTAAGTGAAGCTGTTTACTTGCTCCTGACGGTGGTTGAATACTACCATTGGACACTCTTTTCTTGTTTATTGACTATCAATGCACTCACCCCAGTCAGGGAGGTCCATTTTAGCGCTAAGCCCTGCTATATTCCATGATAAAATCTTAGGGTGCCGGGGCTCCTCTGGGCCTGGAATTTCATGATGTAATTGCCTCCCTTCCCTTGGTGTTAGCTGGTGTGGGGGGTTGGCCTGCTCAACATCATCTAACTTGGTTGAGATACTTTTGGTGTCCCTGCTTGTCTCAATGGGGCCCCCAAAGTTCTTGTCGGTTTTTAGGGGATTATAGGTCTTTCTGGCCAAAACGCCGCTTCTTATAATTTTTCCACAATTGTCTAGCTCAGTTACCTGATCAGTAAGCCGTATTGAGCTTTTAGATGTAGTATTTAGTCAATCGACCAATTCCAGGGTGCTGTATCTATTGCTCACTGGTATATTAAAGGGCATAGTCTCCTCGCTTACCTGGCCCATGTTACGGAAGGTGGCACACTGATCTTTAAATTCCCATTTCCTATAGACTCTTCCCATATCATCGACCGGCTGGCTTGCGGGATAGAAATAGTCCAAGGAAAGTGTTTGAATGACTCCCATCTCCTCGCAAGATCTCCATCCCAAGATGTGTTGTACCGCCCTCCTGTCCCTAAAGTTGATCAAAACACAGTCTCCTATTTCCTTATGGCTCTGGCCCAGCCAACTAACCCTACGCACAAATAGAATTTCACTATATATTGAAGAGGGGAGTGGTCTATATTTGTTTAGCCAATGTGTGGCTTTATTTTTCGGTTCTGGGTAAGTCTCCCCCCTACCATTTTTCGACTCTGGCACTCCAGCTAATATAACGACATAAGGTGCGGATGCGGGGGCAGGTCTATGCAAGGAAGTGTTGAGCTCTTGTCCCTCGCCCTAGGATTGGATGTTTTCCCAATAGCTGTAGTGTTGGTTATTTGTGCTGGTGTCCTGTTATCAAATCTGAGGTGATTGCCATAGGCCTAAGCTCTTGCCCAGGATCTATTATGTCGGACGGCCTATTTTTGGGGTTAGCTAGGACCTGATTATTTATGGCGGCGGGGACAGTCCCTGTATTCTGTTGCATATTGATAGGTTTCCCTTATCCCTTGGGAAGGGTAGGAGCATCGGGGTGGGTGGATGTTCCACGGTTTGAAGGGGGGCTATGCTAGAATTTGGTGTATTACTCAGTTCCGTTGTTTGACAGATGGCATCAATTTTGGACCCCCACGAGACCATCAATGTAGTTAACTTGTCGATGCATCTCATTGCCACTTCAAACTCAGATTTTAAAGGCTGTTCAAAGTGGTCCTTTAGCTCTATGGCCAGGTGTTGTACCCATGCTGGGGGCTCCAGAGGTTGGGGGCTACTTTCAACAACATCTTGACCTCCCGCCGCATTGTCTGGGGCCACAACAAGGGTTTCTTTTCACCTTTTTCCCATTTTTTTGAGCGGTTTGCTTACAAAGTCCTCCTCTCTTTCTTTGACAGTCTTATTGTTTGTTTCCCCAACTGAGCGCCCTTGAGCACAAGGTAGTTCTGGCGTAGTGGGAGCCACCAGTGTTTGAAAGGGGTGGGATGGCTCTGGGTCATTGATTAGGGAAGTGGCTAATATCACCGGAGTCAATGAAAGGCGACTCTCAGTGCGTTCGATTTCACTTGAGACGGCATCCTATTGCCTGCTGCAACATTTTATCGATGGCAGTTAGTTTGACGATTGGCGTGGGTAGTGCAGCTTTCTGCCTAATCGTCGGCCAAGAGGGTGGGGAGGTGTTCTTTCCCATGATTGTTCGCTTACTAGACCCCCTGCTGTTAGTTTGTGGCAGTAAAATTAGAGTTCCAATGACACTGGAGACTTCAGCTTTTAACCCAGCATTAACCCCCCGAACAACTTGGGTCTATGTCTTATAGCACATATGTCATTAAAAGTACCTTTAGTCAGCAGCTAAGGGAGGTGCCCAGCCCAGCCTCGTACTGTGTCGTCCGCGTGAGTCCCGCGTTGCGGGAGGCTCGCAGCGCTTATGTTGCTGCTCCTCGGGCCCCAGCGGATGGCGACACTGCGCCGGCCTGAGGTTGCTGGGAGATGTAGTTTTTGTGCTGCTAGCCGTTCCCCTCACGGCGCTGGCGGTCACGATACAGCCGTCTCCCGCACAGCAAGGCAGGACTGGTGAGGCCGTTCCCCTTGCGGTGGAATGGAGCGAGGCAAAGCTGTTTCCCTCACGGCAAGTTGGAATGCCTATGCTGCCCGTCCCCGGCTCTCTCCCACGCCCGCAGTCGGCTTTGCCTCCGCTTCTCCTCCAAGGCGTTGGTTCCCTTCAAACAAGATCCCAGAGAAATAGTACTCTTTGGCAAATATAACCACATGCAGCTACGAGTCCAATGCTAATTTCCAATGTTGGGAAACTACATAGACCAGTGTTAAGGGCTAGAAACCTTGGTGTTATCTTTGATCTCGTGCTGTCAATCACTCCTAAAGTTAACACATTGAAACAGAGTGCAATGGCCACCTTTATATGCTCACTAAAGTTGCACCTGTTTTTATCTTAAACCACAGAGTCAGCCTCATTCTCTCAGCAGCGTCATCTACCTAGATTATTGTAACAGCATATACAAAGCATGTACAAAGGCTGTCAGAAAAAATCCTACTTCAACTTCTTTTAGTGTAAATTGCAAAAAACACAGTTGATGGACAGAATGCAGAACAATGTCTTACATTCACCCCAGTACAACGATCTGGACCTACATCCATCGTTTTTTTACACTCCACACCACCCTAGGTCAAATACTGGCTATATGCAAATCAGCCTTGACCCTGTGCCTCATGGGAACAGTCCAGCCCGAACTACCAACCCATGTCTTTCCTAGACTGGAATCAAGCATCCAAGGACCGGTTTCTGGCTATCAGCCTTCTTCAGCCTGGATAGCTTGACTCCAGTGATGTGGAGAGCCTGGGACTCACGTCTGAGCATACCCAGCCCACTCTGGGTGAAAATTGCAAAAAACACAGTTGATGGACAGAATGCAACACAATGTCTTACATTCACTCCAGTACAACAATCTGGGCCTAAATCCATCATTTTTTTGCACTCCACACCACCCTAGGTCAGATACTGGCTATATGCAAATCAGCCTTGACCCTGTGCCTCATGGGAACAGTCCAGCCCGAACTACCAAGCCATGTCTTTCCTAGCCCGGAATCAAGCATCCAAGGACCGGTTTCTAGCTATCAGACTTCATCAGCCTGGATAGCTTGACTCCAGTGATGTAGAGAGCCTGGGACTCACGTCTGAGCATACCTAGCCCATTCGGGGTGAAAATTGCAAAAAACACAGTTGATGGACAGAATGCAGAACAATGTCTTACATTCACCCCAGTACAACGATCTGGGCCAAAATGCTCAGACGTGAGTTCCTTGCTCACTTTGCCACTGGATTCAAGCAAGCCGGGCTGAAGACGGCTGGAATGCCAGAAACAGGTTCTCGGAAGCTTGTTTCCGCTCCAGGGAAGACATGGCTTGGCAGTTCGGGCTGGACTGTTCCCATGAGGCACATGTTCAGACTGATTTGCATATAGCCATGTCTGAACTGGGATGGCAGAGTGGGCTAAAGAACGGTGATGGATTGAACCCAGATCTTTTGACTGGGTGTGAGTGTTTGATTGATTCAGTTGCTCCGTCCATCACCACCCCCTTTTGTACCGCTTTTGGCCGCCATAAGTGTGGGAGGGTATGCTCAGACGTGAGTCCCTTGCTCACTTTGCCATTGGATTCAAGCAAGCCGGGCTGAAGACTGCTGGAATGCCAGAAACCGGTCCTCAGAAGCTTGTTTCCGGTCCAGGGAAGACATGGCTTGGCAGTTCGGGCTGGACTGTTCCCATGAGGCACAGGGTCAGACTTATTTGCATATAGCCATGTCTGAACTGGGGTAGCAGAGTGGGCTAAAGAACGGTGATGGATTAAACCCAGATCTTTTGACTGGGTGTGAGTGTTTGATTGATTCAGATGCTCCGTCCATCACCACCCCCCTTTTGTACCGCTTTTGGCCTCCATAAGTGTGGCAGGGTATGCTCAGACGTGAGTCCCTTGCTCACTTTGCCATTGGATTCAAGCAAGCCGGGCTGAAGACGGCTGGAATGCCAGAAACCCATCCTCGGAAGCTTGCTTCTGGTCCAGGGAAGACATGGCTAGGCAGTTCGGGCTGGACTGTTCCCGTGAGGCACAGGGTCAGACTGATGTGCATATAGCCATGTCTGAACTGGGGTAGCAGAGTGGGCTAAAGAATGGTGATGAATTAAACCCAGATCTTTTGACTGGGTGAGAGTGTTTGATTGATTCAGATGCTCCGTCCATCACCACCCCCTTTTGTACCGCTTTTGGCCTCCATGAGTGTGGCAGGGTTAGCTCAGACGTGAGTGCCTTGCTCACTTTGCCACTGGATTCAAGCAAGCCGGGCTGAAGACGGCTGGAATGCCACAAACCGGTCCTTGGAAGCTTTTTTCCGGTCCAGGGAAGACATGGCTTGGCAGTTCGGGCTGGACTGTTCCCATGAGGCACAGGGTCAGACCGATTTGCATATAGCCATGTCTGAACTGGGGTGGCAGAGTGGTCTAAAGAACGGTGATGGATTAAACCCAGATCTTTTGACTCGGTGTGAGTGTTTGATTGATTCAGATGCTCCGTCCATCACCACCCCCTTTTGTACCGCTTTTGGCCTCCATAAGTGTGGCAAGGTATGCTCAGACGTGAGTCCCTTGCTCACTTTGCCACTGGATTCAAGCAAGCCGGGCTGAAGACGGCTGGAATGCCAAAAAACGGTCCTCGGAAGCTTTTTTCCGGTCCAGGGAAGACATAGCTTCGCAGTTCGGGCTGGACTGTTCCCATGAGGCACAGGGTCAGACTGATTTGCATATAGCCATGTCTGAACTGGGGTGGCAGAGTGGGCTAAAGAACGGTGATGGATTAAACCCAGATCTTTTGACTGGGTGTGAGTGTTTGATTGATTCAGATGCTCCGTCCATCACCACCCCCTTTTGTACCGCTTTTGGCCTCCATGAGTGTGGCAGGGTTAGCTCAGACGTGAGTGCCTTGCTCACTTTGCCACTGGATTCAAGCATGCCGGGCTGAAGACGGCTGGAATGCCAGAAACCAGTCCTCGGAAGCTTGTTTTCGGTCCAGGGAAGACATGGCTTGGCAGTTCGGGCTGGACTGTTCCCATGAGGCACAGGGTCAGACTGATTTGCATATAGCCATGTCTGAACTGGGGTGGCAGAGTGGGCTAAAGAACGGTGATGGATTAAACCCAGATCTTTTGACTGGGTGTGAGTTTTTGATTGATTCAGCTGCTCCGTCAATCACCACCCCCTTTTGTACCGCTTTTGGCCTCCATAAGTGTGGCAGGGTATGCTCAGACGTGAGTCCCTTGCTCACTTTGCCACTGGATTCAAGCAAGCCGGGCTGACGACGGCTGGAATGCGAGAAACCGGTCCTCGGAAGCTTGTTTCCGGTCCAGGGAAGACATGGCTTGGCAGTTCGGGCTGGACTGTTCCCATGAGGCACAGGGTCAGACTGATTTGCATATAGCCATGTCTGAACTGGGGTGGCAGAGTGGGCTAAAGAACGGTGATGGATTGAACCCAGATCTTTTGACTGGGTGTGAGTGTTTGATTGATTCAGTTGTTCCGTCCATCACCACCCCCTTTTGTACCGCTTTTGGCCGCCATAAGTGTGGGAGGGTATGCTCAGACGTGAGTCCCTTGCTCACTTTGCCATTGGATTCAAGCAAGCCGGGCTGAAGACGGCTGGAATGCCAGAAACCGGTCCTCAGAAGCTTGTTTCCGGTCCAGGGAAGACATGGCTTGGCAGTTCGGGCTGGACTGTTCCCATGAGGCACAGGGTCAGACTTATTTGCATATAGCCATGTCTGAACTGGGGTAGCAGAGTGGGCTAAAGAACGGTGATGGATTAAACCCAGATCTTTTGACTGGGTGTGAGTGTTTGATTGATTCAGATGCTCCGTCCATCACCACCCCCCTTTTGTACCGCTTTTGGCCTCCATAAGTGTGGCAGGGTATGCTCAGACGTGAGTCCCTTGCTCACTTTGCCATTGGATTCAAGCAAGCCGGGCTGAAGACGGCTGGAATGCCAGAAACCCATCCTCGGAAGCTTGCTTCTGGTCCAGGGAAGACATGGCTAGGCAGTTCGGGCTGGACTGTTCCCGTGAGGCACAGGGTCAGACTGATGTGCATATAGCCATGTCTGAACTGGGGTAGCAGAGTGGGCTAAAGAATGGTGATGAATTAAACCCAGATCTTTTGACTGGGTGAGAGTGTTTGATTGATTCAGATGCTCCGTCCATCACCACCCCCTTTTGTACCGCTTTTGGCCTCCATGAGTGTGGCAGGGTTAGCTCAGACGTGAGTGCCTTGCTCACTTTGCCACTGGATTCAAGCAAGCCGGGCTGAAGACGGCTGGAATGCCACAAACCGGTCCTTGGAAGCTTGTTTCCGGTCCAGGGAAGACATGGCTTGGCAGTTCGGGCTGGACTGTTCCCATGAGGCACAGGGTCAGACCGATTTGCATATAGCCATGTCTGAACTGGGGTGGCAGAGTGGTCTAAAGAACGGTGATGGATTAAACCCAGATCTTTTGACTCGGTGTGAGTGTTTGATTGATTCAGATGCTCCGTCCATCACCACCCCCTTTTGTACCGCTTTTGGCCTCTATAAGTGTGGCAAGGTATGCTCAGACGTGAGTCCCTTGCTCACTTTGCCACTGGATTCAAGCAAGCCGGGCTGAAGACGGCTGGAATGCCAAAAAACGGTCCTCGGAAGCTTTTTTCCGGTCCAGGGAAGACATAGCTTCGCAGTTCGGGCTGGACTGTTCCCATGAGGCACAGGGTCAGACTGATTTGCATATAGCCATGTCTGAACTGGGGTGGCAGAGTGGGCTAAAGAACGGTGATGGATTAAACCCAGATCTTTTGACTGGGTGTGAGTGTTTGATTGATTCAGATGCTCCGTCCATCACCACCCCCTTTTGTACCGCTTTTGGCCTCCATGAGTGTGGCAGGGTTAGCTCAGACGTGAGTGCCTTGCTCACTTTGCCACTGGATTCAAGCATGCTGGGCTGAAGACGGCTGGAATGCCAGAAACCAGTCCTCGGAAGCTTGTTTTCGGTCCAGGGAAGACATGGCTTGGCAGTTCGGGCTGGACTGTTCCCATGAGGCACAGGGTCAGACTGATTTGCATATAGCCATGTCTGAACTGGGGTGGCAGAGTGGGCTAAAGAACGGTGATGGATTAAACCCAGATCTTTTGACTGGGTGTGAGTTTTTGATTGATTCAGATGCTCCGTCAATCACCACCCCCTTTTGTACCGCTTTTGGCCTCCATAAGTGTGGCAGGGTATGCTCAGACGTGAGTCCCTTGCTCACTTTGCCACTGGATTCAAGCAAGCCGGGCTGACGACGGCTGGAATGCGAGAAACCGGTCCTCGGAAGCTTGTTTCCGGTCCAGGGAAGACATGGCTTGGCAGTTCGGGCTTGACTGTTCCCATGAGGCACAGGGTCAGACTGATTTGCATATATCCATGTCTGAACTGGGGTGGCAGAGTGGGCTAAAGAACGGTGATGGATTAAACCCAGATCTTTTGACTGGGTGTGAGTGTTTGATTGATTCAGATGCTCCATCCATCACCACCCCCTTTTGTACCGCTTTTGGCCTCCATAAGTGTGGCAGGGTATGCTCAGACGTGAGTCCCTTGCTCACTTTGCCACTGGATTCAAGCAAGCCGGGCTGAAGACGGCTGGAATGCCAGAAACCGGTCCTCAGAACCTTGTTTCCGGTCCACGGAAGACATGGCTTGGCAGTTCAGCTGGACTGTTCCCATGAGGCACAGGGTCAGACTGATTTGCATATAGCCATGTCTGAACTGGGGTGGCAAAGTGGGCTAAAGAACGGTGATGGATTAAACCCAGATCTTTTGACTGGGTGTGAGTGTTTGATTGATTCAGATGCTTCGTCCATCACCACCCCCTTTTGTACCGCTTTTGGCCTCCATAAGTGTGGCACGGTATGCTCAGACGTTAGTCCCTTGCTCACTTTGCCACTGGATTCAAGCAAGCCGGGCTGAAGACGGCTGGAATGCCAGAAACCGGTCCTCGGAAGCTTGTTTCCGGTCCAGGGAAGACATGGCTTGGCATTTTTGGGCTGGACTGTTCCCATGAGGCACAGGGTCAGACTGATTTGCATATAGCCATGTCTGAACTGGGGTGGCAGAGTGGGCTAAAGAACGGTGATGGATTAAACTCAGATCTTTTGACTGGGTGTGAGTGTTTGATTGATTCACATGCTTCGTCCATCACCACCCCCTTTTGTACCGCTTTTGGCCTCCATAAGTGTGGCAGGGTATGCTCAGACGTGAGTCCCTTGCTCACTTTGCCACTGGATTCAAGCAAGCCGGGCTGACGACGGCTGGAATGCTAGACATCGGTCCTCGGAAGCTTGTTTCCGGTCCAGGGAAGACATGGCTTGGCAGTTCGGGCTGGACTGTTCCCATGAGGCACATGGTCAGACTGATTTGCATATACCCATGTCTGAACTGGGGTGGCAGAGTGGGCTAAAGAACGGTGATGGATTAAACCCAGAGCTTTTGGCTGGGTGTGAGTGTTTGATTAATTCAGATGCTCCATCCATCACCACCCCCTTTTGTACCGCTTTTGGCCTCCATAAGTGTGGCAGGGTATGCTCAGACATGAGTCCCTTGCTCACTTTGCCACTGGATTCAAGCAAGCCGGGCTGAAGACGGCTGGAATGCCAGAAACCGGCCCTCGGAAGATTGTTTCCGGTCCAGGGAAGACATGGCTTGGCAGTTCAGCTGGACTGTTCCCATGAGGCACAGGATCAGACGGATTTGCATATAGCCATGTCTGAACTGGGGTGGCAGATTGGGCTAAAGAACGGTGATGGATTAAACCCAGATCTTTTGACTGGGTGTGAGTGTTTGATTGATTCAGATGCTTCGTCCATCACCACCCCCTTTTGTACCGCTTTTGGCCTCCATAAGTGTGGCAGGGTATGCTCAGACGTTAGTCCCTTGCTCACTTTGCCACTGGATTCAAGCAAGCCGGGCTGAAGATGGCTGGAATGCCAGAAACCGGTCCTCGGAAGCTTGTTTCCGGTCCAGGGAAGACATGGCTTGGCAGTTCGGGCTGGACTGTTCCCATGAGGCACAGGGTCAGACTGATTTGCCTATAGCCATGTCTGAACTGGGGTGGCAGAGTGGGCTAAAGAACAGTGATGGATTAAAGCCAGATCTTTTGACTGGGTGTGAGTGTTTAATTGATTCAGATGCTTCGTCCATCACCACCCCCTTTTGTACCGCTTTTGGCCTCCATAAGTGTGGCAGGGTATGCTCAGACATTAGTCCCTTGCTCACTTTGCCACTGGATTCAAGCAAGCCGGGCTGAAGACGGCTGGAATGCCAGAAACCCATCCTCGGAAGCTTGCTTCCGGTCCAGGGAAGACATGGCTAGGCAGTTCGGGCTGGACTGTTCCCGTGAGGCACAGGGTCAGACTGATGTGCATATAGCCATGTCTGAACTGGGGTGGCAGAGTGGGCTAAAGAACGGTGATGAATTAAACCCAGATCTTTTGACTGGGTGAGAGTGTTTGATTGATTCAGATGCTCCGTCCATCACCACCCCCTTTTGTACCACTTTTGGCCTCCATGAGTGTGGCAGGGTTAGCTCAGACGTGAGTGCCTTGCTCACTTTGCCACTGGATTCAAGCAAGCCGGGCTGAAGACGGCTGGAATGCCAGAAACCGGTCCTTGGAAGCTTGTTTCCGGTCCAGGGAAGACATGGCTTGGCAGTTCGGGCTGGACTGTTCCCATGAGGCACAGGGTCAGACTGATTTGCATATAGCCATGTCTGAACTGGGGTGGCAGAGTGGGCTAAAGAACGGTGATGGATTAAACCCAGATCTTTTGACTGGGTGTGAGTGTTTGATTGATTCACATGCTTTGTCCATCACCACCCCCTTTTGTACCGCTTTTGGCCTCCATAAGTGTGGCAGGGTATGCTCAGACGTGAGTCCCTTGCTCACTTTGCCACTGGATTCAAGCAAGCCGGGCTGACGACGGCTGGAATGCTAGACATCGGTCCTCGGAAGCTTGTTTCCGGTCCAGGGAAGACATGGCTTGGCAGTTCGGGCTGGACTGTTCCCATGAGGCACATGGTCAGACTGATTTGCATATACCCATGTCTGAACTGGGGTGGCAGAGTGGGCTAAAGAACGGTGATGGATTAAACCCAGAGCTTTTGGCTGGGTGTGAGTGTTTGATTGATTCAGATGCTCCATCCATCACCACCCCCTTTTGTACCGCTTTTGGCCTCCATAAGTGTGGCAGGGTATGCTCAGACGTGAGTCCCTTGCTCACTTTGCCACTGGATTCAAGCAAGCCGGGCTGAAGACAGCTGGAATGCCAGAAACCGGCCCTCGGAAGATTGTTTCCGGTCCAGGGAAGACATGGCTTGGCAGTTCAGCTGGACTGTTCCCATGAGGCACAGGATCAGACGGATTTGCATATAGCCATGTCTGAACTGGGGTGGCAGATTGGGCTAAAGAACGGTGATGGATTAAACCCAGATCTTTTGACTGGGTGTGAGTGTTTGATTGATTCAGATGCTTCGTCCATCACCACCCCCTTTTGTACCGCTTTTGGCCTCCATAAGTGTGGCAGGGTATGCTCAGACATTAGTCCCTTGCTCACTTTGCCACTGGATTCAAGCAAGCCGGGCTGAAGACGGCTGGAATGCCAGAAACCCATCCTCGGAAGCTTGCTTCCGGTCCAGGGAAGACATGGCTAGGCAGTTCGGGCTGGACTGTTCCCGTGAGGCACAGGGTCAGACTGATGTGCATATAGCCATGTCTGAACTGGGGTGGCAGAGTGGGCTAAAGAACGGTGATGAATTAAACCCAGATCTTTTGACTGGGTGAGAGTGTTTGATTGATTCAGATGCTCCGTCCATCACCACCCCCTTTTGTACCACTTTTGGCCTCCATGAGTGTGGCAGGGTTAGCTCAGACGTGAGTGCCTTGCTCACTTTGCCACTGGATTCAAGCAAGCCGGGCTGAAGACGGCTGGAATGCCAGAAACCGGTCCTTGGAAGCTTGTTTCCGGTCCAGGGAAGACATGGCTTGGCAGTTCGGGCTGGACTGTTCCCATGAGGCACAGGGTCAGACTGATTTGCATATAGCCATGTCTGAACTGGGGTGGCAGAGTGGGCTAAAGAACGGTGATGGATTAAACCCAGATCTTTTGACTGGGTGTGAGTGTTTGATTGATTCACATGCTTTGTCCATCACCACCCCCTTTTGTACCGCTTTTGGCCTCCATAAGTGTGGCAGGGTATGCTCAGACGTGAGTCCCTTGCTCACTTTGCCACTGGATTCAAGCAAGCCGGGCTGACGACGGCTGGAATGCTAGACATCGGTCCTCGGAAGCTTGTTTCCGGTCCAGGGAAGACATGGCTTGGCAGTTCGGGCTGGACTGTTCCCATGAGGCACATGGTCAGACTGATTTGCATATACCCATGTCTGAACTGGGGTGGCAGAGTGGGCTAAAGAACGGTGATGGATTAAACCCAGAGCTTTTGGCTGGGTGTGAGTGTTTGATTGATTCAGATGCTCCATCCATCACCACCCCCTTTTGTACCGCTTTTGGCCTCCATAAGTGTGGCAGGGTATGCTCAGACGTGAGTCCCTTGCTCACTTTGCCACTGGATTCAAGCAAGCCGGGCTGAAGACAGCTGGAATGCCAGAAACCGGCCCTCGGAAGATTGTTTCCGGTCCAGGGAAGACATGGCTTGGCAGTTCAGCTGGACTGTTCCCATGAGGCACAGGATCAGACGGATTTGCATATAGCCATGTCTGAACTGGGGTGGCAGATTGGGCTAAAGAACGGTGATGGATTAAACCCAGATCTTTTGACTGGGTGTGAGTGTTTGATTGATTCAGATGCTTCGTCCATCACCACCCCCTTTTGTACCGCTTTTGGCCTCCATAAGTGTGGCAGGGTATGCTCAGACGTTAGTCCCTTGCTCACTTTGCCACTGGATTCAAGCAAGCCGGGCTGAAGATGGCTGGAATGCCAGAAACCGGTCCTCGGAAGCTTGTTTCCGGTCCAGGGAAGACATGGCTTGGCAGTTCGGGCTGGACTGTTCCCATGAGGCACAGGGTCAGACTGATTTGCCTATAGCCATGTCTGAACTGGGGTGGCAGAGTGGGCTAAAGAACAGTGATGGATTAAAGCCAGATCTTTTGACTGGGTGTGAGTGTTTAATTGATTCAGATGCTTCGTCCATCACCACCCCCTTTTGTACCGCTTTTGGCCTCCATAAGTGTGGCAGGGTATGCTCAGACATTAGTCCCTTGCTCACTTTGCCACTGGATTCAAGCAAGCCGGGCTGAAGACGGCTGGAATGCCAGAAACCCATCCTCGGAAGCTTGCTTCCGGTCCAGGGAAGACATGGCTAGGCAGTTCGGGCTGGACTGTTCCCGTGAGGCACAGGGTCAGACTGATGTGCATATAGCCATGTCTGAACTGGGGTGGCAGAGTGGGCTAAAGAACGGTGATGAATTAAACCCAGATCTTTTGACTGGGTGAGAGTGTTTGATTGATTCAGATGCTCCGTCCATCACCACCCCCTTTTGTACCACTTTTGGCCTCCATGAGTGTGGCAGGGTTAGCTCAGACGTGAGTGCCTTGCTCACTTTGCCACTGGATTCAAGCAAGCCGGGCTGAAGACGGCTGGAATGCCAGAAACCGGTCCTTGGAAGCTTGTTTCCGGTCCAGGGAAGACATGGCTTGGCAGTTCGGGCTGGACTGTTCCCATGAGGCACAGGGTCAGACCGATTTGCATATAGCCATGTCTGAACTGGGGTGGCAGAGAGGTCTAAAGAACGGTGATGGATTAAACCCAGATCTTTTGACTGGGTGTGAGTGTTTGATTGATTCAGATGCTCCGTCCATCACCACCCCCTTTTGTACCGCTTTTGGCCTCCATAAGTGTGGCAAGGTATGCTCAGACGTGAGTCCCTTGCTCACTTTGCCACTGGATTCAAGCAAGCCGGGCTGAAGACGGCTGGAATGCCAAAAAACGGTCCTCGGAAGCTTTTTTCCGGTCCAGGGAAGACATGGCTTGGCAGTTCGGGCTGGACTGTTCCCATTAGGCACAGGGTCAGACTGATTTGCATATAGCCATGTCTGAACTGGGGTGGCAGAGTGGGCTAAAGAACGGTGATGGATTAAACCCAGATCTTTTGACTGGGTGTGAGTGTTTGATTGATTCAGGTGCTCCGTCCATCACCACCCCCTTTTGTACCGCTTTTGGCCTCCATGAGTGTGGCAGGGTTAGCTCAGACGTGAGTGCCTTGCTCACTTTGCCACTGGATTCAAGCATGCCGGGCTGAAGACGGCTGGAATGCCAGAAACCAGTCCTCGGAAGCTTGTTTTCGGTCCAGGGAAGACATGGCTTGGCAGTTCGGGCTGGACTGTTCCCATGAGGCACAGGGTCAGACTGATTTGCATATAGCCATGTCTGAACTGGGGTGGCAGAGTGGGCTAAAGAACGGTGATGGATTAAACCCAGATCTTTTGACTGGGTGTGAGTGTTTGATTGATTCAGATGCTCCGTCCATCACCACCCCCTTTTGTACCGCTTTTGGCCTCCATGAGTGTGGCAGGGTTAGCTCAGACGTGAGTGCCTTGCTCACTTTGCCACTGGATTCAAGCATGCCGGGCTGAAGACGGCTGGAATGCCAGAAACCAGTCCTCGGAAGCTTGTTTTCGGTCCAGGGAAGACATGGCTTGGCAGTTCGGGCTGGACTGTTCCCATGAGGCACAGGGTCAGACTGATTTGCATATAGCCATGTCTGAACTGGGGTGGCAGAGTGGGCTAAAGAACGGTGATGGATTAAACCCAGATCTTTTGACTGGGTGTGAGTTTTTGATTGATTCAGATGCTCCGTCAATCACCACCCCCTTTTGTACCGCTTTTGGCCTCCATAAGTGTGGCAGGGTATGCTCAGACGTGAGTCCCTTGCTCACTTTGCCACTGGATTCAAGCAAGCCGGGCTGACGACGGCTGGAATGCTAGAAAAAGGTCCTCGGAAGCTTGTTTCCGGGCCAGGGAAGACATGGCTTGGCAGTTCGGTCTTGACTGTTCCCATGAGGCACAGGGTCAGACTGATTTGCATATACCCATGTCTGAACTGGGTTGGCAGAGTGGGCTAAAGAACGGTGATGGATTAAACCCAGATCTTTTGACTGGGTGTGAGTGTTTGATTGATTCAGATGCTCCATCCATCACCACCCCCTTTTGTACCGCTTTTGGCCTCCATAAGTGTGGCAGGGTATGCTCAGACGTGAGTCCCTTGCTCACTTTGCTACTGGATTCAAGCAAGACGGGCTGAAGACGGCTGGAATGCCAGAAACCAGTCCTCGGAACCTTGTTTCCGGTCCACGGAAGACATGGCTTGGCAGTTCAGCTGGACTGTTCCCATGAGGCACAGGGTCAGACTGATTTGCATATAGCCATGTCTGAACTGGGGTGGCAAAGTGGGCTAAAGAACGGTGATGGATTAAACCCAGATCTTTTGACTGGGTGTGAGTGTTTGATTGATTCAGATGCTTCGTCCGTCACCACCCCCTTTTGTACCGCTTTTGGCCTCCATAAGTGTGGCACGGTATGCTCAGACGTTAGTCCCTTGCTCACTTTGCCACTGGATTCAAGCAAGCCGGGCTGAAGACGGCTGGAATGCCAGAAACCGGTCCTCGGAAGCTTGTTTCCGGTCCAGGGAAGACATGGCTTGGCATTTTTGGGCTGGACTGTTCCCATGAGGCACAGGGTCAGACTGATTTGCATATAGCCATGTCTGAACTGGGGTGGCAGAGTGGGCTAAAGAACGGTGATGGATTAAACCCAGATCTTTTGACTGGGTGTGAGTGTTTGATTGATTCACATGCTTCGTCCATCACCACCCCCTTTTGTACCGCTTTTGGCCTCCATAAGTGTGGCAGGGTATGCTCAGACGTGAGTCCCTTGCTCACTTTGCCACTGGATTCAAGCAAGCCGGGCTGACGACGGCTGGAATGCTAGACATCGGTCCTCGGAAGCTTGTTTCCGGTCCAGGGAAGACATGGCTTGGCAGTTCGGGCTGGACTGTTCCCATGAGGCACATGGTCAGACTGATTTGCATATACCCATGTCTGAACTGGGGTGGCAGAGTGGGCTAAAGAACGGTGATGGATTAAACCCAGAGCTTTTGGCTGGGTGTGAGTGTTTGATTGATTCAGATGCTCCATCCATCACCACCCCCTTTTGTAACGCTTTTGGCCTCCATAAGTGTGGCAGGGTATGCTCAGACGTGAGTCCCTTGCTCACTTTGCCACTGGATTCAAGCAAGCCGGGCTGAAGACAGCTGGAATGCCAGAAACCGGCCCTCGGAAGCTTGTTTCCGGTCCAGGGAAGACATGGCTTGGCAGTTCAGCTGGACTGTTCCCATGAGGCACAGGGTCAGACGGATTTGCATATAGCCATGTCTGAACTGGGGTGACAGATTGGGCTAAAGAACGGTGATGGATTAAACCCAGATCTTTTGACTGGGTGTGAGTGTTTGATTGATTCAGATGCTTCGTCCATCACCACCCCCTTTTGTACCGCTTTTGGCCTCCATAAGTGTGGCAGGGTATGCTCAGACGTTAGTCCCTTGCTCACTTTGCCACTGGATTCAAGCAAGCCGGGCTGAAGACGGCTGGAATGCCAGAAACCGGTCCTCGGAAGCTTGTTTCCGGTCCAGGGAAGACATGGCTTGGCAGTTCGGGCTTAACTGTTCCCATGAGGCACAGGGTCAGACTGATTTGCATATAGCCATGTCTGAACTGGGGTGGCAGAGTGGGCTAAAGAACAGTGATGGATTAAAGCCAGATCTTTTGACTGGGTGTGAGTGTTTAATTGATTCAGATGCTTCGTCCATCACCACCCCCTTTTGTACCGCTTTTGGCCTCCTTAAGTGTGGCAGGGTATGCTCAGACATTAGTCCCTTGCTCACTTTGCCACTGGATTCAAGCAAGCCGGGCTGAAGATGGCTGGAATGCCAGAAACCCATCCTCGGAAGCTTGCTTCCGGTCCAGGGAAGACATGGCTAGGCAGTTCGGGCTGGACTGTTCCCGTGAGGCACAGGGTCAGACTGATGTGCATATAGCCATGTCTGAACTGGGGTGGCAGAGTGGGCTAAAGAACGGTGATGGATTAAACCCAGATCTTTTGACTGGGTGTGAGTTTTTGATTGATTCAGATGCTCCGTCAATCACCACCCCCTTTTGTACCGCTTTTGGCCTCCATAAGTGTGGCAGGGTATGCTCAGACATTAGTCCCTTGCTCACTTTGCCACTGGATTCAAGCAAGCCGGGCTGAAGACGGCTGGAATGCCAGAAACCGGTCCTCGGAAGATTGTTTCCGGTCCACGGAAGACATGGCTTGGCAGTTCAGCTGGACTGTTCCCATGAGGCACAGGGTCAGACTGATTTGCATATAGCCATGTCTGAACTGGGGTGGCAAAGTGGGCTAAAGAACGGTGATGGATTAAACCCAGATCTTTTGACTGGGTGTGAGTGTTTGATTGATTCAGATGCTTCGTCCATCACCACCCCCTTTTGTACCGCTTTTGGCCTCCATAAGTAAGGCACGGTATGCTCAGACGTTAGTCCCTTGCTCACTTTGCCACTGGATTCAAGCAAGCCGGGCTGAAGACGGCTGGAATGCCAGAAACCGGTCCTCGGAAGCTTGTTTCCGGTCCAGGGAAGACATGGCTTGGCATTTTTGGGCTGGACTGTTCCCATGAGGCACAGGTTCAGACTGATTTGCATATAGCCATGTCTGAACTGGGATGGCAGAGTGGGCTAAAGAACGGTGATGGATTAAACCCAGATCTTTTGACTGGGTGTGAGTGTTTGATTGATTCACATGCTTCGTCCATCACCACCCCCTTTTGTACCGCTTTTGGCCTCCATAAGTGTGGCAGGGTATGCTCAGACGTGAGTCCCTTGCTCACTTTGCCACTGGATTCAAGCAAGCCGGGCTGAAGACGGCTGGAATGCCAGAAACCGGCCCTCGGAAGCTTGTTTCCGGTCCAGGGAAGACATGGCTTGGCAGTTCAGCTGGACTGTTCCCATGAGGCACAGGGTCAGACGGATTTGCATATAGCCATGTCTGAACTGGGGCGGCAGATTGGGCTAAAGAACGGTGATGGATTAAACCCAGATCTTTTGACTGGGTGTGAGTGTTTGATTGATTCAGATGCTTCGTCCATCACCACCCCCTTTTGTACCGCTTTTGGCCTCCATGAGTGTGGCAGGGTCAGACGTGAGTGCCTTGCTCACTTTGCTACTGGATTCAAGCAAGCCGGGCTGAAGACGGCTGGAATGCCAGAAACCGGTCCTTGGAAGCTTGTTTCCGGTCCAGGGAAGACATGGCTTGGCAGTTCGGGCTGGACTGTTCCCATGAGGCACAGGGTCAGACCGATTTGCATATAGCCATGTCTGAACTGGGGTGGCAGAGTGGTCTAAAGAACGGTGATGGATTAAACCCAGATCTTTTGACTGGGTGTGAGTGTTTGATTGATTCAGATGCTCCGTCCATCACCACCCCCTTTTGTACCGCTTTTGGCCTCCATAAGTGTGGCAAGGTATGCTCAGACGTGAGTCCCTTGCTCACTTTGCCACTGGATTCAAGCAAGCCGGGCTGAAGACGGCTGGAATGCCAAAAAACGGTCCTCGGAAGCTTTTTTCCAGTCCAGGGAAGACATGGCTTGGCAGTTCGGGCTGGATTGTTCCCATGAGGCACAGGGTCAGACTGATTTGCATATAGCCATGTCTGAACTGGGGTGGCAGAGTGGGCTAAAGAACGGTGATGGATTAAACCCAGATCATTTGACTGGGTGTGAGTGTTTGATTGATTCAGATGCTCCGTCCATCACCACCCCCTTTTGTACCGCTTTTGGCCTCCATGAGTGTGGCAGGGTTAGCTCAGACGTGAGTGCCTTGCTCACTTTGCCACTGGATTCAAGCATGCCGGGCTGAAGACGGCTGGAATGCCAGAAACTAGTCCTCGGAAGCTTGTTTTCGGTCCAGGGAAGACATGGCTTGGCAGTTCGGGCTGGACTGTTCCCATGAGGCACATGGTCAGACTGATTTGCATATACCCATGTCTGAACTGGGGTGGCAGAGTGGGCTAAAGAACGGTGATGGATTAAACCCAGAGCTTTTGGCTGGGTGTGAGTGTTTGATTAATTCAGATGCTCCATCCATCACCACCCCCTTTTGTACCACTTTTGGCCTCCATAAGTGTGGCAGGGTATGCTCAGACGTGAGTCCCTTGCTCACTTTGCCACTGGATTCAAGCAAGCCGGGCTGAAGACGGCTGGAATGCCAGAAACCGGCCCTCGGAAGATTGTTTCCGGTCCAGGGAAGACATGGCTTGGCAGTTCAGCTGGACTGTTCCCATGAGGCACAGGATCAGACGGATTTGCATATAGCCATGTCTGAACTGGGGTGGCAGATTGGGCTAAAGAACGGTGATGGATTAAACCCAGATCTTTTGACTGGGTGTGAGTGTTTGATTGATTCAGATGCTTCGTCCATCACCACCCCCTTTTGTACCGCTTTTGGCCTCCATAAGTGTGGCAGGGTATGCTCAGACGTTAGTCCCTTGCTCACTTTGCCACTGGATTCAAGCAAGCCGGGCTGAAGATGGCTGGAATGCCAGAAACCGGTCCTCGGAAGCTTGTTTCCGGTCCAGGGAAGACATGGCTTGGCAGTTCGGGCTGGACTGTTCCCATGAGGCACAGGGTCAGACTGATTTGCCTATAGCCATGTCTGAACTGGGGTGGCAGAGTGGGCTAAAGAACAGTGATGGATTAAAGCCAGATCTTTTGACTGGGTGTGAGTGTTTAATTGATTCAGATGCTTCGTCCATCACCACCCCCTTTTGTACCGCTTTTGGCCTCCATAAGTGTGGCAGGGTATGCTCAGACATTAGTCCCTTGCTCACTTTGCCACTGGATTCAAGCAAGCCGGGCTGAAGACGGCTGGAATGCCAGAAACCCATCCTCGGAAGCTTGCTTCCGGTCCAGGGAAGACATGGCTAGGCAGTTCGGGCTGGACTGTTCCCGTGAGGCACAGGGTCAGACTGATGTGCATATAGCCATGTCTGAACTGGGGTGGCAGAGTGGGCTAAAGAACGGTGATGAATTAAACCCAGATCTTTTGACTGGGTGAGAGTGTTTGATTGATTCAGATGCTCCGTCCATCACCACCCCCTTTTGTACCACTTTTGGCCTCCATGAGTATGGCAGGGTTAGCTCAGACGTGAGTGCCTTGCTCACTTTGCCACTGGATTCAAGCAAGCCGGGCTGAAGACGGCTGGAATGCCAGAAACCGGTCCTTGGAAGCTTGTTTCCGGTCCAGGGAAGACATGGCTTGGCAGTTCGGGCTGGACTGTTCCCATGAGGCACAGGGTCAGACTGATTTGCATATAGCCATGTCTGAACTGGGGTGGCAGAGTGGGCTAAAGAACGGTGATGGATTAAACCCAGATCTTTTGACTGGGTGTGAGTGTTTGATTGATTCACATGCTTCGTCCATCACCACCCCCTTTTGTACCGCTTTTGGCCTCCATAAGTGTGGCAGGGTATGCTCAGACGTGAGTCCCTTGCTCACTTTGCCACTGGATTCAAGCAAGCCGGGCTGACGACGGCTGGAATGCTAGACATCGGTCCTCGGAAGCTTGTTTCCGGTCCAGGGAAGACATGGCTTGGCAGTTCGGGCTGGACTGTTCCCATGAGGCACATGGTCAGACTGATTTGCATATACCCATGTCTGAACTGGGGTGGCAGAGTGGGCTAAAGAACGGTGATGGATTAAACCCAGAGCTTTTGGCTGGGTGTGAGTGTTTGATTGATTCAGATGCTCCATCCATCACCACCCCCTTTTGTACCACTTTTGGCCTCCATAAGTGTGGCAGGGTATGCTCAGACGTGAGTCCCTTGCTCACTTTGCCACTGGATTCAAGCAAGCCGGGCTGAAGACAGCTGGAATGCCAGAAACCGGCCCTCGGAAGATTGTTTCCGGTCCAGGGAAGACATGGCTTGGCAGTTCAGCTGGACTGTTCCCATGAGGCACAGGATCAGACGGATTTGCATATAGCCATGTCTGAACTGGGGTGGCAGATTGGGCTAAAGAACGGTGATGGATTAAACCCAGATCTTTTGACTGGGTGTGAGTGTTTGATTGATTCAGATGCTTCGTCCATCACCACCCCCTTTTGTACCGCTTTTGGCCTCCATAAGTGTGGCAGGGTATGCTCAGACGTTAGTCCCTTGCTCACTTTGCCACTGGATTCAAGCAAGCCGGGCTGAAGATGGCTGGAATGCCAGAAACCGGTCCTCGGAAGCTTGTTTCCGGTCCAGGGAAGACATGGCTTGGCAGTTCGGGCTGGACTGTTCCCATGAGGCACAGGGTCAGACTGATTTGCCTATAGCCATGTCTGAACTGGGGTGGCAGAGTGGGCTAAAGAACAGTGATGGATTAAAGCCAGATCTTTTGACTGGGTGTGAGTGTTTAATTGATTCAGATGCTTCGTCCATCACCACCCCCTTTTGTACCGCTTTTGGCCTCCATAAGTGTGGCAGGGTATGCTCAGACATTAGTCCCTTGCTCACTTTGCCACTGGATTCAAGCAAGCCGGGCTGAAGACGGCTGGAATGCCAGAAACCCATCCTCGGAAGCTTGCTTCCGGTCCAGGGAAGACATGGCTAGGCAGTTCGGGCTGGACTGTTCCCGTGAGGCACAGGGTCAGACTGATGTGCATATAGCCATGTCTGAACTGGGGTGGCAGAGTGGGCTAAAGAACGGTGATGAATTAAACCCAGATCTTTTGACTGGGTGAGAGTGTTTGATTGATTCAGATGCTCCGTCCATCACCACCCCCTTTTGTACCACTTTTGGCCTCCATGAGTGTGGCAGGGTTAGCTCAGACGTGAGTGCCTTGCTCACTTTGCCACTGGATTCAAGCAAGCCGGGCTGAAGACGGCTGGAATGCCAGAAACCGGTCCTTGGAAGCTTGTTTCCGGTCCAGGGAAGACATGGCTTGGCAGTTCGGGCTGGACTGTTCCCATGAGGCACAGGGTCAGACCGATTTGCATATAGCCATGTCTGAACTGGGGTGGCAGAGTGGTCTAAAGAACGGTGATGGATTAAACCCAGATCTTTTGACTGGGTGTGAGTGTTTGATTGATTCAGATGCTCCGTCCATCACCACCCCCTTTTGTACCGCTTTTGGCCTCCATAAGTGTGGCAAGGTATGCTCAGACGTGAGTCCCTTGCTCACTTTGCCACTGGATTCAAGCAAGCCGGGCTGAAGACGGCTGGAATGCCAAAAAACGGTCCTCGGAAGCTTTTTTCCGGTCCAGGGAAGACATGGCTTGGCAGTTCGGGCTGGACTGTTCCCATGAGGCACAGGGTCAGACTGATTTGCATATAGCCATGTCTGAACTGGGGTGGCAGAGTGGGCTAAAGAACGGTGATGGATTAAACCCAGATCTTTTGACTGGGTGTGAGTGATTGATTGATTCAGATGCTCCGTCCATCACCACCCCCTTTTGTACCGCTTTTGGCCTCCATGAGTGTGGCAGGGTTAGCTCAGACGTGAGTGCCTTGCTCACTTTGCCACTGGATTCAAGCATGCCGGGCTGAAGACGGCTGGAATGCCAGAAACCAGTCCTCGGAAGCTTGTTTTCGGTCCAGGGAAGACATGGCTTGGCAGTTCGGGCTGGACTGTTCCCATGAGGCACAGGGTCAGACTGATTTGCATATAGCCATGTCTGAACTGGGGTGGCAGAGTGGGCTAAAGAACGGTGATGGATTAAACCCAGATCTTTTGACTGGGTGTGAGTGTTTGATTGATTCAGATGCTCCGTCCATCACCACCCCCTTTTGTACCGCTTTTGGCCTCCATGAGTGTGGCAGGGTTAGCTCAGACGTGAGTGCCTTGCTCACTTTGCCACTGGATTCAAGCATGCCGGGCTGAAGACGGCTGGAATGCCAGAAACCAGTCCTCGGAAGCTTGTTTTCGGTCCAGGGAAGACATGGCTTGGCAGTTCGGGCTGGACTGTTCCCATGAGGCACAGGGTCAGACTGATTTGCATATAGCCATGTCTGAACTGGGGTGGCAGAGTGGGCTAAAGAACGGTGATGGATTAAACCCAGATCTTTTGACTGGGTGTGAGTTTTTGATTGATTCAGATGCTCCGTCAATCACCACCCCCTTTTGTACCGCTTTTGGCCTCCATAAGTGTGGCAGGGTATGCTCAGACGTGAGTCCCTTGCTCACTTTGCCACTGGATTCAAGCAAGCCGGGCTGACGACGGCTGGAATGCTAGAAAAAGGTCCTCGGAAGCTTGTTTCCGGGCCAGGGAAGACATGGCTTGGCAGTTCGGTCTTGACTGTTCCCATGAGGCACAGGGTCAGACTGATTTGCATATACCCATGTCTGAACTGGGTTGGCAGAGTGGGCTAAAGAACGGTGATGGATTAAACCCAGATCTTTTGACTGGGTGTGAGTGTTTGATTGATTCAGATGCTCCATCCATCACCACCCCCTTTTGTACCGCTTTTGGCCTCCATAAGTGTGGCAGGGTATGCTCAGACGTGAGTCCCTTGCTCACTTTGCTACTGGATTCAAGCAAGCCGGGCTGAAGACGGCTGGAATGCCAGAAACCAGTCCTAGGAACCTTGTTTCCGGTCCACGGAAGACATGGCTTGGCAGTTCAGCTGGACTGTTCCCATGAGGCACAGGGTCAGACTGATTTGCATATAGCCATGTCTGAACTGGGGTGGCAAAGTGGGCTAAAGAACGGTGATGGATTAAACCCAGATCTTTTGACTGGGTGTGAGTGTTTGATTGATTCAGATGCTTCGTCCGTCACCACCCCCTTTTGTACCGCTTTTGGCCTCCATAAGTGTGGCACGGTATGCTCAGACGTTAGTCCCTTGCTCACTTTGCCACTGGATTCAAGCAAGCCGGGCTGAAGACGGCTGGAATGCCAGAAACCGGTCCTCGGAAGCTTGTTTCCGGTCCAGGGAAGACATGGCTTGGCATTTTTGGGCTGGACTGTTCCCATGAGGCACAGGGTCAGACTGATTTGCATATAGCCATGTCTGAACTGGGGTGGCAGAGTGGGCTAAAGAACGGTGATGGATTAAACCCAGATCTTTTGACTGGGTGTGAGTGTTTGATTGATTCACATGCTTCGTCCATCACCACCCCCTTTTGTACCGCTTTTGGCCTCCATAAGTGTGGCAGGGTATGCTCAGACGTTAGTCCCTTGCTCACTTTGCCACTGGATTCAAGCAAGCCGGGCTGAAGACGGCTGGAATGCCAGAAACCGGTCCTCGGAAGCTTGTTTCCGGTCCAGGGAAGACATGGCTTGGCAGTTCGGGCTGGACTGTTCCCATGAGGCACAGGGTCAGACTGATTTGCATATAGCCATGTCTGAACTGGGGTGGCAGAGTGGGCTAAAGAACAGTGATGGATTAAAGCCAGATCTTTTGACTGGGTGTGAGTGTTTAATTGATTCAGATGCTTCGTCCATCACCACCCCCTTTTGTACCGCTTTTGGCCTCCATAAGTGTGGCAGGGTATGCTCAGGCATTAGTCCCTTGCTCACTTTGCCACTGGATTCAAGCAAGCCGGGCTGAAGACGGCTGGAATGCCAGAAACCCATCCTCGGAAGCTTGCTTCCGGTCCAGGGAAGACATGGCTAGGCAGTTTGGGCTGGACTGTTCCCGTGAGGCACAGGGTCAGACTGATGTGCATATAGCCATGTCTGAACTGGGGTGGCAGAGTGGGCTAAAGAACGGTGATGAATTAAACCCAGATCTTTTGACTGGGTGAGAGTGTTTGATTGATTCAGATGCTCCGTCCATCACCACCCCCTTTTGTACCGCTTTTGGCCTCCATGAGTATGGCAGGGTCAGACGTGAGTGCCTTGCTCACTTTGCTACTGGATTCAAGCAAGCCGGGCTGAAGACGGCTGGAATGCCAGAAACCGGTCCTTGGAAGCTTGTTTCCGGTCCAGGGAAGACATGGCTTGGCAGTTCGGGCTGGACTGTTCCCATGAGGCACAGGGTCAGACCGATTTGCATATAGCCATGTCTGAACTGGGGTGGCAGAGTGGTCTAAAGAACGGTGATGGATTAAACCCAGATCTTTTGACTGGGTGTGAGTGTTTGATTGATTCAGATGCTCCGTCCATCACCACCCCCTTTTGTACCGCTTTTGGCCTCCATAAGTGTGGCAAGGTATGCTCAGACGTGAGTCCCTTGCTCACTTTGCCACTGGATTCAAGCAAGCCGGGCTGAAGACGGCTGGAATGCCAAAAAACGGTCCTCTGAAGCTTTTTTCCAGTCCAGGGAAGACATGGCTTGGCAGTTCGGGCTGGATTGTTCCCATGAGGCACAGGGTCAGACTGATTTGCATATAGCCATGTCTGAACTGGGGTGGCAGAGTGGGCTAAAGAACGGTGATGGATTAAACCCAGATCATTTGACTGGGTGTGAGTGTTTGATTGATTCAGATGCTCCGTCCATCACCACCCCCTTTTGTACCACTTTTGGCCTCCATGAGTGTGGCAGGGTTAGCTCAGACGTGAGTGCCTTGCTCACTTTGCCACTGGATTCAAGCATGCCGGGCTGAAGACGGCTGGAATGCCAGAAACTAGTCCTCGGAAGCTTGTTTTCGGTCCAGGGAAGACATGGCTTGGCAGTTCGGGCTGGACTGTTCCCATGAGGCACATGGTCAGACTGATTTGCATATACCCATGTCTGAACTGGGGTGGCAGAGTGGGCTAAAGAACGGTGATGGATTAAACCCAGAGCTTTTGGCTGGGTGTGAGTGTTTGATTAATTCAGATGCTCCATCCATCACCACCCCCTTTTGTACCACTTTTGGCCTCCATAAGTGTGGCAGGGTATGCTCAGACGTGAGTCCCTTGCTCACTTTGCCACTGGATTCAAGCAAGCCGGGCTGAAGACGGCTGGAATGCCAGAAACCGGCCCTCGGAAGATTGTTTCCGGTCCAGGGAAGACATGGCTTGGCAGTTCAGCTGGACTGTTCCCATGAGGCACAGGATCAGACGGATTTGCATATAGCCATGTCTGAACTGGGGTGGCAGATTGGGCTAAAGAACGGTGATGGATTAAACCCAGATCTTTTGACTGGGTGTGAGTGTTTAATTGATTCAGATGCTTCGTCCATCACCACCCCCTTTTGTACCGCTTTTGGCCTCCATAAGTGTGGCAGGGTATGCTCAGACATTAGTCCCTTGCTCACTTTGCCACTGGATTCAAGCAAGCCGGGCTGAAGACGGCTGGAATGCCAGAAACCGGTCCTTGGAAGCTTGTTTCCGGTCCAGGGAAGACATGGCTTGGCAGTTCGGGCTGGACTGTTCCCATGAGGCACAGGGTCAGACTGATTTGCATATAGCCATGTCTGAACTGGGGTGGCAGAGTGGGCTAAAGAACGGTGATGGATTAAACCCAGATCTTTTGACTGGGTGTGAGTGTTTGATTGATTCACATGCTTCGTCCATCACCACCCCCTTTTGTACCGCTTTTGGCCTCCATAAGTGTGGCAGGGTATGCTCAGACGTGAGTCCCGTGCTCACTTTGCCACTGGATTCAAGCAAGCCGGGCTGACGACGGCTGGAATGCTAGACATCGGTCCTCGGAAGCTTGTTTCCGGTCCAGGGAAGACATGGCTTGGCAGTTCGGGCTGGACTGTTCCCATGAGGCACATGGTCAGACTGATTTGCATATACCCATGTCTGAACTGGGGTGGCAGAGTGGGCTAAAGAACGGTGATGGATTAAACCCAGAGCTTTTGGCTGGGTGTGAGTGTTTGATTGATTCAGATGCTCCATCCATCACCACCCCCTTTTGTACCGCTTTTGGCCTCCATAAGTGTGGCAGGGTATGCTCAGACGTGAGTCCCTTGCTCACTTTGCCACTGGATTCAAGCAAGCCGGGCTGAAGACAGCTGGAATGCCAGAAACCGGCCCTCGGAAGATTGTTTCCGGTCCAGGGAGGACATGGCTTGGCAGTTCAGCTGGACTGTTCCCATGAGGCACAGGATCAGACGGATTTGCATATAGCCATGTCTGAACTGGGGTGGCAGATTGGGCTAAAGAACGGTGATGGATTAAACCCAGATCTTTTGACTGGGTGTGAGTGTTTGATTGATTCAGATGCTTCGTCCATCACCACCCCCTTTTGTACCGCTTTTGGCCTCCATAAGTGTGGCAGGGTATGCTCAGACGTTAGTCCCTTGCTCACTTTGCCACTGGATTCAAGCAAGCCGGGCTGAAGATGGCTGGAATGCCAGAAACCGGTCCTCGGAAGCTTGTTTCCGGTCCAGGGAAGACATGGCTTGGCAGTTCGGGCTGGACTGTTCCCATGAGGCACAGGGTCAGACTGATTTGCCTATAGCCATGTCTGAACTGGGGTGGCAGAGTGGGCTAAAGAACAGTGATGGATTAAAGCCAGATCTTTTGACTGGGTGTGAGTGTTTAATTGATTCAGATGCTTCGTCCATCACCACCCCCTTTTGTACCGCTTTTGGCCTCCATAAGTGTGGCAGGGTATGCTCAGACATTAGTCCCTTGCTCACTTTGCCACTGGATTCAAGCAAGCCGGGCTGAAGACGGCTGGAATGCCAGAAACCCATCCTCGGAAGCTTGCTTCCGGTCCAGGGAAGACATGGCTAGGCAGTTCGGGCTGGACTGTTCCCGTGAGGCACAGGGTCAGACTGATGTGCATATAGCCATGTCTGAACTGGGGTGGCAGAGTGGGCTAAAGAACGGTGATGAATTAAACCCAGATCTTTTGACTGGGTGAGAGTGTTTGATTGATTCAGATGCTCCGTCCATCACCACCCCCTTTTGTACCACTTTTGGCCTCCATGAGTGTGGCAGGGTTAGCTCAGACGTGAGTGCCTTGCTCACTTTGCCACTGGATTCAAGCAAGCCGGGCTGAAGACGGCTGGAATGCCAGAAACCGGTCCTTGGAAGCTTGTTTCCGGTCCAGGGAAGACATGGCTTGGCAGTTCGGGCTGGACTGTTCCCATGAGGCACAGGGTCAGACCGATTTGCATATAGCCATGTCTGAACTGGGGTGGCAGAGTGGTCTAAAGAACGGTGATGGATTAAACCCAGATCTTTTGACTGGGTGTGAGTGTTTGATTGATTCAGATGCTCCGTCCATCACCACCCCCTTTTGTACCGCTTTTGGCCTCCATAAGTGTGGCAAGGTATGCTCAGACGTGAGTCCCTTGCTCACTTTGCCACTGGATTCAAGCAAGCCGGGCTGAAGACGGCTGGAATGCCAAAAAACGGTCCTCGGAAGCTTTTTTCCGGTCCAGGGAAGACATGGCTTGGCAGTTCGGGCTGGACTGTTCCCATGAGGCACAGGGTCAGACTGATTTGCATATAGCCATGTCTGAACTGGGGTGGCAGAGTGGGCTAAAGAACGGTGATGGATTAAACCCAGATCTTTTGACTGGGTGTGAGTGTTTGATTGATTCAGATGCTCCGTCCATCACCACCCCCTTTTGTACCGCTTTTGGCCTCCATGAGTGTGGCAGGGTTAGCTCAGACGTGAGTGCCTTGCTCACTTTGCCACTGGATTCAAGCATGCCGGGCTGAAGACGGCTGGAATGCCAGAAACCAGTCCTCGGAAGCTTGTTTTCGGTCCAGGGAAGACATGGCTTGGCAGTTCGGGCTGGACTGTTCCCATGAGGCACAGGGTCAGACTGATTTGCATATAGCCATGTCTGAACTGGGGTGGCAGAGTGGGCTAAAGAACGGTGATGGATTAAACCCAGATCTTTTGACTGGGTGTGAGTGTTTGATTGATTCAGATGCTCCGTCCATCACCACCCCCTTTTGTACCGCTTTTGGCCTCCATGAGTGTGGCAGGGTTAGCTCAGACGTGAGTGCCTTGCTCACTTTGCCACTGGATTCAAGCATGCCGGGCTGAAGACGGCTGGAATGCCAGAAACCAGTCCTCGGAAGCTTGTTTTCGGTCCAGGGAAGACATGGCTTGGCAGTTCGGGCTGGACTGTTCCCATGAGGCACAGGGTCAGACTGATTTGCATATAGCCATGTCTGAACTGGGGTGGCAGAGTGGGCTAAAGAACGGTGATGGATTAAACCCAGATCTTTTGACTGGGTGTGAGTTTTTGATTGATTCAGATGCTCCGTCAATCACCACCCCCTTTTGTACCGCTTTTGGCCTCCATAAGTGTGGCAGGGTATGCTCAGACGTGAGTCCCTTGCTCACTTTGCCACTGGATTCAAGCAAGCCGGGCTGACGACGGCTGGAATGCTAGAAAAAGGTCCTCGGAAGCTTGTTTCCGGGCCAGGGAAGACATGGCTTGGCAGTTCGGTCTTGACTGTTCCCATGAGGCACAGGGTCAGACTGATTTGCATATACCCATGTCTGAACTGGGTTGGCAGAGTGGGCTAAAGAACGGTGATGGATTAAACCCAGATCTTTTGACTGGGTGTGAGTGTTTGATTGATTCAGATGCTCTATCCATCACCACCCCCTTTTGTACCGCTTTTGGCCTCCATAAGTGTGGCAGGGTATGCTCAGACGTGAGTCCCTTGCTCACTTTGCTACTGGATTCAAGCAAGCCGGGCTGACGACGGCTGGAATGCTAGACATCGGTCCTCGGAAGCTTATTTCCGGTCCAGGGAAGACATGGCTTGGCAGTTCGGGCTGGACTGTTCCCATGAGGCACATGGTCAGACTGATTTGCATATACCCATGTCTGAACTGGGGTGGCAGAGTGGGCTAAAGAACGGTGATGGATTAAACACGGAGCTTTTGGCTGGGTGTGAGTGTTTGATTGATTCAGATGCTCCATCCATCACCACCCCCTTTTGTAACGCTTTTGGCCTCCATAAGTGTGGCAGGGTATGCTCAGACGTGAGTCCCTTGCTCACTTTGCCACTGGATTCAAGCAAGCCGGGCTGAAGACAGCTGGAATGCCAGAAACCGGCCCTCGGAAGCTTGTTTCCGGTCCAGGGAAGACATGGCTTGGCAGTTCAGCTGGACTGTTCCCATGAGGCACAGGGTCAGACGGATTTGAATATAGCCATGTCTGAACTGGGGTGACAGATTGGGCTAAAGAACGGTGATGGATTAAACCCAGATCTTTTGACTGGGTGTGAGTGTTTGATTGATTCAGATGCTTCGTCCATCACCACCCCCTTTTGTACCGCTTTTGGCCTCCATAAGTGTGGCAGGGTATGCTCAGACGTTAGTCCCTTGCTCACTTTGCCACTGGATTCAAGCAAGCCGGGCTGAAGACGGCTGGAATGCCAGAAACCGGTCCTCGGAAGCTTGTTTCCGGTCCAGGGAAGACATGGCTTGGCAGTTCGGGCTGGACTGTTCCCATGAGGCACAGGGTCAGACTGATTTGCATATAGCCATGTCTGAACTGGGGTGGCAGAGTGGGCTAAAGAACAGTGATGGATTAAAGCCAGATCTTTTGACTGGGTGTGAGTGTTTAATTGATTCAGATGCTTCGTCCATCACCACCCCCTTTTGTACCGCTTTTGGCCTCCTTAAGTGTGGCAGGGTATGCTCAGACATTAGTCCCTTGCTCACTTTGCCACTGGATTCAAGCAAGCCGGGCTGAAGATGGCTGGAATGCCAGAAACCCATCCTCGGAAGCTTGCTTCCGGTCCAGGGAAGACATGGCTAGGCAGTTCGGGCTGGACTGTTCCCGTGAGGCACAGGGTCATACTGATGTGCATATAGCCATGTCTGAACTGGGGTGGCAGAGTGGGCTAAAGAACAGTGATGGATTAAAGCCAGATCTTTTGACTGGGTGTGAGTGTTTAATTGATTCAGATGCTCCGTCAATCACCACCCCCTTTTGTACCGCTTTTGGCCTCCATAAGTGTGGCAGGGTATGCTCAGACATTAGTCCCTTGCTCACTTTGCCACTGGATTCAAGCAAGCCGGGCTGCAGACGGCTGGAATGCCAGAAACCGGTCCTCGGAAGATTGTTTCCGGTCCACGGAAGACATGGCTTGGCAGTTCAGCTGGACTGTTCCCATGAGGCACAGGGTCAGACTGATTTGCATATAGCCATGTCTGAACTGGGGTGGCAAAGTGGGCTAAAGAACGGTGATGGATTAAACCCAGATCTTTTGACTGGGTGTGAGTGTTTGATTGATTCAGATGCTTCGTCCATCACCACCCCCTTTTGTACCGCTTTTGGCCTCCATAAGTAAGGCACGGTATGCTCAGACGTTAGTCCCTTGCTCACTTTGTCACTGGATTCAAGCAAGCCGGGCTGAAGACGGCTGGAATGCCAGAAACCGGTCCTCGGAAGCTTGTTTCCGGTCCAGGGAAGACATGGCTTGGCATTTTTGGGCTGGACTGTTCCCATGAGGCACAGGGTCAGACTGATTTGCATATAGCCATGTCTGAACTGGGATGGCAGAGTGGGCTAAAGAACGGTGATGGATTAAACCCAGATCTTTTGACTGGGTGTGAGTGTTTGATTGATTCACATGCTTCGTCCATCACCACCCCCTTTTGTACCGCTTTTGGCCTCCATAAGTGTGGCAGGGTATGCTCAGACGTGAGTCCCTTGCTCACTTTGCCACTGGATTCAAGCAAGCCGGGCTGACGACGGCTGGAATGCTAGACATCGGTCCTCGGAAGCTTGTTTCCGGTCCAGGGAAGACATGGCTTGGCAGTTCGGGCTGGACTGTTCCCATGAGGCACATGGTCAGACTGATTTGCATATACCCATGTCTGAACTGGGGTGGCAGAGTGGGCTAAAGAACGGTGATGGATTAAACCCAGAGCTTTTGGCTGGGTGTGAGTGTTTGATTGATTCAGATGCTCCATCCATCACAACCCCCTTTTGTACCGCTTTTGGCCTCCATAAGTGTGGCAGGGTATGCTCAGACGTGAGTCCCTTGCTCACTTTGCCACTGGATTCAAGCAAGCCGGGCTGAAGACGGCTGGAATGCCAGAAACAGGCCCTCGGAAGCTTGTTTCCGGTCCAGGGAAGACATGGCTTGGCAGTTCAGCTGGACTGTTCCCATGAGGCACAGGGTCAGACGGATTTGCATATAGCCATGTCTGAACTGGGGCGGCAGATTGGGCTAAAGAACGGTGATGGATTAAACCCAGATCTTTTGACTGGGTGTGAGTGTTTGATTGATTCAGATGCTTCGTCCATCACCACCCCCTTTTGTACCGCTTTTGGCCTCCATAAGTGTGGCAGGGTATGCTCAGACGTTAGTCCCTTGCTCACTTTGCCACTGGATTCAAGCAAGCCGGGCTGAAGACGGCTGGAATGCCAGAAACCGGTCCTCGGAAGCTTGTTTCCGGTCCAGGGAAGACATGGCTTGGCAGTTCGGGCTGGACTGTTCCCATGAGGCACAGGGTCAGACTGATTTGCATATAGCCATGTCTGAACTGGGGTGGCAGAGTGGGCTAAAGAACAGTGATGGATTAAAGCCAGATCTTTTGACTGGGTGTGAGTGTTTAATTGATTCAGATGCTTCGTCCATCACCACCCCCTTTTGTACCGCTTTTGGCCTCCATAAGTGTGGCAGGGTATGCTCAGGCATTAGTCCCTTGCTCACTTTGCCACTGGATTCAAGCAAGCCGGGCTGAAGACGGCTGGAATGCCAGAAACCCATCCTCGGAAGCTTGCTTCCGGTCCAGGGAAGACATGGCTAGGCAGTTTGGGCTGGACTGTTCCCGTGAGGCACAGGGTCAGACTGATGTGCATATAGCCATGTCTGAACTGGGGTGGCAGAGTGGGCTAAAGAACGGTGATGAATTAAACCCAGATCTTTTGACTGGGTGAGAGTGTTTGATTGATTCAGATGCTCCGTCCATCACCACCCCCTTTTGTACCGCTTTTGGCCTCCATGAGTGTGGCAGGGTCAGACGTGAGTGCCTTGCTCACTTTGCTACTGGATTCAAGCAAGCCGGGCTGAAGACGGCTGGAATGCCAGAAACCGGTCCTTGGAAGCTTGTTTCCGGTCCAGGGAAGACATGGCTTGGCAGTTCGGGCTGGACTGTTCCCATGAGGCACAGGGTCAGACCGATTTGCATATAGCCATGTCTGAACTGGGGTGGCAGAGTGGTCTAAAGAACGGTGATGGATTAAACCCAGATCTTTTGACTGGGTGTGAGTGTTTGATTGATTCAGATGCTCCGTCCATCACCACCCCCTTTTGTACCGCTTTTGGCCTCCATAAGTGTGGCAAGGTATGCTCAGACGTGAGTCCCTTGCTCACTTTGCCACTGGATTCAAGCAAGCCGGGCTGAAGACGGCTGGAATGCCAAAAAACGGTCCTCTGAAGCTTTTTTCCAGTCCAGGGAAGACATGACTTGGCAGTTCGGGCTGGATTGTTCCCATGAGGCACAGGGTCAGACTGATTTGCATATAGCCATGTCTGAACTGGGGTGGCAGAGTGGGCTAAAGAACGGTGATGGATTAAACCCAGATCATTTGACTGGGTGTGAGTGTTTGATTGATTCAGATGTTCCGTCCATCACCACCCCCTTTTGTACCGCTTTTGGCCTCCATGAGTGTGGCAGGGTTAGCTCAGACGTGAGTGCCTTGCTCACTTTGCCACTGGATTCAAGCATGCCGGGCTGAAGACGGCTGGAATGCCAGAAACTAGTCCTCGGAAGCTTGTTTTCGGTCCAGGGAAGACATGGCTTGGCAGTTCGGGCTGGACTGTTCCCATGAGGCACAGGGTCAGACTGATTTGCATATAGCCATGTCTGAACTGGGGTGGCAGAGTGGGCTAAAGAACGGTGATGGATTAAACCCAGATCTTTTGACTGGGTGTGAGTTTTTGATTGATTCAGATGCTCCGTCAATCACCACCCCTTTTTGTACCGCTTTTGGCCTCCATAAGTGTGGCAGGGTATGCTCAGACGTGAGTCCCTTGCTCACTTTGCCACTGGATTCAAGCAAGCCGGGCTGACGACGGCTGGAATGCCAAAAAACGGTCCTCGGAAGCTTTTTTCCGGTCCAGGGAAGACATGGCTTGGCAGTTCGGGCTGGACTGTTCCCATGAGGCACAGGGTCAGACTGATTTGCATATAGCCATGTCTGAACTGGGGTGGCAGAGTGGGCTAAAGAACAGTGATGGATTAAACCCAGATCATTTGACTGGGTGTGAGTGTTTGATTGATTCAGATGCTCCGTCCATCACCACCCCCTTTTGTACCGCTTTTGGCCTCCATGAGTGTGGCAGGGTTAGCTCAGACGTGAGTGCCTTGCTCACTTTGCCACTGGATTCAAGCATGCCGGGCTGAAGACGGCTGGAATGCCAGAAACCAGTCCTCGGAAGCTTGTTTTCGGTCCAGGGAAGACATGGCTTGGCAGTTCGGGCTGGACTGTTCCCATGAGGCACAGGGTCAGACTGATTTGCATATACCCATGTCTGAACTGGGGTGGCAGAGTGGGCTAAAGAACGGTGATGGATTAAACCCAGATCTTTTGACTGGGTGTGAGTGTTTGATTGATTCAGATGCTCCATCCATCACCACCCCCTTTTGTACCGCTTTTGGCCTCCATAAGTGTGGCAGGGTATGCTCAGACGTGAGTCCCTTGCTCACTTTGCCACTGGATTCAAGCAAGCCGGGATGAAGACGGCTGGAATGCCAGAAACCGGTCCTCGGAACCTTGTTTCCGGTCCACGGAAGACATGGCTTGGCAGTTCAGCTGGACTGTTCCCATGAGGCACAGGGTCAGACTGATTTGCATATAGCCATGTCTGAACTGGGGTGGCAAAGTGGGCTAAAGAACGGTGATGGATTAAACCCAGATCTTTTGACTGGGTGTGAGTGTTTGATTGATTCAGATGCTTCGTCCATCACCACCCCCTTTTGTACCGCTTTTGGCCTCCATAAGTGTGGCACGGTATGCTCAGACGTTAGTCCCTTGCTCACTTTGCCACTGGATTCAAGCAAGCCGGGCTGAAGACGGCTGGAATGCCAGAAACCGGTCCTCGGAAGCTTGTTTCCGGTCCAGGGAAGACATGGCTTGGCATTTTTGGGCTGGACTGTTCCCATGAGGCACAGGGTCAGACTGATTTGCATATAGCCATGTCTGAACTGGGGTGGCAGAGTGGGCTAAAGAACGGTGATGGATTAAACCCAGATCTTTTGACTGGGTGTGAGTGTTTGATTGATTCACATGCTTCGTCCATCACCACCCCCTTTTGTACCGCTTTTGGCCTCCATAAGTGTGGCAGGGTATGCTCAGACGTGAGTCTCTTGCTCACTTTGCCACTGGATTCAAGCAAGCCGGGCTGACGATGGCTGGAATGCTAGACATCGGTCCTCGGAAGCTTGTTTCCGGTCCAAGGAAGACATGGCTTGGCAGTTCGGGCTGGACTGTTCCCATGAGGCACATGGTCAGACTGATTTGCATATACCCATGTCTGAACTGGGGTGGCAGAGTGGGCTAAAGAACGGTGATGGATTAAACCCAGAGCTTTTGGCTGGGTGTGAGTGTTTGATTGATTCAGATGCTCCATCCATCACCACCCCCTTTTGTACCGCTTTTGGCCTCCATAAGTGTGGCAGGGTATGCTCAGACGTGAGTCCCTTGCTCACTTTGCCACTGGATTCAAGCAAGCCGGGCTGAAGACGGCTGGAATGCCAGAAACCGGCCCTCGGAAGCTTGTTTTCGGTCCAGGGAAGACATGGCTTGGCAGTTCGGGCTGGACTGTTCCCATGAGGCACAGGGTCAGACTGATTTGCATATAGCCATGTCTGAACTGGGGTGGCAGAGTGGGCTAAAGAACGGTGATGGATTAAACCCAGATCTTTTGACTGGGTGTGAGTTTTTGATTGATTCAGATGCTCCGTCAATCATCACCCCCTTTTGTACCGCTTTTGGCCTCCATAAGTGTGGCAGGGTATGCTCAGACGTGAGTCCCTTGCTCACTTTGCCACTGGATTCAAGCAAGCCGGGCTGACGACGGCTGGAATGCTAGAAAAAGGTCCTCGGAAGCTTGTTTCCGGGCCAGGGAAGACATGGCTTGGCAGTTCGGTCTTGACTGTTCCCATGAGGCACAGGGTCAGACTGATTTGCATATACCCATGTCTGAACTGGGTTGGCAGAGTGGGCTAAAGAACGGTGATGGATTAAACCCAGATCTTTTGACTGGGTGTGAGTGTTTGATTGATTCACATGCTTCGTCCATCACCACCCCCTTTTGTACCGCTTTTGGCCTCCATAAGTGTGGCAGGGTATGCTCAGACGTGAGTCTCTTGCTCACTTTGCCACTGGATTCAAGCAAGCCGGGCTGACGATGGCTGGAATGCTAGACATCGGTCCTCGGAAGCTTGTTTCCGGTCCAAGGAAGACATGGCTTGGCAGTTCGGGCTGGACTGTTCCCATGAGGCACATGGTCAGACTGATTTGCATATACCCATGTCTGAACTGGGGTGGCAGAGTGGGCTAAAGAACGGTGATGGATTAAACCCAGAGCTTTTGGCTGGGTGTGAGTGTTTGATTGATTCAGATGCTCCATCCATCACCACCCCCTTTTGTACCGCTTTTGGCCTCCATAAGTGTGGCAGGGTATGCTCAGACGTGAGTCCCTTGCTCACTTTGCCACTGGATTCAAGCAAGCCGGGCTGAAGACGGCTGGAATGCCAGAAACCGGCCCTCGGAAGCTTGTTTCCGGTCCAGGGAAGACATGGCTTGGCAGTTCAGCTGGACTGTTCCCATGAGGCACAGGGTCAGACGGATTTGCATATAGCCATGTCTGAACTGGGGTGGCAGATTGGGCTAAAGAACGGTGATGGATTAAACCCAGATCTTTTGACTGGGTGTGAGTGTTTGATTGATTCAGATGCTTCGTCCATCACCACCCCCTTTTGTACCGCTTTTGGCCTCCATGAGTGTGGCAGGGTTAGCTCAGACGTGAGTGCCTTGCTCACTTTGCCACTGGATTCAAGCATGCCGGGCTGAAGACGGCTGGAATGCCAGAAACCAGTCCTCGGAAGCTTGTTTTCGGTCCAGGGAAGACATGGCTTGGCAGTTCGGGCTGGACTGTTCCCATGAGGCACAGGGTCAGACTGATTTGCATATAGCCATGTCTGAACTGGGGTGGCAGAGTGGGCTAAAGAACGGTGATGGATTAAACCCAGATCTTTTGACTGGGTGTGAGTGTTTGATTGATTCAGATGCTCCGTCCATCACCACCCCCTTTTGTACCGCTTTTGGCCTCCATGAGTGTGGCAGGGTTAGCTCAGACGTGAGTGCCTTGCTCACTTTTGCCACTGGATTCAAGCATGCCGGGCTGAAGACGGCTGGAATGCCAGAAACCAGTCCTCGGAAGCTTGTTTTCGGTCCAGGGAAGACATGGCTTGGCAGTTCGGGCTGGACTGTTCCCATGAGGCACAGGGTCAGACTGATTTGCATATAGCCATGTCTGAACTGGGGTGGCAGAGTGGGCTAAAGAACGGTGATGGATTAAACCCAGATCTTTTGACTGGGTGTGAGTTTTTGATTGATTCAGATGCTCCGTCAATCATCACCCCCTTTTGTACCGCTTTTGGCCTCCATAAGTGTGGCAGGGTATGCTCAGACGTGAGTCCCTTGCTCACTTTGCCACTGGATTCAAGCAAGCCGGGCTGACGACGGCTGGAATGCTAGAAAAAGGTCCTCGGAAGCTTGTTTCCGGGCCAGGGAAGACATGGCTTGGCAGTTCGGTCTTGACTGTTCCCATGAGGCACAGGGTCAGACTGATTTGCATATACCCATGTCTGAACTGGGTTGGCAGAGTGGGCTAAAGAACGGTGATGGATTAAACCCAGATCTTTTGACTGGGTGTGAGTGTTTGATTGATTCAGATGCTCTATCCATCACCACCCCCTTTTGTACCGCTTTTGGCCTCCATAAGTGTGGCAGGGTATGCTCAGACGTGAGTCCCTTGCTCACTTTGCTACTGGATTCAAGCAAGCCGGGCTGAAGACGGCTGGAATGCCAGAAACCAGTCCTCGGAACCTTGTTTCCGGTCCACGGAAGACATGGCTTGGCAGTTCAGCTGGACTGTTCCCATGAGGCACAGGGTCAGACTGATTTGCATATAGCCATGTCTGAACTGGGGTGGCAAAGTGGGCTAAAGAACGGTGATGGATTAAACCCAGATCTTTTGACTGGGTGTGAGTGTTTGATTGATTCAGATGCTTCGTCCGTCACCACCCCCTTTTGTACCGCTTTTGGCCTCCATAAGTGTGGCACGGTATGCTCAGACGTTAGTCCCTTGCTCACTTTGCCACTGGATTCAAGCAAGCCGGGCTGAAGACGGCTGGAATGCCAGAAACCGGTCCTCGGAAGCTTGTTTCCGGTCCAGGGAAGACATGGCTTGGCATTTTTGGGCTGGACTGTTCCCATGAGGCACAGGGTCAGACTGATTTGCATATAGCCATGTCTGAACTGGGGTGGCAGAGTGGGCTAAAGAACGGTGATGGATTAAACCCAGATCTTTTGACTGGGTGTGAGTGTTTGATTGATTCACATGCTTCGTCCATCACCACCCCCTTTTGTACCGCTTTTGGCCTCCATAAGTGTGGCAGGGTATGCTCAGACGTGAGTCCCTTGCTCACTTTGCCACTGGATTCAAGCAAGCCGGGCTGACGACGGCTGGAATGCTAGACATCGGTCCTCGGAAGCTTATTTCCGGTCCAGGGAAGACATGGCTTGGCAGTTTGGGCTGGACTGTTCCCATGAGGCACATGGTCAGACTGATTTGCATATACCCATGTCTGAACTGGGGTGGCAGAGTGGGCTAAAGAACGGTGATGGATTAAACCCGGAGCTTTTGGCTGGGTGTGAGTGTTTGATTGATTCAGATGCTCCATCCATCACCACCCCCTTTTGTAACGCTTTTGGCCTCCATAAGTGTGGCAGGGTATGCTCAGACGTGAGTCCCTTGCTCACTTTGCCACTGGATTCAAGCAAGCCGGGCTGAAGACAGCTGGAATGCCAGAAACCGGCCCTCGGAAGCTTGTTTCCGGTCCAGGGAAGACATGGCTTGGCAGTTCAGCTGGACTGTTCCCATGAGGCACAGGGTCAGACGGATTTGAATATAGCCATGTCTGAACTGGGGTGACAGATTGGGCTAAAGAACGGTGATGGATTAAACCCAGATCTTTTGACTGGGTGTGAGTGTTTGATTGATTCAGATGCTTCGTCCATCACCACCCCCTTTTGTACCGCTTTTGGCCTCCATAAGTGTGGCAGGGTATGCTCAGACGTTAGTCCCTTGCTCACTTTGCCACTGGATTCAAGCAAGCCGGGCTGAAGACGGCTGGAATGCCAGAAACCGGTCCTCGGAAGCTTGTTTCCGGTCCAGGGAAGACATGGCTTGGCAGTTCGGGCTGGACTGTTCCCATGAGGCACAGGGTCAGACTGATTTGCATATAGCCATGTCTGAACTGGGGTGGCAGAGTGGGCTAAAGAACAGTGATGGATTAAAGCCAGATCTTTTGACTGGGTGTGAGTGTTTAATTGATTCAGATGCTTCGTCCATCACCACCCCCTTTTGTACCGCTTTTGGCCTCCTTAAGTGTGGCAGGGTATGCTCAGACATTAGTCCCTTGCTCACTTTGCCACTGGATTCAAGCAAGCCGGGCTGAAGATGGCTGGAATGCCAGAAACCCATCCTCGGAAGCTTGCTTCCGGTCCAGGGAAGACATGGCTAGGCAGTTCGGGCTGGACTGTTCCCGTGAGGCACAGGGTCAGACTGATGTGCATATAGCCATGTCTGAACTGGGGTGGCAGAGTGGGCTAAAGAACGGTGATGGATTAAACCCAGATCTTTTGACTGGGTGTGAGTTTTTGATTGATTCAGATGCTCCGTCAATCACCACCCCCTTTTGTACCGCTTTTGGCCTCCATAAGTGTGGCAGGGTATGCTCAGACATTAGTCCCTTGCTCACTTTGCCACTGGATTCAAGCAAGCCGGGCTGAAGACGGCTGGAATGCCAGAAACCGGTCCTCGGAAGATTGTTTCCGGTCCACGGAAGACATGGCTTGGCAGTTCAGCTGGACTGTTCCCATGAGGCACAGGGTCAGACTGATTTGCATATAGCCATGTCTGAACTGGGATGGCAGAGTGGGCTAAAGAACGGTGATGGATTAAACCCAGATCTTTTGACTGGGTGTGAGTGTTTGATTGATTCACATGCTTCGTCCATCACCACCCCCTTTTGTACCGCTTTTGGCCTCCATAAGTGTGGCAGGGTATGCTCAGACGTGAGTCCCTTGCTCACTTTGCCACTGGATTCAAGCAAGCCGGGCTGACGACGGCTGGAATGCTAGACATCGGTCCTCGGAAGCTTGTTTCCGGTCCAGGGAAGACATGGCTTGGCAGTTCGGGCTGGACTGTTCCCATGAGGCACATGGTCAGACTGATTTGCATATACCCATGTCTGAACTGGGGTGGCAGAGTGGGCTAAAGAACGGTGATGGATTAAACCCAGAGCTTTTGGCTGGGTGTGAGTGTTTGATTGATTCAGATGCTCCATCCATCACCACCCCCTTTTGTACCGCTTTTGGCCTCCATAAGTGTGGCAGGGTATGCTCAGACGTGAGTCCCTTGCTCACTTTGCCACTGGATTCAAGCAAGCCGGGCTGAAGACGGCTGGAATGCCAGAAACAGGCCCTCGGAAGCTTGTTTCCGGTCCAGGGAAGACATGGCTTGGCAGTTCAGCTGGACTGTTCCCATGAGGCACAGGGTCAGACGGATTTGCATATAGCCATGTCTGAACTGGGGCGGCAGATTGGGCTAAAGAACGGTGATGGATTAAACCCAGATCTTTTGACTGGGTGTGAGTGTTTGATTGATTCAGATGCTTCGTCCATCACCACCCCCTTTTGTACCGCTTTTGGCCTCCATAAGTGTGGCAGGGTATGCTCAGACGTTAGTCCCTTGCTCACTTTGCCACTGGATTCAAGCAAGCCGGGCTGAAGACGGCTGGAATGCCAGAAACCGGTCCTCGGAAGCTTGTTTCCGGTCCAGGGAAGACATGGCTTGGCAGTTCGGGCTGGACTGTTCCCATGAGGCACAGGGTCAGACTGATTTGCATATAGCCATGTCTGAACTGGGGTGGCAGAGTGGGCTAAAGAACAGTGATGGATTAAAGCCAGATCTTTTGACTGGGTGTGAGTGTTTAATTGATTCAGATGCTTCGTCCATCACCACCCCCTTTTGTACCGCTTTTGGCCTCCATAAGTGTGGCAGGGTATGCTCAGGCATTAGTCCCTTGCTCACTTTGCCACTGGATTCAAGCAAGCCGGGCTGAAGACGGCTGGAATGCCAGAAACCCATCCTCGGAAGCTTGCTTCCGGTCCAGGGAAGACATGGCTAGGCAGTTTGGGCTGGACTGTTCCCGTGAGGCACAGGGTCAGACTGATGTGCATATAGCCATGTCTGAACTGGGGTGGCAGAGTGGGCTAAAGAACGGTGATGAATTAAACCCAGATCTTTTGACTGGGTGAGAGTGTTTGATTGATTCAGATGCTCCGTCCATCACCACCCCCTTTTGTACCGCTTTTGGCCTCCATGAGTGTGGCAGGGTCAGACGTGAGTGCCTTGCTCACTTTGCTACTGGATTCAAGCAAGCCGGGCTGAAGACGGCTGGAATGCCAGAAACCGGTCCTTGGAAGCTTGTTTCCGGTCCAGGGAAGACATGGCTTGGCAGTTCGGGCTGGACTGTTCCCATGAGGCACAGGGTCAGACCGATTTGCATATAGCCATGTCTGAACTGGGGTGGCAGAGTGGTCTAAAGAACGGTGATGGATTAAACCCAGATCTTTTGACTGGGTGTGAGTGTTTGATTGATTCAGATGCTCCGTCCATCACCACCCCCTTTTGTACCGCTTTTGGCCTCCATAAGTGTGGCAAGGTATGCTCAGACGTGAGTCCCTTGCTCACTTTGCCACTGGATTCAAGCAAGCCGGGCTGAAGACGGCTGGAATGCCAAAAAACGGTCCTCTGAAGCTTTTTTCCAGTCCAGGGAAGACATGGCTTGGCAGTTCGGGCTGGATTGTTCCCATGAGGCACAGGGTCAGACTGATTTGCATATAGCCATGTCTGAACTGGGGTGGCAGAGTGGGCTAAAGAACGGTGATGGATTAAACCCAGATCATTTGACTGGGTGTGAGTGTTTGATTGATTCAGATGTTCCGTCCATTACCACCCCCTTTTGTACCGCTTTTGGCCTCCATGAGTGTGGCAGGGTTAGCTCAGACGTGAGTGCCTTGCTCACTTTGCCACTGGATTCAAGCATGCCGGGCTGAAGACGGCTGGAATGCCAGAAACCAGTCCTCGGAAGCTTGTTTTCGGTCCAGGGAAGACATGGCTTGGCAGTTCGGGCTGGACTGTTCCCATGAGGCACAGGGTCAGACTGATTTGCATATACCCATGTCTGAACTGGGGTGGCAGAGTGGGCTAAAGAACGGTGATGGATTAAACCCAGATCTTTTGACTGGGTGTGAGTGTTTGATTGATTCAGATGCTCCATCCATCACCACCCCCTTTTGTACCGCTTTTGGCCTCCATAAGTGTGGCAGGGTATGCTCAGACGTGAGTCCCTTGCTCACTTTGCCACTGGATTCAAGCAAGCCGGGCTGAAGACGGCTGGAATGCCAGAAACCGGTCCTCGGAACCTTGTTTCCGGTCCACGGAAGACATGGCTTGGCAGTTCAGCTGGACTGTTCCCATGAGGCACAGGGTCAGACTGATTTGCATATAGCCATGTCTGAACTGGGGTGGCAAAGTGGGCTAAAGAACGGTGATGGATTAAACCCAGATCTTTTGACTGGGTGTGAGTGTTTGATTGATTCAGATGCTTCGTCCATCACCACCCCCTTTTGTACCGCTTTTGGCCTCCATAAGTGTGGCACGGTATGCTCAGACGTTAGTCCCTTGCTCACTTTGCCACTGGATTCAAGCAAGCCGGGCTGAAGACGGCTGGAATGCCAGAAACCGGTCCTCGGAAGCTTGTTTCCGGTCCAGGGAAGACATGGCTTGGCATTTTTGGGCTGAACTGTTCCCATGAGGCACAGGGTCAGACTGATTTGCATATAGCCATGTCTGAACTGGGGTGGCAGAGTGGGCTAAAGAACGGTGATGGATTAAACCCAGATCTTTTGACTGGGTGTGAGTGTTTGATTGATTCACATGCTTCGTCCATCACCACCCCCTTTTGTACCGCTTTTGGCCTCCATAAGTGTGGCAGGGTATGCTCAGACGTGAGTCTCTTGCTCACTTTGCCACTGGATTCAAGCAAGCCGGGCTGACGATGGCTGGAATGCTAGACATCGGTCCTCGGAAGCTTGTTTCCGGTCCAAGGAAGACATGGCTTGGCAGTTCGGGCTGGACTGTTCCCATGAGGCACATGGTCAGACTGATTTGCATATACCCATGTCTGAACTGGGGTGGCAGAGTGGGCTAAAGAACGGTGATGGATTAAACCCAGAGCTTTTGGCTGGGTGTGAGTGTTTGATTGATTCAGATGCTCCATCCATCACCACCCCCTTTTGTACCGCTTTTGGCCTCCATAAGTGTGGCAGGGTATGCTCAGACGTGAGTCCCTTGCTCACTTTGCCACTGGATTCAAGCAAGCCGGGCTGAAGACGGCTGGAATGCCAGAAACCGGCCCTCGGAAGCTTGTTTCCGGTCCAGGGAAGACATGGCTTGGCAGTTCAGCTGGACTGTTCCCATGAGGCACAGGGTCAGACGGATTTGCATATAGCCATGTCTGAACTGGGGTGGCAGATTGGGCTAAAGAACGGTGATGGATTAAACCCAGATCTTTTGACTGGGTGTGAGTGTTTGATTGATTCAGATGCTTCGTCCATCACCACCCCCTTTTGTACCGCTTTTGGCCTCCATAAGTGTGGCAGGGTATGCTCAGACGTTAGTCCCTTGCTCACTTTGCCACTGGATTCAAGCAAGCCGGGCTGAAGACGGCTGGAATGCCAGAAACCGGTCCTCGGAAGCTTGTTTCCGGTCCAGGGAAGACATGGCTTGGCATTTCGGGCTGGACTGTTCCCATGAGGCACAGGGTCAGACTGATTTGCATATAGCCATGTCTGAACTGGGGTGGCAGAGTGTGCTAAAGAACAGTGATGGATTAAAGCCAGATCTTTTGACTGGGTGTGAGTGTTTAATTGATTCAGATGCTTCGTCCATCACCACCCCCTTTTGTACCGCTTTTGGCCTCCATAAGTGTGGCAGGGTATGCTCAGACATTAGTCCCTTGCTCACTTTGCCACTGGATTCAAGCAAGCCGGGCTGAAGACGGCTGGAATGCCAGAAACCGGCACTCGGAAGCTTGTTTCCGGTCCAGGGAAGACATGGCTTGGCAGTTAGGGCTGGACTGTTCCCATGAGGCACAGGGTCAGACTGATTTGCATATAGCCATGTCTGAACTGGGGTGGCAGAGTGGGCTAAAGAACAGTGATGGATTAAAGCCAGATCTTTTGACTGGGTGTGAGTGTTTAATTGATTCAGATGCTTCGTCCATCACCACCCCCTTTTGTACCGCTTTTGGCCTCCTTAAGTGTGGCAGGGTATGCTCAGACATTAGTCCCTTGCTCACTTTGCCACTGGATTCAAGCAAGCCGGGCTGAAGATGGCTGGAATGCCAGAAACCCATCCTCGGAAGCTTGCTTCCGGTCCAGGGAAGACATGGCTAGGCAGTTCGGGCTGGACTGTTCCCGTGAGGCACAGGGTCAGACTGATGTGCATATAGCCATGTCTGAACTGGGGTGGCAGAGTGGGCTAAAGAACGGTGATGGATTAAACCCAGATCTTTTGACTGGGTGTGAGTTTTTGATTGATTCAGATGCTCCGTCAATCACCACCCCCTTTTGTACCGCTTTTGGCCTCCATAAGTGTGGCAGGGTATGCTCAGACATTAGTCCCTTGCTCACTTTGCCACTGGATTCAAGCAAGCCGGGCTGAAGACGGCTGGAATGCCAGAAACCGGTCCTCGGAAGATTGTTTCCGGTCCACGGAAGACATGGCTTGGCAGTTCAGCTGGACTGTTCCCATGAGGCACAGGGTCAGACTGATTTGCATATAGCCATGTCTGAACTGGGGTGGCAAAGTGGGCTAAAGAACGGTGATGGATTAAACCCAGATCTTTTGACTGGGTGTGAGTGTTTGATTGATTCAGATGCTTCGTCCATCACCACCCCCTTTTGTACCGCTTTTGGCCTCCATAAGTAAGGCACGGTATGCTCAGACGTTAGTCCCTTGCTCACTTTGCCACTGGATTCAAGCAAGCCGGGCTGAAGACGGCTGGAATGCCAGAAACCGGTCCTCGGAAGCTTGTTTCCGGTCCAGGGAAGACATGGCTTGGCATTTTTGGGCTGGACTGTTCCCATGAGGCACAGGGTCAGACTGATTTGCATATAGCCATGTCTGAACTGGGATGGCAGAGTGGGCTAAAGAACGGTGATGGATTAAACCCAGATCTTTTGACTGGGTGTGAGTGTTTGATTGATTCACATGCTTCGTCCATCACCACCCCCTTTTGTACCGCTTTTGGCCTCCATAAGTGTGGCAGGGTATGCTCAGACGTGAGTCCCTTGCTCACTTTGCCACTGGATTCAAGCAAGCCGGGCTGACGACGGCTGGAATGCTAGACATCGGTCCTCGGAAGCTTGTTTCCGGTCCAGGGAAGACATGGCTTGGCAGTTCGGGCTGGACTGTTCCCATGAGGCACATGGTCAGACTGATTTGCATATACCCATGTCTGAACTGGGGTGGCAGAGTGGGCTAAAGAACGGTGATGGATTAAACCCAGAGCTTTTGGCTGGGTGTGAGTGTTTGATTGATTCAGATGCTCCATCCATCACCACCCCCTTTTGTACCGCTTTTGGCCTCCATAAGTGTGGCAGGGTATGCTCAGACGTGAGTCCCTTGCTCACTTTGCCACTGGATTCAAGCAAGCCGGGCTGAAGACGGCTGGAATGCCAGAAACAGGCCCTCGGAAGCTTGTTTCCGGTCCAGGGAAGACATGGCTTGGCAGTTCAGCTGGACTGTTCCCATGAGGCACAGGGTCAGACGGATTTGCATATAGCCATGTCTGAACTGGGGCGGCAGATTGGGCTAAAGAACGGTGATGGATTAAACCCAGATCTTTTGACTGGGTGTGAGTGTTTGATTGATTCAGATGCTTCGTCCATCACCACCCCCTTTTGTACCGCTTTTGGCCTCCATAAGTGTGGCAGGGTATGCTCAGACGTTAGTCCCTTGCTCACTTTGCCACTGGATTCAAGCAAGCCGGGCTGAAGATGGCTGGAATGCCAGAAACCGGTCCTCGGAAGCTTGTTTCCGGTCCAGGGAAGACATGGCTTGGCAGTTCGGGCTGGACTGTTCCCATGAGGCACAGGGTCAGACTGATTTGCATATAGCCATGTCTGAACTGGGGTGGCAGAGTGGGCTAAAGAACAGTGATGGATTAAAGCCAGATCTTTTGACTGGGTGTGAGTGTTTAATTGATTCAGATGCTTCGTCCATCACCACCCCCTTTTGTACCGCTTTTGGCCTCCATAAGTGTGGCAGGGTATGCTCAGGCATTAGTCCCTTGCTCACTTTGCCACTGGATTCAAGCAAGCCGGGCTGAAGACGGCTGGAATGCCAGAAACCCATCCTCGGAAGCTTGCTTCCGGTCCAGGGAAGACATGGCTAGGCAGTTTGGGCTGGACTGTTCCCGTGAGGCACAGGGTCAGACTGATGTGCATATAGCCATGTCTGAACTGGGGTGGCAGAGTGGGCTAAAGAACGGTGATGAATTAAACCCAGATCTTTTGACTGGGTGAGAGTGTTTGATTGATTCAGATGCTCCGTCCATCACCACCCCCTTTTGTACCGCTTTTGGCCTCCATGAGTGTGGCAGGGTCAGACGTGAGTGCCTTGCTCACTTTGCTACTGGATTCAAGCAAGCCGGGCTGAAGACGGCTGGAATGCCAGAAACCGGTCCTTGGAAGCTTGTTTCCGGTCCAGGGAAGACATGGCTTGGCAGTTCGGGCTGGACTGTTCCCATGAGGCACAGGGTCAGACCGATTTGCATATAGCCATGTCTGAACTGGGGTGGCAGAGTGGTCTAAAGAACGGTGATGGATTAAACCCAGATCTTTTGACTGGGTGTGAGTGTTTGATTGATTCAGATGCTCCGTCCATCACCACCCCCTTTTGTACCGCTTTTGGCCTCCATAAGTGTGGCAAGGTATGCTCAGACGTGAGTCCCTTGCTCACTTTGCCACTGGATTCAAGCAAGCCGGGCTGAAGACGGCTGGAATGCCAAAAAACGGTCCTCTGAAGCTTTTTTCCAGTCCAGGGAAGACATGGCTTGGCAGTTCGGGCTGGATTGTTCCCATGAGGCACAGGGTCAGACTGATTTGCATATAGCCATGTCTGAACTGGGGTGGCAGAGTGGGCTAAAGAACGGTGATGGATTAAACCCAGATCATTTGACTGGGTGTGAGTGTTTGATTGATTCAGATGTTCCGTCCATCACCACCCCCTTTTGTACCGCTTTTGGCCTCCATGAGTGTGGCAGGGTTAGCTCAGACGTGAGTGCCTTGCTCACTTTGCCACTGGATTCAAGCATGCCGGGCTGAAGACGGCTGGAATGCCAGAAACTAGTCCTCGGAAGCTTGTTTTCGGTCCAGGGAAGACATGGCTTGGCAGTTCGGGCTGGACTGTTCCCATGAGGCACAGGGTCAGACTGATTTGCATATAGCCATGTCTGAACTGGGGTGGCAGAGTGGGCTAAAGAACGGTGATGGATTAAACCCAGATCTTTTGACTGGGTGTGAGTTTTTGATTGATTCAGATGCTCCGTCAATCACCACCCCTTTTTGTACCGCTTTTGGCCTCCATAAGTGTGGCAGGGTATGCTCAGACGTGAGTCCCTTGCTCACTTTGCCACTGGATTCAAGCAAGCCGGGCTGACGACGGCTGGAATGCCAAAAAACGGTCCTCGGAAGCTTTTTTCCGGTCCAGGGAAGACATGGCTTGGCAGTTCGGGCTGGACTGTTCCCATGAGGCACAGGGTCAGACTGATTTGCATATAGCCATGTCTGAACTGGGGTGGCAGAGTGGGCTAAAGAACAGTGATGGATTAAACCCAGATCATTTGACTGGGTGTGAGTGTTTGATTGATTCAGATGCTCCGTCCATCACCACCCCCTTTTGTACCGCTTTTGGCCTCCATGAGTGTGGCAGGGTTAGCTCAGACGTGAGTGCCTTGCTCACTTTGCCACTGGATTCAAGCATGCCGGGCTGAAGACGGCTGGAATGCCAGAAACCAGTCCTCGGAAGCTTGTTTTCTGTCCAGGGAAGACATGGCTTGGCAGTTCGGGCTGGACTGTTCCCATGAGGCACAGGGTCAGACTGATTTGCATATACCCATGTCTGAACTGGGGTGGCAGAGTGGGCTAAAGAACGGTGATGGATTAAACCCAGATCTTTTGACTGGGTGTGAGTGTTTGATTGATTCAGATGCTCCATCCATCACCACCCCCTTTTGTACCGCTTTTGGCCTCCATAAGTGTGGCAGGGTATGCTCAGACGTGAGTCCCTTGCTCACTTTGCCACTGGATTCAAGCAAGCCGGGCTGAAGACGGCTGGAATGCCAGAAACCGGTCCTCGGAACCTTGTTTCCGGTCCACGGAAGACATGGCTTGGCAGTTCAGCTGGACTGTTCCCATGAGGCACAGGGTCAGACTGATTTGCATATAGCCATGTCTGAACTGGGGTGGCAAAGTGGGCTAAAGAACGGTGATGGATTAAACCCAGATCTTTTGACTGGGTGTGAGTGTTTGATTGATTCAGATGCTTCGTCCATCACCACCCCCTTTTGTACCGCTTTTGGCCTCCATAAGTGTGGCACGGTATGCTCAGACGTTAGTCCCTTGCTCACTTTGCCACTGGATTCAAGCAAGCCGGGCTGAAGACGGCTGGAATGCCAGAAACCGGTCCTCGGAAGCTTGTTTCCGGTCCAGGGAAGACATGGCTTGGCATTTTTGGGCTGGACTGTTCCCATGAGGCACAGGGTCAGACTGATTTGCATATAGCCATGTCTGAAATTTCTACTTAAAGTATTTGACAAATCACTCATCGTCTAAGACCAGCACACAACAACAGTGTCACACCTGCATCTATTAGAGTTGGGACCCTACACTAAGGCAACAGTAGGATCACCACAAGTTCACCAGGGACCTGAAAACTGTCCTTTATTCTTATGCTTTTGTGAATTGATCTAACCCAAGGGACATATTTATTAAAACGTAACACAGCACAGCAAGTCATCTTGCTGCACTGAGTTACAGGGACAGGGCAATAATGTTATGCATTAATCACAATACCACCCATTCCATCCATTTCGCAGTGCTGGCGCACAATGGGCTACTTAGACCCAACGCAGGCACCCTTGCACCATGGTTAGAGGGGTCCTGGGTTGCATGCAGGGTTGCTTTTGCAAAATGCAGCACACATAGAAAGAGGAAGCAACAAGGAGAAATAAAGATATTTCACCTCATTAAGCATCCCCTGGGAAAGCATAGCATTTAGGGTTGCTTGGTGCAAAAGTGACGCAGCCTCTAAATAAATATGGCCCTAATTGTTCCCAACTCTGTCTACCGATCTCAAGGATCGTCTTTTTTCCCTTTTCATGACTTGAAAAGAACTCTCAGGATGTAGCCACCGAGCTATCACTTTCATCTAAAAGTGGCACTGCAAACCTGAACGTGAGAATAACAACACTTTTCCTTTCTTATCCATTCAACTATATACTTTGGATGTATAGCAGTTTCTACTTGAGGCAAAAAATAACTGTGACTTGCACCCACCCATTTTCTACCAATAAATTTAGGTTTTGACAGGCGTTTGTTACCCACATGAACCAAGCAATGGCAGAAAACGGACAGTAAAATAGGATGTCAAATTGTCCCTTATAAAAATACATTAACAAATTCGAAACTTTATATCCGTGCTATTATGTTGCATATTTAACATTTACCAGCCATAAACGTGTATTTTTCTCACAGTCTTCCAGGACGGAGATTAACTAAAGGATTAAGAAATGCTGAATGTCTAAAGAACTGCTGGAAAACAAGAAGAACATTATATATCCTATAAAACTCGCGCCTGATCTGAACCGGTTTGCCACTGGCTGATTTTCGAGGGAAATGCCAATTTATATAAACGAGCATATCGGTTTAAGCCGCTCCTGATAACATTAGCCTTTTACCAACCCTCTCAGGAGGCAATAACCGGCGAGGCTGCATGGAAATGATAAACTGCGCGTTGTACCATTAGCTGGAAGCACTTCTCCTGCAGAGTATCGTATTTAAGTAAATTATACACAGTGGGATCAAGAGGAATCAGGCGCATTTACATGGTTTCTTTTGATCATGTCCTACACACTATTCTAGGGTCCCAAGAGGAACCGTGCGTCATTCTATTGTGTTATATATAAACATGCTTTTAAAGGTCGGAGTATAAATGGTGCATTTCAAGGGGTTACATGCAGTAAAGGGCACATACATGACCGAATCATAATGTCAATATATCCACCTCAAATATGTTACAATAGAACAATGAGTGTTCACTCTAAACCTACTGATTAGGAACCCTGTTCAGTTTCGAAGTTTCATATATTAACAAGCTATATTCCTTGGGGCACATTTGCAACATTAATAATGGTCTGCTTTGGAGCAGAGTGAGTATAATTTGAACGTAATAGAAGTCTTTGTAACTCGTAAAGAGTTTCATTGAATATATTTTTCTATCCAATTATTATTTCTTTTTTTCAATAAATTATTAAAACCGCTGTGGTGGGGCATATTTTATGGGGGTTATATATTTCTGAAGTATGTTACTCACCACGGTCAGTTATCGTAGCAAGGGCCAAAAACTAGAAGGTTTCAACTAAGTTTTTATGACTAGGAAATACATTACATCATTTTACAGATTTTTCTTCCAATGCCAAGCGTTAGATGTATGGGACCATGAGATCTCGGAACAAAACGAAGGGGTTGCTTTCGCTTTTGGCAGGTTACCTTCCTGTTCATGAGGTGGGCCGAGGTCATTAGCTCTGCCACTCTGGTAGGTTACTGCCCGCCTTATTTATAGATCATTACTGGCCCAGCAGTGGTTTCTGTGCATGGTGGTTCCTCTGGAGGCCCCCCAGGTTTGGAACTCGGTCGTTCATGCCAATACACATCAACTTTTGTGTTTTTCAAAAACAAACTTCCAAATTAGGAATTTGTGCTTCAAAATTAAAAACAACTAATCATCCCCTCATTCTGGTAGGGCGTGGGGTAAATTCCCTTTTTTTTCTATCAAGTATTTGTAGGTTTCTCTCAGTGGTGACAGACAGAAAAAAAACATCAGAACATCCACTCTAAATAGGACTGGAGGTCTGATGTCCAGGTTCCAACATGCCTTATGACTTGGCCCGGTCAGAGTAAGCTATCTTATGCAGAGTCAGTGGCAGCACCGCCGTCACAAAGATGACGGTCTATCTTACTGAGAGAGCGGGTGGACCGAGGGTTGAAGGGGAGGGTGTTCTGCAATATTAATTTTAGAGTATTCAATCAGCCAAGCTCTAATTCAGCTCATAGGTCTAAAAGCAGACCGAGTGAACTCATTGACTGAACGTAGGATTTTACAATGTTCTCAATCTGCTTAATTTTTGGGTTTAGTGAATCACACATTTACTTCGTAAAACAATTCAGGTTAATAACTATAGTAAAACATTTGATACAGTTGAAATAAAACAAAGTTGTAAACCTTAATTAAATTGAAATGACAGAACCCTTTTCTGCACTACTTGTGATGATGTGTCTGTAATCATATTGCTTGACTCTGCTTTGTGCTTTCTGGATACCTGTTGCCAACTGTTTGCCGAAGGCGCGCCAAAGGTAAGCCCGTCTGCGCCCGTCCGCGCCTGGACCGCGCCCAGTGCCAGGACCCCTGGCCTCCGCAGACACCAGCCCACCTGCCGGACCTACAGTGCCACCGAACTCAACGCACTCAACGCCGGCCGATTCCCGGGTTGCTACCGAGCCACCCCAAGACGCACCCACGGACCCTTCTGCTGCAACTCCTGCAAGTTCACCTGCATCCGGACCTGCACCACTCCAGCAGTGCCCAAGACCTCGACGAGCAACAACAGCAGCCACCTGAAGTGCATCCTGCTCAACACCCGCTCCGTCCACAGACACGCCGTCAAGCTCTGGAACCTGCTCGACACCACAGCCCTAGACGTCGCCTTCTTGACGGAAACCTGGATGAACGCCTCCTCAGCGCCCGACATCGCCATCGCCATCCCGGACGGCTACAAGATCATCCGGAGGGACCGCGTCAACCAGACAGGAGGAGGCATCGCCATCATCCACAGGAACTCCATCCGCATCACGACCAACACCGACGACACCGTCGCACCCGCCGAGCACCTGCACTTCCAGATCCACATCAACCCCAAGACCACCCTCAGAGGCACCCTCATCTACAGACCCCCGGGACCACGCACACAATTCAGCGAGGACATGGCCGACTTCGTCAGCCCGCATGCCCTCCCCTCCGCTGACTACATCCTCCTCGGGGACCTCAACTTCCACCTGGAGAACAACAATGACCGCAACACCACCACCCTGCTGGACAACCTCGCTAACCTCAGACTCAAGCAACTGGTGACCACCCCCACCCACTACGCCGGACACACACTCGACCCCGTCTTCTCATCCAGCAAGGACATCGCCTTCTGCCACGCCACCGGACTCCACTGGACGGACCACAGCTGCGTCCACTTCAGCTTCAAAAGGACCACGATCCACCACCAACAGCAACAGGCTGCACGCAGAAACTGGAACAAGATCACAGCCGACCAGCTCGCGACTTCCCTGAGCAAGAACCCACCTACCAGCGCAACGAACCCCAGCCAAGCGGCCACCAACCTCACAAAGTGGATCAGCGACTGCGCAGACGACCTCGCCCCTCTGAGGACCCCGCCTAGCAGACCCGGCAGCAAGAAAGCCCCATGGTTCACCGACGAACTCAAGAGCTCCAAGAAGGACTGCAGAGCCCTTGAGAAAGCCTGGCGCAGTGACCCAACACCGGACAACATGACTGCCCTCAAGCTCGCCACCCGAAAACACCACCAACTGATCCACACCACCAAGAAAACTGCATTCAAGGAACGACTGGACAACAACGCACACAATAGCAAGGAACTCTTCAACATCATTAATGAGCTCTCCAACCCCAACGCCGGAAACAACGACATCACCCCTTCGCAAGACCTCTGCAACTCCCTCGCCTCCTACTTCCACAACAAGATCGCGGACATACACAACAGCTTCAGCACTCAACCGAGGCACGCCACGACCGAACCACCGCCCCCACCACCACCCTCCGCGCCTGGACCCCGATCAGCACCGAAGACACCATCCGCACGATGAACTCCATCCACTCCGGATCTCCGACCGACCCTTGCCCTCACCACGTCTTCAACAAGGCCGACGCTGTCATCGCACCCCACCTGCGGGACATCATCAACACCTCCTTCAACACCGCTACCTTCCCGTAGAGCTGGAAGCACGCCGAACTCAGCACCCTACTAAAGAAGCCATCAGCCGGCCCCACCGACCTCAAGAACTACCGACCCATCTCGCTGCTCCCATTTCCAGCAAAAGTCATCCAGAAGACCGTCAACAAGCAGCTGGCCGCCTTCCTCGAGACGAACGGTTCCCTCGACCTCTCGCAGTCTGGCTTCCGGGCCAACCACAGCACCGAGACCGCCCTGATCGCAGCAACCGATGACATCCGAGCCCTGCTCGACAATGGAGAAACAGCGGCCCTCATCCTCCTAGACCTCTCAGCGGCCTTCGACACTGTCTGCCACCGTACCCTAGTACAGCGCCTCAGCAACGTCGGAATCCAGGAGAAGGCACTGGAGTGGATCACCTCCTTCCTCGCCGGAAGGACAAAGAGAGTCCGCCTCCCCCGTTCAGATCAGAAGCCACCGAAGTCATCTGCGGCGTTCCTCAAAGCTCCTCGCTCAGCCCAACCCTCTTCAACGTCTACATGAGTCCCCTCGCAGCCATCGCGCGCCAGCACAACCTCAACATCATCTCCTACGCCGACGACACCCAGCTGATCCTCTCCCTCACCAACGACCCCGCCACCGCCAGAGCCAACCTACACGAAGGGATGAAAGAGGTAGCCAAATGGATGAAGAACAGCCGCCTGAAACTGAACTCGGACAAGACAGAAGTCCTCATCCTGGGATCCTCACCCTCCGCCTGGGACGACTCCTGGTGGCCCCCCGCCCTAGGCAGCGCACCCAAACCAACAGACCACGCACGCAACCTGGGCTTCATCCTGGACTCCTCCCTCTCCATGACCAGACAAGTCAACGCCGTCTCCTCGTCGTGCTTCAACATCCTACGCATGCTACGCAAGATCTTCCGGTGGATCCCCACCAAGACAAGGAAGACGGTCACCCAGGCCCTCGTCACCAGCCGACTGGACTACGGCAACTCCCTCTACGCCGGAACCACCGCCAAACTCCAGCGGATGCAGAACGCCTCAGCACGACTCATCCTGGACATCCCCCGGCGCAACCACATCTCCGGACACCTGAGAGACCTGCACTGGCTCCCGGTCAACAAGAGAATCACCTTCCGTCTCCTCACCCACGCACACAAAGCCCTGCACAACCAAGGCCCAGGATACCTCAACAGCCGCCTCAACTTCTACGCTCCCAAACGCCAGCTTCGATCGACCGGCCACGCCCTCGCCGCCGTCCCCCGCATCCGAAGAGCCACCACAGGGGGAGCAGTAGCGGACCCCCCCTCCCCTAGCGCCTTGAGACCCTCCGGGTGAGTAGTGCGCTATACAAATGCTTTGATTGATTGATTGATTGATTGATTGATTGATTGATTTGCCAAATTGATCTGAAATACTTGAAAATATACCCAAAGAACCTTCAGACATTGCAAGGAATGTCAAGTTGTCAAGTTGTTCTAATTACTTAGCATATCAATCAAACAATCAATCAAGTGTTTGTTAAGCATGACTACTTACCCTTAAGGGTAAGAAGGCGCTGGGGGTGGGGGGGGGTGCATGTTCCAGTCCATCAAGGAGCTGGTCCATCTTAGAGTCAGGTCTTGAGGTCTCTTGCGGAGGTGGGGAGCGATGTTGTCTGTCTGAGGTGGAGTGGAAGGGCATTCCAGGCCACGGCCGCGAGGAAGGAGAAGGAGCGGACTCTCGATCTGCTTTTTCTGGTGTGTGGGACCACGGCGTAGGGGAGCTTGGCTGATCGCAGGGACCTTTGGGGTGCGTGGAATTTGAATTTGCTGTTCATGTATTCTGATCTGCTGTCGTAGAGGGCCTTTTGTGCATGGGTTAGCATCTTGAAGGTGACTCTTGCCTTGATGGGGAGCCAGTGCAGTGTGCACAGCCTCTCACCATCTCTCAGCAATCCCACTGTGTGAGTTGAGCACCCTGGGACATTGCTGGAGTCAGCACTGGGGAGGTGGCGGACCCAAGGGCCATTTATGGCTCAAGGAGGAGGGCCCCTACTATTTTTAAAATAGCACAGGGGAGGTGGTGGTCACTGGGCTGTGTGGGAGGCTTGAGCCCCCCCCCCCACACAATATTTTGAACATAGCCCTGGGGAGGTGGCAGTCCTCAGGATGCAGGGGGGACATGTGACCCCTGAATTTAATATAAATAGCCCCAGGGAGGTGGCGGTCCCCGGGGCTGCATGCGGGCAGGAGCCCTCCACACATTTATTTGTAAAAAAAAAGCCTAGGGAGGTGGTGGACCCAAGGGTTGCAGGGGCCCACATGGCCCCCTCAGTTAATAAGTGTAGCCCTGGAGAAGTGGTGGCTCCCAGGGCTGTGTGGGGGTCAGGATCCCCCCATACATTTTTTAACTATATAGACCCAGAGAGGTGGAGGTCCCCAGGTCTGCGGGGTCCCCTGCGGGCTCCCCCATATCTATTCATAGTCGACCCGGGACCTGGCCCACCAAGGGGCTTAAAGGAAACGAAGCATGGGAGACTGTGCTTTGTTTCCTTTCAAACTTTTCAGCAGGATTCATGACTCCCGCTGAAATGTTTTACAAAAATGTTTTTTAGGCCCTGGGAGTCTCTGTGGAACCCCCTCAGCAGGCCTAGGGGATCAGGGTTTTTCTACCCTGTCCCCTTTTATTAATTGTTAATGTTTTTCTACCTTTTTCAACTGAGTCACAGGATGGCTGCCAACACTTTCTGGTTGGAACTGTGGCAGCCAATCAGATGGCAGGCTCGAGATCAGGAGGGTTTGCGGATCTTTTGCGTTGATATATGAATATCTGAGAAATGTTTACATTTCACAGAAACTACTGAACGGATTTACACCGTTTAGCAAAAAGAGTGCTTTGTGAACCAAGAACTACCTTTTTGGCAAATTTGGTGTAACTCCGTTAAGCAGCTTGTGCTGTAGCAGTATCTAACAATTCCTATGGAAATTAAAATGGAGAAAAGATGATTGGGGACCCCAATTTTTCTTGGCCCCTGCTTGACAAATCACCCCAAAACTCCCAACACAACAGCTGAAATGAGTGGACCATTCGTTTTGAAAATTTTACAAAGATTTTTGTCAAACAGCGTCAAAGATATTGGCAAAAGAAAAAATGTGTTTTGAAACGAAGCAAGGTCCTAACCATACTTGCCTACTGTCGACTGCCAGCAGGTAATATTGATATATATATAGATATATACACACACACATTTATATACAGAAAAAAACTCAGACAACTACTCACACATCCATACAGTCACTCTCACTCAGTGACCCATAAAACCCCTCACACACACACCCAGACACCCATAGAGATACTCATACATCCAGTAGGAGAGCCAAACTCCACACACACACACCCATGTACACACTCATGCAGTCACTCACACACCCAATTATATACCCAGAGAACCACTCATATATCCACTCATAGACACACACAGCCACTCACACAACCACTCTCATATACAGTTTCTCAACATGGTCACTCATTCACCCATACAAGCACTCACACACTCACACACCCACACAACTACTTTCATACCCATTCACACATCCGTACAAGCACTCCTACATCTGCTCATTCACCCATAAAGACACTCAATCTCAATACAGCCACTCACCCACCAATGCACTTAACCATACAAGCACTCTAACATCCATTCATTCTCCCGTACAACCACAAACATACCCCGTCACTCCCTCATACAGCCATTCAGACACCCACCTACTCACCCTTACAGTCACTCACATACCCACTCATCCACTCATACAGCCACTCACTCACCCATACAGCCACTGACACAACCACTCACTCACAGATACACACAGTCACACTGCCAGTCTTTTCACATTTTAGAAGTAGTATCACTTATTAGAAGTACACCTAGTCTACAATCATATACTCTTAGAAATTACTTACACTCATTGGATGATGTCTTCAGTGATGCCATTTGAGATGTCCTCAGTGGTGTCTTCAGTGATGCCACTGATCATGTAATGAGTAAGCATGGGCGGAAAATCCGTTTCGCTCGCGGATTTTGCGGATTTTCGGGAAATTCGCAATCCGCGAGATTCGCGAATCTCCCGCAAAATCCGCAAATCCGCGAGCAGCGGATTTTGCTCGCACTGCTCGCACTGTTCGCGTGAGTTCGCGGCTTCCCAGTACAACTTCGCGCCCCGCGAATAAGTGCAAAATTGCAGAAATACGATCTAATCAAAACTGAAACTACTTACCAGGTTCAAAAGTTCAGGCTCATCATTAGTAGCCATTTCCTGTAGTGCTTGCTGAGGGGCCCCTCCAGAGTTCAGTTGCCAGTTGCAACTATTATGTGACCCTGCTCTGAACCTCAGAATAGTTACACATATGCCACAAAGGTCCTGAATTACAGCTAAGGGAGACAAGCAGGAGCCAGGCTGGCAGTTCAAATCCATTAATCAGCCCCTAATTCATTATTGTCAGTTGGGGCAGGGCAGGTGTTGTAACTAATTTTGCAACAATGAAAGCACTTAGCAAGTGCAAAAGTTCACTAATCAGGAAGCACTAAGGAAGCAGGTGCCAGCTAAAAAAATATTCTGTGACACATTAATCAGCCCCAAATTAATTCAGGTCACTTGAGGCAGGGAAGGTGTGCTTGCGTTGCCACAATAATGTACACTGACTGGACAACCAGAGGGTGCTGTGATGAAACAGAGGGTGGCATGGGTGGGCCAGAGGGTGGCATGAGTAGTCAGAGAGTGGCAGTGGTGACAGAGAGTGGCAGTGATGAAGAAGAGTGTCCCAAACAGGCTGGACACGTAGAAACAACAAGTTCGCGAAACTTGCGACCCGACAGGTAAGTTCGCAAATTGCGAAATTGTAAAAACCCTCGCGAACTGGCAGAAACACGGGCGAACACAAAAAAAAAAAATCCGCAAATTCGCGGGAATTCGCGGATTTTGCGGATTGCGAGTTCGCAAATCCGCAAAATTCGCGAACGCGAGATCCGCAAAATTCGCCCATGCTTAGTAATGAGTGATGTAGTATGTGAAGTTATAAGCAGTGCATTGCGGGGTTGTAAGTTATAGTTAGCTCAGGTAACTGTAGCTGTTGAATTGCGTTTATTTTGTACAAATGAAGTCTGAGCCTATCTATAAAATCCCTGTAACCTTTGTTTTTTCAGTGAATTTCTGATGTGTTTTTTTTACTATATTTCCTAACTATAACACTCATTTAAAGTTTGTTTTTTTTCCAGTGAATTTCTAAGGTTGTTTATATTATTTGCCAACCATAACATCCCTGTAACCTTTGGATTTTTAGTGAATTCCTATGCCTTTTTAATGTTTTTTCCTAACTATAACATTACTGTAACCTCTGTTTTTTAAGTGAATTTCTAAAGTTTAAAAAAAATATTATACTGAGTGTGCAAGTGAGTGCATCAGTGTATCAGTGGGCCGGTGAGTGAGTGTGTAGCTATCTCAATGGGTGTGTGAGTGGGTATGTGAGTATATTATTGGGTCTGGGAGTGGCTGGATAATTGTTTCACTTGGTGTGTGAGTGGGCATAAGGGAGTCTGAGTGGGTTTGCGAGTGTCTCAATGAGTGTGTGAGTCAGTTTGTGAGTGATTGTATGAGTGTCTGTGTCGGTCTGTGAGTGGGTGCATGAGTCTCCCAGGGGTATGTGAGTGGGTGTGTGAGTCTCTGAGTGGGTATGTGAGTGGGTGTATGTGTCTGAGTGGAGCTGTGTGTGGGTGCATGTGTGTCTAAAAGTGTGTGTGAGTAGCTGGTACAGTTTCTGAGTGGTTATGTGAGTGTTTGCATACATTCCTTAGAATGTTTGTGAGTAGGTGTGAGAGTGTTTGAGTTCATCTCTAAGTCGGTGAATGAGTGTCTGAGTGTGTGTGAGACTGTCTGAGTAGGTCTGTGAATAAGTATGTGAATGGGTCTGTGAATGGGTATCTGAGTGGGTCTGTGAGTGGGTGTATCAGTATCTGAGTTGGTCTGCCAGGGTGTGTGTGAGTGCCTGAGTGTGTGAGTGGGTGTCTAAGTATCTGTTTGGGTGTGTCAGTGACTGGTTCACAATGGAACCACACCAGCCCCTTTATCCAAAAGGAGCTTATAGTTTTTCACAAAAAATATACCTGAGTGGAGTTATTTCTGTTGGTTAATCACTAAGTGCTACCTCCTTGTGTAAAGGTCCAGTATTTACTCTACATGACAGCTGCATAATAGAGTATGAGGAAATGTCACTAGTGACCATGTGTGCATTTTGGCAATGTGATTGTTCATCATGCATCTTTAGCCAGAAATTTGTGATAACATGAATCTTCCTATAGAGAAGATGATGAGAGTACAAAGAGGTAAATCTCCACCAAACAAGGGTCCTTCTTCTTAATAATACAAAGCAAGTGCTTCTTTGTTTGGTAAAGATGTCCTCACATTCCTCAGCATCAATCATTCAATCAATCAATCAATCAATCAATCAGGCATTTGTTAAGTGGGACTACTCACTTGTAAGGGTCTCAAGGTGCTGGGTCTAGAGATATCAGGCTCCAGTCCATCAAGAATGTGTCACCAAAATTGGAGGGGGAAAATGGGGGGCCTTTTGATAAGCTGCCCATCATACTTGCAAAAGGTGGGAAGATCATTGCTTACTAGTAAGGCGGACGGGGAGGGGCCAAACAGGCAGAGCTTCAGATGGTTTTGTACATTTGTATACTCATAGTCATTTGAAGGTAGAACCATGGACTCGGCTCTCATCAGGTAAGGACAAGAAAGAACCCACTCATCACAGTCACTACACATTGCACTCCAATAGATCAACAATGCATTCACCCCCACAAAGCATTTCAGATCATCTTTCATTGTGGAATGGCTGAAAAAACACACTTGCATTGCCTTTGTCAAACTCAGGAGGTCAGGAACATTTGTCCTTTACAGAAATGGAACTTCAATTGAGTCACCTGCTATGTTAAATATGTAAATATTTCAGTTGAGGTTTAATTTCTGTAAAAATTAAGCAGGCCCTTGTGCTACCTCCCATCCAGCTTGCCTCACTGTCCACTGCCCTCTGTGTCTCCTCTGCTTGTTTCTTGCTTTGTTTTGCATTTTCTATTAATTTTTATGCCCTCTGTTTTGCTTTCTGCTTGTTTTTCTGCCCTCTGTTTTGCCTTTCCTGCTTGTTTTTCTTCCCTCTGTTTTGCCGATTCCGCTTGTTTTTCTGCTTCTCTTTTTACCTTCATTGCTTGTTTTTCTGCCCTCTGTTTTGCCCTCTTCTGCTGTGTTGCCTTTCTGCTAGTTGTTCTGTCCTCTGTTTTGTCTTTTCTTATCATTTTTCATCTCTGTTTTCACTTTTCTGCTATTTTTGTCTGCCCTCTGTTTTGCTTTCTGCTCATTTTCTGCCTTAGTTTTGCCATCTTCTGCTCTGTTTTTAATTTTTCTGCCCTCTGTTTTGACTTTCATGCTCATTTTTCTGCCCTCTGTTTTTCCTTTTCTGCTTGTATTTCTACCCTCTGTTTTATCTTTCCGGCTCATTTTTCTGACCTCTGTTTTGTCTTTCCTACTTTCTTTTCTGCCCTCTGTTTGCCTTTCCTTCTCATTTTTCTGCCCTCTGCTTTTCATTTTCCTGCTCATTTTTCTGTCCTCTATTTTACCCTCTTCTGCTCTGTTTTGTCTGTTCTGCTAGTTTTTCTGCCCTCTGTTTTGCCTTTCCTGCAATGGGATAGTGGGGCCATGCAGTCCCCCTCCTGGGCCAATTTCAGCCCTGGGTCCAAGCCAAAATTCAGTGGGGGGTGGGGGCAGTGCATACCCCCTCCTTGGGCCAATTTCAGTCCCGGGAACCCTATGCCTCGGGGCTCGACCACATCTACCTGGGTGCCCTGACCTCACCAACGCCACCCAGTGTGATTTGTTGGCGACCATAGGGGAAGCCTTAATGCTCCCATGATCCCAGCCAGCTCCCCACCTCCTGCAGTAGCCGGCATTGCTCCTGCTTGCAGGGAGCTTCTAGATATACAGCTCACTGCCCCTGGGAGGTGATGGTACCCTGGGCTCAATGAATCAAATAGAGGGAGGTCCGTGTGCCCCCCCCCCCCCCATATTAAAATAAAGTCCCGGGGAGGTAGTGGTCCCTGGGACAAAAAGAGCGGCCATGCGCTCCTCTACTTTTTGTTTAGAAAACACCCTCATGCCTATTAGACCTGGCCCACCTTGAGACTAAAGAGTTCTCCTGTGCTTATTTTTTTTTTAATGTGCTGCATATTTGTGAATTATTTTCGCTGTATAAATAAAAAGAATGCTTTTTGCCCCTGGCATGTTTCCTTGGGGAGGCCAGCCCAGGCCAAATGGGGTCAGGGTATTTCTTTTTTTTTTTTAGCTTTTTTTTTGTGACTCAGCTGAGTCCAAGTCCCAAGATTGCTGCCAACACTTCCTGGTTGAAGTGGTGGCAGCCAATCAGATCTCTACATGAGGATGCACATAGGGGTCACATCCTAGGTATACACATTTGTTTTTCTTTTAATAACTCTAAAGCAACTAAACAGATGTACACCAAATATCTACAAGCATTTGCAATGCAATCAGTCTGGTCTTTGGGACCTTATAAGTATTAACAAAGCTGACATTTTCTGTGCAACGTGATATACAGCTTCCAGTGACAGACAGCACGAGAGAAACTACATGCCCCTTTCCATTCAGAAATACATTCCCACGCTGCACAGAAGGCCTCTCCTGAGCTGGGGCTGGTGCGGGCTGCAGTGAAGGGGGAGACTGCAGTTATGTCCGTGTAGGTTCGCAGCAGCACAAGTAGAGCCGCTCCGGGTGTCAGAGGGGACAGACTGGAAGCGGAGAGAGAGCCGTAAACAGCTGCAAGTGGTTCAACGGGCACAGTGGCACCATAGGCCAGTAGTGTAAGGTGCCTTTGTATTCCAGTTTTTTTTTTTTACCCAACCAGGAAGAAGGGGGTGCCATTAACAGTACCAGGCAGCCATTACCTGAGGCGAACTGAACCATTGCCCCATTTTGCATGCTATGGTGAGCAGAAGCAAAATGTTAATGGCAATTCAACAGGTAATTGAACTGAAATCCTCTCTAAGTGTTTTTATTTTTGATTATTTTGCAAAACACGAGCCTGGCACAACAGCGAACATGGGTGTCTTGGCCATTCCGAAAAATACCAGTGGCATTGTATAGGATAGAATACATTATAGTAAGACATATGGTACTACGCAAATAAACTGTAAACCATATACGGTACCTACTTAGAAAAGAAGCCTAATGGAGCGTTAAAGGGGCTTGACGCAGTACCTTCTACTGCATCCATCCACCACCCCAGAGGAGGAGGGACCGTCCGCAGGGGCAGCGGCAGTCCCTCTGTGCCAATTAGAATGTGACTGCCACCCTGGAGGTCACATCCTGTATTTTTAACATTGCGGCGGGTGCTGCTTGAAGCAGCACACGCCGCAATATTAAAAAATGCATGTTTACCTTTGCATGCACGAAGCGGCAGGCACAGCTTGGTGCCTGCCACTTCGTGCACGCAAAGGCAGGGGGGTACCATAGGTACCCCCCATGTGCACCCCCACCCCCCATTCACCCCTGGGGGCCCACAACGGGCCCCCAAAGAAAGGACCGTATGCCTTTCCACGGCGGAAATGCCGCTGTGGAAAGGCATAGGAGCGCCGCCATCCTAATATGGCTGGCGGTGTCTGATAGACACCACCAGCCATGTTAGAGCTTTTCCGCCGCGGTCGGAAGGCGACTGCGGCGGAAAAGCGGAGGACGGAAAAAAGATGCCCCAGCCATCCTAATCTGGCGGGGGGTCTTTTCTCAGTCCGCAGCGGTTAATCCGCATCCTCCGGGCCGGCTGTGGCTTCCGCCGGCCCGGAGGATGCGGATTATCCGCTATCATAATAGGCCCCTAAGTTTCAGAGCAACTACGAAAGGAGAAAAAGTACATGATATAAGACTATAAAAACATACAAAAAAAAGCAGAGAGTTTAACCAGAAGAGAGAGACAATTTATGGAAAACAGAGCTAGAATGTTTGGCAGTAGGGTAATTCAGAATCTGATAAAAACTATAAAGAAGTATAAAAGAAGAAGAGAAGCAGTCAGACAAAAGGAATCTGTTGAGGCTGTAGTTGTAAGCCCTTTGCTCTCAAGAGGAAGCATTTTATTTTGATTCTAAGCAGAATGAGGTCAGTTAATAAAACAGTGCTGTCTATGAGCAAAAAAAGCCATATGAAAAGACTGGTCAATAGAAGTAACTTTTGCAAAGTTTTCAGCGGTGAATGGAGACACACTTCTCATACTGAGTCTTTCTTTAATGAAGTATGCTACTTCTAAGTAACACATAAGTGCATGCAGTTGAAACAACTGGATGATGTTATGAGATGATGGATGGTACTTCTATTCCAAAAGAGGAGATGGGTCTCAGGAATGTTGAGGAAGTGATAGCTGACGAGGTACAGGGAAGACATAGACAGGCCACTGTAAATTGAACTGCAGTAGTATTTGCAATGTTCATCAGGAATCAATTGACATGGGGGCAAGATGGCGGCCGTGGCGTGGGCTGTGTGAGCAGCTCAGTCCTCGCTCCGGGTTGCAGGAAAGAATTCTTTACCCGTTGGACTCGTTAGACCCTCGAAATGGTGCAGGAAAGCTTCGGATCATGAGTGGGTAGCAGCATAAAGAAATTAGTTATATGTTGTGACTGCGGATAAAAAATAAAGTAACAACCGGTACTTGCATATTTGAAACGTGCAAGACGGTGTTCTTTGCTGCTCCCGCCAGTGATTTTCCGAGGACACAATGTTGCAGCTTCACTGTGCTGCCTCATATCGAGAAGCATTTTAAAAGCTGCCGATCAAAGTTACCGTTATCTGAAGCCTTCAGGTGTCGCAGCTTTTTGCTCAGGAACAGAGGCGGTGAGGCGCGGAGAGGTGCAGCGTCCGGTGGCATCTGGCTCTCGGCAGTGTGCTCCACTCCTTTTTCTCGTGTTGCAGTGGCCGAGTTTTTTGCGAAATTCCCTGTCTTTTCCTGGCGGCCTTGGTGGGGAGACGCTGAGACGCTGAGAGAGGGCTTGCTTTCTCACACACCTGTTCCAGGTTTATCTCAGCCTATTTCATCTCTGCCCATATTGACCGGATGACTGCAGGCTATTTCCTCCTTCGAAGAGCTCCACTTTGGCGGCTCCCTGCATTTTGGGTTGGATTTCAGCTGGGTGTGGTTCGGGGGCGTGGAGCCCGCGCTGCTGCTAGGAAGAAAATGCAGCCAAAGATCACTACATGTAGCGGTAAAACAAAGGAGCAGCCTGCAGGGACGGACTGCTCTGGAAACGCTACCAACAGAACAGAAGATGGAGGTGAGAGCATTAAGCAAACTGCTGCTATTTCGAATATAAAAATGGGGGGAGAACCTTTGGAGAAGACAACATCTGGCGTCTGTGTAGCAAAACAGGGAACAAACACCCTTCCAGTACTGTTTGAGCCACAAATATCTAAAAACGCAGCTTTGCAGTCCAAGGGTGGCCCCGAATCAAGTAGTGAATCTGCTCCATCCAAGGCACTGGTAGTGGACTTACCTAGTGGTAAAACCCTTTCCTCTCAATTAATTACCGAACTAGGTGTCATAGAAGAGGTTGTAACAAGTAATCCTGAAAATTAAAATGTAATTGAACAGAGAAATACGATTCAGATTCTTCTAAGTACAGAGAATGGCTTCATGGGAGATGGAGTTTTTCTGAGCACTGCTAATGAAGTAATGACTGCAAGCCTGGACAATCGAGTATCGGAGACAGATTTACCAGCATTAGCTGTTAGGGTTTGTGCACAGCAAAGAGCATGTCCCTCTCATTGCACTAGTGGTCTCTGTAATAGCTCTCTTTAAACATACTACTGAAAGCCTTTCTTGTTATCTCAGCCCCTCCCTAAGACTTCTGTGTATGTTGCTTAATGTATTCACAAGTTTGGAGATTGCTGTCTTGTTTGCACATTGGACCTAGCTTTTACCAAGGCTTATTTAGAAAACATTGGACCTTGCTTTTACCAAGGCTTATTTAGAGCACTCCTCCCTACGCCATGTGTTACTTCAACTCATTAGCATAATAACTGAAGCTCTGCACACCAGCTTGTGAGAACCACACCAATTACCGAACTAGGTGTCATAGAAGTGGTTGTAACAAGTAATCCTGAAAACGAAAATGTAATTGAACAGAGAAATACGATTCAGATTCTTCTAAGTACAGAGAATGGCTTCATGGGAGATGGAGTTTTTCTGAGCACTGCTAATGAAGTAATGACTGCAAGCCTGGACAATCGAGTATCGTAGACAGATTTACCAGCATTAGCTGTTAGGGTTTGTGCACAGCAAAGAGCATGTCCTATAGGTGTGGCAGGGTATACTCAGACATGAGTCCCTTTCTCACTGCTCCATCAGGATTCAAGCAAGCCGGGCCGAAGTCGGCTGAAATGCCAGAAACCGGTCCCCGGTAGCTTGTCTCCTTTCTGGTGAAGAATTGGCTTGGTAGTTTAGTCTGCCCTGTTCCCATGATGCACTGGGCCAGGGACAGACTAATTTGCATATAGCCAGGTTCTGAGCTGGGATGGGGCAGTGAGATAAATAACGGTGATGGATCAAGCCCTGATCTTTGGACTGGGTAAGAGTGGTCTGCTTAATTCAGACACTCTGTTCATCACCACCCCCTTTTCTGAATCGTTTTTGGCCACTATAGGTGTGGCAGGGTATACTCAGACATGAGTCCCTTTCTCACTGCTCCATCAGGATTCAAGCAAGCCGGGCCGAAGACGGCTGAAATGCCAGAAACCGGTCCCCGGTAGCTTGTCTCCTTTCTGGTGAAGAATTGGCTTGGTAGTTTAGTCTGCCCTGTTCCCATGATGCACTGGGCCAGGGACAGACTAATTTGCATATAGCCAGGTTCTGAGCTGGGATGGGGCAGTGAGATAAATAACAGTGATGGATCAAGCCCTGATCTTTGGACTGGGTAAGAGTGGTCTGCTTAATTCAGACACTCTGTTCATCACCACCCCCTTTTCTGAATCGCTTTTGGCCACTATAGGTGTGGCAGGGTATACTCAGACATGAGTCCCTTTCTCACTGCTCCATCAGGATTCAAGCAAGCCGGGCCAAAGACGGCTGAAATGCCAGAAACTGGTCCCCGGTAGCTTGTCTCCTTTCTGGTGAAGAATTGGCTTGGTAGTTTAGTCTGCCCTGTTCCCATGATGCACTGGGCCAGGGACAGACTAATTTGCATATAGCCAGGTTCTGAGCTGGGATGGGGCAGTGAGATAAATAACGGTGATGGATCAAGCCCTGATCTTTGGACTGGGTAAGAGTGGTCTGCTTAATTCAGACACTCTGTTCATCACCACCCCCTTTTCTGAATCGTTGTTTGCACATTGGTTCTAGCTTTTACCCAGGCTTATTTAGAAAACATTGGACCTTGCTTTTACCAAGGCTTATTTAGAGCACTCCTCCCTACGCCATGTGTTACTTCAACTCATTAGCATAATAACTGAAGCTCTGCACACCAGCTTGTGAGAACCACACCCAGTTCTTCGAACCACAACCAGCTCTTCGAACCACACCCAGCCCTGTCTATAAAAGGCAGCCCCTGAGCCTCACCCAGTGCTTGTGCTCGTCTACCTCCCACTTACCTGAGAACAGATCCTTCGGCGCTGGCACTCCTGCTCTCTCCAGAACTTCATTGACTTCAACGGGCGCGGCTTCTGGCTCTTCCTTCTTCTGGTTTCCGGCTACTTCTTGCCTCAGCCCCTCTTCTTTCCACTGCAATCGACCTGCAAAAGAGAAAGAGGTCAAGGTTAGACTGATCAGTATCCCTTTTCAGCAACAAGTAAGTGCAAAACCTTTTATTACCTGAAAGAACTTTATCGGCGATTTCTGGATTCATGAAAAGACAATTTGGAACAAGATATCTCCCACGAACTTTGTGGTTCAAACCCTTTGTTACAAGAATACTCTGTGGAACTTTATGAAATAAACATTGTTTTACATGGAACTTTTTTAGGAATCGAACAGAGGAAACCATTGACAGCAAGACAAACAGTAAATCAAGGACTTGCACAAATTACCTGCTGTATTTTGATGTAAAAGTACAGTAGTTGTTTTATAAAAAGTCTGGAAATGTGTGAAAAGTGAGTTTGCTATTAAGAATTTAGGCTTTAGTTATATTAAGGTGAATGTTAGACGTTGGTAATTCTGATAATGATATTCGTTTGATTTTACAGAAGTTTTACAGTAATAGAAAGCACATCCCAGAACAGTAACACATTTCAAACCTGGAAGCTTGAGACCAGGATTCAAAAGGTACTTTTAGAAGAGAATTTCTAATAAGATTAAGGTTTTGTCAGGAACACAATTAGGGATAGGTTGCACTTATCTGTTCTTTGTTTATGTTTCATTAGGCACCAGTTTCTACAGAAGTCAGAGAGGGCCGCAGATTTTAACAGCTCTTCTACAGTGGAAACGCAAGAACGGTGTTGTCTCTCTTTTTTTATTTTATCCACTTCCCCCCTTCCCTTGAGCTTCTGGTTCTTAGTGCACTGTTTTAAAACTAGTGTGCTGGAACAAGCAGTTTCAGGGTGGGGTCGGACTGTCTTCAACCTCCATCAGAACTGAACATAAAACCCTTGTGAGCTGGACTTTGACAGAAGCACAAGCCTTTAAAATATTCAGTTCTGTTGGACGATGAATGCCGGGGAAGAAACAGAGGGCATTGACGCCACGGATATGGCGCAGGCCCTAAACGAGGACTTGGCCCATAATGAATCAGTGTCTGGCATCTTGCAACATATGCGAGAGGAAATAGAGAAATTATAGTTGGAAAACACCTTTTTTAAACAGGATTTAAGCAGGTATAAACCTAGGGAATCTCAGTGGAAAACAGCTTTTACGCATTTGTTTAAAACCTCCTCAGAGACAGGGGCGCGAGCAAAACATGCAACTTCCCCCCCCCCCCAGTTGAGGTTACTGTTAATGTTCCTAATGCTGTGCCTTTAGCAGCACCTGAACGTTTTCATGGAGATAGTAACACATTCCATGTTTTTATCAATCAATGTCAATTACACTTCATTTGTAAACCACAACAGTTCCCTACTGATGCTACGAAAGTGGCATTCATCTTGTCTTATTTGCGTGGTACAGCAGCCAATTGGTCAATTCCTTTCGTGGATAGAGATGATCCCATCCTCCATAATTGGAATCAATTTAAACGTACTATGACCAGCCTTTTTGCAAAACACACTTTTATGCAGGCAAGGCGATAATGAGCTTTTAAATCTTAAACAAGGTAACAAGGATTTATTGACCTATCTCACTAGTTTCAATTGTTTACTCACCGAGACACGTTGGCCAGAAGAAAAGCGTGTCTCCTTTTTTTATAAAGATTTGAGAGACGAGTTAAAAGACGCGCTGGCTCATATCGTTGATTTGCCAGAAGACTATTCTGACTTTGTAGATTTAGTCGTGAAATTGGAACACAGACTATGAGAAAGAAAGAGGGATAAATCCAAACTGGAATCGCAGTTAACTTTTATTAGACATGAGAAGAAAGACACAGATAATAAACTTGTTGCAAAACAATAAGAGAGAGTGAGGGTGTTTTACAGGAATGTAAGGTAGGAACTCCTGGTCCCCTTCTTGAGAATTAAACACAACAAATGGAGGAGTACCCCCTAAAGGCGTGACAGAGTGAGTCTCTGTGCCTAAAGCTTAAGGCTTAATCTAGCACTGTGTGCCCAACCTTTACGCAGGACAAAGCATGTCCTTTTAGAAGACCCCTCACTCACCAACCTAGTTGGTGACATGCTTAATCATTGGGGTCCCACCTGAAGCCCGAGTGCCAACAGGGTGTGCTTCGGTATTTTTTCTTTTTATATGTGCGGAGATATTAAAAAGTGATACGTGATTTAAAAAGGGGCCAGTACTACTCACTACAAGACTTTATTCCTGAGTGACTGGACACCCTGATAAAAGAACTGTGACACCTATGTCTAGTTAGGTAGACTCCGGTGTTTAAGACGTGTAGTGTTATAAAATAGCGACGTGTGCTATGTGATTAAAATACAGGTCTACATGTTTCAACCATCTTGCGATTGTGGGTTTTCGTCAGGACCAGTGAATTGACCTGGGCGGTACGCACACGCTAAGGTGCGCCCTACCCTCGATCAATAAAAAGCTAGAAACACAAAATTGTGTTCCTTTACAAAATCTTGTCTTCTCCACAGTCTGGAAGAAAAACCTGCAAAGAAAAATTAGAGGAAAAGGGTGGTTGGGATTACATCACAAAAGACAGACAATCGTTGTACATATAACACATAAATAGAGAGTGCCCCTGTGGGTAGTTGGCAGACATACTCAGTCACTGGCATCAGTGCTAACTGCCACACTATGGGTGTACCCGACCCCGGAGATAATTGCGTGGCCCCAATGTCGGTGCTACTCTCAGCAGATTGTGCGATATTGAAAACAGCCCTCAGATAATAAAAAAGCGACCTGGCTTTTAAAACTGAGGTTTTTTTTTAGGAAAAAACGGGAGATGGTTTGGGCGATTAGAATTGTGCATATCGCGGTAGAAATGACACTACGGGAAGTGAATATGTCTCACAATAGCCCAGGAAAAGCTACATCTTATCATCCCAGACTAAGGATTTTGCAGTTCTGTAAATGTAGCCCAGTGTCACCCGGATAACTGTAAAACATTCGGCTTACTCAAAAAGCGGTATGAATCCGCTTCATGGGCGTCCGGGTTCCAAGGGCGATGCTCGCGTTACCTGGAGAGTAAAAGCAAAAAACGGGCGCAAAACGACAGAGCGTCATCTCAAGCGTCTTGACAAAATCCAAAGGGATCCTGTGTAATGTGACTTACTTGCGGCTTCTGCTCCTCAAACTGGTAACCTACTTGGTTCCATAGACGGTACGTCCCGTGGGAATCCCTGGAACCCCTTGTAGCATTGTAGTTATACTCGAGCGTCTAGCTTCCTGGAAGTGGCGTGGTGAGGCGGGTCACGTGGGTCACATGGTTCGGAGCCAATCGACAGAACACTTTACCAAAGTGAGGCTTGGAACTGAGTTGCCATGGTTACCCGACTCACTCGGAGTGTTCGCCGTGAGATCAGTTTCTGTGTTAACACAGAGGTAAACAAAAAAGGTTCATAATTAACTGGTGACCGAGCGGATAGTGGTACTTATCTGCTCAGTGTGCTCCACCCCAGTAATGCCCATAGGACTAGGGTAAAATATGGAGCGGGACGTGAGGGAGGAGGGGAAAGGAGGCAGTAGACTGACTGCGCTTACTGATGACTGAAAGGAACAGAATTGAAATAAAAAATTATTTCGTCAATACAATAAACATTAATGTCTAAACCCTTTGCTGGGAATGCCAATGGGTATAAGATGAATGCTGATGAGCTGAGTGTAGTTATTCTCATTCAACTGATGTGGAGGTCACCCCGTGACTGAATTCCAGGGAATGTTGTCATTCAAACCAGTCCTGTGAGTGGACAGCCTGTACACCCATCTTTGTTCCTTCTCGAAGAGGCGTTGAATCAGGTTGTTCCCCAGGCTTCTTTGTTCAATGATTGTCCATTGTAGGTCGTCAGGTGTGTGTCCAGCAGACAGATAGTATTCTGTTAATCTTGTCATGGACTTCTTGCACCTGATGGTACTTCTGTGTTCCCCTATTCGTAGTTTTACTTTTCTGTTGGTCATACCAATGTAGTGCAAATTGCAAGGGCACGTTGTTCTGTAGACCACATTTTCGCTGTTGCAGTTTGTATGACCTCGGATTGTCCAAATTTGCCCTGGTTCAAGATGTAGGGTTTTAGTGTTTGTCGTTAGTGGGCAGACACTACAATTGCCACATTTGCAATGGCCCGTGACCTTTGGTAGTCCCCAAGCGTTAAGCACTGTTTCGCTCTCTGCTGCTCTTCTTATTGGTCTGGTGTTCACCACTGCATCCTTTATACTTTTCGCTTTTTTAAAAGAGAAAAGGGTTTTTTCCCATTGCATTTTGCCAGAGTTCAGAATTGACCAATGTTTGTTTATTACCCTGGTCACATCATTCGAAATTGTGTTGTATGTTGTGACACAGGTAAGGGGAGTTTCCTCAGTTGGTTTTTCTATGTTTTCCAAGAGTGCTTCCCGGGGCTGGTTGCGTGCACGTTTTTGACTTTTTTGCAGGATTTTGTTTGGATACCCTCGGTCTCTCAGTTTATGGGTGAGATCACTGGCTTGTTCCTTGTAATCTTCCAGTTTACTGCAGTTTCTGCGAATTCGCAAAAATTGTCCGTAAGGAAGGTTCTCCCGTAGGGGCCTGGGATGGAAGCTTTCGAATCGTAGCAGATTATTTTTTGCCGTAGGTTTGTAGTGTGTCAATGTTTCAAAACTCCCATTCTCTTTTTGGATTACAAGGTCATGGAACACCAGTGTACTGTGATCCTTGACGTAAGTGAATTTCAGATGGTCATCGCAGGTATTCATCCAATTAAAAAAGGAAACCAGTGAATCTTACGGCCTTTGTCCGCGGGTTTTACCACGATGGTGTCACAGTTCCTGAGGTTCTCCAAGGCGATTCTCATACGCCTGGTCAAATTCATGAATGTTTTTCTCGGGGTCAGCGTCTCAACCTCGTTGAAGACAGCTTGTTCAAAAGTGGTTACCTCCACCGGGATCGTGTGTGGTGGTGGCATGAAGGATGACTTGGTTCGAAGACCGGTCTCATTCGGGTCACTGTTGGTAGTCATCTCATCCCTCTTTTCAAAAAACGCTTTCAATTTTAGTTTCCTAAAGAAGGAGGAAAGCTCACATTGGAGTTTAAATTTATCCAGGTTGGCAGTCGGGACAAACCCGAGGCCTTTATTCAGTACTTGTTCCTCATCCTTGGAAAGGGGTCTTGTGGCTAGATTGGTGACTAGGTTCTCCGGCCGCTGGGCCCTGCCTGTGGAGTCTTGCTCCGTGGTTGATTCGCGTCCGGCTGCTCCGTTCCCCAGTGCACTTGGTTGCCTTGGTTGTCCGTTCTTCTTCTTCCCCTTCCCCATCCGCCCCTGGCTAAAAAAGGCGGTCTGTAGGTGTTTGGTGGGTAGAAGAGTTGCTGGAATGGTGGTTGCCATCCATACATCTGAAAATTCTGGGATTGGTGGAAAGGACCTGGATACCCTTGCATCGGTATAGGGTTAAAGGGTGGCCAGTTGCTTTGCATCCTTCCACGTCCTCTTCCTCTTTGTTTTGTGCTCCCAGTGCTTGAGTTGCTGCTTGTATTAGAGGCGTTACTTGAGGCATTGCTTGAGGCATCCGAATTGTCATCTGCCTCAGAGGGTGGTACATATTATCTGGTTTCACCCACTTCACCCAGAATGAGTGACATATTTATTCATTTATGAACAAAGAACTTTTTTGCAATTTTTTTTATTTTTATAAAACAAGTACGCACAACATGTATACATACAGTACATATATTATACATATATTTGTGACATAGCTGACCCCAGTGAGGTGACCATAACGAACTTGTTATTCAAACAAGGTGACTTTATTTACAAAGGGTTATTGGATAGAAAGGATGGGGCAGATCTACAAGGAAGTGCCGCAGCGTGACACTGCAAGCCATTTGGCTGCGCCACGCTGCAACATTTCCGAAGCACATGGATGCAACATATTTACAAGAATATGTTGCATCTCTATGCTTCCTCATGGTGCAAGGATTCCTGCTTCGTGCGGAGATTGTTTTTGTGTAGGAAGGGGCAACTTCAATCATCAAAATCAAATAAATAAAAAACCTAGGGGCCTATTAGAATGGTGGACGGACCTGCGTCCGTCCGCCACCCCAGAGGAGGAGGGACCGTCCGCAGGGGCAGCGGCCATCCCTCCGTGCCAGTTAGAATGTGACCGCCACCCTGGCGCACAAATCCTGTATTTTTAACATTGCGGCGGGTGCTGCTTGAAGCAGCACACGCCGTAATGTTAAAAAATGCATGTTTACCTTTGCATGCACGAAGCGGCAGGCACCGCGTGGTGCCTGCCACTTTGTGCACGCAAAGGCAGGGGGGTACCATAGGTACCGCCCATATGCACCCCCCACCCCCCCTTCACCCTTGGGGGCCCGCAACGGGCCCCCAAAGAAAGGACCGTATGCCTTTCCACGGCGGAAATGCAGCCGTGGAAAGGCATAGGAGCGCCGCCATCCTAATATGGCTGGCGGTGTCTGATAGACACCGCCAGCCATGTTAGAGCTTTTCCCCCGCGGTCGGAAGGCGACTGCGGCGGAAAAGCGGCGGACGGAAAAAAGATGCCCCAGCCATCCTAATCTGGCGGGGGGTCTTTTCTCAGTCCGCAGCGGTTAATCCGCATCCTCCGGGCCGGAGGTGGCTTCCGCCGGCCTGGAGGATGCGGATTATCCGCTATCATAATCGGCCCCTAAGTTTCAGAGCAACTACGAAAGGAGAAAAAGTACATGATATAAGACTATAAAATCATACAAAAAAACAGAGAGTTTGACCAGAAGACAGAGACAATTAATGGAAAACAGAGCTAGAATGTTCGGCAGTGGGGTAATTCAGAATCTGATAAAAACTATGAAGAAGTATAAAAGAAGAAGAGAAGCAGTCAGACAAAAGGAATGTGTTGAGGCTGTAGTTGTAAGCCCTTTGCTCTCAAGAAGAAGCATTTTATTTTGATTCTAAGCAGAATGAGGACAGTTAATAAAACAGTGCTGTCTATGAGCAAAATAAGCAATAAGAAAAGACTGGTCAATAGAAGTAACTTTTGCAAAGTTTTCAGCGGTGAATAGAGACACACTTCTCATACTGAGTCTTTCTTTAATGAAGTATGCTACTTCTAAGTGAACACAAGTGCATGCAGTTGAAACAACTGGATGATGTTATGAGATGATGGATGGTACTTCTATTCCAAAAGAGGAGATGGGTCTCAGGAATGTTGAGGAAGTGATAGCTGACGAGGTGCAGGGAAGACATAGACAGGCCACTGTAAATTGAACTGCAGTAGTATTTGCAATGTTCATTAGGAATCAATTGACATGGGGGCAAGATGGCGGCCATGGTGTGGGCTGTGTGAGCAGCTCAGTCCTCGCTCCGGGTTGCAGGAAAGAATTCTTTACCCGTTTGACCCGTTAGACCCTCGAAATGGTACGGGAAAGCTTTGGATCATGAGTGGAGAGCAGCATAAAGAAATTAGTTATATGTTGTGACTGCGGATAAAGAATAAAGTAACAACCGGTACTTGCATATTTGAAACATGCAAGACGGTGTTCTTTGCTGCTCCCGCCAGTGATTTTCCGAGGACACAATGTTGCAGCTTCACTGTGCTGCCTCATATCGAGAAGCGTTTTAAAAGCTGCCCATCAAAGTTACCGTAATCTGAAGCCTTCAGGTGTCGCAGCTTTTTGCACAGGAACAGAGACAGTGAGGCGCGGAGAGGTGCAGCGTCCGGCGGCATCCGGCTCTCGGCAGTGTGCTCCGCTCCTTTTTCTCGTGTTGCAGTGGCCGAGTTTTTTGCAAAATTCCCTGTCTTTTCCTGGCGGCCTTGGTGGGGAGACGCTGAGACGCTGAGAGAGGCCTTGCTTTCTCACACACCTGTTCCAGGTTTATCTCAGCCTAGTTCATCTCTGCCCATATTGACCGGATGACTGCAGGCTTTTTCCTCCTTCGAAGAGCTCCACTTTGGCGGCTCCCTGCATTTTAGGTTGGATTTCAGCTCGGTGTGGTTCAGGGGCGTGGAGCCCGCGCTGCTGCTAGGAAAAAAATGCAGCCAAAGATCACTACACGTAGCGGTAAAACGAAGGAGCAGCCTGCAGGGACTGAGTGCTCTGGAAACGCTACCAACAGAACAGAAGATGGAGGTGAGAGCATTAAGCAAACCGCTGCTATTTCGAATATAAAAATGGGGGGAGAACCTTTGGAGAAGACAACATCTGGCGTCTGTGTAGCAAAACAGGGAACAAACACCCTTCCAGTACTGTTTGAGCCACAAATATCTAAAAACGCAGCTTTGCAGTCCAAGGGTGGCCCCGAATCAAGTAGTGAATCTGCTCCATCCAAGGCACTGGTAGTGGACTTACCTAGTGGTAAAACCCTTTCCTCTCAAATAATTACCGAACTGGGTGTCATAGAAGAGGTTGTAACAAGTAACCCTGAAAATGAAAATGTAATTGAACAGAGAAATACGATTCCGATTCTTCTAAGTACAGAGAATGGCTTTATGGGAGATGGAGTTTTTCTGAGCACTGCTAATGAAGTAATGACTGCAAGCCTGGACAATCAAGTATCGGAGACAGATTTACCAGCATTAGCTGTTAGGGTTTGTGCACAGCAAAGAGCATGTCCCCTCTCATTGCACTAGTGATCTCTGTAATAGCTCTCTTTAAACATACTACTGAAAGCCTTTCTTGTTATCTCAGCCCCTCCCTAAGACTTATGTGTATGTTGCTCAATGTATTCACAAGTTTGGACATTGCTGTCTTGTTTGCACATTGGACCTTGCTTTTACCAAGGCTTATTTAGAAAACATTGTACCTTGCTTTTACCAAGGCTTATTTAGAACACTCCTCCCTACGCCATGTGTTACTTCAACTCATTAGCATAATAACCTAAGCTCTGCACACCAGCTTGTGAGAACCACACCCAGTTCTTCGAACCACACCCAGCTCTTCGAACCACACCCAGCCCTGTCTATAAAAGGCAGCCCCTGAGCCTCACCCAGTGTTTGTGCTTGTCTACCTCCCACTTACCTGAGAACAGATCCTTCGGCGCTGGCACTCCTGCTCTCTCCAGACCTTCATTGACTTCAACGGGTGCGGCTTCTGGCTCTTCCTTCTTCTGGTTTCCGGCTACTTCTTGCCTCAGCCCCTCTTCTTTCCACTGCAATCGACCTGCAAAAGAGAAAGAGGTCAAGGTTAGACTGATTAGTACCCCTTTTCAGCAACAAGTAAGTGCAAAACCGTTTATTACCTGAAAGAACTTTATCAGCGATTTCTGGATTCATGTAAAGACAATTTGGAACAAGATATCTCCCACGAACTTTGTGGTTCAAACCCTTTGTTACAAGAATACTTTGTGGAACTTTGTGAAATAAACATTGTTTTACATGGAACTTTTTAAAGAATCGAACAGAGGAAACCATTGACCGCAAGGCAAACAGTAAATCAAGGACTTGCACAAATTACCTGCTGTATTTCGATGTCAAAGTACAGTAGTTGTTTTATAAAAAGTCTGGAAATGTGTAAAAAGTGAGTTTGCTATTAAGAATTTAGGCTTTAGTTATATTAAGGTGAATTTTAGACGTTGGTAATTCTGATAAGGATATTCGTTTGATTTTACAGAAGTTTTACAGTAATAGAAAGCACATCCCAGAACAGTAACACATTTCAAACCTGGAAGCTTGAGACCAGGATCCAAGAGGTACTTTTAGAAGAGAATTTCTAATAAGATTAGGGTTTAGTCAGGAACACAATTAGGGATAGGTTGCACTTATCTGTTCTTTGTTTATGTTTCATTAGGCACCAGTTTCTACAGAAGTCAGAGAGGGCCGCAGATTTTAACAACTCTCCTACAGTGGAAACGCAAGAACGGTGTTGTCTCTCTTTTTTATTTTATCCACTTTCCCCCTTCCCTGGAGCTTCTGGTTCTTAGTGCACTGTTTTAAAACTAGTGTGCTGGAACAAGCAGTTTCAGGGTAGGGTCGGACTGTCTTCAGCCTCCATCAGAACTGAACAGAAACTCAAGTAAGCTGGACTTTGACAGAAGCACAAGCCTTTAAAATATTCAGGTCTGTTGGACGATGAATGCTGGGGAAGAAACAGAGGGCATTGACGCCACGGATATGGCGCAGGCCCTAAACGAGGACTTTGCCCATAATGAATCAGTGTCTGGCATCTTGCAACATATGCGAGAGGAAATAGAGAAATTAAAGTTGGAAAACACCTTTTTAAAACAGGATTTAAGCAGGTATAAACCTAGGGAATCTCAGTGGAAAACAGCTTTTACGCCTTTGTTTAAAACCTCCTCAGAGACAGGGGCACGAGCAAAACATGCAACTTTATCCCCCCCCCCCCCAGTTGAGGTTACTGTTAATGTTCCTAATGCTGTGCCTTTAGCAGCACCTGAACGTTTTCATGGAGATAGTAACAAATTCCATGTTTTTATCAATCAATGTCAATTACACTTCATTTGTAAACCACAACAATTCCCTACTGATGCTACGAAAGTGGCATTCATCTTGTCTTTTTTGGGTGGTACAGCAGCCAATTGGTCAATTCCTTTCGTGGATAGAGATGATCCCATCCTCCATAATTGGAATCAATTTAAACGTACTATGACCAGCCTTTTTGCAAAACACACTTTTATGCAGGCAAGGCAATAATGAGCTTTTAAATCTTAAACAAGGTAACAAGGATTTATTGACCTATCTCACTAGTTTTAATCGTTTACTCACCGAGACACGTTGGCCAGAAGAAAAGCGTGTCTCCCTTTTTTATAAAGATTTGAGAGACGAGATAAAAGACGCGCTGGCTCATATCGTTGATTTGCCAGAAGACTATTCTGACTTTGTAGATTTAGTCGTGAAATTGGAACACAGACTAGGAGAAAGAAAGGGAGATAAATCCAAACTGGAATCGCGGTTAACTTGTATTAGACATGAAAAGAAAGACACAGATAATAAACTCCCTGAACCTGAGGCTATGCAAATAGGGACACTCAAAGGTCCACTCACGTCAGAGGAAAAAGAAAGAAGGAGAACACTTCAGTTATGTTTATATTGTGGCAAGGCAGGACATTTTGCCAGAGAATGTCCAGTAAAACCAAAAACTTCACGAAAGGGTACTGTTTCCTCTATCTCCTCAACTGAATCGGGAAACGATTAATCTCGACACGGGGGGAGGTTACTTGTTCGAGAAAACATCTTAATCAAACCTCTAATTCTGCAGCCTTCATGGTACCGCACATACCTAGACATTTCATAATTCAGATCTTTTTAATTGTTACTACCCAAGTTAGACATTCTCTCCCTGTCCTACTGGACTCAGGAGCAACAGGACATTTTGTGGATAATAAGTTCTTTAATATTCATATGGATGCTCAGATGGATATAAGGAAGAGTATAGTATATTCTGGTAGAAAGAAGCAGGTCTTTTCGTCACTACGAGGACTATGCTTGGATCATGGTCTTTACGATGTCTGGAATTTAATACATGAGGACGACCCAGGCTTCACATTCTTTTCTTCCCCCATTCCAAATTTGTCCGGCTAGACTATTTTTTCATCTCATCACTGTTAGGTATGATTGATATTAAGATTCATCCTAAAATTGTTTCTGACCACAACCCCTTAACAATGAATCTTATTTTACACCCTGAGCCCAAAACAGGTCATCAAGCTTGGTCATTTGATAGAAATGTATTACTAGACGAGGATTATCAAAAATGTATGATCAAGGTAATTCAGGAGGTTTTTTAATTTAATAAAGGAACAGCTTCGAATCAAATCATTTGGGATACATTCAAATCCATAGTTAGGGGAGAAACCCTTAGTTTTTCGAATTCTAAACGTAAAAAGATTTGGGACAAACATAAAAAAGATTTCGATTCAGTCATATTAGCGGAGTGGAAATTAGCGGAAACAATTAGACAGGGCTTGGATTCAGCTGATGCCCAGAGGGACTTGAATATTAAGAGGGCAGTAGCTCATGCAAATATAGCTGACCATATAGCACTGAAATTTCTTCAGCATAAGGAAGACTCATACGAATTCAGTGAAAGTACCGGTAGAACCTTGGCTAAAAGATTAAGACAGAAAGCAGTGTTTAATGATATTGTAAAGGTTAATGATCAGAATGGAGTGCTGCAAGAAACGAAGGACGGCGTTCTAGAAGCCTTCCGAAGCTTTTATCAATCTCTGTACAGCACAACTGTGGCAGAGTTGCCTGTACAGGATGAAGTAGAGTTTTTGAAGGATTTAGATCCTCATGAACTCTTGGATATTCACAAAGAGCAACTGGCTGTTCCTATAGTATGGGAAGAAGTTGAGGCAGCCATATTAGGGTTGGCCTCCGGCAAAGCTATGGGTCCTGACAATATTTCACTTGAGTTCTATCGAACTTTTAGCAATATGTTTAAAAATGAATTATTAGTGGTGTGCCAACAACCCTTTGTAGGTAATTGTCTGGGAAGCCTGGTCAGACGCAATCATCGTGAGGTTTAAAAAAAAAGGGAAGAAAGATATCGAAATGGGGTCGTATAGACCAATCTTGCTACTTAGCACGGATAGCAAGATCTATTCAAAGCTACTCGCTAACAGGAGTAATGATCTTATGTCGAGTTTGGTGTCTAGTAGACAACATGGGTTCATTAAACACAGAGATACGACAGATCACGATAATAGGATCGTTTCCATGCTGGACTGGTCACAGGCTACCAACTCCCCTGTTGCTGTGGTCCTGTTGGATGAAGAAAAAGCATTCGACAGGGTCTCTTGGAGGTTCTTGTGGGCAGGTCTAGCATGGAAGGGATTTCTGCAAGAATTTATTACATCTGTTCAGACATTATACACCCAGCCAAAGGCTGTTATACATATATTGGGTAAGCTCTCAGGGAATATTGCAATAGCAAGGGGTACGAGACAAGGGTGTCCTTATTCCCCCTTGCTATTGGCTCTTTATATTGAACCCTTCATAAACCGCCTAGAAACTAATCTCAAAATAAAACCAGTCGAGATACATAGTAGAGAATTTAAGGTATTGGCTTACGCGGATGATATCGCGATTGTTACGTCTGATATCCGTACAGCCTTACCTAAAATCATTGAAGCAGCTGAGATATTTGGGAGATATTTCCTGGTACAAGCTAAATGTCGATAAGACCCAACTGATACATTCGGAAGCTGGGCGCCCTAGTGAAATGACTTTCGAATCGGAGGCAATCTATTTAGGTATCAGGATCTCAGCAAAGGTTGATGATATTGTACGTTTAAATCTGGATCCAATCATAGCCTCGGCTAATAAGTCTCTAGAAAGGATTAATAATCTACATTTATCACTTTATGGGCGCTGCACTGTTTTAAAAATGTAAATTTTCCCAAAGGTTTTATATATATTCTGAACTATTCCCCTATCTGTTCAAGTTATATTGTTTTCCCGAATGGAAAGATTGTGCTCCCGGTTCTTATGGAGCTATCGACGATCAAGGAGAGCTCTCAAATGGTGTATGGTACCCAGATTAGGAGGTGGATGGGGTGTCCCTAATTTCCGTCTATATCATTGGATAGCTCTCGTGCAACATATGGGTGTTTTATTCTTTAAGGATGATCCGACGGAAGACTTTGCCACCCCATCGATATATGAGATTCTGCTAGGCGTAGAGGCGCGACAATGTCTAGTTCGTATAATCGAACCCAGTTACTACAAAAAGAAGAATTTTAAAACCATTTCGAGTGCATTTGAATTATGGAGGAAGATTAAGAGGAGAATCGGTATATCTTCAAATTTAAATTTTTATACGCTGCTTAATAAGTGCCTGCTGCTTCCTGAAATATTTAGAGATCAGGTTATGGCTAGTTGGTATCGAGCCGGAATTTGTAAGATAGGAGATCTGTTTCAGGGGAATCAGTTAGTCTCCTTTGATTTTTTGCAGTCAAAATATAAATTACCTCTTTCAGATTTTTTAAAATATCTTCAGGTTCATAGTTTTTTTTAACAGAAAATAACGCAAAAGTTGATTACATGTAACAAGAGTGAATTTTTGGAGGCAATCAATCGTAGATCCAAAATGGGGTCTCTATATCAGCTCCTGATAGAGAAGACTGAGGATGATCTATCGGTTTGAGAAATCAAGTGGCAAAATAAATTGGGGTTACCTTCAATTAATTTGAAGAGAATAATTGAGTTATCCGTTAATGTTTAATTTAGGGGCCCCTTAAAGAACCGACATTTCATGTCTATTTTTAATTTGTATTATACTCCCGAAAAATTGGCAAAGTGGAATTCTACCCGGGGTAATAAGTGCAATCGCTGTGGACTACACGCAGCAGATGCACCTCATATGTTTTTTTTGTCCTAAACTTTGTCATTTTATTAGGGATGTGGAATATTTTTTGAATCATAGTCTAGACATTCCCCTGCAATTATCTGTGGATTTGGTGATTCTCGGTTCCCAAGAAAATCTGGCCAGACCCGGGAATGAGGCAAGAGACAGGCTTTATTTTCATTTGTATGTCTGTTTTCCGACTGTGTATAACGACCCAGAGGCTTGATGTTGAACTACCAACGTTTATTAACTGGCAATATAGATTATTGTACATATATCATCTTGAGATGGCGGTCTATAAATCTAAGGGTAAGAGAAAGAGAATGTTGGGCTCGAAATTGTGAGCACCTATTGCTAATTGGATATGAATCCATCTCGTTCTATTGTCCGGAGGTTATTACTGTATCTCTTTTTCTTACCTTGATTTCTTTCATTTAAATGTATACTTTTTTTGTATGTCGATACTAAAACTGATGAGGTATTATGATGATTGGCGGTGTTATTTTCTTCTGTGTTCTCTCTGTCTGCTGATAACAAATGTCAATAAAAAAATATTTTAAAAAAAGGAATCAATTGACATATTGAGAAGTTTCCTACGTAAGTTTACAAGCAAAAGTGAAACAGAAAATTGTGGCTTTAAAAGGAGCAGATCCATGCAAAGTAAGGAAGTATAGTAATATACAAGGATATTCACTATAATGTCTTTCAAAGAAGATGTGTACACACACTTTTCATCACTTTAGAATGTTAGCTATTCATCATTCGAAAATCTGATATTTAGTTGGGAAGCTTTACTATGTGAAAACTCTTGTACAATGTTTTGGAGAAATGAATAGAGCTCTTTTGCCTGGTACAGTAGCAGATGTGGAAAACGTTTGTGAAGATTTTCAGTTTTGTTTCTTTGGTCCTGAATAGGAATGAAGGAAAAATTAGGTCTTGGTATCTGTTGGTATAGAGGAATAGGACACAGATATTACTGTTGATAACTTTCAAGAAGAGATTACCAGGTTTAACAAAGCTTGTCCAGAGAAACCGAACTGTGTTTGTATAACCTTGCCGAGGCACTCACTACAAAAGTCAAACTTGTTATGTTCTTCTGTCTTCAAACATTGAAGAGAAAAACTGTGATACGTGGCAAGAATTTGAAGCTTATTTGTTTGTAGAGGAACGCTTTGATTGTTCCACACAGCAAATTATATGTAAGTACTGTTATGATATTAGAGTATAATACAGTGCCAGCTAGAGTCTGTATGGAACCTAAAAATGGGAAATTGCCTCCAGCAGAGCTTCAAAAAAGGGCTTGAAAGTAGAGTTGTGTACATGCTATATGACTTCAAGCAGAATATTAAAAATGTAGGGGTGAAAAAGAATTTGAAGAAACACTTATTATTCTAGTCAAGGGTGTCTATACCATGTGGAAACAAATATGGCAAGAGTCAGTGCATTTTAGTAAACCAAAATAAGCAACATTATATCTGATACAAAATAATATTTATTATATAAGTGTAGATATTCTTCAAGATATAACACATATGGAGGATGACACATTACCATCAAGAGGTCAGATTGGAAAGGTGAACTGATCTAGATCAGAAGAAAGTTATGGACACTACAGTATCCATACTCTGCATTCTAATGAGATTATTGTTGATGCTATTGATCTCTTTCAAATTAAAGAAACAAATGGAGCTTCCTAGAGTGTTGGGAGAAAAGTGTAGAAGCTCTGTGTTTTCTGCATTTGTCTGCCTTTGGAGTTGGTGGAAGGCATGATAAACCAGCCTTTACAGATATCAGCAGCTGAGTGCAGATCAACTAGAGTACATGCAGAAGACCCTAGAGTCCCACAGTGTGTACATATATATTCCATAATTTATTTGAGAGTGATTTGTCAGGACTATCGCATGCCGTAAACCACATTCTCAAGAGAAGAGCGAATCTGAAAAATCTAACAGCAAGAGAATTTGCTGAGAAACTTCAAGGAAAAGATGAACATCTTAACTACCACTTAATTAACTTGATGGCATGCCAATGTGGCACTAATAAGTATTGGTTTCATCATCATGGTGAGCTCAAATGCACGTTGAGAAACTTAAGAGCACCTACTTGGTTTCTAACACTCAGTTGTGCTAAGTATGCGTGGGATGGCATTCCTGAATTAATGCAAGAAGCAAACTCAAGCAAAAAGGATACTAAAGTGAAGATGTCTGGAGAACTTTGTTCATTGGATCCTGCAAATGTTTTCAGATATTGTAATCACAGGTTTCAAGCAATGATGTATTTCATCTGAACCAAAAGTAATCTCCCCCAGGGCGAAACAACTGATTTCTTTTGGTGTAAAGAGTACCAAGCTAGAGGTGCTCCACCTATTCACATACATTTATGGGTAAAAGATGCACCAAAATGTGGACAGGCAGTGATGAGTCTGTCTTGTCTTTCATAGAACAGTATTTGATATGTGCCATTCCAAAAGAAGATGGTAAAAGGGGCTTGAGACAACAAGTTCTATGCTTCTAAACTTATAGATGCGGGAAGTACTGTCATCAAAGATGCAGATGCAAAAAAACATTTTACATGAGATGACATTTTTAATTTCCACAACCTGACATTTCTCAAGGAAGAGTGAACAGCTTTTTGTCTGCAGTTAGACATACACTGACATCAACATAATCAAAAAGAACATACACTTCAGAAGAACAGAGGCTTCCAAGTATATTAATGACTACAACGCTGTGATACTGAAGATGTGGAATGCAAACATGGATTTACAATGTGTTTTAGACAACTCCATCACTGTTGCTCACTATATCACTTCATATATAACAAAGTCAGAGAAGACTGAAATGAAAGAGATGTGGGAGGAGATTTCTACAGAAAAGAGTCTTAGCAAGAAATTGTACAGTTTCAGTTTGAAAATGCTTTCCCACAGAGAAATGGGATCTTGTGAGTGCTCAGACTGGTTGAGCTTGGCTAGTTTGTTCACAAAGTCAAAGGAAACTGTATAGGGAAGTTTAGTCCTTGCAAGCAGTTTGAATAGAGTATTAAAGGTATTCAATGTATTCACTGAAATGCAATATCTAGCAGAATTTGATCCAGAAAGTAGAGACATACTGAAATCTAATATGTTGGAATCATACTACCCAAGAATAAGTCCACATATTCAAAACATGTGCCTCTTTGAAGTAGATCAATACTATAGAAATAGAAGTAATGTAAATGAAACCATAGAAGAAGGGAGATAGGTAGTCCTTGGATGTGATCGTTCTTTGGTGAGACACAAGAAAATATATTTAATTAATCACACAAAGCTTAGTTGCCAAACTCCAGAGATACAAGAGTTTTTCTATTTGACCCTTTTGCAGTTGTTCAAACCATGGCCTGCTGATTCAGATTTACCTGTACACTATGAGTGCTATGAAGACTCTTGCAATGCTGTGAAAGACAATATTGAGTGTTCAATCTTTTAAACCTACTTAAAAATGTTGGATGTTGAGATTAAACATGAAGAAGCCATTGCTGCTGAGATAGCTAAGGGGAGTTCACAAAGCAGTCAAAGGTCTGGACCACTGACCCAAGATCTTCTTGAAGAACCAATAATTCAAAATGACTCAGCTATATCTATGAATGAGGTAGAGAGTGAAATGCAGCAAGTGATAAAACTGTTAAATTTGAGCAGTTAGTAGAACAACTGAACAATGAACAGAAAGAAAATCACAACAAAGTTAAAGATAAAATAGAGCATGGATTTCACTACAAGAAGAAACAATGTGAACGTTCTTCATTTACATCAATACTACTGTACACCAGTTATAAAGCTGGCACTGGAAAAAACTCACTAATTAACGTTCTCACTGGTTATCTACTGAAGAATATAGAATTCCAATAGTCATGTGTAGTACCAGCACCAACAGCATTAGCTGCACATAATGTTAAAGGAATGACTGTACATTGATTACGTATGCTACCTGTTGAACTTGACAATAAACTGGAATACCAGAAATTATCTGTTGAAACGTGTCATAAGGTATCAAGAGTATTGAAAAAAAATAAGCTTTGAATCATTGATGAAGTGAGCATGGTATCGAACGTAATGCTTGCCTTCATACTCTTAAGAATGCAGTAGATTTTAAAAACAAACAACAATGAACTGTTTGGAGGAAGGCATTTGATTGTATTAAGTGACTTACTACAACTCCACAATGTAAAACGACAACCTGTTTTCAAAACACTTATTCATAGGGAAACAAGAAATTCTTTGGGGAACATTGGCAATGTAATTATTTAGTTACAATTTGAATACAATGAACTAGTGAAAAATATGCGTCAAGCATTTGATGTGAATTATGGAAATATTCTTAAGGACATTAAAATAGGAGTTCTGACAAATGTTGGAAAACGTGCTTAAGAAATTGGACTTATCAAGAAACAATTTTTATCTAACATTACAGCAGCAGAAAAAATGTACAATTTTATTGAGGTACAGAAATCCATAGTCTTGCTAATGCCTACACTTCTAGAGTGCTCAAACTTCAATGAACAATTGCTAAAAATGGAGAAAGAAGATATTTTCAGAATACAGCTATAAATAAAATGGAGCATCAGGGAGTGATAATTTTACTCACAGAAAAACTAAAAGTAAAACTGGATTATTTAAAGGAGTCTGTGTCCAGGACTGCAGGATTAGAAAAGCCTCCATGTTTATGCAAGAACAGCAGCGTAATTTTGCAGTGTAACTGAAATGTTGAAGATGTATTACTAAATGGTGCAATGGGTAAAGTTATTGATTTAATTAATTTTCCATATAGAGAGTAAGTTGAATACTTGGCCATAAAATTTGATCAGATTGATGTTGTGAAACATATTGGTTGATGTATTGTATGTGTTTTTGCTAGTGAAAGACTTTTATGTGTTGCGCCAGCAGTTCCCATTCTCTCTCTCGCTTATGCTGTAACAATCCATAAATCACAAGGTTTAAGTGTAGATGCAGCTTATATTAATATTGGTAGTACTGTCTATAAAGAAGGAATGTCATATGTAGAACATTGACCGGTTTGATGTTGATTCATTTTGATGATAGGAAAGTCAGTGAAGATGCAAGTTGTCTCAGGAACTACAATCGGTTAAGACGTCTATGCACTCCTCATTTAGAACAGTATCCTATCTATGAGAAGCAAATAATCTGTCCTAAGCGGAAGCTTATCAAACAGTCAATGGATATTCACGAAAAGAAAGGAAACAAAGACAAGCCAGAAGGTGTTAAGAAGAGAAAACGTACAAAATGAAGAAGATATTGTAGGATACCAGTTTGAAAACAGTTTAGGTGTCAACTGCTATGCAAATGTTGTTTTCAATGTACTATTTAATTTACCACATCTTGTAAATCAAATTTGACAAAAAACAGATAAGAGACTGTGTTCCGTTTCTGCACCGTATTATTTGCTCCAATGTTTATTTAACTGATAGAACTGTAATACATTCTGCTTCAGGCATTCAATACCCTTAGTTATATGCGGCGGATCTCTAATATTTGCTCTCAGCAGTCAACAAGATGCACAAGAATGTATTAAGGTCATCTTTGGAGTTTTAGAAGAAGAAGTAAATATTAATGATTTATTTGAACTGAGTTACAGATGGAACCTTGACTATGAAGATTGTTATTATTCATCTCCCACTCAAATACATTCTGAGCATTTTCTGTATTTAACATTAGTGGATTGCAAAACTGTTTCTTTTGACAGATTGAATAAAAAGGATAAACAAAATATGACCTGTCCACATTGCAGATCAGATGTCTATGTTAATTCTAGGAACAACTGGAAAATACATTATATTAATGCTACAGGGATGCAGAGCAGATGGATCTAAATTAGAAACTGAAATTACAAACTTCAAAGATGGACAGTATGAATTTCTGATAGAACGTATAACTAATTTGGTATTTATCTTTCACGAAGGACTCAATATAACATCTGGACATTACACTGTCTATGTAAAGAATGAAAGTGAATGGAGAGAATGCAACAACAGCAATATTAAATTCAAAGCAAAACTTCCTTTCAAGCTACCAAACTCTTATCTTTTGTTTCTTGAACAAAGGTTCTTGAGAGGATTTCTTGAAAAATATGGTGTATAGTGTTTCTTCTACATGGATAATTAGTGTTTTAGACTTCATTTGGCCTATCAGGAGTGATGTCTTTAAATAGTTCTACAAAATTGACATATATACTAACGCTTTGGAGGAGGAATTGAGGGCCAATGTAATAGATTCCCCAAGACATAACAACAAGCAGGTCGTCTCCCTTCTTTTCGCGGATGATCCGGTTCTAATGGTAAGAACTAAGATAGGTGTCCAGAGAGCACTTTCCACGTACACCGAGTTTATGGCCAGTAGGGACCTAAAACTCAATGCTAAAAAAACATTTGTGATGCTGTGCGGGAAAGAACAAAATAAGGCCAGGAACTTAGCAGTGGATGATGTTAATATTGAATATACTAAAACCTTTTCATATTTAGGTGTACTCCTTGAGGGAGCAGGCTCCTGGGGTCCAACAGTTAGGAGCAGGGCCCTTTTATTTAGAAGATCGACCGAGGCATTAATGAACTTTGCACAGAAATTAGGAAAAAACCACCTGAGATCCTAATAAAAATATACGTAGCAAAGTGCAGGAGCATAGCAATGTACAGGGCAGCTATCTGGCGTTTTTGTAATGTGGCGTCGATCCAATTTGTTGAAAACTATTTTTTAAGATATATTCTTGCGGTCCCACAGAGTACATCTGTGTTTAATTGCCATGCAGAATTGGGCATTGAGTTCATTACCGATCTTATTAAATTGCAACCAATTTTATTATGGCATAGAGTCTGGTCTACACCTACATTGGATTAAATAGAGAAATATTAGGGATGTAATGGTTTTGGATCAGGCAAGAAACATTCCATGGCTAAATTACGTTAGAAAGTTGTTTAACGATCTAAATAGACCAGAGTATTATGATAATCCTGAGGCGGTTTGTCGAATGTTCAGAAAGGCATTAAAACAACTATGCAAGAGTCACTTTGAACTGTTAAGAATAACTGGGGAAATTAATAAAAAATCTGTCATTCAACATCAGATGACCCTGGCCTGTTATAGGATTCAACCCTATTTGTGTTATTGTCTGAGGGGTTTTGATAGATACATTTTAACAAGGTTTAGATTTGAATCATTTCATCGTCTAGTGACCTTCCCAAAAGAAAATGACTGATCGAGGGATCTGGTACTTTGCCCTTGCGACAATGTCTCCCAGCAAATGACAATCCACGTGGTATTATTTTGAAAGTACTACATCCAAGAACGTGCAAGGTGGATTAATATCTGAAGCAGGTTGCATGGCGGCAATACCGCCCAGCTTATTTATTTCTGCAACTATTGGATAACGAATATTGCACTGTAATTGTGACTGGCCTTTTAACAAGCATATTGAAGAAATTGAATGTAATAACTCCTTAGCCATAGCATGGAAAGAGATAAGTGCCATTTTTGCACGGTATACATATAGTTTTTTAATACAACAGATGTACAGTTTTATTGCTTGTACATCATGATGTATTTTAAAGAGGACTCTGTATGAATTTGACTATTTTTTAATTACTGCTTTTATGATTTTATATTTTTGCTAAAATCAAATAAAGCATAATTTTGATTTTATTTTATTTGATTTGATTTACCCACAGACAGAGAATGTATGAAACCCTTTGATACATCAGATACATTATTGATAGTAGGTGAATTGCCAAACACCCCAGGTACTAAACATTCAATGCAAGGTATAGTGCCAGTTATATATGAAAAGAGTGCTTCCACCAAGCATTTGGGATACTGGTGAAAATATGATGGCAGGTATTTGGAAAACATGTGAGTGTATCATTTGGAATGTTGCTTCAAAAAGTTCTTACCAAGTTAAAAAAAAAGACTGGAGTGAAATGATATTTTTGTATTTACAGTAATTCAGCTACATATATGAAAAAGTTGTGTGATGACCTGTCAAAATTGATAATTGTGCTGAAGTGCTTCCCTGTAAGAGATCCTTGCCACTTGCTGGATGGTATGCTGAAAGCATCTTTAAAATCTTCAGAGTTAATGAAGAATGCTATTGACTTTGGAGTCCATTCTGATGCACTGTTTCATTAGGTGCGGCAACTAAAACAGAAATATTTATCATTTTGTGCTTTGTGTGGCATCTAAGAAAGAGTCATCCCAAATGTGTCATTTTGCCGGTAGTTCTCAGCCCTGGATGCCGAGAATGCTATATTATCCATGTGGCAACCATGAATAGAATTTCTGCTTAGTGATGAAACCAAACGCAAGCAATATGAGGATCTTTGGTCACACATTGATAGTGATGTGAAAAAAGTACACTCTACTACATGTTAGATTTTCACAGGAAAAACGATGACCACTGTAATAGTCATAATCAAAAAACTAAAGTCTAAAAATGCCCTTGTCTACCAAGTGTTCACTGTAATTGGTGTAGATGTAAAGCATCTCATTGAGAGTAGGCTGGGCCACACTTTTAGTGATTTTGGCACTGCAACATGTTCCATGATAGAATACTTGCCATTTAGTAAGCTAAGAAATCTGGAAGAACAATTCAGGAAATGTTATTTTACAGTGCATGGGAAATGGCTTGCAATAATGCATAGAAATGTCTCTTAACTTACCATGGCATTTGAAGTCAACGAACCCTCACTGAGGTACTCTGCTCAAGTTCTAGATCCTTTCTGTAAAGAAGTACTGCTTTATCTTTGACCACTTCAATAACTGAGGGCATATGAACCCAGTTCAACGTATATATTGCAGAACCTGTCCCAGAGTATCACAATCTTCAGGTTCACCAGTAATGGAATGCAAAGCTATATCAGTGGCCAGAGTTAGCAAACTGTGTACTGGTTGTTTTGGCATTGCCAATCTCAAATGTCAATGTTGAAAGAGCCTTTTCACAGATAAACATTTACATGGGAAGGAAAGAGTGAGTGCACATGACCAAAGACTCACTAAAGTAGTACTGTATGAAGCACTACAGTGCTTGATTTGTAAAAATGTATTTGGACCTCATATACCCTGTACGCTCACCAGCTATACATGTGCACTATCAGTGCACAAAACAAGCAATAATAAAAGCAAACGTTCCATAAGCACTGTAAAAAAAACTGCTTCTGTTGTTTTTAATGGCACAAAAATGTGTAACCACTGATAACCACTGATTTTTAAGGAATTTAAATCACTGGAAAACACTGAAAAAATCCCACCGGAATTTACCAAAACTAGAAACTGACACTAGGAAAGCCAAGTTACAGTCTATGCAAAACGTGCCTATCCTCTTCAACTCAGGAGATTTTTCTAGTAGCCATTTCTCCACTTCTTGATGAATGTTTTCTCCTGGAACAAGTGGTGCAGCAGTTGAAATTGATGGCTTCTCTCTACTTCTCTCCATATGTGCTCTTTTTAGGCAATTGTTATGGTAGATTGTTATATAGGACAACATGCTGGTTGTCTCACAATGATATTTCGTAGAAGTTCCCCTTGAAAGATTTTTGTTGCACAAGGTGCACTTAGCATATTTGGCGAATGTTTTTTTTCCGCCGCAGGGGATTGCAAAATATTCTCAAGCAATACTCCGCTGTTTTGGGGCTGGTTCTTCGTCTGAAGGGACTTCATGATATGAAAGTGGTTCCTGCTCCTCTGTTTGTTCATGTAGCTCCTGCTCCTCACTTCCTCCTGTTGCGATTTATCTGAGATAAAAAGACAAAAAAAATTCAAAAGGCCGTTCTGCACTGGAAGTACAGGCACCTGCTAGAAATGTTCCTAATATCCACAGAAAGCTTCAAAAGGAGAGAAATGGGTTGGAACTTCCTTTGAAGATTAATAAAAAGTGTCTTTTCCAATCAAATCTGTTTGATACATAGCCATATAATTAATTGAAAATGTCGAAATCATTGTGAATAACGGCATCATCACAAAGACATCAAATACAATGAAAAAGTGCTTTACAAAAAAAACGAATTTCACAAATACAAATGTAATTACTATTGGGCTTATTACGATGGCGGTCAGAAATGCCCAATTTTCATTCTGACTGGGTGATTATGAATCAGCCAGTTGGAATTGATACCAGCTGTTTATGCTGGCTAGTTTCTGATGAGCTGAAGGAGCCTGTCGGCCAGTCAGAGGCTGACCTGTAGTCCCAAAGGTTGTTCTTTCCGCCCTTGGTATTATGATGCACGTTTACCGGCAAAGTTACCATGCCGGCCTTTCTGACATTCAAACCGTGTTGGGAAGCATGTTTGGGGGCCCCTAGCAGGGACCCATTGTGTGCACTGCTTCCGTTTGGGGGCCGAGGGGGAACCTATGGTGCTCCCCTGTTAATCCCTGCACTTTGTGGCAGGTACCTTAAGATGCTTGCCAGAGGGGCAGGGATTAACAACCCCTCAAATTTTCCTATGGGAGCATTTACTATGGCTTGTTTATGGGCGGAACACATGCTCCCATAGGGAAATATCAGAATGTTGACAGTGTTCAATCGCATCCAAATCAGGCAGTGAAATTCAACAGTTAAAGTTACCGGAGATAGCTATAACTTATGCCCCCTCAATTCACTGATTATCACCTCACATTTTACATCACTCAAGACATGGCCAGTGACATCACAGATGACATCACTCATGACATCTCAAATGACTTCACTGATGACATAATGCACATAACCACTCAGATTTCCACTCACACTTCCACACAAACACTCATACATCCACTCATACCCCCACACAACCACTCATATATCTACTCATCATTCCACAGAGCCCTACACATATCCATTCAATCACTCATACAGCTGCTAATACAGCCACTCACTTACCCATACGCCTTCTCACAGAGCCATTCATTCACCCATACAGTCACTCACACAGCTACTCCCTCACCCATATAGCTACTCACACACCCCTCTAATTCAACCATACAGACACTCACATCCCCCTCACTAACCCATACAGTCTCTCAACAGAACCACTCACTCACCCATACAACCACTCATGCACCCACATATACACCACACAATCACTCACATACCTATTCAAAGACTCATACAAGTACTCACTCGCCCTTAGAACAACTCACACACACTCACTCATCCACACACCTACTAATACATCCACTTATTCACCTATGAAGCCCCTACTCATTCACCCATACAGCATCTGAACATTCATACATACACTCACTCTCCAATACAGCAACTCACTTAACCAAACACCCACTCAAACAGGCATTCACTCACCTATGTAACCACTTATACACCCAGTCACTCATTCAAACAGTCACTCACAAACCACTCACTCATGGACACCACCCACTGATTTACCCATACAGCCTCTCAACACATCCACTCACTCACCCATACAATCACTCACTCACACACCCCCACAACCACTTACATACCCATTCACACAACCATACAAGCATTCATACATCTACTCACTCACCCATGCCGTCATTCATACATGAACTCACTCTCCAATACAGCAACTCACTTAACCAAACACCCACTTCAACATGCATTCACACACCCATGCAATCACTTAGACACCTAGTCACTCATTTATACAGCCACTCACATACCACTCACGGATACACACAGTTACACAGCCACTCAGATAATGCATGTTATAAATAGTATCAGTCATTAGTAGTACACCTATTATACTTTTGTAGTAGCTTATTTTATGTTTACATGTCACTGACTATGTCAAGAGTACTGTAATATATGAAATCACAAGCAGCGCATTATGGGGGGGGGGGGCGGGGTAAGTTATAGTTAGCTCCAGTAACTATATTGAATTTCACTGGTTTTCCATGAGTGAAATCTGAGCCTAACTATAACGTCCCTGTAACCTTTGGTATCTTCAGTGAATTTCTAAGGTTTTTTAAATTGTATTTCCTACCTATAATGTTCCTGTAACCTTTATTTATTTCAGCGAATGGATAGATACATAGATAGATAGATAGATAGATAGATAGATAGATAGATAGATAGATAGATAGATAGATAGATAGATAGATAGATAGATAGATAGATAGATAGATAGATAGATAGATAGATAGATAGATAGATAGAGGGATGATTGCCACTGTGTAGTCAGAAGTAGGTAAGAGGTTCCATAGAAAGAGTCTTTTATTTTGCTAATAAATTTGCCACCATTTGAGGAATCTCCCGAAACACACAAAAAAAATTATCCACCTTAGCTCCTTCCTGGAAAGGTGTTGGGTGATCTATCAAACGGAAGTCCTAAAATGCATTTTCTCTATGCAATTTACAATAGGAATTTTAGGAAGGGTTTTTAGAAAAATGCTGAACAGAATTACAGCACATGTTGCTGAAGATTAGATGTTTTCCCCGAAAGCGTGCTTTTTGTAATGTGGTGTAAACCCATTCAGCATCTTTTGAGAAATAACGATGAAAATATTTGTGGATATTTTAACAGTTGCGGCAAAGCAAATACAAAAAATAAAGTGATCTGATTTGCTGAGAGGGCTTTTTTATGTTTGTCATTTCATTCATTCATTAATTCAAAGATCTTTATTTCGGCAATGTGCCATAAAAGAAACTGTGATTAATATAATATTGTAATATTAATAACAGTAAAAATTCATGTGTAAGAAGCAATTGAACAAAATTTTACGACACAAAGGGTATACAAATTACATAGGTATCAGCCGCAATTAAAATATTAAAACAATAAATATAATCTTACATATAAGAACATGTAAAAAGTGCAGTATACCATGGGCTATGACTCTAGGATTAAGTGCGTTCAATCAATGATCTATGCTTAAACCAAATAGCAGCCAAACATTTTGAAACGGCAAATACAATCACTGCTGTAGTGTCAGTTTTTAATATTCTGAATGCCTGCATGCATCTTCGAAGGCCCAGGTTTTTACATAGAGGAACCAGCCAGTAGTTCCTGGCCTTAGAGTACCCGGGGCAAAAAAACAGCACATGCAACTCATTTTCAGTGGCAGATTTACAAGCTGGACAAGTGGACGGGACGGAAGTAGACCACTTGCAGGTAAAGGCTCTAAGCGGTAAAACACCGTGCCTCCACTGCATATAAAGTTTTTTTGACAAAGGAGGGTAGATGTCATCTTAAAATTCCTCATAAAAATAAGAATCTTTAACCAGGAGAAATGAAGCTGTTATAGAATGGGTATATGGATTACATTGGGAAGTGGTGAGACTATCTACACGAAGAGCATTCGTGAGCTCGGTGCTTGAAAGTTTAATACATCCCTGTTCTGGGTTAAACCAAAGCTCAGGAAGTTTTAACCTTATGAATTCATTCTTTATGTAGGCAAGTCAAGGGAATTTCCCAGAGCCGGGAAAAGACAGACTGCTCCAGGACCATGAGCAGTCCTCCAGGACTGCTCATGGTCCTGGAGGACCGAGTGATCTGATTGACTGACCACAACACAAACGTAAATGCTGTGGCTGGCATTGCAGGACATGGTCCTCGTGTTTTGAATGTGAACAAAAATGAAACCATAAGGGGGAAGTTTAGGAGGAGCTTGACTCCCTCACTCTTGTGGTGAGGCGGTGTTACCGAGATCCCTGCCCCAGGGCGAAAACAGAAAAAAAAATATATTTTCTTACAGCGGGACCCAATGAGGCCTCCTGTGTTGTCCTAGTGGAGTCTTGTAAAACCCTGATAATAAAACTAATAAGAAGGCAAAAAATTTAAATTGTGGGATGGGGGCCTGAGAGGGGTTATCTGCCCACAGCGGTTTGTCGACCACAGGGTTGGGCGCAGGGCTTGGCCACAAGCCAGGCCATGCATCCAATCCTCCACTAGACACAGTCAAAAAGTATGCTCAGTGAGGGAGATGGGTGAATATGACCAACACCCCCCACCAGAAATTCACTGAAAAAGGTTAAAGGGACATTATAGTTAGGTATTGTGATACAATTATACTTTAAGTTAAAAAAAAACTCCGGCTATGCAGCACTGGGGAAGGATAACTCGCAGGGTGTTCAACGCAGGCCCTGCATCCAGCACTCTACTGGGAACAGTAAAAAAGTGTGCACAGTGAGGGAGTTGAGTAAACAAAAATGCACGGAAAAAACAAAGATTAAAGTGAAATTATACGAAATGCAATGCAGCGTGCACTACGAAATTCATTTTATTTATTTAATTGTTTACTTACCTCCAATCATCCATGTTCCGGTGTTTACTACCCCCACCCGGTCCCTTCCCCGCCCTACCTTTCCGCCCCACGGAACTCCCTCTATGGGCCGCTTCTAATGGCATAGAGTGTGTTCTTGTGACCCAGTTTAAACATGACAGGGTTTACATGATGTTTTTCCTAGTGGTGACTGGAGGCCTTTGAAAATCTGCCTCATCATCAGGGTATGAATGAATGAGGTGATGATGACATTGGCTTAGGCGGCCTTATTGAATTTGCTAAGGATGGTAGAGTAGGTGTTGGTTCTAGCTCTGTTGGATTTACAGGTAGAGCCCCATTGTGAAGTGCTCTACTTGAATATCACAATTTGAGTCTTGTCTGTGTTCAGAATCAGACAGTTGGCCTTCATGCTATGGGCAATTTTAGTCATGCAGGCATTTAACTTGATCAAGGTACAGGGTGTCTTGCCTCTGAGGGAAAGAATAAGGTGTGTCATCAGTGTAGGAGAGGATGCTGATATTGTGAAAGTGAATGATACTGGCTAGAGGGATCATTTATTCATTAATGAGGGTCGGGCTCAGGGAGGATCCTTACTGTACTCCAGAGACGAGGTCACAGGCCTCCAAGGTGTAGGGTACCTGGCTGACTCACTGGTTCCTTCCAGAAAGAAAGGAGCAGGTCCAATGGAGTGCATGTCCTTGGATTCTGATATTATATAGGAATTCCATGAAGATGGCATGGGAGACCATGTCAAATGCTGCAGAGAGGTGATGGAGGATGAGGTCCACTGTTCTCCTACGGCCAGAGGTATGTCATTTGGGGCAGTGATTAAGGCAGTTTCTGTGCTCTGCTTGGGTCTGACTCAGTGTTGCTGAGGAGTTGGTGGTCAAGTAGGTATTTTGTGAGGTGTCTGAGATGATGGGAATGGAAGTAGGGACATCTGTCTGTAGTTGAAGGGTCATCAGAGGTTTTCGTCAGCAATTAGAAGACAGTTGCATGTTTCCAATCATCTGGAAAGGATGTGCAGGAGTTGGAGGTAATCAGAATGGGTGTGAGAATGACGCTTATTGTAGTCCTCTAGAGCAAGCATGATAGAGGGAGGGGTCCATAGGGGCCCCTTGAGTGGATGGACTTGATTTTGGTGGCAGGTTATTCTGGGTGTTGGTGGGCCTTGTGGTTAGCTTTGGTTCTTTGAATAATACTTTTAGGTATTTGGTGAGGTCTGTGGGTCCAGATGCAGGTTAAAGTTACTGTAAATGGAAGTGATTTTGTTGCTGAAGAATTGAGAGAGATTGTTGCAGAGGTCCTTTGAGTGGGTGATCGATTTGGAGGTGGCTGCTGGTGAGGTGACATTCTTCATGATGGCAAAGATTTATGTGCTTCTGTTGGTTCTGGCATTTATGCGGTCCACAAAAGCAGAATGTGTGGTGAGCTGGAATAATTTGGTGTTAGAGTCTCAGGGTGAATTTGAACATGTTCCTGCCTGCATTTACCTTCATTTCTGCTCCAATTTTTTGCAGTGGCATTTCATCAGTCAGAGTTTCTCCATGTGACAAATGGCCTGGGGTCTAATTCTTGTTATATTGATGTGTGTGAGGGTACGAAGGAGTCAGCACAGGAGGTGATTCAATTTATGAAAGTATTCATAGTTTTAGGGAGGCTGTTTCCATGTTTGGGTCAGTAGGTGTTGAAAGTGGTGCCGCAGACCTTTTCAGTAATACTGTTCCACTTTTTTGTGGGCTGCTCTGGCAGTGGTGCTTGTGCATTGTACTAGGATGGGGATGCTCACTTTGACAAGGGAGGGATCTGTCCAGGAGACTGGAGTAGGCCCATCGACTCAGAAGTTGTCAAATGTTGTGAAAATAGGGTCCAGAAGGTGTCCAAGATGTGAGTAGATACCTTTACTTTTTGGGTGAGGCCCAGGCTTCCAAGGTGTTCAATGAGTGCTTCTGAGTTGGGGTCGGTGTGGTCTTCCATGTGGAAGTTCAGGTTTTCGAGAAGGCTGTAATTGATAGCACCGAAGGTAAGTGGTGCAATGAAGTCTGTGATAGTGTTGGTGAACTTGGTGCACAGTTACGGTGGCCTGTGAATGAGAGTGCCACTTAGAATGACGTTAGCTGTGACATGGAGCCTAAACAACAATTTTTCCATGCTGGAGAGGGACATGTCCATGGAGGTGGTGCAGCTGATGGTGTTCCTGTGGATAATGGCGATTACACCTCTGGACTTGTGAAGTCTATCTTGCCTGTCGACTTTTAAGTCAGGGGATGGTTGTGTGATATCTATTGTCAATGCAGGGTTCACCCAGGTTCCCATGAGGAAAAGTAGGTCCCGGGCATTGTCTAGCATCAGGTCTCAGATCACTGTGGCATGTTTGGTGGGTGAGCAGGTGAGGAGGATTAATGTGATTTTGGACTGTTATGGGGGTAGTTGCAGGACTGGGTAAGTGTGGAAGAGAGTGTAGTGGGTGCTTTTGCCCGGATAGCAAGTGCTAGGTGTGGGTAAGTGCATTAAAATTGGCAGGAAGTGCAGAAGAATGCTTCCTCAGTGTTATGGGTATGGCGAGGCACCCTCATGGGGAGTGACTGCCGGGTTTGAGGGCATGGAGGGTTGCAGTGGAGTAGTAGCAGGAGGGAAAAGAACCAGGATTTCTGTCACTGGCTGCAGTCCAGTTGCAGATGAACTTTATTTTGGTGCATCCTCTGCATGTGTCCATGCTGCGGCTGCCACTAAGAAAATCCTGACAGGAGGAGGAGTGATGTCACTTCCTGTGCAGATGAATGATGGGATATCCAGTGATATCACTTTCTATGATGGATGGTTAGAACTCCTGTGAGGTCCTTTTTGTGCAGATGGATGATGGAAATGATTCTTCTTGCTTGGTTTCTTCTTTTAAAGACAGTTTTAGCAGCAAAACCAGTTATGTCTCTTCTTGTGCAGAGGGATGATGGGAAATTCATTGATGTCTCTTTCTGTGAAGATGGATGATGGGAAATCCTGCAATGTTGCTAACTGTGCAGGTGTATGATGGATAGCCTTCACCCGGTACTGAATGCTTTGGCGATAGCCAACCACTTGTGGGCAATTAATCACACAGGTGCCTGGTGCATTTTGTATTCACTTCTTTGCACAATGTCTCTTACAGAGCCGACTCCCTCCAGACACTCAAGACCCCTTATGAGCAACAGCACCTACTACATACAATATTCATGCTACAGAAAACCTTCTGCAGATATCCTACCTCTTCCCAGCAATCAATGACAAATGTGTCAGCAAGTCTCTCCTGTGAATTATGTTCACCATGCGCACAACTATTCACAGAGAGCTCATTCCCTTCACAAACCAAAGACCCATTAGGAGGTCAGGCATGTTGCAAAAGCGTACACTTCTTAGCAGCAACAAGGCTATAATTCAGTGTACCTTGCTGAATGCCTTCCAATAAAATAAGCATATCCCAATCTGACACATTCATTGGATAATGTAATCGGTGATTTCATCAGTTATGTCCTCAATGATGTCATTTGAGATGTCATTAGAGCTATGATATACTCCAAACAAGGTTCTTGAGCTATATTATTATACTTAACTACAAATAGGGAAAATAAACACCCACAAAAAGTGAAAGAAGAAAAGCCTATGAGTACCACAATGTCACAAAAAACCTTACAAAAATAATTACTCAAATAAATTTTAATGAAGAGAAAAGAAACCACAAGGGTGCTCAAACAATTTCACTCACAATTAATACAAAAAACATCAACATATATATAATCATAAAACAATGGCAGAGACTGAAAAACAAATCAAAATAAACACAATATACAGTCGAAGAATAATGTGATCTCTGATTTTTGCCATGTACAGAGCGTCAACGGCGTTTCAACCCAAAATTTCTTTGAGGGTCATCATCGAGACAAAAAGTAGCTTGAGGAGCGAAAGCGACCACTTGATAAACTTTCTATAAAAGACAATATATACATTGACTTTAAACAGAGGACATTATAGTGAGATGAACAATTAACATAAGCAGGCTTTTCTACACCGAATGCGTGCAGGAAAAAAGTTTGAAAAAAGTGGCAGAAAGATCATGAAAAAGTAAAAAACATGGTATATAGAACCACATTCCATAAAGACTAGATCCCAATGTGCAGATAATGAAAAAAGTGAATCATCAAAAGAAGAGGAGGAAAAAGAAAGAATTTAATCAATAGAAACCTTCACGGTCTTTCTAGACATAAAGTAATTCTTCACCCAATGAACCGAATGGCTTCCAACAGGGATACCTAGGAAGAGGTACAGTGTATTGAGGATCCAATCCCTCAAATAGGTGGATAGATAACTTAATAAAAAATAGGTAGGCTACATTGTGCAGAGCTGCCATAGTAAGTATGGTTGAGCCAAAATGTTATCCATACCTGACAGATTCTGGAAGTGCCATAAAAAGCGTGCCTCCAATTTAGAAATGGTAAAAAAATTCAAGGGCTCAATAAAAAGCCGATAGTCCAAACACATCCAAAGTGTCAGAAATTCATATACAGCAAAAAAAAGAATAAATGATTTCAACGAAATCTCCATCAGCAGCCTTACACATACTTTACTACTCAATAGAACTTACAAGGTTATTCCGAAATTCAAAAAGACAGGTTTCCGCCTTTAAAAAGGAAACACCGGGCCATTACTAGCATTCCCACAGATTATGAAAGTGGGACTTTTGATGTAAATCACACGTAGGGGTGAAAAACTACATCCATATCACAAAAAGTCTCGTCGGGTGCTACTGACAAAAGGGACTCAGTAAATATATCTTAAACATTACCCAACAACACGAACTCCATGTTAATGGAGATTTCATGGACTCCGACACCAGTCAGAAGTCACCTGATTGGAAAAACATGGTGACTAATTCCTTGATTCAACATCCCAACCATGAGGGCTCCATGTTAATGGGAAGTCCCTGTACTCCGACGCTAGTCAGGAGTCACCAGATCCGGAAAACGTGATGACGGATTCCTAGAATCAACATCCGCAGTATCCGGAAGTGCAAAAATGCAAGGAAAAAGGAAAAAATATAAACGCGCCCTTAATCAAAGAGTAAATCCCATGGCCAGTTCAATACCTGCAGTATCAGCAGAAAATCATACTAAAACCCATAATTAAAAAGTAATTCGAAAGGCCACAAAAAAAATTATTTATATATTTTGCAACGTCAGCCGTCTACTTACTTAAAGGCGTGTGTCCCGCAATCTCGTCTACTGCAAATACATCAGCATGTAGACGTCAATGCCCCGCCTGGCTTTTAAGCACAGCCCGCCATGTTCATGGAAAGCGGACTGGTAAACGTACTCGGCTCGAACCCAGACCGCAAACAGTAACAATTAAATTTCCCAGATTCAATAAACTTTGGAACTCCGAATTGAGACCGGAATCACATCAAGTGACGTTTTGTCGAAAAATCAAATTAAAATCCCCGGAGAAAGCCGATAACAGTCGCCATCATAGAACTGCCAGAAATTAAAAAAGAAAGAAAGAAAAGACTCCCAACACTATTTCGCCTTAGTTTCTTTGCAAATCAAATGAAGAAATAGTTAATGCAGGGAAAAGCAACCTTACAGATAGAAACTTACAGAAGCATAATATTTTTCTCACAATACAAATAATTTACATTACTATATTTAATTTTAGCTTCCTTATTGTTACTACAGATTCTCACTCATGATCACATGTGGATCATAAATCATATTTTAATATGCCTAATGTGGACCTATTTGATACAACAAGAATGTCCTTACTTTTTTCACACAAAACAATAGTTTACAAGTTAAAAACACAATTCATTACTTTTTTCATATACATTTCGGACTGAAATGTCCCCAGCAAACAATCCAATGGATGTAGTATCTTAAAAAATCTTTTGTATACAAATCACTATCAATGTCAGTGAAAATTATTCAAATATATCAAAGCATATTCATGAACTATATATAGACTACTGTGTCCTTCATTAGAAAATATATGCATCTCGATTGTCTACCATTAATGGTAAACAATGCCCTAGGGTAACAGCTACAGCCCCTTAAGTTCCATAGGTTATGAATAAGAGGACTGTATAGATTTTCCAATTTATCCCATCTATTGATTAGATTTCAGATCAGAGAAAGGTGGCATAATCCCCCCCAAAATTTATTCAGGAAAATAGCTCTAATGGAAAAGTACAGTCGTACATTCCTCAAAACTATTTAATCCATGATTGATGCTGTTGCATCGAAATATCCCTCTACATTCAGCTTGATCAAGGATCTGTCTGAGATCTTCCCCCCTAACTGGGCACTTGATCTGTTCAATGACCTACCAACGCAAATCAGATGGAGCATGGTTATGCTCCAAAAAAATTAGAAACCAGAGGTGCATGTTCATTTTTGCATCGGATTCGGCTTTTATGTTGGAAAAGTTGACTTTTTACCCGTTGAGTAGTCTGACCGATGTAAATTAGACCAAATTGCATACATCACATTTTGAGAGTTACAGTGATCTTTCAACTCAATTTTCACTTTGCCATGTACTAACTGTTTGGTGTTTACAGATGAGTCACACATCAGACAATTACCACAACAATAGTGACCAACAATTCTATTAAGGCCCCAAAGTGTGGTCAAATCAGGTGACGGTTTGGTAGGTAGAGCAGCCCGGACCAAATGGTCCCGCATTATTTTGCCCCGTTTAAAAGTAAAAAGGGGGTTTTCCTTGGAAATTCCCACAGCTTGTATCAAAGGCCAATAGCGTTTGACAATCTTTATAATTTGGTTACTTTGAGTCCCAAATGTGGTGACGCATGGTATACGTTCTGTTTTCCTAGGGGCCCGAGGAGTCAAGAGAAATTCGCGATGCTTATACCATGATCAATTTAAGGAACGTTCCAGTTTCTTAACCAATATATCTGCCTCTCTGAAATAGTCCTCCCTGAATAGGCAGTTCCTGCGAATCCACAGGAACTGCCCAAAAGGGAGTCCGTCTTTCAGTCCACGTGGGTGATGGCTTGAATATTCAGGCAGAGTATTTCTGGCTGTTGGCTTAGTAAAAAGTTTAGTGGCCAATTTTCCGTCATGAGGAATGATCGTAAAATCCAGAAAGTCAGCACTCTCACAGCTAGCTTGATAGGTGAACTTCAGATCTGGGGAGCAATTATTCAACCATTTAAAAATAAACTGGAGGTTTGCTGCATTACCTGTCCAAATGAAAGAAATATTGTCAATATAACTGCGCCAATGACGCACATTATCAAAGAATGGATTGACCTGTTGATTTGTGAATGTATTTACATTCAAAATTATCCACAAACAAAATCGCAAAATTGGGGGCATAAGAAGCCCCCATAGATGTTCCCTTTATCTGTAAATAAAATACTCAATCGAACTAAAAATAGTTTTTAGTGACTGAGATGGTCAATAATTAGATTATGAAGTCAGTCGGCACCATCACAGGGCCTGGCCTAATGTCTAAAACCTGGCGAGTCACCTCAATCCCTTCCCTTAGAGGTATATTTGTGCATAAGGATTCAATATCCAAACACACTAATAACTCAGTTGAGGGGTCAAATTGCATCAGTTCTAATTGGCAAATAATGTTGCCACTGTCACGAACATAGCTCTGGGTCAGTGGAGCTAACTCCTTGATGAACACATCAATATATTTGCACAAGGGTTCCAGGACCGGCCCACAGTCAGATACTATTAGTCGGCCTGGAGGATTAATCACACTCTTGTGCACCTTAGGTAAGGTCTAAAGCACCGGTGTAGCAGGTGCTTTGGCATTCAGGAAGTCAAATTCTTTAGCGCTCAGAAATCCAGCAAGTTTTCCAGCCAATGTAGTTCTCAAAATCATTTTCTGTAAGTCAGAGAGGGGATTTTTTTCTAAGAATCATATAATGATCCATGTTGTTAAATTGGCGAAGAATCTCAGATTTGTACTTTGCCATAGGTTGTATCACAATCCCTCCCCCTTTATCGGCGGGTTTTATAATTAATTTGTGGTTCATTTTCAAGGTGCGTAATGCCTGTCTTTCAGCGAAAGGTATGTTATAAGGAATGTATTTAAAACCTGCATTCAAAGTGGTCACATCTCGAAGTATCATTGATTTAAATGCTAGCACTCAGCAGGCATTTGTGCAGTCGGTGCAGATGGTGGTCTCAAAATTGATGGATTAAAAATTATAGATCTTGATTTGTCCATGAAAAAATACTTAAGACGTAGTTTTCGAGATATGATGTCTTCAATTATGTCATTGAACTTGCAATGGGTGATATAATAATTGAGGTCATAAGCAGTGTATGCGGGCACACGTTGTAGTTAGCTCAGTCAATTATAACTGGTCAATTTTAATGTTTTTTTACAATATTCCAAGGCCTAACTATAACATTCCTTTTACCTTTGTATTTTGAAGTGAATTTTCAGGGGATTTTGATCTTGTTTTTCAATAGGCTTGCCTTTTGATAATTACACCCCATTTTTTTGTGTCAACTGTACGTGGGGCTATTGTAGTTTTGGCCTCAGTAGTGCTTTAAAAGGTTGGGAGGGTGTTTCCATTTGCATGTCCACCTGCTGTCATTTAAAGATTTGCAAATAAATGCCTAGTATTCAGTAGTTTGTGAGTAATTGGATGTTTTTACTTCTTAAGCTAAAGCACTGACTGGACAATGATTTATTGGGTGCTGTTTGTTGCCTACCAGAGAACAGTAGTACATGTACATGCCACACACCTCTCCCTAGTAGGCTCTGGACTGCTCTGCCTTACTACAATGGGGTACTTGGTTCCCAGTAGATGGAAGGTTGCAATCTTATTCCTTGTGAAAGACCCACTTTTTTGCAAGTAACTACCTACTTTGTTATAGGTCGCAATTTTAATAATACCACTCCAGTTAGAGGTGGAACTAAAATCTATTTCTAAGGGAGTTCTTCAAATGAATTATCTATGTAATGAAACTTTGCATAGGCCAAGGACTGGATTCAAAAATTGTTGGCTCATGAAAAAAGTTATGATTCAGTCAGTTTGTTAAATATACCTGAACCTCTTCTAGTGAACAAGGAAATGTCTGATAAAGGAAAACTGTGTATTTTGCTATGATGCATTTATGTGAAAGGAGAGTGAAAAGGGACAGTAGATTATCATGAAGGAATGGGCAAACAGTGACATAAAACTCCTAAGACATTGGCACTGGAGAATGTGGGTAAGTGGCCCATTGGTTTTACATTCATAGTGAATGTATTAAAGAAAAACACACTAGAGCAATGTGGAAGTTTCCATACTATGACCAGTAAAATAAATTGTGCAGGGGTTCCAGGTAACTTATATTGGGATGAACACTAGAGAGTAATCTGGAAAATGCTCACATGAACCTGTCCGTGGCCAACTCACAACTTTGGAAGCTTACCTAAGCAAGCTAACACATGCAAGAATGTATTGCACCCATGTGAGTTCCAGTTGTACAGATTGATATAAGCGTTTCCACCCACTATTTCGTTTAGGCTATCTATTTGAAATCCAATAATTGTGATAAATAGGTTCAAGAGTAAAACTAGAGGGTGGTACAACCCAGGGACTCATTGATGAAGTCTTTTAAGAGCTGAGGTATGCCTGCGATTGGTTGCAATACTCTACAGATGAAAAATGACCTAATAGTTTTGGCTGTACTTTCTCCTTTAATAGAAGGCACCCACAGCTATTCCCAGAGATTTGGATTCATTCAAGATTCCTCATCTATCACTTTTTTGCTGCTTAAGGAAGTCAAACACAGGTATGTCCAGATGTGGGACCCAAACAGTCTGTGCCATAGAGATTTAAACTGTACCTAACACATGAGACTCCATAAGGATGACATTAATAAGGCCTAATAAGGATGAGAATGCGTCCGAGGATGATTATACTCCCATGCACAAGAGAAATGGCCTAGTAATTCAGATGTACTGTGCTTTTTGGGGGCAAGGATGAAACTGAGTGATATAGGACTGATACCTATCAGTTGTGACACATATGACTTAGGTGAACAGAATGTAATGGAAATGGGTCCATAATAAATATTATTATTCAGATTGGTTCGAGCATTTCAATTCATTACATTTTAAGAGCAGAGAAGGCAAAGGTATCTCTAAATGTATTATACTGATATACCTGTCTTCTGTCCCAAGAGTATTTTAGGTCTGGATTTTCACAACATTGCTTTCAAACAGACCTACTGTTTTTAATATACTTACTGTGGGTTTTGGGACAACCCTCATCAATCTGTATCTTGTTAGGACCAGCCTCTTTCTGCCATTCGCTTGAAACTTTGTCACTCGGTACTTGGCTTATCCCAGTAGCGTATCACTCTTTTACCTGATGCTAGTGGCTGCTTTGTTGTATCCTTCTACCTCCAATCAAGTGCATGCATTGCAAGACTTTTGGGGCTATTTTACATTTCAAACGTCACTCAGTGCATCACAGTTTGTCACATTGTATTTTCATGCAATGTTTGCATTTCATAGCCAATTCAATCCTGTTTTTTTTTCTTTCGTGGAGCAGTCCTATTAAAAACTTTTGTAAATGCTCATGTTTGAACCTGACCTTGTAATGGACTCTCTATTTTCTTTTGTTTTCGCTTATCAGGGCATATGACCCAACACGCCAGTCCCAATCTCACAACACTTCAGCAACATTTTGGGGTCAGGCCATCTCAATATGTAAAAACAGAAAGGCAACATCTCCCCTCCCTCTTTCCCCTGCGTGCCACACCTTATTCCTCCCACTCTCACCTCTCTTGATTCCTCCTTCCTGAGCCTCTGTTTTCTTGGTGTATTTATCTTTACTCATTCTGGCCGCTTCTTGCTCTATGCGGCTTGTCACTAGTGCTGCTGACATGAAGGCACCATTACTTTCATTACAGCTTTGTTTCTATGTCGCATGATGGTCATATGGCAAGAATGTCTTCAATATGTAGAGGTCAGATCGCATCTAACTTTGCACTTGCTTTGGATCTCGGCAGCCGTCACACAGGGTGACGTAAGTCCTGTTCGGTGAAATATAAACCCCATAGGATATAATGAAATTAATGGGATTTATTTTTCGGCAGATGGGATATCCATCACCGTTGTGACGGGGTAACCCATCCCCACAATCTAAATCGGGCCCTTTATGTGACAAAAAAACTTTTAGCAACATGCATCAAAAGAAAAACCAGTTGCAAACGGGCAGATTCTCAGAATCTGCCCCTTTGCGACCGGTATTTTTGCATTTGGGATGCATCATCCCAAATGCAAAAATCGCAATTTAAGTAATCTCTAAATTGTGATTACTTAAATTGCATTTAAGGAATCGCAAATTGAGATTCCTTAAATGCAACACATTAAAGTTAAGAAAAATAGCGATTTCGCTGATAGGGGTTGCAAATTTCCATGAAGTTGAACTTCATGGTAATTTGAAAAAACTTTGAAAAATGCACTTTTGTGCATTTTACAAAGTTTCATGTTGCGCACACACATGCCCTAAGGGCATGTGTGTGTGCTCCATATGTGTACAGATCAATTTTAGAGGTGAAACAAGGTGTCCTTTTGACAACCTTGCACCCTGAAATTGCATGCACAATTTGCGAGGACCTATTGGTACTCGCAAATTACGCATGCAATTTCTCACTCATTCCTATGGGCTTACAGACACATAGGAATGAATAGGAAGCCATTCCTTATTTGCGACTCGCAATTTGCAACTCGCAAATAAGGAATGTGTAGGAATCGCTATTTTTACTGCGATTCCTACATGCATAGGCTTTTGCGAGTCCTTAATTGTGATTCCTTAATTATCGCAATTAAGGATTCGCAAAATCCTACCTTGATGCATGTGCCTGTTACGACCCTAACGTAGGCCAGGAAGCCATCATTACAGACTGCCTTTTATTTTTTACACTGGCTGGCTTTAATGTGCTAATACTATGTTTCTGTGTGTTAGCTCATGAAACTCCGACCTGAGGTATTTGCCAATACTTGTTTACTACTTGCATCTTTAAATTGGTCTTCTTTGTCTTACCTCATCAGTGGATAGTGACCATTTATCAACTCCATTTTCGTGACATTTTTCAAAATTCGACAACAGTATACACGTCAAAAAGTTGGCAAAAGTTTCAAAGCCCGGCATTTGCAAAGCCTGTAAGCCTGGGTGTGTTGTTTTTAATTAACTTGAAGTATTCTGTATTGATTGAAAGCAGATGTTGAGAAATTTACCAAGCCAATAGCTGTGGTTTTAAAGTGCTAACACACTCAAATGGAGGCATTCAATGCTGCTTTAGTGCATTATCACATTAGAGCCGATCTATTAGCTTTGCACGCACAGAAACTCACATACATGCACAAGTGAACACCCACAGGCACCCCCAACCACACACACATACAGATGCACATACACAGGAAACAGGATAGCGGTAGGCCCATGCTAATTTTCCCTTTATGCCTATATGAAAATAAATCTTGCATTTCTGCATTCTATAAATTGTGTAAAATACTGGAAATTATAACTGTGTGAAATTAAAAACAATTAAACACTTACACCCCCTGCCGACTAAACATATGCACCACCTCACAAAGAGCATGTCTAAGAATGTGGCAGCCCGCACAATGACAAATCTATGTAAGTAGGATGTAGTTGAGGTCTTCCGTGCCTGTCATGTCCTAAACGATTTCTGCCCCCACTAACCCTCTCTAAATACAGCTATCCTTTGTCTAACACCTTACCTCATGTTATTTCTTGTAATCGATCCCCATGCAGCAAGCTCCTGTGCTCACTCTTTAGCTGTGTTCCTAACTTCATGAAGGCACCTGACTTTATGGCATTTCAGGAATTCACGCACCCCTCTGGCCATGTGTGTTTTATTGGGGATAAACTCCCTGGACCATATTGGTGTCTCTGCTGTTATGCTAAGGGATGGACCTGAGTTTCCTGTTCATGTATTTGTCTGCCGGCAACATACCACCCCACCTGTGACCCATTATCGGTAACCTCAGGCCTAGGTCGCAGAGCCTGCTTGGCCACATATTTCTCAGTCAGGGTGGATGGCGAGTTAATGATGGGTGAATTTGATAATAGCAATGCAATTTCGTTCTTATGCACGAATGTATCATTCTAAACAATGGCATAGATTATATCAATATTAACAGTTGGCTTTAGGACTCTGGGCAGTTCACCAGTGCTGACCAATGCCAAAGTTCACGTGCTCTCTGCTTAAATCATGGTAACATTGGCTTATCCACAATTGGCACATTTAATTTACTTATAAGTTCCTAGTAATGTGCACTATCTGTGCCCAGGGGCTGCAAATTAAATGATGTTAGTGTGCCTGCAGCACTGATTGTGCCACACCCACTTAGGTAGCCCTTTAAACATGTCTCAGGCCTGCCACTGCAGTGCCTGTATGTGCAGTTTCATGTAGCCGTGTTGACCTGGCAAGTTAACCCTCCTTGTATGTGGGTAGACCTGCACACCTTGTGATTAGTATGAACTGCAATGTTGTTGAAAATGTAAACAAATATTTTATGACGTAAAGGAGTTAGCTCCTGATCCCATTGGGCTTAGTTTGCGCGTTATAAATTTGCTTTAAGGAATAACTCAACAGATACAAGGACAGGGGATACCCAGAGGATGTATTGTCAGAAGCAAGGTTTACTGTGGAACAAAAAAAACGGGAGGATCTTCTAAAGAAATCTAACAAACCCAAAAGTCAGCGTTCTTAAGCATTCAGTACAGTTCTCTAAAATCAAAAAAAGAATCAAAAAACGTTGGGAAATTATCGAACAAGAATTAGATTTCATCACTCTATTCAAAGAAAAATCTCTGTTCCCCCACAGTCGTTCCAAGAATCTATGAGAACTACTAAAAAACTCAGACCTATCCTTACAACATTCAGTTATAAAGGAATGAGGAAATGTTGGAACTGTGGTCAGTGCAGCAACATTATTCCAGGAAATATCTTTGCACACCCTCCCACAGGCATGAAGATTTCATAGCGACACACGTCGGACTGTAACACTGAGGGAGTTATATACGGCATCTAATGCCCATGCGGGCTGGTTTACATCGGTAGAACTTCAAGGAAAATAAAAACACGAATCATCTAACACAAGAGTATGATTCGTAATAAGAATCAGAATTCCTGCCTAGCCACACATTGGGTCAAGACATCACATACTATTCCCCAGTTCAGGTTTTCCATTCTAGAGAAAATAAATAATGTTCCAGGGCTAGATTATAATACGTCTCTGGCACGCAGAGAAACCTTTTGGATAAAGTACCTGGCTACCATCATTCCGGGAGGTCTAAATGACCACTATGAATTACTGTGTTTTCTATAATCATTTATTCTTATGAACTTGTATATCTGCATTTGAATGCTGTGCCACTGCTATCATATGTTTATGTACAGGATTTGCACATGTTTTTTTTTCTTCTGGTACAGATGATTATATATTCCCTACAGGACATTGCGCATTTCAATATACAAATACACACAGCTTATGCACTTTGACCCTTTTCCGGGCTGGTGACATACCGGCTGCACATTTTTATTTTGTTTCCTTTGTTTTTTTATTATGTTTATGACAAGGTCGTTTTCGAACTGTTTTAATAACCCATACTTGTTCGGTTCTCTGTAAGTTACATCACCTATGCCTATTTCACTTTCATATACTATGTTCTGTTGTCCGTGAAAATACGGGAGTAGCAATAAAGTTTCTCGGTTGCTTGGTTTCCCTGATTGGTTGCTAAGCTACTTTGCCTTTAAACAGAGCACATACTAACTCATGTCATGGCGTTTGCTCGATTCAATGAGAGCGGTGGCATTTTACAGTCGGTTTGGAATACTTGGAGGTGAGCAGCACCTACAGAACTTTTTTATTAAAATCGTGCTTTTCATACAGCATATATCTTTTTTCTTGAGTAGTTTGTTTACGCAAGGTCGTTTTTCATTTTTGTCTTTTAGTAACACGCATTGTCAGCATCGAGCTTGGTAAGGTTCTGCCCCCCCTGCATGTTCACTCACTAAACTACCACTAAAGAGCGCATGCTTAGAAACTTGCCTGTGTTATTTCATTTTTCAGCGACGAACTCCGTGTTTAGATATTCCGAAGGCGGGTAAGATTTTACCTTGCACCAGAACACGGTGCTCACACGCGCACATAATATGCTCCCAATGTTTTGTTTTCACACCTTGTTCAAACTTGTCATGACACACAATGTCATTCACGTCTTACAATAGTTATAACCCGCAATTGCACCATCACATTGGGTGATGCATGAGTCTATCTCGGGCATGCTTTGACTATCGACCTTCATTTTTAAATCTCTACGTATCCAGCTGTTTCACCATGCTTTTGTTAAACAGACACTCTTTTGATTCCCAGGGAGCATTTTCCATCATGTCCAAATCTTATTGTTTTCAAACTGTTGTCTACCATGTTTAATCACATTGTGACATTACTGTCTATTCTCCATTTTGTTGTAGTTCCACACGGCAGGAACAGATTACAATCTTCATATTTTCACTTGGAAACACCCCTGAAGAAGGGTTAAAATACCCCAAAATGCATTGGGAGTTTCTTTAGAATTTTTGATTTCAAGTGTAATCTAGTGTTTGTCAGTACGCAACAAAGAGTTGCACATGTTTACTTTCAAATTTACACTCAGAGATTTGTATCATTTAAAATTGCTTGTACTTAACAATATAAGTTGTTGAACTTTCTTTGTGTTACATTGTATTGACTTTACTAAAATTGTGAAAAATTGGAATGAGAATTTGAAACCATAGGTACTTAGGCTGTGTATCTCACAGACCTGGGTGATCCCAGGACTTGAAGTATGTTAAACCTTGTGCCAGGCCTAACCCTTCCTTTTCAATACATATACGTCATCCCTAAGGTGGGCCCTAAACAGCACAGAGGGCAGGGTGCAATGTATTTCAAAAGTAGTATATGAGCTTTTACGGTTTACATGTCCCAATAATGAATTTCACTACTGCAAGGCATATCTATCCAATAGGATAACATTGAGATTACCTTATTACAGTGTATTAGTGTTATTTCCACTTGGGAAGAGATTGGACTTCAAAGCTTGGTGTATCTGGAATCACAATTTAAAATCATAACTTATGGTGATGGTGGATTTTAAATTTGAATACTGAAAATGCAACTTTTAGAAAGTTGGCATTTTCTTACTTTAGTCATTTGGTGCCTTCTTCCTGTCTCTGAATACACGTCTGGGGTGAGTGATAGTTGGGCTTCGTGCATTCCTTTAAACATCCACACACAAAGGGAGCTTAGGTTTGACTTGATGGGCCTTATTGTTAATGGGCTAGATGGGGGAGCTGCCTACCCCCTGTAGTGAGTCTTGAGCCAGCGCAGGAAAGGCAGGGACTCCATGCACTTCAAAGTCCTCTCTTTGAAGTGTCCCCCACTTCAAAGGCACAATTCGGTATAAGTACTGGACCTCTTACATCACCAACTCAGTACACTTCTGGACCTGTGGATATTGTGCCAGGAAGAAGGATTGCTGTGCTGCAACAAGGACTGCCACTGTGCTGGACTTTTTCTCTGCTGGACTCCTGCTTTGTTGTGCTGACCTGCTGCCTGCTGCTCTCTTGCCTGGGAATTAGAAGGACTTGACCTGCATATCTCTAACCCACAACCAATGTGACTAAAAGGGATTGTCTGCTTGCCTCCTGTTCTGAAATCTCAGGGACATCAAAGACTTCAAACCACCCTGCTACAGCACCTGGACTTCTCCATCCATGAGGGTCACCCTACTAGGTTTTACCAATCCTGTCCCGGTCCCTTGAAAGTAGGCATAAAGTGCTGCTTAAGTAAAAATCCATGCATCAACGCTGCTCAGCCACTCGAAAATGGCTCATCTCCATCAATGCGGATGCATTTCCGCTGCTCCGAGGATCAAGAATATTGCATTACTACCATTCCTGACGCATTTCCGACTGTGCGCAGCTCAGAGCCTACACATCGCCTATATCATAAGGATTGCCGCTGAAAAATTTCCTCCTCTGTTCCTCACATTTTGTACTCGACGTCACTACTGCAAGGCATGCAACTGCGAACCAAGGCACTGTTTCAGAGGGCCAAAGCTGGTCCCTGTATCTGGCCCACGCTCCATCGCAGTCGGCCTGAACTTTTGGATTTGACCCAGTCTTGCACGCAGTTGGTGCTTTATGCTTTAAGGCATAACACTTCAGTTTATTCCTTGTAAATACATAACTTAGGTTATCATGTATTTGATTTGTATTATTTTGTTCTTGTTCTGTGCAATAAATTAAGCTCTATTTTTTGTGTGGTATTTTTACTACTTTACAGTTTGAATTGTTGCATAAATACTATACACCTTGCTTCTTATACCAACCAGAAATCCAATTTCTAACAGAGATCAACACTCAAAGTCACTCAAATAGGATATTTTGTTTTTCTGTTTTGCTATCACATAAGCTCAGCATACAGCTAACGCTGTCTTTAATTAGCCCTAATCAGGTTAACAAATCTATTGAAAAAGATTTTAGATCAGAAAAGCCTATGAAATCCTATTTTGAACTGGACAGTACTTATCAAAGCATGTTTGGAATAGCAAGTTTCATAGTGGCTTCCATTCGTTGTAAGAATCGGAATGCAATAGATTACCTGATACTGCTGCTGTATTTTTATTACCTTTATTATATCAAATGAAATGTCATTTTAAAACAGGAAAAAACTTTTTGCACATGTATATATACAACGTTTTTAACTTTTTTATGTATATTACTGTAATCCCTATTGTGACTTTTATGATTTTTTATGAATCGAATAAAGTGGTATTGACTTCACATATCAAAGCAAGTGTTTGCATAAAAATTTGCCACATGATTTGGAGGAAACGTTCTCATGAAGAAAACATTTCTTCTGAAAAATATGAACCGGAGGTCCAGTTGTGAATTACAAATCTTTTCAACCTCGTGACGTACAAAGTTATTTACTTCTACCTACTTCTTGGCAATATAATAATTCCGAACACCCCTTTCAACTCGCCAGAAAAAATACTTTATATATAATTTATTAAATACGTTTTCTCTTGTTTCCCTTAATAAAATAATAAAGCCCAACATTTTAAGAAAAAAATGACGAGCTTCTGAGTCAGATCAGTGCTACTTCGCAATCTACATTATCATGGTAAGAGAAACGTGTATTATAGTCCATGAATAAAGTCCAACGGTTTCAAATCATTTATTAACACATGCATGATAAAGTATCGTTTTAAGATTCTTAAGCAGTGCTGCCGGCCTGTTACGTGACAACATTGTAGGGGACATAATCAAAAATTAAACTTGTACATTCCTTATTTCAAGTGCAGATTTCTTTTCTGTTTCGCCTCTTATCAGATAACAAACAGAACTTCAGGCATTTCATCCACAAGGAACATTTAGACCACCATTTGGGAATTGCTAACTGATGGATTAATTGAGGAAACTTTGCAAACTTTTGAACTTGAGCCAATAGTATAGCTGATGGTTTCCGTAGAGGTAGCAGATGTGGAAGAGGACTTTTTCGTGGAATGTAATGCTTTTCTTGCAGCATACCCATGCTCAAATTTAGATTATAGCAGACAACAGGGAAATGGCAAAAATGTGAAAAACGATGCAGGTTTCAAGTAAAAGATCTGCCTCGTTGGCACGGGCATATTTCTGTCATTTAAAGGAACAAATCCTCTGAGACGTTCCTGTTTCATGTATAAAGTATTTAGCGCCTACCCTACTAGCTTACCAGTGAATTTATGTTTTCATTACTAGTATTTTTCTGACAGAAGTCCACGGCAACACATTAAAATCTGTTGTCAGGGAGTTAACACTGTGAAGAAAAAGTGCTCTATCTGAGTTCTGGGAAATACTGCTGAGAAGCTAGGACATTTTGGATGGTGTACATTAGGATAAATATAGATATCCTTGGAAACCAGCTGTGTGCTTTGTGCCAGTTGGTAAGCTGGCAATGCTAGTTTTCAGTCAAAGTTCTCAGATGTGATCCCATAATCACTGCTTTTATGTTTCATGAGTGACTGCTGTTCCTGCAGCGGTGTGGACCCGCTCACTCAAGAACGTGGAAAAGTTCCTTTCTATTTTTCCTCAAATTGCAATACTGTATCTAAGTACTGCATTGTAAATTGACATTGGTGAGATGCCATAAGTATATAAAGTATACTCCCTGTAATGCTTATCCCTATTACTCACCAACATGGTAATTATTTTGTGCTAATGAATTTGTAAACTCAGCCATTCATCCATCCGTCGACATATTCAATCACAGACTGAAAAATTGATAATTTAGGATAGGTGCACCACTAAATTCTTTCTTTTCCAAAATAAATGCTCAATGGACAAATGTATTCTTTATTTCAATTGTATCAAAAAACATGCTCCGGCCAATGCGTTTCATTCAATTCCCGATGAATTTCATCAGGGTTTTAATTGTACAAATGGTCAATAATCCAATTGTGGGGTAGAGAGATTTGAACGGTAAGTATGAGCACATAAAATTCACATTATTTCCCTAGTGTTTCATGTGTGAGAACCATCGTTATAATACTCCAAAATATAGGAGTTCCTTGGTAGGGCTCAAGAGTATGTGCCCGAGATCAATGCCTCCGCCGCGTGTATGTGGTGTCTTGTGTCCGGACCAGTTCCTGAATCACACATCATCCATTCACTCAGTCACTCATACTTGTACTCATTGTATTGTATTGTATTGTATTGTAACTGCATTTATATAGCACCAACTACCCCTGACAAGCCGCCAAAGTGTTTTTTTGGTAAGTAGCACACTTCTCCGGGAACCCATAAAGGACTAGTGGTGCTTTAGTATAGTGAAATATGAGATTAGTTTGAGCTGTGGATATTTTAATCTGTTATTTGGATTGAGACGAATAGTGGGGGATAGAAGAGGAAAAGGTATGCATTTATATAATGCTTGCTACCCCTAATGAGATATTGAAGTGGTTTTCGGTGAGTAGCATGCTACTCCGGAACCCGAAAATAATTAGTGGTGAATTAGTCTAGGTAAATATAAAATTAATTTTAGCGGTTGACATGGTTGTCTGTTATTTGGATTGAAAAGGATAATGGTGGGATGGAAGTGGGAAGGGGTTGCATTTATATAGCGTTTGCTCCCATGATGAGGTGTCGTATCACTTTTTGGCAAGTAGCAGGCTACTCTGGAACCCAGAAAGGATTAATGGTGAATTAGTATAGGGCCAAATGAAATTAATTTGATTTGAGTTGTGGACATGTTAGTCTGTTATTTGGATTGTAAAAGGGATATTGGAGGGACAGAAGAAGGAAGAGTCTAGAAAGTTGGTTTGTTTTGGAGTTCATAGCATAGGAGGGGGTTTGGGATGAGTAAAGGGGAGATAGAGGGGAAGAGTCAGAGGAAAGGGTTTAGAAAGGTTTGTTTGGGAGATCTGAAATCTAAATAGTAAAAGGTATGAGATGATGCGAGGAGGGGTAGAGAAGGGAAGAGTTTAGAAATGGATATTTTGGGGGTCATATTAGTGGTATGGGGTTTGGGGTGCATGGGAAAGTGGAGGTAGAGGATATATTGAGAGAGGTATAGGGTGGGAAATAGGGTAGGGCATTTGAAAGAGCAATAGAATGAGGTTTGAGATGAGTCAGAGTGGAGGTAGAGGATATATTGCAAGAGATATAGGGTGAGATATACGATAGCACATTAGAAATGCTGAATTAGAAGCAAAGCAATAAATATAAAGATACATAAGTACATAGAAGGTATATCATAAGTATGTGGAAAATATATATATGCATAAGGAAGGTAATATATGTAGATTAAAGTTGCATATAATAAACTCACATGTTGCTGTACTTTAAAAAAATGTTCATTCACTAGTGAAGCAATTGTAAATAAATAGTTATGATAAAAGGTTTACTTAGTTATGCAGTCACTTATATATATGTTAAACATAGAATAATGTAACTATAAGTAATACGTAATTTGTTAAGCAGAACTAACAAATATTTGTATCTTTAAAAACAATAATTATTAAACATGTTTATACAAAGTAATACACATATGTAGGTATACAACATTAGTACAAATGAATGCCTATATACTGAGGGCTATGCTGTATATGTATACTTGAGTATACTGGTTAGGTGGGGAAGAGCGAATTCTTGAGTAGTATTCTGAAGATAAGGTAATTATCCATAGATCTTATGTTTGGAGGTAAAGAGTTCCATAGTTTGGCTGCTTGAACAGAGAAGACTGTGCCACCCATGGTGTTTTTTTTGCATAGTGGGATTTAGAGGCGATGTGTCTCTCTAGAGTGGAGGTTCCTTTGTTGAATGTATTTTGTGATTTTATTCCTGATCAAGTGTGGTCCTGATCCATGTATCACTTTGTGGGTAATACAACACAGCCTGAATGTGGATCTTCTGGCAACCGGTAATCAGTGTAGGGTTTTCAAGGCAGGGGAGATATGGGCTTGTGGTTTTATAAGTAAGATAGTCTGGCTTAAGAGTTCTGAATCCGTTATAGTCTTTTCATAGTTGTTAAAGGTGATTCGTGGTAGAGGCTATTGGGGTAATCGAGTTTGAGAACAAGAGAGATGGTAGCCTGTACCTTGTGTGGGAATCTCAGGTAGGGGAATATGTGTTGCAGAGTTTTTATAGTAACAGAGATTGATCCTGCTAGTTTGTCACTTGGACATTCAGTGATAGCTTGGTGTCCACAGTTATTCAGAGGATTCTTACTTCCTCTGATACTTTAGTCCGTGTTTCCAGATTATCACGCCATGCGACAAGTGGGTCATTATTTTTCCAATCGCCACATGTGGGTATTTCCGCTTTGGAAGGATTCAATTTTAGATGGCTCCATATCATCCATTGATCCACAGCTCTGAGACAACTGAAAATTGGTGAGTTTGCACTGTATTTGGGGCATTCCAATTGAAGGAGTATTTGTGCGTCATCCGCATAGTTATGGCACTTGAGAAGAAATTGATTGATCAGTGCTGGTAATTACTTCATGTAGATGTTGAAAGGCATGGGTGAGATGATAGAGCCTTGAGGGATCCCTGCTTTTTTGAAGTACGGTTTGGAAGAGAAAGGAGGGTATGGATGGCATTAGTTCTGTTGAGAAGGTAGGATGTGATCCAGTTGAGAGCAGTCCCCTCTATGCCAGCTTCGTGGAGTCTTTGCATCAGAGTGTCTTGGACAACCGGTCAAAGGCAGCCGAGAAGTCCAAAAGAAGTAGCGCAGCAACCCCGTTCCAGTCATTTGTGTTCTTAAGGTCATCCCAGATGGCAACGAGGGCCGATTCTGTGCCTCTTCCTGGATGGAATCCCGCTTGGAAGTCTGAAAGTATGGCATTATCTTCAATGAATTAAGACATCTGGCAAATGTTGCTCTTGCTATCAGTTTGCCCAGGAAAGGTCCATTTGTAATTGGTCTGTCATTGTCAGGATTCAGCGGGTCCAGGTTTGTTTTCTTTAGTTATGGGTGTATGTATGACTTTTTTAGTTCTCCTGGAAATATTCCCATAGTTAAGAAATTGCTTATGATTCTTCTTACTGGTGTGGTAGCAGAAGTTGTTAGAAGAATTGTCATGAAGGTTTGTGGTGAACAGTGGTCAGAACGACTGCCGGCAGGCCTGCTTGCTTTGACCAGGTCCATAAATGCATTGTGGGAAATTTGTTGGAAGGAATGGAGAGGCTGGTTTAGTAGATTCTTAGATTGTTGGTAAAGGGTCAGTGCTGGTGGTTTGTAATGATTTGCCAGTTTGTCTATGAAATCTTGAGTAATGGGATGAGCTCCTTCTAGGCAATTTTACATATTTGTATAAAATATATATAAATATTTAATAAATACTTATTAAATATATATTTATTAAAAATATGTTAACTAATGTTTAAAAAAAACATTTTAAAAAGCTAAAAATGTATATTCAATGTAAAATTACATGTACACATAGGGACTCATTTCGATGTAGGGTGGAAAACCTCCAAACGCGTCAGAGCCCTTCCGACCAAAACGGTTACGATGTTCGCGGTGAGAATGTAAACCGGCCGGATATTCCAACTCCGTTCTGACCAACTTGCAGAGTATTCCTGCCGGTCGGAACCGCACTGCAAGCCCTATGGATGCCGTATGGATGCCGTAGGGATTACGATGACGTTTCCAGCAGCCTTTCTGACATGGAAAGGTTGTCAGAAAGTGACTTTGGGGGCCGCTGGCAGGGTCCCCTAGTCCCCACGGCCTATGGTTAGTGGCTGCGTAGGGACCCATTGAACCCCCCTGTAAGCCCTTCACTGTGTGGCAGGCACCATGGGGTGCATGCGACCCGTGCAGGGTTTTGCACACAGACACCATTTCCCCATAGAAGCCTGTGGTATTTATTTATTTATTTATTTATTTCGATTTGTATAGAGCGTTATAATCCAGGGGTCTCTAAGCGCTTTGGCCGGTTCTCTGGCGTAACACAAGCTCACATTGGAAATAATAGGAGTCCAACCGAACAGTGTTCGGTTGCATCATAATCCGGCGGTTGGTACTGTCAACCGCACGTTGGTTGGTCCCGAGTCCGAAACAATTTCCGACCAACATTGTAATGACCTCCTTTATGTACATTATACAAATATGTATAAAATGTGATTTATTTCATTCTGTTTACCAAAAACGTAAGCGTGTTATTACGACTGTGTTGGTAATGCAGGCGACTGCCTCACCAGAGATCCGGCCACCCTATAATGAGTTTGACGGTTAGACTGCAAAAGGACTGCTGCAAGCGTCGGGGATCTGTGATCCCTCTGCAGCATTGCAGTGGTGTAAGGCTGCAAAATGCTGGACGTGCTGCTGCAGCAATGCCAAGCATATTACGAGTTTCCTCACAGTGTTCATGGCAGTGAGCCTGCCATGGTGAGGAAACTAAGCTGTTGCCTCAGGGCCTGGGAGTGCATGTAGGTGGGCACATGGTGTGCTCCCCTCTCTGTATGCACTCCCTGTCCTTTCACAGCATGCACTTCACAGTCCATGCAGTGTAGAAACGTGCATTGCCACTCCCATCGTGGTGCGTTTCCAAGGTTCACATGCAAGCTTTTGAAAGGCAGCAACGTAGGATCTGTATACAAACTGACACTCAGGCCTTAAGGGTGGAGAGATGCTTCCACAAGGAAGGAAGCGGAAGGGATACGTCCTCCCAAACAATTTTCAGCATCAAAAAGGTATCCAACCCAAAAGAAAAATCCCTAAAGAGGAATGTTTGGGCCTGTTTCTCAATCTGAGGGGTAATCAATTGCTACCGCCACAATCGAGAGCAATACCTCTTTGTATAATCACCCTCCCACACTTTAGTAGTGTCATGTTTCATCATCGTATCACCCTGGCTAACCTATCACCACTCCATATTAAAGGGATACCTATAGTGTGTGTTTTCTTTTAAAATCCTTCCCCCCTGGCCTTTTCTCACAAGAGCTCCCTGGGAAAAGGTTGAGCCCACCCTGGCCTTTAGGAGCCAGGCTGTAGCAATTGATCACCCCTCAGATTGAGAAAAAGGCCCATACTTTATCCTTTAGTGATTTTTCTTTCGGGTTGGATACCTTTTGATGGTGAACAATGTAGGATCACCAAAGCAGGACCGCAACTTGTAATCTGGTGGACAGTGAGGGGGGTTTTAGTGGTTTGGCGCGGGGCGATGAGGTGGCAGCCTGCTGACACACCGCCAAATTCATAAGGCCCTAAATTATTAAATTTACTTGACATCATAATTATTATTTTTATTTATATTGAATAAAATGTAAAACTGCTTACAATTTTTAACTTGTGAAAAAATTAAATAAATAAAATATGTGTGACTTCTTTTTACTCTATTAAATGTTGTGAAGCCTTATGCACTAAAAAGGTGACATTTACTCCAACTTCAACAAAATTAAGAAGGTGTTGTACACATAACTTAAAGGTTGACGTTAACTATTCCCGCTCCAATCTACACCAGCTTGGGGAGGTGATGGACACTAAAGGGGTGACATTTACTGTTCCCACTCCAAACTAAACCTACTTCGGAAAGGTGTTGGACACTAAGGGCCCGATTCTGATGCTGGTTGGAAAGCATTCCCACCCAGGGCCTGATTCTGATGCGGTTAGGAAGGCCTCCTAATGGCATTTGCTCCTTCCAAATAGGATCGGGAGCGACCCAGTGCCCAATTATGATGCCGTTAGGAACATGTGCTCCCATTGAAGGCAACGGGAATCTAACCAAATCGTATCTGGAAGCATCCGGATGCATCGTACTTGGTCGGTTGGACTCTCCCGATCCGAGTGGGTCGGAAACCATTTCCAACCCGATTCGGTCGGGAGGCATTTCCAACCCGCATCAGAATTAGCCCGTAAAGGAGTAACATTTATTATTCCCATTCAAATCTAGACCAACTTGGGGAAAGTGTTGGACACTAAAAGGGTGACATTTACAATTACCTCTTCAGCTTAACCATATTGGGGAAGGTGTTGGACACTAAGCAGCTCATTACGATGTCGGTCCGATGAGCATCTGGTTGACATCGTAGCAGAATTGGGACCGACCGACAAGTAGTCGGAGGTTCCACCAGCCTAATTATGATGCGACCTCCATGTATGATGTCAGAATCATAATGTGCTCCATTGTGGTTTGTGCTGCGCCCCAAAAAGGGCTGCAGCACAAGCCACAATGAAAAAACAGATGTTTGCAAACATCCATGCCCTGTGTGCCAGGAACTATGGATATTTTGGGGTGGGGGACCACAGAGGAGGTCACAGGGGATGGGGGCCCTGCTAGTTCGAGCCACCATGGAGAGGCAGTCTGAATGGGCAATCGCAATCCATGCGGCAGTGCATGAGCAGGGGCAGCCCCAATGTAGGGAACTTCATTCTGACCGACTGGCTCCTTGAGTCGGTTGCTCCGCCTGCTGCCTCCGACCCCCGCACACCATAATGCAGCAGTTGGACCGCAGCACCAGATGTTGGATGAACTGCCACCAACAGGCTGTCGGTGGCAGTCCGCCTAACATCATAATCGGGCCTTAAGGTTCTTATTATGACTTTGGCAGTCCTCCCGCAGTGCTTCCATTGCGCTATACACTAGAGGACCGCAAGACCACACTTTGCCCACCTGCCAGATTATGAGTGTAATCCATGGTGGCCGAGCATTGCAGAGCCCATCTGACAGGCTCATGGGAGAGCCTAACATGTAATTCACCACCGTGAGTTGCCGACTGCCCATTCCTGCATGGTGTGGCATGCACACCAGACCACACAAGAACTGGTGGTGCAAATCCAGGGGGGCAGATGTTGTGCCTCCCCACATGTACCACTAGGCCCAAGAGTGGCAGGGGGCCTGCTAGGGCCTCCTTTGTTGCCTCACCGCCACCCTTTTCATGGTGGGCTCACTGCCATGAAAGTAATATGCTCGGTGGTGCCGCAGCAGCACCACCAGAATATTGTTGCTCCCTGAAGGCTGCGTGACAGCCAGGGGATCCTGGATCCCTGGCGGTCGCAGCGGTACTATGGACTGCCATACACGTAATGAGGCCCTAAAGGGGTGACTTTTACTATTCAGACTCCAGTCTAACCATATTAGGGAAGGTGGTGAATACTAAAAGGTGATATTTACTTTTCCCAATCCAATCTAAACCAAATTGAGGAGGCTATAAAAAACTATAAAGTAATTTTTTTTTAGCCAGTTCAAAAATAACTTTTTACCTAAAATATTATATTTTACAAATACGCAATTAATAGCACAAATTATCCCACTTTACTTATTTTTATATTTTGAAAATAATAATATTATAAGACTCTATTTAAAACTGCTAAAATTTAAATACAAAATTACATTAAAAAAATGTTGTTTTAGTCAATAATACATTTTTAAAATGTTCAGATTAATATTATCTACCACTCATAAACTGAAAAAACCTTGAATTATATTTGCTACAAATGAGCACATTTTCTAAAATAATTGAATGCAAAAACTCTTATATTTTTTGTTGCATAACTATTTCAAACCTTTTTTAAATATTTTTCTAAATATTTTCTAAATATTATATATATAATTAATATTTATAACAATTTTATTAAACAATTACCATATTTTTAACTTAAATATTAAATAAATTCAAATATACTTTGCAAAAAATATTTTATTAAAATAAATAAGAAATGTATTCACATTTTTATTTTCTAAAAATAAGATTAAAATATAACTTATTTCACTCACAGCATAAAAATAAAATACACATTTCATGAATTGAAATTATTTTACAACTAAAAAAATAATTTACATATGTTAAAAATTATAAACTTACATTTAAAAATTAAACCCTCATGTTTTGCCCCTATTAACCCAACATCCTGCCACTAAAATAAACTTCAGTATTATTGAAAATACTTAAAAACAATTAAATATATACATTTAAACAATTCAATGAATAAAAAAATGTACACATCTTTTAGATAAATTATGAACACATAAATTACAAAAAATGCAATCTATTACATACAATTTAGCAATAAACACAATATTATATCCAACAATATTTACTACATCTTTTTTACATATTATGAACAACACTAAAAACAATATTTTTACTTAAATATTCCTCTCCATGATATATGCGAACTCTTGACACAATTTTTCAGCAGCACAATTTTTTTCATCCAATATTTTTTCCAAACACTATCCATTTCCTATTGGTATGAAAATTCACCAGGCATTACTAACACACACACAAATACACCTACACAAACATACACACACATGGTATATCCAAGGTAGCATGGCTTCATCCCTGGTTGGGGGACCAGAGATCACATTAAAAAAGTGATCACGCTGTTTGATTTGATAAATAAAATCAGGGGGGAAATTGGCCTGATTTTATTTGATGCCGAGAAGGCATTCGACCGGGTGTCCTGGCTCTTCCTTTGGGCAGTACTAGGGAAATATGGTTTTCATCTTGGATACATCGGGGCTATTAAATCATTGTATTTAAATCCTAGGACTAAGTTGTTAATCATGGGAAGAGAATCTGAAGAGATCTATATCTCTAGGGACACGAGGCAAGGGTGTCCATTCTCACCATTACTCTTTGCGTTATATATTAATTCTCTGATTCTGAAATTAGAATCCAGCCCTCAGATTAACCAGGGAGTGGCTGGACAGGCAGATTGTAAAGTATTTGCATATGCATATGATATAGCAGTAGCGGCCACAAACCCACAACAAGTTTGAGGGAGATTGAAGGAATAGCTAAATCATTTGGATCAGTTTGAACCCCGGGTGTTAAGTGAGCCAACCTATCTGGGAATGCATATTACCTCAACGCTGGATGATATTGTTAAATTAAATTTCTGTCCTTTGGTACAGAGAGTAGAACAAGATTTCAGAAGATTAAACCATCTAATTCGCTCGTTGGTGGGAAGAGTGAATGTGATTAAAATGACGATTCTACCTAAATTAATATATCTATTTAGAGCCTTGCCACTAGAAATCGATCGTAACTGGTTAATGAAATTGGAAAGCATATGCTATGGATTCTTATGGGGGTTCACGAAGGCAAGAATAGGGTCCAAGTATAGGACCCTACCTTAATATTGGGGGAATGGGAAGTACCTAATATAACCATATACTACTGGGCGTGTATGTTACAAAATATAGACATATTAATAACAGGAAAGTTGCAGGAGCTTGGCCCTGCAGAGTCTCCCTCAACCTATGATCTCATCATGGGGAAGGAAGCCAAAGGACTTTTTTAAAAAAATCTTGAACCCAGCTACTATAAAAAAAAAACTAGATTTAAGGTTTGGAGCGGGCGTTTAGAGTATGGCAACAAGTAAAGAAAAAAATTAAACTGCCCAAGCATAATTAATATACACCGTTAAGGGGAACACTCAGTCTTACAGGAATATTTCATGATTCAATAGTGAGAGATTGGGGGCAGAAATGTATTAGATGGTTGGGGGATTTCTTATCAAATGATAATATGATGTTGTTTGCTGAGCAATGGGAGAAATGTGGGTTTTCCATGCAAGATATTTTTTAATATCTCCAGAGTCTGGATTTTTTAATTAGACATGAGAAGACCATAGGATTAATGAGCCGGATACCTATCATCAAAGGAATGGGTAAAAGAGCTAGGATTGGGGTTATATATAAATTGAAGATGCAATAGTTCCCGGATGATTTAGACACTGTGGAATTTTAGTTTGCGAACTGAACATCATCTGCGCCATCTTGTCATTCATGTACAATATGCACGGCAGCTATTTTAAATACCATGGTCTCCCTGTTCACGATCGATCGCCAGCGCGCTCCCCTGGACGATCAGGCGCACACATCCTAAGAATCGGCGGAACACTCAGCTGCGTGATAGCCCCCTCCTATTGTACGTGGGGTGAGGACCCCTATTGTAGATACGTGTAGGGGTGGGTCTGAAATGGGGATTCCGGGGATGTCTTTTTCATACTTCAAAGAGTCTTTTCTGCAATAAAGAATGCTCACATGTCATAAACCAGGGTATAAGAGGCCAGGCCTCAGAGAAGCTGTTAGAGCACCTCGAAATGATACCTTGTTGTCTGATCTGATGTGTTCTGCTCCGTCGGAATAAAACTTCTGTTTCCTGCCTTCCAGTCTCCAGCGCCTGCCTCTTTGTTTGGTAACTAGAATGGTATAGAGGCGGTTAGCGCCGGGCAACTTTGAAAAAGGCCATCAGCCCTACCTTTTTCTACAATTGGCTTCCCAAACGTGGGGCCCATCAGTGACTCGTGGATCCAGTGGGAGAGGTCCTGAAGACAGAGTGAACGACTGCAACGATCGGGAGAGCTCCTGTCCGATAGACCCTCGTCTGACAGCCGATCATCCGAACTTCGCTGGTTCCAAACAGACCTCTCTCGAGTGATCTACGGTCCTGACTGGGAACCATCAGGAGTGCCGCGAAGATCACGAGGAATAGAGGACGATCGGGCGCTGGATTCGGAAGACAGGAAACTGTCCATGCGGTCCGGGTAAGGTCGTGTAAATGCGACAAATTGCGAAATGATTGTTTGATTTGGATAATACTAGTATTACTCTTTTGCTGATTTGTTTGGAGATTCGCTGTCTGCAAACAGAGAAACAACAGGCTCTCTCTTTGCGGGTAGCAAAGGATAGGTAACGCAGACTTTTGTCCCCGTTGTAATCCGTCGTGCCTATCTTCCTCCCCCACTGATTGATTGTTTGGCCCGAACTATTGTTCGCGGATTGTTTTCTGGAGATTCTCTGTCTGCAAACAGGGAAGAACAGGTTCTCTCTTTGCAGGTAGTGAAAGGGTAGGTAACGCAGACTTTTGTCCCCGTTGTAACCCGTCGTGCCTACTTATTCTCCCCATTGATTGTTTGATTGACCGAACATTGACTGTTCGATATTGGTTCTTTTGAGGTATTCACCACCTGCAAACAACGAAGAATAGAAATATTCTGTCTAGTCTTTGCACGCAGTGATAAGATAGGTAGTGCAGACTTTTGTCCCCGTTGTAATCCGTCATGCCTATCTTCTCCCCACTGATTGGTAGCCTGTTTAGCCCGGACCGCTCATTAGAGATGAACCATCCAGCTCCACTGGAAGGCACCCCTAATAAGGACATGTTCATTAAACATGGACTAGTCGCTATAGCTTATAATAAGTTATGGCATAAATATACAAAGAAGGACCCCGAAAGTCAGTGGCCACTGATAGGTTCCTTTGATGATCATAAAATAGAAACATTAGAAACAGCGCTCCAGAAAAATAAGACTACGCCCACCATGCTCGATAGTGTCGGCATGTGGCGCAAAGAAGCGGAACAACGAAAGAAAAAAGAAGAAGCCAAAATAGGGAAAGAGTTACGAAAGGCAGCCCACCTAGCCGCTAAGCAACTAGAAGAAGAAATAAAAGAAAGAAAGGAAGCTACACAAAAGCAAGAATCAGAGGTGACAGGCCAATGCCCTGTTAGGACCCCCTCTACGCTCTACCCTGAGCTGCCCTCCAAACAACGGGCGAACGATGAGTTACTGCTGGGTCCTCCAATCATCTACATGCCCCCTCCATATGCCCCCTGCCAACCTCTGATACAGCACCTACCAGCCCCGAGTACAAGCGAGAGTGACCTTAGCGCTAGTGCCCCGGCCCTTGCGGCCTCTGCAACGGCTGCATTAGTAACGACACCAGATGACCCCGAGGCTAGCAAACAACCACCAGCCAGACCAAATAGATTGAGCAAAGATGAGCGGGATGGGATTGACAAGATAGCAAAGACACTGGTAGAACGGAAGGAGAGCGAAGAATACATGATGGACATGCACAATTCACATGCCGGTAGCCACAGACGGCATTTCATTTTACGATTCAGCTACCACACCCTGAACGCATATGAGGATAGGTATCAGAATAAGGGCCCCGCTAAACTGACAACTCTATATAGAAAGGTCGATGTCGGGGATGGGACTGAACACGATGTGACGGACCTCTTCATGCAAACGCTTGAAGTCTTCCGCCACCTCACGGAACAGAAACCAGAAGTCAAGATTACAGTCCCTGAAACGACCGAGTCCTCATTAGAAGTAGCCAACACTATGATGCCTATCAGGGAAGCGGCCCCTTACTGGGTTCCGCCACGAGGTCAGGGAACAAACGACGATATCAACCACACAGATGCAAAGGGGAGGGTTGTGTACAATTGGGTTTATCAACCATGGGATCGACAAGATATCTTAACTTTTAGGCAAACCCTGCCTGATTTAAGAAAGAACGCAACAGCATTTTATACCGAATTAGGCACCGCCTTGGGTTCGACGATAATGACTTTAGCGGACATTGACTTGTTTTTCGGGTTATGTCTGCCGGCTGACGTGTGGAAGCAAATCCGGAAAGCCGACCACACAGATCTGTTCGGACATACCTGGAATCAACTCAGTGAGCTAGATAGGCAGCGAGAGCCCGGAAGGAAACCTGTAAAAGACGTACTGGAACTCCCAGACAAAATAGTTCAGAATCTAAAGACATTAATCCCAGAGAAAAAGGTAGATTGGTCGATAGTCACGCCTTGCCGTCAGAAACCCCAGGAAGACGTATCGGAATACTTCTCCCGATTTGAGACGGTGTTCTCCGACTACAGTGGCCAAGACATGACCACCGCCACCGGACAACACCTGTTTGTGCAAAATTATGTAAAGGGTCTATCGCAAGAGGTCTCCCAAAAGTTACAGACGAGCGAGAGTAGTTGGGGGGACTCCAAACCCGCAGCTATCCTTCAGATGGCTCATTACTACGAACATCAAAAGAATGAGAGTGATAGGGTATCCGAGAGAAAGAAGAAAGATTTGAAAGAAAGGGTGATGATAGCCCAGATACAAGGGGTAGCGGTCGAAAGAGAACCCCACAGGGGGAACTACCAGTCAACCGCCCCTAGAAATCCACCACCTAAAGATCGCACCCCAACACCCCACATTGGACGTAGAGACATTGGCGAGGACCAGTGTGCCTTCTGCAAAGGATTCGGCCATTGGAAATCCCAGTGTCCGGTTCTGTTAGACATGAACAGAAATAGGGACCCCAAGGACGTAGCGGGTGGACCGAGAAATAGGGGACAGGGACGAGGGTACACAAATGACACCAACACCGACAGACCAGGGAGATCGAACACGTTTGACCGTCCCCGACAGACCCAGTATCAACTATCCGACAGTGAGAATGCCCCCGACTTTGCATAGGACTGCCAGGGGCAAGGGAGGGATCCAGTCGAGCTCTGTGTTGACCAGCAAGGTCCTTACGTCACCGCTAAGGTCCTCGGTACAAAGTCTCAATTTTTGGTAGACACTGGGGCGACACGTAGTGTGTTATCGAAATGACTGATTCCAAGGGCACCCTTGTCTGGCTCACACATTACATCGATAGGTTTCGATGGGACGCCCTCCACTAACCCCCTGTCCGTACCTATCTCCTTTGACCTAGAAAACAACCCCACTGACACAACATTTTTGCTCTCCTCCAATTCCCCTGACGCCATTATGGGCATTGATTTACTAAAGCATTTTCGAGCTACCATTAGGTGTTCCCCAGATGGAGTCCGAGTCATCCTGTACGACAACCCGAGCATGTCCAAATCCTGCCCAGCACGACACATGTACTCCATAACTGACGCTGACCTGTCCTTGCTCGACACCCTGCCCCCGTACCTATGGGCCAAAAATGACTCCGATGTGGGACGAATGATGATTGACCCTGTGCACATAACGGTAAGACAAGACGCAATACTCCCGAAACTCCCACAGTATCGGATATCGCCCGAGGGTGAGAAGGCACTGGTAGCGATCATTCAGTCCCTGGTAGATGCAGGAGTGGTCGAGGAAGTAGTTAGCAATGTCTGCAACAGCCCTATCCTACCCATTGTTAAGAAGCAAGGCGAGGGAGATGAGAAAGCGTACCGCTTCATCATCGACCTGCGGGAGGTTAACAAAGTGGTTGTACCCCAGTGCCCTGTAGTCTCAGACATCACCACCATTCTGACCCTCATCCCGTCCACTGCCACCACCTTCACTGTCATTGACCTCAAAAATGCATTTTTCTCTATCCCCATCCACCCAGACAGCCGTTATCTCTTCGGCTTTACCCTAAAATCCTGCTCGTACCGATTTTGTAGAGCTCCCCAGGGCTACACTGAAAGTCCCAGCATTTACAGCCAGGCCCTCAAAAGACAGCTGGACGCCGTCCAGCTACCAGATGGAGTGGTGTTGATCCAATATGTCGATGATATCCTTTTGGCGGCCGACACCACTCCACTTGCAATCACAGCCACTGTCCAACTCTTACACTTTCTTGCAGAAAATGGCCACAAAGTCTCTAAAAAGAAATTGCAGTTCTGCCAGTCTCAAGTGACATACCTAGGCCATCTCCTGTCCAAAGAAGGGAGGAAACTTACGCCCGATCGAATCCAAACCATCCTAGACACCCCCATCCCAAAAACCCAGAAGCAAGTCCGTTCTTTGGTGGGTCTAACCTCTTTCTGCAGACAGTGGTTGCCAAATTTCAGCCTCATAATAAAACCCCTACTTTCCTTGTTGGCCAAAGATGTCCCCTTCCCGCTCCCTTGGACCCCCGAATGCCAAACGTCCTTTAAAGAGTTGCGGGATGCCCTTTGTTCAGCACCTGTCCTGGGAACACCAGATTACTCCAAGCCCTTCTCCCTCTTCACTCACGAAAGGGAGGGATGCGCGTTGTCTGTTCTAACTCAGCCCATCGGCCCTAAGCAGCGCCCTTGTGCCTACTTCTCTGCTACTCTTGACCCCGTAGCCAGAGCTTTGCCTGCCTGCCTTAGAGCAGTAGCCGCCGCTGCTGTCTCTATCCGTCAGAGCGAGGGAATCGTACTTTTGAACTCCCTCACTGTGTTAGTACCCCATGCGGTCGACACCCTTTTGAACCAGACCAAGACTCAACACCTGACTAGTGCACGGCTGACGGGGTACGAATTGACCCTACTTGCCCCCCACATCACTCTGAAGAGATGCACGACTTTGAATCCTGCCACACTGTTGCCTTTGCTAGAAAATGACCCCGACGTGCCTCCCATACACGACTGTGTAACCCTCACGGACGAACAAACTAGGAGTAGAATTGACCTCCGAGACACTGCTTTCACAGACCCTGATGGAGAGCTATGGGTAGACGGCTCATGCATCAAACTCCCAGATGGCACCACTTCAGCTGCCTATGCGGTAACGACAGCCCGAACTGTAGTTGAGACAGCTCGCATCACACAACGATCCGCGCAGGCGGCAGAGCTAATAGCCCTCACACGAGCATGCATCATAGTGACAGGGACCACGGCGAACATTTACACAGACAGCCAGTATGCCGTCGGGGTGGATCATCATTTTGGGCTCTTATGGAGGGAAAGGGGATTCCTGACGTCCCACGGCACACCCATCCTCCATGGGGATCTAGTCTCTGCCCTGATCGAAGCAGTACTACTCCCCAAACGATTAGCAGTGATCAAGTGTCAGGCACACAAGAAGGTGACGGACTTAGTCAGACAAGGAAACGCGCTGGCCGATATCACTGCACGAACCACAGCTGAAAATAGGACAACGACACGCATGTATGTGACCAGGTCACAAGCAGAGAAATGGACTGACGCTAGGGAGACGATTAGAGACATCCAGTCGGCCAACACACCTCACGAACTGACTGAGTGGGCACGGGTGGGTCTAAAGGACGATGAAGGCTGCTGGCGAACAAAGGATGCGAACAAATGGTTGCTGCCTGACTAATACCTGATCCCCATACTAACTATGGCACACTCCCCCGCACACATAGGATCTGCCCCCATGATCGAGCTCATTTCCAAAGTCTGGCACAACGACAAAATCCCCGACTCAGCCAAACGTCTGGTCCAGCAGTGCCTTATCTGCTTGCAACACAACCCCGGGAAAGGAACTGTAGTGCCCCGGGGAGGGTTTGGGATCCCCGACCACCCCTTTGAGGTCCTCCAGATGGATTAAATTCAGCTAGAGAGATGCCAAAGCTTAAAGTATGTACTGGTCATTGTATGTGCCTTCAGCAAATGGGTGGAAGCCTATCCAACCCGTGATAATACTGCCATGACTACTGCCAAAGTACTACTGAAAGAGTTTTTTCCTCGCTACGGCCTCTGTCGAATTTTATGGAGCGACAACGGCCCCCACTTCATAGCAGAAGTTATCCAGCTAATTTTGAAGGGGTTGGGTGTGAGGCAGAGGTTCCATGCGGTCTTCCACCCCCAATCTGCTGGTTTGGTGGAGCGACACAACGCTACATTGAAGCTGAAATTGTCAAAAATAGTGGCCACCACAGGACTTAAATGGCCAGATGCCCTCCCACTGGCATTGCTATCAATGCGCTCCACTCCCACTAAGCACCATTTGACCCCCTATGAGGTTATATTCGGGCGACCAATGAACCTTTGGACTGCCCCCAAACCGACCTCCATTCATGACGTCCCGGACGTCCTGCTGTCTGATTACTTGTACTTGTACTTATATTCGGGCGACCAATGAACCTTTGGACTGCCCCCAAACCGACCTCCATTCATGACGTCCCGGACGTCCTGCTGTCTGATTACTTGTACAAATTAACAAAAACATTGTCTGTCATTCATCAGCAGGTGCAGCAGGCCATCCCCGATGCTTTCAGGGGTCCGGGCCACGACATCCAACCGGGGGACTATGTATTAGTCCAGAATTTTCAATGGGCGAAGATTCTGGAACCCCGGTGGACGGGCCCCTGGCAAGTACTGATCACCACCCGGACGGCTCTCCGAGTGCAAGGGAAGCGGCACTGGCTGCACGCACACCACTGCAAGAAGGTCTCCTCGACCCTGGCCACCACCGAAGACATCGACAACCAAGAAGAGCTCCTGAACAAGGATCGACCATCACTGAACTGCTATCCCGATACTGAGGCACTTGAACTTGCAAAATTCCCTGATCCCACTGTGCCATCCAGGGAAGGGTATTTCCTGCGTCGAAAGGAGGGAGCTTCGGCTAAGTAGACCACGGACTAAGTTAAATCTCAGAACGGTGACCCAAACACTACCAAGGGTTACCCGGAGAGAAGCTAAACAAAGTCTGTGGTTCTGCCTGCTACCGAGCACCTTGAAGATGATGGAAGCGCCAGATAAGAAGATGATGGAAGCGCCAGATAAGAAGATAATGGAAGCAGCCGGAAATACCCACTACAGGAACCCAAAGACTGACAATATGCACAAATCAAAGACAATCGCCCTCTTCATTGCTTTCCTCTTTTGCCTCCTCCTCATGACTTCCTTCTGGATCTTGGAGGAAAGCACTCCTGCTCATCAGATATTGCTAACCACTGCACAGCCAACCACTATGAAAGAGCATCACCTGATCTCCCTCTCACCTCAGCTCCGAGAGAGGCGTAAGGAGTTCTGGAACAATTCCTTTGTACAACTGTTGCACCAGAACAACCTTGCTGCAAATGCCACCAACTGCTGGATCTGAGGACTGCTCCCACATGCCACAGGTCACTCCATCCCCTTCATCCCTTCTCCTTTCTCAGTTCATGGCTCCTGCCTTGCCTGGTTGATCCTCATGCAAGAAAGCCACAAGGACAACGCCACATCTGGTCAAACAGTGTCACACTTCTACCATGGGTTCTGGCTGAACAAAACCAGAAGGACATCTGCTCCCTTGTGTCCTGTTCCCTCTGGTTCCGCCTTCCTTATGGACATCCCTGCAAAGGAGCGAGTAGAAATGCAGGTGCTCCATAATCCAGCTAGAGCCATCTTCTCCCACCTACGGAAGCGAACCGCCGCCACTCTGACTGTGGCTCTGTCTGTCATCAACGTCACTGGCCAGGTGTGCATCAAAGGCCTGGGAAGACAGCTGGTAGGTCACAGTGCCTGCCACATCACAAGGTCATTGGACTCAATTGATCCCCCCTCTTTTGTTGCTTCTCCGAATATGTACTTTGTTTGTGGCACCAAAGCTTACACCTGGCTCCCGAAAGGTTGGAGAGGCACCTGCTACATCGCTTTCATCCTCCCCCCCACGTATGTAGCCCCTGCTGATCATCACCGGCAGAGACGCGCAAGTGACATTGGACAAGCCGACTCCACTGGAGCGCAGTTCCTGGATGCAGTGAAGGGACTTGTTCCTCTGTGGGGCCCGATGGCGAACAGCCGCGCCATCCGACATCTGACCCAGGCAATAGAAACAACCATCAACATCACAGCTGGCGCCCTCGCTAACAACATGGCTGAGCTTCAGGCGGTCCGCCTCATGACCCTTCAAAATCGCCTGGTTCTAGACGTTGTTCTAGCCGATCGTGGAGGAGCATGCCGCATCATCGGATCTAGATGTTGCACCTACGTACCAGATAACTCGCCCTCAGTCTACAAGGCAATTGAGCACCTCCATAGACTTTCCTCAGAAGTTCACCAAGAGCAAGAAGGATGGTCGCTCGGGAGCTGGTTTTGGGACACTTTGAAGGGCTGGGGATGGAGGTTGTTTACATTCATATTGATACCGATTGTGATACTATGTGGGTGTTGCCTAGGTATTCAATGCTTGCCATCCTTGTGTGCACTCATTCCTAACTGCATGTGCCCTAAGACTTTGGACTTCTGAACTGAGCACATGAATCCCCTTTACGAGGTAGAAGTACGTGGCCTTATGGGGATAGACCCGAATTGACAAGTTGGCGAGACATGTTAAAAGGGAGGACTGTAGAATTTTAGTTTGCGAACTGAACATCATCTGCGCCATCTTGTCATTCATGTACAATATGCACGGCAGCTATTTAAGGTACCATGGTCTCCCTGTTCACGATCGATCGCCAGCGCGCTCCCCTGGCCTTGCGAGCATCCCCTGCACACCCTGGCTGCCCCCGCTCTCACATGCACAAGTCATAAACCCTCTCCTTCCGCATGACTCTGTCCTGGGGAGTCACACCCGCGCCTGACCAACACTTCCTTTCCTTTCATGAATGCCCCTCTTTTGATAAGCTCTTCCTCTGCGCTCGATTGTCCGCGCAGACCATTCCTTTCATGAATACCTCTCCTTTGATTACCCCTTTCTCTGAGTCCGGTTGTCTGCACGGGTCCCAGGCCATCACCTAGCCGGGGGATACAGTTTATTGCCCCCCTATTGTATGGAGTCACTCCTCTTCAAAGGAGCTACTATTGATCATGGCCTCCCCACCCCCTGGGATACGATCAGGCGCACACATCCTAAGAATCGGCGGAACACTCAGCTGCGTGATAGCCCCCTCCTATTGTACGTGGGGTGAGGACCCCTATTGTAGATACGTGTAGGGGTGGGTCTGAAACGGGGATTCCGGGGATGTCTTTTTCATACTTCAAAGAGTCTTTTCTGCAATAAAGAATGCTCACATGTCATAAACCAGGGTATAAGAGGCCAGGCCTCAGAGAAGCTGTTAGAGCACCTCGAAATGATACCTTGTTGTCTGATCTGATGTGTTCTGCTCCGTCGGAATAAAACTTCTGTTTCCTGCCTTCCAGTCTCCAGCGCCTGCCTCTTTGTTTGGTAACTAGAATGGTATAGAGGCGGTTAGCGCCGGGCAACTTTGAAAAAGGCCATCAGCCCTACCTTTTTCTACAACACACAGAATGTGAGGTGCGAAAGGAAATTAGGACATGAGGTAATGGTCTTGCGAGAATCTTTGGATATGAGTGACAGAGTATTATTAACAGCCGGTCTTAAGAGTCAGAATTTTAAAAATGCATTTGATTTGATTTATACAACAGCTAAGGTATTTAAATGGGGAAAGAGAAAGGATGATAGCTTTCCACGCTGTGGGGAGGCTGGAGCGGAGATTGTACACATGTTAATTTGCTGTCCGAAGCTAGGAACCCTATATCTGGATATGGCAATGTTTTTAGAAGAGGTGATTGGAATCCAAATAACAATCAATACCCTATTTGTACTCCTAGGTGTAGTAAAGAACTTGGCAGACAACAACTCGGTTAAAAATTAGGGCTATCTTTTATTTATTTCCATGGCAGTAATACGGATGTGTATTGCTACAAGATTGGAAGTAATCAGGTGCAAAAAATGGACACTTGTAACAATTCTAAACTTTTGGATAGACTGATTGTGGTATAAAGAGCATGAATGGCCACTGATTACGTAATAAGTAAGCCACCTGAGTACACTACACAAAAGGTGTAAGTAACTATTCTATGTATGTATGTTTGTTTAGTCCTGACGAAAGCCCTGTAGACTCTGTTGAGCCATAGGGGGCTGAAACATGTCGACACTATTCTCAATGCTATACTTCTAGATCCAGTTACACGATCTAGTACAAGTACCAACTATTTTACCCTTTAGATCCACACCAACTAATAAATCCCTCTGGTGTTGACCTATTTTAAATTCACTTCTTCTTTTTTCACCCTTATTTTATTGGGGGCATCTTCTCATTTTTTCATCTCTGGACACTGCAAATCTAGACCAGAGGAGCCTCTGGATGAGGCAGGCACTCAGCACGTCTTATGGTATCCAATGATAACTGCCACAACTACAATGTGGGGCGGATGAAAGATATATACCGCAATACCGACAAAACATTGAGTTTTTGAGCATACCATAATCAGTCTATCCAAAAGTTTAGAATTGTTACAAGTGTCCGTTTTTTGCACCTGATTACTTCCATACTTACCCAGGGGAAGCAAATGGACAACATCCATTCCTCCTCCCTAACTCTCTGATTACTAAATAAATTGCTACAAGATTGCTCAATCCAAAGCACCCCACTTTTTATGAATGGAAATCTATGTTTTTAGCCATTTATACTCTAGAAACTAAGCTGTGTGAATGTTGGGGTCGGAAGGCGCAAAAATGGGGAGCCCGGATAAGGAGCTCAGACTCACAATGGCTGAATCAAGGCAAACCATAAAAATTGACTTGTAAAGCATGTAAACTGGTCTCTGGTGCCATGTGGTAAAGAGGATATATAAACTATATGAGTACTCTCCGATACCTTGGTCTTTTTTCCCTATTTTTAAATCTATTTAGGTGCAGCACTAGCACTTTATATTAAATAATTACCCAAATATATTTAAAAATATCTATTCCTTCTATTTTTGAACCCGGGTAGCAGTTGTTTTCTGGTATATCTTAGCTATTTGGTATAACATTTTGGCCCATAGGAATCAATGGGAATTGCGAAATCGCAATTTGGAATTCGCAAAATATTTGCGATTCGGTAAAAATTGCTATTTTTACCGAATCGCAATTAAATTGCGAAAATAATGAAGCATTGCCATTTGCGATTCCTTATTTGCGATTCCTTATTTTTTGCAAATAAGGAATCGCAAATGAAAACGTTGATGCATCTACCCACTAATGTCTTATGAAATCTCCTATGTATTTTTTGTTTACAGAATGATTGTTATGACCCTGCTGCTGCTATTGTTCGTCATCTGTCTGTTGTATAATAAATGACCTCCTTTTTAGAACGCTAAGTTGTATACTCCTCTAGATCTTATATGGAATGCTATGTAATTAATTTGTTGTTTAAAAGCTATTACTATGTTTAAGTGAAGAGAAAAGGGTGAACATTCAGATTTTGCTGGATCTCTGATGTATACCCAAAGAGAATCATTATTATTAATATTATTTTTTAAAACATACACACACTCACACCCACACATACAGACACCCACACACACACACACACGCACACGATTGTTAAAAGCTGCAACTGTTTGTACACACTAAATTACCCCAGTGTCCCTTTTCATTCTCTTGTAATTTCATAACAGAAAGGATTATAAAAGAAGGTATGAACTTTTGAAAAGTTAGACTCTGGTCATAAAATCACCCAAAGACTTGACATAAATCTACAAACCTCTGTAATAATCAAGGTTACAATGAAAAGACGGCAACTTCAACTATGCTTGAATGTAAGGCTTTGTTATTCCCAAAAATTTAAATAAAAACAAATCTTTTGGATTCCAATAACACACTGCAATGGCAGCACTTGAAATTAAGCCTGTCAGGCTGTCATATAAAAATAAATATGAGCTACACCCACTTCACTCCACCCTGTCCTGCACCATGCCAACGTCAAAAAAAGGCAAGGGTAGCGCTGTATAGAATATAGCAGACATAGCCAAGAACAATAAAAAACAAAGTCAAAGTTCAGTATAAATGTCTGCTGTAGTCTTTTATTATAATGTTCCTTGTTTCACTTCTTCTTGGGTTTAACCCTTTTGAAGTAATGTGTTCCAGTAAAGAAATCTGAAACAGCAATGTTGGGAGCTTGAGCAGACTGCCATTGTTTGCATGAATTCCTTTTTATTACTCATAAGTTATTACCAACATTTTAAAGCACTATCTCATATTTTGTCAGAGCCTGTGCATGTGACAGGGCCATGCAAGCACTAGAACACTGGCTCGCTAATTTGTTAGCCTTCCAACCCTACAGTTAGGAAACTGGATGAGCAGTCAATGTTAGCTTAAGGGAGATGTGCTATGGTGAGTCTAGGTCAAGACCAAATATCACAATACTATCACAACAGCAATGAAGGTTGTATATCCAGCCATAATTCGAGCACTCAACCATTTAATAATATCTTAAAAAACGCAAATGTATTTATAGTTCACAACAGAAATTCAAATAGTAGAAGGCTCACAAAATTCCATACACAATTAAACAGTAAAGCAATGCAAAGGTGAATGATTAATAGTTGCACAGTGCACTGGTCTGATAGGAATTACCATGCAAATATGAATGGAAATCCCAGAAATGGGGACTAATTATGCAGACATAGGGTTAACAGGTCATTTTCCACATATTCCCAATTCTGCTGACCTTTCTGCTCCCATCTACCGCCTGTTCGGAGCAGGTGGTAAATGAGAGCAGGAGCAATGCAGGTCTCTGGTTTAGAAGGTAGGGCTGGAAAGCCTGTTTATGTTTATGGGGACTGCTCCATGCCTCCCCCTGTGGGAAGTAAGCAGTTGGATGTGGCCAGGCTGTGCTGAAATCCCTTCTTTTCCATGATGCCTGACAGATTTTACCAGTTGTGGAAATGTATCTTGTAAAATTGGGCCCTATGTTACTGAACCTGGGAGTTTTGGGTGAAGGAAGTAGCACAGGTCCACCTGAAACCAACCCTATGGGTGTAAAAGAAGGGTTCTTGACTATTAATGTTACACATTGTTCATGAACACTAAGGTCCTGATTCCAAGTACGGTGGTCCCAGGACCGCCGTACCTGTGGTGGTGGTCTCACTGCCACCTCCTTACCGGTCCGATCACCCGAATACGACAATGGTGGTCAGATTGACAGAAGATCGTTGATACTGCCAGGATACTGGATCCTGTAGTGGCATCGGTGGGGAAAGTGGTAGCGAATGGAGGTGCTGCTAATGCCGGCACTGTTGTGCTTATTCCGACCTGCCTTTCCGCCATTTCATGGTGGGACCCTACCATGTAAAGGTCAACGAAAAGACTGAAAAGGCACCCTAAACAGGACCCCCGGGCATTTTTACCAATTGAGCATTGTGGGTGGGGCACAACATGCCAGCACTGTCGTGTGTCCACCGTGTGCCATGCAGGACATGGTGCATGGCAACAGTGCGTGCCTGACAGTGCAATTCATATCATATTTCGCACAAGCTGTTTTTTAAAAATCATTTTTAATGTACGTAGAAGTATGGAATACCCTTGAAGTATCAATGACTACTGTTCTTTTCTTGCACTTTTGAAATGCGTGACTTAGCAAATGCACTTATAATGTACTTGATAGTGTCTATTGCACCTATTGTAACTGTAATTGTAAATGTCAAACTGTTTTTTTAAATTGTGCTTTTATGGATTTTTGAAATCCGAATAAAGATTTTTGAATTGAATTGAATTGACAGTGCAATTGCTGCAGTGCGACAGCATTGCCTTCAGGCTCACTTTGGGCCCAATTATGACTTTTGGCAGTGTGGGTGGCCTACCACTGCCATGCTCCCACACCGACAAGAATTGCTCCTTCTACCCGCCAGATGAAAAGTAATTTTGGGGTCTGACAGCGTGGTGGTCATACTGCGATGAATCATTCAAAGGTGGAACAGAAAGAGGCACTGAAATGGGAATTTGACACAAAGTTCCTGCAAAGAATGGACTCGAAAGTCCATGACGTGCAGGAACCTGGGTTCATACACACAGGTGGGTACATGTTGTGAACTCCTGCATGCATTCCCGGGCTGAAATGAAATGAAATGAAGAATATTTCTATAGCGCCTAACTACCCGGAAGCCTCGTAGCGCTTAAGGAAAAGAAAGCAGGGCACATCAGTCTTCACCAACTAGAAGGGCAATCCAAACAGGTTCGTTTTTAGGAGCTTGCGGAAAGTCAACAAATTGCTGTTCTCTCGCATGGCTCGGGGAAGAGAGTTCCACACTTTGGCCGCAGTAAATGAGAAGGAACGTTCTCCCCATCTTACCTTCCTTATTTTCTTAGTGGTGGCCAGATGTAAGGAGCTAGAACGTAAGGCTCTCGGCTGCAAATAGGGTGTTAGTAATTGATGTAGGATTGATGGGCCATGCACATAGCCTTAAACTGTATCCTGGCTGCCATGGGTAGCCAGTGAAGCTGCTGTAGGGCTGGCCTTGCTGATTGTCGCCGTGGAACCTGCAAGAGCATCCTGCGCTGTTCTGGACCACTTGTGGTTTATTTATTGTGGCCTGCGGGGCTCCTAAGTACAAAACATTTCCGTAGTCCAGCCGGGACAGTATGAGGGCCTGGACCATTATCCTTCTAGCCTCAAAAGGAAGAAGGGGAATGATTTTGCGGAGCATTCTTAGCAGCCCATAGCAGGTTGATGAGAGCATAGTGGCTTGGTGTCCAAAATTAAGGGAGTTGTCGAGGCAAAAGCCTAAGCTCTTTATGTGTGGCTTTGGAGATGGTGCAGGACCTAAACATGACGGCCACATGGGGACAGAGATAGAGGGGGAGGAATTACCTAACAGCATAATCTCTGTCTTGTCTCCTTTGAGGCGGAGATAGGATTGCTCCATCCATTTGGCCACTGCTACAAGGCAGGGAGCCAACGTGCTAGACGAGCCCTTGTCGGGGTGAAGAGATACCACTAACTGGGTGTTGTCTGCATAGCTGACGACAATCTTAATGCCAAGGGGCCCCTGTGTTTCAGTGCCTCCAGCCTTTTCATTGAGGAAAGCCCACAGTGAAACCGCTGGCAGTCCTGAAACTTGTAATGTGCATGCCTGTGCCACAGCGGCTCCATCTGCAAATTACATAGCCCCTGAGCACCTCACTGTTGCAGGGGAGCCTGGTCCAATTATGGTCTGACCTCCCTAGTCGTAATAAAACGGTCAGACTGCCAGTGCGGCAGTGGGTGTACTGCCACTGCTGCATCACCACATGTCTGGCGGTCCTCGAACTGCCAGACTCATATTTTGGGCATCTGTGAGCTAAAGCATGCCACCTCCACAAAACTGCAGCCAGCCCACCGCCAGCCTGGCGTTATACAGAAAAAGCAGCGGTTGGGATGCCACCTGCTTCCATGCAACACCATGCAGGAACATGCAGTCGGTGCTCTCATGGCAGTGGTCCGCATGAGCCTAATAGTCCACCGCCATCAGACCTCTGCTGCACTACTTGCCCGCCATGGATTACAATCAAAGTCCAGTGGGCGGGCACACCACGGCCTTGTCAGTCTTCCAGCGGAACGCGTGGTGGTGGCCCAGCTGGAGGACCACCAAATTCGTAATAAGTTACAAGTCGATACCTTTATATTTTCCATACACTAAAACAAGTAGAAAGGTTCACCAACCATATTACGAGTTGCATATTTTAAACTTGTAATACAGTCGGCATTCCTTGCGTGGCTTTGGAAAATGGAAGCAGCATTGTGCCGCTGCACCAAACTTGTAATCAAGTCCTAGGACTTCTACTAACGCTAGAAAAGGTTTGGTTACATCGCTGCCCAATTAGGTATGTTTGGCTATGGAGTTTGGACTGAAAATATTAAATGGAGTTAATCTTGAAAAGGGCTGGAGCAGCAGACTTTGTCAAAAGAACAAAACAATACAAACCCGTTTTTCACCCTTCAGGGTATCTGGGCGCTGTGTCTCCATAGTAGAGCCAGGTCTTGAGTCTCCTCTGTAAGTCAGCCAGCAAGGGGGCTGTACAGAGCTGGTGGGGAAGATCTTTCCAGGTCTTGACAGAGATGTAGGAGAAGGAAGCTGCTGCAGCAGAGACGGAGGCAGGGGGAGTGTGCAAGGGTGAGTGAAGAGGAGCACAGGTGTCAGAAGGGTTGGTGGAAGGTCCGTTGACGGTTGATGTAGGCAGGCCCTAGGTCGCAGAGGGCTTTGTCGGCATGGGTGAGAATTTTGAACTGGCATCTCTTCTGGATGGGGAGCCAATGGAGGTGTCTCAGGTTGGGGTGATGAGGGTTCATTTGGGGAGGTCCAGGATGAGTCTGGCTGCAGCGTTCTGTATGGTCTGGAGTCTTCTGAGGAGCCGAGTGGAGATGCGGCATAGAGGGCGTTGCAGTAGTCAAGGTGGCTGGTGACGAGGGCCTGAGTGATGGGCTTTCTGGTGTTGGTTAAGATTCTCAAGATACTACGGGTTTGTAAAGTATGTGGAAGCTCTTGGAGGCGACTGCGTTGACATGTCAAATCAAATCAAATCAAAATATACTTTATTTGGCGTTAGAATCAAAACCGTAAAAGTTACACAAATCCATGTAGCAATTAAAAAATGCAATGAATAACAATAATAATGGGGGAAAATAATCCCATAAAAAACAGCAATATATACATCTAGTGCACAAGACTAATCATACGGAGAAAACACACAATTTGGAGTGCCTACCAGCGTTTGGGGTTTACTAGCTCTCCATACAGATCCAAGATCGCAATGAAGATTTCAAAAACACATTCTGGTTTCAGCAGTTGTAAATAAAAAAGAGCTGGATGGACCTGAATAAAATTCAGCTTCTTTAGAAGAGGTGTTAAAAAATATCTGCGAGGTACTTCATAACATTTACAAAAAATCAGGAAGTGTAGCAAATCTTCAGGAGACACTCCGTCGCAGCTACAAGATGGTAACACCTGACCTCTGCAGCTCCTTTTTGGGACGGCAAGAAGCAAATGAAAATAATCTAATCGGAACCTGATCAATAAAAACCGATCATGAGATGAAAGTGGCCACAAGAGATAGGGCTCAATGGAAAGAGATGTTTTGAGTCCCATATGTTTAGGGACACTAGATTTTCCAATTTCTGAATCATCTCTACCAAACTTTTTTTTACGGTAGTGAAAGTTTTCTTCACAAATTCCACATCCTTCAAGGTAATAGAATCAGGCTTTATAAAAAGGTCCAGCCGTCCCAGCTCTTCAAAACATCCCTTAATGTAATTTAACCATGGAACACGTGTCATATGATTGAGGCTCATGTTTTCTCTTAAAATCTGATGGTTAAGAGCTAAATCTTTATTTAGCCAGCAATTAAGCCAGAACAACTATATATGGCAACCCCAGTTCTTCATGTACCACCAGGTTTGATGTTCCACTTGGCACTCCTAAAAGACGTTAAAAAAAAACATTCTCCGCCACCTGCAAAGCATCAGTTGCTACATAGCCCCAAATTTCACTCCCATGGCTTGCAATAGCTACACTTTTGGCCTGATATATTTTCACTATTGCCGCAATTGGGTGCTTACCCATCTTCGCAGCAAAGTTGGAAATTGCAGCATTCGCCCTCATAACCTCCCCTTTTTTCCTCCTAATCAGGGCCCCCCAATTTAACCGGTCATCTACCAAGACACCCAGGTAAGAAAATATCGTACATAAAACAGGAGAGTGAGGGAAAGAGACACTCCTGATACCCCTAGAAAATATACTCAATAACAACGAGAGAGTGACTAATTAAGCGTTAAAAAAGAAACACACAGATGTTTGTAGAAGGACCCTCACTCATCAACCTGGTTGGTGACATGCTTCATCATAGGGTCCCCACCGAATCGGCTGAGTGCCGTTCCGGTGTGCTACGACGCCTGCAATTGCAGCGGAGCAGGTTTTTGTTTTGTGCTGGTGAAGGTGATGTAGTGTAGTTTAAAAAGTAACCAGATACTACCTTAGGAACAATTTATTCTGGGTGATAGTAGCTTGTAACAAAATGTCAATTACTTCATGGAACTCAGACGGGGGACCCGCTAGGAGTTTTCCTAATTTGCAGGGTCCCACCGAGTGCCTAACCGTGCACGTCTGAATCCGAATATTCCATGAAGTAACTTGACATTTTGTTACAAGTTACTACTGGTCTGAGAACTACTTGAAGACCGTTTCACATGGTAAAACCGTGAGTTTTATTAATTGCACAAGACCAGAGGTTAGGGTACGCCTTAGCGAGCGTATACTGCCATGGGCTCCCAGTTACAAGGTCCTGATGAAAGCTTAGCAGAACATGCATTAATATATAAGCAGAAACATGTCAACCAATTTTTTCACTTTTTGTGCCTAATCGGATCTTCCAGCCTCATCACTCAGCTGGCATAGATCCGCCACGTGTTTTTAGCTAGTAACCAAATCACCCAGAATAAATTATTCCTAAGGTAGTATCTGGTTACTTTTTAAACTACACTACATCACCTTCACCAGCACAAAACAAAAACCTGCTCCGCTGCAATTGCAGGCGTCGTAGCACACCGGAATGGCACTCAGCCAAATCGGTGGGGACCCTATGATGAAGCATGTCACCAACCAGGTTGGTGAGTGAGGGTCCTTCTACAAACATCTGTGTGTTTCTTTTTTAACACTTAATTAGTCACTCTTTCGTTGTTATTAAGAAAATATGGTAGTCCCTGGAACATTCTCATTACCCACTTAAAAAAGGGTACTGTTTCTTCGGGCGAGTCCCGACCTGCATGATATAAGATTTAGAGTTGTTAATTGCAAGGTCACGTTTTTCCATGAACTCCGGAATGTATTAAGCAGGTTCTGAAGTCCCCTTGCCATCCTGGCAACAAGGACCGCGTCATCCACGTATAGCAGGACGGGCAGACGAAGTCGCCCCACGTATGGGAAATCGACCCCTGTTTTTACCAGAGTTTTTTCCAGGTCATTGCTATATAAGTTAAGTAGGAAGGGGGGCAGGATACATCCCTGCCTAACCCCCTCTCTATTGTAAAATTCCTGGATACACAAAGATCCTTGGCAAATCTAATGTTGGCCTTAGTGTTCCGATGTAGATCCTCCAGGAAGTTAACCAAATTATCCTCCACCCCCATGGCCCTCATGGACTGCCACAATTTCCCCATATTGACACAATCAAAGGCAGAGGAAAGACCCATAAAGGCCATGTAGCCTAGGCGGGCGATTGTATACTTCCCCAGGATCATATACAGGTTAAGGCATTGGGCCAAGATAGACCGCCCTGGGTGAAACCCGTATTGTGATCAGAGATGATCTTATTCTCTGCTGCCCAGGAGGATAGTCTTCCCAGTAACACCCCACCCACAACCTTGACCACAGAATCAAGAAGGGAGATTGGAAAGGGGCGACCACTCGGTCCCCCCGAACGTATGGCAGAGTACCACGATCCCCCCGGGAAGCCATCTTGGGCGGGAGGCGAGTCTCGGCTGGTATGCCCGAAGCGGCGTAGCCGGGGCGCGCCTTTTCCCGCCCTAGAGTGGGTTGGCCTAGACACTGATGCGGCTGGCCACGCCCTAGGGGCAGGCAGGGGCGGGTTTACGCCCGCCCTGAAGATGGATAAAAGGAGAAGCAAGATCCGAAGGCATCCTCTTGTTCCTGTGCTCTGAAGCTGCACCTCCTCGCTGCACGTGAGCTCGAGACGGAACGAAGAGCCAATTTTGAGCGTTGTAATCGTTCTTGTTTGTTTTGCAGATACTCTGTTGGAGAATGCCGAAGAAGGCGGGAAAGCGCATGACTACCGAACAGATGCTGCGTGTTCTCATGAAGGAGATGACCGAACTAAAGAGGCGAGTGGATAAGAACGAGGAAGGGGGACCAAAACGTCCTTTGGCGGGAGCAGCCCCGGGAGGGAAAAACAAGAGGCCCAGGAGGGGAGCAGCGGGGGAAGACATCCCGGGTCCCAGTGCCCCGCTCGAGGCACCAACTCCCGTGCCGAGGGAAGGGAATCCGATTCCCGTTGTGGTCACCCCCGTGTCCGAAGAAGATATGCCGCCCGAGCTGGCAGCACAATTGGCAGCGTGGTTGGGTAAAGGTAACGAGGGCGCCACGGCTGTCGACGCACAGGAGCTAATGAAGCAACTGCGTGAGTCACGGGAAGCAGCGAAGGTGTCCACGCCGGCTGCAGCAGTAGAGAGGCCGCAGGGGACGGGTTCAGTAGCAGAGACGACGTCCGGTGCAGGTAAGCGGCCATTGCCGATTGCGAGGGATGAGTCGGCACCCTCTCGTAGGGAAAAATTGGGTCAGCATGTTCCTTTGGCTATTAAGGAAAAGATATGGGCAGGGGAGTATGTAAACATATTCTCGTTGCTTACTGACCACTATGAGATGGAGCATGTCAAGGGCCAGAAGGAGCTCATGCATCCGAGTGTTTGGCGCGCAAAAATGGCCGCCTTTAAGGTAAATGAAAACATTGGCAATTGGGGCCAAGCGTGGGGGATTTTTACATCGATCTTGGGAGAGCGAAGGCCCGATCTGTTACCCGAATTGCCGATTTATCAATCACGAATCATGGGGTACTCGGTATCACACAAGGGTAATCATTGGTTCTGCTATGATAACCTGTTTAGAAAGGCTAAAGAACACGATAAAAACTTAACATGGGATTGTTATGATTCAGTGTCATGGTCCAAAATGAAGGAGACTGGTATGTTGAAATTGCCATTAGTGGGGAGTATCGTTGGCGAATCTTCCCGCCAGTATGCGGGGACGCCCTTTCGGTCAGGTACGGGTACAGACAATTACTCGAAGCCTGCCGGTAACACAGGAAAAAGGGGAGTTTGTTGGAACTTCAACAGGGGTAAATGTACTAGGCCCCAGGGATCATGCAAATTTAGACATGAATGTAGTGGGTGTGGGCAATCATCCCATCCTGAGTCCACGTGCAGAGCCAAAACGGGTGATAACGGGGGTAGAGGAGGCGCCAAACAGGTCTAACATAGTCCGAGGGGCGCCTTTACCTACCCCGATTGATACCTTGGCAATGATTCCTTGGCTCAGTGAATACCCGGATCGTGCTTCTGCTGGGGTGTTGCGGAATGGGTTTTCTTATGGTTTCCGCATCCCAGTGGGGGACTTTCAGGGTGCATCGAAATGTAAAAATCAGCTATCGGTCTTTCAACATACGACTGTGGTACAGAATAAGATCATGAAGGAGGTTGCTCGAGGTCGAGTCGCCGGTCCGTTTAGTGTACCACCGGTTCCTAATTTTGTTTGTTCCCCGTTAGGTGTGGTCCCAAAGAAGGACCCGGGTGAGTTTCGGCTGATACATAATTTATCAGCCCCACGTGGTCTCTCCGTCAATGAAGCGATAGACCCGGAAGTGTGTTCGGTGCGGTACGCATCATTCGATGAGGCCGTAGCCATTTTGAATCGCCTGGGGCCCGGGGCGCTGATGGCTAAATCTGATATCGAGTCAGCGTTCCGGTTGCTCCCGGTACATCCAGACGATCAGCGTCTCTTAGGTTTCATGTTTCAGGGTCATTATTACATGGATAGGTGTATGCCGATGGGGTGCTCTATATCTTGTGCCTATTTCGAAAAATTCAGTAGTTTTCTACAATGGATCTTCACAAGGAAGACAGGTTTCCGTAATGTGATGCATTACCTGGATGATTTTTTGTTCCTGGGGGCAGCCGGGGACCCGGAATGTGGGCAGGCTTTAGCACAGTTTTGTTACTTGATGAATCAGTTTGGCGTGCCATTGGCACCAGGTAAGACTGTGGGGCCTTCCACGTGCCTCGAGTTTCTGGGGATCGAGTTAGACTCCGCAGAAGGGTGTTTTCGTTTACCAGCTGACAAAGTGTCAAAGTTCAGGACATCCCTGCAGATGTGTATAAGGGGACCTAAGGTTAGGCTGCATCAATTACAGCAGTTAGTTGGCCAGTTGAATTTTGCCCTGAGGGTTATACCAATGGCCCGCCCCTTTTCCCGTTCGATCGCTCAAGCCATGGTCGGCCTGAAGAAGTGCCATCATCGCACAAGGCTCTCGGCAGAGGTCCGCCAGGACATGCGCATTTGGTTGGCATTTCTGGCGGATTTCAATGGTCGAGTCGTATGGAACAAACCAGCCGTGTCCTCTGAGGAGCTGGGGCTGTGGACAGATTCGGCGGGGAGCATAGGTTTCGGTGCCATATTCGGCACGAGATGGTCTGCACAAAAGTGGCCGACATGGTGGCATGACAGTGGATTGACAAGTAACATTGCTTTCCTGGAACTTTTCCCCATTTTAGTGGCCCTGAGAACTTGGCCCGAAGGGTTCAGAGATCACTCGGTGGTATTTTGGTCTGACAATATGACCGTGGTCGAGTGTATCAATAGTCAGGCAGCACGATGCAAGTGGATTTTGAGACTGCTCAAAGAAATTGTTTTACTTTGTATGCAATTGAATGTGCTATTCAGAGCAAGACATGTCCCAGGGGTAATGAACCAGGCGGCTGATGCACTGTCTCGTTTTCGTATACAGGCTTTCTGGGGTTTCCTTCCCACAGCGGACCCGGAGCCGGCACCCTTTCCCGAAGCTCTCTGGTCTCTCGGTGCCCCGAACTTCGTAACCTTGTGGGAGAGAGTTTAGCACCCAGGACGAGGAAGGCATATGAAGGGGCGTTCCGGTCCTATTTGGCCTTTTTGGGTACTGATAGGGAGGAGCTTTGGGGCCAGGAAGAGTGGGTGGTGGATTTTCTGATGTCCTTACATCGGGCCGGGAAATCGGTTGCCACGGCTCAGAGACATCGGGCTGCCATTTCCTTTGTTGCCAGGGCTCACGGGATCCAGGATCCGACAGCGTCTTTCGTTGTACAGAAAGCGCTACGGGGGTGGCAACGCCTTGAGGGTCGCAGGGTAGATGAGAGGCGCCCGATAGGTTTGGATAGGCTGGCCCAGTTATTATCCAGTCTCCCTGCTACGTGTTCATCTCAGTTTGAGACGGTGTTATTCCGAGCCGCTTTTACGCTGGCATTCCATGGGGCTATGCGGGTAAGCGAATTAGTGGCGAGGAACAAGCAGGATGTGACAGGAGGATTGTGCCAGGAGCACGTCCAGATCAGAGGGGAGACGATGACGGTCTCATTTGTCAGGTCTAAGACCGATCAAAGTGGGATGGGTGACTGCGTAATCATACGCAGGATTCCCGGGTCCTCCATGTGCCCGGTAAGGTGTTTAGAAGATTATTTAGCACGAAGGGTGGCATCATGGGGGGGGACCTTGTTGAGACACGCTGACGCCACCCCACTGACAAAGTTTCAGTTTCAGCGGGTGCTTGCGATGTCGATTGCCGCTGCGGGCTTGAACCCGGGCGAGTTTGGGACCCATTCCTTTAGGATAGGGGCTGCTACAGAAGCAACAGCCAGGGGTCTGGATGTTGAACAAGTTAAACGGGTGGGGCGTTGGTCCTCCAATTGTTATAAGAGGTATGTGCGGTTGCACATGTTGTGAAGCTGTAGCAATGTACTCACGCTTCTTGTTTTTGTTTGGTTTTCAGTTGCGCAAGCCTACGAGGCGGGGCGGACTTCGCAGTCGACCCTACACCGGGCCAGCGGTCAGACATCACCGGCTGTGAAAAAGGAGGTGTGGGTTGTGGGCCACTCATACGTGAGGCGTGCCGCCGACGTATTCAAAGCAGGTGATATGATTCACGTAGCTGGGGAATACGGGTACAGTGTGTCCTTCTACGGAAGAGGCGGGCTCTGTATTGACCAGTTTCAATCATTTTTTGAGGGTTTGCTAGGGCGGACGAGGTCACCGCCGTCTGTAGTGATAGTACATCTTGGGGGTAATGATTTGGTCACCACTGGTAGACGACTTCTTCTTGAGGCGATGCTTTCCACTGTAAGTTGGTTAGCGAGGAGAGTTCCAGGGTGCACAATTGCATGGTCCCATATGATCCCACGAAAAGTGTGGCGGGGGGCTATTTCGGTTCCTGCTCTGAATCATTCTGTTAGGAAGCTTAATAACAAAGTGAGTAGGTTGTTCCGTTCCAGGACACTGCATGCTATTTCCCATGGGTGTATTAATGATGACAGTATGTATTTGGGGGATGGAGTGCATTTGTCTCGGGTGGGGAATGAGTTACTCATAGGAGACTTCTTAGCATGGCTAAAAACGTTACACCATGACCTTTAGGTAGGAGTGTTGTGGGGTGTCCGGATAGCCGGTCAACTATCCGGCCTGTGGCGGTAAGGTCATGATCGGTGAGCACTAATTGGAAGATCCCTATGAGTGGGCGTCACCCAGCACGGATGGGAGCGCTCGGGGGAGGTGGCCATTGGCCCCTCAACGGGGAGGCGGTCCCTTCTAAGGATGGGTCGCCGAAAGAAGAGGAAAGGCGGTCAAGGCCCCTTCCTGGGTAGGAGGGGTTACAGCCCCCTCCTGGGGAATTTCCCGGGGCCAGGACGTCTGCGACGGCAGATATGGTAAGTTGTGTGGGGTTTGGGGGGAGGTCTACGCTACCTTCTAGATACCTCACACGAGTCCTCGTACGACCTCTAAGTGGCGACGAGTTTTATTGGGGCCCCCGTCAAGTCAAGGGAAATTGGTAATTGCACTTGAGGTACGCCTCTGGGCCGCCCCTCACAAGTGAGGGCGATATTTCTGGGTTAGGGATCTTGACACCGGTTACGACCTTGCCGTTGGCCCTTAAACGTTAGGATGTACAATTTCAAAATTTCAAGTAAATGTTTTGCAGGATGTTAGTTCGGCTAGGAGAACCTTTGTATTAGAGACTCTGTTAAGGTTAGCCAAACATCGCTATGTGGTAATGAAATTGTACATAATATGAAACTGTTTATTTAATGTTTTAATTTTGTTTCATATTTTAATAAATACGGCCGGGGGGGTTACTCCCTCCCGTCTTCCAAAGACTTCAGAACTGTTTCCGGTGTCCCATCCTTGGGGATTGTGTTGAGAGGGGGTGGCGGGTATCTCAGCCATATGGAAAGGGGCGACCACTCGGTCCCCCCGAACGTATGGCAGAGTACCACGATCCCCCCGGGAAGCCATCTTGGGCGGGAGGCGAGTCTCGGCTGGTATGCCCGAAGCGGCGTAGCCGGGGCGCGCCTTTTCCCGCCCTAGAGTGGGTTGGCCTAGACACTGACGCGGCTGGCCACGCCCTAGGGGCAGGCAGGGGCGGGTTTACGCCCGCCCTGAAGATGGATAAAAGGAGAAGCAAGATCCGAAGGCATCCTCTTGTTCCTGTGCTCTGAAGCTGCACCTCCTCGCTGCACGTGAGCTCGAGACGGAACGAAGAGCCAATTTTGACCCACCCACCAGCCCCTGATGACAGCAAGTGGTTTTGATTAAAGTTGATGGACAACTCTGATTTTCGTTTGCAGGTCGTGGTATTATCGTGATGATTTTGAGTATGTAATAAAGAATGTCGATTTGTGTTTTGCAAATAAAGAAATTCTGCTTTAGTGTTCATTGGTAAGCATGCTTTTAATAAAAGTATAGTTGCTACTGTTATTTTAGTTTAATCATTTAGTTAGCATTGTCGTATTTATTTTGGTCGGGCGGTAAGGTCATGATCGGTGAGCACTAATTGGAAGATCCCTATGAGTGGGCGTCACCCAGCACGGATGGGAGCGCTCGGGGGAGCTGGCCATTGGCCCCTCAACGGGGAGGCGGTCCCTTCTAAGGATGGGTCGCCGAAAGAAGAGGAAAGGCGGTCAAGGCCCCTTCCTGGGTAGGAGGGGTGACAGCCCCCTCCTGGGGAATTTCCCGGGGCCAGGACGTCTGCGACGGCAGATATGGTAAGTTGTGTGGGGTTTGGGGGGAGGTCTACGCTACCTTCTAGATACCTCACACGAGTCCTCGTACGACCTCTAAGTGGCGACGAGTTTTATTGGGGCCCCCGTCAAGTCAAGGGAAATTGGTAATTGCACTTGAGGTACGCCTCTGGGCCGCCCCTCACAAGTGAGGGCGATATTTCTGGGTTAGGGATCTTGACACCGGTTACGACCTTGCCGTTGGCCCTTAAACGTTAGGATGTACAATTTCAAAATTTCAAGTAAATGTTTTGCAGGATGTTAGTTCGGCTAGGAGAACCTTTGTATTAGAGACTCTGTTAAGGTTAGCCAAACATCGCAATGTGGTAATGAAATTGTACATAATATGAAACTGTTTATTTAATGTTTTAATTTTGTTTCATATTTTAATAAATACGGCCGGGGGGGTTACTCCCTCTGAGGTTCCGTGACAATTGTAAGTGGTGTTTTCGACTCGCACGAATATGGTCGAGTCTGGTATCTATGAACCGCAAATGACGAGTTTAGTAAGTGTGCGCAGTTTCGCTGTGCTAACTTAAACCGTTCGTTTGTTATGTGGGTTTTTCATCTGTACCCACGGGTTCCATCTTAGATACGGCATCCATTTTGTCTCTTGCCCTCAAGTAGCCAGCGAACGGACGCTGTCCGCTTCGCGACCCTGGGACTCCCAAGATATTTGCGGAAGACACATGTTCTTTGTAAGTGTCTTTATGATGAGGGGGATGCCACTGTAAGGCAGATGACGCCGCTTGAGGCTCATCTTGCCGCACGGGCTTATTGTCTCAGCCGTGCATCTCATTAGGCACGTCCCTTTGATGCCTGTATCTCGTGTTTCCCGATACCTCCCCTTTTACACCCTTTCCGATCTCCCCACTGTCTCCGTCTTCCTCTGCACCTGTCTTCGTTCCTATTTCGATCTGTTTTACTGCTGATTGGAATTTGCTAATGGTGGGAAGATGGGTTTTTACAGTTGGGAACCGCCAAATGTTTCCGCACTTATGTTCCGGACCTTGTGTGTTTCAAAGTGACCAAAGTGACCCCTCTGGGGGATAATTGTGGGAACCGGGTTGTAAACTTTTGTGTATCATGTTATCCTATGGGTAAAAACTGTATAAAAGGAGCGATCCACAGAACCAATTTGAAGCAGTCTCCCCGAACTACACTCGATGTACTTCCTGTGATTTCTGTGTTCCCTGCAGCAAATAAACCTTGAATCTTTGACGTCGAAGGAAGTGTCCCGTGTCTCTGTGATTCGTACGCCGGAGCAGGTTACCCACGAAGGTTTCAGGTGTTGTGCCCTGGCACCGCTGGGTCTTAAAGAACCCAGTCCTTCAGTTGGCGCCCCACGTGGGGCTGCATCAGTGGTACCGGTCCAAGCCCGACGATCGTGAGGAACTTCGTGTGAAATCTCCGAGGGAAGGTGCACTCCGCTTCATCGATCCTGTTGTCGAAATAAGTGGCCCGAAGACTTTTCCCGCGAAGATTCCCGCCTCCTGACGGCTGCGACGGACTGCTGCCCTGACTGTAGACCTGTTTTGGCGCCTGGCGTAGACCTTGGTATAGCGAGACGATTGACGGGCCTTCCTGGTGACGCCATCGATCTTTGAGTTAAGTATTTGTGGGTCGCTCCCAGAGTTCTTGGTTGTGATTACTTAGTGGTTGCATGGTTCCATTGCATTTGTGGTTCTTGGTACTTTGTTGTATTGTTTGACGACTGCAGCCGCCAAAAACCGAGGGTTTTGTTCTTTGCTGGGACTTGGTAAATCCCGTAACCCTTGAAGTTTGTGAAACTCGGCTAGTGTGCAAGATGCCTGGTCGCAGTACTTTGTTCAGTTGTTTCAGACCTTGTGGTGCGGATTCCCGACTGGAGGACTCGTGTCCGATACCTCCGGTTGGAACTCCCACTTATGACTTGTATAGTAAACATGGGCTAGGCCCGATTACCTTTAACGATTATTGGATTAAATATACAAAGAAAGACGGCGACCTTCGTTGGCCACCTCACGGTAGCTTCGAGGCGTCGATCTTAGATAATCTAGAAATGAAGTTGTTCGAACGTAAATCAAGGCCGGCCATGTTTGATGCCTTTCGGTTGTGGCGCAAAGAAGCCCGACAGAAAGAGATCAGACAGAATAAACGTAGTCAGCGAGATAATGTTGCCACCATAGTGAAGAAAGCTGAGCAGTTCCAGCGTGATAAGGAGGATAAGGATAAGGAAGTGTTTGAGAGGCTACAGCGTATGACCATAGATAAATGTTATCCTGCTTTGCCTACGGAGTCGGATAAAAAGGAAGAGTTAGTTGAGGATCCTTTAATGTCCTATCTTATGAAGTCGCCACCTCCGTACGTACAGGGTACCGCAGCTCCTGTGGTCCCTGCCGTACCTGTTCTTCCACCTATTGTTCCTCCGCCTGTTCCTCAACCTGCACCCGCTCTTCCGTCTGTTCCTGCTCCCTTGTCTGTTGCTATCCCTACGGCTCCTCCGCCTCCACATACTCCTGCTCCCGCTACTGCTCCTGTTTTGTTAACCCCTGTTGCTGCTACTGTTTCTACTCCTTCTCTTGTTAGTCCTGTGTCATATCTCTCTCCCTCTACTCGTAGTCGTAATTCTCCTCTTGCAGCCAGTTTCTTTCAGTCGCTCGGACCTGTTCATGGGTCTGCTGGTTCCGATGGTCCTCAGAGACGTAGTCAGCTTCCTGGTAACAGGGAACGCGTTGCGCTATACAATATGGCGATGGGTTGGATGGTAAATCCGCAGAGAAATCCACCCCGTGTTGTTCTCGAAACGTTTAGTCAATTCAACATACCAACTCAGAGATATGTGTTTGACGAAATGTGTAAGTTCCTACATGATCAGATAGCGGCCGATGCGTCTGACGAGGTGCTGACCGCCCTGTCTGAACTCCGGCTTCAGTTCGCAACTGGACTGATAGTAGATACTAACGTTCGACGTGCTATTGAGCGGTTATTATCTTTCCGTCCCGCTCCAATACCTCATGCATTGTTTGTCGAGGATATTGAACACCAACCAGACGAGTCTGGCCAATATCCTATGCGTGAAGTCCCGCCAGTTTGGATACCAGCTGATACTAATGCTAATCCTCAGGTAGTGGCGCACTTTGAGAGAGTGTGGATACACCTCCCATGGAAACGATCGGAAGTGCTTCAGGTGAAGCAATCTTTGCCTGATCCTCGCAAAAATCCTACTGGGTATTATAAGGAATTATCACAGCTCGTAGATGCTACGGTGATGAATCTTGCCGATATCGACATGTTGTTTGGCAACGTCGTACCGCAACCGGTATGGGCTAAGATTCGTCACCAAGATCACGCAAATGAATTAGGCGGTGATTGGGCTGCCATTACAGCGGCAGATGCTGGACAAGTGGCTGCTGCTAAACCCGACCAATTGATTACTGCTCTTCCTCAGCGAATAATAACGTTAATGAAGACTCTTATGCCATCTATGAGGGTAAATTGGGATAAACTGTCAGCTTGCAAACAAAAGAAAGATGAGAGTGTTTCGGATTTCTTTACGAGGTTTGAAGAAGCATTCATTGACCACAGTGGACAGGATATGGGTACTGAGGGTGGACAGAGGTTGTTTGTGGATAAATTTGTGTCGAACTTGTTGCCCGATTTGAGCAATAAATTAAAGAATTCAGAGAGTGCATGGGCCGTTTCTACCTCAGCTCAGATATTGGCTACTGCACAATATTATGAGAATAGGGAGAAAGAGGAGAATGACCGTGCTGATAAAAAGACGAAAGAACTAAAAACTAAAGTGTTGTTGCAACAAGCGTATCCGCCGCGTTCTAATCAGAATGCGCCCCAACAGAATAGATCGCAGTCGCAATCGAATAGATCGCAGCCGCGTAATGATTCCTCCTTTCAAAGATCCTCGTTAGGGTACAATCAATGTGCTTATTGTAGACAAGAGGGACACATTAAATTCAATTGTCCTGCTTTAAATGAACGTAATAGCGGTAATTCGTCTAAAGGAGGCCGTGGTGGTTCACAGCAGGCATCACGTGGTAGAGGTCGTGGTGCTCAGAACGATCGCTTTGACAACTCGTCAAATTCTAATAACTGTTTCGATCAACGTGGATCGCCGCAAGGACGATCTGCGCAGTACAATGTAGACGATTATTACGTCGATCAGGGAACTGACGACAGTAATTACTAGGACAGCCAAAGACAAGGAGAGGGAGTGGTATCAGTTCCGGTTGATCAGAGAGGGCCTTACGTCGCAGTTGCTACATCGGGCGTCGTTGAGCCTTTTCTGTTGGACACTGGTGCAGCGAAAAGTTCTATCATGCATTCGAAACTCCCTGGCGCACCTTTGTCTGGCTTAACAAATGTTTCCGTTGGATTCTCTGGCGCCCCCGTTAGCAATCCTGTTTCACGCCCTTTGCCCCTTCAAATTGGGCCACGTGAGCTAGAAGCTCCGTTGATTTTAACCACGGGTTGTGGCGAAAATCTTTTGGGCCTGGATTTGCTTAAACGTTTGTATGCAACTTTGTACTGTTCTCCTGCGGGTGTAAAGCTTACGTTAGGAGAGAGGGTAGTCTCTCCCATGTATTTGTCCCTCGATAAGCTTCCACCGGAATTGAGTTCTCTTCCTGCGTCTTTGTGGGCGACGGGTCCAAATGATGTGGGCCTACTTGATATCTCCCCCTATGTTGTTCAGTTGAAATCGAATGTGCGATTGCCACGTATTCCCCAGTATCGTATCTCCCTTGATGGTGAACGAGCTTTGTTAGCGATCATTTATGATCTGATCGAGAAAGATGTTATCGAAGAGACTCGGGGAAACGTGTGCAATAGCCCTGTACTGCCCATTCTTAAACGTACAGATCCTACAAAACCGCCTGTTTATCGCTTTGTTATCGATTTACGAGAGGTAAATAAAATTGTGGTTCCTCAATTTCCTGTTGTGCCTGACATCACGGCGCTACTGACTCTGATTCCAGCTTCTGCGTCATGGTTTTCGGTGATTGATTTGAAAAATGCGTTTTTCAGCATCCCGATTGCCGAAGAGAGTAGGGACCTTTTCGGTTTCTCTCTCGGTGGACGTAGCTTCCGGTTCAAACGCGCTCCTCAGGGCTACTGTGAAAGTCCATCGATTTACAGTCAAGCCTTGAAGGGTCAACTGGATGCGTTTCGGTTGCCGGTTGGTGCGGCTTTAATCCAATACGTCGACGACTTATTGGTGGCTGCCGATACTCAGGACATTTGCAAAATTGCTACAGTGTCGTTGCTGCAACATCTCTGTGAGTTAAATCACAAGGTGTCACCTTCTAAACTCCAATATTGTTGTCAAGAAGTAACCTATCTAGGTCACTTATTGTCAAAGGAGGGAAGGAGATTGACCCCAGAGAGAATTGCAGCGATTGCGCGAATGGCTGTGCCAAAAACCCAAAGAGATGTGCGTGCCTTTCTAGGTATCACGTCGTACTGCAGGCAATGGATTCCTAATTTTTCATTGCTAGCGAAACCATTGGTGGCTCTTACGTGCAAGGATGTTTCAACTCCTTTACCATGGACGGAAGAATGTCAGAAAAGTTTTTCTGAACTACGTGATTCATTGTGTTCGGCTCCTGTGTTAGGTACCCCTGACTACGGCAAGCCGTTCACGTTATATGTTCACGAGAGGGAAGGTTGTGCTTTGAGTGTTCTAACGCAACCTTTTGGTGGTAAGCAACGTCCATGTGCATATTTTTCCTCGACCTTGGACCCAGTAGCTAGAGCATTGCCGAGTTGTTTGAGAGCAACTGCGGCAGCTGCGGTCTCCATCCGACAATCAGCAGGATTGGTCATGGATAATATGCTTACGGTGATGGTTCCGCATGCAGTCGATACTCTTTTGAATCGAACGAAAACTCAGCACTTGACGAGTGCGAGGTTGTCTGGGTACGAATTGACGCTCTTGGCAAGCCATATTCAGATAAAACGTTGTAATGTCCTAAATCCGGCAACTTTGTTACCGATTAGTACAGAGTCAGATGAAGTAGCAGAACATGACTGCTACTTGAGGACTGAAGAAGAAACGAAAGGTCGAGTGGACCTTAAAAACACCCCATTGGAAGATCCGGATGGCACTCTGTATGTGGATGGGTCATGTTTTAAGTTGCCGAATGGCGATGTGACTACCGCTTATGCTGTTGTAACGTTGAACACTGTTGTTGAAACTGCAAGATTGAATCAGAATTCTGCCCAAGCTGCAGAGCTGATCGCTCTCACTAGAGCATGTGTGTTAGCAAAAGGGAAACGTGTGAATGTGTACACCGACAGTCAATACGCGTTTGGTGTAGCGCATAGTTTTGGACGATTGTGGCGAGAGCGTGGTTTCTTGACGTCGCACGGTACGAAGATACAGCATGGCCAGCTTGTGAATGATCTTTTGGATGCATTGACTTTGCCTAAGCAAGTTGCAATTGTTAAGTGTAGTGCGCATCGTAGAGTGACGGATGATGTTGGTCGTGGTAATGCGTTTGCAGATGAGATTGCTAAGGAGACTGCCCGGAACCTTAGCACTCGAATGTATGTGACGAGTTCGGTTAGGTGGCCTACAGAATCAAGTATGTGTGAAGATACTGTTGAGAGCGTGAAAGCAATTCAGAATGAGGCCACCGAGACTGAAAAGATGAAGTGGAAAGAAAGTACGGGAAAGTTGGATGCGAGTGGTTGTTGGATTGATTTGTCGGATCAGAAAAGATGGATGTTGCCTGATGCGTATGTGCTGGCTGTTGTGACAATGGCACATGGGTTAGCACATATTAGCGCGAAAGGTATTTGTAAGTTGTTGTCGCCTGTGTGGAAGAATGATGGAATTACAAAATGTGCTGAACGTCTGGTGAAGAATTGTATGGTGTGTATAATGTACAATCCTGGCAAAGGAACCCCAACTCCCCCTGGCAGTTTTGCTCCTCCTTCGTATCCCTTTGAGGTGATTCAATTGGACTTCATCCATATGGAGCGATGCAATAACCTGAAATACGTTTTAGTCGTGGTTTGCGCATTCTCTCGATGGATCGAGGCCTATCCTCTCAAAGACAATACTGCTTTGTCTACTGCGAAAATCCTACTGAAGGAATATTTTCCTCGGTATGGAATGCCTAGAGTCGTGTGGTCAGATAACGGAAGTGAGTTTGTTGGAAGTGTGATGAAGAGTGTGTGTAAGGGCCTTGGAATAAACCAAAAATTCCACAGCGCCAATCATCCCCAGTCAGCTGGATTAGTTGAGGGGTACAATGGTACCCTTAAACTAAAGTTAGCAAAGATTCAGGCTACGACTGGTCTTTCGTGGCCTGACGCTTTACCCTTAGCATTACTGTCAACTAGGGCGACTGTACACTCCCGAGTAGGGCTTAGTCCCTATGAGATAGTGTTCGGCCGTCCTGCGAATGTGTGGGGGGTTCCTAGGCCAGGAATATTCTCTGATCTTGAGTATCCAATGTTGATTGACTATTTACATGACTTGACTGCTAAACTGAGGTTAATTCACCAACAGGTTTACGACGCATTGCCGACGCAGACGGAGGGTCCAGGCCACCAGCTCCAGCCCGGAGACTGGGTGGTACCACGCAACTTTTCACGCAAGAATAATCTGGACCCAAGGTTTACCGGACCTTACCAGGTGCTCCTGGCCACGAGGACTGCCGTTCGTCTTGAGGGGCGCAAGAATTGGGTGCACGCTACGCACACCAAGCGAGTCCCTATCCCTTTTCCGGCAGACCCGTGGGTAAGGAAAGGCATTGCGTCAACAGAAACAGAAACATTGCCGGCGTTTGTGCCTTTCAGCGACGCACAGCCTGTTGGAGAATCCTCAGCGCAGCAGAAAGCCACTGTTGAAACATTGTCAGCAAAAGACTCAAGACCAGAACAATCAACTGACCAGCAGGACGCTGTCTCTTCAACGGATCCTTTGTTCGACGAGCAGACACGTCCCGGGAAACACAGATATTCTCTGCGATCTCGCACTAAGGACAAATAAATTTTTTCCTTGCTTTGCTGAAATTGACAACTGCAATATCCTCGTTTCCCGTGATCAGTTTTGAACATTCGTATCACTGTGATTTGTGTACATATATATATATATTGAGTTTCCTTCCTTGTATCTTTTTACTTCCACAGCCTGAGAGACATTGTGCTTGTACATACATATTGTGTATTGAAGGCCGTAGGGCCGCGCGCGTACTTCCTTCTGGACAGTAGGTCTTGACGCTAGGTTAAAGGCCGTCGGTTCCTAGGAACTCCTAGGGATTGACTATTGCTGCACAGAACGAAGTGCGTCAAGAAACGTTGCGGACGGTCATAGGGAATGGCATTCTCGAAGCTGAATGATTTGGAAGGGGCTCAAGTCTATAGATTCAAGCTGCAGCAACTCAGTCGTACCAAATGTTTTATATTCCAACTGTTTGTATTGTTTTTGACTGCTTCTGCATTATTGGCGGGTGGGGTGTATTATACGATGTCTTACTTCTTACCTGCTACACCTACTCCTACTTCTTACCCTAATCTTACCTCTACTGCTTCTCCCCATTCCTTTCACATGTTACCGGAACACGAGCAGGCTAGACGTGTAGAATTCCGCAACAATTCCTTTATTCAGCTCCTCCATCAGCATCAGTTAGTGGTTAACACTACTAATTGTTGGGTGTGTGGGTTGATGCCACATACTACGGATAAGGGAATTCCATATCTGGTGTTACCGTATAGTTCCCAAGGGTCAGCTCGAGCATTTCAAACAATGTTTCGAAGCGCACTGGGTTTCCACCCCATTCGAGAACCACGTTCCCCCTACTCTGGCCCTACCTCGTATCAGAAGCCTTTATCGATAGCCATAGAGGACTTAGATAGTGAGATCTATGATCCTTCGCTTATCCCTGAAGAAGAGGTACAAGCCTATAAGGTCCTAAGTAGAGGTGAATATAGTGTGTTCACTAGTGAAAAGCAGCTTAAAAGCTCGCCTCCAATATGGGTCGTACCCCACACTGGTAATTTTTGTCTCATGGGTCGTGGCCGAAGATCGCAAGCCCGACTTGGAGCAAGTGCTTGCACTGAAAATTACATTCTGCCGATGTTCTCGTCCCCTGTGTTTCTGGCTGCCAAGGGTACATACTTTATTTGTCATGATCGTGCATACACATGGCTGCCCGCTGACTTCATGGGCTCATGTTTTATTGCAAATCTGTTGCCTCCGACGTTCACTGTAGATGCCGATTATCATAAGACTAGAGTTGTGCGAGGCGTAATTAGCGAAGAGGATACTGCCGGTCAAGAGGCAGGAGACTTTTTCAAGGGTTTCCTCCCGTTTTGGGGACCTATGGTTAATAGTAGGAACCTGAGACAGTTGACTCGAGTGGTAGAATCGACAGCTAATATTACTGCCAGTGCCCTTGGTAATATCACCACAGAACTTCAGGCGGAGAGACTTATGACGTTACAAAACCGTATGGTTTTAGATGTCATCTTAGCAGATCGTGGTGGGGTATGTAAGGTGATCCATTCGAGCTGCTGCATTTTCATTCCAGATAATGCTCCTACCGTTTATCAAGCCATCTCGAGGTTGCATAAGATCTCCGAATCCATACACGTGGATGTAGGGGATTGGACGCTACTTGGATGGTTTTGGGGCCTGATGTCGACCTGGGGTTGGAAAATTCTGATGATCATCGGAGTTGTGGTAGTGTTCCTGTTCACGTGTTGCCTTTGTGTGCAGTGTGGTCCTGCCTTATGTGGCCTCTGTGCTACAACGTGTATGAGACAACCATCTGTTACCAAGGGGACTCGATTGGACAGAGCTATGCTACAGCAACATCTCGATGGTCTGATGAATATCGAATATGATTCCGACTAGTGCTTGCCTACATGAGGGCAAAAGGAGCGTCTGAGGTTCCGTGACAATTGTAAGTGGTGTTTTCGACTCGCACGAATATGGTCGAGTCTGGTATCTATGAACCGCAAATGACGAGTTTAGTAAGTGTGCGCAGTTTCGCTGTGCTAACTTAAACCGTTCGTTTGTTATGTGGGTTTTTCATCTGTACCCACGGGTTCCATCTTAGATACGGCATCCATTTTGTCTCTTGCCCTCAAGTAGCCAGCGAACGGACGCTGTCCGCTTCGCGACCCTGGGACTCCCAAGATATTTGCGGAAGACACATGTTCTTTGTAAGTGTCTTTATGATGAGGGGGATGCCACTGTAAGGCAGATGACGCCGCTTGAGGCTCATCTTGCCGCACGGGCTTATTGTCTCAGCCGTGCATCTCATTAGGCACGTCCCTTTGATGCCTGTATCTCGTGTTTCCCGATACCTCCCCTTTTACACCCTTTCCGATCTCCCCACTGTCTCCGTCTTCCTCTGCACCTGTCTTCGTTCCTATTTCGATCTGTTTTACTGCTGATTGGAATTTGCTAATGGTGGGAAGATGGGTTTTTACAGTTGGGAACCGCCAAATGTTTCCGCACTTATGTTCCGGACCTTGTGTGTTTCAAAGTGACCAAAGTGACCCCTCTGGGGGATAATTGTGGGAACCGGGTTGTAAACTTTTGTGTATCATGTTATCCTATGGGTAAAAACTGTATAAAAGGAGCGATCCACAGAACCAATTTGAAGCAGTCTCCCCGAACTACACTCGATGTACTTCCTGTGATTTCTGTGTTCCCTGCAGCAAATAAACCTTGAATCTTTGACGTCGAAGGAAGTGTCCCGTGTCTCTGTGATTCGTACGCCGGAGCAGGTTACCCACGAAGGTTTCAGGTGTTGTGCCCTGGCACCGCTGGGTCTTAAAGAACCCAGTCCTTCACCTCCCGTCTTCCAAAGACTTCAGAACTGTTTCCGGTGTCCCATCCTTGGGGATTGTGTTGAGAGGGGGTGGCGGGTATCTCAGCCATATGGGCGATAACACAAAGTGCTATTATGATCGCCCTTCTTGAAGACCGGCACAATGGTCGAGGTGCCCCAAGAGTCCGGGCAACCGATCCTGGCCGCCGCATTGAGCACCGCCATCAGGACCGGAGTCCATAGGAGTGGATTTGATTTTAAAAGGTCCGGGGGAATGCCTGGGGCCCTGTTACGTGTCAGCCCTAAGATGCCATTCTCCACCTCTTTCTGTTCAAACATTACTGGAGTGTTGGTGTTAGCCCTACCGTGGAGTTGGTGGTGAACCATGGGGCAGGTGAAGATAGATTGAAAGTGAGACACCTATTCATACTCAGTTATATTAGTGCCTACATCTCCAGTCCCCGCCCTTTCAAATAGAGGTTGGTTAATGAGGCCCCAGAACCTTGCCCTGTTCCCCGAGGTACTGGCCTCCATTAGGTCTCTCCACATTTCCTCCTTCAATTCACCGTTGACATGTCGTTTCATGGTCACTTAGCTGTCAAGGATGATGCCAAGGCTGCGTGCATGGCCAGTCGGTGTGGGTGTAGGTCGGAGTTCTGCAGGCCACCAGCTGTGGCTTCATTCAGAGGTGTTCTTCCTCAAGATCAGTACTTCGGTTTTGTCGCAATTTAGTTGGAAGCAGTAGTCTCATACATTTGGGTATGTTGGTCATGGTATCGTGGAAGTTGGATTTGGCATTGGAGGGGTCCTCGGTGAGTAAGAGGATCATTTGAGTGTCATCTGCATAGGAAATTATGCTGAGTGGCTTGCTTGACTCTAACATATGGTTTTTCACTGCTGTCAGGACTTGGGTGCAGCTGCTCAGCTCTAGGGTATGTCTACAGGTCATAGTTTCTAATTTGTAAAAGTTAATTTTGTTTCTAAATACTCATTAAAATGGCTGTTATAGTGCTTAACTTTTCAATAATTCGGCTACACATACAATCTGTTTGGACTAGTGGCTTTGTTTCTTGCACCATTATAATCAAGCCTATCAAGTTTTCAAATTTTGCTTTTATGCAGGTGATGTGAGAACCTCTTAGGTCCATAAGGTCAATCTGGATGTCCAACTTATCTCTCTGCATATTAAGCACCGTGATTGATGTTTGCAAAATATTTAGTAGTGAGGTGTGTAAGTTCAATGATATTCTCCACCTTTCATTCTAAAATATTATGATTCTCATTGCTCTCTGTGCCAGTATGTGGATCTTTCATTTTCCTGATTACCTTTAGTGCAGAGGCGTGAAGGGTATTTCGGTCTATGTCATATAACGGAGCCCGCTTTAAGAACACTGAGTCACTTCTTGACAACTTATGACCGTTGCTTGGGTCTTCTTGGGTTTATTGTTCAGATTAACTTGAAATTTTGTTTGGTGATTGTGTGCTCCCTTTAAGATCGTAAGCCAGATTGTTGGTCTTAACCTCCATTGCCTGTATTAGATCCATATTATATGTTAATGAAATTGAGTGTAGCCAGGAATTGTCCACCTCTTCAACGAATGTATTAATGCGTTAGATATTTTTCTGCATAGAGGGCTAGATTGAGTCAGGACTTAGGACAGGTCTTGGCATTGAATCCGGATAATTAGATGCATGAACCTGGGACTGAGTCATGATGACATTATCACCTGGCATTTCACTTTTTCCTGGGGCTGTTATTTTTACAACCTCATTCGGATTTACTTTAGGCTGTTGGTCAGGACATAATATTGAGTCCAGCTTTTGAGGCATGAGTGGGTTCGGCAGACCCACAATGTTTTCTGTTGCTGAATAGATGGATCTTTTAAATAAGGGAATTTACAACTATGATTCATTTTAATTTTCCCAAATATTGTCTGGATTGGAAATATCGGTGGACTGCCCTGGCCTTCACTTGCTTTTATAGTATTGTCTGGTCTAAGGCTTCCTTGTGGTCATTGTTTTGGTTTGATATCTTTTGCGAAGCCTGTTGTTTGACCTAGCCAGATCTCATTTTACCACAATCTCCTTAAGGAGTATGATTTATTGGGTGCGGCGGGGGGAGCAGACATCGAGCTCACAAACAGCACCCCAATCTAGGGGGGCCTTCTCCGCAAGGTCGGGCTCAAGCCAATGTAATGAACACTAACAACCACTCTACCATTGCAAGGTACTTGCAATTTAGACTTCATGTTGAACTTTGTGCAAGGCATGTGCCATGCCTTCAGCAACAAACAACAACAACAAACAGCAGGTGTCTAAGGGGTCATAGTGGGTCACAGAGTGTCACAGTGCATCTCATGGTTGAGCCAGATTGCTTGTTGATCTGGCCACAAGCAAAGAGTGGGCCAGCACCGACATGATTCAACTCTTCATGCATTTCTCTCTAGTTTATGTCTGATTTAAGGCTGCTGTGAGTTTTTGAACTCTTTCCCCCAATGCTGCCACTCACTTTCCGCCTCTCTCAGGTTATTCAGCAAAGCTAGCCTGGCCAAAGCGGGGGAGGGAGCAGATAGGAGTGGAAGCGAGTGCACCTGAGAGTGGGCCCTGACACTAGCCAGGAAAGACCGTGTGGTCACTGTGTTGCCTTGTTTTGGCCCATACTCGTACTTGTTGTTAATTTCAAAGATACAGGATCTCCACAAGGAGTTGGGAGCTGAAAAATATTAAGCTTGAGAAAGGGGGCGTGTGAGCTTCAGCGGGGGTGTACTGAAGGCCCACTGATCCTGGATCCTGTGAACTGCTCACTCTGCTACGGCCGATGTGCTCACTCACACTGCTCTGGTGCTTCACTACCCTGCAGCTCTGCTGCCGCTTCGGTACCATGGCCACCATGTAAACCACATAAACATGTGAGACTGCCAACATCCTCCACACAGAATAAAAGGTAAAGGATTCTGATTCAGCTGTAATGCAATCTTGCTCTTTTTAATACCAAAGATCATATGGAAGTCTATTTAAACAATCCAGATTTTAAGATTTTTTTATTAATAGGGCCTATTGCTCTGTTGCTATGCTGTCAAATGGGCATATCCGTGTCATCATATTTTTATTTATTTAAATCTTATTGAATGGGTGCAGATTTATCAATTGAATGTTCCTGGCTATTAATGAAGGTAAGTAGGATGCTTGTTCCCTTAGTCTTTGAAAGGAGCACTATAGTTTTAAAATGAATCTTGTAATCCACTTTTTCCTCAAAGATGGCGTTCAACACTGGCTTTGCTTCTAGAGTTTAAGGCAGAGTTTGGTTACAGGATTGTTTGCGAGTTCTGCATACATAACATTATTGTAGTTCAGTAGACCCATAATAAGTACTGTGCTTGCATTCATTGCAGAAATTTCCATAGCATTGAAGTTTGATTCCACTGACTACAAAGTTAACTTGTGGCACAAGTGAAAGAACTGAATCACAAATTATACCAGATTTTTCATTTTCTGAGATGTGGATTGTAGAGTACCAAGCTCTTGAGTAATTCAAAGGGAATTTTGTTATTTTCAGAAAATCCTGGTATCAGGATTTCTATTTTAGATCCATTCAGACAAAGAAATGTGTTTTTCATCCATTAAGCATTCTACAGTGCTTGTCTGGCACTTAGCGGTACAAAAGGGGGTGGCACTTAGGGCTTGTGTTAATAGGACGAGGATATGGGAATCATCAGCTTAGATCTGTAAAAGTGATCTGATGATTCTTCTGTTTCAATATGCCAATGGTAGTTTCTGTGGTGGAGGAGGGAACAGATCCTTGAGAAGGTTATGCAAGTTAGTTCAGCCAATGTGTTCACTCTTTCCTGAAAGGTCTCATGGCCCACGATCCATAATCTGCAGAGAGATCAAGTAGAATTGGAGTCCCTCACATATTCATCGAGAGTGAAGCACAGGTCTTCCGTCATGTTAGTCTGGTTCCTGTTGCCCCTAAAGATCACAATCCACTTTCAAGGTCATTGCGAATATGGTTGCACTCAATGTGTTCTTAATTAGTTAGTACTACCACAGGAGTTTGCTAATGTACAGCATGTTGGAAATTGACCAATAGTTTCCACAGTCTCTAGATTTTCTGTTTTTGTGGTGTGACGATTGCATGTTGAAGCCAAACAGTAACAGACATACATATGCTTTTATGTGGTATTTTTATCGCAAAACATACATTACAACGCAGTCATTACATTGCACTGCTATTACAACACAAATGTTACAATGCAACTGGCTTTACATCGCATGTCATTACAGCACAGGCTATTACAACACATGTCACTACAACGCATGCCATTACAACACATACCATTACAACTCATGCGAATACAATGCATTATAAGGTAAGAATGGCTTTTTTTAGTTTTAAGCGGGGTACGGGTTATGGGGTGGATGGGAATAGTCACTTTTACCCGTACACTATCCAACACTTCCCCTACTGCTGCACTCACTGTAGTGGGAATATCAATTTTTACCCCTACACTATACAACACTTACCCTACTATTATGCGTTGCAATGGTATGCCTAACAAAAATTAATGTGTCTTTCTGTAACAAAACTGGTGCTCATGTAAAGCGCTCTGATATCTAATGCCTCGGGTCTAGTTTGCGCTATATAAAACTCTAAGAAAAAAAATTATCAAATCAGTGAGGGATAGAGAAGTAGGTAGCTTGTGTGCTGTTAATTAATTGTGATGTAATCTATTGTAATTTAAAGATGCATATCCTCAAGTCTCTACCAGAATGGAGCAGCATTGGGGAGTCCAGATGGATAAAGGGATGCTGTTCTAGGTCCTGTGTGAAGAGATGTGCAAGCACTGCTGCCTTGTTTTCTCTTTTTTTACACTTCGTAATCTGTAATCTGATAGTGTCCTGGCTGCAGGTGTGTAGAGAACCGACAGTGATGGTGAGCTTGTTTACAAGATAAGTGAGAGTGCTGATTGTGATGGCATTCTATATGATTTCGCTGGTATTCTAGATGGTGCGACTAGCAGGAGGATACAATGGAATGCCTTCAGGTTGAGTGATATCATATTTCTTCAGGCCCTGGATTAGACATGCTGCAGCATGTAGGATGCCCTTAATCGGTGCCAGTGTGGAGTCTAAAAGGCCATGGAGCAGGACATTACCATCATCCAAATGCGAGGGTTTGAACAGAAGTTATGAAGTTGCGTTCTGTAAGAAATAGTTTGACTTTCTTTAGAATGCCATCTATGATTTTTTGCCAGTGTGTTCCTTGACAGTGATTTTGATGTCCAGGATGAATCCAAGAGAGGTGAATATTGAGATCCAAAGCCATCACGGTTCATGCCATTGAACCAGACTCTAATTGTTTCTTGTTTGCTGTTCTTGGTAAATAACAGGAATCTTGTCTTGGTCGGGGTGAGCTTCAGGTAGGCATTAGACATCCAAGTTGAGACGATGTACAAGCAGTGTTTGAGGCCTTGATGGCTAAAACAGAGACTTTCAAGTACAATAGCATATCATCAACGTATTGATGAATCTGGGTGCTGTGGTCTTTAAGTAAAGTGCCAAACAGCTTCATGTTCTGGTTGAAGAGGACAGGAGCCAATATAGAACCCTGGAAGGCTCTGAAAATTACTCGGTTCTGTTGGGACTTGGATGCCCAAGTGAACAAACTGGTTTTGGTTAGAAAGGTAGACAAGAACCAGTGAAGGAAATTGCCAGTAAATCCCATTTGAAACTCCAGGGTGGCTATGGCAGAGGGATTGTCAACAGTGTTAAAGGCAGCTGAGAGATTCACCAATATCAGAATACAGGGTTCATCTTCATCTTCATCTGTTGACAGTATGGCATCATGTGTGGTGTGTATGATAGCAATATCGGGAAATGTCAGAGTCCGGTTCGTGTATTCAGACGAGCCCGCAAGGAGCACAGAGTAGAGCGGAGCACGGTTTGTCACTGCCGGTGATCCGTCCGTGATCAGCTGATTCACCAAGTTGTGCACTGATTGAGACCTGGCTTTTGACCTGCTGCCCCCCCTGCCCCCTTTGCCTTCCCCCCGCCGAGCAGAGCCGAGCTGAGCCGAGAGTTGAAGAGAGTTACCGGCGATCACTCCTGCTCCGGCTCCCCGCTCCCCTGTTGAGAGGAGGAGATGAGGAGAGGAGGGGAGAGAGGGGGAGAGGAGCAGTGAAGCCATTGAGCTATTCAGTGTGAGCTGGCATTAGGGCGAACAAAGCGATACCAAAGGGGATGATGGACGGAGCGTTTGAGCAAATCAAACACTCACCCCCAGTCAACTGATCTGGGTTTAATCCATCATCATTGTTTAGCTCACTCCACCACCCCAGTTCAAATATGGCCATATGCAAATCAGTCCGACCCTGTGCTTAAGGGGAACAGTCCAGCCCGAACTGCCAAGTCATGTCATGCCCTAAGTTGGTAGGGTATGCCCAGACATGGGTCCCTTGCTCACTTGCCACTGGATTCAAGATAGCCTGGCTAATGAGGGTTATGAACCCGAAACCAGTCCCAGGATGCTTGTTTCGGGTCCAGGGAAGACATGACTGACTTGACTCACATAAAAAGAACACAGCAACTTTAGCCATAATGCCAGAAATATATAACCAAAGGAGACTTTAATGGAGAGGAACAGACACCAGACAAATAATGGACACAGTGAATAAACACGTAGAGAACATTGGGTCACGGGACGCCCATTTATTTCTACAATATTGGGAGAGTCTAGGGACGACCTTGTTAGACAAATTCCCAGCAACCACAGCAGGCAAATTGACTTATGGAACCAGAAAAGAACAATGGTACAATATACAGATGAGAGACCAGAAGAGGAAAATTGCAAAGGAGTCAAGAGCAAAGGCCACAGCAGCCAGAATGGGAATAGCAACAGACAATAGTAATATCATAAAAATGAGAAAGGAATACAAGGAAATGTGTCGGGACGCAAAAAGGGTGCACACTGAAAACCTCTGGGAGAATTTGCTGTGGGCATGCAAACTGCCGAACAGAAGTGAATTTTGGGGCTAAAAAGCAATCTAACAAAAGGAAAAGGAACGCATCAGACATCAGGAATAAGTGAGTCAGCTTGAACACAACATATTGACAAGTTGTACAACAACATACAAACTGGTATTCATACTTGGGCAGAAACGGGTCAATATAAATTTGAGGACGCAAATCCAAAATCAACTGCAAAAGGCTGTTCCATACTAGAAAAAGTGCAAACGGTGGATGACCAAATGAAACCCATTATTCACGATCTAATAACCCTTACAACAACAAAACAATTAAAAGCAGTGATAAAAAATGTATTAAACCGCAGGTGCCGCAGAACTAAACAGCCTCCCAAATGCACTTTTTGAACAAGATCCTGACGTTTGGGCTAACTACCTCACTCCACTCTTTAACCATCTATAATGCGAGAATAAGACGCCAGATTCCTGAAGAGGAAAGTTATTTCACCCAATCTATAAAAATGGAAGTTGAATCAAACCTGGAAACTACAGGATTATTGCCCTTATTGATGTAGATTCAGAAAAGGGGGTGGTGATGAACAGAGTGTCTGAATTAAGCAGACCACTCTTACCCAGTCCAAAGATCAGGGCTTGATCCATCACCGTTATTTATCTCACTGCACCATCCCAGCTCAGAACCTGGCTATATGCAAATCAGTCTGTCCCTGGCCCAGTGCATCATGGGAACAGGGCAGACTAAACTACCAAGCCAATTCTTCACCAGAAAGGAGACAAGCTACTGGGGACCGGTTTCTGGCATTTCAGCCTTCTTCGGCCTGGCTTGCTTGAATCCTGATGGTGCAGTGAGAAAGGGACTCATGTCTGAGTATACCCTGCCACACCTATAGTGGCCAAAAACGATTCAGAAAAGGGGGTGGTGATGAACAGAGTGTCTGAATTAAGCAGACCACTCTTACCCAGTCCAAAGATCAGGGCTTGATCCATCACCGTTATTTATCTCACTGCACCATCCCAGCTCAGACCTGGCTATATGCAAATCAGTCTGTCCCTGGCCCAGTGCATCATGGGAACAGGGCAGACTAAACTACCAAGCCAATTCTTCACCAGAAAGGAGACAAGCTACCAGGGACCGGTTTCTGGCATTTCAGCCTTCTTCGGCCCGGTTTGCTTGAATCCTGATGGTGCAGTGAGAAAGGGACTCATGTCTGAGTATACCCTGCCACACCTATAGTGGCCAAAAACGATTCAGAAAAGGGGGTGGTGATGAACAGAGTGTCTGAATTAAGCAGACCACTCTTACCCAGTCCAAAGATCAGGGCTTGATCCATCACCGTTATTTATCTCACTGCACCATCCCAGCTCAGAACCTGGCTATATGCAAATCAGTCTGTCCCTGGCCCAGTGCATCATGGGAACAGGGCAGACTAAACTACCAAGCCAATTCTTCACCAGAAAGGAGACAAGCTACCGGGGACCGGTTTCTGGCATTTCAGCCTTCTTCGGCCCGGCTTGCTTGAATCCTGATGGTGCAGTGAGAAAGGGACTCATGTCTGAGTATACCCTGCCACAGCTATAGTGGCCAAAAATGATTCAGAAAAGGGGGTGGTGATGAACAGAGTGTCTGAATTAAGCAGACCACTCTTACCCAGTCCAAAGATCAGGGCTTGATCCATCACCGTTATTTATATCACTGCACCATCCCTGCTCAGAACCTGGCTATATGCAAATCAGTCTGTCCCTGGCCCAGTGCATCATGGGAACAGGGCAGACTAAACTACCAAGCCAATTCTTCACCAGAAAGTAGACAAGCTACCGGGGACCGGTTTCTGGCATTTCAGCCTTCTTCGGCCCGGCTTGCTTGAATCCTGATGGTGCAGTGAGAAAGGGACTCATGTCTGAGTATACCCTGCCACACCTATAGTGGCCAAAAACGATTCAGAAAAGGGGGTGGTGATGAACAGAGTGTCTGAATTAAGCAGACCACTCTTGCCCAGTCCAAAGATCAGGGCTTGATCCATCACCGTTATTTATCTCACTGCACCATCCCAGCTCAGAACCTGGCTATATGCAAATCAGTCTGTCCCTGGCCCAGTGCATCATGGGAACAGGGCAGACTAAAGTACCAAGCCAATTCTTCACCAGAAAGGAGACAAGCTACCGGGGACCGGTTTCTGGCATTTCAGCCTTCTTCGGCCCGGCTTGCTTGAATCCTGATGGTGCAGTGAGAAAGGGACTCATGTCTGAGTATACCCTGCCACACCTATAGTGTCCACCATAAGAGTGGAAGGGTATACTCAGATGTGAGTCCCTAGCTCATTGCACCATCAGGATTCAAGCAAGCCGGGCCGAAGACGGCTGAAATGCCAGAAACCGGTCCCCGGTAGCTTGTCTCCTTTATGGTGAAGAATTGGCTTGGTAGTTTAGTCTGCCCTGTTCCCATGATGCACTGGGCCAGGGTCAGACTAATTTGCATATAGCCAAGTTCTGAGCTGGGATGGTGCAGTGAGCTAAAAAATGGTGATGGATCAAACCCTGATCTTTGGACTGGGTAAGAGTGGTCTGCTTAATTCAGACACTCTGTTCATCACCACCCCCTTTTCTGAATCATTTTTGTCCACCATAAGCGTGGAAGGGTATACTCAGATGTGAGTCCCTAGCTCATTGCACCATCAGGATTCAAGCAAGCCGGGCCGAAGATGGCTGAAATGCCAGAAACCGGTCCCCGGTAGCTTGTTTCCTTCCCAGTATAAGAATTGGCTTGGTAGTTTGGTCTGCCCTGTTCCCATGATGCACTGGGCCAGGGTCAGACTAATTTGCATATAGCCAAGTTCTGAGCTGGGATGGTGCAGTGAGCTAAAAAACGGTGATGGATCAAGCCCTGATCTTTGGACTGGGTAAGAGTGGTCTGCTTAATTCAGACACTCTGTTCATCACCACCCCCTTTTCTGAATCATTTTTGTCCATCATAAGCGTGGAAGGGTATACTCAGATGTGAGTCCCTAGCTCATTGCACCATCAGGATTCAAGCAAGCCGGGTCGAAGACGGGTGAAATGCCAGAAACCGGTCCCCGGTAGCTTGTTTCCTTCCCAGTATAAGAATTGGCTTGGTAGTTTGGTCTGCCCTGTTCCCATGATGCACTGGGCCAGGGTCAGACTAATTTGCATATAGCCAAGTTCTGAGCTGGGATGGTGCAGTGAGCTAAAAAACGGTGATGGATCAAGCCCTGATCTTTGGACTGGGTAAGAGTGGTCTGCTTAATTCAGACACTCTGTTCATCACCACCCCCTTTTCTGAATCATTTTTGTCCACCATAAGCGTGGAAGAGTATACTCAGATGTGAGTCCCTAGCTCATTGCACCATCAGGATTCAAGCAAGCCGGGCCGAAGACGGCTGAAATGCCTGAAACCGGTCCCCGGTAGCTTGTTTCCTTCCCAGTATAAGAATTGGCTTGGTAGTTTGGTCTGCCCTGTTCCCATGATGCACTGGGCCAGGGTCAGACTAATTTGCATATAGCCAAGTTCTGAGCTGGGATGGTGCAGTGAGCTAAAAAACGGTGATGGATCAAGCCCTGATCTCTGGACTGGGTAAGAGTGGTCTGCTTAATTCAGACACTCTGTTCATCACCACCCCCTTTTCTGAATCATTTTTGTCCACCATAAGCGTGGAAGGGTATACTCAGATGTGAGTCCCTAGCTCATTGCACCATCAGGATTCAAGCAAGCCGGGCCGAAGACGGCTGAAATGCCAGAAACCGGTCCCCGGTAGCTTGTTTCCTTCCCAGTATAAGAATTGGCTTGGTAGTTTGGTCTGCCCTGTTCCCATGATGCACTGGGCCAGGGTCAGACTAATTTGCATATAGCCAAGTTCTGAGCTGGGATGGTGCAGTGAGCTAAAAAACGGTGATGGATCAAGCCCTGATCTTTGGACTGGGTAAGAGTGGTTGCTTAATTCAGACACTCTGTTCATCACCACCCCCTTTTCTGAATCATTTTTGTCCACCATAAGCGTGGAAGGGTATACTCAGATGTGAGTCCCTAGCTCATTGCACCATCAGGATTCAAGCAAGCCGGGCCGAAGACGGCTGAAATGCCAGAAACCGGTCCCCGGTAGCTTGTTTCCTTCCCAGTATTAGAATTGGCTTGGTAGTTTGGTCTGCCCTGTTACCATGATGCACTGGGCCAGGGTCAGACTACTTTGCATATAGCCAAGTTCTGAGCTGGGATGGTGCAGTGAGCTAAAAAATGGTGATGGATCAAGCCCTGATCTTTGGACTGGGTAAGAGTGGTCTGCTTAATTCAGACACTCGGTTCATCACCACCCCCTTTTCTGAATCATTTTTGTCCACCATAAGCGTGGAAGGGTATACTCAGATGTGAGTCCCTAGCTCATTGCACCATCAGGATTCAAGCAAGCCGGGCCGAAGATGGCTGAAATGCCAGAAACCGGTCCCCGGTAGCTTGTTTCCTTCCCAGTATAAGAATTGGCTCGGTAGTTTGGTCTGCCCTGTTCCCATGATGCACTGGGCCAGGGTCAGACTAATTTGCATATAGCCAAGTTCTGAGCTGGGATGGTGCAGTGAGCTAAAAAACGGTGATGGATCAAGCCCTGATCTTTGGACTGGGTAAGAGTGGTCTGCCTAATTCAGACACTCTGTTCATCACCACCCCTTTTTCTGAATCATTTTTGTCCACCATAAGCGTGGAAGGGTATACTCAGATGTGAGTTCCTAGCTCATTGCACCATCAGGATTCAAGCAAGCCGGGCCGAAGACGGCTGAAATGCCAGAAACCGGTCCCCGGTAGCTTGTTTCCTTCCCAGTATAAGAATTGGCTTGGTAGTTTGGTCTGCCCTGTTCCCATGATGCACTGGGCCAGGGTCAGACTAATTTGCATATAGCCAAGTTCTGAGCTGGGATGGTGCAGTGAGCTAAAAAACGGTGATGGATCAAGCCCTGATCTTTGGACTGGGTAAGAGTGGTCTGCTTAATTCAGACACTCTGTTCATCACCACCCCCTTTTCTGAATCCTTATTGATGTAGAGGCAAAACGTTTCGCTTCTTGTATTTTACAGTGGACGGAGGAAAAAAGAATACTCCCGAAATTCCAAACAGGCTTCAGGCAGGGCATGGGCACCATCACAAACCTGGCAGCATTAACGATCCTAATTGAAAAAGCTACAAGTTAAAAGCAGGACTTCTTGCATGTTATACTGACCTGAAATTAGCTTTTGATAGAGTGCCGCAAGATCGTCTTTGGATGAAATTGAAAGCTTGGGGATCACATCAAAAACTGATCGATATTATAATATCCCTATACAGCGAAACTTGGGCCAGGGTGAAGCTTGGAGATAGCAGCAGAATATCCTCAAAGATAAACATAACTAATGGATTAAAACAAGGAAGTTTTCATCATGTCTGTTCAACCTATATTTAGATGACCTAAAAAAACTACCTGTTAAAGATAAATGGCCATCCTCCTAAACTGGCAAATGAGCCAATTCAGTTCCTGCAATATGTGGACGATATTGTGGTCGTGAGCCACACCCCAATTTGGTTGCAAAGGGTCATTAACAACTTGACCAATTATTTTGATCACTTAGGCTTGGAATTAAATAAGAAATAAGAAAAAAACCAAGGTGGTGCGACTAGCAGGCCCTAGGTCAGGAAAATATAAATGGCACGCCAAGGGCACACAAATTGAGGAAATCAGCTCATATAAATACCTGGGCATTATGGGGGTCATTACGATTGCGGAGAATCTGCATACTCCGGGCCGGCGGAAGCCACTGCCGGCCCGGAGTATGCGGATTCACCACGGCGGAAACACAAAAGACCCCCAGCCATATTAGGATGGCTGGGGGGTCATTTTTACGTCCGTCACTTTTCCGCCGCGAGACCGCAGTGGAAAAGCTCTCATATGGTAGCGGTGTCTAGCAGACACCGCCAGCCATATTAGGATTAGCATTTTGTAATTCCTTTCCCCGGCGGCAATGCCGCCACGAAAAAGCATACGGTCTTTTCTTTGGGGGCCCGTTGCGGGCCCCCCGGGTGAAGGGGGGTGGGGGTGCACATGGGGGGTACCTATGGTACCCCCCTGCATTCACATGCACAAAGTGGCAGGCACCGCGCGGTGCCTGCCACTTTGTGCATGCAAATGCACTGCTTGCATTTTTAACATTGCGGCGGGTGCTGCTTCAAGCAGCACCCGCCGCAATGTTAAACATACAGGATGTGACCACCAGGGTGGCGGTCACATCCTAATTTGTACGGAGGGACCGCCGCTGCCCCTGAGGATGGTCCCTCCTCATCTGGGGTGGCGGACGGACGCAATAGGGCCCTAAGTTGGGCCTTTACAGATCAAAAAACAGATATAAAAGCAAAAAAATCATAACTTTTTGCATACAAACAGCTGTATAAGAATCTGCGATGTCCTTCCCACGGTCACCTTTTGAAAATAATGGCTGGCAGCACGACTACTCCCAAATCTGTCCAATGGCCTTGAAATATGGCATGGTCAAGAAATCAATATTTTAAATGAGCTGCAGACAAAAGTATATAAAACAGTATTTAACCTTCCTAAAGCAGCACCTGCAGCACAGATAAGCATGAATTTGGTCTTCAGAACCAGGAATATCACAGAAAAGCAACTTTTGCAAAATTGTGCTGGAAATTCTGAGCATCAGAATCTGGATCTTTGAACAACTTGTGCTGGACGGAAATAAGGACTAAGTTTGATCAGAAAAAGCCAAACACATGGGTCAATTATTTGTGTACATCCCTTGAAGTTTTAGACATCGACGAACCTTGGAATAGCAAGATGGAAAGAACAGCATTTAACAGAGTGTGCAATGCCATGGCCAAGAAATTATCCTTTATGGAAGATAAAAGAAGATTAAGCATGCGCCAACATGCCTAGGCTGCAATAAACTCATTTATAAAGCTAAAAACCACAAGGCTACTTAGTGGCTCACTTTCGACTAATATTAAAAAAAAGAGGTTTACGCAGCACCGATTAGGAGATCATAACTCGAAGGACTTAGGGCCAGATGTAGGTGGCCGTTTGAGGCCATTTACTGATCGGTAAATGGGTGACAGGTATGTAGGGGGCATTATTTTTGCAAATCGGTAAAATTACCGATTCGGTAATTTTACCGATTCGGTAAAATAAAAATTCGGTAATTTTACCGATTCTGAGGCACCCTGATGTAGGTGGGACTCTTCTGAGTCCCAGAGGCCTTACCGAATCGGTATTTTACCATCAAATCCAATTTGATGGTAAAATACCGATTCCGGTGTGCATGTACATGTGTGCATGCACACCTATGCCATGTGACAGGCAGACCTGCCCTTAGGGCATGTATGCCTGCCACATGGCACCCGAGCCTGTTTTGGGGGTGCCAGAGGGTGTCAAAGTGACACCCCCTGCACCCTTGTGAAAATCGGTATTTACCGATTCGGTAAATACCGATTCGGTAATGCCCATTCATTCCTTAGGGCTTCAAAGCCCATAGGAATGAATGGGCATTACCGATTCGGTATTTACCGAATCGGTAAATACCGAATTCTTCTGAATCGGTATTCCAGCACATCTGGAATACCTACATATCCACCCCTTAGATTTACCGATTTTTAATTACCGAATCGGTAAAATTCGGTAATTAAAAATCGGTAAATCTATTTTACCTACATCTGGCCCTTGGCTCCCACCTGGAAAAGCAAACACCAAGTTGAAATTTGTCATCTGTGTGGCTATCCATATGCCACTGGATGTGTGTTTGCGCCACTTTAAAGGACGAAAGAAAGAAGTTGCTAAAAGCAGCTCTAAATGAATTAAATATCTGCACCTGCAGGCAGGCTGTAACAAGCTGGATGGGGGGGCGCATCAAACATCTTAATTTGCTGTGGTGTCAAATTCATTTCACTGGTGGAAAACCTCCTTCAGAAAGCGGACAAAGAATAAATGATTGGGGTTGGAACAGTACTGGAAATTTTATAAAATTGTAAATATTTCAATTTTTTTTATCGGAAACTCTTGGCTTTTAAATTTTGATTGTCATAAATTATTTATTGCGTGCTTTATGTTTGTGATAAACCAATTAAAGTTGTTTTTTGACTGACTGATAGCAATATCCATCTTGCAAAAAAATCTGAAGTTACACTGGTAGTCATACAGGAGATGGTTAGCATGAATGTGAACATAGACTTCATTTTCAAAAATCTTGCAGATTAATGGGCGCTAAGTGACCGGTTGATATCTATTAAGGTCATCAAGGTCTAATGTAGGTTTACTTAGGAATAGGAGGATTAGGCCTGTCTTGAGAGCTTCTGGGGAGAAGCTGTGAGTAAGAGGAGCATTCACAATCGTGAGTAAGAGTGAGTGAGTGCCCCAGAGAGATGTTTGATGAAGGAGTGTTGAGTATGCCATCGAGAACTGAAAGAGATAGGGCTTTGAAGGATGACAAAAGCAGGATTCTACTGGAAAGTGTGGTCATAGGAGATGAAGTAGATGTAATGTTCTTGATGTGCTGCATGATCTTCTCTATTGTTATACTGAAAAATAGGTTGATGGAATTGCACTTTTCTTTCAATTGAAGAATAGGTTGGTTTGCTGGGAGTTGATGTATAACTTGTTTGTCTTGGAAAACGTTTTGCTTCTTTTGGTGGTGTCATTGATGGTGTTGGTATAATTTGCTTTAGCTGATGTGACGAGCTGTAGCTGTGTGGATACACTTCAGTATCATGAGATCATCTAGAGAGTTGTTTGCTTCCATTTTCTTTCCTATCAGTTGATGGATCATTTATCGTAATTAAGGTCTTTAGAGTACCAGGATGTGGATGGCTCGCACTTGTATGTATTAATTGGGGCATAGATGTTCACATGTTTTTTCAAAAAGGGTTACATTTATTTAGAAGGTTGTTGGGACAGGATATACACCTGAAAGGATGAGAAGTAACTTTAAATATTAGGTTATCTATAGAGAAGTCTTTGAAGGATCTAACGTTTTGGTCTTATCTTATGAGTTGTACTTTGTTGTTGGTAGGGCGCTGAGCATGGAGACAGGGATGGTAAATGGTAATTTGCATTGATTCATTGGTAATGCTGAGAAAACAAGCTCAAGAATGTGGCCTTTGAAGTGTGTTGGTTATATGATAAGCTGTTCCACACTAAATGTGTTGATGAGGTTGGGGAGGGTGTCTTTTGCCTTTTTAGTTTGTGTTTTCTGAGAGGGTAGATTGAGCCAAGAAAGTAGCTTGGGCATGTGAATGGACAGGGTGGCAAGGAGGGCTAAGAATTCATCAATGAAGTCCTTGTTCGGCCTTGGAGGCCTGCAGATGAGATGGAAAGTGCTGGTTTGAGTTGCAGAGAATAGAAAATGTCATGTCAGCAGCCCTAGGGAACTGAGTGTTACTTGACTGCCTTGGCTGCAGGACAAGGAGGACTTACGGATGACAGTGAAACCTCCTCCCTTCTTACATGTGGAGAAGTGTGGCTCACTGGTTAGAGGAGGCAGACCTGGAAGCAGAGGTCAGCCCGGTACCAGGGTTCAATTCCCGGCTCTGCGAGGTCTTGAGTCCTAATATGTCCATGGACTCGACAATTCTCGCTCCGGTGCCTACTCGATTAATTCTCACTCCGGTGCCTACTCGATTAATGGGTTCACACTCTGCGACTCTGGGCAATAGCTTGCTTAATCTCCACAACAGCCCCTCGCGGCGGGATGCCTGGCTTTCACCTTGCGGATACCCTGCCGGGGTTATCTCACAGGGGAATACCAGGACGGGTTCCCTAAGCAAGCGCTTAGAAACCAGTGGTGATTTGCGCTATATAAATTCATGTACATTTACATGTGCTGTCCACACAAGCGATGGCATAGCTTGTGGGACGAAGAATGTCTAGGATGTGATGGTAAGCCACATTTCTGTTATTAAGAGGGTGCAAAGCTTGTGACAGGCGCTGAGGTCTGCAATACATGAAATACTGCAGAGTGAGAGGTAATGAGTTGGAATGCATGCTCTATAGATTAAGGATGTGTGGTGGTTCATTGGATGATTACAAGGTTGCATCTATGTGTTGTGTCAATGCTTTGCGAGTGGCTTGGTCGCCTAGGCTCTGGGTGTGATTGTGGGGATTGGCAGCATGGGGTGCTGATTGAGGCATATGATTAGGCCTTTTTTTCAACAATGGTTCTGGCCCAAGCCCTTCCTGGCCCTTATTGGCCCAAATTGGCAATGCCTTTGTCTGTATCTGCCATTTGATGTGGATGTCCAGCCAATGGAATACCCAGAAGAGTCGATTGATATAGTGAGAAGGGAGGAAGTAATGTTGCTTTCTGGGCAGTTAGATGATAGGTAATGCAGAGATGTCACTTCTTGTGCAGATGAATGATGCCGTTATGTTACTTCCTGTGGAGATGTGTAATGAGGAATACAACCCTCATGCCAGGCTTCTGCATTTAAGGATTACTTTGACAATAAGCCAGTGATGCTGTTTCCTATGTAGATGAATGATAGAGGATCCACTAGATCCAATAAGGAAGAAAGCATTAATCCAAGGAGTGCAATGCAGGCTGGAAGATTTGATTTTAAGCAGAAGGTGACGTGGTGAACTAATTCCTGCTTGAAGGATAAAATAGAGACTTGAGTTGAGGGGATGGTGATGTGGGGTAAGGTGTTGGCATATGATCGCTGGTCATCGGTGCTCAGATATTTGAAAATATGTCCTTGATGAAGCTTACAATTTCCTTTCAGTGCCGCTAAGATTCACTAGGGGCTGCCTTTAACACTTCTGGGCTGGTCAGTTCTTTATAATGCTAAACATTTATTTGCATTAGTCTCACACCTAGTCCTAATTTTTAATTGTGTGGAATAGGAGGTACATCTTTTAAAGGTCAGTAAGTAAAACATTGAGATGTCGCCCGTCCCATTGGCTTTAACAAATTAAGTGATTAAAACAGCAGGTAAACCGATCATAACTTGATAACAATTCATATCTGTCCTGAGAATCCTATGACAAATATACTAAAACCTGTACAGCATTCTGGCGCATGCTTAGTTAATAAAGATAAGAATACCAATTTTACATGATATTGTTTTGGGCCATCACAGGTACATCATTTTTATTCGAAGAAGAAATGTAGCTGTTTTTGATGTGTTGCTACCATCACGATGGAAAGCTAGGTATTACTGAAGGTTCACGGGTGGGACTGCAGGCAAAAACTCCTGGTAATCAAGCAGAATGCTTCGATCTGCAGTTATGTATGCAGGCAAAGAGTTTAGGAGGATCAGAATCGTTGGTTGTTCAGCATAAACTAAAGAAAGGAGACACTCCCTAATGCGGACAACTGTCTGGAACTGTGTTGCCTGTTGAGGGAGAAGTGTGGCGCCGCGGCAAGGGTGACTGACTCCCGAATCTGAGGGTCACGGTTCGATCCCCGGGGGCGGCGGCAGATTAGCCCAGCACCATGTGACTCTGGGCAATAGCTTGCTAAATCTGCGCCTAGAGACCCTAACGGGTCATGGTTCGCACTTTACAAAAAAAGTGGATTATTATTTGTGTAAGGTACTGTTTGTGTCAATCGATTCTTGAAGCGGACATATGGTCTTTCAATCCATTATCTTGCTTGGGGAATGGAGGCTTGGAAAGTGACAGTAGTTTGCCAGATATCTTGGGTCTGCTGTTAGATTTTTTTGCAATGAGGTTTTTCAGATGTATGTCAACAAACAAAAAGCTATAACCTGTTGGAGAGCCACATCAATAATTATCAATGATAATTTGATATTAATATGGTCGTCCATGGCAGATCCTGGGCACCGGTTGGTACCGCTTCGAACCTGGACCCGACCGCCGCCGCTTCAGTTGAGCAATTTGCCGTATTAGTATGTCGGATTGGTAATTAGGTCACAGTGCCCTCAGGAGCTCTTACGCTATGCTGCCGCCATGCTTGGCTGCTAGCCACGCCCCCCCCCCCCCAATAACATTTTTTAATGGGTCTCTCACTAATATGCATTCTATATTTGCTTCTTTATGATATTAGCATGTTTTTTCATGTAGTCTTTATCTTGCTATTTTGTCATCTACAACAGCTGTGCCAGTTGTATTCGGCGTCTTTCCACACATTTCTGGTTCATGTGATGTGCCCCATAATGAGGCAGTTCTAGTTTAATTGTGAGTGTGCTGGGCTTTACTGATTATGTTGTGTCATGTAATTTTGGCTTTGTGTACTGTGTTTTGAGTTTAGATTGTATTTTGCCTCTCTGGTCACAGGAGTGATAGTTGGTTGATTCTGTTATCACCTCATGAATGGGTTCCTGTGCCAACAAATTGTGTTTTAATGCTTGATGGTGACTATTGATTTCAGTTGGTATGTTATTTTACAAGTCGAATTGTTCTTGTTTGGTTCACAAGTCATATATCACAAAGAATGCACTGCTGCATAAGCAGTGACTGGATCAAATTCAAGTTTTATTAAGCAGATTACATTAATTTCTTAGTTGCCCATATTTGCTTGGGACACTGGGTAAAGTTTAAGGGTCGGTGAATTATGTCAAAGGCCTAAATAATTGTCACTATGAGATTTCCCTAATTTACATGGCTCTTACTTTTTTATAATGTATTCTTGTTGCTTTTGTAAGTTGCTCATGCTGCCAAGAGAAGCTGCAGAGCTCTTGAAAGACGAGGAGTGGTGGAAGGCCTACATGCTGTTTAAATTTGTCAAGACACAAGTTCTTGGTGGAAGAGGTGGGTTCTTCAGTTGCTTGTGGGAGGATCTGATGTTAGTAACTTGATGAGGAAATGTAGAGTGCTCAAGACAGAACAGACGCGTTGATTCACAGACTTGGTCCCAAATTAGTTCAATCTTTCAATCTTGATACAAATAGTAAGAGGCAGTTTTGGGAGTCCTACCTTAAGTGTCTGGTCAAACTGTACAGAATTAAAAGGTAGGAACGTTAGCCTAGTGTGCTGACGTGCAAGACCTTATCAACGAGGCAGAGGGTTTTAAATGTGATCCCTTATTTCACTGATACTCAGTGGAGTGACTTTAAAGACTGGGGTGATGTGATTGGAGCACTTCAAGTTAAATTCGAGTGGAATAGTGTAATGTTGTGCTCGTTATAGCCTACTAAGGGTTTGTAGCAGACAATGCATGAGAGAATTGCAGCTACAATGATAGAGGTTCAGCCTTGAGTTTGCAGTAGAGGGATAATCTCGTGGAGTTAAAAGAGCGAAAATAAAACATGACTAGTAACAGCATTGACCTTAGAAGAGAAGAAGAGGTCATTGTCGAAAACGACTCCCGGATTTCTGAGTGATTTAGAGAGGTTGAGAGGGGACTAGAGAGTGGAAGCAGAGCATGAGTAGAATCTCAGGTTTTGTGAGCTAATGAGTAGCATCTAAGTTTTGGTTATGCGGAAATAGAGCCAAAAATGTGTCATCTATTTTTGAGCGTGATAGAGGAGTTGCACTCTTGCATACAATGTCTTCGGGGCATATTACCAAGGGGCATTATCGCCGCTTTAGCGGGACTTTTTCCCGCTAAAGCGGCGATAATTTTATTGCCCTATTACCAAGCTGTCGCTAACACCAGTTAGCGACAGCTTGTAGGCAATAGCGGGCATTCTGGGGCCCGCTTTGCATGTCAGCGATAATTATCGCTAATGACATGCAAAGAGGGCGTGCCAAAATATCAGCGACTGAAAACAGTTGCTGCAATCGCTATCGCCTATGATGAACACAGGCGTAGTTTCGGAAATATTCGCGCTAAGCGCGAATATCTCCAAAAGCTAACGCCTGCCATGACCAGTTCTTAGCCATGTTATCCAATGAGAGGTGGATAACATGGCTAAGAGCATTGTCACAGTAATGCTTGAATATCGCTGTATTGACCGCGATATTCACGCATTTTCGCCTGTTTTTTATCGCTTCTGAGATAAACCTTGCTAATAGCAAGGTATCTCAGCGATAAAAACAGGTGAAGGGCGGCGATAGAAATATTCCCGCTAAGCCAACATAGCGATAATTATCGCTAGTTGTTGGTAATATGCCCCTTCGTTCTTTCAGGATCATATGATTTTGAAAATTATCTGCATGCATGTAGTCACCAAATCTATGGCTCTGGTGATGGTATCTTGGAGTGGTCCTAGTGAAATACTCACTTGCATTGGCAATGTATGAGTAGTCCCCTCCTTCCATAGTCAGATATCTATCTTTGCTGGTTCTGTTTGGTATTCCTGCGCCCTGGTTTTATATAACTTACGATCTGCAGATGTGATGATTTACTATTATAAACAGTCTGATCATGGTTTCCTAGTTCAGACCAGCATGCCTCATGAAGCATCTGAAATCCTCTGCAGTCTGACTTACTTCTTTTGAACTAGAGCTGGAGCACAGCCCAGCACGGGCTCAAGAGCTAAAGGAGAGTTTTGTAGATTAAAATTATATTAAAAGGCGCACAGCATGGGAATTCCGACGCCATGCATCTCCAGAACTATTGAAAATAAAGCACAAATCAAAGAGTTTTGTTTTCAAATGCGTTTCAGTCAGGGGTCATACTAGTTTGAGCTGGGTGGTACCCCTGATTTTAAAGAGATGCATTAACTAAGCTCTTGGAAGACAAAGGCATTTATGTTTTAGCGAAAATATTAGACACAGCCTGCTTAGCTTCGGTTTGACTTAAGTAGTCATTAAAACAACAGGATGCCACACCCATTCATAAAACAGAAAGAATGTTTAGAAGGCTGCCTTGTTTAAGGGGTTGGAAGGGTTTTCACAACACCACAGCTCTCTGTGCTGACTCAAAGAATACTCTTTGTTATAAAGCAGTCCTCCTCTTGACTGGTGGATAATAATTGAGTTTTGGAATGTAATGAACCGTTCCCCAAAGGAGCCATTTGTATGTGCTTAACTGCTCTGCTAGCAAGAGGTTTCCACACACAGAGATTGTTTAGATATGACTGGATCCTCATGTGCAATTCTGATTTAAATGATATGCTATGTTCAATCAGGCCCTTTATAGTTTTCGGTACTGTAGAAAAACAAACCCTTGGAATGCCACTTTTCAGGCACCGTGACTTTTTCTGTTGAAATTAGAGTGTAGTGTGTAATGCAACGTAATGAAAGACTGGGGGCGACAACTTGAGAAAACAACAAAGTAGAGATCTGCAGAAAGATACACAGATTTCACTTCGATAAGTAGCATACATTCGCTGGCACGCATCTGATGACGGAGTTCGTAGGCGACCACAAAGTATCACGTTAACTTGGAATTATCCCTGATCAAGTGTTGCTTTCAAAAACGCACAACAGTTACAGCTCAGAAGGGATTGCCAAGAACTCATTTTACACACACACACACATACATATATATATATATATATATATATATATATATATATATATATATATATATATATATATATATATATATATATATATATTTATATATATATATATATAAAAACATGGATGAAGGTTTACTACCGAAACGCATCTGTTAAGCAGTGTCTGTTTGGTTCTTGAATAAATAACCCAAACTGTTTCCCGCGAGTGCTTCTTAACCGTTAGGACATTGTCCCTTGGTACGGAATTGGAGAGGAGAATATATATATATATATATATATATATATATATATATATATTACCTACTGGCGGTCGCCAGTAGGTAGTTATAGTTAGGATTTTTTTCAATGCAAAATCTCATGCCCATTCTCTCTCTCTCTGTCGAACTCCTTCTTACTCTGCTCCATCTTTCTCTCTCCACCCCTCTCTTCAACTCTACATTCTAGCTCTGATTTATTTCTTCTCACTCCCATCTCTATTTCTCTTCCTCTCGTTATCTGCATCACTCTCCCATTCGTCTCATATATATATATATATATATATGGAACCGTGGCAACCACGAAACTGAGGAAGTCTTCAGGGTTGAGTTGTGGTGTCATGGTTCAGAAACAGCTGACCTGCTTCGTCCTGCTCAGTAACGATCAACACTTGTGGAAACTGATGTCATGCATAATGGTAGCTCAGTGGGTGCAGGACACGCTCCCGAGATATGCGTGAACACTGTTTGCGTAGGTTCCTACCACTTACTGATACTGCCTCACGCCTTCTGTCGAGCTTTACGTGTATCTCGTGGTGCACGGGTTCGAGTGCAGCAATACGCCCAATCACGCAAGCGCAAAGAGGCAGCTCAGTTTGCGGCATGCGCTATAAAAACCGCTCAAACCCAAATCAACAAAATACACCTCTTCACAGTATTGAGTGATTCTGGCCCACACAAGAATTGGACACCATTCATTATTGTAAACATGCGCAAGCTCCATTAGCTAAGGTAGCTCAGTGCACGAGCGCCTGCTGCAGAGACCCGCCTGTAGCCTGGAAGCCCCAGCTCCTGCTTCCTTTTTCTGCAGACAACACAGCGAGAACCATTGTGAGGTAATATCAGCACCTCCCGCTAGCGCCTAGAAACAATAGTTAGTTTCTACTATATGTGTGTGCTTGGTGTGAACACAATATCATCCTTATGTAATTACTACTGTAAACCATTGCAGAACCCATCCGCACCACCCACGATAGTTCTAATACAAAAAAAAACACAAACATGTATTTGCATATTCCTTGTTTGAATGGCTCAATACTCTAGCGGCTGCACGAGACAGCGAGGCTGGCTCCGCCTCGGGGGCACCGGCGATGGTGGCACTGTTTCATGGCTCGCGCAAAGCGGTGAGTGTGTGTGTGTGTGTGTGTGTATATATATATATATATATATATATATATATATATATATATATATATTAATTGCTGTCACACGTATGCAGCATGGTATCGCCCTAAATAGCACGTGTTACGACCACCCAGTTGAGCTGTTTTTACCCACGCGTCTCCAGCATGCGCATCAACCCTCTAGGCTATCTTAAGAAACTGATCTGTCTTCGCGAACTGAGATTTTGTTTGGCTCCCGTGCAGGTGCGGAGTCGCTGTTATCGGATATAGGGGCGGCTAAGTCGCATGCTTGCCCCCCTCCCCACACACACACACACCCACAGGCAGACACACACACGAACACTGTTATTTGTCAGCCTGGCAAGAGCAGACCCAGCCTCCCGCCGCCGTCACATGCGCACACTGCGCTCACAAGCCTTCCTGTTACTACCCCGATTACATCTGAGAGAAGGATTTGGGATTGCGGGCGGCTGCGCCGCAGATCAAAGGCTAGGTGAGCGCTCCCGCCCAGAGGCCATGGAAATGACAGGGGAGCGAGTCTTCTAATGAATATGACCCCCCTCCACCCCCCAAATGTCACTGACAAAAAAAACGTCTAGGCAACGGCAGGCAGACAGGGAGCCCCCCACTCAGGGCTCGGAAACAGTGACATCATCACAGGGCAAGCGCGGAGACACAAACATGCTGTCAAACACACGTACACGCAATCACGCAATCACACCAAGGCACACGCAAGTAGAAACGCCTGCACAACCGCAGGTAGGGGCAAAACTACACCAAAGGCAACAGCACGAAAACACGACCATATCTAAACACACCTAACCACACTCCCACAGATTACACAAACACACAATGCACACATGCACATATCCAATGTTAGGCACACAACCACACGCGTGCGCACAATTGCAAAGAAGCACGAGTAGAATCGGATGCATCGACACACAGCCGCATTCACGCCACACCCACCAGAGCAGAATTAATTTGGTATTGCCAGGAATAAAACAACAGAAATGAAACGTAGTTGTGTGTAGGCATCCGTCATTTTCGACCCCGTTTGCTAATGGCAAGCACACAGAACCAGGGATGCCGCCTCACAGACTGCCCCCCCCCCCCACACCTCGGAATGTCATTCACATTCTTGCTAGACTCCGCCCCCCTGAGTGGCACGGCCTGCCCTCCACTCCCCCCCCCCCTCCCCCCGCCCCTCCCCTCCCCTCCCCCTAGCATGGGACTCTGAGCCGCGCTGACACCTGCAGACCTCGCTCACCAGGAAGGGACAGCCAGAGAATCCCCACTCTGCATTCCAAGCGAAGACATGAGTGACCCTGTGCGTGTGCGAGCTTGTAGCTATGCGACTTCATTACGACACAGACAGGCCAGGTCTGCGGTCTCAAAAGACCTCCCGATGAACACACACATTTACATCAACCCAGAGCTCAAAACAATCACAGCTGACCAAATTCTGAATGGAAACGCACAAGTTACACCTCCAACCCCGGTACTCAAAGACAACTCAACAGGTGAAAAGGTTACAACGCACTTCAGGCAGCAAGGGGTGGGGGAAGGGTCAAGTGTTAGCCGCAATGTGCCTCAGAAATAGTGTGCTGGGCACTGTCCGCTGTGATGGTGAACCATGGGCGTGTAAAACGTGGCCGTGCATAGTGATTTGTGTGGGTTGGGTGTGGTGTCTGCGCCTTTGGCTCTGCACATGGAGAAATCGCTGCCTCTTAGGAGTTGTGAATACAGCCCTGTCCAGTGACGTACCCGGTGCATCGCGAGCCCTAGTGCTAGAAAGGAAGTGCCCCTCCCCCTGGCCGCTGTTTGAAATGTGAAATACAGCAATAGTAAATGTGAAATACAGCAATAGTCAATGTTCGGTGACCCCTCCGGGCTCTGGTGCCACTGCACCTGCTGCACCAGGAAGCTACGCCCCAGGCGCCATCATTACAAACTTGATGCTCACAGTTGTCGGTCCCAGCTGCATCTTACCCCGTCGTGCTGCTTCTGAGACCCGACTGCTCTCACAGCTGCAGAGATGCAGATGACGCGCTCACACTCAGAGGCCCCTCTGCGCGTCACAATGTATCCCGGGCCCCGCCCACAACCAGGCGGCGGCCATCTTGATGCGGTTCGGGCCGCGGCGGTGATCTCGGGGGTAAAACGAGGGGTGGGCACCCTCGAAATTAAAAAAAAAACATTATAAAATCAAAGACAGAAGCCCCCCCCAAAAAAATTTTTAACGAAAAATCGCGGGGTGCCAACACTTCTTCGATGAACTGCGGACAGCCAATCAGATCTCACGATGAGATGCTGACAGCCAATCAGATCTCACGATCAGAGATATGTGGTTAGGCTCCGCCCAGATATATAATTTGATTCTCTTCTGATTTTCTCAGGAACTACTGGAGGGATTTACACTATTTAACAAAAAGCGTGATCTGCGTACCAGACACTACCATTTTGACAAGTTTGGTGTAATTCCCTTCAGTGGTTCAAGCTGTAGCCGAGTCTAAAGGTCCTATGGAAATTAACATGGGGAAAACACGTTTTGGGACCCCCTTTTTTTCTCAGCCCCCACTTGACTAATCCCCCCCAAACTTTCAGGGAAGGAGAGGAGCGGAGTGAGCCATCTTCTTTGAGAAATTTGCGAATATTCATCAACCAGCGCCAAAGTTATTCCCAATAGAATGTTGGTGATTTCCTATGGAAACTAGGTCCTAACTATATATACCTACTGGCTACCGCCAGTAGGTAATATATATATATATACATATATATATATATACACATATAGCAACAACTAATAACCCATATACACACTCATGTAGCTACTCACCAACCCATGCAGCCACTTATACACAAAGTGAGACACAGATACAGATATTTAAATATTTAAACATTACTTGCAAATATATGTATTCACTAAGATACATTTAATAAGTCAGTTAACCAATCAATTTTACACAAAAAAATCCATTTAGACATTTATTTACCGATTTATTCTTCCATCAACCTTTAGATATACATATATAAAAAATATTTATTTTTCAGAAAGATACACATTCACTGTATGATGTCATCAGTGATGTCATTTGAGATGTCATCAGTGATGTCATGAGTGATGTCACTGACCATGTCATGAGTGATGTAATATGTGACGTCATCAGCAGTGCATTGCACGCGCAAGTTATAGTGAGTCCAACTAACTATAACGTGGGAATTTCAATGGTTTAATGGGAGTAAAATTTCCACCTAACTATAACTGGTGTGAAACCTATGTTTTTTTCAGTGAATTTAATAGGTTTTTTAAATGCTAATTCATAACTATAACTGGTGTGAAACCTATGGTTTTTTCGGTGAATATATATATATATATATATATATATATATATATATATATATATATATATATATATTTATATATATAAAAATTCGTGACATGGTCAGTGACATCACTGATGACATCGCTGATGACATCTCAAATGACATCACTGATGACATCATCCAGTGTCTGTGTGTTTTTGTAAAGTTTAAATATGTTTTACATATTGAAGAATGAGTGGATGTATAAGAGTATGGATGAAGGATTTGATTGTATAAGTGAGTAAGTACGTGTTAGTATATCTGTGAAAATGTAAGCTGTTCTGTGTTTAACTGTATAGATTAAGAAATCAAAGTGTGATTGATTCTTTACAGGACTGACTAGGTGTGTGAGTAACTCCATGGATGAGTGGCAGTGTGTGAGTGTCTGCATAGGTGTATGAGTGCATATGATAGTGTTGTAATGATGAGTGACTGTATGTACGAGTGACCTTATGGGTGAATGAATGAATGTGTGTGTAGACGTAGGAATCAGTGAGTGCGTATGTAGTAAATGGTATTGGTGTGTCAATAGTTTAAAAAATGATACTCTGTATTTTACACCAGGTGTAACAGATGTTATATTAGAGTGTAAGGAGGTGCATTGTATTATCACATGAAGTATATCATCAGTGGTGTGATCATTGATGTTAAATGAGATGTCATCAGTGATGTCATCAGTGATGTCACTGACCATGTCATGAATGATGTAATATGTGACATCATCAGCATTGGATTGCGGATGCGCGAAATATATAGTTAGTGCAACTAACTATATGTGGAATTTCATTGGTTTTATATCAATAAAATGTCCAGCTAACTATATAGGAGGAATTTCAATGGTTTTTTATATTTTAATTCCTAACTATATAAGGGCTAAAACCTATGGTTTTTTCAGTGAATTTCCAAATTTTTTTAAAGGCTAATTCCTAACTATATATAGTCTATAACCTATGGTTTTTTCAGTGATATATATATATATATGTATATATATATATGTATATATATATATATATATATATATATATATATATATATATATATATATATATATATATATATATATATATATATATATATATATATATATATATATATATATATATATATATATATGTGTGATCTGTTGGTGTTTTATTGTAACGATTTTAAATAATTGTACAGTTGGTTAATAAATCTAAATCTAAGCATCAAATCAGAACACAGTAAAGAAGATATATTTTGGATGCATAACACAGAAAGAATAGGGAAGGAAGCAGCTGACCAAGAAGCAAGAAGATGAGAGACACGAAAGACATCTAATCAAGAGAAAACAGCTGACCGAAAGCCTACAATATCCATACTAATATAATAAAGAGGAAGCCCAAACCTTTGAGGCGGGTAATCTCAGGAACCACAGCACCAATCACAACACCCAATACAGCGTTGGAAAGGGCAGTTGCAGCAGAAGGACATAGGCTATGCAGACGCCCACCATATAAATTTAAAAGGTAAAAGAACCATGCCAGCAAAGTAGTCCCTTGTGGGCGTGTCTGCGTTGTGCTGTGGGCATGTGCTGGGGGCGTGACAAACGCTGGGGGCGTGTGGTACGTTCTGCCCTTCATGCCATGTCTCATATCGTGTGCTAATCCCACCCTGCTCCAGTTAAATACCCCTGCACCCCATAATCATAACCCACCCTTACTCCTTAAAATACCCCAACACCCTTAAACACTAACCAATCTTAACTCTATAAATATACCCGGTACCCCAAAACCCAAACCTATCCCTAAATCCTAAAAATACCCTTGTAACCCAAAACCCAAACCTAGCCCTGATTCCTATAAATACCCCTGTACCTCAAAACCCAAACCTACCCCTGAACCCTAAAAAAACCCTGCACCCCAAAACCCAAACTTAACACTGAACCCTAAAAATACCACTGTACCCCAAAACCCAAACCTACCCCTGAACCCTAAAATACCCCTGTACTCCAAAACCGAAACCTAGCCCTGAACCCTTAAAATACCCCTGTACCTCAAAACCCAAACCTACCCCTGAACCCTAAAAATACCCCTATACCCCAAAATCCAAACCTAGCCCTGAACCCTAAAAATAACCCTGCACCCCAAAACCCAAACCTACCCCTGAACCCTAAAATACCTCTGTACCCCAAACCCAAACCTAGTACTGAACCCTAAAAATACCCCTGTGCCCCAAAACCCAAACCTTGCCCTGAACCCTTAAAATACCCATGTCCCCCAAAACCCAAACCTACCCCTGAACCCTAAAAATACTCCTATACCCCAAAACCCAAACCTAGCCCTGAACCCTAAAAATACCCATGTACCCCAAAACCCATACCTATCCCTAAAACTACCCCTGTACCCCATAACCCAAAACTATATCTGAACCCTTAAAATACCCAAACACCCCAAAACATATACCTCAGTATCCCAAAACATATACCCCTATACCCATACTTACCTTATCCAAACATTTAAAAAAAACATGGTTTTACCATTCATGCATTTACAACGAATTTCGTTGTAAATGTATGCGTGGTAAAAGCATATAAAATGTAATGCCATGCGTTATGATGGCATTGCGGAGTCATGGTACTTTCGTAATGAAAATATGCGGAGTGATGGAAAGTTGCGGAACAATGGGTGTTTATCCTCTCCGGGTAAGTACATTGGCGGCACGGCGGCCCACATCTCCACCAACATACTCATATTTTTTCACCACCCATTTGAAAAATGCACAGGTCTCTCTCATTGACATACCTCCCGCCACAAGTTCTAGAATTGGGAACTTTAGAGCTGGGGAGCTACGTTTGAATCTCAGCATCCGAAACAGCACCGCACCCGCCAAGCCAGGGACCAACAGCACCCACCTCAAGTGCATCCTGCTCAATACCCGCTCCGTCCACAGACACGCCGTTGAACTCTGGAACCTCCTCGACACAACCTCACCAGACGTCGCCTTCCTCATAGAAACCTGGATGAACGCCTCCTCAGCCCCCGACATCGCCATAGCCATCCCGGAGGACTACAAGATCACCCGGAGGAACCGCGTCAACCAAATCGGAGGAGGCATCGCCATCGTCCTCAAAAACTCCATCCGAATCACGACCAACTCTGACGATACCCTCACCGCCGCCGAGCACCTCCACTTTCAGATACACACCGACCCCAAGAACACCCTCAGAGGCACCCTCATCTACAGACCCCCAGGACCACGCACACAATTCAGCGAAGCCATCGCAGACTTCTTCAGGCAGCACGCCCTTACCTCCTCAGACTACATCCTCCTAGGAGACCTCAACTTCTACCTGGAGAACAACAATGACAGCAACACCGCCGCCATCCTGGACAACCTCATCAACCTCGGACTCAAGCAACTGGTGAACACCCCCACCCACTATGCCGGTCACATGCTAGACCCCATCTTCTCCTCCAGCAAGCACATCTCCTTCAGCCACTCCACCGGACTACACTGGACAGATCACAGCTGCGTCCACTTCATCTTCAGGAGAACCTCGACCCACCACCACCCGCAACAGGTTCCCCACAGAAGCTGGAGCAAGATCACTGCCGACCAACTCATCACCTCCATCAGCCAGAACCCTCCAACCAACACGAGGGACCCCAACGAAGCAGCCTGCAACCTCACACAGTGGCTCACCAACTGCGCCGATGACCTTGCGCCACTGAAGAACCCTCTCAACAGACCCGGCAGCAAAAAAGCTTCGTGGTTCACCAACGACCTCAAAAACTCCAAGAAAACCTGCTGCACCCTTGAGAAAGCCTGGTGCCACGACCAGACATCGGAGAACATGACAGCCCTCAAGAACGCCACCCGCAAACACCACCAGCTGATCTGCACCTCCAAAAGGACAACATTCAACATTCCGCTTTGTGATTGCGTGTTTTTACAGCGTTTGAGCAGGAGCTCCGCTGTTTCTCCGCTCTGCCGCCTGTGTTTGAAGACTATCTACCTCCGTACTGCTACCGCTGGTCCTGCTCCATAGTCCCCCCGCCGCCGCTACCACAATCAAGCGGCCGCCGAGCGGGGGACTACCTTCCCCAGCAGGCAGTGCGGCAGTGTCGTCAGGCACGCGCCAGGAGGCGCCATAAATCCCTGTCATCGCCGGTGGTGCGGGTGTTTCCGCTTTGTGATTGCCGTGTATTTACAGCGTTTGAGCAGGAGCTCCGCTGTTTCTCTGCTCTGCCGCCTGTGTTTGAAGACTATCTACCTCCGTACTGCTACCGCTGGTCCTGCTCCATAGTCCCCCCGCCGCCGCTACCACAATCAAGCGGCCGCCGAGCGGGGGACTACCTTCCCCAGCAGGCAGTGCGGCAGTGTTGTCAGGCACACGCCAGGAGGCGCCATAAATCCCTGTCATCACTAGCGTCGCGGGAGCGCGCGGGAGCGCCCGGGGCTAAGCCCGGGCAAAGGGCGTGCCCTCTGTGGCCCTCGGTGACTGAGGTAGGCTGGGCTGGGCCAAGTTATTGACATTTTCGATTCAAACAATTGCAAAGACATGTTTTGAAGCTGCACTTTGTGTGGTAAACATCGACGGACTGACCTATTGACTCTGGCAGGAATATTTATCCAGATTCTCCTTTCTTGTTTCGTTTTTCTTATGGACTAATCTTATTCTTAATTTCATTCTTTGTGGCTTTTAAGTTTTAAATTGTATATTTTTATAAATTGTTAAGGATGATGACAAAGAAACTCCGCTCTGGAAGAATATTTGGGGGAAGGTCTTGCGTAAAAACAAGATCCAACCCCCTGAGAAATAAATCAGCTAATAACCTTCTATTGAAGAGTCAATGCCAGCTTTTGAAATTGTGGGAAAAACGCATCGATAAGGTTTTGCCAGTTGACGCAACTGCAGGCTCTGATATAGTTTCACCTGTGGGTCCTGCAATGGTGGTAGATAATATGGATTCCTCTCTAATTGCGAGGGATTCCTCCCATGCAGGGTCTGTTGTGAAGACTTGCCTTGTGCACTCTGAAATTCATAGTGATATTAAGCACTCTGCACCAAACTTTGAGGGAGAGCAATATAATAATACATCAGCTCTTAAAGTTACTGTGCCTAATGTTCCGTCTGGAGGTGATTCTTCTTTGTCAAGTATTGACCTAGAGCTCTGTGGTCGTTACTTGGATGGTGGTAGCCTGAAATTACCAGAGGCTATCAAGTCTCCAGCGGGCGCTACTCCCTCTGGACTATTGTTGTACAGTAGTACTCCCTCGATAAACGCGCAAGACATGTCTTCACTGCTAAATGTCTCTAGGAGCCCTGTGCTTAATCTATCAGGCATTTGTCCTCTTGTTCCTTTGGGTGAAAAACCTACATCTGAATCCTTGATTGCCCTGGGACACTTATTGGCCTCTATACTATTACTATTGGGCAAATTCGTAGGAAGCTCTGATTGTATTCTGGATTCTGTTACACAAATATTAAATGCTATGTTGCTAAAAGTCCCGGAAAAGATTCCTGATCCTGCTCCTGAGGCGGGCTCTCAGAGGACAACGGTGTGTGGTAATGCTTCTGCGGGAAATCTAGGCATAAATATTCCAGTGGTAGTCCAAGAAAATGATTCCACTGGAATTCCTATTTCTACCGCAGCTAATTGTGTAAAGGTCTCTGACTTTGAAATAGAGGAAGAAAGCATGATTGTTACAGATTTAAAAGCTGTAAATGAGTTATTCTCAATTTTTGTGCCAGAAAAAAGGGGCCTCAGGATGAAGAAAAAGAAAAAGAAAAAAGTGGTAGACATAGAAATAACAAAGGAGAAAAAAGGAAACCAGTGCGTAAATACAGGAAGAAAAGACAGAGGCAAATAATTTTTCAAGATCCTAATGCTTTAACTGGTAACGATGATATTGTTAGTGAGTCTGTAACTGAGTCCCTGAGTCCAGATGTTTATACCCTCACCTCTGCTTGCGGAGAAAAAGTTCTCACTAAGGCTCCTCTTGTTTCTGTGGAAGTCCTTCCCCTGACGGTGGAGGAGGGCTGATTTTTCCTCCAGTGGCAGAGGTGATAAGACCTATCCCGGTTGTATCAGGGGCTCTTAACCCCCTAGCTCCTACTTATTTGTTACCAGAAGAGGTTGATGTACGTTCCCAACACTCTCTGACGAAAGTATCAATGACTTATGTTGACACTCTGATTGTGGACTTTCTGCCATTGTTTGATTCTGACCTGCACTTAAATAGGACATGGTTGCTTAACTGTTTCAAAGATCTAGAAAGTTTAAAACTTATTCAATCGAGTGATATTGAGTTGGTTACTTTCTTAGGTGGAGACAGCGTGTCACGTATAAGGGTAACATTTTATTCCAAAATTATTGTAAACCTTATACTACAACAGGCTGAGAATTTCCAATGTAGAGGAATTGATGTCTTACCTATCTTCTCTTTAGGAAAGATTAATTTACCCCAAAATGGGTTGGCTCAAAGGGGCAATGGGCAAGATGGGGCCCTTCCTTCTTTTAATGATTTAAAGATTTGGGTTTCATAAGGCAAACGTTTGGTTTCCCAGGTATTGCCTCCCCCGTTAATTCAGAATTCTCTTCCTTTAGAGGATAACCAACGGTGGAATTGACTTCCTGGTGCCTTGTCTAATAAAATCACAGACAATCCCAAATTTTTTCAACATCTTTAACAATAAATTGAAAATTATGTCTTGGAATGCAGCCGGGATACATAATAGCCCAGAGAAACTAGAGTTTTTGTTTTCTCTGGAGGCTAACGTGATTTGCATCCAAGAAACATGGTGCGTTAATAATTTATGTGCAGGGAAAGACTACTTTGTGCTTGAGTCTGCGGCCTCCCCCTCAAAGAAAGGGCACGCTAAAGGGGGAATCGCTTGTCTTTTGTCTAATAGATTGCAGTGGAGATTTTCTCATTATGTTGATTTAAGTAATCTCTTCCAAGCAATAACAATAGGTAGTCTCGCTAGCACTGGCAATAAGTATTCTGTTGTAATTATTAATGCTTATATTCCTCCCGAAGAATGTTTTAATACTTTATTGAAGCAAGTGTTTCTTTATATTAAGCAGATTAAAGAGGTATATCCCCCACCCGAAGTAATATTAGTTGGGGATCTGAACTGTAAAGTTTCTAATTCTAGTATAGATTTATTTAGAAATAGATCCAAAGAAGAGGCTTACCTCATCCCACAATTACTCTTCCCAGATAAAATAAAAACGAACAAAAGAGGGAAGATATTGCTGGAAGAACTGTCTGCAGTCGAGGGGCTTATTTTAAATGGGAGACTCCCCTCTGATATTCCTGCTAAATTAACCCATAGGTCCCCTCATAGCGACTCAATTTTAGACTACGTGATTTCTGATTATGGTATTGTCTCGCTTCTCGGATCTAATGGTATCCCCAACAGCTTTGAGTGACCACAATGTGATTAGTATAAGTATCTCTTTACAACCTCCTCTCTCTGATACTTGGTCGTTTAATAACAAAGGTGTTAATTTCCATAAAATCCCGGGTAGATGTTTTTGGAATCCAAGTGCCATGGAAGTTGTGCAGGATATTCTTTCTAAAACCATACTAGAATTAAGTGATTGGCTGGGTTCTGAAATTATGCACTTTGAAAAATTTATGAGGAAGATCACCTTGGTTGCAAAAAAGTCTAGTTTTCCTAGGAAAAAGTTCCCATATCCTAGTGTAATGCTCCCCCTAAATAAGGAAATAAATAAATAAATTAGTGCGGGAGCAATTTCTATGTAGATCTAGTGAATTAGCAAATAAAATATCTCTGCTAAAAAGAAGGAGAAGTAGATTGAGAATGAAACTTAAAAAAGAAAAAGAAGACTCATTGTGGATAAGTTTAAGGGAAGCTGTTGTGCATGGTAAGGCTAGAGAATTTTGGTCTATAGTTGGCAAGGGATGTGGAGTAAGAGCTAGCCCTCTTCCCATTCCCATTTCTGAAGAGGTATGGACCTCTTTTATCTCAAAGCTATATGCTGGGAATGGCACAATGGTTGAGGATAGTGGGTTTGTTCAAGCAGCTGAGTTTCCTATCAACTCCCCTTCGGAGAAAACTATCGCAATGGCCATTAAGAACATGCGCGCCTCGGAGCAATGGGACCTGATGAGTTACCCATATCGGTTTTGAACCAGGATCCGTCTCTATGGAGTAAGATACTTTTCCCATTGTTTAGATCTTGTTTCATCTCTAAAATGGTGCCTGCTTCTTGGAGGGGAAGCATACTGGTCCCACTATTTAAGAAGGGAGATAGGGACAAGCCTATGAATTACCGTTTGATAGCTCTTCTTGACTCAATCGGAAAAGTTTTTGCAAAGTGTCTTTTAATATTAATTAATGATTGGGCCGAAGAAAATAATATCTTACCATTGGAACAGACTGGTTTCCGCAAGGGGCACGGTACACTAGATAATCTCACCGCCCTTCAGGTGATTTCGGACAAATACATACATGTTCGGGGGGGGGTGGTGTTCGCTGCTTTTATTGATTTCTCCACAGCGTTCGACAAAGTAGATCGTCGTACGTTGTGGAGAAAATTAGCAGCACTGGGTATGCCATCTCATTTATTGGATCTTGTACCGTCTCTTCATACGGATACCTGGTGTCGTGTGCTTCAAGGTGGAGAAAGGGGTCTCTCTCAACTAATTCCATCCTTGAATGGACTTAAACAGGGTTGCCTTTTGGCCCCACTATTGTTCTCCCTGTACATTGCTGATCTCCCTGCTTCCCTGTCTGCTTGTGCGGGCATTGCCCCGGTTGTGGGGGGTTTTCCTATTTCCTGTTTGCTGTATGCAGACGATATCCTCATCCTAGACCTAACACCTAAGGGCTTGGCTAATCATCTGCAGGCTCTACATTTATTTGCTGAGTCCCATTCTATGAGGATAAATACTTCCAAAAGTAAAATTATGTGCATTTCAGGAAAAAAGAAATCCAGGTCAGAAAATTTTGGATGGTCTATAGGTGGCCAGAAATTAGAGGTAGTTAGATCCTATACTTTTTTAAGTAAAATAATTTCGACCAATTTGAGTGAGAAGCCCCATATCGATCATAGCTCGCGTAAAGCCCTTGCACATGGCAAAGGTTTGTGTTACCTTTACTTTGCTACAGGGAAAAGACATTTTGCTTGTTTACTGGAGGTGTTTAGGGCAAAAATTCCTGAAACGCTTCTATATGGAATAGAACTTGTAGAGCTGAAGCATTGGGGTTTCTGTCACACAGTTGAAGGAAAACTACTAAGATCTTTAACTACCCTTAACACAGCTTGTTCGCTGGCCGCATGTAGGCTTGAATTCGGCCTTAAGAGTAGCTGGGTTCAGGGATTATGCGCTTTGGTAAGATGGGTGGCATGTTTGGCCAGAGGAGAACCGGGATCATTGAGAGCTCTTCTTAAAGGAGAATTGTTGGGCAGCTTTAAAGAGTTCTCTCAAATAGTTAGGAATTTTAGAAAAGCTGTGACACTTTTAGAGTTGGATGAAAGTACTCTTTTTACACATTCCCCGACTCAGCTAAAAACCTTGCTGAAACAGGCTTTGTGGGAACTCTGTTTTAAATTGGATAAGAATGCTATACAAGAAAAGAGGGGATGTGATCTCCTTTTTAACTCTTATTCAATGAAGCTTGCCCAACCGTATGTCACATGGAATATTCCACATGGAGTTCGAAGACTATGGTTTCTCCTAAGATATGATTTATTACCTTTAAATCTCCTTTTATCAAAATGGTATGGATCTTCTCCGGTATGTAACCTATGTAATATGAGTGTTCAGGATCGAACTCATGGGTTGTTTTTATGTCCTGCATTGTGCTCTTTGCGGTTGAAATGGTTAAAGCCAATCTATCTTCAACTTGGCTTTTCTAATGCAAATATCTTTTTGCAGGCTTTGTATTTCCCCCCAAATGAAATGTTCTGCTTCTATATTTTTAATTTTTTTAAAGGTTTTTTGGCTATTTATTAATGAAATATGGAGGTGTCTGCTGTTGATTATTCTTGTCTGATGTTAATTGTTGTAAACTGTCTTTTGGTATTTTATGTATCCTATTCCATTTGTGTATTTGTATTATGTATTTTATGTGGCCCTCTTTTGAGAGCCAAAACATAATAAATAAAATTGAATTGCGACAACATTCAAAGAACGTCTGGACAACAACACCCACTACAGCAAGGAACTCTTCAACATCGTTAAAGAGCTCTCGAACCCCAGCACCTGCAACAACGACATCACACCCTCGCAAGACCTCTGCGACTCACTCGCCTTGTTCTTTCACCGCAAGATCGCCGACATACACAACAGCTTCGGTGCACAGACCACGCACCCAACCACCGAACCAGCGCCCCCCACCACCACCCTCTGCAACTGGACCCCGATCAGCACCGAAGACACCACCCGCACGATGAACACCATCCACTCCGGCTCCCCCACCGACCCCTGTCCACACTACATCTTCAACAAAGCAGAAGCCATCATCTCACCCCAACTCTGGGACATCATTAACAGCTCCTTCGCATCTGCCACCTTCCCGATGAGATGGAAACATGCCGAGTTTAGCGCCCTTCTTGAAGAAACCCACCGCGGACCCCACGGACCTCAAGAACTTCCGCCCCATCTCGCTCCTCCCTTTTCCTGCCAAAGTCATTGAGAAGACCGTCAACAAACAACTCTCCACCTTCTTTCAGACTAACGGATCCCTCGACACCTCGCAGTTCGGCTTCCGAGCAAACCACAGCACCGAGACCATCCTAATCGCAGCTACCGACGACATCAGGTCCCTGCTCGACAACGGGGAAACAGCTGCACTCATCCTCCTGGACCTCTCAGCAGCCTTCGACACCGTATGTCACCGCACCCTGATACAACGCCTCAGCAACACCGGAATCCAAGGAACGGCCTTGGAGTGGATCGTCTCGTTCCTCGCCGGAAGAAGACAGAGAGTCTGCCTTACCCCGTTCCGATCTGCGGCCACTGAAGTCATCTGCAGCGTTCCGCAAGGATCCTCGCTCAGCCCCACCATCTTCAACGTCTACATGAGCCCCCTTGAAGCCATCGCACGCCAACACAACCTTAACATCATCTCCTATGCCGACGACACCCAGCTAATCCTCTCCCTCACCAACGACCCCGCCACCGCCAGAGCCTGCCTCCAGGAAGGAATGAAGGACGTCGCGGAGTGAATGAAGCTCAGCTGTCTGAAACTGAACTCAGACAAAATGGAAGTCCTCATCCTGGGACCATCTCCCTTGGCCTGGGATGAATCCTGGTGGCCCTGGGCACCGCCCCCAAGCCGACGGACCATGCTCGCAACCTGGGCTTCATCCTGGACTCCTCCCTCACGAAGTCCAAGCAAGACACAAGGCTCTCCACGACATGGGCCCCGAATACCTCAGCAGCCGCCTCGCATTCAACACACCCACTCACCAGCTCTGACCCGCCAGCCTCGCCCTCGTCCCCATCCCACGAATTCGCAGATCCACCGCCGGAGGAAGAACCTTCTCCTACCTGGCGGCAAAGACATGGAACTCCCTCCCCACCCACCTACGGCTGACCCAGGATCATCTCTCCTTCAGGAAACAACTCAAGACCTGGCTGTTTGAGCAGTAGCGACTCCCCCTCCACCCAGCACCTTGAGACCCTAGCGGGTGAGTCGCGCGCTCTACAAATTTGCTGATTGATTGATTGATTGATTGAGCATCAGCTCAACATCCTGTGATTCCAGGCATATCGCTTCGTCTCCCTGTGCCTACCACAAATGAATGTGTTCTTCTGTAATGTAAATTGTGCTCATGCCATGTTGTCGAGTTCGCGCTATATAATATTGCAAGGAAAAATAAAGTAGGGAAACTCGAGTTCACACACTACTGAATGCGCACTCTTAAGTGCATCAGCAGTGCACTGTGAATCGAAGAGTTTCACAGGCCTGTCACAGATAAGAAATGCTATCAAAACAAAATCCTACAAAACAATATACTACTGGCCGGCAGCAATTCATACCCGGACAACATCGAGACGGGCTGCTAGTATATATATATATATATATATATATATATATATATATATATATATATATATATATATATATATATATATATATATATATATATATATATATATATATATCCCCAACAAGGCTCCTGCAGCTTAAAAGAGCACTCGAACAACCAGGTAAGTGTCAGATCACTTTATTGCCAGGATGAGGATATCGTTTCATCCGTAATTGCATCCCTTCAGCCTACGCGTTTCAAAGCTGTCCGCTTCTTCCTCCTGGGCTTGTGATGCAAAGCTGAATGGCAGTTTTCAGTAATTTCCCATAATTCATTGCGTTTTGTAACGAGTGAATCCGGTGTTAACTGTAGTAGCTTTCAGGTATCTTGGGACTTGTAGTTACTGACTGCTTGTAATCATTACCTTTCGTGGGTTCTTCAATGCACCATTTATTAAAAGGGGTTCGGAGGCTCTGTCTGAAACCTCTACATGAAGGCACTCCATTGCGCCCCGGATAAAACGGCATCCTCATTAGTGATTGGCCCCTGCTGCGCTGGTTAAGGCAGGACATTGCCAGCTTTCACAGCCCCCACATTCTCGGCGTTCGCCTTCTGTAGGTGGTGCTTCTATCCACGGCCAGGAGCAGCTGTGTGCATATTTCCTCCAACAAGGCTCCTGCAGCTTAAAAGAGCACTCGAACAACCAGGTAAGTGTCAGATCACTTTATTGCCAGGATGAGGATATCGTTTCATCCGTAATTGCATCCCTTCAGCCTACGCGTTTCAAAGCTGTCCGCTTTTTCCTCTTGGGCTTGTGATGCAAAGCTGAATGGCAGTTTTCAGTAATTTCCCATAATTCATTGCGTTTTGTAACGAGTGAATCCGGTGTTAGCTGTAGCAGCTTTCAGGTATCTTGGGACTTGTAGTTACTGACTGCTTGTAATCATTACCTTTCGTGGGTTCTTCAATGCACCATTTATTAAAAGGGGTTCGGAGGCTCTGTCTGAAACCTCTACATGAAGGCACTCCATTGCGCCCCGGATAAAACGGCATCCTCATTAGTGATTGGCCCCTGCTGCGCTGGTTAAGGCAGGACATTGCCAGCTTTCACAGCCCCCACATTCTCGGCGTTCGCCTTCTGTAGGTGGTGCTTCTTTCCACGGCCAGGAGCAGCCGTGTGCATATTTCCTCCAACAAGGCTCCTGCAGCCTAAAAGAGCACTCGAACAACCAGGTAAGTGTCAGATCACTTTATTGCCAGGATGAGGATATCGTTTCATCCGTAATTGCATCCCTTCAGCCTACGGGTTTCAAAGCTGTCCGCTTCTTCCTCTTGGGCTTGTGATGCAAAGCTGAATGGCAGCTTTCAGTAATTTCCCATAATTCATTGCGTTTTGTAACAAGTGAATCCAGTGTTAGCTGTAGTAGCTTTCAGGTATCTTGGGACTTGTAGTTACTGACTGCTTGTAATCATTACCTTTCGTGGGTTCTTCAATGCGCCATTTAATAAAAGGGGTTCGGAGGCTCTGTCTGAAACCTCTACATGAAGGCACTCCATTGCGCCCCGGATAAAACGGCATCCTCATTAGTGATTGGCCCCTGCTGCGCTGGTTAAGGCAGGACATTGCCAGCTTTCACAGCCCCCACATTCTCGGCGTTCGCCTTCTGTAGGTGGTGCTTCTTTCCACGGCCAGGAGCAGCCGTGTGCATATTTCCTCCAACAAGGCTCCTGCAGCTTAAAAGAGCACTCGAACAACCAGGTAAGTGTCAGATCACTTTATTGCCAGGATGAGGATATCGTTTCATCCGTAATTGCATCCCTTCAGCCTACGCGTTTCAAAGCTGTCCGCTTCTTCCTCTTGGGCTTGTGATGCAAAGCTGAATGGCAGTTTTCAGTAATTTCCCATAATTCATTACGTTTTGTAACGAGTGAATCCGGTGTTAGCTGTAGTAGCTTTCAGGTATCTTGGGACTTGTAGTTACTGACTGCTTGTAATCATTACCTTTCGTGGGTTCTTCAATGCACCATTTAATAAAAGGGGTTCGGAGGCTCTGTCTGAAACCTCTACATGAAGGCACTCCATTGCACCCCGGATAAAACGGCATCCTCATTAGTGATTGGCCCCTGCTGCGCTGGTTAAGGCAGGACATTGCCAGCTTTCACAGCCCCCACATTCTCGGCGTTCGCCTTCTGTAGGTGGTGCTTCTTTCCACGCCGTGGAAAGAAGCACCACCTACAGAAGGCGAACTTGTCGCATGCAGTAATGTGTTCCCTCAAGTTTCTTTTCTGAATAATGTAGTGCTGATCTTCAAATCCTCTATTTTGATTAGGACATCTAAGAAAGGGATTTGCTCTCTACTGATATGCGAGGTAAAATGAAAATTCATGTCATTAGAGTTCAGATTAGTTATAAACTCCTCTGCTTCCTCTTCCGTCCCATTCCAGACTATCATCAGATCATCTATATATCGTAGCCACGATATAACCTTGTCCTTATATGTGTCGCCGTGTTGTCTCCGGAGAACCAGCTCCTCCCACCAGCCCATGAATAATCAGGCATAGCTTGGGGAGAAGCTGGCCCCCATTGCAACACCCTGTACTTGGCGGAACATTTGTTTCCTGAAAAGAAAGAAGTTATGTTCCAGACAGAAGACCAACATGTCCATAAGCATCTTATTGTGTAAAGTAAACTCTATCGGTCTCCTTGCTAGAAAATATTCTACTGCTTTGATACCATCTATATTTCTTATGCACGTGTAAAGAGATGTTACATCAAGAGTAATTAGTTTGTACCCCTCCTGCCACTCTACTTTTTCAATTTTCAACAAAAAATCCCCCGTGTCTTTTACATAGGATTCCAGATTTTGTACGTATTCTTGAAGAAAAAAGTCTATGTATCTTGACATATTTTCAAGGGGCCCATCACAGGCAGCTATAATTGGACGTCCCGGAGGTTCTTCCCTATTTTTGTGAATTTTAGGTATAAAATAGATTACAGGTGTTTTTGGGAACTCCTTTTTCAAGAATTTAAAGTCATCCAGACTTAGGAGTCCCTTGCTCTTCCAGGCTAGTAATTTTCTGCTTAGTTCATCCTGCATCTGTTTATATCTGAGGGGCGTACTGTTATGGTAGCACTGAGTATCGTTAAGTTGTCTTTCTGCCTCGGTTAGATAGTCATTTAAGGGCCACAAAACAATATTCCCCCCCTTGTCCGAGTTTCTTATTACGACGTTATGTTGTTTTTTTAATTTTTCCATTAGTGCCCCATAACTCCTTTCTTGAGCTGTTATTCTCCTTTTGGTGCTCAGTGTTTTAATGTTCAATTTTTTAATCTGTGATATTATAATGTCACTAAACACATCGATGGCATCTTTTGCCATTATAGGCACGAACTTGGATTTCCTTTTAAAAGGGGTGTCCGTTTTTTTGTTTCCGATGTTATTAGTATCTTGAGTACTTAGGTAAGGAAACTCCCGCTGACTGTTCTGCATCCCCTGGGAAGGAGTAATACTGTGCGGGCTAGACGGCAAGTTCACAATTGATTGCAAATCCATTAAAAGTTCATGGTCACCTGCAGCTAGGTTTGGCATGGCAGTTGTATCAGTAGCTTGCACATTCGTTTTAATTTTAGCATTCAACTGTTTGTGGTATTTGCATAATTTCAATTTTCTTATATATTGATATACATCAGCCCTGGTTTTGGTATAATGAAAGTTTGATTCTGGACAGTATGATAGACCGAACGATAAAAGTTGGGTCTCGGCTGCGGTTAAATCTATTTGTGCCAGGTTTATGATCGTATTTGCATTATTGGGTGAAATTATTGTTTCACTTACTTGGTTTTCTTGTTGTTTATCCACGAACCCCTGCCCCTGCCTCCTCGTTTTGTCACATTGTTTGTTGGCTGTCCTCCTCGCCCTCCTCCTTTTTGTGCGCCGTTTTTTGCCGACTGCACTGTACTGGGACGAAGAGTTTCCCGGCGGCTCTGCCTCACGTATTCCAATTCCTCGGCCATGGTCAATTTTGTTGCCTTGTCAATTCCTTGGCCACCCTCGGAATCCGAGCCATTTTCCGTTATTACACTAGCTTCCGACATCGAGGAAGTTTCCGGTTCGGAGTCTTCTGCTGGCACCGTCGATTTGTTAATACCTTGTTGATTTTTCTTAGCAGCTGCCTTTCGCATTGTATCAAACTTTCTGGCGAAAGTGAAAATCTTGCCGTCTTCGTAATCTTGTTTGTCCCGCCTAAACTTATACGTTTTTCGTGCCTTTATTTTCTCTTCTTCCTTTTCTAGTCTTTGTTCCATTTCGTCATTCAATTTCGTTTTTTGCTCTTGTGGGTCATTCATGGCTTGAATCTCATTCCTTAACTTTTCAATTTGGGGTAGCAACTCCTCTCTGTCACTTTCCGCATATTTCACCAACAACTCTACCAGTTTGCGAGGGGAGTCCAGATTACATTGTGCCCATTCCGCCATGAGCCTTGGGTTTGGTGTGTCGTAGCTAGGGGCAATCATTATTCTCAGCCCTCTTGGGATACGTCCTACATCCAGGTACCTCCTTAGCGATTTCGACTCCCACCATTTTGCTGTCTCCCTCCGAATGATTTTCTCCAATGCCTTGTATTTGTCCTTTAAACCTGTTCCCATATCGGTGTTACTCGTACCATCCGTTTTACTGGTGATTGTCGGCTGCAGTTTCTCATCCGAGAACACATCTACCGCCGCACTCTCTCTATTCCTCAATGTTGTCGCGGACATGGTGGCTTGTTTATTGTAAAAGTTTTTGTTTGTCCATTACCCGCAATGATATGTACACAGCCTTGTGTTTAAAAGATGTTGAAATCACTGCGGAAACCGGCACTGCACTCTTTCTCACCTGCCGATTATCTTGGAATCGTCCCTCGGCCAACGCGGTTGGATTTCCACGCTCACTACAGCTGCCTCATCTCAGCTCTTCCGAACTGCACTCTGCAGCCACGGGGCGTGTCACCTTCCATTTGCTCAGCTGGACTTGGTTTTCCAAATGCGGCAGGGGGCTCCGTGAATGCTCCGTTCCCGGTTCGTTTCTCCAGCCAGTACCCTTCCAGAAAGCAATATCTCCGGAAATCAGGTACCTTTAACTCTCCTTCTTTCACGAAGCCAAACTTGTGAGAAAGGGGTGTGCTTCACTGGGGAAAGTTGTTCAGTGTAATTTTCCAAAAGGCGCTCGCTCCAACCACAAACTCCAACCGGATTCGCATAAGAAGACAAGGCAGACCCAGCTTGGTGCAATTTAGTTTAATTTCTTACAACACCACCAACAGCCCTCACGACGCGTTTCGGTAGATCCCTGCCTTGATCACATGACAACATGGTCGTGGAGCACATACCTTTTTAAAGTGCAAGTGCATTAATTAACATAAAAGAAATATTCACATGTTTTACAGTCTGTTTTTTTATTTTTTTATTTCTGTTTTCCCTTTTCTCGGGTTGATCTAACTTTTTGGTTAGTGAACATTAAATGTTTAATACGCTGTACATTTTATGTGGATAATATTTGTAAAATACATGAGCAGCGAATAGTTGTACAATACAATCAGGAACATTACGTAGCTAAAGAAAATAGGTATATGATAATGCCTGTAAAATACAATTTTTCTATTTAGCAATATTCTATATGTCACTGTATCCCACAATATGTACTTATTCACTGTGGCAGAGCCAACAGGTCTGAAACAAGAGAAACAGGTAAAGCTGTCTTTTTGGTGAGACCTAAAGTATATTTTAAAAACTCATACAAAGCAGAATTCTGCATTTGTCTAAAACACAGAGGCTTCTAAAATAATTTCAAGAGCAGGAAATGCAAGAAACAAAAATGGCCTGAAGCCTTTGAGCTCTGAGAACAAGAGAACTAAGACTGGGAAAAATTGTGCTTCATCTTTAGTGGTAAACATTATGTCAAGGAGGGCAACCTGTTTCATTCATTTTTGAGATTTTGCCCTCTCAGCAAGGTCATGAACAATAAATATGTATGTGATTGATGGAGCATGATTTTTGCAAATAAAATCTGCTGAATCTAATCTGTCAATGAGTGTGAATTAACCCGGAAAAATGACTAATTAGACGATTTACTAAGATGAAAAATATATAGGGGTATTTTCACAAGAACATGTGATAACTACCCCAAGAGTAGCGTAACGCAACTTTCAACATCGCAGCCCATTGCGGGAAAACAACTCTGTGACAACGTGGAATACACAACACGGCGGTAGCATGCGATAGTTTGCCAACACCGTGGACAATATCGGCAATACAACCACCTCGACAGAGATAAAAAGACAAACCCCAATGCAAAAAAAACTGAGATGGGCAAAAGCGCGATAAGAAAACAGTGACAACCAGTGCGAGGGCAGCAATACTGAAATGCAATGCAGGAAAAAGCACAAGAACAGCATATGGAAAATGCCACAGAACAAAATTCATCAACAGCGGAGTACCACGGATGCACCCTGGCCAACTGTAGAGGACAACATGTGCACCACAACATCCAAGCACCGTGGAAGAACAGAACCGACCGGCACACCGCATAAAAGAGATCAGTGTCAGACAAATCAGAGTCGCAGGAGCGACACACCCACCTTGCAGCATATGCACATAAGCAGGGGTGCACCCCGACATTGACAACATCCCGGTACAAACAGCACCCCCACCACATTTGAACACAGGACACAAGTGGTTCCGCAAATGTGCACAACATGCCATATCTCATCTGAAATGGCAGGGAAAAGTAACATTAAAATGTATAAGTACAAGCTGAACGCTGCAAATATGTTTTATTCACACATGCAGTGCAGTTGGACTTTTTCTACTGTCGCTTGATTGCCAAAGATGGTCACAATGTGACGTGCTCATGAGAAGTAAGTGTCAATGATGGTATTCCTACTGGCCATTCCTGCTGCTGCTGCAGTGGGATGTGGGCCACCTGCCCCATCACCACCATCATCGGCCGGTATCTCTGGAACTGGGATCCATGGGGACCTAGTGCGAACAAAGATGTTGTGCAACACACAACATGCAACAATCAGCTTGCACACGATGTCTGGGCTGTACAGAAGCTTCCCACCTGTGCCGTCCAGGCACCTGAAACGTGACTTCAACACGCCAAATGTGCGTTCAACGATGCCCCTGGTGCGTATGTGGGCTGCATTGTACTGCCTCTGGGCGGGTGTGGTGGGTCTCGGAGGGGTGTTATCATCCAAGGACAGAGTGCATATCCTTGATCACCTATGACAGTGCAGGCAGAAAAGAGTCAATACTTGGTTAAGCAGAATGTGATGGCAGGTCAACCAATCCAGTGATGCCTGTGCTGGCTGTGTGTGGGGTGAGTGTAAGCCAGCCCACAGGAAGTAGCTGATGATGGCAACTATACCAACAGTCATCAGGCACTCAGAAATGCAATGTCGGAACTACAAGGGTGGATGACACGAGTGGCACAGGGCTAGTGGCCCCGGATGCACAGCAGGCAACACAGGCCCTCCGCCGTGGGACGCTAGCCTGCGGGAGACTGGGGTAGGGTCATGTGGGCAGAGCAGTGCTTCAAATGTGTTATGGCTGCATTCCGCATCTCCACACGTTCAGCTGTTGTGTGGCTGTGGTGCCATGAAATGTCTAAATTGGGTGCAGGGGTAGGCCAGGATGACCATGGAGTGGTGTGGTTGTGTCTAATTGTTGGTCGTGTAGCTTGACATGCTGATTGTGGTTTGGTCACGTGTGCATCCCCACAGTTGTGCATTGTGCTTTGGAGGAATTGGGATGTGAGGTGTGTTGACTTGTTCCATTCCATATGTGCCATCCTGGAAGAGCTGGTTGATGATGGACTGTCGGAAGATGAAGGAATCATGCACGCTGCCTGGGTAGTTGGTGACGACACTGGTCAATAGTCCCCCGTGGTCCACTATTGCCTGTACATTGATGCATGCGGGTGCTTTCTGTTGCGGCGGTGGTGTGCAGTATCTGCAGGGGGCCCAAGTGGAACATGTGTGTAGTTGATTGCCCCCAAACACGGCCGGGAATCTGGCTATGGCGTAGAAGCCTTGCTTTGTCTCCAGCTGTTCCTGCGCAGCGTTGGAGAAGTGAAGGTATTGGGGTATGAAGCTGAGGCTGGCATCCAGGACAGGTGTGATGTACTTTGATTGGGCTGGCTGTGATACCCCTCTGACTCTGGCAGTTGTTGGTTGGAAGGTACCAGAGGCCAACAGGTGCAGCACAGCCAGCAGCTTTGTCTGCGGAGGGATGTTGGCTCTCCACTGTGTTGGGACCATCAGCCTGTGAGCGATATGGATCATGATGCGGTGAATGATTGTCCTTTTATGCCTGTAGTGGGCAATGACTTCCTCAGGTGTTAGGTCTGTGGAAGTGGTGCGTTTTCAGTAGGTCCGCTGTCTTACTTTGCACTGCCTCTATGGGGGTCCGGGGGGGGGGTTCTGAGTCCGGTTCCTGGGGGTGGTGGCGGTGGGTGTTGTGGTTGGGGCTCGGAGCAGCATGATGAGTAGCTCCATGGTGTTGTGTGTTCTTCGGGTGTGGGTGTGTGCTGGGCTCCATTGCCTATGGCAGGTAGTCGTCCGTCTTTATATACTGATTGGGGCAGGTGTTAAATACCTGCAGCTTTTGCGGCTTATCGCATGTTTTCGGTTCACATCGCGGATCTGTCAGTTCGTTGTGAAAGTGGTGGTGTTGTTTTTTCATGTGTTTCTGCATGGGAACGCCTACTCTGCATCTCATTAGCATTAGTTGGTGGTGTCCGCCGTGGTGTTAGGTTTAGGGGCTGTTATCACGGGAATTCTGAAGATGTCTGCTGTTTGCACCAGCTTGTGAATGGGGAGTTAGTTCTATCTCCCTTTTTGATGTGTCAAGGTGGTGATAAATCGGAGGTTAGTCCTTGAGAATATGCCCCATAGTGTACAACATGAACAAGTGCAGTGGAAATTCGACAATGTTTCCTAAGTGTAGAGAAAATGAAAAATGGTCAACCATAATGAAAAAGAGAGAGAGGTCTTTCAGAAAATAATGAAAACAAGTAACCTGCATAATGCTTGGAAAGACAATTAGTAATAAAAGTTTAATGAAGATTTATTTTGTCTATCTAACAAATGTGATTCATGTCTCCTAATATGCAGAAGATATGACAAGTTCTGAAGAAAATGCTTTTTTCCTTTGTGAAAGACTTTATGAATCCTTTAGAATGATTTCCTTTTTGCTAAAATAATGTAGGCCTTAGATGATGTTAGAGGATGTGCCTCTGTCCTTCAAATGTTTCTAATGTTTCTAGGATCCTGAACATTAGTTTTTCTCTGAATGAATTTGTTTAGGCTTTTCCTATGTTGATGAGGGATGATGTTTCTTTTAGCATAATTATTTCAACGTTTGTACAAGTAGTAGTTTAGGAAGAACATGTACTTTTTGTAGCAATGATTTCCTTTCCTTCCTCTGAAGCTAATATAATGTAGTTTTTACAATAGTCTTACTAAGAGACTTGACAAAGTAAGTTCAAAAGACTGTCACCTCATTTGAATTGACCAGTGAAATGTAAGGAGAAAACCTGAATGATACAAATTATCAGAGATAGACCAATTCTGACTCACATAAAAGAAGATCATGAGAAAGAGTTTATGAGAGTCCATCCCCAAGCCCATTCTCTGACAAGCTGCGTGACGTGTCATGCTGATCCTAAGGGGCACATGCATCATGTAGGATTTTGCATTTCCTAAATAGCGAAAATTAAGGAATCGCTATTTAGGAATTGCAAAATCCTATGCATCAAGAAATCCTAAATTTTTTTAGGATTACTTAAATTTCGGAATTTGCGATTCCTTAATTGCGAATCGCAATTAAGGAATGGCATTACATTGATTCCTATGGGCCTAGAGGCCCATAGGAATCAATGCCGTTTTGCATTTCTTTTTTTAGGAAATCGCAATTTGGTGATGCATTGCAAGGGTGCAGAGGGGGGTCCAAAGGACACCCCCCTGCACCCCTGAAATGTATTTTAAAGGGCATGTTTCACACACACATGTCCTAAGGACATGTGTGTCTGTAACATGACACTTTTCAAAATGCATTTTTGTGCTTTTTGAAACAATTTCGCAAATTAACACGAGGGTCAACCTCGTGTTAATTTGCTCTTCCTATTTCAAAATTCGCTTTTTTTTTTTAATGATGCATTGCATTTAAGGAATCGCACAAATGTGATTCCTTAAAAGCATTCTCATTTTTAGGAAATGCAAAAAAAAGCGAATTTTAAAAAATTCTTTCATGCATCCCAAAAACGTATTTAGGAAGCGCAAACGGCCGAATTTACCGATTCGCACCGTTTGCACTTCCTAAATAGGTTGATGCATGTGCCCCTAAATCTCTGGCTGGTTTATTTACTGAAATCATGAAGAGACTCTTACCTAAATTACTTTGCACATCATCGGCTGGCAATGCTGCTTTTGCTATACCCTCTCAAATGAGGGTTAGCTTTTCACACTAATTGCAAGCTGCGCATTAGTATTATCGATTTCCTAGGTTCATATGAGAACTGATAATCTTGTGTATTTTTCTTTTTACTGATATTTCTCTCCCCTCTATACCTGTTGTTTGGTGTATTTTGAAATACGTTGTATTATGTTTATTGTGATTTTACCATGTAACATTGTTAACTAAGAGATTTGGGGGCACATACATCAAAGTAAGGAATTGCGATTCCTTAATAGCGATTTTTGAGGAATCACAATTAAGGACTCGCAATTCCTTATGCAAGTAGGTATCACTAAATAAATTGTGATTCCTACACATTCCCTAATAGGAAATCGCAAATTGTGATTCCCAATTCTGAAATGCCTTCCCAATCATTCCTTCGGGCCTAGAGGCCCATAGGTTCGAATGGGACAGCATTCGCAATTTGTGAGTACCAAATAGGTACTTACAAATTGCGAATGCAATTTCAAGAGTGCTAGGGGGCCTAAAGGCCACCCTGAAGCACGCCCAAAACATGCATGTGTGCACATGTGGCGCACACACATGCCCTAGGGTCATGTGTGTGCGCCACATGGCACTTAGAAAAATGCAATTTTATGCATTTTTCTAAGGAATTGCAAATTACCATCAACTTGAAGTTGATGGTAATTTGCGATTCCTTAATGCAAAGTTGCAATCTCAGATTGCTTCTTGCATTGCATTTAAGGAAGAGCAAATTGCAATTCCCTAAATGCATTCGCAAAATAGGTCATCGCAAAATTTGCAATTTCCAATTTTGCAATTGGCTTTTGGGTTGATGCATCCCTAATTGCAAAATACCGGTCGCAAAGGGGCTGATTCTGCGAATCGGCCCATTTGCGACCGGTATTTTGCTTGATGTATGTGCCCCAACATTCTAATTTGTGTTCTTAAGTTTGACCATTCTTATTATGAAATAACAAAAAAAGTAATAAGATAAGAATTAGTATTTGTCTTTATTCATTAGTTATTGAATTATTTTGACATGGTTTGATGAGTACATATGTTTAGCCTATTTCTTCATTGTAGTTCCTCATGAGGGAATAGCAGTCCATTTTTCATTATTTAGGGGCATATTATCAAGGGCCTTATCTCACCTTTTTTGGCTTCAAAAGCCAAAAAAGCAGAGATAATGTTTTGCCCTATTTACAAGGCAGTGCTAACATGCATTAGCGCATGTTAGCAGCTTTTTTACTGACGCCTCGATTTGCATCTCTAATGAGATGCAAAGTGGGCGTTTCCTTCAAACACAACACAGGAATCATGGCTAACAACACTCCTCCCTATCAACAAGCTGGCCCAGGACACCAATAACGACGTTGAAATCCGCGCTAACCGCGGATATCGCCTAAAGCTCATTTCTGCAAAAAAGCAGACTTAGCTATACATATGATGGGAGGTGGATTACATGGCTGAATCCACATCTCCCTATTTGCATGGAATACCTTATCGCTTCCGTTGTTGCGCTATAATTCCAGCGATGTTCGCAGATTTCACCGCTATCGCCGGATTTAATATCGCCTTGGAAATACGCTTTGTAAATAACACAGTATCTGAGCGATCAAAACCGGCGATAGCTGGTGTTAAGCATATCCATGCTAATCCCGCTCAGCGATATTTAACGCTGTCCTTTGATGATATGCGCTTTAGTCATTTTTAGTTCTACCAAAGATCTATTGGAAGACCTTTGAAACTGCTATCAGAGTGATAATGACTTATGGGCCCCTCATTAGAGTTAGATTTCCAATAATTGTATAGTGGTTGGTGTGGACGTCAAATTATAAAATAAACCCCACCGCTTCTGCTGCCTCATGATCTTTTAGGAAAGTGCTGCAAATCACTCTAAAATGGTAGAAAGGCAATGAGAAGTGGCACAAGGTATGCCAGGAAGCAATGATGTTCAAAATCTTTTTCTGGTTTCAAGTTTCAGTGAGGAGTAAAGAATGACATTAAATGCTCAGCAATGAGGACATGCTATTTGAAGTCTGCTTGGAAAAAACCTGTCTCTGTGCAAGTCTTTCCAGCAGTAGTTAAATTAGGCAGAATCATCTATATATAATAAATGAAATTAAAAATTAATTTATAGAGTGCATTAAATACAAGTGTATCTAAGTGCTAAGCCAGAAATCAGAGTTCATTAAGCACAGCAAAGTCAGAGAGCCTAAAATGAGAAAAGTTCAATTTTCTAAACCCTTTTGAACAAGTCAAATGTGTCAAGTCTAGCAATGAGGGCGGGCAGAGAATTCCATTACTTGGCAGCAGCCCCAGAAATGGACTGGCCGCCACATCTAATTTTCCGAAACCTGGGAATGGTGACTGTTCTAGATGAGGAGGATCAGAGTGACCTGTACCAGTTGAAGACAGCGAAGAGATGTTCAGACCCTTTGCACCATTCTAAGCACTGTATCCTGACCTACTACTAAACCATTGGAGGTATTCAGTGTCTCATCTTTCTTCAATATCTCTAGTCATTTAGCATGCGTCAAGTACTGACAGTGGCTGCTGGGAGAAGCGACCCATATGAATGAGTGACATTCCCTCAACCTTAGCCGGTATACATGAACTCCTTTTGGAATATGACTCTTTGGCAGAATCTGAGATCCGTTATATCGCATGCAGGCATGTGGCATGAGCATATGGTCAGGGAGGATTGATGGGCAGTAGTCTGGCCACCAAAATTAGAGTCGAAGAAGATTATCATCACACAACTAAGATCATAGACCAGAAGAGCATGGAGCATTATGCCCCTGAGGCGATAGTGGAACAGTTTTGCGGACCCTACTATGACCTATACACGTCAGAATGGACAGACATAGACTTAGACACCTATTTATCCGACATAGCCTGCGCGTGGCTAGTGGATGGTCACCGCCAGTATTTTAACCAACCCATAGATGAAGCAGATATCAAGGCAAAACACACGAGATGATGGACTGAATGTTATGTTATGTTATGTTAAAGAAATTTGTAAGGCGCAGCTAACACCATTAGGTTTCTTGGCGCCATAATGAGGAGAGCAGATGAAGAAACAACAGAGGAAGTTTTATTGGTAGGATTCGGTAAAAAGAAAAGTTTTAAGAGAAGATCTGAATTTGGGGTACGAAGTGGACAGTCTGAGGGGCAGAGGGAGGGAATTCCAAAGAGTGGGGGCTAGATAGGAGAACTTAAGCCCACCATGTTTCTTTCTCTTATGTCTGGGAATGGATAGCAGGGCCAGTTGGGAAGACCGGAGAGTGCGAGGGGGAACATAGGGTTGAAGGAGGGAAGATATGAAATGGGGGCCCTGACCGGCAAGGGCTTTGAAAATGATACAGCCCAGCTTGAACCTGCAACGGGCGGCCACCGGGAGCCAATGGAGGCTCTTCAGGAGGGGGCGGACATGTTGATCTCTTGGGAGAGAGTGTATCAGGCGGGCAGCCTGATTCTGAATGAGCTGAAGCCGCCTAAGCTGGTAGGCTGGAATACCAACATAAAGTGCGTTGGCATAGTCAAGCCTCGATATTACTAACGCTAGCAAAGCCAGGGTAAGGGCCTCGAAAGTAAGTAGCCGGGAGATTTTCCTAATTTTCCTCAATTGGAAGTGGCTGGAGGAGACTACCGCACTGATCTGGGGCGTCATAGAAAGGTCGCTGCTGATGACGACTCCCAGACTTTTGGCACAGTTGGCAGGGCGAGGTGGGCTGCCGAGGCTCACCGGCCAGAAGGAGGCGTCCCAGGGGTTGGAGGGGCCTCCGACAAGAACCAGCTCGGTCTTGTCGGGGTTGAGCTTCAGGTGGTTTGAGCTCATCCAATTACTGATAAAGCAAAGGGTGTTTTGGAAGGTAGAAATGGAATCAGCAGAGGAATCAATGTTGAAAATAAGTTGTATGTCGTCGGCGTAGTTGAACGCTGTGACATTGAACTGCCGGAGGGCACGGATGAGTGGGGAAAGATACAAATTAAAAAGAAGGGGGGACAGGGAAGAACCCTGCGGGACACCACAGGTAAGTTTGACTTGGGAAGCAGAGAACTGTGATAGTCTGACAGCTTGATGGCGTTGAGTCAGAAAGGAGTGGACCCAGTCCAGGGCGGTGTCCTGGATGCCAGCCTCCCTGACACGGTAAACCAAGATATCATGGTCAACCGTGTCAAAGGCGGCCGACAGATCCAGGAGAACCAGAGCCTGGCAGATGTTTCCGTCCGCTCCCCTGCGCAGTTCCTCCATAACAGAAAGAATGACGGCTTCTGTTGAGTGCGCGGGTCTAAATCCAGCCTGCTGGGGGTCCAAAACACCAGAGTCTTCCACAAAGGAACTGAGAATCTGAGTGACGTGCGATTCCAGAACTTTGCTAAGAAAGGGGAGAAGGGAGATTGGGCGATAGTTGCTCATGATGGAGGGGTCTGCCGAGGGTTTCTTCAAAATGGCGACCACCTCAGCCTGTTTAAAGGGTCCAGGGACCTCCCCCCTGGTCAAAGAGTTGTTCAAGAGAGCGAGGGGGGGGTCCGTGCAAGAGGTGAAGGCTTCTCGGAGGACCGGGGGAGGGCAACAATCGCTGGGAGAGCCAGAGGAAACTTTGTGTAGGAGTGACAAAAAGTTATCCTTTGAAATGAGAGGGATGTGATTGAGAGTGTGGGTGTGAGAGTGACTAGGAACACAGAAGGATGTGGGAGCCGGTGGAGAGATGGAGATGCTGGTTTTAATTTTGATAATTTTCTCAACAAAAAATTGGTTAAGGGAGTCGCACAGGGATTGGGAAGGGAGGGGGGCTAGGGCAACTCTTTCCGGGTTGGATAGTTCGTCCACTATAGAAAAAATATCTTTAGATTTGTTGGAGGAGTTCATGATTTTGCTTGAAAAGTAGCAAGATTTGGCCGCAGTGATTGATTTCTTGTACTCCTTCAGCCGAAGCGAAAAAAGCTCTTTGGATGCAGGGGAATAATCCCGGCGCCAGTGTCTCTCTGCTTGGCGAAGACTAAGTTTAAGTGCGCCAAGCTCAGCGGTAAACCACTTTTGGGCATCATGTCTGCGCCTTGTCTTGATGAGTTTTAAAGGTGCCACAGAGTCGGCCGCATTAGTAAGCCAGTGTGTGAGGGTTTTGGACTGGAGGTCGGTGGAAGTGTTGGATCCAGTGATGGGTGGGGACGAAGAACTGAGAAGAGCAGTAAATTTGTTGAGGTCAGCTTTATTCCAATTACATGCCAGGAAATTGGATTGGCAAGCAGCAGTGAGAGGGAGGGGCATAGCTAAAGAGAAGGTAATGAGGTGGTGATCTGACCAAAGACAGGGAGAGACGAGGGGAGCCGAAATGACAAGAGAGGTGGTCCAGACTTGATCTAGAGTGTGGCCTTTAACATGCGTGGGTACATGTATATGTTGGGTGCAGTTGAGACTCAGCATAAGATCGGAGAAAGCGCGTGAGTCAGGAGTTTCGTGAGTGTCTGCCGGCCAGTAATTGAAATCGCCTAGGACCAGCACGTTGGAGTTGCTGATGGTAAGCTGGGTGATCAGATTGCCGAACTGAATAGAAAAGTCCGGCATGGATTGAGGGGGGCGGTAGATCAGCACACATATGAGCGAGCACCCAGGCTGCTCCAATCTTAGTACGAGGCAGTCTGTAGAAGAGATGCTGAGAGAGGGCACTGGGGAAAACCTGAGGGGGTGTCTGATGATGGCTGCAACCCCGCCACCCGTTTTACCAGTAGAGCGATTGGTCTGCAGAATGTAGTAACCTGGGGGGATGGCTGCCAAGATGTCTGGGGACGAATCATCTGTGAGCCAGGTCTCGGTCAAGAACAAAACATCAGGCTGTTCTGAATCCAGGAGATAGAATATTTCTGATTGGTGCCGCACCAGAGAGCGGGTGTTGAGATACACCAAGGATAGTGGGGGGGAAGAGGGGCCAGGGAGTGATGGGGTCCGGGCCAAAGAGTGCGGGGGGGAAGTACAATGGTCGGGAGAGGAGGGAAGGATTTCCGGAAAGGTAGTTCTGGTCGTGAACAGGTTGTGGAATAGCAGTTTAGGGGCGGATGGGGGGGGAGGAAGGGCGGGATCGTGGGCGGAGAGTAGGGCTGTGCAAGTGTAGGTAAGAGGGGGAGCAGAGTAACAGGCCCCTTGCCCCGGCCCCTTGCCCCGGCCTGCCGCGGGCGGGGCAAGGGGCCACAGTGAATCTTCCACAATGGCAAAATATTTACCCCAGTCACAGATCTGGGTTTAATCCATTGTTATTTTGCTCACTCTGCCACCCCAGTTCAGACATGGCCATATGCAAATCAGTCTTGACCCTGTGCCTCATGGCAACAGTCCAGACTGAACTGCCAAGCCATGTCTTCCCTGGACCGGAATCAAGCATCCTAGGACCGGTTTCTGGCTATCAGCCATCTTCAGCCAGGATAGCTTGATTCCAGTGGCGTAGTGAGCACTGGACCCACGTCTAGGCATACTCTTCCCACATAGGGTGAACAGCAAAACACACAAGATGATGGACGGAATGTTGCACAATGGCAAAACATTCACCCCCAGTCAAAGATCTGGGTTTAATCCATTGTTATTTTGCTCACCAAGCCACCCCAGTTCAGACATGGCCATATGCAAATCAGTCTTGACCCTGTGCCTCATGGGAAAAGTCCAGGCCGAACTGCCAAGCCATGTCTTCCCTGGACCGGAATCAAGCATCCTAGGACCGGTTTCTGGCTATCAGCCATCTTCATCCAGGATAGCTTGATTCCAGTGGCGTAGTAAGCACTGGACCCACGTCTAGGCATACCCTTCCCACATAGGGTGAACAGCAAAACACACAAGATGATGGACGGAATGTTGCACAATGGCAAAACCTTCATCCGCAGTCAAAGATCTGGGTTTAATCCATCGTTATTTTGCTCACCAAGCCACCTCAGTTCAGACATGGCCATATGCAAATCAGTCTTGACCCTGTGCCTCATGGGAACAGTCCAGACCGAACTGCAAAGCTATGCTCACTATGCCACTGCAGTCAAGCTATCCTGGCTGAAGCCGGCTGATAGCCAGAAACTGGTCCTAGGATGCTTGATTCCGGTCCAGGGAAGACATGGCTTGGCAGTTCGGTTGGCCTTTCAGTAATGAAAAATTAATTTAGGTGTTTTCACTACCAAGACTGGTTAAACTAATAGGTACATGTCAACACTTTTAAATGCACTATACCCTGCCATCTGGGCTGTCCAGAGTTTATCCTAAGGGTATCTTATATTTCTTATAAAGGAAGGTTTAAGTCTGGGAAAAGAAGTGTTTTGCTGGGTCAAACTATCACCTAAAAACTGCACACGCAGGCTGGAATGGCAAGCCTGAAACATGTTTATAGTGGTACTTAAGTGGGTGGCACAATCAGTGCTGCAGGCCCACTAGTAGCATTTCATTCACAGGCCCTGGCCACAGGTAGTGCTACTTTACTAGGAACCTACTAGTGAATTAAATATGTCAATAAGGTATAAGCCAATTCCAAAATGTTGTAAGGAGACAGAAAAAGCACTTCAACACTGGTTAGAAGTGATAAAGTGCACAGAGTCCAAAAGCCAGCAAAAACAAAGTCAGCAAAACATGAGGTTTGAAGGCAAAAAGGGGAAAAAAAACATGCAAAGGATGCCAGGTCTAACACTTGTGTTCGCTAAAAGACAAGTGTGAATGTTTGCGCTCTCTCTTTGGGGTTGTGCCACCAAATTGAAGCAGCCCTGATACAAAATCATAGTAAATCTGTGAATATATCTCAGACAATTTAATGTTAAATCTGTTGCAAATGGTCTTCCTCTCTAGCTGTTTTATGACTCTCAATTGTGGCTGGCCTATATGCATAAATTATATGTTCCTCTAACCAATTCAATGTAATCAATGTTCTGTCTTTTAAATGGTGATCCCAAACACAACCTTGATCTGCTTCTGTCTTGAAAATAATATTTCTCTTGTGATGGTGTTTTTAGAAAATATCACCATCGCAAATTCTGTTCACCCCAGGAATTCTGACATGTCGAGCTCATGAAAAATGAATTTTTCTGCTGCAGATTCTATGCACAAATCTCTCTCTTTTTTTCTCAGTTGAGATGTAATCCTTCAAATAACCCTGGAATGCCACTTTGTCAGAAAATATATATTTCTCCCACAAATTATATATGCTCGATTTTCTCAAATGTTTTCCTCTCATGTTATGGCCCCCTGAGCATCCCCGGCCTGCATCTCTGACAGAAAAGATCTCCTCATTCCTCAAAATCCAATTCAGGGCAGCTGAGCATCCCCATCCTGCCTCTCTGGCAGAAAATAGTTCTTCATTCCTCAAATTCCAATTCAACAATCAGTGATTCTACTTGTTTCTCGAGTTGTGGTCCTTTGTCCAAACCAAGGTTTACACTTTTGACATTAATATCCAATTCAATCATTGTTCCCAAAATTCTATTTAATCACCATACTCCTTTTGATCCCTGTTTGGGACAAGTAAACAATTAATTAGATCACCCTTTGAATGGATGGCAACCAAAACATGCCTAAATTGCTTGACAGCCACACGAAAAAAAAATTGTTATTCTTCCCTGAAAACAAGAAAACGGCTTACGTTTAGGTGATTGTAAAACAGTACCAAGAGAATTGGACAGCCCATTGTTGTAAAGGAATTGCTATTAGCCATTCAGAAGTTGCTAACTATAGAGACCACTATAACTGGCTGATAGAAGCCACTCGGAATTGAGTCAGCAGCCTGTTTCAGCAGTTCTGAATTGACGATCGTCTTACACCACCCAATTGAATAGCAGTCTCCAAAATTCACATTTTATCCTGTCTCTGGCCACCCATCCCATCAAGGACTAGTGTATGAATGACAGATGGGCATATGGGCAAAACTATTTGCAATTTTTCGTGGTTCAAAGCAAGATTCTGCTTGATATTTGCATCAATGGCAGCCAAAAGTGGATCACTGGAATTCACAGATTCAAACAAGGTTTTCTTCTGTTTACTTAGGAATCAAAAAAAGGTTTCCAGCCGTATCCCCGTGCATAATATTGACCTGTCTGTCTTATATATAAAGTACAACTAGCATGGCCAAAAATGACTCGCCAGCGAGATGAGTTCCTTTGCACACAATGGCCATCTTCAAGGGCAGCAAATATGGTTCACTCTTGCAGCTGTGATGAATGTCTCTCAAATCAGGCTTTCTCTCAAAATGCTTGTAGCTTTTCTATTTACCAAAACTTTTTTATTACTACACGATTTTATTTTAATAGCTAGTGTTACTTCTCTGGCTTTCTAGAGTTCATAATCGTTTAATTTCTCTAAATCTGGTCTGCTTTTATGGTACAATTTATTTTCCTCACAAATATTTATTTTAATAGCTCTTCGCCTTGCCTCTCTAGGGGGCATATTATCAAGGAACGGCATTAAAATTATCGCCGCTTTAGCAGGATACTGCCGCTAAAACGGCGTTAATGGGCTTGATAATATGCCGTCAAGAATTCCAATAGAAGCTCATGTTAACATCAGAAAATGGGCTTCTATTGGAATTCTCAAGGGCATATTCTCAAGACCATTATCACTGCTTTAGCGGCAGTTTCCTGTCGCTAAAGCGGCGATAATTTTAACGCCGTTCCGTGATAATATGCCCCTGAGTTTGGTCAAGTTCCTAATACTTTCCTTTCGCAAAAGCTAGTGCTTTTACAGTTTCACTTTTTTTTAATAAAATGTCTGTCCGACTTCCTTTATTGGTACCCTTCAATCACCCCGGTCCTCGATATGCACCCCAAAAACCCACCCCATCTACTTCTGTAGGTATGTTTCCAGGCCTCACAGCGAGTGTTAGAGCTTCTGCCACTAATAAACAGACTCCCAAAATAATGAACACTTCCTCAGATCACAAATCACTCCAAAGTTCGGTTTTGCTTTTTTGCTATTGTCAGGACTACACAAATGTTGCACTATTTCCCAAAAGTGTAGGGTTTGCCGATTTTCTTCTGTTCTAATTCATCTAATGTCCTTTGGAACAGTAAGCCTCTGATCCTGTCTTGAGCAGAGAATAAAGTCAATTTTAGAACTGTAATTTGAGGGATGCCAATCGCTAAATTACATGCACTTAAATAATTATATCCCTTTAGCTACAAATGTTAAAATAAACAGTGCGTGTTTACATGTACAGTCATATATACAGTCCAGAGAAGCGTGCGTGTGTGCTGTGCAGTGATTTCCCAAAAGTAAGAAGAAAACGAGTTTAAGACATCCTTTCCAGCATGTGAACTTTTTTTTATTGTGGGAAGCAAATGCTTGTGTGAGCAAAAGGTTATTGTCAAAGCATGAATGAAGTCAAATGGGAATAAGACTGAAACGATAAACAGAAAAAATGTTTAATGTATGGCCAGCACTCAAAATGAAGGGGAGCCATACTGCATTGTTCTCTCCATAAAGCTGTCTGTTTTTTGTTCCCACTTCAAAGATGAATCATATTGGCATCGTCTATGTAGATACAGAATTTCAATTCTCATATTTTCAGTATAAATTGTGAGTTTTTCAAAGATGCAGAGGCATGAATAGGCACATGTTGATAAATGTTTGCCAACATGTTCCAGGCACACTTTTGATCTACGGTTTTGATTTTATGAACACTGAAGTATTACGGTTCCATTACAATTGTAATGATGAGCTGTACGTCAGACCTGTCAGGCGTAATTCTACTAGTCTTATTTACAGTGTGTCATAAAGTGGCACATCTGTTTGAAGTGGATTTTGCTGTTGATATGGACTCTTCGAAATGCTAGAGGACAAGGAAATGACACCACAAACCACCTGACCCTTGATGACAGCAGAGGAATAAGCCCTTGTTTCATCCTTAGCCCGTCAAAAGCGTTCGATTAGATGCGGATATATTTGGGAATGGGACCTGTTTTCTTTCTGTGTTATGCATTTGTTTACAAGAACCCTGAGACCAGGTATAGCAATGACAGCGGCTGGGATATCAAGTGAGAAGCCATTGCAAACAACTACTCACACTGGGCAGGATATAGTCAGGCCCATCGAATTTGCTTAATTTGTATCTTTCTTAAACCCCATCTCTCAACTTTTACACAGACAGCACCCCCCTAGAAGGAGCACAAGCTCAGGTAGGTAAACTCAGAATAAGGAAAGAGGACTCCGTGTGTGGAACCCGGCTCAAGGTAGTCAATAAAGCCTTGGCCAATGAGGAATATACATTTAATCTGACATACATGAAAGTAATTGTGATCTAAAACAACTCTTGAAACTCATGAAAGAGTTTCCGGGTACAGAATTTACAGAATTGGCCTGGACAACAAACTAACTAAATTCCACAAAAGCCTAAAGGGCCATAGCAGTGAGAGTATGAGCTTGTTGAAGACCTGGCTTTAGCTAGAGGCCGAATTTTGCTTTTGCGACCTAAACATTATAGTACTCGGGTTTCAGTGCTATAATCATTAAGTAGTGCTTAATTTGTCATATCCAATGATAATTATAGTTGGTTCAATGAATCCTATGTAACTTTAAGGTGAATAGCAGACTGTTAGAGGAATGAAGATTACACCCCTCTCCCAGAAAACTATATTGGCATAGTATGCTACTTTAAATGCAACATGTTATTTTATGAAGAGCCAATGTACTGATTTTCCTGAAGGTTTGACTGATTACTTTTTTAGACCCAAAGATTTGTTTGCCACCTATTATGAACTAGTTAAATATGTTATGTTATGGTAGGTTATGCTATTAAAGCAAATTCACTTCAAGCTGACATAAGCAACTTCAAAGACGATGTTTTAATCTATTAATAACATTAAACCAGAAATATATAGTTCAATCCATCTGTGGCTTTGATAATGCTGACACATCATCCTCTCCTGATTATGGACTTTAGGCATGTCTTTTGTAAAATCCTGCACATGTACCAAAGAGAGTCCTCCCATCTTGTTATACACACATTGGTACTTTGGTTGCCAGTGGGTCACTTCCAAATTGCAGTACTTTGAACTTTGGAAATATCAGCCACATTCATACATGAGAATTTAGTGCCCAGATATCTCAGGATATATTTATGATTATACTGTGTGTTAACCTGTAGAGTATGTATTGTACTGAACTCTGCACTGGTGACCAGTGAGACTACATTTGTATTGGACTACTAACTAAAGAAAAGTTGATTGCAAGACTGAGCATGCTCCTCCAGCAATTGTAAATATATACAGAGCATGCCTGATTTCATACTTTACTCACCAAATGTTTAGAATAATTTTCATTTTCAAGGGAAGAACATTGTGATGGTAATAGAGTTTAAAATGGTCTGGGAGTTCAATATGGTCTAACAGACTGAGGAGCCCATTACGATCGCGGACGGACTTGCGCCCCAGAGTAGGAGGGAACCTCCGCATGGCATGCGGAGTTCCCTCCTGTGCAATTAGGATGTGACCGCCACCCTGGCGGTCACATCATCTATTTTTAACATTGCAGCGGGTGCGGCATCAAGCTGCACCCGCAGCAATGTTAAAAATGCACGCACTGCATCTGTATGTGGAAAGTGGCAGGCACCGCACGGTGACTGCCGCATTCTGCATACAAATGCAGGGGGGTACCATAGGTACCCCCCATGTGCACCCCCCCCCCCTTCACCTAGGGGGCCCGCAATGCGCCCCTGCAGTGAAGTTACACATGCTTTTCCACGGCGGTAAAGCCGCTGCGGAAAAGCATGTATCTGAGCCCATCCTAATCTGGCTGACGGTGTCTGAAAGACACCGTCACCATATTGGTGCTTTTCCGCCGCGGTTGTAAGCCAGCCGCGGCGGAAAAGCTGCGGATGGAAACTAGGACCGGTGGTTCTTTGGTGGGTCCGCTGCGGATTTTCCGCATCCTCCGGGCCGGCGGTGGCTTCCGCCGGCCCAGAGGATGCGGAAAATCCGCAATCCTAATAAGCCCCTGAGTTTTTACTTCTTTCACGTTCACACAGCTCACACATTCACAATATACTTTATAGAAGTTATTGCTTTATGTTATTTGAAAAATTGTTATATGTGGTAATGACAGATTTGGATAGATTCTCATCTGTGATTTTGTAGATGCTGAAATATTGTATTGCTGCTTGTTTAAAGGTTAAATAAACAATTATATCAATTATTTTTTAGTTTTAAATGAACATGAATTAGAGGAGCCCTTGGTTTTATGAGATAGATTGAAAAGTACCTTTATGGCATCTGTTATTAGCTACTCATCCCACATAACATAAATCTAAAACACATTGCAGAGCGGAGAATGAGTTTAAAAAAGAAACTGGAAATTGTGCAGAAGTGTTAATCGAATATGGATCCTTTGTTACAAGCCCCATAAACCTTAGTACAACACTACCACTTAAAATGATTCTCTTGTGAACTAGTTATTTAAATAACTACACTTCAACCACACAGGTAAGGATCAATAGGAAACCAAGCTGCATCTACAATAAACACAACCCTCCATGAAGAGGGCATTGGCAGGTCATTGTCAACCTTTACTTTGAAGCTCTCCAAGGCCTTGTGGGGGAGGGAGGCGTCCAGGAGGAGGTAATTTTCTTTTTCTGTGCACTGTGAATCAGTTGAGAAAAACATTTGGTGACCTACTGATTTTGTGAAAGGATCAGAACACCGAAATATGAAAAGTGAACATATTGGCTTTATCTAGGGGTTAGCATATTAACACCTTAGACACTCATGACGAGCTCAGCTCGTCATGCAGTGTACTGCTGGTACACTGATGACGAGCTGAGCTCGTCATGAAACCATTATTTTGGATCTTCCCCAGCACAGCAGGGGAAAATGCCTAGCATTGATGTGGTTAACATATATAAAGCAGGCCTATTACCTTTGTCAAAAATACAACAATAGTTATATTAATTCACACATTGCAATGTTTAATAAATGCAATTAGCATTAAACATTTTAATAAAACCTTCTTAAGAAGAAAAACATCAACATGAACTAGCGGCTTACCAGCAACAAGTAATCCAACACCATATACTCACCTGGGCCCATACACACATTCACAACAACCTGGTAATAAACCGCTGGGGTCAAGTTTTGTATCAATTTCTTACCATACCAAGATTAGTTATGTCCGGTTTCAAACCGATCTTCCACTGATCAACAAGTTCTTTCCTCTGGTCGATGGACCATTAGTTGAACTAGTTGATGGTGAAATGACATTAACCAACTTACTTGTAAAATGTAAATGATCACAAAGTCGAGAAATTTTTTAAATCTTTATCTAAATAAAGTCATGTGAACCACTTACAAAGTACAGAACAGTCTCTGTCTATTCATAGGATGGTAGATTCATTAAATCAATAATCAAATGCATGGGAAGGAGAGGATAGAGAGAAAAGGACATAGGCACATAACAGACTATATAATTATAATTACCAAGTATGGTGTGAAAACCAACCCCCTGGCCAAGGGGATGGGAAGGGTCCCCAAGGCAAGATCTGGCGACCAAAGGCTTCAGGACAGGAATCAAGACATGACAGATGACCTCTCTATCACCGACGATTGCGTAGCGCCCCTCTCTGACACTCTCTTTCTCCTTGAGATTCTTCCGTGATCTTCTTCTAAATTAGCTTAAGATATATGGTTCTGCAATGTGGTTCTTCTTCAGCATCTCTTGTCACTCAGACATCTCGGTCTCTGCAGCATTCAGCATCAATCTCTCTGGGCCCGATTCACAGAATGAACTTAAGACTCAATCCTAAACTTACTACTTTTGGCATTCACAGAATGCACTTACTACTTTTTGTATTCACAGAATGAACTTACTACTTTTGGTATTCACAGAAGTTAGGATTTTGTCTTAAGTTTGTCTTAAGACAAACTTAAGACAGACTTAAGACAGACTTAAGTTAGGATTTTGTCTTAAGTCTGTCTTAAGTCTGTCTTAAGTCTGTCTTAAGTCTGTCTTAAGTTTGTCTTAAGACAAACTTAAGATAAAATCCTAACTTCTGTGAATACCAAAAGTAGTAAGTTCATTCTGTGAATGCCAAAAGTAGTAAGTGCATTCTGTGAATACCAAAATAGTAGTAAGTTTAGGATTGAGTCTTAAGTTCATTCTGTGAATCGGGCCCTCTCTAACTAACTAAGAACTACCCCAATTATACCCTACAATATTCATGTACCACCTAAAAATGTTTCATTATCATGAAACTCCTAACTCTGATTGGACAGGCAAGGCACACCATGCTTACATATCACTCTTTTCAGTTAGCCCATTGTTAATAAACCCATCCCTTAATTCTTTATTCAAACTTATTCATAAGTCTTTATTCCCTCCGGCATTCACATCATTATTGTCACAAATTATAAACGTTCACAGACTCCCATCCATGTCAGTAGACTGTCATTCCTTTTCCCAGGAAAAGTATCCCTTCTTAACCTTGGATGGTGTTCAAGATGACCACTACTTCCAGCTCTATTGTACTACGCATGTGCAGCAATCAGGATGGAACAGACTATGGTTCACGTAAAAAGGCCCATATTAAGCACTATTGAAAGAGTCAAAAATACAAATGTTAAAATCAAAAATAAATGGTTTCACTGTAGACCACCTATCCTCATTCTAACACCCTTTACTTATTAATGCTTTCCCCGTGTTAGCATTAGTAAAATAACTTGTTTTAGTTTCGGCAAAGCAGATGCTGAGCATGTGAGTTTCAAAGTAGCCATCTTGTCAGCAATTGCGCAAGCACAAGATATGGCCTCCAAGTGAAAGTAAGTCATACTACGAAGGTGCAGTAGACGCATGCATAGTAAAGATTTTCAGTTATTGGCCATTTTAGAATCTCACACGAGTTGCTTGGTTGTAAAACACATAGGCAAGCTTCATATTTTTGTAAATGTAATGTTGTACATATTTATTTTCACAAAACAAGGTTAGTACAAGGTTAGAAGTTACATGAGAGGATTGCGTCCGAGAAAGTCTCTTTTCTACGAGTCCTTGCTCCATCAATCCCCTCTCTGATGGCATTTTAAAGCCATCATAAAATTACCCATCCCTAATCAGACGCCAACTTTAGCATTTGTCACTTTCTTTTCCTTCTTCATTTTAGCATTTATCTTTATTCTTTATTTCACTCATCCTGTCATGTAGTTTTTCCTTCATTTCTTCTAATTGTGTAACTACATACTTTCTTTTGGTTCCCTTTTCATTTATTTCATATCTCCTTCTTCTAAATGTATTAGTGCAATATTTACAATATATTATTAGTGACACAATTATTATTGCTATTCCTATTAAGTGAAATACTACTTGTCCAAGGAAACTTCTCCCTATATAAGTAAACCAAGTCCCTACTTTAGAAATGTTTTTTGTTAGTCTTTCCCATACACTGTCAACCTCCATTGGTTTTAATTCTGCATGCATTTTTGTAATATTCTTTATATATCCTTTAATTTCTGTCTTTTTATCAAGTATAGAAGTACAACAATGTTGCACTTTCAACATTTTACAGACTCCGCCCTCTTTTGCCAATAATATATCAAGCGCAAGTCGGTTCTGCAAAACCATAGATCTGATTGCAACCATTTCTGTAATAATCATCAAGAAACATTCAGCAGTATCAGTCGAAAGATGATCAAATACTGTTGACAACTGACAGATTCTATGTGAATTTAGAACAACTCTCACTGAAGGTATCAATGCACTAAATATATCACCTATTATTTCGGAAAAACAAGCTCTCTTTCTTCGTGTTAGTCCTTTAGTGTCTTCATATCATCCAGTGATTCTCTTCACATGATAGATTTTCGGAAATACTATTCCGAAATAACAGCTCCCGTATCACTGTGCAGGCAACTTATAATAAGCTTTATTCCCACATACGTAGTAAACTCCAAGAAATACTGGATCAGTTCCCCCTTTTAGTCCCCAACCTCCCAAAATTAGGAAGTTATATTCACATTCAATGAAACCATGAAATATGTTATTATAATCTGTCTTTAATCTATGGCGACATGTTTTCCCTGTTTTCACAAAGTCTAGGGACATTGCAGCATGAGCCTTGCCAGCTGTATAAGTTCCCTCTTTTTCAGCCCATGATAGAATATGGTGCTTCTGTTCAGCAGATTTTCTTTGGAAATCCTGTCTCCTTTCTTCAACTAAGATTAAAAACACTTTCTCCCAGCTCAGGCTGTTGCGCACCAATAGGGGCGTAACCTCCCTAGTGGCGTTGAAGCAAAAATACTATGAGGGGGGCGACAAGGTGGGGAGTATGTTGGCGAGGCGGTTGAGAGCCAGAGCCGCTAGGGCCCACATAACGAACGTGCTGTTGCTGAATGGGACCAGAGTTGCGATGGCTAGAGCTAAATGCGAAGCCTTCAAAGATTACTATGAGACCCTCTACACAGAGGAGAGGCCACCTCCTGAGCTCATAGAGGAAGTGGTGGGGAGTTATAGCGGCGCGCCGCTCCATCCCCAGTTTGCCCAACTCTTAGAGGAGGCGATCTCACAGGAGGAGATAACTTCTGCAGTGCAGGAGCTACACTTGGGGAAGACGCCTGGACCGGACGGCCTCCCACTGTCCTTTTATCGCGTGTTCCGGGCGCAGTTGGGTCCCCACCTGCTCCGGCTATTTAATTCCTTTACGGACGAAAGGGGCCCGTCCGATCGCTTTATTAAATACCGACTTTAAGATTTACACAAAGATACTAGCGAAACGTCTAGACCCCCACATGCCAGGCTTGATCTATCCCGACCAGGTGGGTTTTATTCGTGGGAGACAGGGGGCTGACAATGTAAGGAAAGTGGCACATCTTGTGGGCAAGGCCCACCATTGGCAGATCCCAGCTTGTCTCCTCTCCCTGGACGCCGAGAAGGCATTCGGCCGCGTGGACTGGTCCTTCCTCAGGACGGTCCTTTGTAAGATCGGTCTAGGTCCGAAGATGGTCGCTAGAATTATGGCACCCTACATTGCGCCACGGGCTAGGATAAGAGTGAACGGACAACTCACGGAACCATTTACCATAGGCAGGGGAACCAGGCAGGGGTGCCCGCTCTCACCTCTACTATTTGCCTTGGCGGTAGAGCCATTGGCTGACATGATTCGTCGGGCCGCTGGCATACATGGAATCCCGTTAGGTGGTCTCGATCATAAAGTAGCACTCTTTGCTGATGATCTCATTTTGACACTCACGAGTCCCTGAGAGTCCCTTCCGGCGCTGCACTCCACACTTGACCCATTTGAACGTGTCTCTGGTTTAAAAATCAACCATACCAAGTCCTGGGCGCTTAATCTCACCAACCCAAAGGCAGAAATTCCCCACCTGGAACAGATCGCACCCTACCGCTGGACGACACATCATATCCGATACCTTGGCTTGCAGTTGACTCCTTCGCTTGAGGGCTGGATGCACGTCAATTGGAGGGATTGCAGACAAGCGGTTTTGGAGGACCTGCGGAATTGGAAGGCACTTGTGCCATCCTGGCTGGGCAGAATAAATGCCATAAAGATGTCCATCTTGCCCAAAATCCTATACTTGTTTCAATGCCTACCTACTCCTATCCCACTGCACAATATAAGAGCCCCAAAGGGACTTAACCAATTTTGTTTGGGGAGGTAAGAGGCCCTGCTTCTCGCAGGCACTCCTCCTGGCGCCTTGGGACCGGGGAGGGTTGGCGTGCCCCAATCTGGTGGAGTACTATTGGGCTGCCCATCTCTGCTACATAATAGAGTGGGGTACCACAGAAAGTGAGAAGGGGTGGCTACACATGGATAGAGCCGTGACTGGTCATACCATCTGGGACCTGGCGTGGAATCATAGGACGGGCGATCGCCGAGCGCCTATGTAGCGGTACCAACGAAAACGGTACTGGACATTTGGGATCTGGTGGCGGTGCGCCGGGGCCTCACCAACTTTCCCTCACCCCACACCCCAATTGAAGGGAGCCCGTGGTTCCCCCCGGCCCTTTGCACCAGAGCTTCTCGCAGATGGTCCCAAGGAAACTGCAGAGTACTTGCAGACCTCTTTGACGGGGGCGTCTTTAAATCCTTCGCTCACTGTAAGGAGGACTTCCACTTACCAGCTCAAGCCGAAATGCAGAATATCCAACTGAGACACTGGGTAATGGGGGACGAGACCTATCAGGCGGCCACTCGCGCCTTCACCCCGTTCGAGACATTGGCTCGCTACTTCACCGATTCAAAGGGCCTGGTTTCGAAAATCTATCATATCCTGCAGCACCCCCTGTCGCCGCCCTCCCATGGCTACCAGAACCGATGGTATTTCCTTTCGAGCACCGACATTACACCAGCTCAATGGCAGCGACTGTGGCGCGACATACCCAAGATCTACCATAGCATCCCGCAGCAAGAAAACGCCTACAAAATGATGACTCAGTGGTACTACACCCCATCGCCTCCACAGGATGTTCCCAGTCTCCTCCCCTTTGTGTTGGCGATGTCGGTCTGTGACTGGGGACTTCTTACACATCTGGTGGACCTGCTCATCACTGACCCTCTTTTGGAAGGAGGTCCTGTGCCATATCAAGGGGGTCTTGGGATTTCCTTTGCCTGATGCCGCCAGCACAATTCTACTTGGGATCAAGCCGCCTGGGCTTCTGGCGCTCACCCGCAGTGACTGGATGGTGGCGCTCCAAATGCTGGGGGCAGCCAGACAGCTCATTGTCCTGTACTGGAAGAGAAGGGCACCGCCAGTGGCGGCATGGTTTGTACGCCTATGGCACGTCCTAACAATGGAGCTCCTCACGGCTAGACTGCAGGCCCGCGATACTCGCTTTGGCAAAGTATGGCAGCCTCTGGTGAAATACTTATGCAAAATAGAACACATGTGCCATATGCCCCCGAGGTTGCGAACCCTGCGTCTGCTGGAGGACGCTTTGCTCCCTCCATAGAGTGGCCAGAGAGTGTGGTGTGAATGTACTGGAGACTGTAGACCTACCCTGCAATAAAACGGGCTGACCTTCCCGCCCTGGGCCCAGCTATTTATACTCTTTTCTCACCCTCTAATCTCCCCTCTTTCCTTCTTCTCTCTCTATTTCTGATGTTACACTATTGTTTGGGCCCGTTTGGCCCTATGAAGTCACCAGTTCTTTTTCCTAGGTTGTACCTGGCCCGTGGGACTGTGCGATCATTGCCAGTGACTGTTAAACATATGGATAGCGCAGACAGCAAAGAAATGCACGGCCGGCCCTTTTGGGTTGTAGGCACTCGAGTATGCTTGAAGAACTGCTTCATTTTGCGCTCCTACTCTGTTTATGCGTAATCCTTTGACGCTGCCGGCCCGGGCAGAGTTGTAGGCGTCTCGCTGTGTCTATGTCACTGTCAGAATTACCCCACTTATGGGGCCATAATAAAAAGATTTGAACATAAAAACGCTTTCTCGTCTACCTGTAATGAGCATGTTAGATTGTTTTTAGGTGCTTTTTCTATATCTAATGACTTCATTATTAAGAAAAATTCGCTCATAAACTGTGCATCTAAACTACTGCATACTGGATTTATATTCTTTTGAATAAGAATTTCTGTAAGTACTACATCTGAATTAGAATAATAATATCGCAGTTTTCCTGTTCTGTAAAATAAGCTTGCCAATATGCTACATGAAATACCATATGTTAAAGGCAAATGGTGGTACGTAACCCCATCAGCTACTGAAGTAGGTAATTACATACAAACATAACAATCACTAATCTCCATCGTGTCTATGTACTGAAACAATAATTTTGTAAATACATTTAATGAAGTGTCATTATCTGTTACGGTGTGATGTAAATCTATCTCATCTGATGCTTCTAATTCTACTCTGTCTCCGTTTTGGTTAGCAATCTTTTCATTAGTGTTTGTGTCATTCTTCCTATTCATTAACATGAGATAGAGAACCGCTATTGTCAGAAATAGCCATACTAAAATCACTAATAATCCACTACATTTGAAGCTCTACAACATTTCTTTATACAACTTCATTTTGGTCTTTCAGCATTTTTGATTCAAGAATATTTTTCTTCTTCCCTTAGTTAAAATTAGAATCTTTAAGTACGTCAAGGAGGCCTCTCTTCTTTTTCATCAATCTGTTCATCATTTATTTCTTCATCAGATTCTTCATTTATATCTAGATTCTCAAATTCTTCAAGAGTCACATAAGTCCATTCAGGCCCTTTCAATTTGCTATTCAAAACCTTTAACCTTGGACTTCTTCGAACATTTCTAGTAATTGACTGCCCAGTCCGAGTTTGACTAGTAACCTCATTTACTTCTTCTGGATTTTCATTTGTTTTCGTAGGCGATATTTCAATCTTTTGACTCCCCCAGCCCAATTATCACCTTTTCTGACCCGTTTAAATTGTACTGCACTTTCACCTTCTTCGTCTCTTTCATGAACTCTCTTATTCTCCTGGCACAATGTGATTTTCTTCTTTATCTGAGTTCCTCTCTACCTTTCCTTGTTTAGGACTTGTCTGTGTGGCATTTTCTGCCTGAAATTGTTTTCCTTCTTCTAACTGTTCCTGTTCGGGTACTTTCTTAATTTGCTTTTCTTCATCCTGAACTTGTTCTTCTTTTCCTAACTGGTCCTGTTCAGGTCTTATTACATTTTGATCTTCTGCCACCTGAACGTGTTCTTCTATGCCTGATTGTCCCTGCTCAGGTTCTTCAACTGATTAGTGTATCTGACTTTGTTCTTCTGTCCCTATCTGGTCCTACTCAGGGTTGCTATTCTCTAGGTTTTCTTTTTCTTGAGCGTGTTCTTCTATACCTAACTGGTCCTCTCTAATCTCCTGCTCTTCTACTCTGGTTCTACTCCTTTTTTTGATAAATACTTTAGGTATGTCAACCACTGGTATCCAGTCCTCCTGACTTGTGCTCACTTGTTCTCTGTCAGTTTCCCTTGAATCTTGTGTTATAGAGTCTTCGACTGCACAACCTTCAGCTGCCCCAACTGTTTGAGTTAATTGTGGTCCTTCTTCGTCAGGGGCTCACACCCTTTTGGTATGACTGGCATGAATCCAGTTTGGTAAACCTGCACACTTCACTGCTGTGGTGGTGACTAATGTGACTTGCTGCGGTTCATCCCACCTGGTTGCTAGGCACGACTCTCAGGTGTGATACTTTACCACCACACAATCTCCTGGATTTAAATCATGTGCTTAATCTGGCTGACTGGTCACTGCGTCTTCTCCAACCTGGTAAGAGACAGAACACACTTGGTCAGCCAATCATTTGCAATTATCCATCTGTCAGGAATACTTCTGAGCCCCATCAGTACAAGAGACAATGCATCTGGCGCACTCATCGAGGTGGATGCACACACCTTGGCCAGTCTTGATTTGATTGTGCCATTCAATTGTTCTACCACTCCAGAAGCCTCTGGGCGGTATGCACAGTGCAGTTTCTGTTCAATGCTGGATGCTTCATAGATTATTCAAATTATTTCATTATCAAAATGAGGTCCTCTATCTGATTCCACAGTTACTGGAAAACTAAAACGTGGAATTAGTTCCTTCAACAATAATTTGGCAACTGTTATACTGTTATTTCTCCTAGTAGGGTATGCTTCCATCCACTTTGAGAACAAACACACTATCACAAGGACGCATTTCATTCCCGCACATGGTGGTAATGATATGAAGTCTAGCTGTAACCTTAAGAAAGGTCCTTCTGCTTTTCCAATTCTTCCCCAACTGATCACTGTTTTCCTACCTGGATTTATTTGCTGACAAATTAAACATCTCTGGCAAAGACTTTCTGCGTCTACCCTAAACCTTGGATTGTACCAATTTTGTCTGAATAGTCGTATCATTATTCCCTGCATATACATTATGCAACCTGCTGGCGTTAAACCTTTTGGTAGATAAAGCAAGGGAAAAGTCTACCAAGCTGTACACTTGCTTTGTAGACCTCAAAGCGGCGTTCGACACAGTTCCGAGAGAGGCTCTATAGCAAAAGATGGCCAATTGGGGAATACCATTGAAGCTGCTGCGGGCCATCATAAATTTATATTCATCCACCTGTGTTAGGATAACATTAGGCGACGGCAACAGTACAACAGAGTAAATCCCTACCCATGTTGGCCTCAAGCAGGTATGTGTGTTGGCACCTACCCTCTTTAACATCTTCACTGCGGACTTGGACAAGTGCATCTCGGAGATACAAAGCGACCGCCCGAAGTTAGTACACCACAAAATCAGGAGCATACAGTATGCAGACGACATCGTACTTTGCAGCCAGACACCTTTGGGCCTACAACGTTCCATCATGAAGTTGCATGACTACATCAGTGCACAAGGGTTGCAAATTAACTACAAGAAAATGAAGATCGTCTGCTTTGCATCGCGGCCGGGGAGGCAATCTTTCAAATGGCACATTGCAGGCAATACAATAGAACAGGCCCTCTCTTATAAATACCTGGGAGTAGTGGTCGACTCGAGGAGGACTCTAAAAGATCACCAATCATACAGAAAGGTGCAGGCTAACAAACTACGGTTCGCCGTAAATTTATTAAAAACGAAGCTAAAATGCCCATCCAATTCACACCTGTTGAAGGTGATTGCGGCAAAGTTTTTACCATCCCTTACATACGAGTCAGAGTTATACAGGGGAAAAGACGCAAACTTCTTGAATTTACAACAATCAGAGCTGTTTAAATACATCTTTCAGATTCCGAGGTTCACATCACAAGCTCAAGTTCGCCTGAAATTCGGGCTACTAAATCAGCACCAAGTCAGACAAGCGGCCATATTAAAAACATGTTGGAAATTAAGAGCAGCACAAGAGGACACACTGATGGGTCTCTGTTGGATTGAAAGGAACAATCAGACAAAGGCAAAAAACGCATGGAAAACAGTACTGGAAGATGCACTGTTAAACCTTAACATGGAAAAGGCATGGAACACCAACCAAACGTACGCGTTTTAAAAAAAATCAGCCAACGGTGCTGCAAAGAAAAAATCCCGGCTAATAGACAAAGTCGCAATAGCGAAAAAAAAGCACGGTTGGATGGTGCTGGCCACGTAAGAGAAAAGGGTGCCGCAACCCTACTTAGTCAATCATACAACACCAGCCATCCAAAAAACACTACTTAGTTTAAGGCTGGGACCCTATACTTTAAAAGACCAGACTCCCGCATGGATGCAAACTTGGCCGACTTCTGACTGCAGACTATGCGGCCAAGCGGAAGAAACACTGATTCATATATTGTGTATCTGTCCATCTTTGACAATCCAGAGACGCTACTATCTACTCCACATATTTCGTTTATTTCAAATTAGAACATGCCGCCCGGCGGTCATGTTAGCATTGAACAGTTTCCAGCTGCAGACAGCTTGCAGGGCCGCTAGATTTTTTCAAAAGGCGTCGCACTTAATACTGAACACTGAGAAAAAGGAGATCAGCGGTACAAAATCGAAGGAGTGAAGAGCAATGAACAGAGACAATGAATCCCCGCTTTTAAAAATATTACCCACATAGACATTATAGAATGTTTTCTATTTCTTTTATCTACTTGCCAGCCTGAACACTCTCTTCTTTAATTTTTAATAATTTTCATTTATGCAAAAAATTGTAAAGGTTTTAATTAACTACATACAATAAAAATGTACTTACTTCCCTGCCTATGTGTGTATCTCCATGGTACATTCTCACCATTTGTGAGAGCAAACAATCTGGCATGACTGGTCTGCCATCACAGTATACCCACATTTTATCTTCTCTCCTCTTTTTACAAACTTGCTTTATCCAGTTCTCCCTTTCACTTTCTTCAACTTCATCCTGCAACTGTCTCACCTCCTCCCATATATCCACAATTGAAAATGACATAAGTTGGCAGCTGATTCTACTTGTTTCCATTTTTATGTTTATTAACATGCTGTTCTTAACATAATATTGAGCAACCAGGTCAGCATACCAGCTGTCACTTAGTCATTTCCTGACTGGTGAGCAGCACACTTGACCACTGCTAGTTCTTTTGGCAATTGTATTACTTCAAATAGTTATTTTAAAAATTTCCCATTCCTTAAAGGGGATCCTAGTGAAGTCATAAACCTCCTCTGCAACCAAAGTTGGCCAAAGTCATGAACAACCCCCTCGCCATACTGGCTATCAGTAAATGGTCACTTTCAAATTGTTCCCAATTTTGCATGCTTTTGTTAAAGCTATCAATTCGGCTACTTGTGCAGACTTGACTCCAGGTAAACAGGATGCTTCAACAACTCCAGTTAATTTGCATACAGCATAAGCTGCACTCAATCCACCTTCCTCAAGCCTAAGACAGGAGCCATCAACAAATAGTTCATGGTCAGGCTCCTTCAGAAGCTCTTCTTGTATGTCAGGGTGAGGCTTACTACACATATCGGTCACATCTAAGCAATCATGTTCAACCTCACCTCTTACTTCTTCACATCTTGAGTCTGGCAATAGTGTAGCTGGGTTTACATTCATATTTTCTGCTCCCAGAATTATTCTCTCATATTTAGTCATCCGACTAAGGGTAAAATGCTGTGTTCGAGTCCTTGTTAATAAAATCTCAAATGAATGTGGAACTTACACCTTCACTTGGTGTCCCATCACATTTGACTCAGTTTGTTCTATGCTCATACAAGTAGCAGCTACTCCGTTTAAGCAGCCAGTTAATGCTGAAGCCACAGGATTCAAAGTAGCAGAAAAATATGCTACTGGACGTTGACTTAATCCATGTCTTTGTGTTAAGACTGGGAGAGCACAACCTTCTCTCTCACAACAAAATAGTGCAAATTCTTTCATATAGTCAGGCATACCTAAGGCTGGGGCTTCACATAAACACTTTCGTGATTTTACAAATGCTTCTACACTTTCATCGTCCCAAATTATTGGATCTTTTACTCTTTTTCGTGTCATCTGAATTAATGGCTTCGCCAGAAAGGAAAGCCCCACAATCCACTGTCTACAGTATCCCATTACTCCAAGAAACATTCTTAACTCTCTCTGTGTTTGGGGTAATTGCATTTGCTTCATTATTCTGCCATTAGACCTATTTCTATTCTAGTAAAGTCCCACTCTTCTGGATTAACAGTTGTTTTTAATTCTTTAGGCAAGTCCTTCTTTGCAATTAAAGAATACATTTCATCAACTTCTGTGCCCTGTTTAGCTAACATTATTTTTTGTATCATATCTTCATCTGTGATCTGAATAGGAACACCATCCGGTGTTTAATAAATTGTAAAATTCATCTTACATAAAAGATCTCTGCCTAATAAATTCACTGGACTAGAATCACAAACTACAAATCTATGGATATCTTTAAATGTTCTAATTCGCACCTCCATAGGTTTTGTGAGTGGGGTTCTAATCTTCTCGTTAGAGACTCCAACTACTTGGATCGCTTCTTCTGAGAGGGGTAGATTTGGGATGTCTGCTGTTCTCACAATAGAATGGGTAGCACCAGTATCCAAAAGGAAAGTAATATCATTGCCTTCCACTTTCCCATTAATAAATGGACCTGACTGATCTACCAGCAAGGATGCGCCAAGTACACATTCATCTTCCTCCCCCTCTCAGGCACCATCATTGCATGAAACTGTTTTCTTCGTTATTGTTCTGCAAATAAAAGTGTGAAACCACAGAATTTTTCTTAGCACTTCCTTGAAATCCGGCATCCGCACTGTACTGTGCCTGGTTCACAAAATTTAGCATAGGGGCAGCTGGTAACTGACACTGCTGATTAACTACCTGCTGCAGTTGATTCACAAACACCTCATTCTGCGTCTGTTGGTTTAAATTTTGATTTGGGCCAGTATTATTGTGAATATTGTTACACTCGTTTTTCCAATGTCCAAGCTTTCTGCATCCATGACAAGGAAACTTCTTCTTTGCATCCTCTCTACTCCTTCGTCCTTTCTGTTTACCACTACTTGCCACACTATCACTCTGATTCTGTTCTTTTACCTGACCTTCCATGTGACCATTTAATGTTATTTCCTGTCAAGCTGTTCTGCTAATTTCACCTGTGCCCACATCATTTTCTCTTTTAGCTTTTTATGTCTAGGCTCAATGTCATCGCCACAATACTTGGCGTACTGCAAAATGTCATCTATGGGTTTGCTTTGCTAACAAAGCATATGTTGCTGAATCATCTGGATAATCTCAGGTTTTAAACCATAAACAAATCGACACACAAAATGACCCATATCCTTGTCTCCAATATTTTCAAACCCACTGTACTGCTTAAACACCTGTAACAATTTTACATAATAAGCATGAACAGATTCATTTGTCTCTTGTGTCATTCTATATATCTTTACCCAATCTGTTTCTTTTGGAGGAATTTTCCCTTTCAAGAAAGTGATTACTTGATGATACTTTTTCATTACATCGTCCAATGGTGCTCATGTTTTAGGATCTCTTGGATATTCATCACTAGGCCAATCAACTGTGATTTTACATTCTGTCCATAAATCTGCAGGCACTACTATTTCAAACAACCCATCTAAATCTTTTAACAGAGCCTTTGACATTTTTACAAATCTTTCAATTTGTTTGTACCATTCAACTGGCGTTTCTCTCAATTTTGGAAATTCATTTGTAAATGACAAAATATCTTGTCATCTCCATGGAACATGAACGTATCTTCCGCCAGGTTCCTCGCTCATGGAACACAATCTTTCTATTTCCCAGCCTATTTCAATAAATATGCAGAAGACACTTCCCTTGCCTGAGCAACTTCCTTTTTCTTCAACCATCTTACTCTCCATTTGTCAACTTCTTCCAATTTCTGTAAAATATTCAGCAACTCTTTCACTTGTAACTTCCTTCCAGACACATTCATATTTTCTAATTCTCTGTCTGAAAAATCCACTTGATAGGGCTTTTGTAATACTTTCGATCTCCCTATGTCGATTCCCATCTCTGATGAAAGTTCAGTTAATCTCTCATGAAACAATCTCGCATTTCTAGTTATACTTCTTTATATAAATAACAATTCTTCTTCATTGTAGGTGTTTAATCTATCTATTCCCACATTTCCAGCTATAATTTCTACCAATTCCACTTTTAATTAGTAAATATTTAATATTTTAGGCGGTGAATTCTGCTTTTCTATCCCTTGTGCCCATCTTTCTAACTCTTCTGGAGTTACTGCAGTGGCACTTCTGACTCCTGAGGATGTTGGTGACCTTCCTTCTTTTGTACTATTAGGCATACTTCTTTTTGGGGTTTCACTCACTGAATCTCTTATTGGTAGATCCAATAATGAAATTACGGAATCACACTCGCAGGCTTCGTCATCAGTAATTATAATTTCTTTTCTGGGATTGTTCAAAGGAATCGCTGCAACTTGTGGCTTGGGACAATTAACCTTGTCTCCATACAAAGGGACAACAGGACCTATAGTTACGGGTATTGTCAATGCTTCATTATTTACATTTAGCTGAGTTGTTTTCTATATTAGTTATTCTGTATTTTTGTTCAATGCTTCTTTTTCTCTATCATATTAACTGGCTGATCATGTAATACCTGTGGAATTAAAGGTGGTCCTAATGCTGGTGGACTTGAGGTAATTTTATTTGGTCCTTCTTGATATGATGGAGGGTTTTTAGTTAAAATATCCTCCAATAATTCATCTTCTGATTCCCCATACCCTGTAGTACTGACGAGTTTCAATTTTTCTTTACATTTACTCCCTGTTTGTTCATCAGCCATTAATACTGGATATAATCCTTCTGATACCATTTCTCTTCTCAACTGTTTCATTTGTTCTTCATGCGTCCCATTCATACGTCTTGTATAGAATCCTGTAAACGTTCCTCTACTACATTTCTCTCTCTCAAATGACTCCGTTTCCTATTCTTCCAATGGCTCATATTGAGTTAACCTAGGTCTTGGTTCTAATTCATACATCCGCATTCTCAAATTCCGTACAATTCTTCCATTAAAGGTACCATACTCTAGAAAAGCTAAAACACCATCATCTTTTTAATACTCTATCCAATTCTCCATCCATACGCATGTATGATAACCTCTCTCCATCATCATAAAAGGAGCAGGCAGAATAGGAATTCCCTCTCTAGTCAAAACGGGTTTATCTTCCCTAAAAAAACATTACATTTTCTTTATAAATGAAATTTTTCTCCTTTCTCTGTACATTTGGGCACTCGATATGTAGTTCAATAATCTGAAAAAACTTCAAGCTTCCTGTTTAGGCAATTTGTGCCAAACGACAAATGAGAATCAGGCACACACATTTCTGCTAAACAATCTAAATTCAGCTTTCACTCAAGCTTCCAATCAAGCTTCAGGTCACGTTTGTGTTCTAACCAATGCTAGCGCTGCCTTTCGAATGTCATCAGTCCTACTCCTTACTACTGACCCCTCCTTTACAAATCCACGTCAGACACACACTTGTTTCCACCTATTCGAGCACGGCTCACTGTGCCATCTGTGCTTCTCCAGCAACTGACCTTCCCTTTACAACGTAATACAAGAAACTTCTTTCTCTATTTTCTTTCAAATAAAATGCTTTAGTAAAAACATAACAACATTCGCTACTCTGTCTGTTGCACTAAATCAAAGGATAGATTAATTTTTCAACTGCAAGTAAAACCTTCCGCTCACTCTTCTCTGAGTAAGACCTTCCTTTTACTTTTCATACACTGCAAGTAAAACCTTCCATTTACCCTTCAATCAAGCTCGGAAGAACCTGCTACTCTTTCGGTGTTACCCTTACTAGGTGATGTAGGACCAAAATTTCACCAGCGAACTCTCTGCTATCAATCACTCTCACTTTTATTACGAAGTAGTCCCTAATTTAACACTGCCAGCCCTGCATAGCTTCTCGGTGCTATTCCAACAGACGAGTAACCTCACTGCAGTGTGGTTTCTATCACCACCCGCTATTCAATTTCCCAGGAATTCTGGACAACATAAAATAAAATGCTAACCATTTTTGATAACATAAATCAATAATAAATATCAATAAACAATACTTATCACAAAACTAGTCAATAATAACCATAGCTCTGCTACCAGAAAACTGATCCAGCGACTTACCAGCAAGAAGTAATCCAACACCATATACTCACCTGGGCCCTTAAACACATTCACAAGAAACTGGTAATAAAGTGCTGGGGTATAGTCTTTTATTAATTTCTTACAATATCAAGATTAGTTATTTCTGGTTCCAAACCAATCTTCCACTGATCAAAAAGTTCTTTCCTCTGGTCGATGGACCATTAGTTGAACCAGTTGATGTTGAAATGACATTAAACAACTTACTTGTAAAATTTAAATGATCACAAAGTCGGGAAGTGTTTTAAATCTTTATCTAAATAAAGTCATGTGAACCACTTACAAAGTACAGAACAGTCTCCATCTATTCATAGGAAGGAAGATTCATTAAATCAATTATCAAATGCATTCAATTATACTACACAATGACAATGCATGGAAAGGAGAGGATAGACAGAAAAAGGCGATACAATTATCGCCGTTTTAGCGGCAGAAAACTGCAGCTAAAACAGAAATAATGGGCTTGATAACATGCTCTATGGAATTCCAGTTGAAGCCCATGTTGAATGTGAAGGACATCTAACATGGGCTTCAATTGGAATTCCATAGAGCATATTATAGAGCCCATTATCGTTGTTTTAGTGGCAGTTTTCCGCCACTAAAGTCTTTAACCCCACCCGCATTCACATCATTATTGTCACAAATTATAAAAGTTCACAGGTTCCCATCCATGTCAGTAGACTGTCATCCGTTTCCCAGGAAAAATACCCCTTCTTAAACCTTGGATGGTGTTCAAGATGACATTGCTTCTTCCTGCTCGATTGTACTATGAATGTGCAGCAATCAGGAGGGAGCAGACTATGGTTCACGTAAAAAGGCCCATTATCAGCCCTATTGAAAGAGCAAAAAAGATAAATGTTAAAATCAAAAATAAATGGTTTCACTGTATACCACCTATCTCTATTCTAACCCCATTTACTTATTAATGCCTTCTCCATGTTAGCATAGGTAAAATAACTTGTTTTAGTTTCGGCAAAGCAGATGCTGAGCATTTGAGTTTCAAAGCAGTCATCTTGTCAGCAATTGCACAAGCGCAAGAAATTCCCTAAAAGCTAAAGTACGACATACTACAAAGATGCAGTAGACGCATGCGTACTAAAGATTTTCAGTTAGCGGCCATTTTAGAATCTCACTCGAGTTACTTGTCAGTAAAATTTAGAGAAATTGAGAGAGACCCCTTCAAGAACCAGGGGAATAGGGTACTACTACACAGTAGAGTTAAGCGATTTCCCTTGGTTAAGTATCTGAGAAATTAAGCCCAAATATTGATCTTGGACACAAAGCTCAAATAAGTAAAAGTATAAACATGAACAACTTTGTATATAAAATATAAAAATATTTTATTAAAACAATACTTGTGGCAATTAAAAAAACACATACATGTGGCGTAAAAAGAATTTATCAACTCTTACACAACTCATATAGACATCAACAAATGCTTGTACTGCAATTGATACACAACTTATATAAACATCAATGATAAAAAAGTAGATTGAAAAAGACCTGCACACCTGCTCTAGTTTATACAGTATGAGAAGGAGGAGGGGGGAGAGAAGGGAAATAAACACACACATTAACGATTTGTTTTACAATGTTGCACATTAAGTCCCTCAATGTAACTCAAACCCAAACTTGACTTTATTTTCCAATGTTCTTGGGGCGAGTTGGGTTATCTAATTGTGCAGAGATAGGCGTCAACGCGTTTCGATGGACTCATTTAGATGTATGCCATCTTTTTCAAGACTTATATATTAGTTTCTCTCCTATGTTGGCACTGGGTGGTTGCCTTTACACGGAAATCCTTATTGCATTGTCCCTTTATAATTCGTTATGGTGGGATTCTTAATTGTGGGTTTTTGCATCCTCGCAACTGTATCTTCGGCCAAATCTAAAAAAAAAATTCTGTTAATCTTGTAGTCCCTCGGTATCAGTTAACACTCCTTCAATCGGTGTAAGGAAGGGGATAGGTAGATGCCTGTCTCCTTAATTGTATTGTATTCGTTGCGTGGCTCTTGTACTTCACCCCACTACCGAACCATCGTGTGCTAAAGTTCCAGCCTCCGGGTTGTAGCCAAGTCTTGGGTGTGGAAAGGTCCTAGGGTCGGGTGGGTTGGGAAGGCGCCGTGTTCTTTTGCTTGATTCTACTGGCGTTCCTTTGGTTATGTAGGTCTTTAGACTGCACCCGGCCTCGTACGTTCGTGCTCATCGATGTATCCCGAATTTTTTTTTTTTTTTATACCAAGGTGACTAATAAATCTTGCCCTAAGCATTCAGATCCCACTTAAATGAACTGAACCACCTTCACCTAACTCAGGCAGAATGAGAGAAGCTTTTTTCTCCTCTCAGCTCAGATGAGATACAAATAGCTATTAAGTCCCTTAAATCATACAAAGCCGCGGGCCCGGATGGCTTTACAACAAACGTCCACAAAACTATGCTTTTTCTTTGATCCCTACATTGAGGAACCTCTTTTGGCACTTTGCTAATATTGGCTTTGCAATGGGAACAGCAAGTGAAGCCAGCATAGTTGTCATCCCAAAAGACAGCAAAGACCTAAACCTAGATAAAAACTAGAGACCAATGTCCCTGATCAACCTAGCTGCTAAGATAAATGCCAAAATCTTATCCAAATGCCTAGAAACACTCTTAACTAAACTGATTACTGGATCTCAAGTCGGCTGCATGAAAGGTCCTACCTAGAACGATAATACCAGACTATTGTGCCATGTACTAGAAAGGGCTAAAACAACACCTTCTGAAACAGTGGTCATCACATTAGACACCAAAAAGCATTTGATATGGTCTTGTGGGTGTTCCTCAGGGAAACCCTGTCTAAATTCAATCTTGGGGACAACTTCATTAAAATGGTTGTGACCCTGTACAGCACTCCTAGCGCTAGGGTAAGATCAGGAGGCCTTGTCTCTTCATATTTCAAATTGGAGCAGGGCACTAGACAGGGGTGTCCCCTTTTCCCCTCCTTATTCTTTCTTGCCTTGGATCCCCTCCTCCATTAAATATATATGGTGGCAAATTCAATGAGGTAGTAATTAAGGTAGTGGCATATGCAGATGACATTTTTATTATGACAGAAAACTCTTGTCAGTCTATTGAAGCACTCGTCACTGTCAATACTTATGCTGGGTTGGAAGGCTATAGTCCAAGTAGGGATAAGTCAGAAGTGAAAGGCCTAAATAGTATTTGCTCTAAGGAAGTTGCCAGTGACTCTGGTTTGGCATGCCAAATGGGCAATCAAAATTACCCTGGAATCAAATGTGGTACAGATCTAATAGATTCCCTACAGCATAACAGGAAGATGACTCTACAGAAGGTTCAAAAGCTTCTTGATGCCTGTAGCCCTAAGTTTATTACATGGTAAGGATGCATCGAGGCCCTGGAGCTTCGATACGAAATCGGCAAGTTGCTGAGTAGAACCTACATCCGGAGTAACGTTGTGCTCTGGCCACCCCCGTCAGCCCTTGACGTTGTTACTAGAGGCCCATTTATTCCTCAGTTAACGTCAACTAGGGTTCTAACCACCCCTGGTAATTCACATCCATTTACCGAATACCAGGCAGCAGTGCACCCTTTCACTTCACTTAACTATGGTCCTGAAGAAGTGCCAATCGACCCGTAAGGGAAAAGCATAGGCACGAAACATGTCGACCTTACACACTTAGACTGCCCCCTTGGAACATTAATAATCCCCACAGGGGCACACTTTTGTTTTTACCTAGGCTAGAGCTACCATTTTCCTTAAAATGTAGTGTAAAGGTCTGCCCTAGACCTATTTTATCTAACCTCACTGTGCACTACCCATCCCACAGCACCAACTGCTTCATATTCAAAAGATCCCCGACAAAGAGCCTCGGTTTCGGGAACCCATCAGGCATTGCAGCGCCGGCCTGACGAGGGGCACCCGCCCTATGATGAAGCATGACACCTCTCGGGGTGTGTGAGGGCAGCACGAAGAAAGACCTGTCTTTCCCCTTCACACCTATCTTCTCCCAAACCCCCCTTGTCACATAGGAAATGCACACCCTCTTTAAACAAAGGACACATCAGGACAATAAAAATGATGATCACACCTATATTGAACTACCTCATCTCCATGACTTCACTTTCCCCCTCAGATTATTTTCATAGTAGATTAGATACCTTGGCATGCATCTTTCTCTTGCAAAATAAATGCCCCAGAATATCAATCAAAAAACACAGTTTCCATACTTGTCTCAGAGAAGTCATCCTGGCAACCTTTAGAACCTACCAAACAGCTTTCTTGACCATACAGGGCTTTATGTCGTTTTCCCCTCATATGAATACACATCTGCCTGGCATCTAGTCAAAAGAGCAATCTTAGAAGATGCTCACCCCATTATGTTACTACCCACCAAATGTGAACCCTCCTTATCAGCCAGATACTTTTCCAAAACACCCAAAAATCCCTGCTAGCATTAAAAACAAAACTGGAAGTCCCAGTAAAACATTCTAACTTGGTATCCTTTTGGATTCACTCATCATTCAAGATTAATGACATTCCACTTCTTTGGAAATCTTGGTCTTTTAAAGGGATCCACTATCTGTCAGAATTAGGTTGAAAAAACACCCACTTTCCATCCGAGAATTACAGTCCCAATTCAACCTTGACATATGGACTTTTATGATTTTCTTAAACTTACATCTTGTTTTATGAAGATCAATCCACTCTCCCAGAACGTTTCCCTTCCTAATCTAATTGCTGCTGCTAATATTCGGGCCATCATGTCTCACAATAGTATAAACTTTTACAGCCACTCTCTACACATCTAAACCTAAATACACAAGAAAAATTGAACTGAGACATTCCTATATCCCAAGAGACTTGGAACTTAGGGGCATATCATCAAGACAGGAGTTAAAATTATCGCTGTTTTAGCGGCAGAAAACTGCCGCTGAAACAGCGATAATGGGCTTGATAATATGCTCTATAGAATTCCAATTGAAGCCCATGTTAGATCTCCTTCACATTTAACATGGGCTTCAAATGGAATTCCATAGAGCATATTATCAAGCCCATTATCACCATTTTAGCGGCAGAAAACTGCTGCTAAAACGGCGATAATTTTATCACCTGTCTTGATAGTATGCCCCTTAATTTGGAAATCAGTTGTTTCTCATAAAATTAGACACGTATTCTCTCAAACCAGGTTCTAGCTTTTAAAATAAAGTTTTTTGGAACCCATCTCATTTACACAAAGTTGGCCTTAAAGATGACCCTGGCTCTTTTTCTGTAGTGCTGGTAGGACATTTTAGGACAGTGTGTTCAGATTTCTCTCATCACTATTTGGCTTTCAAATTAAACAAAAGTTCCACAATATCATTATGGGATTCTTTGATGCTCACCTATCCTCCCACAATGATGCTGTACTTCTAGATATTTTATTGGTAGCAGTTTGTAGATCCATCCTAACCAATTGGAAACATACCCCAGCCAGATCATTGAACTGAACTGGATTGCACATATTAGAGGAGCAGATAATATTGCTTACAAGACTCTCCTTGGAAGTCACAATGTAGAGTCTTATGGGGGAAACTTGACACCTTTGCTGCCAATAAACCTCGATGAGCACACATGCCAAACATATATTGATTACTCCCCTCTGCACTTGTCATCCTAAAACTTACAAGCTTCTCCTAAAATGGCGCGATCTCAGTGCATTCTTACCCCCCATTGCTACTTTGACCCTGCAACATCTTAAAATTATGAGCCATTTTCGATATATATTGTTTTCATACTGTGCTTTGATTTTATTTTATGCTCAATAATGACATATTCTTGGATCATCATACATAGTATCTGTATGTCTTACAAATGGAACATGTTTTCGATACTATGTGATTTATAATTATTGACAATGGGTATGCAGTACTAAACTCCAATTCTCCACCCTCATTGCAGCCAATGCTACTTTTCAAATGCTTTACTTTTGTCCTGGGCATTTTTCGTTTTTCTTGTACATGTAAGGTTATCTGATTGCTCATGCAAGTAATTTTGATTGTATTGTTGTTGTTCTTTCCTTTCTTTGCATTATGTTTGTTTTATGCAAAATTCAATGAAAATTCTTTGACATAAAATAATTTTTGCAAATATTTCGTTTTTGTAGGCAGAGTGGCACTCTGTTTTTGTATGTTATGCTTTCTTTTTTAACCTTATTTGATTTCCAGCCTGTTTTTTTCTCTTTTATGATAAAGATTTTTTCCTTACATCTTTTTTCTTCAGCATTGGTTCTCTCTTGGTCTTTTCATTGTTCCCTACATCAGTCAGCACAACTGATTGCATACGTAGACACCCTATGGCGATAGCACATCCAATGATGCCATCTCTTTAACCTACATGTTTTATTGTCGGATTGCTTGTAAAACTTCAACAACAGACCCCAGAATGATGGTGATTAAACTTCAGGATGCTGTTTTGAGTTGTATGTGTGATCATTTTAGATGTAAGTTGCGAGCATGTTTGCTACACCTGTCTCACTTTCTTTAGAGTACATTTGTTTCATAATTGGTTTCACATAAATTAGTTTTTCTCTTCACCAAAGAGATATGCAGTATACATTCAAAAGTAGATTTTCAGATCTCTCTAACTGAATCTTCTGTTTTGTTTATCTCTAATACCCCATGCACTTAAATGACTCTGATGGCAACCTGTCAAATCTCAACTTGGTTTCCACAGGAGCGATAGGAAGGGCACTAAGGAAATTCACAACTTCACCCACCACTCAGACTGCCCAACATAAGTCAAAGCCAATCCAGGTTAAATGGTGGAAGAAGGGAGATGGGAAGGGAAGGAACACAGATCCCACAAATTCAATGTAGAGATGTATGTGGTAACCAATTATAGTGTATATGACTCCTGAGTACAAAGAAAAGGGGAATCAGTGCATCTGTTAACCTTACCTGTATCTTACCATTATTATCGGTATGGAACTATACATGTATACCAATACCTGAGTAAATCCCCTTTTCCGTAATGATAGATAAGTGACTGCATACACAGGAGTAGTATACAGCCAAGAAAGTAAATGAAGAGTATAGGTTTATGTGGCAACCGGAATTTAGAACACCATGGTCCCAATGTGCTTGTGTGAGTATCATGAATGTGGATCAAAGGGGTGTGCAGTTCCTAGCGGGAGGGGCGACAAGGGAGGTCTTTCTTTGTGATGCCCTCACACACCCAGAGGGATGTCATGCTTCATCACTGGGTGGTCCAATGCCTGGCGGGCTTCCGTAAACTGAGCTCTTTGGCGGAGATCTTTTGAAGAAGCCGTATGGTGGGTGTGGGTGTGAGGGCTGGGTGGTGCACAGGGTAGTGAGTTAAAATAAGTCTAGAGCTGTCCTACTATCAAATATTTTATTCCTCGGGTTGCTCAGGCTTAATTAGAAATGAGAGAGCCCTACACGGATATAATGTTCCTATAGGGTTAAGGTGGTGTCGTGGGTCCACATGTTTCGTGCCCTGTTAGCCCCTAGCGGGTCTGGTGGCACTTCATCAGGACCAAGTCAAATAAAACAGTGAGTAGGTGGACTACCGCTAGTCTGGTACTCTAATTAGTATCTGATGACCTAGGAGACTTAAATTAGGGTGACAGACCCGTAGATGTCAGCACCCTAATATGAATGGTGTCTAAAATAGAAAACATATGTCTGTGTTGTTTTGTTTTATTAGTCTGCAATTAATATGGAACGTCAGCAAAGTTAAATAATGTCCTCTAACATCTCTTCTTGGGATAATATGTCATCAAAGGTCATGTGATATCAAGTGCCAAATGCCATTAATATAAAAGGGTGTGTGATGTCACTTTTGCTCCTGTCATTTTGGTGAATCAAGGCTCCTTAGAAAGTTATATTTATCCAATAGACAAGCAATTTTCGTGATTCCTCTGAAATGTCTGGAATTATTTTCAAAATATGATACCTGTTCATTTTTGTCCGTAATAGCATTATGATGATTGCAGCATCTAAAACATGATCAAGTTGGCATTGGCACTTCTTTAATATGTACTGTGAGCAGTACACCCTTCAACCTCTTTTACAATGAAGGGCTTTTCTATCATAACCAGCACATTTTTATCACAGCCAGTTACAAACAAAAAGTCATCTTTTAAATTCACAGGAGCTCCTTTGATAAAATGAATAGGATAAATGCCATTAGTTCTGAATGTATTGGATGCATCCAAATCACAATACAATATATTTGTTAAGTATGCAAATTCCATCTCTTATTCGTCCCCTATAGGGTTTCTCAGGGGTCGGTGCTGAGCCCTCTCCTTTTTAATGTGTATGTCCGTCCGTTTGCGGATGTGGTGGAAGAGGCCCGTCTCTCCCACTTTTCCTATGCTGACGATACTCGGATCATTGTTTCGCTTTCCTCTGCAAAGGGGTCAGACCCTTCTGCCCTACAGTCAGGTCTGAGTAAAGTTGCATCTTGGATGCAAAACAATCTACTCAAACTGAACGGTGGAAAGAATGAAGTTATGATTCTAGGAAAGAAACACAGTCTATGGGGTCCTCAGCACTGGCCCCCCGAATTGGGTACGTTGCCTTTGCCGGTACATCACATTCGTAATCTATGTTTCACCATTGACGAGCAGCTTTCAATGAAGCAACAAGTCACTAGGTTATCCGCCATCTGTTTTACCATTCTAAAATGGCGGATTTCTTTTTTTATTGATTATCTCCCTCTCTATGCAGAAAACTGTAGTTCATGCCCTTGTTACCTCTAGGCTAAACTACAGCACTGTTCTCTACCTGGGCTCAAATAAAGCTATAATCCAAAGACTTCAAGTGGTGCAGAATGCGGCAGCAAGACTTTTATGTCAGATACCTCATTTTTCATTAGTCACCAGTTTCCTCTGAAGCCTTCATAGGCTGAAGGTGGTGAACCATATAAAATTCAAGGCCCTCTGTTATATGTTTAAAATAAAAACTGGAGTAGCCCTGAAATGCTTACAGAGGTTAGTACAGCAGTTAGTACAAGGGTAGTACAGCCAACCCTCGCGTCTCCCTTGATCCACCAATCAGATGAGGTTCTCTGTCCCTAAATTTAAACTCTCTCACATGCGCGGCCGGACCTTTTCTTATTTAGGACCTACCTTGTGGAATTCACTACCACTCTCACTTCGTGAGAAAAGTTTGAAGACTTGGCTCTTCAATGCGTAGCTTTCGGCTAGTCTTCTCAGCTCTCCTATAAGGCCGGCTCCGGGAAACCACTTGGGGTAGCTGTGCGCCTTACAAATACAAATATGCCCCAGTGCATACATGAAAATGTTTGTTTCCAAGTAAATAATATACACAGCATTGTCATCAGTTTGAAATCTCAGCTTTGATGTAGTGCATATGCTATGCGAGTATCCATCTTTTAAGATTATTGGATCGTAATAACAAATGTAACTAAATACAGAGGGGCTTAATTATAAGCCTCTTGTGTCACCAGTTCGTCACTGTTTCTCATATTAAAAGTGACATAAAGTGTAAATAAGCCCCAGAGGGCCGCGTTTATGGCATTTTGGGATAGGGCAGCGAAGCAAGGAACCTTGCTGCTCTGCTCTATGCCAAAGAGAAAGGGGAGGAAGGCACCACATTTAAGCAAATTGGTGCATTCTTGTCCTTACTGCCTGTTTTGGCACCAGTTTAGCAGCCTAGCGCCAATTTAGGCATATCTGCACCATGGTGCAAAGGTTCCTCTGTTGCAGGCAGCATTGTTTTCGTGCAGGAAAGAGCACCTTCCTGCACAAAAACAATTGTGCAAGGCATTTTCCTCTTTATATGTTTGCAGCAGAATGCAGCACCCATGGAAAGTTGAAAAAATGAGGGGAAAAAAACATTTTCTCCTCTTTACGCCTCCCTCATAAGGAGGCATATGGATTTGATGCTTCCCAGGTTTATATCACTTTGTAAATCTGAGACAGCATCAAATTCCCTTGCATTGTGCGGAAAAACCTATAGCAACGCGCATGGAATGCCTTCCGGGCACAGAGTAAGGTAGTGCAGCGATTTCAGCTCAGTGGCCCTACTCATGATTCATGAGGCCGCTGAAAGCCATGCAGGGTGACTTTTGAGGCTTCATCCATCTTTAACACCTTAGCTGCGGCGCAAATATCCCTCCCCAGTGCTGCGCTGTCCATTGGAACTAGTGCTGAATGGACGTCCAATGGTCGTGCGCAGCACTGGGGAGGTAGCGCTTGTGACGACCGTTGGCCGTCAGCAGCGCCTAAGTGGTTATGACAGCACTGCTTCATTCAAGTACCACTTTAAGTGGTGTACTAGTGAAGCAGTGCTCTGATAACTAAGCCCACAGTATGTTAGCAGGCAAATAGATTCCCTGAGTGATTCTTAGATAAACATGTGAAGAGCACATATGCGGGCCAAATTAATTTCATTGCACGTTTAGTGAAGTCTGCTTAGCAAAAATGTTTAAAGAACCGAGCTGTGACAATAAAAGTGGGAGACCTACCCAGTTCCGGTCTCTGAATTAATAATCCAACAATGTTAACTGCATGTATGTTTTGTTCAGATCCACTTTTAAAATGGTTATTTGGTCTAGATGTGTATGTCGCTAAAGTCACAAGGTTAGTACCGTTGGCATCATAAGCATTTTGTCCATGACTGAAAGTGCCAACTAACAGCACTCGATCCCAATTTCGAAGCAGAATGTGACATTATACAGCCTTGGATACTGATTTTTTCATGCTTAACTCCTTGCATGCTCATGACGGAGCCGCTCCGTCATGAGCATCGGTTGAGCTGTGCTCATGGCGGAGCGGTTCCGTCATGGCCCGCTCGGCGCGCCAGCGCGGCGCGAATTCCGTGCCTGCACTGGACGTTCCATTGAGCGGGCGGGGCCATGACGGAACTGCTTCGTCATGAGCACAGCTCAACCGCGGCTCGTGACGGAGCGGCTCCGTCACGAGCATGCGAGCGCCGCTCGGCCCCCCCGCCCCCCTAGCGCTGCGGCGGAATTGCCGCCGCAGCGGACGGGTTATTAGAGGGGTAAGGTAGTTAAGCTCTCACTTCTGACATCTGTGATGATAAGGTCATGTCTGTATTGATGGCTTACTCAAACCTTCTATCTTGAGGTTAATGTATTGAATGGTAAAAGTACCACGTGTTATTTTAGCACTCAGAAACTGTAAACCTGCATCATGAAGGTTTATGTAAAAAAAACTATTTACTATTATCTTAGGAAAGTATGTCACAGAAGTGAGTGAGGAATTATGAGTGTAAAATCACAATGGACACCTATATCATCATGGCTGCAGACTTTTGTTTTATGTTTTATGCCTTTGTGAAGCATTAGGTAAAAGCAACATTGTATTACAGAACCTGTGGTAAAGGCTATTTTAGATACGTTGATTAAAATATTAAAGGGGACAACACCAAAGGCCCTTCACTTGCTAACTCATGAAGAATGAAGACAGTTCTGTTTTTTGAATGGCCATTATTTAGGAGCAGATGTGTTAAATAACTGAGGACCTTATCATGAGGTTGGCGGTCCATAAGACCACTGAACCAATGGTGGCAGTCGGATCACCGCCACACTGCAGACTTGCCCAAAGTATTATGAGTGTGGCAGTCGGACCGCCACAGGACTGCTCCGACCACGTGTGGAGGTCGCACAGCTGCCAGGAGCACTGCTACGCTGGTGGTCCCACTGCAGCACTGTCAAGCGTATTGGGAGACTGTCCACTTCCCTTTTCATGGCAGTGAGCACACCATCAAAAGGGTGGTGCAGAGGAAACTTAGGGACCCTTGCTGCTACTGGGATTTGCACCCCAGTTCCTGCACAGTGTGGCATGTATGCCACACCATGCAGGAAGGTGCAGTCGGTGCTCTGAGAATGGTGGTCTGCATGTCAGGCTCTACAATGAATAAAGTTCCAGAAGGAAAGAAAAATCTTATCTTCTTTGTAAAAGAACCCTTTGTATGTTGTAGCAGAAACATGTTGACCAGTTGTTTGTTTTAAAGGACACAGGTTTCCTAAGACAGAACCTAGCTGTCCGCCACTTTGTTTTTAACCTAATACAGGTTGGCCGGTATTAAAGATTTTTGTATAGGCAACAACCTTGTATTTTTAATTTTGCACCCACAGTTACACTCACACCTTAATTTGGGCACTGTTGCACTCACCACATCCCGCTCCGCTGTAAATCAGGCGTTGTGCTGGGGGGGCATTCGGCCACCCCAGCGGGACCCAATGATGAAGCATGTCACCAACTAGTGGTGCGTGAGGGTTCTTTTACAAAAAAGATAAGATTTTCCTTTCCTTCTGGAAATCACACAGGGACATTGTTTCCCCTTAGGAATATTTTTCTTTAAGGGATTTCTTTGTTCTTGAGGGGGATAGTAAGAGAGAGATATATGAAGAAAAAGACACTAAAAAGATTTTTTGTTTAAATATTCTTTATTCGTTTGCACTTAGTCACTCCTTAGTTGTTGTTAATATATTGACTGGGGTACAGGAGTGCCTGCTCATGCCCTTTCTCTCTTGTTGTTATTTGATAGGCTCTACAATGAGCCTGACAGACCGCCGCAGCACCACCTGACAGACAAGGATTCAACTCCTAATCTGGCAGGCGGCAGCATCACAGCTTTGGCGGTCGGACAGCAGACGGTGCATTGCATCGTCTGCTGTAGGACTGCCAAAGTTGTAATAAGATCTTAAACTCAAACAGAAAACAAACACTGTATGTTGGAAATAGTTATTTGCCTTATATTGTGACATTTTACTCGATAAAATGTATATTGCAGCAGAGTATGAGGAACAGAATGAAATTTTGTAAATAAGCAAAATTCTACTTTGATTCTTACAGACAACTGCATTTTGAACTAAGGTAAAATATTCCTATTTGTAGATAACTTTGCGACTAAAACAATATTGTGTTCATTTCTTTCCTCTGAGTCAGGTTAATGGTCCTGTAATGAAAAGTATAACTAGTCGAGTTCAACAGAGCCTCTTGCATCGGTTGTTGTCCTTGCATGGCTTGTTATTCAGCGCTAATTTCAAATATTGATACAGCGCAATACAGAGTCCAAATGAATCCGAAATTAAGAAACTGTGCAGACACCGCTGTGTAATCCAAGAGAGACACGTGCATTTTAATCCCACATGCTTTACAGTGGCATATTACATTTATATATGATGTTGGCTTATGCATGCCAGAATACCAACGAAGGGGAGAAATTCTTGTAGAAAATGGAAAGCTAAATAAACAGAACAAAACATTGAAATGTTGTGCTTATTTTCCCAACTGGGTGTTCTACCAATCATTCAGCACAAGTGAGAAGTCTGGAAGAACTTCTGCATAAGCTGGTCAGAGGGCTCCAAGAAATTACAGAACGCACAATAAATTAGTCCCCCCCACTAGGAATAGCATGCCTATTTCTGATAAGATCAGGTCAGAATGGCACGAGACAAGCTTATTATTGCAGATGTGTCATTGACAGTGAAAGGCTCGAAAGAGCATTTATTTTAAATACATTAAGAATGATGTAAAAGACCTTTGGCAGATTCTTGAAAAATTATTTTTGGCATTAGAGGTGACAGCCATCACAGTACTTGCATTTATTTCACACTTCAGTCGGTCTTATTGAGGCACAACAGCACTCATCCATCTGAGCTTCACCACGAAACAAGCTTCATCACCAATTTCTCACTTTTTCAACTTTGGTGGTATGTATGTTGCCCTTTGCATTATATTAAGTTTTTTTTTCACATCAAGAAAAGAGCCTCGTCTATGAGCACATAGCACATCTAAAGTTAAATAAATAATGAATATTCATGATTAGTTGGTGGGGGCACTCAACCAGAAATTTGAAGAATACTTGGCTGAGGATTTTTTTTAGCTGGTATACATGTATGTAAAAGAGTTAGCAATAGCAGTTTGCAGTTATGGTTAAGAAATATAAGAGGTTCTAAGGGTCTAGAGAGTCACTCTCCTGTAGGATTGCATTAGGACATAGGGGTATCTCGTTAAAGGGTGGGGAGGGGACATAGATGATATCAAGGAAGAAACATGCTCAATAAAAGGAAAATAAGTTCAGAGTAGACCAATTGGAGTATACCAACGAATTCAAAACGCAAACCCTAGCTAAACAAGTTAATTCAAGAGAATGGCTAAAATGTTGATAATCATTTGGAAAAATAAATTCTCTTTTTCAGAACAGAAACAATATGTGGCTTTTTTCAGGCATTACAAGACTGAACAGTGGACATTTTATTTGTACGAAAAAACAGCAGCGGACCTTAAATTGCCGCACCTAAACTCCAGTTCCAATAAGTCAATGTTTAAATATTTTTCTCTGTGCTGCCAACCCCGACACCAGCTGCTGTTTGGCGTCGCTGTGCTCTCCAGATCAGTTAAACAATTTTTTCAATGTTCATGGGGGCGCACCAAGATAGAAGTCCAAGAGAATATATAAGTAGAACAATTTTCTTTATTTATCTTTGTCCGTTTAAAATACACATCAGTAAAATATGCAACGAGTTCAGCCAACGCGTTTCACTCCCAACCAAGGAGTTTCTTCAGGGCTGAAAGTACAGTAAAAGACAAATACTCATATCAGTTTCCTGAGTCTTGAGATATTTACACATTTCCCATTTAACACTACATCATATAAAATTTCTTTGTAGAAAGGCGGAAATACACAATAACCAGATGTTGGGAAAGACTGATCAGAAATTGTTGTGTAACACACACATGTATTTCACAGATGTACTTCTTAATGTGCATTCATGTAGTTGCCTTAAAAACACCTTTCTAGACGGCTACCACCACGGAAGGGGGAACATTTTACATGGAAGGCCGTGAAGAGAGGTGTAAGATTCATAGATGGCTCACAGGTTCACAATGGCTCACATTGTAGTACCACAAGAGTTTTAAACCCTAGCACATAGGGATCCGCGGAGAGAGGTGGACGGCCCGCATTTGGATAACGGAATCACATATTTCTCAAACTCTAGTAACACAAAAACTAGTACCAGCATTTCACTTTTATCGTTACAAGAGAATTAACATTCAAGGACTTCAACCCATTAGTTCACTTTTCTATAGGTGCTTGGCTCTAATTTTTTACCATACAGTTGGAAGAGAAGAGGGATCACAGATTTAGACACAGTACATCTTTTCTTATCAGATCTCTAGGTTCATATTATAACATTACCATCCTAATGTCCATTCTATAGGTGTGACCCACGTCCAAAATAACATGTCATTCTTCCAACCATTTCTATTTGCTTTTGAATTTGCATAAAGCGAGAGTGAAAAGGGAGTGGTAAATGTAACATAATATAACACTGATTCTCTTATGGGTTAGTTATAGGGAAGAATATGATAATAGGACTGTGATTCTTACCACTGCAATTCTTTATGGTGTGTTGCGTTCAGCTATTTCCCCTGTTTTCACGCTAGTTTTTTATGCCATTCATTTATTCACTCCTATATAGTTCTATTCAATAAAGGAAAAGTTGTTTTTAGCCCTTTATATTTTAAGAAGTTAAAAAAGTTTTATTTTTCGTTTGTTCCCTTTTTGAGCATACCTTAAGTTCACGCAGTTTATGTCTTCCCTTATTTTTTCGTTTTCAAAGACTCGATATATCTTGCCCATAAATAGATTCAGGTGGTCCACTGTTTTTCATCCCTGGCCGTATTCGTGCAAGGTTGCTGTGGTACTAGGTAGTAAACAAAAGGGGGGGGGGAAGAAACTGAGCCCATCACGTAATCGTATTTAGCATTTTGTTATGTTGTGTTAAGGCTTAGTATCATAATGACTTCCCTGTTAGCAATTATATGGTCACGTAAGCCCGATTTCAAAAGTAGCATATTTTTAGTTAGAAAAAAGATTTTTAATAAAAGTGATTCTGCCTTACATTCCATTCAAATATATTATCAAACTATCAAGGCAAAGGGAAATATTCCCCTATGTTAAAGACCCGCAAAAATGTCGACGCGTCCCACCCGACACTAGCAATGGGGATCACCTGTCTACGTCATGGTACCCACATTAATACATCCAAAAGATAAGAAAACGATTTTGGAAGAGCATTGTTATAAGGGGGTTACGTTATTTTCCTTACGTTCAACCCTCGAGTATCCCAAAAAGAAGAAGAGAGAAAAAGACCCTAGAAGCACCGTTGCACTCGGGCGGAGGAACTTGTATATGTAAACTCCCACCCACATTGCTAAACTTCGTAATACCCCATTAACTTCAGGGAACCCATTGATGCCACTCCCTAGAGGCACCGTTGTACTCGGGCGGAGGAACTCGTGTATGTAAACTCCCACCCACATTGCTAAGCTCCGTGATACCCCATTAGCTTCAGGGAACCCATTGACGCCACTCTCTAGACCCTAGTCCCGGTCTCTCACCTGTGTTATCAGACGTTCGATGTCAGCATATCGGCATGGCTGGTTCCAGGCTGAGTTCGCCATTACGGAAGCCGCCTTATATTCAAATAAAGAAGTCGCCCATTGGTTGGCCTTTTCGAAGCCCTATGTCGATCTCAATTACTAATCTTTTTAGCTTCAGGCGCCATCTATAAGAAGGCAATAATCGTGGTATTTTAGTTATAGTGTGTTACATATGTATATATCGGGTAGATGTTGAATTGAGGTAACAAAGTGGGATTTTTAACGGAAAGCATTTTATAGAATTACTCGGAAGTCCGCTAAGTTGTATATGAAATATAATCAATCAGATTATATTATTGTATATTCGTATATTTTCATATATTGCCATGGGTATCTTAACCTACCACTTGAACCACATACCCACGGCATATATGTGACCCACTGGGGCTCTTATCTTATATATAACGCCTTGAATCTAATTTTTATTAAGTAGCATACTAGTTGCTCCACGGGCGCCATCTTGGAATGGTCAATTATATACAAGATTCGGTTTATTTAAAGTTTTAAAGTTTTAATCGTTCAGCTTCAAGAGATATATATTATATATATGTATATCAAGTATCTACCTGTGCGTTGGCAAGGGCAATATATTTATTTTATTTAAAGGGAAATAGGGTTTTGTCTTTTACGGAGCACCCTAATTACGGAGGGGTACACTATTTACTTTGATAGGGTAAATGTTAGGGTACAGACTGTTCATAATTACATATGGGGAGGGAGGGAGAGCAAGAGGGGGGGGGTTTGTGGGGAGAAGAGACAAAGTACCTTGTAGGTATAGTTGATGGTATTTTATGTCCAAGGATAGTGGAAGGGTTTTTATGGGGATGTACCTAGGTAAGATTCATATCTACTCATTCGTGTGGTACAATTTCATTGGTACAATTATTAAGCTCTTCCTTGACAAACTTTATAGAAGAAGTGTACAGATTTCAAGGTCCTATTATGCCTCTAGTTCAATGCAGTACAGATTTTCATATCATCACAAGAAATGGTACATTTCACTATCCAAATTCATACCGTATTTTATACACTGTAGTTTGCATATCCATCTTGCCTCCCGCTGTCTAAGGAGTACCTCCCGATTCCCTCCTCTTGTGAGTGGTTGTACATGTTCCAAACCATGGAACAAAAATCAGGTTTCCCACCATGTTTCTCCCAGAAGTGTTTCGTATGAACGTATCTAGCATCCTTATTCAAAATTGCTCTCCTGTGTTCCTGAATTCTCACCCTCAAGCTGCGTTTTGAACTGCCCACGTATATTAGTCTGCAGGTACAGCCCAAGATGTATACCACAAAAGTGGTCGCACAGTTTATGAATGATAGGATGTCAAAATTTTGTGAGCCATTAAATGCAAAGTGCTTAGTTTTATCTCTGCCATATTCACAAATGTTGCACTCCCTGCATGTAAAGAAACCATTCGGTTTTTGTGTCAACCAGTTTGTACTGTTATCTCTGTTCGATTTTAGATAGCTGGGGCATAGTTGATTACGTAGTGTCCTGCCTCTACGGTACGTTACTGATGGATTGGTTCTCACATGTAGTTGTAATCCTGGGACCTCTTTTAGGAGATGCCAATTGTTTTTTAGGATTTTGAATATGCTGCTGTTATGTCTAGTGTATTTTGTTACAAACCTGACATCAGTACTTGTTTTTAATCTTTTACGTGACTTGGTTTTAAGGGTTTCATTTCTATGGATCTTACGTGTCCTGCTCTCTGCTCTGGAGACAACATCCTTACTGTATCCCCTAGCCTCAAAACGACTCTTGAGTGTTTGCAAATTAGCATCAAAGGATTCTGCTTCCGTACAGTTCCGCTTAAGACGTACCATTTCTCCAAATGGTATATTGTTTATTGTGGAACTGGCATGTGCACTACTCGCGTGCAGTACCGCATTACAAGCGGTATCCTTACGATAGAGGGTACTTTGGATTTTGTTGTTCCTAATATAGAACTTCAAGTCCAAGAAGTGTATGCTCTCCCTACTATATTCTATCGTAAGTTTCACATTCATATAGTTCTTATTCAGGTAACCAAAATAGTCCAAAAGATCAGTTTCAGATCCCGACCAGAGACAGATGATATCGTCAATGTACCTCCCCCAGAACACGATGTTATTGGTCCAGGGGGAGGCACTCTGGTTCCATGCATGTTCTCTTTCAAACTGTCCCATAAAGAGACAGGCATACGATGGTGCAAATTTGGTCCCCATCGCAGTACCCCTCTTTTGGTGGTACCACACATCTTCAAAAAGGAAATAATGTTTTGTTAGTACCAGTTCCATCATTTCTAAGACCATTTGGTTCTTATGTAGCAAGTCCGCCCCTTCTCTGTCCAAATAGAATTCGCTGGCTTTAAGACCAATGTCATGCTGGATGGAAGTGTATAGACTTGTAACATCTAGAGTGACAAAATAGAGATCATTTGACCACTCAAAATCTTGCAGTTTGTTCAAAATATCTTTGCTGTCTTGTATATAAGATGGCAAGTTTAGAACATGTTTGTTGAGTTTAAGGTCTATGTATTCAGATAGTTTCTCAGTCGGTGAGCCTATTCCTGAGATGATGGGGCGACCGGGCGGGAAAGGCCCCCTTTGTGTACTTTAGGGAGAATATATATACACGGGGATCTTGGATTGGAAACCAGTAAATATTGGTATTCCTGGTCACTAAGTAGCCCCATATCTTTCCAATCTAACTATTTGGAGTTAATTTCTATAGTAAGTGACCCAATCGGGTTTTGTGCCACCCGCTCATAGCATTCCTTATCCCCCAACTGTCTCTCAATCTCATTTGTATAGTCTCTTCTATTCATAATCACGATGTTTCCCCCTTTATCAGCCTCCTTAATTACTGTAGGAAGGGGGAGGCTCTAGTTGGCGCAGTGCAACACTAGCGACAAGCAGGGACTCTCTCTTCCTCGTCAGGGCTGAGGGTTACCTTCCAGACAACCTCTGCTTACCCTCTAGGTAGTGTGGCTTAAGCAGTCGTAGGCTAATCTTTGGGGCACATAGGGTTAAACACTTGCAACAGTACACCTTTACAACCAACCCACCACACGACGAGACCAGACTGTATTCTGTAAAAATATATATCTTTATATAGATTTTAAGCAGGCTTGCGAATACAGTCAATACTTTATGAAAACGGTTGCAGATTACACAATTCGGGTTACCACAGTTCTTATGCAGTTCTCTTGAGGCCCGTAGGCCGGTGTTACTCAAAGTTCTTGTGGAGCCGGCGGCTTCCAGGGGATCTGTCCCACGTCGCGTTGCCTTCCCGGGGTCGCTGATCGTTGCGGCTCTTCAGCCGAGCAGGTCACGGGTCATCCGGGGCAGCGGTGTTCTGTGGCGGCAGGGTCCTCTCCTCGTCGTCCGCTCCGACCCTGGAGGTGGCGGCTGTGCGGTGGTGACAAGTGGCAGTACGGTCCCCAAGTGCAGGACGTACCCAGCCAAATGTCGGTGCAGCTGTGGGCTCACAGCCGGGCTGTCGGGCAGACTACCGACCTTGCGGATTCTCGTAGGGCAACTGTCCGTCTTTGCAGGTGAGTGGCTGCTCGTTATGCAGTCACCTCGGGAGCTCGGACCGGACGGGTCCTCCTTTGCTTTGCTCTCGGGCTCCCGGTGCAGTTGCGGTCACGGTGTTCGGGCCAGCGGCGGCTGGTCCTTACTTTGCTTCCGCTGTTGCTTTGGGCCCCGGTCACGGTGGTCGGGAGGTCGTTGTCTTGGAGGAGATTCCTCCGTCGGGGCTGCGGCGATGGTCAGCACCCGCAGTCGCTTTCTTCCAAGGGGGTAGCGTCCACTGGTCCTGGGACGCTGGTCAGGGGGCAAGTTCAGTTGCAAGCCCTTGGAGATCTCTTTAGCAGAGTTTGGCACAAGTAGAGCAAAAGTCTTTTCGTAGTCTTTTTGTCTTCCTCTCCTTCAGCAGCAAGGCACCAGACACAGGCAAGAGTCAGCACCCTTCCTTGTCTCTCACGGTCCTTCTCGTAGGGCAGAGTCCTTCTGTGGCCCAAACCGGATCTAATTTTCAAGGAGCAGGGCTCCTTCTTTTATAGGCCAATTCTTTTGTTCTCGCAGGCCAGGGGGGCCTTTGCATAGCCACTCTCAGTTCTGGAGTACCCCGGCGGGTGTACTCCGGCTTCTGCTTTCAGTGTGAGGGGCAGGCGCATCAGACGCCCCACAGGAGGTGGAGGTGGAGCCAGCATTGTCCGGACAGGGGTGGCTAGAGTACCTTGTTGATGGGGGCTTCGCCCTTCCTGGGCCAGGTGCCGGCAGAGTCATCCGCCGCTCCCCAGGAGGGTGGAGCCAGCATTGTGGTGGCCGAGCACAGTGACAGTTCGAGTCAAGAGGCACTCCTACCTCCCACTAAGGTGTAATCTGCGCATTCACCACCTGTCATCCCTCCATCCCTGTCACTCACACATCCCAGACAGTCAGATACACATACCAGCAGAGGCGGCTGAAATGGTTAAGCAAGCAAAGGCTAACTTTCTAAAAGTAGCATTTGCAAACCCAGGATATTAAAATAAACTTGACTACAAGAAATATCTTATCATCCTGAGTTCAGGCATTCTAAACATGACTCGCTACCATGCTCCTTGAGCCTGCGGGGATTATAGGGTGTAATAATCCTCGCAGCTCAGTCTGGCCTAATGGAGCAGGTAGCCTTCAATAGTGAAATACGGTCTTCGTTGTAAGACACTACTAGGACATGCCACGCTCATCAGGCTTGTCCTACCTTGCACCTACAACGCACCCTGCCCGCAGGCCTACCATAGGGGTGACTAATATGTAGTCAAGGGAAGGGTCGGTGCTGGCAAGTGGGGACACTTGCCCAGCTAGCGTGACAGTACGAGACCGCACGCGGGTTCTGCGGTCGCAGTTCCCAGACACATCTTTACGGCTGCTTCGGTGGGTGGCGCAACCAGCGCTGCAGGCCCACCAGCAGTATTGGCATCTACAAGCCCCGGCACTCTCTCGTGCACGTTACTAGGGACTAACAGTAAATCCAATGCACCAATCATGGATACCAATCGTATGTACAATTTACAGTAGGGAGCACTTGCACTGCGGCACGGATCAGCCGTGGCGCAGTGCCCTGAGTATCGGAAAACCAGCAAAACATCGGAGGCACATCAGCAAAAAGTGGAAGGGAGACTCACGCCAAGGTGCCAGGTCTAACAATTACTATGTTAGGATCTTCTCGTAGTCTCTTGAGAGCATCTCTTTCCCCCTTTGTGAGGTTAAAGTCTTTAGATCGTTGTTCCCTACTTTCCCTCTCAAGTTTGTATAGGCCGGCAGTAACTCGCTCGTTGAATATATCAATGTTTTGATGATATGTACCGGGGAGAAACTTTGATTTGAGATGTAATCCACTATCCTCAGACATATTTTCAGTGATTTTACATTCAGAGCGGATAGTGTCTAAATCCACCTCCATTTCCTCATTCAGTGTAGTTAAATATTGTAAACCTTTTAACTCAGCGATAGACATATTTACAGGTTCTACTTCAAGCCCCTGATTCCCAGACAGTGAGTTACACATAGGTTTGTTGCAAAAAAATTCTTTTAATTTTAGCTGTCGCGTGAATTTAAACAGGTCTACATGTACATCAGAAAAATCACCATCCTGAGTAGGACAGAACCCCAAACCTTTACATAATAGCTTTTTTTCATCTAGATCCAAACATCTATCCGATAAGTTGACTATTCTCAATTCTGACTGATTGTTCAGTTCTGTATCCTTATTCCCTTCACTCTCATCTACTGCTTCACTTGTTCTTTGGTTTTGTTCTTCCCCCTTTCCGATCTCCTCACTTGATCCTCTCCCTCTTCTCTTGTTGGACCTTTGGTGCCTCCTGCCCCCTCTCCTTGTCTTTTTTGGTGTTGTACTTTTCTGGCCTGATTCCCACTTATTCTTAGTTTCTCCATTTCTTTCTGGAAAGTGGAAGGGCCTGCTTCTAAAGGGAGTCCACCTAGGGCTGTTGCAGAGGATACACTATCTAGCGAGGAGAGGGAGGTGCTACTCACTGATCTTAACTCTTCACTGTCCTCCCTCATTCGTTTTTTAGTAGGGTCGTCTGTAGTTATATTATCAAACTTTTTCGCAAAAGTGTATATGCGACCATCGCGATAGTCCTTGTCATCTCTTTTTATTTTTCTTAGTTTTTTTATCTTTTAAGTAATTTTGATGGTTATCAATTACTTTTTTCAATATCTCATAATTTTTTTCGACTAGATCAGGGTTCCCACAGGCCTCAATTTCTTTCACTACTTTTTCTATCTCTACCAATAGTTTTGCCCCCTTCTCTTCAGCATGTTTGATTAGTATCTGCATCATAACACATGATGCACCCTCCAGGTTGTTTTCCCAATCCTTTAACAGTTCTTCACTTTAATCCTCAAATGTTGGAAAGATTAGGATGCGTAACCCCGTGGCACTTTTTTCTGGTGGATATATTGTTGCAAGGTTACGCCGCCCCACCATCGTGAGAGTTCTTGTCTCCTAAGTCTTTCCAATTTTTGGAACAGTGCCTTCAATCCTCCAGTTTTTGGTGCATTTGGTACATTAGAATTTGTACAAGAGTCTTTCCCAAACAGGTCCTGCGCCATTTCCTCACGTTTATCATCGAATTTGGACATGTTTATCCCCTTTCTATTACTGGATGGCTGTTAGTGCTTGCTGGTCCAGGTAGCAAATGAATATTTGTACGAAAAAACAGCAGCGGACCTTAAATTGCCGCACCTAAACTCCAGTTCCAATAAGTCAATGTTTAAATATTTTTCTCTGTGCTGCCAACCCCGACACCAGCTGCTGTTTGGCGTCGCTGAGCTCTCCAGATCAGTTAAACAATTTTTTCAATGTTCATGGGGGCGCACCAAGATAGAAGTCCAAGAGAATATATAAGTAGAACAATTTTCTTTATTTATCTTTGTTCGTTTAAAATACACATCAGTAAAATATGCAACGAGTTCAGCCAACGCGTTTCACTCCCAACCAAGGAGTTTCTTCAGGGCTGAAAGTACAGTAAAAGACAAATACTCATATCAGTTTCCTGAGTCTTGAGATATTTACACATTTCCCATTTAACACTACATCATATAAAATTTCTTTGTAGAAAGGCGGAAATACACAATAACCAGATGTTGGGAAAGACTGATCAGAAATTGTTGTGTAACACACACATGTATTTCACAGATGTACTTCTTAATGTGCATTCATGTAGTTGCCTTAAAAACACCTTTCTAGACGGCTACCACCACGGAAGGGGGAACATTTTACATGGAAGGCCGTGAAGAGAGGTGTAAGATTCATAGATGGCTCACAGGTTCACAATGGCTCACATTGTAGTACCACAAGAGTTTTAAACCCTAGCACATAGGGATCCGCGGAGAGAGGTGGACGGCCCGCATTTGGATAACGGAATCACATATTTCTCAAACTCTAGTAACACAAAAACTAGTACCAGCATTTCACTTTTATCGTTACAAGAGAATTAACATTCAAGGACTTCAACCCATTAGTTCACTTTTCTATAGGTGCTTGGCTCTAATTTTTTACCATACAGTTGGAAGAGAAGAGGGATCACAGATTTAGACACAGTACATCTTTTCTTATCAGATCTCTAGGTTCATATTATAACATTACCATCCTAATGTCCATTCTATAGGTGTGACCCACATCCAAAATAACATGTCATTCTTCCAACCATTTCTATTTGCTTTTGAATTTGCATAAAGCGAGAGTGAAAAGGGAGTGGTAAATGTAACATAATATAACACTGATTCTCTTATGGGTTAGTTATAGGGAAGAATATGATAATAGGACTGTGATTCTTACCACTGCAATTCTTTATGGTGTGTTGCGTTCAGCTATTTCCCCTGTTTTCACGCTAGTTTTTTATGCCATTCATTTATTCACTCCTATATAGTTCTATTCAATAAAGGAAAAGTTGTTTTTAGCCCTTTATATTTTAAGAAGTTAAAAAAGTTTTATTTTTCGTTTGTTCCCTTTTTGAGCATACCTTAAGTTCACGCAGTTTATGTCTTCCCTTATTTTTTTGTTTTCAAAGACTCGATATATCTTGCCCATAAATAGATTCAGGAGGTCCACTGTTTTTCATCCCTGGCCGTATTCGTGCAAGGTTGCTGTGGTACTAGGTAGTAAACAAAAGGGGGGGGGAAGAAACCTAGCCCATCACGTAATCGTATTTAGCATTTTGTTATGTTGTGTTAAGGCTTAGTAAGGCTTAATGACTTCCCTGTTAGCAATTATATGGTCACGTAAGCCCGATTTCAAAAGTAGCATATTTTTAGTTAGAAAAAAGTTTTTTAATAAAAGTGATTCTGCCTTACATTCCATTGAAATATATTATCAAACTATCAAGGCAAAGGGACATATTCCCCTATGTTAAAGACCCGCAAAAATGTTGACGCGTCCCACCCGACACTAGCAATGGGGATCACCTGTCTACGTCATGGTACCCACATTAATACATCCAAAAGATAAGGAAACGATTTTGGAAGAGCATTGTTATAAGGGGGTTACGTTATTTTCCTTACGTTCAACCCTCGAGTATCCCAAAAAGAAGAAGAGAGAAAAAGACCCTAGAAGCACCGTTGCACTCGGGCGGAGGAACTTGTATATGTAAACTCCCACCCACATTGCTAAACTCCGTAATACCCCATTAACTTCAGGGAACCCATTGATGCCACTCCCTAGAGGCACCGTTGTACTCGGGCGGAGGAACTCGTGTATGTAAACTCCCACCCACATTGCTAAGCTCTGTAATACCCCATTAGCTTCAGGGAACCCATTGACGCCACTCTCTAGACCCTAGTCCCGGTCTCTCACCTGTGTTATCAGACGTTCGATGTCAGCATATCGGCATGGCTGGTTCCAGGCTGAGTTCGCCATTACGGAAGCCGCCTTATATTCAAATAAAGAAGTCGCCCATTGGTTGGCCTTTTCGAAGCCCTATGTCGATCTCAATTACTAGTCTTTTTAGCTTCAGGCGCCATCTATAAGAAGGCAATAATTGTGGTATTTTAGTTATAGTGTGTTACATATGTATATATCGGGTAGATGTTGAATTGAGGTAACGAAGTGGGATTTTTAACGGAAAGCATTTTATAGAATTACTCGGAAGTCCGCTAAGTTGTATATGAAATATAATCAATCAGATTATATTATTGTATATTCGTATATTTTCATATATTGCAATGGGTATCTTAACCTACCACTTGAGCCACATACCCACGGCATATATGTGACCCACTGGGGCTCTTATCTTATATATAACGCCTTGAATCTAATTTTTATTAAGTAGCATACTAGTTGCTCCACGGGCGCCATCTTGGAATGGTCAATTATATACAAGATTCGGTTTATTTAAAGTTTTAAAGTTTTAATCGTTCAGCTTCAAGAGATATATATTATATATATGTATATCAAGTATCTACCTGTGCGTTGGCAAGGGCAATATATTTATTTATTTAAAGGGAAATAGGGTTTTGTATTTTACGGAGCACCCTAATTACGGAGGGGTACACTATTTACTTTGATAGGGTAAATGTTAGGGTACAGACTGTTCATAATTACATATGGGGAGGGAGGGAGGGAGAGCAAGAGGGGGGGGGGTTGTGGGGAGAAGAGACAAAGTACCTTGCAGGTATAGTTGATGGTATTTTATGTCCAAGGATAGTGGAAGGGTTTTTATGGGGATGTACCTAGGTAAGATTCATATCTACTCATTCGTGTGGTACAATTTCATTGGTACAATTATTAAGCTCTTCCTTGACAAACTTTATGGAAGAAGTGTACAGATTTCAAGGTCCTATTATGCCTCTACTTCAATGCAGTACAGATTTTCATATCATCACAAGAAATGGTACATTTCACTATCCAAATTCATACCGTATTTTATACACTGTAGTTTGCATATCCATCTTGCCTCCCGCTGTCTAAGGAGTACCTCCCGATTCCCTCCTCTTGTGAGTGGTTGTACATGTTCCAAACCATGGAACCAAAAATCAGGTTTCCCACCATGTTTCTCCCAGAAGTGTTTCGTATGAACGTATCTAGCATCCTTATTCAAAATTGCTCTCCTGTGTTCCTGAATTCTCACCCTCAAGCTGCGTTTTGAACTGCCCACGTATATTAGTCTGCAGGTACAGCCCAAGATGTATACCACAAAAGTGGTCGCACAGTTTATGAATGATAGGATGTCAAAATTTTGTGAGCCATTAAATGCAAAGTGCTTAGTTTTATCTCTGCCATATTCACAAATGTTGCACTCCCTGCATGTAAAGAAACCATTCGGTTTTTGTGTCAACCAGTTTGTACTGTTATCTCTGTTCGATTTTAGATAGCTGGGGCATAGTTGATTACGTAGTGTCCTGCCTCTACGGTACGTTACTGATGGATTGGTTCTCACATGTAGTTGTAATCCTGGGACCTCTTTTAGGAGATGCCAATTGTTTTTTAGGATTTTGAATATGCTGCTGTTATGTCTAGTGTATTTTGTTACAAATCTGACATCAGTACTTGTTTTTAATCTTTTACGTGACTTGGTTTTAAGGGTTTCATTTCTTTGGATCTTACGTGTCCTGCTCTCTGCTCTGGAGACAACATCCTTACTGTATCCCCTAGCCTCAAAACCACTCTTGAGTGTTTGCAAATTAGTATCAAAGGATTCTGCTTCCGTACAGTTCCGCTTAAGACGTACCATTTCTCCAAATGGTATATTGTTTATTGTGGAACTGGCATGTGCACTACTCGCGTGCAGTACCGCATTACAAGCGGTATCCTTACGATAGAGGGTACTTTGGATTTTGTTGTTCCATATATAGAACTTCAAGTCCAAGAAGTGTATGCTCTCCCTACTATATTCTATCGTAAGTTTCACATTCATATAGTTCTTATTCAGGTAACCAAAATAGTCCAAAAGATCAGTTTCAGATCCAGACCAGAGACAGATGATATCGTCAATGTACCTCCCCCAGAACACAATGTTATTGGTCCAGGGGGAGGCACTCTGGTTCCATGCATGTTCTCTTTCAAACTGTCCCATAAAGAGACAGGCATACGATGGTGCAAATTTGGTCCCCATCGCAGTACCCCTCTTTTGGTGGTACCACACATCTTCAAAAAGGAAATAATTTTTTGTTAGTACCAGTTCCATCATTTCTAAGACCATTTGGTTCTTATGTAGCAAGTCCGCCCCTTCTCTGTCCAAATAGAATTCGCTGGCTTTAAGACCAATGTCATGCTGGATGGAAGTGTATAGACTTGTAACGGGTCTTTAACATAGGGGAATATGTCCCTTTGCCTTGATAGTTTGATAATATATTTGAATGGAATGTAAGGCAGAATCACTTTTATTTAAAAACTTTTTTCTAACTAAAAATATGCTACTTTTGAAATCGGGCTTACGTGACCATATAATTGCTAACAGGGAAGTCATTGTGATACTAAGCCTTAACACAACATAACAAAATGCTCAGTTTCTCCCCCCCCCCTTTTGTTTACTACCTAGTACCACAGCAACCTTGCACGAATACGGCCAGGGATGAAAAACAGTGGACCACCTGAATCTATTTATGGGCAAGATATATCGAGTCTTTGAAAACGAAAAAATAAGGGAAGACATAAACTGCGTGAACTTAATGTATGCTCAAAAAGGGAACAAACGAAAAATAAAACTTTTTTAACTTTTTAAAATATAAAGGGCTAAAAACAACTTTTCCTTTATTGAATAGAACTATATAGGAGTGAATAAATGAATGGCATAAAAAACTAGCGTGAAAACAGGGGAAATACCTGAACGCAACACACCATAAAGAATTGCAGTGGTAAGAATCACAGTCCTATTATCATATTCTTCCCTATAACTAACCCATAAGAGAATCAGTGTTATATTATGTTACATTTACCACTCCCTTTTCACTCTCGCTTTATGCAAATTCAAAAGCAAATAGAAATGGTTGGAAGAATGACATGTTATTTTGGATGTGGGTCACACCTATAGAATGGACATTAGGATGGTAATGTTATAATATGAACCTAGAGATCTGATGAGAAAAGATGTACTGTGTCTAAATCTGTGATCCCTCTTCTCTTCCAACTGTATGGTAAAAAATTAGAGCCAAGCACCTATAGAAAAGTGAACTAATGGGTTGAAGTCCTTGAATGTTAATTCTCTTGTAACGATAAAAGTGAAATGCTGGTACTATTTTTGTGTTACTAGAGTTTGAGAAATATGTGATTCCGTTATCCAAATGCGGGCCGTCCACCTCTCTCCGCGGATCCCTATGTGCTAGGGTTTAAAACTCTTGTGGTACTACAATGTGAGCCATTGTGAACCTGTGAGCCATCTATGAATCTTACACCTCTCTTCACGGCCTTCCATGTAAAATGTTCCCCCTTCCGTGGTGGTAGCCGTCTAGAAAGGTGTTTTTAAGGCAACTACATGAATGCACATTAAGAAGTACATCTGTGAAATACATGTGTGTGTTACACAACAATTTCTGATCAGTCTTTCCCAACATCTGGTTATTGTGTATTTCCGCCTTTCTACAAAGAAATTTTATATGATGTAGTGTTAAATGGGAAATGTGTAAATATCTCAAGACTCAGGAAACTGATATGAGTATTTGTCTTTTACTGTACTTTCAGCCCTGAAGAAACTCCTTGGTTGGGAGTGAAACGCGTTGGCTGAACTCGTTGCATATTTGACTGATGTGTATTTTAAACGGACAAAGATAAATAAAGAACATTTTTCTACTTATATATTCTCTTGGACTTCTATCTTGGTGCGCCCCCATGAACATTGAAAAAACAGTGGACATTTTACTTCTAGAAGAAACTCATGTCCCATACAGCAAGACAACACTTTAGATTAATCAGTTCTAGATTAAGTAATATAAAGTCTAATAGAAGGGTAGCTATTCTTGTAAAGATTTCAACACAAATTCTATGTGTAAAAAGCAACAGGGCATCCAGTGGAAACAAGGGCCACATCCATTCTTAAATTAATTGAGCAGCTTTTTTATGGTAGTAAGTTTGCAGGGTGACCCAACTGCACATGCTCTTTTAGATATAAAAAGAAGATAGGTACGGGCACTGTTCAGGTAGGGGCCTATGGCTGGATTTCAACAGTAAACGTCGAAGTCAGTTCAATTCAGGTAATAGAGACCTTGTCATAGAACTTTGATCTGACTGCCCCATTAGAAGGAATAACCTGAGCAATCAAAGGTGTACATGTTTCTGACCTAGTTTAAGGATTTATTAATTTTACATTTCAAAATAAGTGGGTAAAATCTGTGGTTGATAAATAATTGCCCCTTGAGGTCTAGCCGAGAATTCGTTGTTATACATGCAGGTCTGAGATGGAGTATGAACTATACAGCAGGATACTTGGCGAGTTCATTGCTGAACTTCAACCACAACCATTACAGTTCTTCCAACTCAATTAGGAATCAGCACATATTTTGAAGGAGGGATGCCTAAAGGTCTCCTGAGAAGTTTTATGACAGAGTTTAGTGTACAAAGTAGATTTCAAGATCAACTTATTGTCAAACAGGCAATCCAGCACATTGAATAACTTTAAGGGAAGTGGGGGGTCTTAAGTTCTTAAGGTACAAATAGATGCCTGTCAGATAGAACTGATCAGTGAACTACAAATCTATCAAGTGTAGTGCCAAAAGATGTATTATACATTATCCATTAACTTATTACCCTATCAGGAAGGAATTGTATGGGTTTAGTGAGTAGACAGACAAATTCCTTGCACAACAAATCCACAAGTAAGATAGTCAAACAATGCATCTAGTTAGCTAGAACCGAACGTTGTGTAAGTTGAAAGAAAGCATGAAAAAGCATTAAAGGAATAGTATCAGAGCCGTAGGTAAATCCTTGGAAGAAAGCACCAATTTGAGCCAGACCTTCCTGCCTTAACTACTCTGGAATGAGTGGAAAGGAAAAGGTTGCAGACATGATCAACAAAGCAAACCATGTCAAGGCACCTGAGGAATCATAGTGTGCCTCTGGAAATATTATTGGCTGGAAATATTGACCTGTTTCTGAGGGGCCATTTGAAAGGCTGTTGAGGTTCCAAGTTCATGACATGATGCAGTAATCGTGGAATTCCTAAAAAGGGGATAGATTAAACTTTTTGGAAATTACATTTGCCAATCAGCGACTTTTAGTAGACCAACAAAACATATTTTGGATGTTATAATGTCAAGTCAAGTCAAGTAAACATAGTGTGTTTTGACTTTTCTCCTCTAATTTCCATGCAAATATAGCATTTATTAAGGATGTGGAAAAGTCCTTTGATTTGGTATAGATGGAATACCTCTGAAGTTTAACACATCTATTTTACTTCACACCTGCATTCAAGCCCCAAATAAAGGTCTTATATAGAAGGACGACTACCTTGGTACGTGTGTACAATATGCAAACTGATTGAGGACGCCCCTGGTAGCATTGCCCACTGTATCCTTGCTGTTCCCCTTGTTCATTAAGCTATTGGCAGCATCCATTCGGGTTCATAGTGAGATAGGATAGTTCCACTTAGGATCTGCCAATATCAAGATACAAGAGTACTTAGTTGACAAGTAATGACCTGGCTACTGTGGCATATAGGATCCGATTTGGTTAATTTGTATGAACTACATTTGTGAGGAAAATGCAGAAATCATGAACCTACCTGCGTCTCCTGGACGCACACCATTAGTAGGAGGAGAAATCGAGATGCCACATTTGATCATGCGCCTATCAATGACTTGTGTATCAAACAATTCAAGTTTTTGTGACAGTCAGAAATTCTGTAAATCTATTTAACTTCATGTTAATATACACATTCTTTTCTATAAATAATAATAACAAATAAGCCATAATTTCTTAGCTCATGCAACGTTCATCGAGTCACAACCCCCCGGGGTGAGTTAAGAAAACCACGAGTCACAAAGCAGCTAATGAGGAACACTTTGTATTGATAAGACTGAGTAAATAATAAAAAATTGTGTGTTATGTATATGTAGCAAGAACATGATTACACAAATAGCATGATGATTGTGTAATGTTTAATTATAAAATATAACATGAGGTACCTTAAGAATAAATTTCATTTAGTGCTATGATGTTTTTTATGTGACCGCCCACCCCAAACTTTTTCCTAATACCTCAGTTCTCATCCAACATTCAACTTGTGCAACTCCTTTTTGCATGATTGCTCTGCGGACTACATTCCCAGCATTCAACATATGCCACGAAGATGAGACCATTTGGTCCAGGCACACAACCTTTATGAATATGGATGATTTGCTGTTTATTATCTGCAGCACTGTTTTCTACTTATCATAAAAAATGAAGTCAACACCTCACTACATTTTGGTTACATGTATCTGTTTTCTTCAAAGTGACCTAGCATGCAAAAACTTCAACAGCTTGAGGAGGAGTGGAAACCACTGTGGCGTACTTTAATGAAACAACATGTATCTACAAGTTTATTTTATTTTTAATTTATTTATTTTATTTAATGCATTCTTATAAAGCGCAGACTTTACCCGAAGGTATCAGAGCACAGTACAATAGAACCAGTTACGTTACATGAGATAACTGTCACAGGAATGGAACAAATAAAAATAGCATGCCATAGAATCAAAGCGACGCAGGCATAAGGCACACAATTTCAAGCACAGCAAGCACAGACTGTACAAGCAAAAATTCGAATATAAATGACAAATTATACAATGACTAGAGATCTTCCTGGCGAAAAATAGCAGGCCATAGAATCAAACCCAACGCAGGCAAAAGGAACACAATATCAAACGCAACAAGCACAGGATGTACAAACAAAAATATAAATATATGTGACAAATTTACAATGACTAAAGAACTTCCTGGCGGGGTCTGAGAAGGAGGGAATTAGTTCTGAAAGTGTCTTTGGAATGCAAGAGATTTGAGTTCCGCTTTGAAGATCTGGATGAAGGTGATGGCACGGAGCGAAGGTGGAATCGAGTTCCAGATTCTCACCGCATTACATGAGAACGATTGTGCCATCAATTTTTCCCTTATGAAGGAGGGGGGCTCAAGAATGAACTTTTCCACATTCCGAGAAGGTCTTGAGCCTCCAGACAATTTCAGTTTGTTCGCCAGATAGCGAGGGGAGGAAGAGTGCAAAGCTTTGTGGGTGATGCACGCTGTTTTGTAGATAGCACTAGCCTCGATGGGAAGCCATCGGAGAGAAGACAGGATAGGAGTGATGTGGTCACTTCGTTTGGACCCTGAAATGAAGTGAGATGCTGAATGGAGGACGGATTTGAGGGTAGAGAGGTGAGATTTGGGAAGGCCAATCAGAAGAGAATTACAATAGTCCAATCTAGCGAGAACTAGCGATTGGACCAAGGTTTTTAGGTCATTCTCCAGGAAGAACCGACGAATCCCCCATAAAAGGCGCAGCTCTTGGCCATGGAATTGATGTGTGAGATTAGGTAGAGTCTTTTGTCAAGTATGACACCTAAGGATTTAGCGCAGTCCACAATGATGGGTTTACTTTTGAGTATATTCAACTGATCCATCCAGGATTGAACAGGAGGTGGGGAGAGAGAGCTAGATAAGAGGAGGAATTCCGTTTTGGAGGGATTGAGAATGAGTTGGTGCACTAACATCCAGTTGTGAATAGCGTTGAGAGTAGAGCTGAGCAGTGCGAGATCATGAGGGGTAAGACACCTTGAGGTATATTTGGATGTCATCCGCATAGAGATGGTAGAGGATTCCATATTTGCTTGGGAGGTTCACTAATGGTTCCAGATAAAGAGTAAACAGAGTGGGAGCAAGGACAGAACCTTGAGGGATGCCTTGACCAACCACCACTGGAGACGAGAGACTGTTCGCGATCTTAATCATTTGGGATCTGTCAGAGAGGAAAGAGACACACCATTTGAGTACTGTGCCTTCCACGCCCATTCTCTGTTGAAGAATGTTAATGAAGGTGTTGTGGTTAACAATGTCAAAAGCTGCAGAGAGGTCAAGAAGAATCAGAAGGCACGATTCCCCTGAATTAAGAATATGCAGCACATCATCGATCACTTGCAGCAGGGCTGTTTCAGTGCTGCAATTTTGAATAAAGCCTGACTGGAATATGTTGAGGAGATTATTGTCCATAATGTGTTGGGACAGTTGTTTTGCAACACATTTTTCTGTGATCTTTGAAAGAAAACGGAGATTGCTGATGGGGCGGAAGTTTTGAGGTCATTTGCATCTGCAGAGTTTTTTAAAGAAGGGTGGTAACCTGTCCTGTTTTGTGGACAACTGGGAGGGATCCTTGACTGAGGAAGAGATTGACTAGCCTGGACCACTAGGAGAGAGTGTTAGTATAGAAATCAATGGCAATGCCAAAGGGTATGGGGTCAGAAGAATGGTTGGAGGGTTTGGTTTTGCGGATGCATTTGAGGAGATCATCCTCCGAGATGGCGGCAAAGTTCTGCCAGGTGACTAAGGATTTTCGCTCTTCGATGGGGGTGGGGTGGGTGACCCGTTCCACCAGCGATTTTACCTTTTGATTGAAGATAACAAAGATAACACTTCACTGGATAACAAAACATGCTGCTAAGTAGCAGAGAGTGCTCTTAGTGGTATGAAAAAGACAGGACAAAAGAAATTAAGCATTTCATATGTAGCAAAAAGTACAATACATTTACCCTCTCAAGAGGAAACCAGAAGCATCGTTTCTTGAATCTCCTCTCTCAGTCTCCTTTTCCTCAGCTCTTGGTAGTGAAGCTTACTATACTGCTGCTGAGACAGGTTTTACAGCCAAGAATGCACAAGGACATTACTGCAGGCCAGATGTTTCCTGAGGTGGCAATGGTGAAGCGGAACGTGGCAAGCCTATGAGGTATTTTTAGTAGAATGCAACAGGCTACCGTAAGATCCTTCAATGATGACCACAGATGTGGGACATTCTCCTTGTAGCTCTGTTTAGTTTGTAATTATCTTGCTGAATCATGCGCTATCTGCATCTGCAAGTAGATTTGTTATTATGCAGTAATGTCAAAGAAGAATGATTACAACTCTTGAGACAGGCTGATGAGCACTACTACAGTTTAAGACTTATTACATGGCTACATTACCTCAGACAATTACTCTATCCAGAGGTATTGGAGTCTTAAAATAATGATTACATTTAATATCATTCTAGTAATTGTTATGATTCATTATACTCATAAAAATAATTGTACAGATCCAAATGACCATCATAGTATGCTGCCGTACAACACATGCTACTGTTGTTTTGACATTATTTATTACTGTTAAAAACAAGTATTTCTATTACTCACCCCATAACCTGTGGGATTAGGTCTCATAAAGGTGAGTGCCACTGGGCATTGCCTTCCTACATGGGCCCCTGTGCTTCTCACGGCATTACCAAGCTTCCACGTAGCTAGAGATCATGACAATCTAGGCATATACTTTAATGTCATTTATTCTATTTGGAACCTATAGAGACAACACACTGTGCACTGGGAACTCATGTTTGTTGTCAAGTCATCACTCTCATTTGCAGAATTTTCTTCTATCTTTCCCAGTTGAGTTCTTGAAATGTGAGGAGTCAGGCACGGCTTTGTGTGGTGTAACCCCATATGGGCCGGGATGCCCGCCACCCCTCCCAACACCAATTCCCCATGGGAGGAGACAGACACAGGTTTGAACTTTTGGAAGGCGGGGGGGCCTCACCCTCCCGGACGTATTTATTAAAATATGAAACAAAATTTAAAAGTTTAAATTAAAACGTTTCATGAATCATGTACAAATTCAACTTCAATTACATTTTGATGAAGACAAGTTTTTAGGCTAACCTTAACAAATCTCTAATACAAAGGTTTCCTATCCGAGTCTAGCATCCTGAAAATGCATAACATTCTGAATTTGTGCAACCTAACATTAAGGGCCAACGGCAAGTTCTTAACCGGTGTCAAATCCCTATTACCAAATTCCCGCCCTCACAGTGTGAGTGGCGCATGCGCAGAGGACTTTCCCCTCGCAGCCAACTGTAACTTCCTTTGTCGTGGGGGCCCCCTTTCACTCGATGCCATCTTAAGGTCGTCCGAGTTCCCGTGCGAGGTATCCGTAAGAAGGATAGCGTGGACTCCCCCCCTTCCCCACACTCTCTTCCGCCGGAGCGGATATCCGGCCCCCGGGAAATTCGTGGGAGGGGCATATAGCCATCTCCCCCAGGGAGGGGCCTATGGCCGTCTCCCCCTGGGTGACCCATCCGTAGTGGGTGCCGCCCCCCGTGGGAGGGGCCAATGGCCACCTCCCCCCGGGCGCTCCCATCCATAATGGGTGGCGCCCCCCCTAGGGACCTTGAAATCACTGCTCACCGATCATGACCTTACCGCCACAGGCCGGATAGTTGACCGACTATCCGGCCCCCCACACCTCCTAAAGGTCATGTCTCCTCAATCCCACTAGCCACGCTATGAAGTCTCCTATGAGTAAGTCATTCCCAGCCCTGGACAGATGCACCCCATCATTCAAATAATAGTGAAATCCCCCCGAATACACCCATGGGAAATGCTCTGGAGATGAGCAGAGCGAAACAGTTTCTCAATCTTGTTGTTGACCCTCTCTACCGAGTGGTTCAATGCTGACACAGACAAACCCCCCTGCCAAATTCTTCTGGGAATCATGTGGGACCAGGCAATCGTACACCCAGGGAGCCTCTTGGCCAACCAACTGACTGCTGACAATATGTGCTCAACTAACACCCGTCTTCCCAGTCTCACCAAATCATTGCCTCCCACATGCACTATGATTACAGATGGTGGTGACCTTTGCCGCCCTAAGAGTTCCTCCACAAAGTTTTGCAATTGGTCAACACAGAAGCCTCCCTTCCCGTGGAAGGTCACTCTGAACCCATATTCCTCAGATGCGTGAATCGCGTCACCTGCCTTGAATATGTCCCCGGCACGCCGCACATATTAGTGGCCCACGACCCATACCACTTGATCTCCAGTCGGTGATCCCTTCCCGCTTGTCAGCTGGTGTTGGGCCGATCCCAATTTCCGCCCCGCGTTACAGGCTTGCGAAACTGTAATCCAAACAAAAGACAACAAGCGTGAGTGCATTTCATCAGTCGTTTACAACATGTGCAGTCGCACATACCTCTTGAAACAATTCGAGGACCAACGGCCTAACTGTTTCACCTCCTCCGTATGCAGACCCCGAGCCGTAGCCTCCGTAGCGGCCCCTATTCTGAATGAGAGGGTCCCAAAATCACACGGGTTCAAGCCCGCCGCTGCAATCGTAATTGCCAGCACCCTCCGAAATTGAAATCTTGTCAACGGTGTGCCATCCTCGTGTCTAAGCAGGGCCCCCCCATGTTGTCAACCTCTGTTCCAAGTAGGCCTCCAAATACCGTACTGGACAACCGGGGTTCCCCCGGGCGCGCTGCAGCACCACACTACTCCCCAAAGCCTCCTGGTCTGTTTTTGACCTGGCTATCGAGATCAGCAGAGAATCGCCCCTTACTTGGACGTGATCCCTGCATAGACCTCCCCCCACATCCTTCTTATTCTTTGTCACTAGTTCACTCACCCGCATGGCCCCATAGAATGCCAGTGCGAAAGCCGCTCGGAACAGTATTACTTCACTGGGCGAGGAGCATGTCTCATCCAGTTTCGCTAGTAGTAAGGACAATCTGTCCAACCCAATCGGGTGCCTTTTATCCTGTCTGCGACCCTCCAGGCGCTGCCAGCCGCGGAGGGCCTTCCTGACTAAGAAGGAGTTCGTCGGGTCCCGTATCCCGTGGAGCTGTGCCATGAATGATATGGCAGCCCTATACCTGTTGGCGGTTGCCGCCGACCGGCCTTCCTTAGGAAGTGCCACCAGAAATTGGAGCAAGGACTCTTCCCGCCCCCAGCTATGCCCCCCTACCGGTCCTAAAAAGGCGCAGTATGAATGGAACGCTCCTTCATAAGCTTTCCTCGTCCTGGGCGCTAAACTGGCTGCCACGAGGTCCTGTAGTCCGGGGCACCGATCTGCCATAGTGCTTCGGGGAAAGGTGCCGCCACTAGTTCCGCTGTGGGTAGATAACCCCTGAAAGCCTGCATGTGTGAACGAGAGAGTGCATCAGCTGCATTGTTCAGTACACCCGGCACATGCCTTGCCCTGAATTGTACATTCAATCTCATGCATCGCAATACAATTTCTTTCAAAAGCCTTAAGATCCATTTGCAGCGTGCAGCCTGGTGATTAATGCACTCGACCACTGTCATGTTATCTGACCAAAACACCACTGAGCGGACCTTAAAGTCTTCTGGCCATGCCATCAGAGCCACCCAAATGGGGAATAGCTCCAAGAATCCAATGTTACCTGTTAGGCCGCTTGAGTGCCACCACGCCGGCCATGTTTGTGCCGACCACCGGTTTCCAAAGATTGCGCCAAATCCCCCGCTCCCCGCCGAGCCGGTCCACAATCCCAGTTCGTCCGACGAGGCTGGGGGTGTGTTCCACACCACTTGACCGTTGAAATCCGCCAGAAATGCCAACCAAATGAGCATGTCCTGGCGAACCTCTGCCGACAGTCTAGTGCGGTGGTGTCCTTCTTTAAGGCCCACCATAGCCTGTGCTATGGAGCGCGAGAAAGGGCGAGCCATCGGCATCACTCTTAAGGCAAAATTAAGCTGACCCACTGTCTGTTGCAACTGGTGTAGGGTCACCTTTTCTTTTCGGAGACATTGTACCAAGGAAGCCCTGAACTTGGCCTCCTTCTCAACCGGCAGACGGAAACACCCCTCCTCCGAGTCTAGTTCAATACCCAGAAACTCTAGTGAGGTAGATGGCCCCACCGGCTCACGAGCGACGAGTGGTGCAGACTTCAGAGCAGAGGAACAAGAGGAAGCTTCGTTGTATTCCCGCGCTATTTATCCATCAGCGGGAGGGAGGGGGCCCGCCTCAGGTACGCCCATCCGTGCACGGACTTCCGGGCGGGTGTCTAGGCCAACCTCTTCTGGGCGGGAGGGGCGTGCTCCGGCTGAGCCGCTTCGGGTATTCCAGCCAGGACACGCCCCCCGCCCACAATGGTTTCCAGGGGGATCGGGGCACCCATCCATACGTTCGGGGGGACCAAGTGGTCTCCCCTTTCCATTATGATCGGTTGAAGGGGCTGCTATTTGTCAAAGAGGAAACTTGATTCTTCCTGTCCATCATGGATGTTATCCACATTCTTATTGGGAGGTCTTACCAATTAACACGGCCATTCTTTGGTCTGCCTGTATCATGCGTACACATGTAGTCCTTTTGTCCCATTTTTTCTGTTCTACCTCATCCACATGTTGAGCCCTTTCAGTGTCAGCCTCATTCCTTCTTGATCCGTTAACCTTCGTCTGTTGCATGTTGATCTTATGGCAAGGGTCCTGTTCTTCAATGTTCAATTTCAGCAATCATACCCCTTCAATCTCTTATTGCACAACTCTGATCCAGTGTTTACTAGCCTAAATCCCAAAGTTCTGGCTATGCGAACTGTTCATGCCATAAGGCATGGCACCCAGATTTTGTTTTTTTCAGGTGTCAAGCAATGACACATTGTACATAATAGCAGGAAATGTGTGATTCGGAAATCGGTGAATGTGCAGATGGAGGGTTATATTCAAATTAGCTGAATTGAAACTCAGGTTTTATCATAAATGACACCGCCACCTTCCCTGAGAGCTGGAAACACGCCGAACTCAGCGCCCTACTCAAGAAACCAACAGCGGACCCCACCGAACTCAAGAACTACCGCCCCATCTCGCTCCTCCCGTTTCCTGCCAAAGTCATCGAGAAGACCGTCAACAAGCAGATGGCCGCCTTCCTCGAGACGAACAGATCCCTCGACCCCTCACAGTCCGGCTTCCGAGCCAATCACAGCACCGAGACCGCCCTCATCGCCGCCACCGATGACATCCGAGCCCTGATGGACAATGGAGAAACAGCGGCCCTCATCCTCCTAGACCTCTCCGCGGCATTCAACACGGTCTGCCACCGCACCCTAGTACAGCGCCTCAGCAACATCGGAATCCAGGACAAGGCGCTGGAATGGATCATCTCCTTCCTCGACGGAAGAACACAGAGAGTCATCCTACCACCGTACAAGTCAGAGGCCTCCGAAGTCATCTGCGGCGTCCCTCAAGGATCATCTCTGAGCCCCACCCTCTTCAACGTCTACATGAGCCCCCTCGCGGCCATCGTACGCAAACACAACCTCAGCATAATCTCCTACGCCGACGACACCCAGCTGATCCTCTCCCTGACCAACGACCCCGCCTCCGCCAGAGCCAACCTGCACGAAGGGATGAAAGAGGTAGCCGAGTGGATGACGACCAGCCGCCTGAAACTGAACTCTGACAAGACGGAGGTCCTCATCCTGGGCTCTTCCCCCTCCGCCTGGGACGACTCCTGGTGGCCTCCCGCCCTGGGCACCGCACCCAAACCGACAGACCATGCACGCAACCTGGGCTTCATCCTGGACTCCTCCCTCTCCATGACCAGGCAAGTCAACAACGTCTCCTCGGCGTGCTTCAACATCCTACGCATGCTACGGAAGATCTTCCGGTGGATCCCCACCGAGACCAGGAAGACCGTCACCCAGGCCCTCGTCACCAGCCGACTGGACTACGGCAACGCCCTCTACGCCGGTACCACCGCCAAGCTCCAGAAGAGACTCCAGCGGATCCAGAACGCCTCAGCCAGACTCATCCTCGACATCCCACGAACCAGCCACATCACCGGACATCTGAGAGACCTTCACTGGCTCCCCGTCAACAAAAGAATCACCTTCCGCCTCCTCACCCACGCACACAAAGCCCTACACAACCAAGGCCCGAGCTACCTCAACAGCCGGATCAACTTCTACGCTCCCAAACGCCACCTCCGATCAGCCAACCACGCCCTCGCCGCCGTCCCCCGCATCCGAAGAGCGACTACAGGAGGAAGGTCCTTCTCCTACCTGGCCGCCAAGACCTGGAACTCCCTCCCTCCCGACCTGCGCCTGACCCAAGACCACCTCTCCTTCAGGAAGAAGCTGAAGACCTGGCTGTTCGAGCAGTAGCGGCACCCCTCTCCCCCCCCCAGCGCCTTGAGACCCTATGGGTATGTAGCGCGCTCTATAAGTGTCACTGATTGATTGATTGATTTTTTATATTCTTTTTAAGATTTTTTCTTTGTGCTATGGATTATTTTACTGTCACAAAAAACAATGGTAAATCAGTTTCCATTGCATGAAGTAGGTTAAATATTGACCCTTTTGTCCGATGGCTGCAAAGGTGTGACACTAAAACGTGGAGGTTTCTTAATTCATAGATCAAAAACAAATGTTGTATTCAAAAGTTCAGCAGCAAAAATATCAGTATTGATACAAAGCAGAATGGGAATGCAGCTCTTAATGAAACCTTGCTGCATGGCCACCTTTGGACAATCTTCAGTGGGTACGCAACATTCAAATTGTAATGGTGTTTCTTGACACATGTGAAGACACTCAAGATGACTTGAAAGTTGTGAATCATGGTGATGTGTGGCTTGGTCTTCTAGATATAGAATATTGAGAAAGAGGTTGGAAAATAATAAAAAACAACAACTCAAGGATTGCCTATGTTTGCCATCTCCAATAAGCTTAGTCACCATGCAAGTCAACAGATGCATGTGTGTGCCTCACTGCTTCTGTTAATATATTCAGGGGACTAGGAAGTGCAAGGGAGGCCTGCATGCTTGAAGCAATGCTTGGTGGTGTTACCTGGTGTCATGTAATCCAGTAACACCCAGTATGTTTTCTTCATTTCATGATGAATGGAATTAAATCCATCTTGCTGAAGCTTCAATTACATTCCCGTTGCAAGTTACTATATGGTTAAATGCTGTTTGCTTGTTACAGGTTGTGCTTCAGGAGCTTCAGCTATGCACGTTGGTCAAACAGTAAGAAGCAGTTATGCAATTACACCATTCAGATAGGAGTAACAATGTAAAAGGACAAAAGATGACTTCTAGTCAGCTAAAATGTGAAACTAAGCAATTTGGGAGGAAGTCAAGCATTGGTTTGCTCACACTACAGAGACCGCTAATACCAATGACTGTGTTATTTTTGGAATTATTTACATAGCCACAATAGATGTAAAACCAGTTGCGGTGATGGGATGCACACTTACTATGGATGAGCCGATAAGCTAATCCTTTTAAGAGAGAGCTCCAGAACATCAAGTCACCATCTGCACATCACCTCCATTCTTTTATCATGACTATGCATTATACAGAGTTGAAGAGTAGACACCAGCCAATTTGTAGCAATAGCAAGGACTGAATTATAGTGATCCAACACCTCCTATTACGTCTTCTTGTCAGTTCCAAAGTGGTCCTATTATGGAGAAACCTGTAGTAGAAATCAAGAGACACAAAGTCTCAGTAAAACCAAACACCTGCATTGGAAATACCATTCCCTTAAAAGTAACAAATGCTCACCTATTTGGGCCATTGGTATTGGATGCCTCTGGGCAATGGACCCTGGAATTGATGGAGCAGTAGATCAACCTTAATAATACAAATTTGAAAGCTAATTGTGAACATTTATCTCCACCAAAAGTGTAGCCGGATAATAAGCTCCACGCCTGCAAATATGGTTTACTGTACAATTAAAATCAATTAATTCAAAACTACATCAGGACATAAAAAAGTCATTAAAAAGTAGAAAAATCCAGTTCCAATGTAGATAACGAAGTAGTAAATATTTATGTAAGATAAATAGGGAGGATATATAGCAGTACAATGTGCCTATTAAGGCTGAAGCATAGGTTAGACCAGGAGTTTACCAAAGAGCTGTTTGGGACACTGCAGTAGGTGACTACAGCATCCCTGAACATGTGCATCCTCCCTTTGCGACCTTGAATCTGCTTAGGGTTTGGCTGGGTGTACTCCATTCTACCAAGACATCAGCAGAATGCACTGTGTACTCCACTACCCCGGCAGTGCACATCTCATTATATTTCAATAAATCTGACAGTTGGAAGATTTGCTTTGTAGACACCATGTTCAATGAACCAGCATAATAACAATTTTTAGTTTTTCAAAAACAAAAAACATTGTCCTTCACAAGCTGAATGTCTTCTCCCAGTGTATGGGGGTAATTTCTTGGTTTACACAAGGAGATAATGAACGGAGCGCTGAAACTCTTCAGACACTGGCCTGGCAGTTCGGGCTGGACTGTTCCCTTGAGGATCAGGGTCAAGACTGATTTGCATGTGGTTGGGTACGAAATGGCATGGCGAAGTGAACTAAAGAACAATGATAAATTCAACCCAGATCTAATAGTGACTGAGGGTGAATGTCTGAAACATTTCAGCGCCCAGTCCATCATCATCTTGTGTTTGCTTTGTTCACCTGAAGTTGGCATGGTATGCCAGATGTGGGTCCCTTGCTCACTTTGCCACTGGATTCAAACTAGCCTTGCTGATGAGGTGTGTTACCCCAAAATCGGTTGCAGCATGCTTGTTTCCAGTCCAGGGAAGACATGGCATGGCAGTTTGGGCAGGCCTGTTCCTATGAGGAACAGGGTAAAGACTGATTTGCATATAGCTGGGTCTGAACTGGGGTGGCAAAGTGAACTAAAGAACAATGGTGGCTTCAACCCAGATCTAATAGTGCCCTGGGTTGAGTGTCTGAAACGTTTTAGCGCTCCATCCATTATTGCCTTGTGTTTGCTTTGTTTCCCCAAAGTTGGCAGGGTATACCCAGTCGTGGTTCCCTTGCTCACTTTGCCACTGAATGCAAGCTAGCCTGGCTGATAATGGGTGTTACCCAAAAGCCCATCCTAGGATGCTTGTTTTCGGTCCAGGGAAGTATAGGATTGGCAGGTTGGGCTGGACTGTTCCCAGAAGGAATAGTGTCAGGACTGACTTGCATTTGGCTGGGTCTGAACTGGGGTGGCGAATTTTCCTGGGTAATTTCGTGGTTCTGATCAAACGCTATAGGAGGTCTTTCTCATATAATGTATGAATTTCTGCTTTTAAAGCTTCGTAAAAATGTCAAGCTCCAATATCATTAAAAAAAGAATTAATTTTCAAGGCATGGTACAGTTCCAACACAGCCTTATGTCAAACCAGCGAACACATGTTTTGAGATAACTTTCTTTATCAAGGCACAAATTGTTAGACTGTGACACAGCTATTGCAATGACTAACTACAAGCGGACTGTATGTAGCAGAGGAGTCTTACTCTATCTCTTGCCCACACTTTTTGGGGGAGTAAAAATATGAGAATAAACTCTGTAAATAATACAAGAAATGAAAACCTATGCCTGAACAAATGTATAAATCTTTTGCATGAAATCAATGGATTGTATGTGAATGGACCAATATCTTTTTCCCTTTCTAAAACTTTGAGCCTTGATAAAGATGGTTTCCTCAAAAGACGTGACCCAAAGAATTATAAGATGATTGTAGGGATTTACTTTCTTAATAAAGATCTTGGAGAAGATGATATTCAGACAATTCATATCCTGAAGCTCATTGACTGCTGTGGGCACCCCAAACTGGATTTAGACATTGTTGTCGCTCCCAGTTAACCTTGCTTCATGCCTCCTTCAAATTGTAGATGAGGCATTACTGGCATTGCTGCTGCTCCTAGCATCACTCGTGAGACCTTTTGAATCATATACAGTGGGTGATCTGGATTTTGGATGAGTCCCTGGGTGGTTTCACTTGCTCTTGCCATGTACAATATCTCCTGTTTAGTTTAATGATTACAGCACACAAATGCATGATCAACTTCTAGAACAGAGTTAGGATTTCACATCTACACAGGTGTCACCTGGCTGGCGATTCCACTCATCAGAGACTTTAGATTCAACTTGTTTCTATAATCCATGGGTGTTGTGCAGGAACACCCACACCAACACCCATGGCACACCCCAACCAAGCAAAGTGATACGTGAAATTGGGCCATTTTTACAAGGCACTGAAAAGCCACAAAGGGTGACTATGCACAGCCTTGTAAATATGGGGCAGCACACTGCTCCACCGGTTTGGAAAAATAAAGTGACCCACTGGCAATGCAAGGGGCTTGTACATAAGCCCAAGACTTTTTTTGTGATATTAATTTTGATCAGATCTAAAGCATTAAAACTAGAGCATTTATGTAAGAAGTTCGACTGGACCCTCATGCTTAGAACGCTAATAGAAGCAATAGCAAGTTAAAATGAGGTGTGCAATGTAAGCTAGTGGTTTTTAAAACACATCAAAGCATCTGCAAGGAAATGGATGATCTCTAAAGGCAGTTAGCAGTTTTACAGGAGCTGCATATAGAAGAAGTGCAGTACATGTGATAACGTTGGTGGTAGATGTGAAGTGATGTCTTTTCGCACATGTTCCAGGGGCCTAATTTATGAGGCTGTGCGTCACTTTTACGCCGCCGGTGCGTCACTTTTTGTGACGCACCAGTGGCGTAAAAAATGCGCCTTGTTGCGCCATATTTACAAAGTGACGCATCTAGGTAGATGCGTCACTTTGTAAACCCCTGCTCCACATTATACCTGCACCAGGTATAATCTATGCAAGGGGGGCGTATTGACGCAAGGAAGGGTCGTAGAAGTGACGCAGTGAAATCTATGAGATTTCACTGCGTCACTTTTAGGACGCCGTATCTGTAACTCCTTGCGACATGATGCGTCATACATTAAATATGACGCATCAGGAATGTCGCAAGGAGTGCGCACTGAGAAATGACGCATCGCTGCTTTCACGCAGCGATGCGTCATTTCTCATTAATGAGGCCCCAGGTGCTAATAAAGCGTCTATATCATTCTCTGAAAGTTGTGTTACACTGGCATGCCTTCTTAGAGGTTTCAACCCTTCCAGTGTAATAGTCTGTGTTGCTGTTAGTTCCTTAGTGAAATGCAAATCCAGGCCTCTGCGTGTGGGGTAGTGGCTAGCCAGCACCCGGAACAGTGTCGTGGGTCATGGTAGCTTTGTCCAACTGTTCAGTTTTCACTGTGTTCTACCATGTCAAATTTAAAAATGTACAAATATATTTTGCATCTCTTACCTGTCACTTTGAAGGGAAAAAAAAGATTCGAAGACACTTAAAAGCAGACAGACTGGGCTGGACCCATTTAATAAATAACTGACTCCAGTATGGATTTCATTTATTAGAAGACAACACGTTATTAGAGAAAGCAGGCCGCAACCCTGATAGAAGTGACAGAGATACGCTCTCCAGGACTTCTTAGGGATATCAAAGACAATACTTTAAACTGGGATTAGCACCCGGTTTTTGTATATCACAAAGTGCATTTTAAGAACACAAGTGCATGTTAGGGAGGTTTTATATGGAGAAGTTGGTGGATAGGTTATCTTGAAAAAGGTCCTAAACCTGCATCACAAACAGGCTCAAAGACTGACTAAAGATAAGAACCCCTCCAGACTTCTCGTAAATGTTTTGTGCAGTCGGTGATACCAATTGAGAACACTAAAATCAGTGTGACATGTAAAACTACTTCTTTGTGCAATCTAGTAATGTCAGACTCCATTAATAACAGACCTCTTTTTCCAGAATATACTGGCAGGCCAAAACTTGGAAAGTTCGAGCCCTGAGTTTAGTAGATATCACTACCATTTAAAAAATGCACTGTGTCACTTAGCCCAAATGATGGTGTTAGCTTTTTGGGCCACTAGCACTCTCTAGGTCCTGTTTAACCTCTTTCCATATTATTATTGGTGAAAGTTACATTCCACGCATTACCGACCAAAAACTGTTTTAATGGTTCGAAAGATGACTTGTGTTTTAAGGTAGATTAGGTAATGCAGTAACTGCTTTGTTACCTCAGGGTTTAAAGGGGCCATAGGTGAAGAGAAAACATGTTCTTTTAATCCAGGGCTGCATCATTAAGAATCACGAAAAGTGAGCATTCCTGAATGTTTCTTTGTTTGAGGATCTCTTCTTGGTGTCTGGGGCATATTTTGACCTCATTTACCAGATAGTCCCTTTGAGTGTTCTGCTAGTGTTGATGGTTGCCTACTTAGAGAGCCTTCGGGGACCTCTTCAAGGAATAAGTGCTAAACTGTAATAAAATACAATAACAGATACAGGTAAGTAACACAATAATATCCACTCACACTTACAGAATATGATTCCAAAAACACCTCAGTGCCACTTGAGAAGTTGTACATGTGCTGCATAATTGTGCAGCCTGCATAACCCTTGGATTTCTTTCCTAAATGAGGCCCTGCGGGATTATGCTTGAACCATACCTATGCATGGACTCTTTACTCAAACTATTGTTTTTGTGGTCCAATGAAACATAAATCTATACAACTTTGAATACTCATGAGACACTAAACAGCAATGTTGTAATCAACATAACGAAGTGAACACAGCACTCAAATGCCGTGAAAATTGTATTACCCATATGCATGACAACACTAGACCTTGAGCGTGTTTTATCCTTATGCATGACAATTATTATTAATAGTGTGAAGCATCCTCATTAACATGAAATGAGAAAAAGAGTTCTCGATGCACGGTACAGAAGAAAACCTGTTGTAATATTAGTTACTAACGTTGAGCTCCCAAGGAGTGGCGTGCACCAGTCTGCAAAGCCCAGCAGTGCCTCATATTGGTAGCAGGAGCTGTATACCTATCCATTTCATGATGAGAACGGTGTAATGGTGATATTGATTTAAACGACATTTTTCTGTCAACATAAAGTGACAGAATGATACATTTTATACTAAAAAATAATGTTACATTGGCACTACTTTCAAACCAGTAGACATTCGTCGTCACCATGGGCACCACACCAATATTTATAACATAGGATTCCAAGAGAAATGAAGTCAGTGAACCCGAATTATTTTAATACTGACATGACGAGTAATATTGTTCGATTGGTGCCACTCTGTCTTTAGACACAAGCTGCCCCTGAGTACATGTAATTATCTGCACATGATCCTCAATTAAAACATGGTAATCCGCCTATTTATGCTTTAATAGTTTCTTTTCTGCTTCTGCACTATTATCTAATGGTTCACATGAATAAATATGAGTATGTTTATAGGAACGTGAAATGGATCGGTGTTGAATTAAAAGGGGAGTGGAACCAAGAAATGAGACAAAGAAAACAAGACATAAGGGTAGTACATTAAAATACGGGTGTGGAGAGAGGGGGAGTTGTGAAATTATTTTAAACCCAATCCCATTGGTGAAAATATAGAGGCATATTACCAACAAATAGCGATATTTATTGCTAAGTAGGGTTAGCGGCAATATGTTCATCGCCGCGTATCACCGGTTTTTATCGCTGAGATAACTTGCTATTAGCAAGGTTTATGTCAAAAGCGATAAAAAGCAGGCAAAATGCGTGAATATCTCTGAGAATAAGGCAATATTCACGACTAAATGCTCTTAGCCATGTTATCCACCACCCATTGGATAACATGGCTAAGAACTGGTCTGAGCAGCCGTTGTTTTTTGACGATAGCAGGAATATTTCCATCGCTACGCCTGCCTTGCTAATAGGCGATAGCGACGTTAGCGACTGCTTTCAGTCGCTAACAGGTTGGGTATGCCCACTTTGCATGTCAATAGCGATAAATATCGGTGACATGCAAAGCGGGCCCCAAACTGCTCGCTATCGCCTAAAAGATGTCGCTAATATCGCCACCCTTGGTAATATGCCCCGTAGTCTTCAGTGGCGAAGTTAAAATGTCTCACTTCTGACACCTGTTGGCATTGAAAGGAAACTCTTTGAGCAAGGATGTCTGAGGGGCCAGTTATCCATTAAAAGTCTCCTTTCTTGCTTTCTAAACACAATTGAGATAGGTTCCTGAATTATTCCCTGATAAAGGGTATATTATGGCTGGCACATAACTAGCACATGCTTCTGCAAGATAATACGTTCCATCATTGTTGGAAATGGGGGTTACCCAAATCTCCAAGGGGGTAGCATGGCATCAAGCGGGCAGGCCAAACTTCGAGGACATGTGAAGCATTCACGCAGTACCCACAGTCAACACACCAGGCACACCACAAAAGAGGCAGGACACCAGTTTGAGTTGGAAAAAGATACGTCGTTTAGTAGGGTTTCCAACCTGCAAGGCAAAAGAATGCAAAACAGTAGTGTCACACAAGACGCCCAATGGCGCCAGAGCCAAGTGAATAAAGGGGGGAAATTATGTACATAGGAAGTAGTCCATGCTGAAAGGGAAAATGGATGGATTCAAAATGTCATTAGATCTGGAGCCCAATCTGGCGGGGCCAACTCAGACTCTCATCCTACAGGGAAGGCTGTAAATGCAAAAGTTCTACATTAGCATAGTTAACCATCATGCACATTAACACCAACCCAACCCCTGTTAGGGAAAGAAAACATTAGGGCATCACGGCATAACATGGACAGGAACACCTGCAATAAATCAGCCTATCTGGCCCATCAATCTGGTACATAACAAGGGCCTGGAATAACATCAGGCCAACCCATTGACCAACCTAGGCGGAACATACTTCGCCCAGCATAAATATCAGGTAGGGGCCCTTCTCCTAAATCAGGAACACCTGTCAGGAATCAACTAGGCTCCCTCTACCATCAAACTAGGGGTATCAAACATCAGGGTGTACACAGCAGTCAACCCTCTTTACTTCTAGACTCCCTTAGACCGTTCCTCCCTCAGGCTTCCTTAATAACTGGGGATCTCAGGGCAACCCAGACAGTAGGGACCTAAATTTGCAATGAGGGGGGGATAAGACTCTCTACCCCAAAATATGCAATAAAGGCAACCGGCTTGCTCCAGAGTTGTCTAGTAGGGCAGTTAGTTGCAGGAAAGTCAGGGCAGTTCAATAAATCTGGAGCCCAAGTCACAGATGTCCTCTGCCATACGGGCCGCCTGACAGGGTAACACAGTCCCAGGGGGCGGGCACCGGCAATGTACCCCGTTGCCCCCCCTCCACCAGCTTAAGACAGGCCCCACTCACCGGACTCTCCTCGATGGCTCTTGCGGGGCTCAGTAGGTCCTGCAGGCGTTCTTTGGGGTCTCCTCTGCAGGGGGGGGGTCACCAGGCACCGACAATGTGCCTCGAGTCGCAGGACTCCTTTCCAGAGGAGGGGCCAGGCACCGCAATGTGCCTCGAGGCCTCCCCCTTCTCTCTGCATCACCCGGACCTCTCCTCCTCACGGGGGCCCAGGGGATTCAATGCGGCCAACTTGGGTGTGTGGGGCTCTCTACAGCTCAGGAGAGCCCCGCCAGCAGCATCGCTTCACCGGGCTTCTGAGGCAGGGACTGGGGCAGGCACCGAACCCATGCCTCGATGCCCCCTCCTCATGACAGTGAAAACTGCGCTATTCACAGCGCACTGCTCCTCAGAAGACGGCGCTATTCACAGCGCACTGCTCCTCCCTCTGCCCACAACCTCAGCTCCTTCCTCAGACCACGCAGAGGGGGCAAAAATCTAGCACTTCCTCAGCGCTTCGCAATTATCGCGCCTGACAGGCAGGCTTTACAGCACTAGGGGGCCACAATAGTCCCAGGGCCCAGCGCCTTCACAGGGCCTCACAGCACCTCAGCCAGCAGCATTTCTTTTGGGGGCACAATCTTCCCCATGGTGCTTCAAAGGGGCAGACAGTCCCACAGCAATTCCTCAGGGCCAACAGCACTTCGGGGGCCACACCAATCACAGGGCACAGTCCCTTGGGGGCACAATCCTCCCCAGGCAGCTCCACAGGCAGCAACAGTCTTTAGACACCCAGCGCCTAGGGGGCGATACTGCAGTTTACGCCAGACAGCTGTCCACAGCCCTTCACCATAGGCACCTCACAGCCCAGCGCTTCCAAAGGGTCCCAGCTTCCTTGGGGGCATCAACCTCCCCAAAACAGCGCTAATGCAGCACAGCATCTGGCAGCACACCTCACAGGGGGGGGGGTGAACAGTCCCACAGTCCTCCTCAGGGGCATACTCCTCACCTCCTGGGCGCTTCTTCACACAGCGCTGGCGTGGTACCCGGTCAAATAGCGTCAGTGACCTGGATAGGGGCCCTCCCTTGTCAGGGGCACATGGGGACAACAGAGGGGGGGGGTTTATAGGGGTGCAGGGCCCAGCTCACAGGCCCATGTGGCGGTAGCACCTCACAGCAGGTCCCCTCTCTTCTTTGTCCCAGCGCTGACTGACTTCCTGGTGGCACTTCTCCCTACTTAAACCCTCTTCCCTCACAGAGCCAGCACCTTCCGGAATGTTGGGGAAAACTGGTTCACTCTGGCTCAAGGGGAGGGGTTGAGCACCCTGGGTACCAGGCTTCCCTCCAAAAACTAGGGGTAGCTGGGTAATATTATCTAGACCGCTGACCTATGGCAGTCCAGTGGCAAAACCCATGGCCATGGCATCCATTTTAAATACAATACTTTTCAGTCAGGTGCAGTTCTAAAATGGGGAAATTTACAAGTGCTCACATTATTACATGTAATTACATTTTCAACAAGGTGTCTCACACCACTCATGGCCTATACAGGTTTAATCCCATGGGGGAGACAATCCAGATAAGGGGGTCAAAAGCGAAAAATTTTGGGGGAAAAAGGCCAAGTCCAACACGACTCCCCCCCAGCCAAAAGCCAGGGTAGACACATCAATGCCTTGATGGACTTCCCTGCTTGGGGCGGAAAAAGGTGGACGCAGGCCTGCAACTACAGGAGCACCTGCAGTCTCTCCTCCACTCTGGAACCCAATGGTTCTCTTTCGCAACCCTCCCTTCACCAACAGAACCACCCCACTGGTGTTCCCTAGTGGGATGTCTCTCTTTCCTAGAGTGGGAGGCTCTAGCCTCAGGCTTGTGATACTCTGGAACCACTCTCTTCTCTCCGAATTTCCACTGGTCCACCCACCTGGGGTCTACACCCTCAGAATGACCAGCCCTTAGGGGCGAGGCTCCCCTCCCCCTACTTCTCCTCCTTGGGTTCCTCCATCTCCTACGCCTGGGGACACCCTCACACAACTCTCTCCCCAACCTGGAGTCGAAACTCACAGGCTGAACCGGTGACAGGGGCGAGTCCTCCCTCTCCCTGCACCCCCTCCCAGAATTCTGCACCCTCCTACCCGGAGAAGTACCCCTGGGAGTCACTTCCGGGGGGACTCTGATTACAGATGTCCCTCCCACCAGGGCAGGCAACTCCTGTCCCTGGCCACCCAACCCGGGATCTGCGCCCTGTGGCTGAGCTGGTGACAGAGAAGAGACCTTCCTCCCTCTGCACCCCCTCCCAGAGTTCCGCACCCTCCCACTGGAAGTGGTACCCCTGGGAGTCAATTTGGTAGGGACCTGCTTTACAGGAACCCCACCCTCCAGGCCAGGCAACTCCTGAACCCGGAACCCCAGTCCACGATCTAGACCCTGTGACTGGTCAGTCCCCCGAACCCCTGGAGCTCTGATTAATGATGCTCCGGGTTCTCCTGACATAAGGGGATCCCTCCCTCTGGATGACACATCGGGGCAGCCTAGCCTCCCAAGCTGGGGTTCTCTTAAAGAACACTCCAGGCCTGGTGGCCGCAGCTGGGGCACCTTGGGACACCTCCCCGTCTCACTCCCTTCAGGATCACTCCCCTCTGCCTTCCCAGACACTCTGGCACTTACCCAGAGGTCTGCCTCCCGTGCAAGTTCCCTGGGGTCTGAGAACCCGCACTGCAACAGATGGTGACGCAGTCTTGGGAAACAACTCCTCAGCATGTGCTCCCGAATAACGGCATGGCACAGTCCTTCCCAATCCTCCACTGCTCTCCTCACCACCCAATCCTCCAGTACAGTCCAACACTCCTCCTCAAACTCTCCCCAGGACTGATGGGACAGCTTTCCCCTGCCCCTAAACACTAACCCGTCCTCCTCCTCCGGGGAATCAGGCACAGTCTCTCGGGCTTCGGGAGTGGGACTCCTTGCACTGGACCTACACTCGCTGCCACCACTGGATCCCACCCACCTCGGTGAATCCAGACTCCTGAAACCACTCTCAGGGGACAAACTACCCACCTGAGCTGATCTCTCCCTGGCGAAGGCCCTCTCCGCCTCCGCCATCCTCTCCAGCGCTAGGACTTTTTCAGTCTCTAGTCGCTGCTCTTCTACCCTCAGCTGCGCTAAGCCCTCGGCATGCCTGAGCTTTGCCAGCGCCAGCTGATACTCCCTCTCTTCTCGCCTATCTACCCACTCTTCTGGGGACAGGGAAAGGGATGGGGCAGTGCCCCCGGGACTGGACCCAGTGCGAGACTCCCTATCTTCGGTGTCCTCCACAGCTACTGGCATCTCCGCCCTCTCCAATTCTTCCTCCTCCTCGGATTAACTACCTCCCAGGGTTCTGGATGGGGAGCCCTCTCTCTGGTCTCTAACCCACTGACCCTTCAACACCTCGGGGGGGTAGTCAGATAAGTCCCCATCAATCTCTAAGGGCTCTCCCCTCTTGAGGGCCTCATAGAGAAACAGGTTCCTCCTAATGTTCCCTACTGGGGGTATCCCTCTCTCCAGGAGGAAGTCTATCACCTCCTGTTCGGTGTATTCCATCAGTTCCACTTCCTGGTAGATCAACCCCATCGTGGCGAGGTACACCCGGGACACACTCTCCCAGTGGAACAAGGGGACAATTCACAACACTCTTCAGGAGGAAGCAATCAAAAAACACAATAATCCCCACCACAAGGCTCGGATTACCTCCAAGCTCTATTTGCAGTGTAACCCGTGGCCGCTGTGGTACTGCGCAAACACAAGTCCTATCCCACCGCTCTGCCACCAAATGTTGGAAATGGGGGTTACCCAAATCTCCAAGGGGGTAGCATGGCATCAAGCGGGCAGGCCAAACTTCGAGGACATGTGAAGCATTCACGCAGTACCCACAGTCAACACACCAGGCACACCACAAAAGAGGCAGGACACCAGTTTGAGTTGGAAAAAGATACGTCGTTTAGTAGGGTTTCCAACCTGCAAGGCAAAAGAATGCAAAACAGTAGTGTCACACAAGACGCCCAATGGCGCCAGAGCCAAGTGAATAAAGGGGGGAAATTATGTACATAGGAAGTAGTCCATGCTGAAAGGGAAAATGGATGGATTCAAAATGTCATTAGATCTGGAGCCCAATCTGGCGGGGCCAACTCAGACTCTCATCCTACAGGGAAGGCTGTAAATGCAAAAGTTCTACATTAGCATAGTTAACCATTATGCACATTAACACCAACCCAACCCCTGTTAGGGAAAGAAAACATTAGGGCATCACGGCATAACATGGACAGGAACACCTGCAATAGATCAGCCTATCTGGCCCATCAATCTGGTACATAACAAGGGCCTGGAATAACATCAGGCCAACCCATTGACCAACCTAGGCGGAACATACTTCGCCCAGCATAAATATCAGGTAGGGGCCCTTCTCCTAAATCAGGAACACCTGTCAGGAATCAACTAGGCTCCCTCTACCATCAAACTAGGGGTATCAAACATCAGGGTGTACACAGCAGTCAACCCTCTTTACTTCTAGACTCCCTTAGACCGTTCCTCCCTCAGGCTTCCTTAATAACTGGGGATCTCAGGGCAACCCAGACAGTAGGGACCTAAATTTGCAATGAGGGGGGGATAAGACTCTCTACCCCAAAATATGCAATAAAGGCAACCGGCTTGCTCCAGAGTTGTCTAGTAGGGCAGTTAGTTGCAGGAAAGTCAGGGCAGTTCAATAAATCTGGAGCCCAAGTCACAGATGTCCTCTGCCATACGGGCCGCCTGACAGGGTAACACAGTCCCAGGGGGCGGGCACCGGCAATGTACCCCGTTGCCCCCCCTCCACCAGCTTAAGACAGGCCCCACTCACCGGACTCTCCTCGATGGCTCTTGCGGGGCTCAGTAGGTCCTGCAGGCGTTCTTTGGGGTCTCCTCTGCAGGGGGGGGGTCACCAGGCACCGACAATGTGCCTCGAGTCGCAGGACTCCTTTCCAGAGGAGGGGCCAGGCACCGCAATGTGCCTCGAGGCCTCCCCCTTCTCTCTGCATCACCCGGACCTCTCCTCCTCACGGGGGCCCAGGGGATTCAATGCGGCCAACTTGGGTGTGTGGGGCTCTCTACAGCTCAGGAGAGCCCCGCCAGCAGCATCGCTTCACCGGGCTTCTGAGGCAGGGACTGGGGCAGGCACCGAACCCATGCCTCGATGCCCCCTCCTCATGACAGTGAAAACTGCGCTATTCACAGCGCACTGCTCCTCAGAAGACGGCGCTATTCACAGCGCACTGCTCCTCCCTCTGCCCACAACCTCAGCTCCTTCCTCAGACCACGCAGAGGGGGCAGAAATCTAGCACTTCCTCAGCGCTTCGCAATTATCGCGCCTGACAGGCAGGCTTTACAGCACTAGGGGGCCACAATAGTCCCAGGGCCCAGCGCCTTCACAGGGCCTCACAGCACCTCAGCCAGCAGCATTTCTTTTGGGGGCACAATCTTCCCCATGGTGCTTCAAAGGGGCAGACAGTCCCACAGCAATTCCTCAGGGCCAACAGCACTTCGGGGGCCACACCAATCACAGGGCACAGTCCCTTGGGGGCACAATCCTCCCCAGGCAGCTCCACAGGCAGCAACAGTCTTTAGACACCCAGCGCTTAGGGGGCGATACTGCAGTTTACGCCAGACAGCTGTCCACAGCCCTTCACCATAGGCACCTCACAGCCCAGCGCTTCCAAAGGGTCCCAGCTTCCTTGGGGGCATCAACCTCCCCAAAACAGCGCTAATGCAGCACAGCATCTGGCAGCACACCTCACAGGGGGGGGGGTGAACAGTCCCACAGTCCTCCTCAGGGGCATACTCCTCACCTCCTGGGCGCTTCTTCACACAGCGCTGGCGTGGTACCCGGTCAAATAGCGTCAGTGACCTGGATAGGGGCCCTCCCTTGTCAGGGGCACATGGGGACAACAGAGGGGGGGGTTTATAGGGGTGCAGGGCCCAGCTCACAGGCCCTTGTGGCGGTAGCACCTCACAGCAGGTCCCCTCTCTTCTTTGTCCCAGCGCTGACTGACTTCCTGGTGGCACTTCTCCCTACTTAAACCCTCTTCCCTCACAGAGCCAGCACCTTCCGGAATGTTGGGGAAAACTGGTTCACTCTGGCTCAAGGGGAGGGGTTGAGCACCCTGGGTACCAGGCTTCCCTCCAAAAACTAGGGGTAGCTGGGTAATATTATCTAGACCGCTGACCTATGGCAGTCCAGTGGCAAAACCCATGGCCATGGCATCCATTTTAAATACAATACTTTTCAGTCAGGTGCAGTTCTAAAATGGGGAAATTTACAAGTGCTCACATTATTACATGTAATTACATTTTCAACAAGGTGTCTCACACCACTCATGGCCTATACAGGTTTAATCCCATGGGGGAGACAATCCAGATAAGGGGGTCAAAAGCGAAAAATTTTGGGGGAAAAAGGCCAAGTCCAACAATCATCCACTCATTGATGCCCAGGCACCAGTGATTAAGGTCATGGTGGTTCAAGTGGTGGTATGTTATAAGGCACTGATTGGCCTTAAAGGAGAGAACAGTCAGGGTAAGGGGGACACACTTCTAAAATAACTCCTGCTCATCCCTTTGGTAGCTTCGCGGTAGCAGACAGGATTATATTCGAGGCAGTGTCTAAAGCATTTGTGCACACATACAGTAATACAGTGAAAACACTACAAATGGACACCACACCAGTTTAGAGGAATAAATAATCTTTATCTAAACCAAACAAGACCAAAACGGCAAAAATCCACAATGCAGTAATCAAAATAACACTTTTAAAATGCAGAATAGGACTTTGAGAGGGGCGGCTGACCAGCGGGAGGCCTGGCCCTCCTGGGGGATTTTGGCCCAGGGGGAGGGGGAGGGGCAGCCAGCACCTCAGTTGGGCTGGTTGGGCTTTGTGGGCTTCTTTTGGGCTGGTTGGGCTGGTCTTGTGCTATCTTTGGGCTAGTGGCATATTTAGCCAGACATTTTGGGAAGCTACCCACTATTTTGGAGGTAGTGACCCGGCAGCCGGCTGTAGGTGTCCTGGGGGTTTATCTGTTTATGTTTCTTTTAATGGGGGGTGGTTACTGAGTTGTAGGATTGGGGGGTTTTATGAGGTGGTCTTGTTGGAACCAGGTGCATCGGGGGGTTCTATTGTATGTGTCTTTTGTCACTGGAACAGGTTCTGGTGTGTTTTTTCTGTAGTCCTTTGTGTTGGCGGTTTTTCCTAAAAGTGCACGGGGAGTTATGAGGTCTGGGTTTACAGTTGGGTAGAAATAAGAAGTTATATAGTTAGTTAATTGCAAGTTGATGTTTATATTTGTTGCAGGGGGGATCCAATTTTAGGGGTGGAGGAGCGGGTATGTTAGGAAGTATATATTTAGTGAGGCTTAGTTTTGTTCGGCACAGGCCAAGGGTATGTATTTGTAAGGTGCACCTGTTTCCAATAAAGCGGCCTTTTGCACACCAACGAGCTGGTCTGTGGTATGTCTGCTCCACCCCAGTATGGGCCCAAACAGTTCTGTTCATAGCAAATTATAGATGCAATACTTTCAACACAAAGTAACTTGGATGTGTCAAAATCAAAAACAAGAACATCCGCAGGGAAGGTGATGCGTCGGTTTCTTATGGTCAGGGAAGGTGATGAATTGGTTCTTTACTCCAGGGGAGGTGATGCATCCCTTTCTTACTGTGCGGGAGGTGATGCGTCTGTATCTTACTGCTGCTCCAGTGTCCTTGTAGACTTGGCGCCCCCTGCAAAACTTGGGGATTGGGGATGCTGCGGTTCTCAAGGCGGCGGAGGCAACGACACTGCATTGGGTTCTTCAGCCGCGGTCTCACGATGCGTTGGTTATTGCAGCAGCACAGCAGGGCCTGCGTCAGAATTGGTGTGGTGATCTCAGACTCCATAGATTAGTGCACCAGAGGCACCTCTTGTCAGGTCAGAGCCCCAAGCAAGGAAATTCAGGGTAGCTCGGGGAGAAGTCTTTGTATCCTTGGGACTTCTAAACAGGAGGCAAGCTTTACTTCAAGCCCTTGTAGATTTCCCTCAAGCAGGGGGCCCTGCATACAGCAAAGTCCTTGTCCTTTCCTTGGCAGACACAGACACTTCAGGCCAACCCCAGAAAAGGGGCAGTACTTCTCCTTCAATTTCTCCAGCTCTTCTCCTTGGCAAAGATTCCTCTTGAATTCCAGAAGTAATCTAAAAGTTTCACTAGTTTCACTATCTCTGTGGGCAGATAAGCTCTTTGTCCAACCAAAACCAGTTATGTCCTCTCTGTTGCAGCTTCCTGGCAGGAGGTGGAGACAGCATTGTCCAAGGCAGACCAGGCCCATTCAAGTGGGGAGGAACTCTCCTCCCCCTACACTGAATGCAGCCAAGGCCTATTCAGCCCAGCCATGACTCACCCTGGAAAGGCAGAACACACCTCACCCCCCCACCCCCCAAGCGCTGTCTGAACAGAATGCACACCCCCAGCCCATGTCACTCCAAAGCCAGACAGTCAATACACAAACCTAGCAGAAGCACACAGTTTGGCTAAGCAACACAATACCTATTTTCTAAAAGTGGTATTTTCGAACACAGAATGTCAAAAAACATCCTCACTAAAAGATACAACTTTATATTCTGATTTCAGGCACTACTAAACTTTACCTTCCTATCTTGTCCCATAAGATGTTATAAATGAACTCCCATTCTATCCTATGGGACAGATAGGCTTTCCATAGTGAAAAAGGAAATTGGCAGTATTTCACAATCAGGACATGTCCTACTTTTCATATAAACTACATCCTGCCCACAGGGGTAGCTTGGAACTACCTGAGGGGTGGCTCACATGTTGGAAAAGGGAAGGTTAGGGCCTGGCAAGTGGGTGCACTTACCAGGCCGACATGGCAGTACAGACTGCACACAGCCACTTCAATGACAGGCCTGAGACCCTTCTGCAAGGCTGCTGGCCCAAACAGTGCTATAAGCCCACTATGGAGGACCTGGCTTGGCTGTTCAGGCTGGACTGTTCCCATAAGGAACAGGGTCAAGACTGATTTGCATATGGCTGGGTTCAAACTGGGGTGGTGAGGTGAACAAACAAATGATGGATTAAACCCAGACCCTTGTGACTGGGGGAGAATGTTTACATTGTCTAGCATTCTGCCCATCAATTGTTTTTTTTACATATGTCGCCCTAAGTCGAAAGGGTATGCCCAGGCATTGGTCCCATGGACATTTCTCCTGTTCCAACAGGTCTGTGTGCCTTGCAGCCTGTCTTCAATAAAAGTCTGGAGTGGGTGACAACTGCACTTTGTGCATTCCCTCAAGACAGCCTCAACGCCAGGAAGGGTGGTATGACAGAGAACTCATCTGCATTCATCTACATTTTGATTGCTCTTCCTGGGCATGAAGAGGAAAGCACAGCAGACACTCGAGTAAGCAATGTATGTGGGACTCAGATCACTGCTGATTACCCCCACAGATAGCCAGGAAGACAGGCATGGGTTGAAAGGGAACCTGTGCACTTCAAAGGCGTGCTTTGAAGTCACCTCCACTGCAAAAGCACATTTGTGTATACATACTGGGGCTCTAACGCAACCATGACAGTACACTACTGGACTCGTGAAGAACTGTCAGGAGTAAAGACTGCTGTACCACAAGGATTGCCACTTTGCCTGATTGCTGCTCTGAAGGAACTGCTTCTGCTTTGCTGAGCTGCTGGTCTGCCTAATGATCTCTACCCTGCTAAGGATAAGGATTGGACTCAAATCACTTGAAACCAGAGTGACTCCAAGAACTTGCTGGCTTGCCCCATGTTTTGAAGTGCCAGGGCAAGTGGTGGTCAGTCCAGTCCTGGTTATTTCAGCCATCTAAAACCATCAAAATCAATGCAGTGATGACGTTGCTTTGATCGAAGCTGACGCAACGCACTTCGAGGCAGAAGGCAATCAACTTTTCAATGGACTGCGCTGCTTGAAGACAATAGATAGCGTTCGTCGGCGACAACGCAGTGCCTGCGTTGATCGTAACCAATGCATCAAGGCATTGACGTTGACGCGTTGATCCATCCCATGTATTTTCTCAGTGGGACCTGCAAGAGACCTGTACCCAGCCTGCCCTCCATTGTGGTATGCCAGAACTTTGTATTTCCTTGGTCCAGCGCTACCACAAGAAGCCCCTTACTTTAGCACTACCTTTTGATTTATCTTTTAAAAATTCATATAGCCGGTTCTACTTCTTAGATTTTTGTCATTTTTGGTTTTGTTTTATTCACAACATTATACTCTATTTTTCTAAACCAGTGTGGTGTACTTTTGTGGTTTTTCATTGTTTTTCTGTGTGTATGTTGTACAAATACTTTACACATTGCCTCTTTAGATAAGCCTGACTGCTCTGTGTCAACCTACCAGATGGTGAGCACAGGTTATCTTTTAGTTGTATCTAGCTTACCCTGACTAGGAATGTTGTCCCTAATTGGACAGGGTGCATACTAGAGAACCAATTACCAACAGGAATAATTTAAGGGGCATATTACCAAGCAATAGCGATAATTATCGCTTTTGCTTGGTTAGAGACAAAAATTTACCGCTGAGCTGCGGCGATTTTTATCGCAAATAAACCCTGATATTACCAAGGTTTATCGCAAATGCGATAAACATCGCCGCAATGCATGAATATCGCTGAAAAGTCAGTCATATTCATGCATTACCGAGCTAATGCTCTTAGCCATGTTATCCACCTTCCATAGATAACATGGCTAAGAACTGCTCAGGGCAGATGTTAGCTTTTGGAGATATTTGCGCTTAGCGCGAATATCTCCAAAAGTTGGTAATAGGAGATAGCGATGTTAGCGACTGTTTTCAGTCGCTAACATCTTGGCACGCCCACTTTGCATGTCATAAGTGATAAATATCACTGACATGCAAAGCGGGGCCCAAGATGGTCGCTATCTCCTACTAACTGGTGTTAGGGACAGCTAGGTAATAGGGAGATAATTTTATCTCCGCTTTCTTGGCTTTTAAAGCCAAAAAAGCGGAGATAACCCCCCTTGATAATATGCCCCAATTAAGAACTTTACAGAATATTGTTTCAGGGCATTTTCTATTATCTAGTGCCATTATTGAAATGGCACAATCACCAAATATCTTGGTTTCTTGAGATGGTAAGAGTCAAAGGGCCTTTAGATCATAGAGCTCTGTGTGGTATATACAAGATTAATTTAGCTTTCAAAACTATACTACTCAATGCCGGCCCACAGCATGCCATGATACAAGAATACTGAGGGACGAAATACTGCTGTGTAAAAAAATATAGAAAATTATAGAGTTTCTACTCCTGACTTCTTATCTTAGTAGCTTAAAGATATCTGCACTGTGTACATATAGAAAATCTAGAGTTAGGTATTGAAACTCTAGGCTTTCCGATATTTTCTCATGGATATTGTGTCCCAAAACTTTTCTGGGGATGATGTTCGTGGTGCATACCACATTTAACAAGCACTGGCGTTGCCAATAGGTCTCGCAGTAGGAAAGTTGGAGCTATTACAATTGCAAATAACAATGCCTTTTATTTTTGTTTTCATTTTAAAAACATAAAGGGCTTTGTCATTAACAAAACCAATAGCTCCAACTTTCCTACTGCGAGACCTATTGTGCACTGCGCAGTGTGGGTGAAAGTGGCACTGCGTGTGTGTGAGTGGCTTTGAGTGAGTTGCATTGCGTGGGTGAGTGGCGTTGCATGTGTGAGTGTTGTTGCATGGGTGAGTGGCGTTGCATGGGTGAGTGGCGTTGCGTGTGTGAGTTGCGTTGCGTGGGTGAGTGGCATTGCATTGGTGAGAGTGGCGTTGCGTGTGTGAGAGTGGGCTTGCGCGGGTGTGAGTGGCGTTGTATGTCTGAAAGTGGTGCTGTGTGGGTAAAAGTGGCACTGCGTGGGTGTGAGTGAATTTGCGTGTGTGAGTGGCGTTGCGTGTGTGAGTGGCGTTGCATGTGTGAGTGGCGTTGCGTGTGTGAGTGGCGTTGCATGTGTGAGTGGCGTTGCATGTGTGAGTGGCGTTGCATGTGTGAGTGGCGTTGCATGGGTGAGAGTGGCGTTGCATGTGTGAAAGTGGTGTGTGTGGGTAAAAGTGGCACTGCGTGGGTGTGAGTGGATTTGCGTGTGTGAGTGGCATTGCGTGTGTGAGTGGCGTTGCATGTGTGAGTGGCGTTGCGTGTGTGGTTGGCGTTGCGTGTGTGAGTGGCATTGCGTGTGTGAGTGGCATTGAGTGTGTGAGTGGCGTTGCATGTGTGAGTGGCGTTGCGTGTGTGAGTGGCGTTGCATGTGTGAGTGGCGTTGCGTGTGTGAGTGGCGTTGCGTGGGTGAGTGGCATTGCGTGGGTGAGTGGCTTTGTGTGGGTGAGTGGCGTTGCGTGGTTGAGTGGCGTTGCGTGGTTGAGTGGCGTTGCATGGGTGAGTGGCATTGCGTGGGTGAGTGGCGTTGCGTGGGTGAGTGGCGTTGCGTGGGTGAGTGGCGTTTCGTGGGTGAATGGCATTGCGTGTGTGAGTGGCATTGCGTGTGTGAGTGGCGTTGCATGTGTGAGTGGCGTTGCGTGTGTGGTTGGCGTTGCGTGTGTGAGTGGCATTGCGTGTGTGAGTGGCATTGAGTGTGTGAGTGGCGTTGCATGTGTGAGTGGCGTTGCATGTGTGAGTGGCATTGCATGTGTGAATGGCGTTGCGTGGATGAGTGGCATTGCGTGGATGAGTGGTGTTGCGTGGATGAGTGGCATTGCGTGGATGAGTGGCGTTGCGTGGATGAGTGGCGTTGCGTGGATGAGTGGCGTTGCGTGGATGAGTGGGGTTGCGTGGGTGAGTTTTGTTGCGTGTGTGAGTGGTGTTGCTTGGGTGAGTGGCGTTGCTTGGGTGAGTGTGGCATTGCGTGGGTGATAGTGGGCTTGCGTGGGTGTGAGTGGCGTTGCGTGTCTGAAAGTGGTGCTGTGTGGGTGAAAGTCGCACTGCGTGGGTGTGAGTGGCTTTGCGTGAGTGAGTGAGTGAGTGAGTGAGTGGCATTGCATGGGTGAGTGTGGTGTTGCGTGGATGATAGTGGGCTTGCGTGGGTGTGAGTGGCGTTGCGTGTCTGTAAGTGTTGCTGTGGGTGAAAGTGGCACAGAGCCTTTGATGTGGCCTGGCGCAGGAGAAATGCTGCTGCTGCTAATTAAATCTAAAAAGTGTTTAGGGACTCACGGCTGCCGAGAGTAACAAGGCAGTGCTGGGAGGGGGGCTGCACACCAACTGAAGTGCTCTGGTTGCACGGCCTGCGGCCGGCCGTGTGAAGTGATAAGCCTTTGAAGTACACAGGCATGCCTGTGACGGAGGTGTGAGAGGTCTGGCAGGGAACAGATGGCCTGGCTGTGAAGCAGGGGGCGGGGCAGCGCTGGGGAAGCCTGTGGGAGGGTGATTGATGCCTTTGATGTGGGGAGGGAGGAGAGCCTTTTGCGAGCCTGCAGAAGAAATGCTGCCGATGCGCGTGCATGTTTAATCACGTGATTCACGTGAACTTAAAGAAAACCGCGGCTGAAAGCCCGTGGTTTGAAGTGGATTTTGCCGACTTGAATTCTCCCCATTTCCCATTCCTGCGGAATGGTAAAGGCGAGACCTAAAGAGTGACGATGGGCCATGCCAATCAATTATTAGCATGACCTCAAAAGGACTCAATTTTCTACTGGTAGTCAGTGTAACTGGCTCACAATAGGTGAGATTTGGTAAAGCCCAGAACTGGCTGTTAGAAAATAGGCTGTCCCATTCTGAATTGCCCGTAGTCATTTCCAAGACCAGTGCATCATCCCGAGGTAGCAGGCATTCTCATAGTCAAGATGTGATACAAATCAGTGCCTACTCTATTGACCATGGTGAATATGACCCACAAAAATGAGAACTGTTTTGACTAGCTTTAACTGCTAGATCCAACTTTTAAGCCACATGTGCCATCGTTTGCTCTATATGGATACCCAAACCGTGTACTCACTTGAAAACATAGGGTTGCATGTCCATAACCTGTGGCCAAACCACAGCATCAAATTCAGGGATGCTATTTTAAGTGATAAACAGTTCAGCCTCTGCCAGGTTCATCCACTGAAAGTTTTAACCTTTCACCTTTGTACCTCACCAGCATGTGATTCAGGTAGAGCTATTGGCTGGGTCATTTGGACCAGATGACATCTGCTGTTGCGCATTAAATATAAACTGCTTATCATCAGTGTACATGTAAAACTGCACCTCTAATTTGTCGAACAGTGTAGTCAGAGGTGTCATGTAAAAATTAAATAGGATTGTTTGATGAGACTATATTTATAGGACAGAGTCCCATATAATTGCTTGATCTGCTTTCTCAACATCCCTTCACAAACATTCTAAAGCGAGCTTATCATGAACATTCTGATATGGAATGTTTAATATAGCATCTCAGGTAAGAAAATTGAGGGGGTAGGGAAGAGAGGCAACAGGGATGGAGCATACAATTTTATGATAAAGTACAAAACATCTTCCATTATCAGAAATTAAATAGAACAAGGAAATGTAATCTAGTCATTTTTATAGTCATTTTGCCATCATGGTGATTGGCGTTTTCAGGCCTCTTTCGGGGTTACAAATACAGTAGATGCATCCAGATTCTCAGTGAAATTCTGATTGTCAGGAAATAAAGTTTCTGGACAATTAACTGTATTGTCTATACTCCAAGTGTGTCCATCCTCTAAAATAACAGAATTGTGGTTGACATATTTGCAGTGGTCACTATTTTATTGATTGATTATTTAAAAGCACTACAAAAAATATAGTTGCGAAAGTATAAACATTTCAATTAAGATACCTCATTAAAATGGTTTTTAAATACCAGTATACCTTTAAAATTATACAAACGCATTCTAAAACTCTTTTATATATCGCTAGTTCCTATGTTAAAAGATTGTCGGAGAGTACAGTCAGTTTAAAGATTAAGAGTATATCATTCAAATTTTTTCCATGCAACTTTTAACAATTTTGTAAAAGCAGAATTGATGAGTACATCGTCTGGGCAAAGACACTGAAGCAGTGCTTTGACATATTTAATCCTCACAGGTTTGGAGAGTGACATAAATTTCGAGGATCACTGAAATATTATCGACGGTCACATTATCGACTTGCTAAAATATCGTTGACAAATTATCGACGACAAAAATATCGACTTTCTATACTTATTACACAAATGACAAAAATATCGAGTCAAAAATATCGAGTATTTACTATATCGAGTACATAAATATCGCTTCTATAAATATCGACTCCAAATATATCGTTGTACATGAAATTAGCCCTAACACTACAAAAATATCGACTAAAAAATATAGACTACTAAAATATCGTAAAAAAAAAAATATCGAGTTCATTTTTGTACACTTTCATGTCTAAAATACCATATTAATCATCAATAAAAGTCATTGCTCTATACAAAATACATTTTACATATAATACCTGTTACTTATATAAAATTCCTATTAATCAACATTTACTATACATTCTATTACATGCATTATATCATTTTCTAAATATTCTTTGCATTTAACAAACTTTTTCATTACTTATTTTCACTTAAAAATCTATTTCATTTAGCAACTAACCTGCTTTAATGCGGCAATCACCACATACCACCATTCTCACATCAACAAACACACCAATTAACTAAAACAAATTCAAACTAGCCTATACAATGCTTCATTACATCCTACAACCAATCAAATCAAACCACACAAAATACATATACTATAAAAGGGATACATGCATTCTACCATTTGTTGCTGCTAACTCTATGGAAAGTAGATGCCAACACTCTGAAGATTTTGTTCCTGAAGAAACATCTTTAAAGATCCAGCTCACTAGCTAATTATTCAAGTAAGTAACACTGCATTATTTAGAAATCTAAATTAGAAGTGTACTACTTTCCTTACATCTCCTAACTCTTACACTTATTTTATTTTAATCTCTTCCTACATTTCTGGTAGAAAATACTCCAAAACAATTCCTATTACATGGTCATATTTCTTCACGTGGAAAATCAGATTGTAAGTATATATTAATGCTCTGTTATACACCAACTGCTGTTTTTAAACACTAATTTACAAGAGTATTTATTTATTTTAAACATTATATTTACAGATATACCGAGATTTTCCTATTTCTACACAAAAAAGGATAACACTACACTAATTAAACATGTAAGTATAGATGTTTTTGTTATTAAACACCCAATTTTATAATTGCAAATTTCTAAGCAACATATCTTGCATTTTACATCTTCCCTATAGATCATATAAAACATCCAACATCAACTATACCAAAAGACAAGAGTACCCTTGTAAAAAATGTAAGTATACTTGTAATTTGTCTAAAACTGCCCAAAAAACGCTAACTATATTCTTAACACGATGTTATATATTTTGAATTTACTCTACAGATATTCTGAATACATCATACATCTATTCTACAGATCCTATAAAAACATCCAACACAAACTATACCAAAAGACAAGACTACCCTTGTAAAAAATGTAAGTATACTTGTCATTTGTCTAAAACTGCCGAAAATAACACAAACTATGTTCTTAACAACATGTTATATATTTTATATTTCCTCTACAGATATTCTGAATACATCATACAGCTATTCTGCCTACAGCAAAGAAAACGACTTATTTAGAAGTTAGTATACTTTCAAATATTTCCCATTTCCCAATGGTTCAAAATATTAATTATAATAATTTTTATTTATTTCTTCTATCTTCTCTACAGATCTGAACTTTACTACCTTGATGTACTCCACCAATTACTACAAGTCTACTATTTGAACAAGTAAGTATATGTAATGTTTACATCAAATGTACAAGTAAGCAAAAATGACAACTGCTTTTTTGTAGGAAAAACGTTTGTTATGTGTAAACATTAACGTGGCATTTCTATATTTTCATACCAACAGTAAATAAAGACATACATACAAGAAAATCCTTCAAAATACAGTTCTGCATTTGTGACTACTACTTTGAGTAACTGTAAGTATAAATACATCATTAATGATGTTAGCACCACAAAATGAAAAATATGTGTTTTGATTTTGTTTCTTTCTACTCTTTCCTAGAACAAGTAAATCAAAATGACTGAAGGTGCAGAATTTGTCATGTCACAGAAAAATAAATTACTCTTATGTTACATGGGTTATGTGTATAATCAGGAAAGACAAAGTGGTAGAAAAGTTTTTGGGAAGTGTACCAAATATTACTCCAACAAATGTTATGGGAGGGCTACTACTGAGGAAACTAATGTGTTATTTACCAGGGAACACAATCATCCCCCAAATGTCACAGAAATTGAAATAAGAGATGCTTTAGAAAGTATTAAAAGTGCTAGCACACAAAGTGATATACCAACAACACAAATCCTTAAAGAAGAACTGGTAAAAGTCCCAGCCCATGCTTCAGGTAAACTACCCTCTATTGACTCCCTGAAACGCACAATTGCACGCACTAAAAGACTCACTAGCACAACCCAACCCAACTACTTTGGAGGAAATTATTATTTCACCAGAAATGGCCATCACACACAATAAAGACAAATTTATCCTTTTTGACAATGAAAGCAGTACAAACAGAATAATTATGTTTGCAACTGCAAGTAATTTAAGAAAAATCCAACAGTGTCCCCGATGGATGATGGATGGAACATTTAAACCATGCCCAAAACCTTTTTATCAACTGTATTCCATCCACGGTTTATACCATAACTCTAACATACCTTTCATTTACTGTTTGCTGCCCAACAAACAGCAAAACACTTATACAGAAATATTAAATGTTCTCAAAACGGAAATCAATAATTATTTTCCTGAAAAAATAATTATTGATTTCGAATTAGCTATGATTAATAGCATTAAGAGAACATTTCCCCACACAGCAATCCAGGGTTGCTATTATCATTTTATTCAGAGCATATGGAGGCATCTCCAAAAATCAACTTTAAGTATACTATACTCAACAGATAGCACCTTTGCCTATCAAGTAAAAAAGTTGATAGCCCTGGCCTACGTCCCTGTTACAGATGTAGTGGAACACTACAATTTATTAATTGACAGCACATATTACAAGAGGAATGAAGATAAACTAACCCCATTACTGGACTATTTCGAAGATACTTGGGTGGGAAGGTTGCACAGATCTGGACATCGACGCCAACCCAAATTCCAAATCCCTTGGTGGAATGTCTATCTTAGTACTTTAAACCAAGAGGCTAAAACAAACAACAGTGTAGAAGGGTGGCATAATGCTTTCCAAGCAACTACAAACAGAGGCAAACCCACATTCCATAACCTTCTAGAAGCTTTGAAAAAAGAACAAAGCTATCAGGAACTACGAATGGAACAATCAGTCTCCCAAATAGGTCCAAAACTCACTAAACAAACAAAACAAATGTTCCGACTACTTCAAAGTCAAGTCACACTATACCCTACAACTAGAGGATTAGAATACCTGTCAATAATAGCTAAAAGTCTACAATAAAAATGTCAACTAAATATACTAATGTCTTCTTACAATAATGGTAAAATTACATTTCATAAACATTTGTAATCAATTATAAATAATACATATTTGTTTGACAAACTTATCAAAATTAGGAAAAATATTTCGTAACAAATATGCAATGTTTATAATTACATGACACATACACATGACATAAAAAATTGACATTTCCCACCCAATAAAAATTGTAAATTAAATACTTACAATTTTTGTAGATGAGAAAGACGCAATCAAGCAAAATGCAATCCATACAATCCAATCAATATAGGACAATTCCAATATGGGAAACCCTCAAAAACCCGAAAATAAAGTTAAAAATTTTAAAAAACGCTCCAGGAAATCCCAAAAACAGTAGTGTGGACACTTTAGTATTTAAAGTGATATACACACAACTTTTAAAAAACGGTCACGCATATTAATGTATCAATCCAATTCGAAACCCTCCAAAAACCCGAAAAATGTTGAAAAAGTGTAAAAACCGCTCCTGGCAAACACGAAAAATAGGAGATAAATGTCAAAATATAACCATAATAAGTCAAACATTAGTTTCTCCGGAAAAAAACACGCTTCCTTCCATGTAGTTTTCATGCGAGGAACCGGAACCTGTAAAATAACAGACATAACGAAACCCACCCACATTTGTAAATACACTCACAATTAACATTAACCATGTAAGAAGACATTTCCGAACACTTAAAATAACACTAGAACTAAAACATTCACGACGCATCTATAACGAAGACATTTCACCAAAACGCTACTTAAACAATTAATACATACACCAAAAAACACTACAAAGTTCGATTATACCCTCAAACATGACCACTTACTTATAATTTGTATGTAAATATAACCTGGAGCTTCTCCAGTCCAGAATGGAGCGCAATAACCTTACGCGATAAAAAAGTAGTCCCCTTAAACCATTTGTGTAAAAGTATCATAGACAATACAATGTTATAGTAAAAAAATATAATACATACACATTTATAATTTTACAAATTAATACACTATACTCATTATAATTTAACTTATTTAAGAAAAATAAATATATTTAATATAAATTAATATATAATAATAATTATTATATATTAATAATAATAAAAAAATATGTAAGACTTTGAATAAAAGATGTAAATATTTTGTTATTGTGTACATTTATATGAATAAGTTTGTGTTTATTTTTAAGTAAACATTATAAATGTTTATGGTAATAATTAATAATAATAAATAATATAACTTATTTATTGTTATTAATATCAAAATTATAACCATTTAATATATAAACAATGCCCAGAAAAAATGTATTATTTTTATTTGTGAATGTATGTTTTTCTGAAAATATTAAAAGAATGAGTATGTTTATTAATTAATAATAATAATAAATACATTTGTTATTATTTTTATTAATTATTACAAAATGATTTATAATAATTTCTAACTATAACAAAAGTATATAATAGCTTAAATAATATTTTGGCAATACCAGATATTATAATTAAACATATTGTTTCCCTATACAGTTATAAAGTTTACAACATAATAGATTTCTATGTTTAATTTAAAAACAACATTGTCTGAAATATATATCAACAAATATTTTATTTTGTATTTCAATTTCTTGAACAAATGTAATAATAGTCATGTTACTTGTTAAAATTAAAAATGTTTTATATATATATTTAATAATATTAATATTTAATATTAACATTATTAAATATTAATGGAAGAAATTTAGAAAAAAATATTTATTTTATTTATTTCAATATAAATACTTGTAACTCAAAGTGAATGATGGGAATATTTTATATTTACTGAAATAATGTTGTAAACAAATTTTTGTTTATTATTGACAACATGTATATAAATGTTAATGTGTTATTCTGTGAATACTAAAAGTCAAAATAATGTTATGTCATTTTTGTTTGTGATTGTATTGTAGTACACAATAAAAATTTCAAAAATGGTTAATAAAGTTTTTTTAAAACATCCATGTAGCATTATTTTTTAATATTATAAAACAGTAATGAAAAAATGTATGCAAATGTCCTGCACACTGACCAATTTAATATGTCCTATTGCTACTCCAGTCAAGCTAATATCATAGAAGGTGCAGGACACTGACCAATAATTATTTACTATTCCTACTCCAGTCAAGCTAATATCAGGAAATGTGGTGGACACTGACCAATGATTATTTACTAATCCAACTCCAGTGTAGCTAATGTCAGTGATGGTGCTGGACACTAACCAATTATTAATTACTATTCCAACTCCACTCTAGCTACTTTCTGGGAAGGTGCTAATACATATATTTTTTAGATAAATGTAAAACTTAATAATGTAATGTTATATTTTTTTGTATTTTCCTGTCATAGCTTTAATGTATAAGTTTTTTTTATTTTACCCTGTACACCTGTACTCCAAAAACCCCAAACTGTCCCTGAACACTAAAAATACCCCTTCACCCAAAAACCCAAAACTGACTCAGAACCCTACAAATACCCCTTTATCCACAAACTGAAAACTGACCCTGAACCCTACAAATACCCCTTTACCCACAAACTGAAAACTGACCCTGATGCCAAAAAATACACCTTTACCCAAGAACTGAAAACTGACCCTGAACCCTTAAAAAAACCCTTAACCCAGAAACTGACAACTGTCCCTCAACCCAAAAAATACCCCTTTACCCAAGAAGTGAAAACTGACCCAGAACCCCAAAAATACCCCTTTACCCACAAACTGAAAACTGACCCTGAACCCTATAAATACCCCTTTACCCACAAACTGAAAACTGACCCTGATCCCAAAAAATACACCTTTACCCAAGAACTGAAAACTGACCCTGAACCTTTAAAAAAACCCTTTACCCACAAACTGAAAACTGACCCTGATGGCAAAAAATACACCTTTACCCAAGAACTGAAAACTGACCCTGAACCCTTAAAAAACCCCTTAACCCAGAAACTGAAAACTGACCCTCAACCCAAAAAATACCCCTTTACCCAAGACCTGAAAACTGACCCTGAACCCTATAAATACCCCTTTACCCACAAACTGAAAACTGACCCAGAACCCTATAAATACCCCTTTACCCACAAACTGAAAACTGACCCTGACCCCAAAAAATACACCTTTACCCCAGGACTGAAAACTGACCCTGAATCTTTAAAAAAAAAACCTTAACCCACAAACTGAAAACTGACCCTGAACCTTTAAAAACACCCCTTAACCCACAACCTGAAAACTGACCCTCAACCCAAACAATACCCCTTCACCCAAGAACTGAAAACTGACCCTGAACCCTATAAATACCCCTTTACCCACAAACTGAAAACTGACCCTGACCCCAAAAAAATACACCTTTACCCCAGAACTGAAAACTGACCCTGAACCTTTAAAAACACCCCCTTAACCCACAAACTGAAAACTGACCCTCAACCCAAACAATACCCCTTCACCCAAGAACTGAAAACTGACCCTGAACCCTCTAAATACCCCTTCACCCACAAACTGAAAACTGACCCTGATCCCACAAAATAGACCTTTACCCAAGAACTGAAAACTGACCCTGAACCTTTAAAAAAACGCTTAACCCACAAACTGAAAACTGACCTTCAACCCAAAAAATACCCCTTCACCCAAGAACCGAAATCTGACCCTGAACCCTCTAAATACCCCTTTACCCACAAACAGAAAATTGACCCTGAACCCTTTAAAAACCCCTTTACCCACAAACTGAAAACTGACCCAGATCCCAAAAAATACACCTTTACCCAAGAACTGAAAACTGACCCTGAACTCTTTAAAAAACCCTTAAACCACAAACTGAAAACTGACCCAGAACCCAAAAAAATTGCCCTTTAACAAAGATTTTAAAACTGACCCTGAACACTATAAATACTATTTTACACAACATGAAAGATTAATATTTAATTAACAATTAAATAATAATTAACAATAACAAAAAAGTAAATATATTAGCACATTAGCTGTAATTAATAGAATTTATTAATTAATATTGTTTATTTCCAATTAATTAATTAACATTAACATAAATTTATAGTTTATATAATAAAATTAATCCAATTAATGTAATTAACTAAATTAAAATAATTAATTACCAATTAATTAATTTAAGAAATATGCAAAAAATATAATAAAATAATTACCTAATTATTATTAATTAATTACCAATTAATTAATTAAAATTATATGCTAAATACTTAAAATAATGAACTAATTAATATTAATTAATTAACAATTAAAATCTAATTAACAAAATTAACAAACATATATTAATTAATTAATTATTATTAAATTACTTCCCACCCTATTCCCCTATAAACCCACAACCCGCTCCTAAACATTAACTACTATTTATATTTTTATAAAAAACTTTTTTTAAAACATTTTTTCTACATATTCTCGATATTTTTTACTTTGACTATTTATCGATATTTTGTCTGGTCGATATTTTTGAGTCGATATTTTTGTAAACGATATTTTTTTTTCATTTTTACAGTCGATATTTTGTCCAACGATATTCCTATAATCGATATTTAGTTAATGTCGATATTTTTCCTTCGATATTTTGTCCATTCGATATTATGTTGTCGATATTATGTCCAGTTACCAAATTTCGAGTGTGCAGAGTGTGGTCATTTTACCACAACTCATTGTCCTTCACTCCATTCACATTGCACATTTTATCACTTGTAGTCATACTATTTTATACTATTTGTGATATTGACTCACTTTTTCTGTGTTGGAATTTCTGTCAACTCAAACTGGATATCCGGCATTAGGCTAATTTGGTGTAAGTTTAGCCCCTGTATACCTTCTTTTAAAAACGACAAAAGGAGATACTCCAGAAACTGTATGCAGTAGACCACAACGTTTTCCTTACTGATTAGTCAACCGGTTTTCCACCAGTATGGGCTAGTTGTATAGCCTCTTTAACCATTCTGTTTACACACTCTACTAGCCCGTTGGCTTTTGGACAAAAGAGCAGGGTTTGTATGTGACAAATAGACAGCATTTTAGAAATTGTGTCATTTCTTTGAAGTTGAACTGTACTCCATTATCAGTAAAAATGGTACTAGGAATTCCTAGCACATGTTGTTTGTATACTGAAGACAAACTACTCCCCCATTGCAATTGGGTATGATTCAAATAAATGTATCTATATATTCCAAGCTATTAGCAGTTCTCCTAATTAATTTAAGAGAGGTGGTGGTTGAGACATTGCAAATTAAACCATACACAAAATCTCCACCCTGCTGGAGGTGATTGTCTCCAAAGTTCACACTCGCCACAGGCGTGCACCGGACTGCTCCTCCTAGAGAGCTGCCCCAGAACATCTGAGTCAAGCTTCCTCCTTCTAGGTGTTTGCCATGAACATGGCTATGGTGTCTTTCCTCACGAAATTCTGGAACAAGTCATGGCAAATGAGAAGGGCCATGGCTTCTGACACTTCGACAGTTGGCAAAACTGATGACTATGTGGAACAGTGCGAATATGAGATCCCTTATGTATACAGGTAATGCAGCACTACACCACCCAATGGCATTTGGACTTGGAAACTGTGATGGGCACATTTGCTTTACCTTTAGAAGAGCACATAGTATAAATTCACAGCTGATTTCAAAGCGATACAGTGCTTCACCTTCAGAGAATATCCAAAACAACAGCAGAGAGCATCATCAGGGGAGAGGACTCAGTACTACCCCCTGCACAGCCATCCCATACTTGTCATTTGATGCGATTCATACACTAAAGAAGTAAGCAAGCAAGCTTTATTTATATGACTGAGTGCTCTCTACCTGCTAGTTCTTCTGCCTTCTCACCATTCCCTTCACAAACATTCTAAAGCAAGCTTTTCATGAACATTCGGATGTGGAATATGGAATAGAACATCTCAGGTAAGAAAGGAAAGGGAGTAGGGAAGAGAGAGAACAGGGATGGAACATACCAGTTTATGATACAATTGAACAGCGGTATAGAATGTATCCCTGGTAAGCCCTGCAAGGAATAACTATTGGCTACATGGTATAAGGCAGCATGAATGTGGCTTGGGTCAAGCCGTAAAGAACAGACTGGAAATATTGAACTGTCTCAGGGTCGCATCCTATGTTCTTTAGTCACTATAAAAACATGACATGGTTGATGATGACAAGAGGGCCAAAAGAACCAGGACTGCAGTATTCTCTCTCTCCTCCGAAAGCCATAGGTCATCAAGTACAGAAAGGACCACAAGTTTGGTGCTGTGACTGGGCCTGAATCCAGCTTGAAAAGGATGCAATAGGTTGCTAGGTCCAGCAAAGGCCTGTTACCGAACTGTGCTAAAAATGGTAGAAGAGAAATTGGTAAATTGGTTGATAATTTTCCAGACGGGGCTTAGATGGCTTTTTAAGCAAAGACTTAATTATTGCCACCTTCTAAGGCTCGGGTGTTTTTCCAGATCAGAAAAGTAGAAACGGTTGCTCTTGTTAGGAAAAGGCCCTTCTTCTCTAATAGACATTTTATAGGGCAACTGCAGGATCAAGGTAGAGATTCAAAGAGAATATCATATCGTAACTTATGAACCTTTCTCAGAACAGAAGTTGGATAAAATGTTGCATAAAGCTTGCAAAGAAGGAACTCTCTCCTGATTAACTAACGGAGCTGCCAACTGATTAACTATTCTGAAAATCTCCCATGGCATGTTAACTGCCACAGCGATCTGGAAAGAGAAGTAGCTGAGGTGGTTGGTGTCCGGCTTAATATGTTACAACATTTTATTTCAACATTTCAGCAAATGGGAGTGGTATAAGAGTATTTACAGCCGTACGTAGAAAGCTTGTTTTGCAGTCCCAACGCCTGCAATTTGCCAAATCACAGGCTTTGGAACCGCAAAATGTAGGTCACAATGTACAAAAGGCAAATTGCAAGTCAGAAATGTCTTCTTGCCTCAAACGGTGAACTGTGCAACCCCATAACTAATCTCAAAGGAAAAGGCCACATAATTGGGTGTTCCTCTCTTCCTTACACACTGGCATGCATTGCTTCAATGCTTTGTGGCCACAACTGCAGTCCCAAACCATTGATCTCATACCAGCTCCTGAAAGGAGGTAATAAGGCCTTCACAACACATACGCGGTCAGCCAGGGACAGTGTCCATCTTGCGACAACGGTGAGAGCAAACAGTGACCTACGACGGTGCTGCATGCTCTGCCCAATGGCAGCTACTGGCTGCTAACTTTTGCTTTTGAAAGGGCCCTTGTCCCTTTGAGGTAAAAAACTGCTTAAAAAAATAATCGACAAGCAGGTCTTCTGTCCCTCGCAGGCCTGTATCCGTGCATTCGCAGGGAGTGCCCAAAATTCCTTCCAACTCATATTTTTTACTGAGGAAAGACACTTTGCAGACCCCTGCAAACAAGCAAGGGGCACTGTTCAAAAGAGATGTCACACAGCAGTGCGTCAGCCGAAAACAGTGACTGCTATGCATCCCTTGCTAGTTTTATCTTTATTTATGTTGCATGTTTCCTGACTCTTTCGACTATCCGAAAGGAAAGCATCCACACTGCTGAACATCCATCCTTCATTGTCATCCTCCAGCCTTTCTTTCCCACTTCCCAAAGCGCTCCAGGGTCGGCGCATATCATTGTGCATCGCTATAAAAAAAACTAATAAGTCAATAAATGTATGTTTCTACAGCAAATGCAAACTAAATTGGAACATTTCCTTTCTAAACCTTTGCCCCCACACGTTGCTCAGTATTGCATTCTTCATGTCACCATAATGCCTTCTTCTCTCTCATTCTGCTGCCATTTATCAACAATTCACAAGGTCTGCACTAGCTTTCCACATTCGCTGAGACTTAAGCGATGCAACCCACCCCCGAATTCTTTATCCGTGTCCTAATCCCATTATGGTAATACCGAGCGGCCCACACGTCAGTTGGAGCAGTGGATTTTAGATTATACGGATTAGTTGACTATCTTCATCAGCAGGCGGGAGATTTAAAAGTAACCTTCACAGCCTGAGTTTGCATCCTCTGTATCTTTTACTGGTGGTGAGAACAAATAAACAGACATGGAGTGCTAATCCAATAACATGCGCCCAATTGCTTTAGACACATTTTGTTTTAAACACACTGGTAACTATTTGAAACAATTCTGCAAATATCTGAATGCCTTTGGTATTCCCCCATTCTAGTGTCTTTTGAAACAGTTGATGGCTGCTCTGAATTGCTGTTCTTCATCCCCACATTGATTTGGATAAACTGCAGACATTAATATTTTGCAAATGGTTAATAGTCCCAAGGTTTTCTTGATCGATTCTCTCCTAATACGAGTAAGAACAAGATCACTGGTTTATTGTCCAGAGTTGTTTACTTGCCTCTTTGTAAAACATAAATAAATACCTGTAAAATTATGTGCTAATGACTCCAGGGGTGCTTGTCACATGCTGATGTTTTTTAGTCCCTGTCCCAGGCCCACGGTGTCTGTTAGCCTCATGTCCCTGCCTTACCTTGAAGCATAAACTCTACACTCCCTGTTTCCTCATTGCACTTACCACTCTCTGGCTTTTTGTAGCCTTTTCACGTCATTTATCACGTATTCCTCCACCACTTCTCCTTGGTGGCTGCTCCATGCATTCATTACTGTGGATACCAATTTTCGGCTGGTTCTCTGTGTAGGTCCTCTTAAATCGTCAATTATGAACGGATGCCTAGTTCTGGTCAGTTTATTGTCATTATGGATTTGAATGTCTCACCATAACTTTCCGTACTTTACGTTATACATCCATATTACGAGCTTCTCCTCTCTGAAAGCAAAGCCAAGCTTTATACATGTTTGGGAGAGGCCTCGGAACTATCTCTGGTTTATCAATGTGCACCACAGATGAATGTTCCCTTTATGTAGCGGGTTAGGTGATGGAAGGCAAATATAGGTGGCACATTCTGCGGCATTATTATCTAGCTCTTTAGCAGTTTAATTCAGATCAGTTCAGGAAATATGGGGGATCCAGGCTGATTCAGATCTGGAAGGTATTATTGAGCGAGATCCAGCATCCAGTTTGCTCCTGCGAAATAAGCTGAATTAGTCCGTTGTAATATGCAGACACCAGGACACATTCAGCAGCACATGCATGCCCTCTGCTTTCTGTTTGGAGCAGCAAACTGCAGGCAGGGGGGGGGGGGGGGGAGGTTCTTATTTTTACTTCCAGCTGTGCCCAAAACAAAAGCCTGATTTAAAGGGCCATCAGTCCTCCTTTTGTTTGAGTACTATCCTGGCTGAGTCTATCTGGAACCTAACACTTAGCGGCCAATGTAACGTAGGGACTCGGAGGCACACAGCTCGTTCTAATATCCGGGATCGATTGGAACCTCCAAACTCAGTTACTCTGTATATATTACCTCTGTTTTGATTAAAATTGGTCTTTTATGTCTGCCTATGCGTGCCTTTGTAGTGAGTAGGGCCCCTCCCCATGGAATCTAATGATACTAGATTTAGACTTGAGATGCTGGCACCTTATACTTTACATAGTCGTGTCTCATGTACATACAGTCAAATAGCACATCTGGACATACTGGACAAGGTTAATCACTCAATAAGTTGATGCAGCAAGGTTGATTGTTGTATTCTTTAATTTTCTTTCCGTAGATCAACAGCTGACAAGTGTTTTGCCCTTTCTGGTGCAGAGGCCGGGTGCTTATTCAAGGCTACAAAATATTGTACATATATCAATTTTACTTCGATATATGCTTTGAAAAACACATGGGAAAATCACATATTCGTTCTTTAGAACATAAGTCTCACCACACATTGATGTGAATGATTAGTGCTGAAAACAGTGGTCTACTGCAAATGTGTCACTAAAATTTGATTTAGGTGAGAAGAAAAACATAATGCTAAGTGTATCAAGTGCAGAATGACACACGCATGAGTTCTAGGCAGAAATATGAGGGGTGAATGAGAAACATAAAACGAAGAAGAAAGGGGAAGGTCAGGAGGGTCGATTTTGAGGAGAGTCACCATGTTATGGGGGAAGGTAAAAGGGTACACTGTAGTATAATTCTGTTCTATGTAGAATCCATGATGGTACCTTAAAATGATTGCATTTCTTACTGTAGAAAATTGGATTACTTGTTTTGGAAGGTGAAACGCTTCTCGAGCAGCAACCACAACTCTTCTGAGTGTGAATTTGCAAGCAAACCCTAAATTAACCTATGCTCAACCCTTGGATAGCTTGGCACAGAGCAGCCAGGCTTAACTCAGTGACAATGTGTAAAGTATTTGTGCAACACTTCAAACAGTACCACAGCGAAAACAACCCACAAAAGGAGACCACACCCGAGTTAGAAAATAAAGACATTGGGGCATATGTAGGAAGGCGTTTGCGATTCGCAAACACCGGAATTCACAGAATTGCGATTGCTTATTTTGCTCAAGCATTTAAGGAACGGCAATTTTGCGATTCCTTAAATGCTAAGTAGGATTGCCTTTAAAACAGCGAGTTGGGCTTAAGGAATCGCAAAATACCACCTACTCCAAGTAGATGGTATTTTGCGATTTCCTTTTAAATTATTTTTTTTTAAATTCAAAGTGCCATGTGGAGCACAGAAATGCCCTTAGGGCATGTATGTGCGCCACATGTACTTACAATTAAAAAAGAACAAGGAAACCCTCTAGGTATGCAAGGACCTGGGGTATTAGTTAAGTGAGAAAACAATGGGCCTTGACAAGGAGAATAACAACCACAATAATTATAGGCCACAATCTGCACTATAATAAACAAGAAGTCCAGCCGGACTCTGGAATTTATTCAATAATTGAATATATTGATTCTGACAAAAGACATTAGAACAGTGAGACACAGTCCTGCATCCACAGTGCTACACATCTATAGGACAATACATACATATAAGGTATTTCAGGCATGTAAGGAACGGGAGCAAAAGAACAATATTTACAGTGTATTTGCTTCACATATGTGGGAAACACATGGTTTTTTGGCACATAACAGTGAGCTAGTGTTTAAACCACATATTGTGTCGACGGCGTTTCGACCCAGTTAATAATAAAGGACCATCATCAGGACAATCATTGCCTGCCTGAATTTAAAACCTCAAAGTTAGGCTAGGCGTCTGTGGAAGGCGGAGTTGATCCGGCTGGTGCAGAACCCAATTTGGTCTGCCACATATGGAAAATAGGTCCTGGTTCCAGTGGAGAGCGGAGTTAGTCCGGCTAGTGCAGAACCCGAATTGGTCTGCCACCTTTCAACCTGGTAGGTGATTAATCAGCAGAATTAAACCTACAATCCGTTGGTATGTAGGGCGGCTGATCTGGCCATAATAAACCTATAGAAGAGCAATTTGCTCATGTTACGGGCAACGGCCGAATTGAGAGCGAAGTAGCCTTGAATGGATCTCCTTGGGAATTGCTGCGATCAGGTGGGACCTAGATTAATGCTGGAGGCTCCTGAATCGGAGCATGCTAACCATGGATATGGCTCCTGTTGTTCACAGTGGAACTTGGAGATGCGTCCCGGTGCACGATCGCGCTGTGGATACCACATGTACTTGCAGGCACATTCCAGGGGTGCAACAAGTGTCATTTGGACACCCTGGCAGCCTTGGAATTGCAAATCTGAAATTGCGATTTTTTGATAGAAAATCACAATTTGAAAATGTATCCCCATTCATTCCTATGGGCCTCTTGGCCCACAGGAATGAATGGGACACTCATTCCTTAATTGCGATTCGCAATTTGCTAATCGCAATTAAGGAATTTGGGAGATTCGCCCAAAAAATTGCGAATTTTTACCTACATTCCATTTTGCAATTCTCAAATAGCGAATCCTTAAAAATTGCTATTTAAGGATCGCAAAATGTGAATTACCTACATATGTCCCTTTATTAATAAAAAAATACAAGGCCAAAATGACAAAAGTCTGATCAGTAAAACCAGAGATCTTCAATTTTAAAGGTTTTAGCAAAAATAGTGCCAAAAGGCATAAAGGTCTGTGAAACCTGGCATCCATGGCATAGTTTTCACCTAACTTCTTTGCCTTTAGTTTAGACCTCCAGTATTTGCTGACTTTGGTTTTGATGGCTTTAGGACTCTATACACTTTACCTTGTGCTCTTTTCCTAATGCTTGTTCTCTTTGCCATAAGAATGACAACATTGGCTGATACCCAATTGGCATATTTAATTTACTTATAAATCCCTAGTAGTGTGCACATCATGCACCCAGGGCCTGTAAAATAAATGTTACTAGGTGACCTGCTGTACTAAATATGCATATACCCCTGCACCATAACTTCTTCTTCCTTTAAGATATCAGAGACCATGTTATTACTTCATGTCTCGTCTATGTTAACTTCTTATTATTTCATGTACTTTTCAATGCTCCCTCACACATACCTGTGACATTAGTCCTCAGTTGGAAGCAATGATTCATCACCGTACATGTTTAAGAGGAAGGCATGTATATAGCCCAAACACACAAATGTGATAATTGTTGTGCTTCTTTCTTAGAGTATCTTTATTACGGAACCCACCACAAATTCATTTTATAGTGTGAGACAATACAAACAATGCACAATAATGACACATTTACAACAGCATTACATAGTGAAATACATGACATACATTCAATGCAATAGTACTACATAGTAAAATATAGTGATCTGTTTGTTACATACATAAGTGTCAAACATATGTAGTGGTCTTGTTAAGTAGTTCAACCTGTTAGGGACCTATTGTTTCCCTCAGCATTCAAGTCCTAAAGTGCCAGTGGTTAGAGTTGGATCATTCAGTCTTGGAGGTATTAATACACACCAGGAACTTCCTGTGTCTTATTTACGTGTGGACATTTTTTTGGGAATGGATAGTTCCTGGCCACTTTTCTGTATACGTCGACGCATACCAACCTACTTATTGGGCCTGAGTAAATTAGCAAAGGTCATCCTATACTCAGGGCAAGGTATGTACATGTGTGAGACACATACATAGACTTCCAAGGGTCTCCATCACAAGAGCTTTTGGCTGTAGAAATGGATCCTCTATGCGGGGCAAAAGTCCATTCACATTGCCTGCATGGGGCTATTTGCTTGACTTCACCAAACACATGTAATTCAATTACTGCACCTCTAGAACAAGGCCTCCAGTAAGAGCAGAGTGCTCTTTAGTGTAATACCACTCCCGCCCGAGTGCTAGCACCACTCAGAGTCAAGTGTTTTATTGTGTGTTTCACTGCTAATTTTAAAATGTACTTTCCTTGAAGCATTCAATTGCTGGGAGGTGCCTGGCTCCTCTTTTATTTTCTTGTAAGCACTTAGTGCTGGAGTTGCCTTGCTCTGTTTTCTTCTCTTCCCCCATCCTTACCTGTTCCTGGTGTGGTGTGTGTTCTCCCCACCCTCCCTGCTGTTGCTGGACTGATGTGACTGGTCCACGCCCCTGGAGGTGGCTATGTCTGCATGCATGCATCCAGCACGGCCAGGGGCTAGAACTCCTGTTAGTTTTATGTCCCAATCTAGACTCACTTACTCCTCTCAATTTCTTAAAGGACTAAGATCGGAAACAACGCCTAGTTGCTCACGGATCCTAATGTGAAAAGTTCACCAAGCGGAGTGCCCACAGTTCAAGTTCAAACTACAACCGCCCAAGCTGACTAACTCTAAACAGCTTGAGTAAGCATAAATGCGAACTATCAGAACTTATAAATGACCATCAACTTCATGCACTTTTCCTGATAGAAATATGGCTTAGTAAGACCTCAGCCCCTGATACCTTAGACGCTATTCCAGAAGGTTACGGATTGTTAAGACAAGACTACCTCCTAAAAAGAGCTGTGGATTACCATTGTGTACAAGCTGACGATGAAGTGCTCCATTAAGGAAGCCAATATCGAAAACTGCAAAGCTATCTCCTTTGTATTAAAACTAGCAGGAAACTCTGCTCTTACAGAATTTCTAATTTACCTCCCTCCTGGGCCTCCTTAACAATTTATAGTGACCTTAGCAGAAAAGATCGTACAACCAGCCTTATGCCATACCAATCTGCTAATTATAGGTGACCTTAATACACATTTTGGGGCCAACTCAAACCCAGATTCAGTATCACTCAGTGATGAACTAGAGACGGTGAACATGACCCAAAGAGTTCACAACACGACGCATCAATTCGGTCATCTTCTCTACCCTATTTTTGCCAACTTCCCCATACTACAAGTCGCTGACCCTTTAATGGTCCCCTGGTCTAACGATTACACAGTGCCATTTAGCATCCCTGGTCTAAGGTCACCCCCCAATAAGACTAAGCACCGGTTGCTAAAGAGCAGGAAATGGATTTCACTGAATTCTAAAACCTTTAATGATGCTCTTAGCTGTAATTTACCCCAGCTAGATAACAATGTTAATCTTGCAAATTCCCAGATTGAAAAGTGGATAATTTCAGCAGTAGAGGAAGCCATACCATGGTCATCAGGGAACAAAAATGGTAGAGCTATGCAATCTGCTCCCTGGTTCACAGAGCAACTTCAGGTAGTAAAAAAAAGTGTGCAAACGCCTGGAGCACATTTGAGAAGAGAATACCATCTGGATAGCAAAAACACTTATAAAGAAGAACTACAAAAATATTGGAAAAAGTAGATGCAATTTCCGCACTAACAATATTGAATCACCAACAATTCGAAATAAGTTAGTTTTATTCTGAAATCACTGTTTTTCCTGGATCGTACTAGGGTACCACCCCCAGCATCGGTAGAGATTGCCCTCTACTTTGCACTCTTAGCGGCTAAAATATATGAATCTTTCCCAATGAAACCCTTTGAGTTGTGATGCTTTATCAACTGATTCAGACGACAAAGCCTTCGGCCTTAAAGAATTCATAGTCCCTAACATGGATAGTCTGAAGAAGCTGGCTCACAGTATAAAATCAGGTGCTCCTTCTGACCCTTCTGCACCTAAGGCACTAATGCAAGGACTCAATCTGATTGTTCTGCCTATCCAACAACTATTTGCCCACTCCTTCAGTTTTGTAGAGGTTTAGTTGAAATGGGACACGCTATTATTATAGCTCTACAAAAAAAGCCCTTGAGTGATTATATGGATCTAGATAATCTATGTCCCATCTCTTTACTCCTGACCCTTGCTAAACTAGCAGAGAAGGTGGTTAACAACCAACTTATGGACTACATCGCCTCAAATGATCTCTATCACTCCTCTCAATCAGGCTTTAGGTCTTCCTCGATTGAAGCCCTCGTATTAGCCACTAAAACAATAAGGCAATGCATAGACGCAGGTTACACAGCCGCACTGATCCTCCGGAATGTAAGCTCGCCTTTGACACGGTCTCTCACAGTCTCCTTTCTCAAAGACTTAGCAGTTGTGGGATTGTAGGCTCTGCGCTTCGATGGCTATGTTCCTATCACCACGATTGTAGTTTTCATGTTTCTCAAAAGCCTTTTTTTTCAAAATGTGTACCTTTGGCACAAGGTGCCACCCAGGCCTCTATTATACATATTGTTTAACATATACATTGGCCCACTTGCAGAAATTGTGGAACGCCACAAGGTGACTATTGTGTCATATGCTGATGACACACAACTGATAGTCACCCTATCTCAGAACCCGGAAGCTACAGCTACTCAAATCAAATCAAATCAAAAACAACTTTATTCGGTTTTTCAATAAAAACCATAAAAGTTACAACTGATGCTTAGGGATTTTGCAATGTATAACAATAGATAAAAAAAGGTAGTTACATAAAATTAAAAAGAGAGATTTACAATTCATATCAGTTAATAATGTGCAATACAGAATACAGTCTGTAATTCGATACTTCTCCCTCTAATATGGCTACAATTCAAAACAAGCCCTTGTTCTCACTACTGATTTCAAATATCCCACAAGGAAGAAAATACAATCTGGTTTTAGCATCTGCAAATACAAAAGAGCTGGGCGGACCTGGTTAAAATTCAACCTCTTTAAAAGAGGAAGTAAGAAGTGTCTTCGTGGTATATCATAAAATTTGCAGATGAACATGAAGTGTAGCAAGTCCTGTGGAGACACTTGGTCACAGCCACAGGGTGCTAACACCTGTCCTCTGCGGCACCTTTTGGAATGGCAAATAACATATGAAAATGATCAAAGCAGAATCTAGACAATAAAAACCTCTCATACGTAGTCAGTGTTCCAGAAAGGTATGGCTTGGTTGATGGATTAGTTTTAAGGGCCAAAAATTTGTGAACACTGTGTTTTCTTAGTTCCAGCTCATCTCTTTCTAGCTTCCTGATACAACTGAAAGCTTGTGTAACCAGTTCCACATCCTTTTTTACTATAACAGAAGATTTAAAAAAAAAGAACAGAGAGGCCCAACTCGACAAGACAACCACTGTTGTATTTCAACAATGGGATTCGAGACAAATGGTCATGGCTCATACAGTCAGTTATAATCTGTTGGGTGAGCTCTAGTTCCTTATTTAACCAACACTTAAGCCAGAACACCAGGGGACGCAGTTCAAATGTATTACGTAAGAAAAGAACCCCCAATTCCTCATGGACTCCCAAATTTGATAGGCTTTTTGGCACAGCCAGCAGGCGTTTCAAGAAGTTATTCTCAACCACCTGCAATGCGTCTGTCGTGGTGTATCCCCAGATCTTGCTGCCTGATAGATCTTTAGCATAGCTGCAACTGGGCGCCTGACCAACTTGGCTGCAAAGTTGAAAATAGCGGCGGTTATTCGTGTAAACGCCCCTTTTTTCTTCTGTATGAGGGGCCCTCCCCATAAGCGGTCATCCAACAGAAACCCAGGTATTGGAACACTGTCGTCAGGGGGACCCTCTCATTGCCCACCATGAAGGAATACTTTTTCGTGGTCCAACCGCCTACCTGGCATTGTTGATTGCCAGATCTCAAGACCCCATGAAGCTCACAAAAGAATCCAATAAGGATTGGAGTCCCCTGGCTATTCTGGCTTTGAGGACCGCATCATCTGCATACAGTAGGACCGCGAGACCACGTCGCCCTATATGCGGTTAATCAGGCCCTGTTGCAACCAAGGCTCCTTCGAGGTCGTTTATATAAAGATTGAACAGGAAGGGGGCCAGAATGCAGCCCTGGCGTACCCCCCTTTTGATTTTGAAATCCCTAGAAACCCGAAGATCCTGGGCAAATCTAATATTCACCTTTGTTTCTCTATGCAGAACCATTAGGAAGTCCACAATATTGACCTCCACTCCCATGGCCCTCATGAACTGCCACAGTTTGACCTGGTTAACACAGTCAAACGCAGACGAAAGGTCCATAAATGCCATGTAGATCGTGCCTGGGTGGGCCATTGTGTACTTGCCAAGGATCAGGTAGAGGTTTAAACATTGGCCCACCGTCGACCATCCCGGGCGAGACCCAAATTGGATGTCAGAGATGATGTTATGCTCCTCAGCCCAAGAGGATAATCTTTGCAATAGCACACATCCCACCACCTTTACTATTGAGTCGATGAGGGAGATCGGCCGATAGCAAAACGTGCTATTGCCATCCACCTTTTTAAACACTTGTACTATGGTAGAAATAGCCCAAGATTCAGGGCAGCCTTCCCTGGCTGCCTCATTAAGCATGACCACAAGGATCGGTGCCCAAAAGTGTGGGTCTGATTTATGAAGGTCCCGCAGGATTCCATCCGGGCCCGGAGCCTTGGTACACGTTAGACCGGCAATCCCCTCCTCCACCTCTGACTGCTCGAAGACCAAACTATCAGTTTTGGTTTCCCAAGGCGGCTGTCCAGAAAGGGGCGTAGACCCCATAAACATGGAATGGAGGTGGGCCACCCATTCTTCCTCTGTAATATGGGAGGCTATGTCACTACCTGTATCTATAGCAAACAAAGGTCTGCTAACAATTCCCCAGAATTATGAACTGTTCCTAAAGGTACTAGACTCTAGCAACTCCTTCCATGCCTCCTCCTTGAGGGCTCCCTTGCAGACAGCTAAAACCTGTTTGTATGCTAGGGGACAAGAGAGTATGAGTTATTGATTTCTCTGGATAGCTTTCAGGGCATCTTTCAGCCTTTGTGCCACCTGGGTGCAAGAAGAATCAAACCATCTTGGGTTCGAATTGAGTACTGTACATGCTGGTGCACTTAAGAGTTCCCCTGCCTTGAGAGAGATGACGTTGAATGCTCTAGGGACATTTTATTTTAATTGTATTTATTAAATTTAAATTTATAAAGCGTCTGACTCACCCCGAATGGGGTATCTCCGCGCTAAGGACAGAAATTACACACAGCACAAGGGGAGAGGAAGGTTAGAAGAGCTGAGTCTTGAGTTTTTTCCTGAAAGACAGGTAGTTGACTTCCTGACGAAAGTCTAATGGCAGTTGACTCCACAATTTAAGGGCCAGATAAGAGAAGGATTTGCCTCCTAATCTAGTCTGCTTAATGCGAGGAATAGTGAGCAGGCTTTTACCTTCAGATCGAAGTGAGCACATAGGGGAATATTTAACTAGTTTTTCTGTCAAATATATTGGGCCCATAGAATTAGGGCCTTTAAACACCAAGCAACACACTTTAAAATGAATTCTCTTGCGGATAGCAAGCCAATGTAGGCTGTGCAAGAGAGGAAGGGAAGGGGCGCTAGTCACCAGGCGGGCCGCAGTATTCTACACCACCTGCAAGCTTTGTAGGTCAGAGTCCCTTGGTAAGCTATCCAGCAGGACACATAGCAAGTTCAGCGGCACATGAATCTCTCACTTCTCTATAAAAAGCATTTTGGTCAATCTGAGACCATTTGAGGCGGCGCCCACCGTCCGTAGGTCTTAATATTCCTGGTGCCCTCCCCCTGTGTTTTGTAGGTAAAAATGGACCACTCAGGTAGACACATAGGGGAGTGTGGTCACTGTAAGAGCTGTCCCTAATAGTGAACCCTTCAAATACGGACTGGATAGTAGAAGAAATTAAAATATAGTCAATAAAAGACCCACTGCCACTAAAAGTGTGAATTGGTGCTTTACTGTTAGGAGCCGTGAGGGACAATATTGTCAATAAATCATATTCATCAGTTAGTTTATTCAATTCGTCCCCCTGGAACCCCCCCCATTCTGTGGCATCCCAGGTCAGACATTATTGTAAGCTTTGGGTGGCCGCATGGATGAATGTTAAAATCTCCTAACACCATTATTGAGTGCAAAGTGTCACCACAGAACTTCCTTAAGTAGTGGCCCAAATGGGTGATATTACATTCTCCCTGCTTACTATTCGGTGAATTATAAAAATTAAACAGGCCCAGTATATCGTTCCCCTTCTTGAGGGTAATGGCTTGACGGGCCTGACTGAAAAAGGGGTGGGTCCGTGCGTGGCAATCAACTGACAGGAAGATGTAGGTAACCAGACTGCCCTTTGCTCTGCCACTAGGTGATGGAGAGGCACGGACAAAAATAGCTTTAAATCCCTCCAAAAACAGGTTACATTCCACCAGCCATATTTCCTCGAGGCAGATGACAGAAAATTGCCAGACAAACTGCTGCCATGTGGGGTCCTGAAACTTGTCGGCCAGGCCTACTATGTTCCATGATATGACATTGCTATCCGGTATATGGGGTATCACCTCTTTCTGTATAGGTGGGAGCTGGGCCATCTGCTGTATCTCTGTTTGGCTACCATTGGGGAATAAACCCTCTGCTGATGCTTGGACTCTGCTAAATTCTCAGTAGGGGTATGCAGTCAATTGCATTCCTCCAACCCCAATAGCATAGAGAATCTGTTTGTTAGTGCTAGGGGAGGAGGCAAGGTAGGGGCATTGTAAGGGGCTCTTGAACATGTGCTGTGGGGTGCTTGTAAGTACCATTGGACATTGGTCACAAAGGTTTTTGGGTACTGCCTATCTCAGGGCATTTCCATAGTGCTATGCCCTATTTTATCCTCTCGGAAAGCTGCTCTGAAAAATGAAACCAAAGGTAGTACTTGTATTCTGAAACCATGAATAGAAAAACCAACCTTAAAGTCCCTAGATAGAATTCTTTCCGCTGGGGAGGTTCTGTTAAAATTTACGATAACACAGTCACCTCCTCCGGGTTTCCGCGAGCTGCCTATCCATTCCACTCGACGTACCATGATAATGTTGCATTCCACGCCAGGGCCCACAGGAGTATTGTTTTATAGCCAGTGAAGTACCTTATTTTGAAGCTGGCTAAATTCCTATTTTATGCCAGGGGAAAGAGGTGGCACATTCCCCAGAACCACTGCATAAGGTGTAGATTCTGGTGGAAGATGGACAATGGGCAAACGCTGACTTAGATCTCCTTGTTGCATAGCAGGGCCATCCAACTGACCTGAGGGGAGTTGTATGAACCGCCTGGAGGGTGGGGCAGCCGAAGACCTGCTAGAAGTCTGCCCTCCACTTGGGCCGTCTCCGCCCCCACTTGGACTAAGTGCGACATGTGGATTTGTATGCACTGCTGGTCCCTATAAGTGTTGCTTATAGAAGAGATGTTCAGTGAAGGCCATAACGCCGACTCCCTGTCTGTCTTGGTCTTTGGAAACAATACTTGCATACAGAAAGGGATCCTGGCTGACACAGTTACTAGATATGGTTAACCTGGCAACATGCCACAGCAACTGTGATCATTCAACATGCGGTAACTTCCATTGGAAAGTTGTCAAAAAATTGGACCAATCACCACAGATGGTGAACCTTGCAGGTGGCACATTCAAAATGAAACAGCTCACCTGTTACTATGTTTCCCAAGAAGATTCTCAGTCTCGAAAGCACTGACAACTTTACACTGGCTTTCAGTAGCAAAAAGAATTACGTTCAAAGCAATGTGTTATTGCCACAAATTTTGGTGGAACAGCAGACCCAGTTTCCTGCGATCTCTAATCATGCCCTATTGCCCATCACGCACCATACGATCTGGTGGGACTCTACAGGCTACGGTTCCCAGAATCCGGAAGCCCAGAATGGGTGCTCGCTCTTTCTGATAATTAGCTGCTAAAGCTGGGAATGCTCTACTGATTTCTCTGAAAGCATGTTTGACTGAACAAACCTTCCGCAAAGACCTAAGAACATGGCTATTTGGGTCTATAGCTTAACTCTCAAGGCTATCTTTTGATCTCTTCCACGACCCTGGATGTCTTGTTTGTAGCACAGGGACACATTACATTACAACTAGATGGTGAGGACCTAGATCAATCAGCAGAGAAGTCCTTACATGATGTATGATGCCTTTCAACAAGCAACACCTATGGAAATCTGGTTGTGGTGGCCTGGGACAAAGTCACACGTTGAGGCCAACTGTGGTGGAGTGCAGGCCCATCTAGTTGGGTCCGCTGAACAGAGAACCTTAAATCCTGGTTTGCGGAGCATTGCGAGGATTAGCACCGAAGATACATTGTGTAGCTGAAATGACGTGTCAGTTCTAAGATGTAGCAAGACTGCAGAGTGGGGTCCTGCTATGTCATCATCGTTATCGTCATTGATGTAGGCTTGTGATGTGAAGTCCGGAGTCAAGGATGCGTCATGCAATGGGGGGATACATTGGTTCCATGGAGTCCATTGTTGAGGATGCCATCGACAAGAGATGCAAGTGTCTGCAGGAAGGATGCATTGTGCCATGGCAGTTCCCATGTAGCAACGGTCTGCAAATGAGATGTGAATCTTTGGGGCAGTTCCTATCCATGCAGTAGTGGCAATGCACAGTTTCTGCTCGGGGTAGCACTGCACAGCAGAGGAGAGGCATTCGTTCCATTGAGGCTACATAGGTATCATATGTACTTTCTCCTCACCAACACATGGATATATATTGTGTGGAACCACAATTTATTATTATGAATGCTTCAAAACTTGTCAATTTAGCCTCAAAAGAATCCACAGATTACCCATAGTATTATTGTAGAAGTGAGATATCTTATCTGTCTCACTGGTGCAGGGACACCCCTTGCCTATGGGTTCATAAATGAGGATCCACACTGGAGTGGAATAAAACACACGTTTATTATATCTCATGAGATGGCTCCATCATACAGACACTACAAGTGTGAATGAATTAGAACAGTTCCAAACCTGCCTTTTGTACATTTTGGGTACCACAGAAATTCACCAAAAACCCCTTTGTCATGGTTACATCACACTTTACATAACACTCTTTAGCACTTTTACATAACACTTACACAACCCCTTATGCAACCCTTTACACAATGCTTACATGCTGAACTGTTGAATCCTGATAAACCCCTACCCACTTCATCTTTGTAGATAGGCAAGGGAGGTTACAGGCATAGGTGGGCAAACAGATTAGACATCTGTGCACCTAGGCCCTTTAGCGGGGCAGAGCATTATCAGTACAACCAGCTTTCAATGAACACGTAACTTCTGACTTTATAAAAGTCCCAGCAGAAACACAAAAATGGGGGCTGGTAGACAAAATGGAAGAGGAGTAGAGGCTAACTTAACAGAATACATTTTTTACCGTTCAATATTATGTTCATGACCACTCAACTCTATAACAGACGCCTCTATCTTAGATTGCTTACTGACACATGATAATTATTTTAGGAACAACAGAGCTTAAAATCAGATCTCAGGTTCAATCAGTTTCTCATGGTAACACCTTCTTTGGATAATAATCACCCCAATTACATTTATTTATTAACTTTATTAAAAATATGGGATTAACTCTAATTTGCTTTTGCACTAATCCAACCATTTATTTTTAAAATAAAATATATTCACAAACACTTTTTTCAACTGCCTTTAGGTGCATGCAATATACATTCCAAGATGACCCTCACGGTTTTGCCAGTGTTGCATACACATTTAAGTCTAATAACCAAAGTAGGACTAAGAAGTCAATCCAATGCATGTGGCTTATGTTAACGGGCCTAAATATGACAGACAAGGGTAATGTAGTGGTGCATGTTCGGACCGCAGAGACTATGCAGATGCGGCATGCAGCTCAATTAAGGTAAGCCCAAGCTCCAGTGTATTATCGGGCAACGATAGTACCCATTTTGCTGCTCCATTGTAGAGTTGTTCCTCCAGCGTGCCCATATACGTATCCATGTATATGAGGCACACAGGACCATTCTGGATTTATATATTTAGCCATTTATAATAGGCACACATGTTAGGGGAGTCTTCTACATCTAATACTCATTGGCTGTTTTAGGTTCCTGAGATCAAGTACTGCTCTTTATAAATATGTCAGCTAAGGGTATCACAAGTAGTGCTGACAATGCTGTACTCAGCTAATTTCCAGTAAGACCAAAACTATTGACTATCAGCAGACAATCTGACCCAAAATGCCTCTCCCACATTGAGTTGTTCCCCAGAATGCCGGCATACTATTACATGCATACCATGCACACAAGACCTGTTCCAGGGGTTCTTACCACCAGGTGCTCATTGGAAGTTTTGGGTTCTCAAGCTCCAAAAACTGCTCTCTCATGGGTTAATAACACTGCTACCGTAGGTCCTCCCAGAGTACATTAACTATAGGCTATTTAATGGGTAAACATGAATTCAATATCTAATATCAACATAGGAATCACGTGGCATTAGTTTCAATATTTAATAATTTCAATATTTTGTTTCCAGAGCCATAAATGTTACTGGATTAACCTTAATGGCTAAGTATGCTTTGGAATTCATCAGTTTAAATGCAATAAGCATTTTGAAAGGTAACATTTAATTAGTCAGTCAGTCAAATGAGAACATCGACAATTCCAAAGAAAACATCGGGAGAAATACAGTGCTTTTAGTTACACAGTTCATATGTGAGACAAATATACCCCCTCCTCCTTTCTATCAAAGTTATGCTGATATTTGCTCAACAAATTCCTCTAGTGTGTCTCAGTTTGACTGATGATCTTAAAAAGTTTATCACAGAGAAAAAAGTCAGGGGATCTCGGGCCATTTGTAGATATAGGAGAGCTTCTGTTGCATTCTAAAATTGGCCTTCTTAAACAGGTTTATTAAAAAACGATGCTGGGCATTAGATAAAATGGGCATAATAATTCAAAATGAAGGGTATCCTGCGGAGATCATTGATCGCAGCCGCAGGGACCCTTTGACTCAACTGAATTTGTTAAACCTGCCAGCTCGGCTAGTAAGTGATGTAAAAGGTTGAGCCTAAAATGTGTTTGTAAAAATCTGTCCTGGGCATTGTGTATAAGGGCGAGATAATGCTCCAGTCCTCCACAGGACCTCACTAAAGCGTATGCCTTGACTGATTGTTTATTTCTTTCCCTAACTTCACGTGCTATGGCTTTGTGTTTAAGAAACATCTCCTTTACTCTGACCTGATCCCGTTTTGTTATACAGGATGGCGTCAGAAAAAGATCCTCACACCCGATGCTTTCCAAACCGCCCTTAACATACTTGAGCCATGGGATGGTCATTCCCTTTTCCCTCCCCAGGCAGTCCATGATGATCTGTTTTGTCAGACTGGCTTCATTTAATTAGTTAATAAGTATGTTGACTACTTTTCAATTAACACTATAAGATAAATACCATGAACAAAATCCCCTTTTCTTACAATTCTAGTTAAATCCCTCTCATTATTCTCTCTCCTCACATCTCACCAACACACATACAAGCTTATTAATTAGGTATACAACTATAGTATATTCAATCATGTGTGAGGATTTCACATGCCTGTGGTCCATTGGCTGTAAGCATGTCACTCCTCAATAAGAAATTACGAATTACAAATAATAGAAAGATAATATTTTCTGTTAACACATCTCCCTACCCCCCTTGGTGGCCAGAGTCACAGAGAAGACTGTCAATGCCCAACTAACAAAATGAATCGAAAGAAACTCCATCCTCGACCCCTCTCAATCTGCATTCAAAAGCAACCAAAGCACCGAGACAGCTCAACGCCGTCATCTCCAGCTACTTCAACACCCTCTACATCCTCCGAAAGACCTTCAAATGGATCCACCCCGAATCAAGGAAGACAGTCACCCATGCACTCATAAACAGCAGACTGGACTACGGAACTGGCCTCTACACTGGGATCAGCAAGTCTCTGCTCCACAAATGCCAGACAATAAAGAACACCTTAGCCAGACTGGTCCTCGGCATCCCTCGATACATCACCCAACACCTGCAGAACCTCCACTGACTTCCCATAGAGAAGAGAGTAACTTTCAAGATACTTACCCACACCTACAAATGCCTCCACAACACCGAACCCCAAAACCTCAACAATAGAATCTCTTTCCATGTACTCAAGAGGAACCTCCGATCCACTGACCTCGCCCTTTCCGAACCCCTGCACATCTGCAGAGCATGAGCGGGTTGAAGAACCTTCTCCTACATCGCGGTCAAGACCTGGAACGAGCTCGCAATCAACATCAGACGCACCCCCACCCTGCACATCTTCAGGAAGACCCTCAAGACCTGGCTCTTTGACTGGTTCCACCCCACACCCCTTGAGACCCTCACGGGTGAGTAGCACGCTTAAAACCACTTGATTGCTTTTTCAGCCTTGACGAAGCTCCAGGCTTGCTTGTCACTTAAGGGGTGAAACACATGTTGGCTTCATTACAAGATATTTATCTAGAGTGACTACATGCTGAAGGGCCTTTATTTGGAGCATTGATACAAACAAATTGAAAGTATAAGTATAACTATAAGAAAAAAAGGTTTACTTCATTCTTCACATTTTTGACTTGGATTACTTTATTTTGGATCAAGCATAAATTTGTTAATGATAAACATGAATTTGTTAATGATAAACTGGGAGTACGTCACTCTATACAATTCTATTTACTGAAAGGTGTGTGGAATTAGGCCCAGTATAAATGAGTGAGGATGTTTCCACACAAAAAAAGAACATCACCCTACAACATTGGCATTAACTATTGGGTCTGGAGTTGACCAGGCCTCCTTGACAATACAGCCTATTTAAGTGTAGGTGGGGCTGTGGCCAGCTCCTCCCTCCCATCCTGCCAGTGATGGACCATGAAGGCACACCTAAGCTACCTATTGTGGGTGACAGTCTACGAGGTATAAACAAAGCTCGAATGTCAGCTAAACCCCGCCATGTGACTCAGGTACAGGCTACAGGCACTAAGAACTGAGGCAGGAAAAGGCCCACTTTCTAACAGTAAATAGAACATATGATGAACAGAATGCTGAACAATACAAACATTCACCCCTGTCACGAATCTGGGTTTAATCCATCATTTTTGCTCACCACGCCACCCCAGTTTGGACCCAGCAATATGCAAATCAGTATTGACACTGATCCTCATGGGAACAGTCCAGTCTAAACTGCCAAGCCAGGTCTTCCCTGGACAGGAAAGAATAACCCTTGAACCGGTTTCAGGAAATCACCCCTAAACAGCCAGGATAGATTGAATCCAGTGGCACACTGAGCACAGGATCCACATCTGGGCATACCCTTTCCACTTAGGGCAACAAAAGTAAAAAGAACAGATGATGGAAAGAATACTGAACTATGCAATCATTCACCCCAGTCACAGATCTGGGATTAATCCATGATTGTGTTGCTCACCACACCACCCCAGTTTGGATCCAGCCATATGCAAATCAGTCTTAAAGTACATTCTTGTCACATTTAAAACAATTTAAAACATAATTATGGAAATGAACAGTGTTAGACTTGGCCCTTTAGACAGGTTTACCCCCAACCTTTTTGCCTTTTACCTCCTATTTTTCTGACACTGTTTTCATAGGATTCTGGGCACTTTACCACTGCTGATCATTGCTAAAGTGCATATGCTCTCTGTATAAATTGTGATATGTTTGGTTATCCACGATTGGCATATTTGATTTACGGGTAAGTCCCTAGTAAAGTGCATGGTGGGTGCCTGGACTTCTGTTCTTACCTGTTCATTGGGTATTTTTATTCATGCTATTATGGCCTATATTGGCCTAATGATCTGCAGTCCTCAATTACTAGCTGGTTTAATTTAATGGCTGAACTGAACCAGATTTTCTGCCACCACAAGAAGAGTTTTAAGGCAAAGATGTAGGCAATATAACCTAGCCCACTTCCTCATGTCTCAAAAAAGATGAGGTGCTAGCAGGGACAGCAAGGAGACTATGCAAGAATCTATTTTCAATCGCTTGGAGCTCCCAAGACCTCCGTACTTCCATCGTAAGTCGCCATTGGGAGGCACTTCTTGTGATACAGCTTGACCATGGCTTGCACCATCTTAGACCCAAGCTTCTTAGTGAAATATGTGGTCGCTCCTACTGCTCTCCGTAGGATCTTGTTTTTCAGGGATTTCTGTACTAGCCATGTCCCTCTGTCATCGTAGAGTACTCCGAAATAAGGGAAGGTCGATACTTTGGTAATTTCAGTCCCTTTGCAAAAGAACTTAGTCCTAACAGCCTTGCAGCAGTCGATCGTCATTGTGTGTGATTTGGTGTACTTCGTGGACATGTCGAAAGAGTCCATGAAATCTATGAAGGCATTCAGGAGGTGTTGTAAGCCCACAGTGTCTGTGCAATCAAGACCACATCATCTGGGTATAATAGAGTGAGTATGAGTTTGGAGACCAGTTTCGGAATATCTCTGCAAGCAGCTATCAGAACTTCCCCCAGTTTGTTAATGTTTAGGGTAAATAGTGTGGGTGCTAAGATGCAATTTTTTTTGCGATTCCAACTGATTTCTCATTTGCGATTCGCTAATTGCTAATCGCAAATAAGGAAATGCTTTCCCATTCAATCCTTCGGCCCATAGGAATGAATGGGAAAGCCATTCCTTATTTGCGATTAGCAATTAGTGAACCGCAAATGTGCCGCAATTTCATCAGGTTTGATGATAACCTTGACCCCCGACGAAACCAACCTGCTCTCGAGAGGACTGCCCTTTGTCCCCATGGAACGTACCAACTTCCTGGATCTTTAATCCGACCTTCTCAAATTTTTCAGGAGGATACGACTCAAACACTTCTTTGCTGACAAAACGGAATCAAATTACCAAAATCACTCTATATTCCGACCTCCTTCCACCTTCAACCCACCCTCTAATCAAATGTCACCGGAAATCTTGACCTTTGAAAAATTGGTCATGAAGGAAGTGTTAGATCTTAAAACCATTCCCAGATTCACACCTTACAATCTACCACTAACCGAAAAAAACGCTCTCCAATCACTGAAAAACAATAACGAAATTATCATCAAACCTGCTGACAAAGGCGGAGGAATCGTGGTAATGGATACCAATCAATACGACACTGAAATCAAGCGACAACTTTGTAACTTGGAACATTATCGTCCTCTCACAAAAGACCCAATACAGGACATCAAATCCAAAATACTGATTGTTACATGCTCAGCGAGAGATCTTGGCATCATAACCAAAAAAGAACATGCTTACTTGAACAACCCTCACCGAGGACACCCGTCCTGTATGTACTGCCTAAAATTCACAAGGACACGACCAATTCACCGGGTCATCCCATTGTCTCTGGCTGCGGTTCAATCCTCGAACCACTGGGTAAATTTATCGACGCAATCATCAAGGAATTTGTCCCTCTAACTGACACCTATGTACGAGACACAATGGACCTCAATACCACCATTAAGGATAAGGCCTTTGACACCACCTCTCAACTCATGGTTAGTTTGGATATAGAATCCCTATATACCAATATACCCCACAGAGAAGGCCTACAAGTTATCCATGATTTATTATTAACAAGACCACAACCTACAAGAATCCCAGCGGAATTTATCATGGACTTACTTCGAATTGCCCTACAGAACAATTACTTCTTGTATCGTGAGGCATACTACTTACAAATTAAAGGTGTCTCCATGGGCGCTTGCTTCGCGCCCAACTTCGTGATACTCTTTGTCCATAACCTAGAAAAATCTTTAATTCTCAACCCCGCCACCCCTACCTCCACCATGTGGGGCTTTGGCGTCGCTATATTGACGACATCCTCCTCATCTGGCATGGTACACCTGATGATTTGACACCCTTCATTGATTGGCTCAACAACAGTCAAGACCATCTGAAATTCACCAGTGAATATAAAACAAATGATCTACCTTTCCTGGATGTTATCATACATGCCGAGGAAGGCACCTTGGGAACCTTTCTCTATCGGAAACCCAGAGAACGCAATACCCTGCTGCACTATTCAAGCCACCATCCCAGAGGCCTAAGAAATGGATTGCCATTTGGACAATTTCTACGCATTAGACGTAATTGTAAGTGGAGAAAATATTACTTCCGCGAAGCAGACATTCTTGTGAACAAACTCATACATAGAGGCTACCCCCGCAGACTGGTAACCAGAGCCAAAAAATGTGCCTGGTACTACCATCGTGAAAATCTATTGGTTCCCAAATCTAAAAGAACAATGACAAGGATCCCATTCGTCTCTACCGTCGGACCTAAGAGCAACAAAATAAGTGCCATCATCAAAAAGAACTGGACAGTGCTAAGATCTGAAAAGCAATTCCAGGATCCACCTCTCTTTTCATACCAACGTGGCAACAACATTGAAAATCATTTGGTACATGCCATTACATGGCCAGAAACATCAAAAGACAAACATACCATCACATCTGCCTGGGGCCTGGCACCAATTCGTGGACATTTCAAATGTCAAGGGTGTAGTGTATGTGAACTCACCATCAATACCAAAGAATTTATATACAATGGGAAAAGCCATGAACTAACTTGCCACACCAATTGCAAAACTACCAACGTGATCTACGCCAATCGCTGCCCATGCGATCTACTCTACATTGGCCAGACTACACAAATGGTAAAACAGTGCATCATTCAGCACAAGAGCCGAATCAAATGCCAGGTTCTCTCAGCACCCCTTGTACCGCAATTCATTGAAAAAGGCCACCGAGACATTGACCTACAGTGGCAGGTAATCGAACATCTCAGACTCCCCACCAGAGGTGGCAACATAAACTTACTCCTAAACCGAGCTGAGTGTAAATGGATCTCACTTGCAGACTCTGTAAATAGGGGCCTCAACACCTTTGATGAGTGGAATAGCACGGTAAATACTTGATAACCCTAGTCAGACTTCCTGAACTTGATCTATACCTAAACTTCATGGCATCTGAAACTGCCAGTTAATTATGTGGTCTCACTTGGGCACTAACTACCTTTATTCAACTGACCCTGCCACCTCTTGGTGCAGCTTTCTTACAATTACCCATGCCTCTCTGCGCCTCTAACTCTTGATATGTATTCACTATGCAATTATAACCTTGTTATTTTACTGTGACCTTGATTGCTTAACAATACATGTTCCTGTTCGTGATTACTACTCCACTAATCATGAGTCTACAGCGCAGTGCTCCCTCCCCTTCCCCCTCCCACCGCACGCCTCCTCCCACTCCCCCTCGTTACCAGACCCAGCCCCCGGGCGTAGTCCTCACCACTGTTCCCATCCCTCCTCTCCGTTCCCACGCCCCTTATACCTTGTGGCCCCGCCCCTCCCAATGGTTACTTCCTGGTTTCCTCTGACAACCGTATTCAACCAGTGTTCCTTTGCGGGAGACCATCGCCACGGATTCATTCGGCTCCAGCGCCAGATTAACTCAGGTAAACTGCCTACCCCCAAACCGATCCACCGCCACATCGGAGGCATTTTACCAATCCATTAATGCCCGAGATCTCTAATCACGTCCTAACCCAGACTCTCTTTCCAGGCGCCGCACCAGCTCGATTCGTTGAGACCTGGAACCCCCGGCCAAGATCACTGCTTCATCTCTGATCACCTGGACTCACAATCATTGTACAACTGACCCCCCATCACTGTCAGCGTTTATTGACTTCAGGTACGCAATCGCTACCCCGCACCACCCCATTCCCCGTCCTTCACCTTAGCCCCTCTTCCCCACTCACACGCTCAGTAATTGCATGCGCCCTACCACCGCCCACACCGATAGGCCCTTTATTAAACTGGCTCTTCCACTTCTTGTGATTTGCCCTACCACTCGGCTCACACTCGCGCCCTTTTACTAGGCTACCTCCTTTCCATGCCCGATCTCTCATTTTAATTGTATCCCCAGGCAGCACTCCAAATCATCGCCAACCCTGTCCTGAAGAGGATCCCAAATCACCGAGGATCAAAACGCCGTCGACAAACACAGCACAATTTCTTGGCGTAGTATCACGAGGCTCATAACTGTGTTAAAAATGAACATTGTAATCATGTATATTCAATGTGGAGCCTGTCTCTGATTATTCCCAATCACTTTGCACCGACCACGCTGTTCACCACGTTCACTTGCGTCGTCACCTTCACTTTGTTATCACCTTGTCACCAAGTGCCATTTGGGTTGCTTCATGAATGTTTTCAAGTACAGTGCTGCTTTTTAATCGTGCTTCCCATTGCTAATGAATTGGTGATTAATAACCATCTCACAAATGTACTGAGACTCCTTGTGTTTCTTTTCTTGTAATACTTATTGTATGCATTTTTTCAAACTGTCTTTGACATTGATACCTATTGGGACACTGTACCCTATATATCCTCTATACCCAGTCCCAGTTTGGTTTATGGGTTTCACTCCTGTTCTCTTTCACGCAATTTCAAGGGTGCCAGGGTGCCCAGAGGACACCCTGTTGCACCCCCGAAATGGCAATGTTCACTGGTTTTGCGCACACTAAGCATGGCGAATTTTGCGAATCTGGCGTTCGCGAATTGCGTATTTGCGAACTCGCAATCCACAAAATCCACGAATTCTCGCGAATTTGCGGATTTTTTTTTTGTGTTCGCAAGGGTTTCTGCTAGTTCGCGAGGGTTTGGTACCAGTTTGCAATTGCGAACTTACTTGTCGGCTCGCAACGGTCGCGACTATGTTGTTTCTACGTCTGGTTCATCATCACAGGTTCCCAGCACCCTCTGTTTCACCACTGCCACCCTCTGTTTCACCCATGCCACCCTCTGTTACATCAATGCCACCCTCTGGTTCATCATCACTGTAGATTATGGGGGGGGAAGCAAGCACACCTGCCCTGCTTCAACTGACATGAATTAATTTGGGGTTAGTTTATTAATGTGTCACTGTTTTAAAATTCCAGGTCTGGCACCTGCTTCCTTATCAGTTATTTTGCTTTCTGTTGCAGTTAAAAAAAAAATTCCAGGACCTTTGTGGCCTACTTGTAGCTATTCTATGAGCCTGCTGTGAGGGTCAGAGCAGGGTCATACAATTGTTGCAACTAGCAACTGAACTCTGGAGGGGCCCAAGTCAGGAAGCACTACAGGGAATGGTTACTTATGATGAGTTTGAAGTCTTGCACCTGCTCAGTGCTTTCAGTTTTGCAAAACTCGTTTTTCTGCAATTTTGCGGGATTCGCGGGGCGCGAATTTGCGCGAGATCGGATTCGGAAGCCGCAAATTCGTGCGAATATGCGATTTGTTTTTTGGCGGCGTGTTAATTCACAAGGTTTTGTGCGTTTTAGCGAGCCGCTTGTAGCGCAAGGCGCAAAGTTACCCTCGCGGTCGTTCAAGGGCGTGGCTATCTTGTTTGCATGACGTATTTCCGTTTCCGGGCGTGAAGTGTAATCTCGCAAAGTGTGTGGCTCGCTAGTACAATTTCGCGGGTGTTCGCAAGGAAAGTCTCGCGCGAACTTACCCGCTCGGTCGTGAACGGGCGCGGCCATCTTGTTTCTCATTCATTGCTATGGTTCTGAGCATGCTTTTGGTATCCTCTCTGTATCTCTGCCATCCTTTGCTTGTTTGAAGTTTTTTTTAATCTATTTTACTTATTATCTATCTCTCTATTTTTCTTGCTCTATATTTTTGTGTTTTCTGCTACTTTTGGTTAATTTTAAACTACTTTTTTCAACTCTTTACTTTTCTTCTCTTCCCTATTCTATTTTCTTTATTATTTAGCTTCTTTTCTGCCCAGACCATGGTGAAGGGAGCCGGGAAGCATCCCGAGAAGGGGAAAGGTCCTGCACCCCGCGCCCGGCTCCCGTGCGGGCGTTTGAGGGGGGAGCAGGTCGTACCCCGGGAGATCTTCAGCCCGGAGGAGGTGGCCGCACTAATTTTTTATGTTCAGGGCCGCCTCCCCAGGACCATCATGGCAGGCGGCAGCATCGGTAGCTGCAAATTAGCAGGGATGCGCCAATAATTGTGCGCCACGCCACCATCACCCATGGTGCGCCGTATTCACAATGCGGCGCACCATGGGCCCAAAACGTCACCAATGCGTTACGCATCTGTGCCGTAAAGGCGGCGCATTGCTGGAGCTGCGTCGCAACGATGGCGCAGCTCCATCAATGTTCTGGGGTGCCCTATCTCCCCAATGCTGCGTCAAGCCGTACGTCTGCTTCAAGCAGGCGCAGGGTTTGAGTCACGCATCATTGTCGTTAAAGTGAGTGATTGAAATCTTGTAGATTTCCCTCAGCCACTTTTAGGATGCGTTCCTGCGCAGGAACGCCCTCCCTTGCGCCGGAACGCCCCCTGATGGCGCAGGGCTTTACAACGTGATGCATCTCCCATATGCGTCACTTTGTTAATATACGCCGCACCATTGCGCCTCTTTTGTTCTGCCGCTGCGTCACAAAAGTCACGCAACAATGGAGCAAAAGAGCCGCAAGGGGCTTCTAAATTAGCCGCTACAGACTCAAGTCCAGTCCTTCCTTTGTACACATGGCGATAAGAAGAAATAGTGGTGGTGGATTGATAGTTTTGAGTATTTTAATGACTGGTTAATGTAGTAGGAAACTTTAGTGTTGTCGCTGATCTGCAATCACGATGGACTTTGTCTGTCACTTCGCGTGCTGCGGACTTCTGCCTGCCAATCCTAGGCAAACCTTTTTAGTACTTTGTTTAGTGAGTTACATAAGAAGTTTCCAATTCGACGGTCCGCAAATCAAGCAATACTAATAACGTAGTAGACCACATGAGATCGGTCAATATATCCCGTGGAATAGTTGTCTATTTGCTATTTCGCCAAAATATTTTGTTATTGTTCTTTTGAAATGTTTGATTTGGTTGACAAATATCATCCATGTTTTCTGGTCTTTCTTTCTTTCATGTTGTACATCAGCTCCCCCCAGGGGCAAGAGGACACAGGAGGAGGGTGCTGTTCAGGATGCAGGCCAGGATCGGGCAGGTGGGGGCTCCTTTGCTGGCCCCAGTAAGTACTTATTTTTTCCTAGCGTTCCTCATTCGATTTTTTCTAAATCGTCTTTGATCTTCTTGTAGACTGGATCTAAATTCTTATCCTGCCTGAACTATGACTCCCTGTGGTATTACTAGATTATTCTTATTAGTCTGTTTGTGTAGCTAACTAAGATTGCACATTTGGCAATTCTATTGTGATGAATTTAGGCCTCAGCCAGGCCCGCAAATGCGAAAGGTTCGCTCTTCTGTACGCAAGAAGTCCTCAGACTATATAAGAAATTGGCACGGAAACTGGAAATACAAAGACAGAGTTTAATAAACCTTTAAAGGTGGTACTACAGCCCACACAACACTCTTCAGTATTGTACAAGGTAGCACAAAGAACTCGGACACGCGGTCCCCTTTTATACACAAAGAAGGGGCTCATAAGTGGGCGGTTACAACTCAGAAAGCATGATTTACAACCATATATGGACATTTCTTAAACATGATCAATACATGGGTGGGGTTAACGGTTCGTGAAGCCCCCAGGATGCACATTCCAATCCCCTCTAAGCAGGAACAGATGGTACGTGTACTGAGCATGCGCTAGATAGGCTAGTACTAATTATAGCCTGTTGCTGGGCAAACTCCAGGAGTGAAAGACAGTGAGGTAGGACTTGCCTCGTGGCGAGCACATGGCACAATGTAGCCTACAAAATGGAGGCCAGAAAACTAGATTGAGTCTGGCCGCGGAATAGAAGGAAAGCAAGAAACTACACTAAAGACACATGAATATGTCTTCAGCGAATGCTTAACATTATTGCTGTTTTATTTACAACAATTGGACTCCCATTCTAGTCAGCAATAGCTCTATGCACTGAGTGCAGTCCTCTGGGATTGTCCATAATGTCTTTTCAAGTCTTCTAAATGTTTATGCTTTGACAATTGCCAACAATAAAAAGGTGAATGACCACCAAGAAATAATAAGATACTACTTTACTTTTGGTTTGGATAGTAGGACAATCCATTCTACTACTGTTGCAGGGACAAATCTGCACAAACAGAACTATGGACACTAAATAATGCATTGCTTAGCTTATCAATTATAATAGGTGCTGTTAGACTTTCCACATACCTCAGTGATAACAGACTTTGTAGTTGAACCCCCAATCTCCTTACTGACTAGATAGTGTAGCAGAGTCATTTAGCTCCCAAAGTCACCGATGATTGATCCCCAATGATGTCAGAGGCACAGACTCATGCTTGCAAAAATTCCAAAACCTTTAGCTCATCCACTCTAGTCTGGAGGACCAAAAACCACAGAGTCTATGTAAGTTTAAAAGCTTTATTAAAAGTAAACACATTTATTAAAATCAAGTTTGTCATAAAAGTAAACGTTTAACTGAAAATTGAAAAGTGCTTAGTGCTGGCGCATTTCTTGTGGTCGAGCAGAGCTCTCACCTGGTTTGAACTTGATCCTGCTCATGTTCTTAGAAGTCAAGCTTCTGTCTGTTAGGAGAAAAAGTGGTGTTAAAAATAAAAATAAGCATTCATCAGTTGTGCCAAAAAGTGCAGCAAGACAACAGCATTCCCTGGAAAAAGGGACATTTTTACTTTGGAGTAGACAGTCACAAATTATTACATTGTATTCTGATTTATTCACATTTCTTTCTTCCTCCTAGACCAAATATTATATAGTAGTGAATGGTGTATTCTAACATTCTTAAATGTACTTTGTAGGTGGAACATCTGGAGGCGGGGCCAGCGCGGAGGTGGTGGTATTGGAAGAGGGGAACAACTCTGGGGAGGAGGCGGTGCAAGTGCCGGACATGCCTGTGAGGGATAACACGGTGGTGGCGGGCAGAGGTAAGCTTTATATTCCTTACTTATTGAGATTGAAGACTGCAGAGTGTGCTTTCTGCACGGGTGTATTATAAATCAACCAGGTAGTAGCCTCCTCTAAATGTACTTCGACTTAGCTGTGAAGTTTTTGGCGAGAAGAATCCCAATCAGATCTGAGATGAACTTGATGGATGGGATGAACGAAAAGCGAAAGAAGGGTGTAAGTAAGTGTGGAAGGACGAGAAATGTAATGATGACTGGCAAAGAAGAATGATATGTGTTTGCTTGGTCCCCGAGGTGGCTGGAAAGGAAAGAATATGGTATGGTGCATGGCTGGGTGAATGATGAAGCAAGGATGGGTGGAAGGAGAACAGCCTGGGTGGGTGAAACAGAAAATGTATGTGTGCATATACTTTGAATGGATGGATGCCTGGATCATGGTGCTATCTGACTCTTAGATAGCATATGTGTATCTAGAGAGAGTAGACGGTCACTGGATGAACTAAGTGTTACTTTGAAGAGCATGTAACACCGCACCCACACGTCCGTTTCAGTGTAGGAAAGGCAAGGAAAAGAAGTTGTAATTTTGTCCAAATACTACCATGAATAGTAGCAGTAGTTTGTATTGCAACTGCAAGCACAGCATATATCCGGTTATTACGGTGGACACTCCCTACCTCTCTTAATAACTTTAGTTTAGTAGTAGTAGTACGTTATTCATGTATGGGTGTATCACTGTTCACTCAATAATAAGCAAAGCACCTAAAGTCATCCTATATGTCATCAAATACATCCCATGTGAAGTGATAGATAATCAGATTATTTAGCTTCTTCATTTTCCTTTTCTATTACTCATTTGCACTGTAGGGTGAAAGCTAAATTAATTAAACAGTAGCCCTTTTAACAGAGTATTCTCAGTGCCACCCGTAATAGAAAAGTAAGAGCTTCACCACCTGCATGTACTGGACCGGTACAGTAACGCAAGTCTGTCTCACTCATCATGGTGTGCGTCTGTTTTTCTCAGGTGCAAGTTCACTGCGCTGGCATTATGCCGGCTTGCATAAGATAACGTACCAATTTTCCTAAACAAGAGAGAAGAATAAGAATAAGACTGGTGTACTGTCATAGTCGACTGTAATGGAAGTCCATAGTGCTCGTAGAATTTGTTCCTTAAACTCCCACTAATGTTAGAGCAAGGATGAAGAAGTCGGAGGTTACATAGATACTGTCCTCAATAGTTATGTACTGTACTTTCAATTTGCTACTTGTACTGTGACACAACTTTCTGCTCAATCATTTTGTGTTAATCTTAAGGAGCATTGGTTACAGACTATGTCTAACTTTCTTCATATAGTTGCTCCTTCCAAATCAAACAGACCATCAAGGAGGAGGGAGCTGGCTCGAATGGCCCGGCAACGGAGGCTTGATACCACTGTCGCCGAATATCGGCGGCTGGTGGCCCTGGAGGAGGAGGACACGCAGTCTACCGGTACAACAACAACATCCACTGGGACAGCTGCATCCTCCTCCGTGCCCCCACGGGCTGCCAGCCAGGGCAGTGCTCCAGCGGTACGGAGCCGGGCTACCAAAGCCAACCGCCACCGCCGAGCAGCAAAGACAGCAGCTGCCCCCCACAGGATTTGCAAGGCACACCAGCGCCGCTTATGCCTCAGAGTGTCCTACCTGGAGCAGGAGGTCCTACCCTATAATAACTTGGTGGAGGGCCTCCGCTTCGACCATGCCACCCTCCGCAAGGAGCATGAGGCCCTGGCCGCTAAAGTGAACAGCACCCTGCCGTAGTGTCCCTTACCCCTTTTTTAGAGACTTTTGGGGGGTGGGAATTGGGAGTTGGGTTGTTTTGGGGACTTTTGAAGGACAATCGTTGGGGTTAGGGAGGGTCTTGCGGGAGATTATTTTGTTAGGGCTACAAAAATATACTTTTTGAAACTTTATCTGACCATACCTGATTTTTACTGCTTTTGAGTCTGGTGGGTGGGGGTTTAACAGTAAGTTTGTTTTCCTGAATAGTCCTAGGACTTTAGTAGTACTACCGTCAATCTCTCGTCTCTCCTAATACTCCATTATACTACCTCCAACCAAACGCTTATCTTACCTGTAATTTCTGTTTGAAAGTAGGGCTAGGCCCAGGGCTGGCTCCACGGGAAATGGCGATTAAGGTTGGCAATCCTGGGTGGATGAAATGTCCTCCTCATTGCGGTGGTACTAGTGGTGTGACACAGTGGCAGTTGCATGCCTATGGAAAAAAAGAAAAAGGAAACCTGGTTTGTCCTTACTGTAGCATTACAACGGTACGATAGAGAATATAGCAGGTGACAGTACACTAGAACAGTGCCACAATGTAGCCTAAAAAATAGTAAAGTATTGAAAGTATAACTTGTACTTGTGTTGGATTTCTTTGACATTGGCTACTACTACAAGAAATAGTACTGAAGCTGAGTAAGTCTAGAATATATCCTCGGATTCCTTCACCAGCCTGTTGCTATGACCTTATCCTCCCCAGCAAGTGTGTGGAATTATTGATGTCATTTAGTCACACATCAAGCAAAACCACACAGCCAGGGGGAAGAGGGTTAGGGTTTGGAAAATGGATGGGAATGGGGGTTCCTTTTTGGGTAGGTTTTTTTGAGAGAAGGAAAAAAAAGCACAGCATGGACAAACAATAATTGAAGATAAAGAAATCTTTGGGTACAAAGCTAACCATAAATCTTTTCAGTGACATAAAGGAAGTGCATGCACTACTGCATGCATTGTTACTGAAAAGTAAGTAGTACTAGAATGCGACAGTACAGGGCTGCAGCGTTTTCACTTGCCTATCTCTGCACTCAGAGAAACACTTCTTACATTAAACTAGGTTTAAAAAATAGCCGAAGTAAAACCTATAGAATGGCTGTAGGGATCAATTTAGAAGCAGAGAGAGATCCAAGAAATGTAGTCACACTCATAGAAGAAAACAATGGATACTGTATCTGTATGTTGTTGTAGTTGTCCTGTTGAATTTGGTAAGTAAGTTGCATGCAGCAAACAATTCCTCTTATTAGCGGCACTCCTCCATTCCAGCTGACGCTTCGTCCATCAATGTTGGTGACCAGAAGACACCCTGTCCACTGCCTGCCTGGCGGATGCTGAATTGCGGCTTGCTAATGTGAAGCCTGACTCCATCCTTTTTTCCCCATTGCACAGACTGAAACCCGGCCTGTAATTATTGAACGAAAAACAGGAAGTGATAAATTACAACACCACTGATAAATAAATATAAAGTATGTACACTGTGTAGTGCAAAAAGTCACACTTTGATTTTCCTAATAGACAGTACAATATTTTTGAAAGTGCGTACTCTGTCTGAGTCACCTTTGGAAGGATAAATAAGTATGGGCAAATTAATTTAGCGGATCTTTCCCCTCAAGCTAGGTGTACTGTAAACTGTGTTTTAGAACAAAATTAGACCTTCCCAACAGTGCTCCAACCCAGACCCTTACTAAAGCCAGTCGCAAAAATGTAGAAGACCCCCAATCAGATCTAAAAAAACGAGGCCTAGCAGAAAACTGGTGACAAAACGTACTAAAGTAGGCCCAAATACCCCCTTACCCACCGTGGATTGTATTCAAACCACTTGCAAGCTAGCAAAAATATCCACATCGCTCCAAGACTCGAAACCCCCCCACCCAAACACATGCAATAGAAATACTGCTAACCCTAACGAGCCCTAAGTTAAGAATAGTGGCAAAGGCTTTCTTTAACTATGCCAAATCCCCCCTTTTCCACCATGGATTTTCTTCAAATGACTTGCAACCAAAATTACACATTCTCACGAGTGCTCTAAGTCCCCAGAACTCAGTTGCAAAAATCTAGAACACCCCCAAACACATGCAATCCTGCTGCTAGGGCTAACCCTAACGAACCCTAAGTTACAAAAAGTGCCAAAAGGCTTTTCCCTATGGATTTTGTCCAAACCACTTATATGCGGTATTAGACCTTCCCAGGAATGCCCCAAGACCTGCCAACCCACCCGCCAAAAAGCACAACACCCCCAAACAGCCAAAAAGGAAAATCTCATACTTACAATATTTCTCGGCCTTTGGTCCAAACGTGCTGTGCAGCTAGGTCATAACTCCCGTTTTCCACCACGGATTTCCTGAAAAGCAAATGCAATCAAGATTAGACTGTCCCAGCAGTGCTCCCAGACTCCAAAACTCACCCACAAACACCGAACCCCCCCCGCCCCAAAGAGCACCTGAAAGGCAAGCAAGTCAGCAAAAACGCAAAAAAAATTCCGCCTCCGATTTGGTCCAAACCACTTTTATCCGGTATTAGAGCTTCCCAGCAATGGCCCCAGAGCCGTCAACCCAGGAGAAAACTAGTAGAAGACCCCCAAACAGCCAAAAAGCAAAAGTACAAAAATGTGGACTTACTCATTTTCTTGCCAATTTCCAAAATCACTCTGCGCGCGCTCTGCAGCTAGGCCCTAACTCCCCTCTGCCACCATGGATTTGCTTCAAACCTCTTGCAAACTAAAATATCCATAGCCAGCAGTGCTCCCAGACCCCGAAACCCACCCACAAACACCAGGAAGCCCCCCAAACAGGCCCCCAAAACGCTACATTGAGCAAAATGTCAGAAATAGCAAAAAAAAATTCTCCATGGATTTTGTCCAAACCACTTCTATCAGGTATTAGACCTTCCCAGGAATGCCCCAAGACCCGCCAACCCACCCGCCAAAAAGCACAACACCCTCAAACAGCCAAAAAGGAAAATCTCATACTTACAATATTTCTCGGCCTTCGGTCCAAACGCGCTGTGCAGCTAGGTCATAACTCCTGTTTTCCACCACGGATTTCCTGAAAAGCAAATGCAATCAAGATTAGACTGTCCCAGCAGTGCTCCCAGACCCCAAAACTCACCCACAAACACCCGGAACCCCCCAAAGAGCACCTGAAAGGCAAGCAAGTCAGCAAAAACGCAAAAAAAATTCCGCCTCCGATTTGGTCCAAACCACTTTTATCCGGTATTAGGGCTTCCCAGCAATGGCCCCAGAGCCGTCAACTCACCCGCAAAGAAGTAGAACACCCCCACAAGTGCTGAGTCTTTCTTCCTTGGGCGTAATCCAGCCCTCTGCTTTGAGGGAAATAGGAGTCTGGAGGAGGAGGATAGAGGAGCATGTTCTTCTGAACTTGTGAACCTGAGGAATGCAGACTGCGGCACCTTCAAATCAATAAGCAAACAAGTGAAGACAGTTCTGCTGATGGGCTTGTTTTTGTGATTAGGTGATTAAAGTTTGAATTATATTAACTGTGCACAACAAAGAAAGACAGACACACAGGAATAAAAGTGAATAAGGACGAAAAAGAAAGTTATTGATTCATTGTCTCATTTTCAGGGCTCGGTGTCAGGGAATAAGAATAAGGCTTCGTCATCATACTCTGCGAATTCAGGCAGGGTGAGCTCCGTGTCACCTAACAGAGAAGAAATTCCCTCATCTACGTTGCTGTCCACCTCGTCTTCATCCGGCGTGCTTTCTCGTACTTTGTAATCTGGTGGTATGAGGTGCTGATTCATCTTGATCATTGTTAACCTCTCCACATTTTTTGGGCGAGAGGCCGCACCGTTTGGGAGTTACAATGCCACCAGCAGCACTGAAAACACGTTCAGAAGACACGCTTGCGAGTGGGCAAGACAAGTAGTTTAAAGCCAGGTTGGAGAGCTGTGGCCACAATTCTTTTTTCCCATGCCAATACGCCAATGGGTCAGCATTAACATAGAACTCTGTTGAGTCATTCAGATAGTCCTGCACCATCGACTCAAGGTCCTCCAAGGTTCCTCTACTTTGCTTAGCTGTTGCTGTGACCTTTTGAGAACCAAACCCAAGCAGAGTTAGCCAATCCTCTTCAGCATCCAATGTTACTGTTTTGTCTGGTGCAGATGATCCGGTTGCCGGTGTCTTTAACGGCTGAGAGGTCACTTGTGCCACAGGTGCAAAAGTGGATTGTTTTGACTAGGGATGGCCTGCTGATGCTGATGCTGATGTACTGCCTTTTCCTTCAATTAGCTGCTGTTCTCTTTCAAACCTCTTGGCTGACAAAGCTAGCCAACGTTTGTACTTTGTAACATCTTCATCAGCAAAAGGAAAGAATGCTCAGCCTGCCAGCGCCTTTTTGTAGCGTGGATCCAGAATAGTAGCACAAATGTAATGCTGTTCTGAGTGGATCATTTTAAGACGTTCATCACCTTGTAGGCGCTCTAATAATTTCTCAGCCAAAACAAAAGGGTCTTGGTTTTTTTCATCTTTTTGAAACACAGAAGACACCGCCTTCAGTTGGTGCTCCAGCATGTACAACAATGGGATAGCTTTTCCCAAATTACAGTCCTCCTTGCTGACTGCACGCGTGAAGACCTCAAAAGGACGAAGCATGTCTGTCAGGCTTTTAACTATTTCCCATTGCGCTGCATCCATCCTCAGGTCCTTCTGAGCTGTACCCTGTTTTAAGAAATAGTGATAGAGTACCGTATACTGCTCATACAGACGCTCAAGCACGTAGAAGGTTGAGTTCCAACGTGTTGCCACCTCCTGGATGAGTGCTTTCACTGGCATTCGACGTTCATGTAGCAGGCTCCTCAGATGCTTCCGGGCCTTAAAAGAATGGCTGAAATGGTTGCACATTTTTCGGCATGTGTCCACTACCTCGCACGCTGGACTGTCTTTATCACTCAAGAATTTTTTAACAACCAGGTTTATACAGTGCGCCAAACACGGCACTCTGAAATAGTCACCCAGCTCCATGGCCTTAACTACATTGGCGCCATTATCCATGGAAACATAACCAATCTGGCGTTTTATTGGGGACAGCCAGTGAAGGACCTTTGTGTTAAACTCATCCAAAATGTTTTGTGCTGTGTGACGTTTCTCCAAGCCAAACATGGCTAGTGTTGCATGTTTCCGAGCAGCTTTAAAAACTTGGTCCTGGTCAACACCTGCGTTTAGCTTTGCTTTAACCCCTGAAAAAGAGACCCAGTATGCAGTGATGCACATGTAATGAGCGCCTGCGCCACTGGTCCGCATGTCTTTTGTCAGATGTATAGTGTGAACAGCACTCTTCTGCAAAGCTGCCCCAATCACCTCCAGCACATCTTCATGTAGTGCTGGAACCGCAACTCTGGCAAAATAGAACCGGCTAGGAACCTTCCATTTAGGGCAGAGCGCTGCCACTAATTCTAGAAAACCAATCCCTTCTACAAAAGAAAAGGGAGAAGGTCCAGAGCTAGCATTTTAGCCAGCTTAGTGTTATACAGACGCGTCAGTGGGTGGTTGCGTTCATATGGCGCTTCTGTAAACAACGTTTCTAATGTTGCCCTGGACCAAGCATTTACGGGATGATGATGATTTCTTTGACCCAGCTACGCTCGCTGATGAACTTTTTCGCATTGGTGTCTCACTCTCTCCCACACTCTTAGTGTGGCTCACATGGGGTGTGCTGCTGACAGGGGTACTGGGTGTAAGTGAAGTGTTTGACACGTCTTCTTCCTCCTCGTCATCAACAGATGAAACATCAACGTTTTCTTGACGTGCAATTCGGGCTTCCTTGATCGCCTGTAGGTGCGCAAACCATTGGACAGCGTGCTGTCTCTTAAGATGACCTCTCTGGCCTCCGGTACCATAGTTGGTACCAAACTTACCACGACTAATTGCAAGCTTACAAATGCTACAAATTGTGAAGTTTTCCCTTTTTGGGCAAACACTAAAGAAGTCCCAAGCTGGGGACTTGAACAGTCTGTGGGGGCCGGAGGAGGCAGCAATACTGGTGGTGGTGGTCATGCTGCTAATGCCAGATGAAGTGGAGGATGTGGATTGCCGAACTTTAGTACGTTGTGCACTTTCACCACCACTAATTGAGTTCGAGGTTGATGGAGGTACCTTCTGGCGAGGAAGAAATATGGAAGCGGTATGTGTTGGTGTACTAGTTAACTCCAATGATTGTTGTGTTTCCATTGCCTCCTCGTCGACATCATCATCACGCTTAGCAGCTTCTCCGGCTAGGGTCAAAATGTCTGTTTGCTGCATGCCCGCTGGGGCTGCAGTGACCTTTATGATGACTGGGTCATCGTCGTGAGAGCCTTCATCAGCAGCAGTATCCGCCACTTCTTGTTGAGCCTCATCACACTCCATAACTATGAGACTTTGGACGACCTTCCTTTTACGCTTAAGTACCTTTGTCAGATCATGGTGTGTCTCACTCTCAGACGGCAGTGGTGCTGGTTCCCAATTGTGCTCCGTATCATCAAAAGGAGGTGGGCTTGAAGAAGATGTAGACACCAACCTTGATCTTTTCCTTGCTAGGGATGTGGAAGACAATGAATGATCATCAGGAGGAGTGGCTTCCTCAAATGATACCTCGGCTTGATTGTCGATTTCCTCATGTGCCCCTACTTCGGGAGGAACAACTATTGTGGGCACTTGTGACCCTCCATGCACCTCTGCTTGCGCATCTCCTTGCGCTGCCTATCCTTCCACATGTACTTGGGCTTGTACTTGCACATGTGGTTGTTGTTGCGGCTGTGGTTGCTCAACACTCGTCAGATGAGTTACAACAACCTGTGTTGATTCAGGGACATTGCTGCTACTTTCTTGCGATGAGCCAACATCACTGGTCGATGGTGATTGAACAACTAGACTAAGTGCCTCTGCAGCACTCAAGGGCTTGGACTTAAGTTGGCGTGGTGGTGGTGGTGGCACTGAGCCCAATGGAGCGGGGATGCTGCTCCCAGCTTGGTCCCCAGCAGATCCCGCTGCTGCTGCAGGCGTACTTTTTTTTTTACTCCCAAAAAATGTGGCGGGCGGCACACCAGTCTCCTTGGTAACTTGCTTCTTCTGCTCCTTACTGGCAACTTTCTTACTAGAAATGCTACGGGGAACTTTTTTTGGGGCCATCTTCTTCAGAGCAGGTCAGAACAGCGGGCCGCAGTTGCACGAGTTGCAGAGTTGTCTGTGGCCAGACGTGACGTCGCGTGACGTTATGCTGCACACACACACACCGCTGCAGGACTTCTTCCTGGCACTGGTGGTTCTCTTGAGTCTTGTGCACCTAAAAGCAATGGAAGACAGAGGAACATCAGTTCAGTTATACACCCCAAAAGAATCAAAAAACACAGAAAAATCAGCACAATCCCAAGCCCTCCATTGAGGTTTAAATTCAAGACACCCCACAGAAAGACTAGGCACATGCCCCACTCACTACCCCTGGTGAAAAGGCCACAACAACAGCCCAAAAAAACGAAAATCACAGAAAAATCAGCACAATCCCAAGCCCTCCATGATGTTTAAATTCAAGACACCCCACAAAAAGACTAGGCCTGTGCACCACTCACTACCCCTGGGCATAAAAGTTGAAAGCTAGGCAAAATGGTTGCAGACTTAAGAACACTGTCTGCATTCAAAATGGCCCCCTCCCTCCCAGCACATGGCCAGGGCCTGTAGCAGCACTCAAAATGGCCCCACCCATATGGCCTGTCCCCATGAACACCCCAAAAAATCGAAAAACACAGAAAAATCAGAACAATCCCATGCCATCCAGGCCCTCCATGATGTTTAAATTCAAGACACCCCACAAAAAGACTAGGCACGTGCACCACTCACTACCCCTGGTGAAAAGGCCACAACAACAGCCCAAAAAAACGAAAATGGCAGAAAAATCAGCACAATCCCAAGCCCTCCATGATGTTTAAATTCAAGACACCCCACAGAAAGACTAGGCCTATGCACCACTCACTACCCCTGGGCACAAAGGTTGGAAGCTAGGCAAAATGGTTGCAGACCTAAGAACACTGCCTGCATTCAAAATGGCCCCCTCCCTCCCAGCACATGGCCAGGGCCTGTAGCAGCACTCAAAATGGCCCCCACCCACATGGCCTGTCCCCATGAACACCCCAAAAAATCGAAAAACACAGAAAAATCTGCACAATCCCATGCCATCCAGGCCCTCCATGATGTTTAAATTCAAGAAACCCCACAGAAAGACTAGGCACATGCACCACTCACTACCCTTGGTGAAAAGGCCACAACAACAGCCCAAAAAAACGGAAATCACAGAAAAATCCGCACAATCCCAAGCCCTCCATGATGTTTAAATTCAAGACACCCCACAGAAAGACTAGGCCTATGCACCACTCACTACCCCTGGGCATAAAGGTTGAAAGCTAGGCAAAATGGTTGCAGACCTAAGAACAATGCCTGTGTTCAAAATGGCCCCCTCCCTCCCAGCACATGGCCAGGGCCTGTAGCAGCACTCAAAATGGCCCCTACCCACATGGCCTGTCCCCATGAACACCCCAAAAAATCGAAAAACACAGAAAAATCAGCACAATCCCATGCCATCCAGGCCCTCCATGATGTTTAAATTCAAGACACCCCACAGAAAGACTAGGCACATGCACCACTCACTACCCCTGGTGAAAAGGCCACAACAGCCCAAAAAAACGAAAATCACAGAAAAATCAGCACAATCCCAAGCCATCCAGGCCCTCCATGATGTTTTTATTAAAGAGACCCCACAGAAAGACTCAGTCCACCCACCACTGAGTACCCCTGAGCAAAAGGCCCCAACAACAGCCCAAAAATCGAAAATTACAAAATTGTAGTCGCGGCAACTGTAATGCCCCAAACAAACTTACTTGTGAAATTTCTAATCCAAAAGTGATCCAAAGAAAGTCGAAAAGGCCTCAAATCCAAATATCCAGCAGCATCCACAAAAAGTAATCCTTCCAGGTGAAGAATCCGAATGAACGTGACCAGCACATGAAGAAAGCACTGGGAGGAGCCTGCTGGACAGGAACAGGAAGTTGGAGACTGTGGGGCACTTCCTTCCTCCCAACCCCCCCCCCACAAAGAAATGGACTCCTTGCAAAAAAAAGAGCAGGCAAATGTCAACTTGAGGAGTTATTTTGATAAAAATCATCATTTTCAGAAGGTTTATGCTGCTTGCTGGTGGATTTCTTGTGCAGAATTGCAAATTTTGTATTTTCGCGAGTGCGAGATTGTTGCTGCCCGCCGCATGTACGGGTTCGCAATTGCGATCTCCCACGATACGTGATCACGGCGTACTCGCGTTGACAAACTCTCGCTGTGCAAGGTGGCGGGCACGATGACGTAATCGCGGTCGCCAAACTCCCGCGGGATCTCGCAGCAAGATCCAAAATGGCGCAGCACTCGTAAAATATCGAGAAAAACAACTCGGCAAACGCTGAATGACAGTAAGTGAACGCCGCGCGCCGCAAAATTGTATCACCAAGAAAAAAAAATCTGCTGCGTGCGAATTTGCGGATTTTCTGTAAATTCGCAAGCGTTTCTTCGCAATTTAGGAATACTTTCCCATTCATTTCTATGGGCCTCATGGCCCATAGGAAGGAATGGGAATGTATTCTCAATTTGCGATTCGCAATTTGCTTATCTCAAATTGAGAATAATTTCAAGGGTGCAGGGGTGTCCAAAGGACACCCTGTTGCACCCCTGAAATAAGTATGGGTGCACATGTGGTGCGCATACATGCTCTAAGGGCATGTATGTGCATCACATGGCACTTTGAAAAATGCAAAAATGGGCATTTTTCAAGAAATTCGCAAATTACCACCAACTTGAAGTTGGTGGTAACTTGCGATTCCTTAGGGACAATTAGCAATTTTTTTTAGCTTCATACATTGCATTTAAGGAATCACAAAATTTGCGATTCCTTAAATGCAATTGCAAAATAAGGAATCGTAAATTTTGCGATTCCTTATTTTGCACCGGATTTTCATTCATATATCCCATTTAGCAAATTCGCATTTGCAAAGGCCGACGAATGCGAATTTGTATGATACATATGGCCCTATGTGCCCTGCCGTATAGGCTACCCAGGACCTATCTTAGGGGTGACATAAATCCAATAAAAGGGGAGTTTATGGCCTGGCAAGGCTGTTATATTGTCAAGTCGAATTGGCAGTCTAAACTTCATTCAGGCTGCAGTGGCAGGCCTGGGACATGTCTCAAGGGGGCTACTTAAGTTCTTATTGTGGCACAATAAGTACTGGAGGGCCCACAAGCAGCATTTAATTTGCTGGCCCTGGGTATATGGTATGTCACTTTACTGAGGACTTATAAGTACTTTAATTAAGCAAAACAGGTGAAAGCCAATGCTACCAGGTTTCATGGAGTAGGACCTTTAGCACTTGTTAGCAGTCGTAAGGTGCACAGAGTCCTGGAGCCAACAAAAATGAGTTCACCATAAAGGGAGGAGTGAAACCAAAAAATGTGAGGGTGACCCTGCAGAGAGGGCCAAGTCCAACATATTGCATATTACAATGTTTAATGGTAGATTCTAAAGATAGTGTCTTATTTATAAATGATGTTTTATCATCAATAACAATTTAATTCTAATTCGTATTTATGACCTCAGCACTAAAAACATACACATACACGTTTAAATGTTTGTGTGTGTGTAAATATATGTTTATATATGTATGTGCGTGTGAAATAAACTATAGAATTTTGATGCAGTTTGTAATACACAATACATTTAAATAAAAATATACTGAAACAGTTTAAAATAAAGCAAATCTTTATTGTGATGTCTATAGAAAAGGAAATATATGAAAAGGAAAGTTTAAAACTAAAGATATGGAAGTTCTATAAGTCGAATACATTCAAAAACATTGTTTAAAGACAGATTATAGCATGTAATGGAATGGCATGACTACTATTGAACAAGCTTCCACTATAAATAAAGTCTACAAATATATGTCAAATGACATCACCAAGAGTTGTTTCTTTAGGCAAAATATTGTAATTGGTCCATTTACACCCCATATTGAAAAACTGCCATAACTAAAAGCATTTGAAAACAGGAGAGCTGTGATTTAACATTGTTACCTTTGCAGTAGTGTATAGTCGGCAGCAAGCAGTCACTAGCTTGATGTGTGTTTATTTGTCCTCGCACATTTTAACGGTTGATTGTCGTGTACCATAGCTGGCTTATGAGTTGAGTGACAATTACATTAAAACACGCTCTCAACTTGTGCAAATATGGCGTTAAACAATATTCAGCCTAATTGTAGACTTTTTCTGTTCATGGCTAATTTCTATGACTGCAAGGAAATATTCAAATCATTCAAGCATCAGTAATGATCAAATAGGAACAAATCACGCTCACATCAATATAACTAGAGACTTTCCTACAGGTCTCCTATCAGCCTTTTTCACTAACTAAAGATTCCTTGTAAACGATGCACTATTTTTCCAGGTACTCGTCATCAAAGAGATACATATTTCGATATAACAATATAAGACACTAAACGAAGGATAGGAGCGGGATAGTGATAAGCAGAAGAAGGGATTGCCAATGTGTTCAACCTATCAGTAGGGGTGTGAGAAGTATTTATCCAAAAATGTTCCCAAAATTCTCAGGACATCACAATTACAATTCTAGTTCACAAAATTGCCTGCATGTGGGTTTGCACATTAAGATCAGCACATCTGTGCCCTTTTTAATTTGTTATAAGAAAATCTGGGATTATGTACGACGTTGATCATGTAATACAGATTTTCCACTCCTAAAGTAGCTATAACAATACACTATAGCTTGTGCATTTTTATCAGGATACAAAGCACAAAGGGATAGAGTACAGTAGGATAAAACGACCAAAACAGAGGTAACTGTGATTACATGTTACTGCAGCCCTATATAACAAGTTCGGCAAAGTTAAAAAAAAATGGAAAAATAAAGTTAATAAGTCGGGATGTGCAACCGTGAGAACTTTACTTGATAGCACAGTCCAGTTGAATTCTTGCAATTTAAGGTTTTTCCTAAATTGTAATATTACCAAAGAAATGCAATAATTTAATAGTATATTATTTACCAAAGGGCAACATATTTAGTTTACCTTGGGTCCAAAGACAGTACTGAGAAGTGACGTAAAGTGGATTTTGATGACTGACGGCATGACAAGTGCGATGGTTCTCAACATCACACATTCAAAATTAAAAAGCACTTCTACCTTCTGTAGAATATCATTCATTACATAATCAGATTATATATATATATATATATATATATATATATATATATATATATATATATATATATATATATATATATATATATATATTATACATAAATAGATATTTGAATACATTGGCCACATTTAACAAAATCATTTGGTCTTGCAAGTTCAACTTGAGTTCACAAATTAACTGATTTACGAATTTACAGTGTCTGAATTTTCACTTGTAAAAGTTGTAACTCGTGCACAATATGACCCTTGTTTGTTACAGTATGTTGCATGAGTACCTCTTCTCCGAGGGTAATTAGCAAACAGTTTGAGGCTGTGGAGATGCACTGCAAAGATTTTTCACGCTCACAGTTGTGTGAGAGTGTGGGTATTCCCCACCATCTGCAAAACCCACCAACGCTATTGAAAAAGCCGCAGATTTACTCCTATTAAAAACAGGTATAAATTTAATTGGAGGGGGGAAATACTCCTTTAGCCCCCCAAATTGGATGGAGTATAAGGAAACAAGTTACTTCAAAGGGAAAAACATTAATTAATAAAAGTAATATAGCAATAATGCCAAGGCACTTTTTGTTACATGCCTCGTTGTACATTGTGTACAATTCTACATTGCCGATCGCCTTTGCATTGATTTCTTTGATAATTCACAAACGTATTCCATTGCTACTGGAAACCAATGGCTGTCACAGGTTTTTAGGAGGATCAAGGAGTGTTCTTGGAACCATACGTGAATTCTAAACAAGTTGAAATCTGTACCCAATTGTAGGAGTGTACTCAAGAATGCAAATGTTCACATATTATGCTCATTATTTACACATGGGCCAATCGTGCTTAAAAAGTTTTAAGAACAGCAGCGAATAAAAAACTGAAATAAAGGAACTAAATTGATTTATAAAATATGCACAGTAGGGGAGAAAATATGGCTTAATTCATTGTGAGAGAGTTCAACTAATGGACTGATAATCTTTATTTCCTCTGGAAAAAAGAAAAAAGTATTTGTTCACAAAAAGATTGAAAGCATTATTCATGTTTGGTAGCACGAGTAACACAATCCAATCCAATTAAAAGCTAGCTTTTATTACAGAAAAATGCAGTCTTCCTAAAATGTGTTTTTCCAGTGTGCTTTTAGTATTCTATACTTTTTAACAGCACTTTCTGACCGAACAAATAATATATTTCTGCAAAAATGTAAACATTAACTCTAAACAAACCCAAACGATAGAAGAATAGAGTCTGACTACATAACAAAAGGGAAATCTATAATTCTAGTTGAGTGAAATCTTTCATCTTTGATTTACATGTTCGAGTCTCAGATAACTCAAACCATATTGTCCAGTGTCTTTCATTTTGAAGCGTTCCCCGAAAACCTTGTTTTAATTAAGGTTTGTTCTAGATATCTAAAGAAAACCATGACAGTCCTCACTTATGGCTTTAATATACTCTATGGGTTTGAAAAAAAATGTATAAAAAATGGTCTAGCTTTAGAAGTCAGGCAGATATTAAAGGCTTTGATGAGAACTCAGTGAAGTTAAGCGTACCAATAATTCGTGAGGCGGTGAGTAGCACAAAAATATACACGAGCAGGCAAATGATGACCAGTAATGTATGAATGTCAACAAATATAAGTCTTAAATATTCCCTGACAATGAGGCAGCACACGGTTAGCTATGCCTAAAATACTTCAAGCTTAGCGCGCTATGACCTCTAGCGCCATATCTAAGTCGCGCTTTCTATGTTAGCAGCGTTATAAGGTGTCTAGCTCTTCTGAGGCAGGTTTGATTTTTATTACTGTTGGCATCCCCTCTAGGCTGTCTTCCAATTACAGCTGTTGGTCGAGCATCAAAATACTTTGGAAACACCTGTGCGAAATCAGATGCTAGATGGAAACCAGTTCTGCCTTTGAAGTCAGGAAATACTATACCATGCTACTAAACATTGAAAGTAATATATATATATATATATATATATATATATATATATATATATATATATATATATATATATATATATATATATATATATATATATATACATATACATATATATATATATATATATATTTGTATATATGTATATATATACATATATATATACACACATATATATATATACACAAATATATATATATATTTTTTTTACAAAGCTGCGCAGTTTGTCTAATATGTTCTTACGAGATGATAGTTTTTTGGATTACAAAGTAAGATTTCCATAAAGACTGCCTAAACATGCTAATATGTGATTCCATTAGATATCTACTGCACAGAAATTGTATTTATATTATCTGAGTACACACTTTCAATATGAAATATACCTTGCCCTTTTGCATGAGTAGTTATGAAATAATAGTCTGACTTTCATTTCTAGATATATGTTCTCTGCTATGTTCCAGGGTGCAGGATTTCAGATCGAACACTAACATGTTAATATTTTTATTTTCCGTGTTGCAGCACACCAAAAGTATAAATAGACTGAAATCATGAAAAGCTCAGTGAAATATTCGTTTAAATGGCCCAAGGTTTACTTGGTAGAAGTGCTCATGGACAGAGACCAAAACAAGGATTTTCTGATAACTCTTCCAAACTTCTTAACAAATGGAAACTAAGTTAAGGTAGTTATTTTCTCCATTGACTATATAAATTATTTGGAGGAGAGGGAAGCGCAGAATATTAAAATGTTGCTCCGGGCACTTTCTCCCAAAATGGGTTTAGTAACTCTAGAATTGTAGCGGTTACGCTGCGGATTCTTCCAGGCTCTTTTAAGCCCATCCAAGGAACAAGCGAAGCTGCTGTTCGGAGCTCTGTGCCCGGTGTTTATGTTCCATCTGATCTGTGCCACCCAGGCAGCAGACAAGACACGTCTGAGGGTGCCTTCGGGGGATACACAATGATGTCACACACAGGAAGTCTCAGGGAAGACTTGGCACTTCACAAGGCGGGCTCTTCTTCCATGGGCTCGCCGGCAGTTCTGTAAAAACAAACAGGCAATCAGAAAGCGGCGCAAGAGTACACAATGACATTGTGGATTTTCATGCATAATCAAAGCTGATTTTTCTGCTCCTTCTGATGTTTATTTGCGCTGTGCAGCTATCCATAAATAGAATTCCATTCCTAGGAAGTGCTAGCCATATGCCAAGTGCAAAAAACATATTTCAGGGGCAAGCAATCATTTTAAGCGTTCCTGTTTATACTGAGGCTTGTCAAGACGTTTTATATGGTTAGGTTCAGAAATGTGCACCTCTTTGTCCTTGGGTTTTGACAAGAACCTTGTGAGAATTGTTTAATTTCTTTTAAGCAAAACAAAATCCTGTAGGCCTGTGCACTATACACACCCGATGACATGGCGAGCTAAAAGAATGGTAAAATATTTAATGTACAGAACACCAAGAAACGTTCATTCTCTAAGGTAAACACGCTAAACCCCCTTCTTCAGACTATTATGGTGCAAAATAGATACTATAGGCCTTGAGGATTCCAACTGACAACACAATAATGGAGATAAGAAAGAGTGCTGAAGGAAACAGGTGTGTGAATGTGTGAGACAAACAGAAGAGAGTGAGACTTTGTGAGTGGTACATATGTGTGTGTATATTTTGGTTGCAGAGGCCATACACATCTTTGTCACTTAATTGCATAATTATTTTCTGAATGAATATTAATGGGTGAAATATCTTTACTTCAGCATTTAGCCTAAGAATAAAAAAGTTCTCAAAGTATTAATTAATACGAGGGAAGCAGAAATATTTGATACACAAAACATGAAGAGTCGGGCAGGTATAAAGTGTTAAAGCTGAATTTGAGGTCATGTTATTTCTGGTATAATTTACAACAGTGATAAGGTTAAATGAAAACTGAAACACACAAGGTTAAGGGAGAAAGAGCAATGAGGTCGCTTTCATAAATAACAGGTAAATAATAAATAGATGACATTTAGGAAATAAACTCAATGAATATTATTAACATTAAGGACAACAAATTTAAATAAAACATTAAGGTGGAGGCTGCCTGGTTTCTGTGTAGATTAAAACAAATGACCTCCCAATTTACTTTAGATGTTCCAGATTAATAATCAATAATTAATTCAATTCATCAAAAAGTGATTCATCAACCTGAGATTAAAAAATAAAACCAATGAAAATATATGCAGTTGGTAGCTCACAAGCATTTTGTATGCGAGTGGCTCAACAGAAATTAGATTTACATACAAAACATTTGAGTAAGCAAAGATCTCAACAGACACAAATGTTTTCGACCTCATAATTTTTGTATATATTGCTAGAAATAGTATTCAGTTTGCACAAAAAAATCGTTGCAGTTTCACGCACCACCATTTGGCAACAGTGAATGCAATCTAGACTCTATTAGCTATGACTAAGAACATTCATTCTACAATGGCATACAGCAAGTTTAGCCATTGCCCACTATAAAGAAACATAACAATTACACAGGCAATAAATATTTACTTTTTAAATGTCTGTTTGCAATCTAATGTGTTTTTAAAGGAAATTAAATACAAAGTAGAGAGCCTGGGCTTTTGAAAATAGACAACAATAAGGCAATGGCAATTAATTCTATCCTTAGTTGTCCCTTGAGAGTGTTAGAAGTCTATGAACCCAAACAGAACACAGAGGAAAATATTTACAAAGAAATGGTGCACTGTGGCATTGAACGCAATTTAGCAGAGCTGTGCTGTGTGATATAAAAAATGCAGGGGTGCACCCCTGTGTTTTCCCATGCGCCTGCACTAAAAAAGCTGCCTACGGCCAACGTAAAGACTCTTGCGCCATGGTGCACGGGTGCCTGCTTTGCAGGGATAATTGTTTATGTTCATGAAGAGACACCTGCCTGCACATAAACAATCATTAATGGCAATTTGCCCCTTCAATGTGTGCTGCATTCCACAGCACACATAGAAATAGCAAAAAACGAGGAGAAATAAAAGTATTTCCCCCTCCTTGCGCCACTCTAAAGCCTTCTTTTGAATGGTGTTAGTCTTTGGCGCTGCTCAGATTTACAGATCCTTGTAAATCTGGGGCAGTGTCAAAATGCATTTGGTGTTGCCAGGAAATACTCACAGCAACACCCATTACACGCCCCTTTGACACAGATACCTGCATCAAAGGGTACAATAGTAACAGGGTGATGTTAAGCCATGCAAAGTGGCTTAGCGCTGCTTTGAAAATATGAAGCAGGGCACTGTGCTACCAAAGCAATGGGAAAAATGATGCTCCGGTGGCGGAATGCCCTTGTAACTGTGCCCTAGAGTACCTCTGGATCAAGTGTACTTCACAAAGCATTTTAGGTATCGCTTAGAGAGAGCTTTAGCTTTATGGTGAGAGCTCTTGTGATCAGACAAAACATATCACACAATGCAACACCCATTACACACAAACACATGCATTTAGATACACATACTGAAAGTGGATTTGCACGCCCCTTTAGCATTTGGCTACTGTGGTTCAGCTCACATTAGTGCATTCCTGCCAAGGCTGTCCATCAGCTTTGGCATCAGACCACAACATTTAATGGATGTAAATATCTTAAAAGTAGTGCCTCTACTCATTCCTTTAGAACAAACATATAGACTGGCTTCCACACCTACCTCCTTGACACATTTTTCTTTATGCACCAGTTGACATTTTGACTTTTTTGTCTAACTTACCGAGTTGTCCAATGGCCATTTCAGGACAGTAAAAAAGAAATAAAAAATAAACTGCCAAAATCCTTGTTCTTCAAATGCCTAGCCACACCTCTTCCTGAATAAAACCTAAAAGCCACCATTTACGACTACATAATATCATACCTTAGCATATCTTGTCATATTACAGTCAATAAAATGGTCCAGCACATATTGGCAGTTCGCAGGATTGACTTCATGATGTTCATGAAATTCAGCCCTCGTTAGTAAATGGGACACATGCAAGACGGCCACTCCTGTTCTGCGGGATGATGTCTGAGAGAATTGAGCAATGAAGGAAGTGCTACTGTGGTCTAGATATATCTTAATAATGTAAAGAAAGAGGACCACTGCCATAGCACGATGCTGCACAATTTCTGATCCTAAATCTATGTCTGTTTCTCTTTGAGAACGGAGGGTTTAAGATTGTCAAAGAGGTTATAATTGAGATCAGGGATGTGGACGTTAAGAGACATAATCTTACCCTGCTTAGGCTACTGTAGAGTTTGGCAAGGTAATCCCAGAGGGAGCATGACCAAATTATGTTCTCCAACTCCTGCTTCTCCAGCCACTCACAAGAGCAACTGATTACTTGAACATGTGCACCAGAGTGTATGGAGAAAAGGTGGGTGTAGGTCCTGGAAAAAGCTGCTGAGATAGGTTACCTCTTCAATTGTGGAGTCTCCTCAGGAAGTTACCAAATGAAGTGACCAATGGTAACTGTCCTCTGAGCAGCAGAAGTGATCCATGCCAATCCCTTAAATCTTCACTTCTCAGTTCCTGTAACCGTCCAAAGAGAACACTGATTGTGGTCACCAAGAGTGGTTGTATGGAAGCCTTAGCAGTGAATTGGCCAGTGAGGAGCTACATGCAGGGGCTCCTGCCCCACCACCATCTTGAAAATCTATAATCGTAATACCTCTAAGACTACTTTTGTGATAGTTAGCAAGTTTGGTTTCATTGTTCAGCACGTTTGGCCTTCTATATTGTACAAATGCTTATTGAACATGTCCAAAATGCAGCAGTCTGTCTGCAGATGCAAACAGCACTAGGAGCACATATTAGAATTGTCTTGTGAGTTACACACTGGATATTCATAGATATGTTTGCTAAATGTATGTTTGGAAGACAGTTCATGAAGCTCTTTATGAAGGAAGCCCTCAATTCCTGTGTCACCTTGCAAATATGAACCTATTCACTTGCCCACTCTTGAAACAGCTAAATTAGACACAATGATTATACCCATTATACACAAGGTCAAACATCAAATTTGCTAAACTCAATGCCCTCCTGTGGAATGAGTTTCCTTGGTCTCTAACTTTAAAGGATAAAATCCTTAGTTGTTTTGCTTTTTACATGGTAATCACAGCATTGATAACATCTTACCACCAACAGTTAAGCATCCCCCTATGAGACTTCTATGGTAACTAATATAAACAGAATGTGCTAATTTACAAAAATGTTGTTTATATTTACAATAATTGTGAGGTTTCCAGAAGAGTTTAAAGAGTATGTTTTAACTTTGATATGACATAGTTATTTTGTTCAAAGTTGCCCTTCTGTTCTGCTATTGTATACAATAAAATAGTAGATAAAAGTATATTTTCCTGTTGTATTGATGAGAATTATCGCATTCATGCCGATTTGAAGTGAACAACAAATGATTTTTACTTACCACCCTAAAATAGGTGTCCAGGAGAACTTTAACCTGGCAAATGAAACTCACCCTTGTTTCACAAAACACATGAAAGCTTGGTCTCTCACTGACAATAATATTCACATTGCAACTGGTTCAACTACTAAACTAAACTATAATCCATTCAAATGTGCTTTCTATGCCATTGCATGACAATGAAGGGGAAATAAATACCACAATGTCCCACCATTTTATGCTTTGTCAGGAACTACTAAATATGATTACTGTTGGGACAGAAAAGTCCCTCACATGGAGAAGGCCTTGTACTCATGCCCTGGGTGCCCCAGCTGTCGTGATATTTGGATCCCTGGTAATGATTTTTGGTAATGAACGAACATGGATCATGTGTGGGCACTATTATCTAGGCATGTCTCAAAGAGTTCAGTCTGCTTACTCCAGGAGGGGTGCCCAAAGAGAAACCCTCAAGAGGTGTAAGGCTACTGGCTTCACCTTAGAGTTAAGTAGCATAAGAATAGTGGTGTCAGCATACTTTGTTTTTAGTGATCAAGAGTGAATAGTTCCATTTTACGTGTGTCAGTACAGTGGTGCTTCCTGACCCACTCTAGTAAAGATCCACTGTTTAACTCAACCCTTAGGTTGTGCACAGTGTGAGGATGTACATGTGCCTGAGAAATGGTATAGGAGAAATAGTGCAAGTGGTTGCGTGTGCACGCCAGGATGTGCGTGTGCATGTGAGAAGGTACAGCACATAGATAATAGTGTGTGATGCTCCATAGCCTGCTAGGATGTATGCGTACAGTAGGTCGGAGACTGTACATGTATGAATTTGTGTGAGTGCAGGGGTACATGTGCACGTGTAAGAGCACAATACACGTAAGATACTGGGTTCCACTTTGGGAGATTGATGGCTTTCTGGAGGAGCAGGGTGAGGTGGATTATTCCCCTCACAAATTTGTGGATTACTGCATTCCTGAATACTGGGTGGAGCCCATATTGAAGGAAGGAAGAACCAGGCACTTCGATACAGTTGTAGAGAAGGCCTTTAATTCTAAAAAGAGGTTCACTGGTCAAAGGGGTGTAGGCATATCTGAGGAAGGAAACTGGGCTGATAAGAGAATCACAAAGAGTGGGTCTGGAGCTCTTTGGTAACCTTTCGAAGCACATAATACTGAGACTGACATCCAGATGTGAACCTCAAGTCACTCCCTTGGCCTGCGTTTACGGCTATCAACATTGGAGAATGTTCTACTGTGAGAGACTGCTCTCTGGAGGGAGAGCACAACAAGGAGTAGGCACTTCAAAGTGAGCCATCCCTTAATACAAACTTCAAATACAGAGACACTAAATCAATTGGATAATGAAAAGGGGAGCTTAAGACTCTCATTTTGCCAAACTGAAGCTGTACATCAGCTTAGGGAAGTTCAGCATGAGATCTGGCTTTGTGACCAGCACTGGGGTCTAAGGGGTTGCCAGTCTTCCATGCTTGTGAGTGGACATCACCCAAGAGGATCATGAACACTTGCCTGGAGCACCAGTTTCTGCGTGACCCAGGATCAGTGGGCCGTGTGAGTTCAAAGAGATTTTTTGTGTGGAAGTACTATACACTGGGATCCAACTACATGGATCCGAGGAGCAGAGTGTGAGATTCAGGTCTATAGGGACCACCACACGGATCTGGCTGTTGGCCCATGTGCTAAAGTTTGCAACCCCCTTCCCAGATGGTGTTGTGGTGAAGATTAAGGTTTACCACCCTTGGTGCTGTACTGTGAGATGTGGAGAGTTATTGCCCGATATAGTGCCATGGGTTGAAAAGGGCCATCACCTTGTTTGTGTTGCCTGCAAGCCTTGTATTCCAAATGGACGACATGGTGAAGAGAGAGGCCTCTCACCCTGTATGTGCTGCTATGACCTTATTTGCATGTCAAGAGGAAGGGGCTGTGAAGGAGGAAGAGGGTTGTCACTCCGACCCCATGTGCAGCTGAAAATACACTGCGGTCCCTGATCCATGGAGAGTGAGAGCAGCCACTTCAACTCCTCCGTCCTGGAGCAATGGACACCTGCCCCTGAATCCCAGAAGAGACTTACCACATTGGGGGAGCACAAAGGGCAGTTGCTGCTGCAACAAAAGCTTCCCGCTGTCTGGGCACAGCCAAGTTGTTCAGGGGCACTCAGTGACTCCTAGCTACCCTCCATGAGAATGATTAAGATTGACAATCGGGCCAGCGGGCCCTCTGGAACTTGTTCTAAATTGACATCCTCAAGTGCTGGGACATGGGATCGTACTAAAGAGCCCCCACAGGTTTTCTGAGACTTGAATGCCTTAGCTTGGATGTCACCAGATTAAATGAGGAATACCCATCAGCCATAGTGGGGAAGTGGGACTTGAAAGCTGACTCGGTAATGCTGGGGGGTTTGTATTAGATGGCTGTAAACATTATTTGCAGTGTGTTGTACTGTACTTTGTGCTACTAGATTAATACTCTTTTTACATAAAAGCAAGTGTTTGAATGGTCAATCATATACAGGGGTTTCGGGATGTATGTACAGTAGAAGTGAATCAGTGATTCTTGCCCTTCCCCTGTGGCCGTGCTCGTGCCCATCCACATGCTTCTACCCACCATGCGCATGAGGAGCTCATAGGAGAGATTTTGCAGGTTGCTGTGAGCTTGTTGGCGCCTGCCCGAGGTTGGAAAACACCTCTGTGGCCACACTTACGGCTTAGCTAGACTGAAACTGTCCTGCCACAGATTTTTTGAGGCAGTAGCGGGGCCGTAGTGGAGACATTTTAGCACTTGCCCTTGTTTTGAGCTGCAGTTACTCCTGTTCTTACCCCCTGCTGCTGTTGCCACCGCTGCCGACTCCGTCTCCTCCTGCTACCACTATACCCGGCTTTCTCATTGAGACAGGCAAGTATGGTGTACGGCAGGGTGGCGGGCAGGTTAACTGTAGTGTGGTGGTGCTGCAGGTAGCTGGTTACTATACGGGCATCCGAAAAAGAGCCTGGAGTAGGTGCGACTCTTCACTGCTTCACTGCTCCAGACACTTCACCAGGGCGCTCAGTCTGCTCAGAGTCTAAACTGAACCCAAAGTGGCATGGCTGTGGGTGGAGGCGGTGGTATTCAGCATGACCAGGTGACGAGGGAATAGCCGTTGCTAATGCTGTTGTTGACTCAACACCATTTTGGGCTGTTCTATTGGGGTGCTACCTGTACCTACTGTATCTGCCTCTACTTCCTCATATAGTTCTAACTGATGCCGCATACATGATTTTAACAGGCCCAGCAGGACTAACAGGTTACAACAGAGTAAAGGAGTCACTCCCTAATTGAATTGCACAGAGCAGGGGAGTGAGAGTCTGTGCCTCTCCTCCAAACAAGGCAAAGGCAAGAAGAGAGGAGTGAAAGCCTTTATGCTTAGCTGCCAATAAAAACTGCAACTAAATAGCACCTGGGCTTGTGAATGGATGCTTGGTCACTCACTAGCCACTGCTGCTGCCCCATTGTTGCTCCGGGCATTGATTCTTTTTAGGGGGCACCTGTCTTAGGATGAGACCCCTCTTGGCATCATGATATCTCCTTGCTAACTCTTCCAGTCCTTGAAGCAGATTTACAGCGCTGTTAAGAGTGTGGAAGAGGGTTGGGGCAGGCCTGTGTCTTTAAGTGCCATTCAACAAGACAACCTTTCTACTCTGCATATACCAACTAAGACTGATACTGAGAACACCAGCATAATGGGGAGAAGAAGGTTGGGAGAAGGCATGAGCCTTGATTCATTGGTGCATTTTCTAACTATCCTGCAAGGTTTTGTTGTGGCTAAGTGCTCAAAGTGAGCACTTAGAAAGAGAACAGTAGAGGTAGCCGTGCACACAGATTGCAACCTTCCGTCTCCTGCCTCAGCTGAAGCTCAGACAAGAATAATGATGATGGAGGGCGAGGAGGGAGATTCCTCATCTAGGTGTGTGTTAGACCTGGCATCATTGAAGTGGGTTTATCCTGTATTTTTGCCATCGTTTCCTGTTATTTTGCTGTGTGTTGGACTTTATTTTTGCTGGTCTAGAGGCTTTGGGCACTTTGCCATTGCTGTACAGTGCCAACGTCCAAGTGCTCCCTCTAATTTGTTATTATGGATTGGTGATTCCATGATTGATATATTTAATTTACTTGTCAGTCCTTGGTACAGTGCACAGTGTGTGCCGAGGGCCTGTAAATCGAATGCTGCTAGCACTGATTGTGCCACCCACATAAGCAGCCTGTAAATATAACTCAAACCTGCCACTGCAGGTCTGTGCGCAGTTTGGTACTGCCATGTCGACTTGGCAAGTGCACCCACTTGCCAGACCTTAACTTTCCCTTTTCTTACATGTGAATCACCCCTAATGTAGGCCCAAGGTACCCCTGTTGGCTGGGTGCAGTGTTTGTGAAAGGTAGGACATGCCCGAATGTGTGTGGCATGTACTGATAGTGAAATACTGCCAATTTCGTTTTTCACTATTGAAAGGTTATCTGTCCCATATGATAGAATGGGAGTTAATTTATAACATCTTTTAAATATAACACCCATAGGGACACAATGGGAAGTTAAAGTGTAGAATGCCTGAACTCAGAATATAAAAATGCATCTTTTAGTGAGGATGATTTTTACATTCTGTGTTTGAAAATACCACTTTTAGAAAGTAGGTATTGTTTTGCTTACCCATCCTGTGTGCCTCTGCTGATTTGTGTATTGACTGTCTGGCTTTGGAGTGAAATGAGCTGGGGATATGCATTATATTCAGACAGCCACTTGGGGCGAGGGGGTGAGGTGTGTCCGGCCTTCCCAGGGCAAGTCAGGGCTGGGCTGAATAGACCTGGGCTGCACTCAGAGTAGGGGAGGAGATTTCTTTCACACCTGAATGGGCCTGGTCTGCCTTGGACAATGCTGTCTCCACCTACTGCCACTAAGGTGCACCAGAGAGGACAGAACTGGTTTTGGCTGGGCAAAGAACTTCTCTGCCACTAGAGAACAAAGTAGTTTGTGTCCCAGACCCCAGACTTTTAGATTACTTCTGGAATGCAAGAGGAACCTCTGCCAAGGAGAAGTGCCGGAGAAACTGAGGAGAAGTACTGCCCATTTGCTGTGTGCTGTCTGGGGTTGGCCTGCAGTGGCTGTTTCTGCCAAGAAAGGACAAGGACTTTGCTGTGTGCTGTGTCCACTCCTTGAAGGAGATCTCCAAGGGCTTGAAGTAGAGCTTGCCTCCCATTTTAAAGTCTCAGGGATACAAAGACTTCACCCCAGCTCCCCTGAACTTCCTTGCTGGGAGTTCTGTCCTGCCATGAGATGCCTTATGCTGTCCTGGGCCTCTGGAGGTTTTTCCCTCTGTTGGGATCTGGAAAGCCACACATCTGCACCTGGTTCTGACGTATCGCCACAGTGTGTGAAGAACATCCATGCATCGACATTGTGCTGCTGAAAAAAACTGACGCAGCGCCTATCTGCGGCACGAAAAATCACTGCACACTGCATCGAGTGCAGCGATCTACAAAGGCCAAGATCACCGCACCAATTCCTATGCAGACTCTGCTGTGCAGCTGCAAGAACCAATGAATCATGGGACCGTGTTCAAGAACTAATGCATTCCCGATCCTCACGCATCGCACCGGGGTGCCAAGTCTACAAGGACGCTGGGGCCGTAGTAAGAAACCAACGCATCACCTACCCGCACTGTAAGAAACCGACGTATCACTTCCCCTTCAGTAAGGAACCGACGTATTACCTTCCATGCATGGCAGTAAGGAACCAACGCACCACCTCCCCTGGAGTAGGGAACCCACGCATCACCTTCCCTGCGGCTGTTATTGCTTTTGATTTTGATACATCCAAAATACTTTGTGTTTAAAGTGTTGCATATGCAACTTGCTTTGAACAAGAACTGTTTCTACCTTTTGAAAGTCATATTTTTATTACTGTATTGTGGATTTATTTTGCTTTGGTCTTGTTTGGTTTAGATAAAGATTACTTATTTTTCTGAACGGGTGTGGTGTCCATTTGTAGTGTTTACACTGTATAACTGTATGTGTGCACAAGTGCTTTACACACTGCCTCTGAGATAAGATTGTCTGCTTGTGCCAGGCTACCAAGGGGGTGCGCAGGGGTTATTTTAGAAGTGTATCACCCTTACCCTGACTAGGAAGAAGAGTCTCTATTTGGACAATGGTGCAAACCATTGCCAACTATACACCCCATTCCTAACAATGTGCGTCGGAAAGGAGACCGATAAAAAGTTGTATTAAAAAGAAAAGGACTCCCTAATGGTAGGACTGTCTCCTGTCCTTTTTTCACTTGGTCGGCATTGAGTGTATGGTAGTGGACATCAAACAGACCCAGACTACACAAGGCACCAGAGCAGCCCTTGTCACAGATGATTTGTGTCAGAGGGTTGGCCACAGCCAGCTATAAAGCAATAACACCAAGGGTACCCTAGGACAGAGTCTTGGTTCGGGCTCCCCCCACCGATTTCAATTCTACAAATTCTAAGAAAAACAGTCGCCATACATCCACTCAGCACAAAGGTACAACTCAACCATAGTCTCATTGTGTCCATACTCACCAAATTGCTGAGGAAACAGGATGCATAGGTAATTTAAGTTGTGTCCAAACCGCCCTCCAGCCAGTAATAAACCTGCCCCCGCATCCTGCCCATAAGTGGGTGTTCTATTGGGAATACCACCTTTGCGACTGGACCCAAAGGAAACCAAGGAAGAACTATCCAACAAAACCTTGAATTAGCTGGGATTGTATAGAGACTTCCCATTGTTCATGGCCAATATTATTTTATTGATAAGAAGGGTGGGTGGAATTGGTACAGGACCAAAGGATTGGCAGGGGGATTGTGTGATTTGGAATTTTAGATCACCCCTGGGAGTACCGAGCTTACTCTCCGGGCACCTGAGTCATCAAAAAAGCAAGAGTAATATTACATAGTTACCTTTAAGATACTTTTACAAACAGGGCTTTTATGTCTGGCAAGATGGTAACTGGGCGCAGTCAGGGGCTCTCAAGGCATCAGCACCTACTCTTTGTAGTCAATCAATCAACCAATCAATCACTTGTAAAGCGCGCTACTCACCCGTGAGGGTCTTAAGGTGCTGAGGGGTGGGGAGCAGCTACTGACCGAACAGCCAGTTCCGGAGGAGTCTCCTGAAGATCAGAAGGTACTGGGTCTGTCGTAGGTGAGTGGGGATGGTGTTCCATGTCTTGGCAGCGAGGTGGGAGAATGATCTGCCGCCGGTGGTTGCTCTGCGGATGCATGGGATGGTCGTGAGGGCGAGGTCGGCGCAGCGGAGCTGGTGGTTCGGGGTGTAGAAGTCGAGTCGGTTATTGAGGTATGCTGGTCCGGTGTTGTGGAGTGCCTTTTGAGCATAGGTGAGGAGCTTGAAGGTGATCCTCTTATTGACGGGGAGCCAGTGCAGGTCCCTCAGGTGGGCGGTGATGTGGCTGTGGCGTAGGATGTCGAGGCTGAGGCATGCTGAGGTGTTCTGTATGTGTTGGAGTCTCTTCTGGAGTTCCCACGTAGAGGGCGTTGCCATAGTCCAACTTTGCTTGTGACTGACGAGGGCTAGGGTGACCGTTCTTCTGGTTCCGGTGGAGATACATCTGTAGATCTTGTGAAGCATGCAGAGGGTGATGAAGCAGGAGGAAGAGACGGCGTTGACTTGTTGGGTCATTGACAGACAGGAGTCCAGTATGTACCCCCAGGCTGAGGGGGTGGAGCTGAGGATGAGGACCTCTGTCTTGTCCAAGTTCAGTTTCAGTTGGCTGCTCTTCATCCACTTGGTGACGGCCTTCATCCCTTCGTGGCAGTTGGTTTTGGCGGTGGCGGGGTCTTAGGTGAGGGAGAGGATCAGCTCGATGTCGTCGGCGTATGAGACTATGTTGAGGCTGTGCGATCGAACGATGTTGGCGAGCGGTGTCATGTAGACGTTGAAGAGGGTCGGGCTGAGGGATACGCCGCAGGTGATCTTGGTGGCTCTGGACCGGAATGGGGGAGGCGGACTCTCTGGGCTCTGTCGGTGAGGAAGGAGATGATCCAGTCCAGGGCTTTGTCGCGGATCCCTGCATTGTAGAGGCGTGTGCGAAGGGTGTGGTGGCAGACTGTGTTGAAGGCGGCCGAGAGGTCCAGGAAGTTGAGGGCCATGGTTTCGCCATTGTCCAGCAGGGCCCTGATGTCATAAATGGCAGTGGTAGTTTTGGTGCTGTAGTTGCTGCGGAATCCAGATTGGGACGAGTCCAAGGTCTTGTTCTCTTTGAGGAATTGGGTTAGTTGTCTGTTGACTATTTTCTCGATGACTTTCATCGGGAATGGGAGAAGGGAGATGGGCCAGAAGTTCTTGAGGTCCTTTGGGTCTGCCTTGGGTTTCTTGATCAGGGCTAGAAGGGCCAATAATACAGGGGCTGTTGGCTCCCCAGGGATTGTGACATCTAACTGTTTAGAAGCTATGGCAGAAATAGATTGATTTGATCAGGATGTAGGGTCTGACTATTTTCGTGACTCCACCCGGGAGTGTAGGTGCCTAATCAGCGGGAGTACAGTCACATCTTACAAGTTTATTTCCTGGAATGTGGCAGGGTTACAGCCAAAGTTGGCCTGCCCAGAGTGGTGCGTCTTTATTGACACACACAATGTGTGTCTATTTCAAGTAATGTGGTCGTGTACACCTTTGCATCGAGTAGGATTTACCACATAATCCCGGGAAACTGGCAGTGGTCACAGTGCTCTAGCCCTTGGCATGAGACCATTTGTCCCTGTTGCTCTGGCTAATCATAATGAGCTCCTTGATAGAATGCTAACCATGGCTACTAACAGGTGGAGGGTCAAATGGAGGGCTTTGTCTCGATCTAAAGAATCAGTTGGATAACTATTTGGATTAGTTGCTGATGTTAAATAGGGGTTGATGCTGCTGCTAGAATACTTCTTATTGTAGAAGGGAAAGGTTTTGACCAACGTTAGTACCCTTAAAAACTGTTGTTATGTTATGTTAAAATCATTTGTAGAGCGCACATACACCAATTCGTTTCTTGGCACTGAAGAGCTGTCTGAGGGTCTTGAGATTGTTTTCTATATGGAAATTATAAGGTCAGTTAAGAAACACACCCCACCTATCTGGTACTCTAGTCGGTGCAACAGAGCTAGAGTGGCCCTCACTGACGTCATCACACAGCTTGACAGGCCAGTGATAGAAGCAACACAGAGGGCATAAAAGACGTCTTCCAACGTCTTGAGCAAGCTAAATCATCAAAAATAAGACAACAACCCATTACTGATATAAATTGGAGAAAGGTGATTGACAGTATTAAGCCTGACTCTCCTTTATTGACGAGAGCACCCAAGTTGTCGGGGGACGCGTCTACGGACTCCCTTAATGGATCAAATTATTGCAGAAAATACCCCGCCTAAAGGTTGTCATGATAAGACCACAAGGAGGAAATTAAGTGCCCCTTGGTACTCACAGACCTTAGCAGAGAGCCATTTGCTCTGTAGAAAAAAAGAAAGGAAATGGAGGAAAACATATGATGACTCAGCTAAAATCCTCTACGTACAACAGAGGAAATTATATCTGGCCAGTATTAAATCCGCTAAGAAAGATTACTATATTAAGGCCATCAATGATGCTCAACAGAAACAAAGCATGGTTTTTTCCATTGTAAAAACTTTCACTCATCCCAAGGTTCTTCAGCCTGAAATCCCCCCCTCTGCAACTCTGTGCAATCAAATTGCTGACTTTTTTGAGGAAAAGATCACATTCATCCAGAAGTAATTTCTTCCATCTCCAGCCCCCTCAATCTTAGAGCCTCTAATGCGGGGAGTAAATAACCAACATACCTTGAGTGGTTTTCAACCAGTCTCCCTCCAACAGACTCGTAAAGTGATTCTGGCCTGTAAATCAGGAGCTCCGACAGACTCTTGTCCCCCCCGAATATTGCATCATTTATTTGATGTTGTCAATCCTAACATCAACGCGATTGTAAATGCGTCCTTAGATTCAGGAGAAGTCCCTCAAGAATGGAAAAAGGCTGTTGTCAAGCCTTTGATGAAAAAGCTTAATAAATCGACTACGGATTTGTCGAACATGCACCCAATATCGCTCCTTCCAGTATTGGGAAAAATTACTGAACAGATGGTTTACTGTGAGTTGAAAGACTTTGTTGATGGGCATAATATTCTACATCCCCAACAGTCAGGTTTCCGTCCCAGACATTCGACCGAAACTGCCCTCATTGAACTTACAGATTCCATCAAGTTCCTACAGGATGAGGGAAGGAAAGCTGTCCTCATCCTGTTAGACCTCACGGCAGCGTTCGACACCATCTCCCACAACATCCTGATTAATAGGATGAGAGATATTGGTGTGACAGATACAGCTTTGGCATGGATAAAATCTTTCCTGACTAATAGGTCTCAAACTGTATCCCTGGGCCCGTACCTATCCAGTGCAAAAACTATTTCATCTGGCGTCCCTCAGGGGTCCATTTTGAGTCCATTACTTTTCAACATCTATATGGCTCCCCTAATAGCTGTGATAGAATCCCATGGGATCCTAGTCACGTGATATGCTGACGACACACAACTTGTCGTCTCGATTGACAAAAATGATATAGATGCAGAACAGAAGTTTCAGACATGCCTGAAGGAGGTTTTTCAGTGGATGAGTAATAACCACTTGAAATGCAACAGTAGTAAAACAGAAATCCTCCCGCTAGGTAAGGATCATCTATTCTGCCCTAAGGATTGGTGGCCAAATGATTCACTGGCCCCGCCTAGTTCAGTGGACTCTGCATGAAATTTGGGAGTCCAATTTGACTCGGCTCTATCTTTTGATGAGCACGTCAGGATTACAGCAGGATGCTGCTTTGGCCTAATCAAGTCACTCAAGAGGTTTTTCGACTTCCTGCCCATTGCGTCCAGAAAATCAGTCGTGGTAGCGTTAATACTATCATGGCTAGATTATTGCAATGGTCTGATGGCTGGAGTGAAAAGGTCCACATTGAGAAAATTGCAGAGCGTACAACACGCTGCTGCAAGATTAGTTCTCAAACTGCCAAGAAAATCCTCTGCTTCTGCGTCACTACAAGCCCTACATTGGCTGCCCCTGCACAAGAGGATTCTATACAAGCTCTTATTGACTGCTTTCAGAGCTTTAAACAACATAGGTCCAAAGTACCTCGTTAAGCGTTTTGTTCGCTATGACCCATCTCGTTGCCTGAGGTCCTCAGGAGGTAACATCATGCCTATAGATCTTAGACTGATTGACAAGGAGAGCATTTTCAGGAAACATCTTAAAACATGGATCTACCAGCTATCCGACAGCTTTGTAATGGCGGCAATCTAGAGCTCCATCCACTAATATACACATGCACAGCGCCAGGATGCCCCTTCCGGAGCGACAGGTTGCGCTTTACAAATACCCACATACAAATACAAATATATACAACAAGCAAAGAGAGAGTGGGAGCTCAGGAAATGGGAGGGCTTGTCGCCGCAGCAAGAAGTGGTGACCACCGTTTTTTTAGAACATTGTTTCTGCAGGCAGTGTTGAAGGTCTTTCTCCCATCCAAAATCACATAGATGTCTGATTGGGTTGCTCACTTTTCAAAGTTGTACTCGACTGCTGAACAGAATGAAGCCTCTGTAGGGTACAAAGTAACACATGCTTCAATAGTCATGATGGGACCCAACAGGGCTAGATCCCGCTTCATTGCTGATCGACCAATCAGGTGATGTAGGCTTTAGCAATGAGAAAGTTAGACAACCTATATGCAAAATTGTTCCGCATAAATCACCAGGGCTTGACATGGTACTGGAGGTTTTCTGTTAGACAGGGTTGATGTTTGGTGCCCCTATTTTTCCTTAATTTTAGTACCATAATAAAGGGGGTGACCATTACACCAACCTGGACCCGGGCAGAGATTGCTTCCATCTTTAAAAATGTCTTGCGTGATCTCCCCTCTAACTGTACACCTATAAGCCTATTAATAGTTCCCAAAAGTTCTTTGCCAGGGTAATTGTGGGCAATACTTGATGACTGCCAAAGAAACATTGACCCTATTACAAGCTGGCTTTAGAGAAAGCACCAGTACAGTTTATCAGGTGTTTTGACTTCAGTTGCTGTACTGGAAGACTGTTCTATTAGAGGGCTGCGCCTCTATGTGGTCTTCGTAGACCTACAGTCTGTGTTTGACCTCATGTCTCAGTCAACCCTCTGGCAGATCTTAACTGACAATGGTGTCCCAGGTCACCTGCTGAATATGATTAAGGGCTTCACTGTAATAAGTTTGCACAAGTAAGATGTGGGTCAGCAGGGGAAATGACAGCTCCATTCCCAGTTAACAGAGGGTTGGGCAGGGCTGCTTTCTTGCTCACGCCTTATTTAGGCTGTTTATTAATAACCTTGTTATCTTTATGGACCATTGTGAGTCTGACACCCCAAATTTTGCAAACATCAGGGGTCCTGTTCGGATGTTTGCAGATGATATGCTGCTACTCTCCAAATCTTCTATGGGGCTATAGAGAATCCTTGACCGTTTTACCCTGTTTTGTAATTTAAGGGGCTTAGACATTAATATTGAGAAAAGCATATATATGGTATTTAACCCTTGTCACTCTACCACTCTAACTCCAAGCTGAGAGGGGCTCCCTTAGAGCGTGTACATACCTTTGTTTCATGAGCCAATTGATGGGTCTTCCCATTAGTCCACCACTGCCCCTCCTGAGGTTGGACTTAGGAGTAAGAAGCATTCTAGACAGGGCTAGTGTAATGCCAATCTTGTACTGGAGAAGGCTCTGTGCTTCATGCATACCACTTAGGGTCTGATTCTGATGCGGGTTGGAAAGCTTCCCGACCAAATCGGTTAGGAAATGGTTTCCGACCCACTCGGATCGGGAGAGTCCGACCGACGGAGTACGATACATCCGGAGGCTTCCAGATACGATTTGGTTGGACTCCCATTGGCTTCAACGGGAGCGTATGTTCCTAACCGCATCATAATTGGGACCTCGATCAGAAAGACACCTTCCCGATCCGATTTGTAAGGAGCCAATGCCATTAGGAGGCCTTCCTAACTGCATTAGAATCAGGCCCTAGGTAGTGAGGAAAAGTGTTCATCTGATCGACATCATTTGTACCGAGACTCCATTGCTTTTTAATTGCCATCTCGTGTCAAACACTTCCACACGACCCACCTGGTCGTTTCTGTTGATGCCTGAGAAAAATCTAACTAACACGACAACAGCCATCTTGCAGCCTGCATTCCTATATGTATCTATCACGTCCCCTCCCACCAGAGTTGCAGTCTTTACCTTCCTCCCTCTGGGCATCATCAGACACTGATGTAGGGTACGCATCCAGCCAGGTGCACTTCTCCCCACCTCTGGCAGTATCGATTGCCAGTGGAAGGAGAAATGGACCTTTTAACAATAAAATCTGACTTATGGACAAGGGCGTAGTGGAGGAGACACGTGGCAATATCTGTAACAGTCCCATAATTCCCTTTCTTAAAAAGACCAATGGAGATGCTCTCACCCCTAAAATATACAGATTTGTTGTTGACCTGAAAACCCTTAACAAAATAACAATCTCCCAATATCCTGTTGTCCCCGACATTACAGCCCACTTAACGATGGTCCCTTCTGGCGCCACGCACTTTTCTGTCATAGACCTGAAGAATGCTTTTTCAGCATTCCTATACATCCTGACAGCGGACTTTTTTTTTGTTTCTCCCTTGGTAGGCAGAGCTTTAGATTCTGCCGCGCCCCCCAAGGTTTCACTGAGAGCCCCAGTATCTACAGTCAAGCCCTAAAAAGTCAACTAAATTCCATGGAATTCCCTGTTAATTCCACACCATTACAATATGTAGATGACCTCCTCATTGCTGCAAATTCTGCCCCAGCATGTAAAGAAGCTACTCTCTGTTTGTTACGCCTCCTTGCTCTCCATAATCACACAGTCTCTTTGAAAAAGCTTCCTTTTTGTCAAGGGAAGGTGACCTATTTAGGTCATTTCCTCTTGAAGGAGGGAAGGCAGCTCACCGCTGATTGTGTAGCCATTATCATTGCTATGACGGCCCAACGAACACAAAAGCAGGTGCGAGCCTTCATAGGCCTAACCTCATACTGTAGACAGTGGATTTCCAATTTTTGGGCCATGGTCAAACCTCTTCTTGCCCTCACCACTAAAGACATATTAGACAGTTCCTTTCCATGGACTAGAGAGCATGCACAGGCCTTCCAAGATTTAAAAAAGGCTCTGTGTACTGCGCCAGTCCTCGGTACTCCTGATTATAACAAACAATTTTTTCTTTTTGTACATGAGACAGACGGCTGTGCATGCGCTGTCTTGACCCAGATGTTCGGAGGTCACCATCGACCATGTGCCTATTTTTCAGCCACCTTAGATCCTGTTGAAACGGCTCTCCCCGGATGCCTACGGGCGACCGCTGCGGCCACCCTCATGGTCCGACAGCGTGCGGGGATCGTCATGAACTCCCCCCTGACTCTGATGGTCCCCCATTCTGTAGATACCCTCCTTAATAACACCAAGACACAGTACCTCACTAGCGCACGACTCACAGGATATGAACTGACACTCTTTGCCAGCCATATTAACATCAAAAGATGCACTGTACTAAACCCCGCCACATTACTCCCACTCGATACTCAAGATGCCCGCTTAGACCCACATGACTGCATATTAAGGACAGAAGAGGAGACAAAGGGACGGGCTGACTTACAGGACACCCCGATAGCCGAACCAGAAGGTACACTGAATGTGGACGGATCATGTCTCAGAGGGTCAGATGATAACACCTCAGCCGCCTACGCCCTCACGACATTAGGACGAGTAGTAGAAACAGCTCAGATTCCGCAGTGCTCTGCTCAAGCAGCTGAATTAGTGGCCCTCACTAGAGCTTGTGAGTTAAGCAAAGGGATGACGGTAAATATTTATATTGACAGACAATATTCCTTCGGGGTGGCCCACAACTTCGGAAAGTTATGGAAAGAAAGGAATTTCCTTACTTCCCATGGGACCAAGATTCAACATGGCCCCCTAATTCACTGATTGTTAGACTTCCTGACACTCCACAGAAAGGTGGCCATTATAAAATGTAAGTCCCACAAGAAAGTCACATAAGATGTTGGGAAAGGCAATGCCTTGGCTAACCAGACGGCCAGACAAACAGCTCTTAGGAAAAGGGAAGGAATGTATGTAGGAGGTCCCGCTAGGTGGGTGGCAGATGAGGGCATGGTTGAAAACACAGTACAGAGTGTGATTGATATTCAGTCCCATACTACTCCTGAGGAACTAAGGGTAGGAAGGAGCAATTAGCAAAGTAGGGAATTGATGGTTGTTGGGTCCGTACAACTATGGAAAGACAATGGATGTTACCTGCCAGTAGTTACGATGGCCCATGGTCCTGCTCACGTTAGTGCAAAAGGGATGTAGTAAAATGTTGGAACCTACATGGTACAGCTATAAGATACCAGCATATGCTGACAAGCTGGTTAAAACATGCATGATATGCCTAATGTATAACCCAGGAAAAGGCACAGTTACTCCTAAGGGAGGATTCTCTCCTCCTACCTTCCCTTTTGAAGTCCTCCAAATGTATTACATCCAGAAGGACCCATGTAACAATTTAAAATATGTCCTAGTGGTGGTTTGTACCTTCAGCCGATGGGTGGAGGCCTACCCCGTCAAAGACTGCACCGCTATCACTACAGCCAAAGTGCTATTAAAAGATTACCTCCCACAATTCGGTTTGCCCTGCTTGGTCTGGAGTGTCAACGGGACCCACTTTATGGCTCAAATTATGCAATGTGTCTGTAATGCAGCTAACCACCCCCAGTCAGAAGGTCTAGTGGAGGTGTACAATGGCATCTAAAAACTAAAATGGCCAAAATAGTAGCCGAGACAGGTGTCACATGGGTTGATGCTCTGCCCTTAGCCCTACTGTCCACAAGCACAACGGCCCACACCAGAATAGGGCTATCCCCCCATGAAATTGTGTTCGGGAGGCCTGCCAATGTGTGGGGTGTCCCACGGCCTAGGAAACTGTCTGACGTTGAATACCCTGTATTAACTGATTATCTGTACAGTCTGACTAATACCTTTCGTACTCTTTATCACCAGGTGCATGAGGCCATACCTGACAAAAGCGACGGCCCAGGACACGTCATTCAACTGGGGGATTGGGTCTTGGTGAAATATTTTCAAAGGACTAAGAGCCTCGAGCCCGCTGTACACAGCCCCGTCAGGTGTTGCTGGCCACTCGCACCGGAGTGAAAGTAGAAGGTCAGAAGAATTTGCTGCATTTGTCGCATTGCAGGCGTGTGCCTCTGCCTCTCCCCTATGATCAGTGGGTGAGGGAAGGACAAGGAGACTCAGAAACAGAAACAGTCCCGACGTTTGTTCCATTCAGCGATGCCAGACTGCATTCTACATCTACGGCAGCTGAGAGTGCAAGCATAATGAAAGGAAGAGTGGAACCCTCCCTAAACTCTGCCAACACCAAGAACAATTGTTTCCCGACCATACTGTCCTTACTTCCGACCGATACTACTTGCGCCCCCGAGGGAAGGCTTGCCCTTGACTTCGCCAAGTGCCTATAGGCTGTAGGACTGTGATCTTCCCAGCTGAGAGTAGTGCTGGTGTGTCAGACTAAGGTACGCAGTAGGGCTCCTTGGCACCTGCGCCCAGTGAAGCAAACCCCAATCACAGACAGCCACAAGAGGTCGCTGGCTTAGCACGATGGCAGCCGTCCAAAACACCTGAATTCAGAAACAAGATGTCAGTCTTCGACATAGTAAATGCTTCATGGCCACCATGGTGACGCTGTTTGTCTACAAGAAACTGATGGCCTTATGACCATTGACATTTCTTAAAGTATTTGCCACTCAATGGCAAAAGGAGGGTCTGAGGAAAAGTGTTCTTCTGATCGGCATCATTTGTACCGAGACTCCATTGCTTTTTCATTGCCATCTCATGTCAAACACTTCCACACGACCCACCTGGTCGTTTCTGCTGATGCCTGAGGAAAATCTATCTAACACGACAACAGCCATCTTGCAGCCTGCATTTCTGCACAGGAACTGTCGCACACCCAACCACCCTGTTCTTGCAGTTAAACAGAAAACTATGAGACACTCACACCCTGTGTAAATGATTTGTTTTCCATCTCCTGCTCCCAGCCTGGTAAACATCATTGACACCGTGATCAGGTTATATGGACAATGGTCTGACTGGTGGGCCTTGATCAGGGTGATTAAAGAATGACCTGAAAGACCGGGCTATGATTAAACGATGACCTGAAAGACTGGGCCTTGATCAAGCCGAGTGAACAATGATTTGTGTACCAAGCCTTGACCAGGTCACCATATACAAACTTCGTCTGGATCTGGTTATCAACTGCAATCACTGCCCTGATTGAACAATGAACTAACAGCCAAAAGGCTGAGATGAAAAAGTATAGAAGGCTTGTAAGCTGCGGAGTAAAACAGCAGCCACCTCTGTCTTGTTTCTAACGAGCTTGGGACTCTGTTCCATAGCCCGGGCTATTTGAATAAATATGGGTTCCCTCCTGCAGACGAAGGCTCCTGTGTCTCCTTTTACTATGTATGAAGGGTATGGAAGGCTTGGGCTGTTCCCCCGCCGCCGAGACCCAGTAAGGGGGTTAATCCGGTTCCTCAATGGGAATGCTTCCCTAACCGCATCTGAATCAGGCCCTACGTGTTAGACGAGGTTATACGTGTACCAAGAACAGGTAACCCACCCTGACTTATGCATATGAAAATTACCTTTCACTAGGATTGGCTTTGAGAGAATGTTCGTAATTCCAGAGGAGGCCAGTTTGACTCCTAAGGAGGTAATTAAGAGAGCGTATTGGCAGCATAGGTAGAGCATAAAGCATAGCCAGTCTAGCCTAGGTCCCTTGAAGTCTAACATTTAGTGAGGAAAGATGGTTTTGAAGTGGAGAGGTTCCGGGATGACATAGAACCAGTAACTGCCAGAAAGCTCTATCTGCAATTCAGGTATGGCACTATGCCGCTCCTTTCTTTTACAGAGAGTTGGGGGCACAAACCTGGACCAAGTGTCAGACAGTGCGCTTTCTGTACCAATTTAAAAGAATCATTAGAACATGTTATGCTCTTCTGCCCCACTTACCAGTGTATTAGGGAAAAATGGATTATACCACTCTGTCAGAACATAGGGGTCAGGGACTATAGAGAGGCTTTGCTTATATTAAAACTGATACAAGTCAGTGTGTAGTATGTGTGGTCTCTAGATTCTTTCTGGCAATATAAAGGATTAGGAGGAGAAATATGTCCTAATTTGTAAGTATATAATAATCTATGCCATTTTTCAGCCTTTTTAATCTTTTTTTTATGTAGTAGTCCAGAGCAAATCCAAGATTGCTGAAAGGCACTTGTTTGGTGTAAAATTGTTAGGCATATTTATATTTACTGTAATTTATATCTTTGTTTTTACAACTGTACAGCGAGTGCTGTGTTATGCAGTTTGATGGCAATTTGCTGAATAAACTTTTCTGAATCTGATTTTGAGCTGTGAATCCATGCTCATCTTACACCTAGCCCCTTCCCAAGAAGCTTTGGATTGCTAAACCTGTGTTACAACTGATAGATAAACGTTAAAGGGCCACTTGGCTAAGTTGCTCAGAGCCCTAAGTAGGCCACCCCTGGGAGATCAGGAGTAAAAGGTCTCAACCACTACAGTTTGGCTCAGTAATTCCTGCTTGCCAGGTGCACCTCGAAAAGGGGTTCTGGCAACTATTTACATTGGGACTCAAGAATGATGGAGAAGCTAAAGATGGGTTAAAGGGTGGTGCACATCTCCATTTCTTGTTTCTTTCAGACACACATTCCTTTCAGCTACTCGAGACGGTCACCCAACTTTGCTGATGATCTGCAGGCCTCTAAACAATAACATTTAGTGTTGGCGTTAAGCAACCCCTCTCCGTTCCAATCCAAGACTCAACACCCACTGGCTAAGCACCATTAACTTGGGTCACATAACACATGTTATTTAAAAAGCATCGAATCAGTAGAAGTACCATGTGAAGTGCTATTTAAAAGACACATTTGAAATCTCAGAGAAATTGTTATGCTGTAGGACTGAACCAGTTCATTAGCCATCAAAGTAAATCCCAAATTAGGAAAAATAAACACTGCACTTTCATTCCACACTGTGTTAATTGTCTGACATGCTGCCGTGTGTCAGCGAGCTAGTTCTGTGTAGAATATTTATGTAATCTAGAATGTGGATTCTTGAAACTCTGAGCTGAGTGTTTAGGAGTCAGTTATGGTAGTGTGCCCTGCGGATAGGATGTTTCTGTACCTGAAGTCTACAATAAACAACTCAACCTTCAACTTTACCCTGCCTCTGGTACTCCTTCACACTGGAGACGAGCGAAGAACATCGGACCTAAGAAAGGCCATCTTTTTGCTTCCTCAAGGCGAATCCTACATGAACAGCAAATTTACTAACACAGCAAAGTCTTTATTTGAAATCTAAAGGTACTGTACATGCTGTGCTTGCCCGAGAATAAGCCTGCGTACTGTTTATCTGCTGTGCTGCCCCATTACTTTTTAGCGATTGGCCCGTGAACTCACTTTCTGCCGAGACAGCCCTTCACATTACTTGTTTGACATTGCTTGCGCATCAAAATGCTTCAATCGCTACTTCACAGCACCAGACTTTCAGCAACATTTCAACTAGTGCGTCTTCAAACATCTTTATCATAGCACGTTTTGCAAAGTTATTGTTATTGCTACCCAACTTTGAGACTGTAGACCTGCATATTCAAACATGCTTCGTTACCTGCATGCGCTCCTTTTGTTCTCCTGAACGACTATATTGCGTCATTGACGTCACCCCTTTGTGCACACAGAGTACGCTGAGCACCGTCTGCTGTCTTCGTTCTCCAGAGCGCCTCCTTTGCTTAATCAACGTCACCCCATTGTGCCGCACAAACTAATTGTCGCACCACGTCTTGACGTTCAAATCCTTGTTGTTGCTAAATACCCGGGGGCATATTACCAACAACTAGCGATAATTTTTGTCTCTAACTTGTTTAGAGACAAAAGTTATCGCCGCACATGCTATTAGCACGGTTTATCGCAAATGCGATAAAAAACGGCCGCAATGCATGAATATCGCTGAAAAGTCAGCGATATTCATGCATTATCAAGCAAATGCTCTTAGCCATGTTATCCACCTCCCATTGGATAACATGGCTAAGAACTGCTCAGGGCAGGTGTTAACTTTTGGAGATATTCGCGCTTAGCGCGAATATCTCCAAAAGTTGGTAATAGGAGATAGCGATGTTAGGGACTGTTTCCAGCCGCTAACATCTTGGCACGCCCACTTTGCATGTCATTAGTGATAAATATCACTGACATGCAAAGCGGGGCCCAAGATGGTCGCTATCTCCTATTAGCTGTCACTAACTGGTGTTAGCGACAGCTTGGTAATAGGGAGATAATGTTATCTCCGCTTTCTTGGCTTTTAAAGCCAAAAAAGCGGAGATAAACCCCCTTGATAATATGCCCCCTAGTTCTTAGCAACCAACGCTGCCCTCAGAAACCCCTGATGATGCCCTCGGGAAACATTCAAGCTCTGCCTGTCTGGCCTGCCTGCCTCTTAACACCACTTACACTCAAGCGACCAGCCACCTATAATGTCAATGGCACACTACTGTACTGTACAGCACTATTCCTAATATCATCTTGGAATTGAGACATAAGAACACAAAATAACTTACCCATGGAAGCTTTCCTGCATGCCTTCCTCAAAAAAGTCACTTTATGCTCTTATTCTACATGTTAAATCCTAATTTCTCCGCTGAAGTGACTGGCTCATCAACCTCGTGCATAACGTTCCATGGTGACAAGTACACCTTCTACAGTGTCAAACACAACATTTACGGTGACAAGCACACCGGCTTGTCAATTTACAGCTCATCATTACTTCTTCAGTGACAAGTATACCTGCTTATTGAAATACTTCTTCAGTGTTGAGCACACTATTTGCTTCACTACGGTGATAAGCTAAGCCTCTTATTGAAAAGTACTTACCTATATCTGTTACAATTATACCAATTTTACCTATTTTTGCTTGTATACACACCTGTCTAAAATGCAAAATGTTACTCCTCCCCTGTTTTTTCTCTCCAACCCTGGTGGCCCTATCATACGATGGCCTAAATGGAAAAACGTTTTACGTAACTATGCCAGAGTTTGTGGGGTATCTCTAAGGGCAGAAAGAAAATCTGCACTCATTTTACACTGTCTAGGTCCTGAAGGACAAGTAGTATTCGAGCATCTTCTGAATTGGGTGAGAGTGAGTCTGATAGTCTCAATTAATTTGAGATTTGCCTAAAGAAACTGGATAAACACTACCTCCCAAAAGTCAGCACTATCCTGGAGTGTTACCATTTTGGAAGGCGAATGCAAAAGACAGATGAATCTGTTTAGGCATACTTTACCATTATCCGTAAGTTAGGTGCCACTTGCTAGTTTGATGTGTCCCTTCAAGAGCGCATACCCGAACAGTTCATGTTTGGATGCAATGCTGAGAAGATTAAAGATGAACTGTGGCAGAAGGATCACCCTAAATTAGATGAGGTGATTTCCATTGCTAAGAGGATTGAACACTCTCTTACCTCTGTCGAAGTCATCAAGAAGGAAAATGGTGTCATAGAGGAAAAGGTGCACGCTGTGACAAAGAACTTGCTGAGACTTACTTTGAAATAGAGTGAACCTGCTTTGAAACAGCGTGAACCTCTCCAACTCTCAAACCCAAGGGAAACTAAAAGGTGAAGTGCTACCGATGTGACATGGTTGGTCATCTTGCTAACGACAAGTCTTGTCCTGCTCTTACATCCAGGTGTCTCAATTGTGGGACAGTTGGTCACCTAGCTAAAGCTTGTAGAGCTCAAGAAACAAGAAGGGCAGACGTGTCAAAGATGTTTCTCTAGAGGATGAGACTGATTCTGATTACGATGAGTTGCACTGTGGGGAAGTTTTAGAACAAAATGGACACAACAAGTGAAAGGGTCCTGTTGATGAGATACAAGTGAATGATTGTAACATCAAAATGCTTTTCGACTTAGGGGCGAAAGTTTTCCTCATCCCCAAAGAGTTCTTTGACAAGAAATCGAATGGGATGGTGAGCGATTACAAACATGATATTAGGCCACTAGCTCATGGTGGTCAATCCATAAAGTTGTTGGGCTATTTTATGGGCAACATTGAATACAAAGGGAGACTGACTTCTGGGAAAATATATAACTTCTGCAGAGGTGACAGTATAATTAGCTGGTTTTACCAGGCTGTCTTGGGTGTGTCGTTGGTTCCTGGTGACGATCCTTGCATCATCTTAAGAGACATCCCTCCACATACTGTCCCTTTGAATGTTGTTTCAGGTGAGGTTGATCAAAGCTGTACTTTACGCATTGAGTTTAAAGAGTGTTCAGTAAGAGGTTAGGATGACTCTCGGGTTACACACACAAAATCACACTCAAACCTGAGGCCTGTCCCGTGACATGTAAGGTACGCAGCGTACTGTTGACCATGAGGGAGACTATGCACTCTGAACTCAAGAAGTTAAGAAAAGAAGGGATCATCGTTGAGACAGAAGTGAGTGAGTGGTTGGCTCCGGTCGTTCTTGCACACAAGGCCTCTGGAGAAGTAAGATTGTGTGTGGACCTTCGTTCCCTCAACCGGGCAGTTGTCTCTGACAAGTACCCTCTTCCCAACATCTCAGAGATGCTAGATCAATTAATGGTTGCCTGAGTTTTCTTCACTCTGGAACTCAAGGCGGGCCTATTATCAGGTCAAAATTGATGTAATGTAATGTAAACCAGATTTATATAGGGTGACTTATGCCCAGGGGCGTCTTGGCGCTATAGTGTTCTGATCAAAGGTCAGCAGGGCAAAGCATTTTATTAAATGTAAGCAGGAAAACGTTTATTTACCCTGTGTAAAAAGCCACGTTTTTAGTGCCTTACTGAAACTGAGAAGGGTGGTGGTTGTTTTTACATAGAGTGGCAGACTATTCCAGGGCATTGCTATTACCCTGTAAATACTCCCCCCATGTGCTTTTTTTTAAAGGGGTGACCACCATGTTCCTAGCTGAGCATGAGCGCAGTGTTCTTGCTGGAATATACCATTTAAATCTTTTCATAAGCCGATCCGGCCCTAGGCCGTGCAGGGACTTGAATGCCAAGCAAAGGGCTTTCAACTTACACCTTTGTCTAACTGGCAACCAGTGTAGTTTTCTGATGGCTTCCTTTTCTGACTCATATTTAGGTGTTTTAAAAATGAAGTGGGCTGCAGCATTCTGCAGAATCTGGAGTCTGTTCAGGAGGCCGGGTGAGATAGAGACCATTACAGTAGTCTATCCGTGTGAAGACCAAAGCCATGGTCGCTGTTTTTAAAAGATCAGGAGGTAAATACTTTTTGATTTTTCTTAACATCCTTATGTAGCAAAAAGAAACCAATGTTATTTTATTGACTTGCTCTTTAAGTTTTAACTCGCTGTCCAACACAACTCCCAGGTCCTTTACCTTGGTCGAGGGCATGGGCAATGTGTCTAGCTCAGGTGGCCACCAAACTGGTGTCCAGAGAAAGGGTTTATTGCCAATGATCATCTCGGTTTTTGAGGCATTCAACTTTAGACAATTAAAATCCATCCAATTGCTCACCTTTTTCATGATGATTAGTCCATGGACCTGACGGCCTTCATAACCCCTTATAACTTATAAATTCACTAGTCTTCCTTTTGGCTTGAACTCCGCAGCCTCCCTATTTCAAAGAGTCATGGAAGACATGTTGAGTGGAGTGGAGGGGTTTAAGATATATCAGGACGATTTCCTGGTTCATGGCTCATCTCAACAGGTACATGATGAGAGACTTAGGACCGTACTCAATAGATTTAGCGCAAGATGTTTGACCTTGCTTGAGAACAAGTGCAAGTTTAACCTATCAGAAATCGATTACCTGGGCCACAGTTTTACAGAGGGAGGTGTTAGACCTAGGGTTTTCTTGTAAAAACTATTGAGGAGCTCCCCGTTCCACAATCCAGGGACAACCTAGTCACCTTTTTAGGGATGGAGGAGTACTATAATAAATTTGTTTACAGAGAGACAGCAAAGAAGTAACCATCATGATTCTTTCCCGGGCACTCGTTGGTCCAGAGCTACAGTACTCCGTGATCAAGAAAGAAGCACTGTGTATTCAATTAAAAAAAATTCTCTGGGGTAGCTCGTTCGTTGTCCATTCAGATCACAAACCGTTAAAGGACGTGTTCTGCATGAATAGTTTAGACGCTGTCTCCTCCAGGATATGTCGGTGGGTGATTGCTCTACAAGATTATGACTTAGTTGTGAAATATATATACCCGGCACAGAGAAAAAAGTCACTGACTGTCTCTCTCATCTAGTCTCAAAACAGTGTGGGAGTGTCTCGACTGACCCCGAGGATGTGTGGGAAGATGATGACTACAAGGTGGGCGAGATTGAGGAAGGAGTAATTTCCGAGGCAGAATGGAAAAACACCATTAAGAGTGATGTGGTTATGAATGAAGTATGTAGGTTGGTGTCCAAAGGCTGGACAGGCATCAGGACCTTGAGTGAAAGTGTTCGGAAGTTCTGGAACGTTTGAGATGAACTCTCTGTGAGTGGTGGCTTGCTTTGGAGGGGCACCAGGCTCATTCCTCCATCACCTGTTAGAATGAAAGTTATTCACTTGGCTCACCAAGGGTACCAAGGTATCTCCAAAACCAAGGAAATGGTTTGTTTGCACTTCTGGTGGCCAGGCATTGGTATCCTAGAGGAGCGAGTAATAAGAGACAGTATGGAGTGCAATGCTTGGGATAAGGCTTACAAGACTAGAGTACAACCAATGGTCATACAAGAAGCGCCCACACATTGTTGGCAACACGTAGCCTTGGATGTTTTGGGGCGGTGTCTCTAGTAAAGCGGGACAAACTTACGTCCTCGTGTTAGTGGACATGTACTCAAGATTACCTGAAGTCGAAGTTACACAGAACAAGATCTATTGTCCCTTGACTTCCTTGTGGTTTATTTCCTAAATTGTAACTATCCAGAAAAAAGTGTTGCCTTCCCTTTCAATGTTGCTCTCAGTTGAAAGCATTTGTGAAATTCTACAGCCATCTTAAATGTTACTGCTGTCTGTCTCGTGGTAAGTCCTTATGTGGCAGATATTACCCCAGGGCCTCGTGATACACATTCACAATCACATGGTATTCATATACACATTTCAGAATTTCTGCAGGCAAAGCTACCCTGAGTACTACAGCGAGGTGCAGAATTGGTATTTCCCTGGGCAGTTTTTCCTTCCAATGTTCGTGCCTTAGTTAAAATTAGAACTAAACGTCTTGGGTGTAATACTTGAGAAAGTCTAAATCACTGGCAATCATTGCGGTCAGATTCTAGTTCACCTCGTTTGCCTACTGTGACATTCCAGATGAGAGGCAGCCGTCTACAAATCAGTCTTTAGTCCTACAACAAAAGTTGCTGTTTGGAATCCTCAGATTCGTTAAGGGCAGCAAGTCTTTGAATGTGCCATTGCTTTTGCTTTGCTGGAGTTCTGCTCGTTGTCCAGTTCAGGACATGCTAGTGTTCTAACTGTACCATTGCTCACTTTATTACTTTAGTTTCTGGTGAAGAGTCTTATGTAATTATTTGCCAAATGTACTTGTAAGCATTCTCTGAAGTTCACAAAGTGTTACTGTAAATAAACCCAGATTATATTTGTGGTCCGATGCTCGGGTTACCTTCTGATGATCAATGCAACCAGTCTGGCCCTCTCCACTTGACCATTTTGTGCAAATATTGGGCAGATCACTTCATATAAATGAGCCTCAGTCCCCTTGTTTGCCATAATTGTGAGCAAGAGATTATGGACCGGTTTGCATTTTAAAACTAATCTGAGCCCTGGAGGGTCTTTTCATAGTCAAACTGTCATGGACGAATCTTGAAGCTATTTACACTGGTAATCAAACTGCTCAGAGTAAGCCTGGGTGGAGTTTCCCTGTGCGGAACTCTGCCACTATACGCGGAGCTCTGCGATCAGCGAAGTGCATTAGATAAAGGCAGTTTGCAGTGATTTTCAGTGCCAGTTTCTTGTCTGCACTGTGCAATCATCGCGAACAGCATCATGCACAGCGCAAGTGGGTGCTGCTTCCTTTCTACTTGACCTGCAGCTTTCTAAACAATAACAAACGGTTTCTCAACGCGAGCAGTTGCGGCCCTACACGACCACTTGCAATTGGATTTCTGACCGCCCGTGTTGAGAAATCTTGCCGGGAGGTTGATTTTCCATGCTCGCGCTCTGCAACTTGATCTTGACGAACGCGAGCAAGGAAATAAGGTCCGCTCCGCATATCAGAGCGGAGTTTTTCAGAACTCTGCAAGCTCCACATAATGCGGAGTGCGGAAAACTCAGCAAGCGGAGTTCACCGCCCAGACTTAGCTCAGAGCACCATGAACCGGTTGGGGAATTGTTAATTCCAGGGCTGCAACGGTCGAAATTTACTTCTGACAAGAACTGGAGTGGGACTGGGAGAAAACCTTTCAGAAAAATAAAGTGGGGGTGTGGGGAAAGAAGTTTCTCTTTGAGGAAAAATAATTTCACATCGAAGAAAAAAGAAACAAAAATCTCTAACAAGTGAATTTGCCCTTGCTCTGCACTTTTTTGAATAAGCAAACGTGTGTGTGTATGTTTTCCAGGTGTACTTCTCTAGACTCTTGTGAACAAATGAAAGTAGAAGTGTGCATCAGTGCAAGGCCCTAGACCTGCAGGTGCACGTGTGATATTCCTAAAGAAATTACCTCTGATTGGGGCACTAGAGGGCGCGCACGCGGAATGGCTGCCTAACTGAGTAGCTCCCGCTCCTTGGCCCATTATCCTTTGCCACTGGTGAATAAAACGGCAATGTCACCTACCATCTGATACGGTGGGTCATCCTCTGCACTCGACCCGAAGCTTGGGCCGCTGACAACATCGGAGCCGGCGTAAGCAACGTCTGAACTTTGGCCGGCGATGCCCTCGGAGACTGCGAGTTGAGAAGGTCGGCCGCAAGGGACTACGTGACACCGGGGCTTGCCACGAGGCGGTAGGCCCGGCCCGCGCCTGTGATCTTGGCGCCCGTGAGACGCCTGGCCCAGGACCCTGTGGCCGGCGTGAGCTGCGGACATCGTTGATGGCTGCTTGCCCTTTCACGCAGGTTTGCCCTGCGTGCTCGGCCCACTTTTGGGGGCCCCAGCGCTTGTGAGGCACTGCCTTCATCCCTGCACGGCCCGGGGGTGCGAGACGGCCATTGGAGAGGTGCTGAGACTGCCGCCGCGGCTCCTGCCGACACCGGGGGGTGTCAGATATATGCAGCCCTTACCACAGCGCTGCAAAAGGTGAGAGGAGCTTGAGTCTAGCGGCGACCCCTTCCTTCATGATAACTGGCAGGCGGTTGGGGGCTGAGTGGAGACGCAATCTCCCGAAATTCTAGCTGTGGGTGCCTTCGTTGCGGTCCCGGGCCTGCATACCTTCTGACCCTCCATATGTGCAGTGGCCCTTGGACTCCTGGGGTTCCACCGATTGCCCTAAACTGTGACTGCTGCCGAGGCCTCCTGCTGCGGCCTGTTGGAATTTGGGCTGGCTCACACATGGAACGCAATGTTTTTGTGCCACTTCGGCTGCCGAGCCTGCCGCTAACCTGCTTCTTTGCCATGGACTCGTAGGCTGCACTCTCACGCGGTGTTGTTGGCATCAGAACTACCTGCACACAGCGTGTCTATGGACATAACCCCACTGCTAACGCCCGCCGGTCCCATCTTCTGCAAGTATCTTAGCGGCGCAAACGACGGCTGGTGGCCTGTGCCCCCCGTGGTGCAGCTGCCGATCACTGGAGAGATCACATCCAACATCAGATAACGCTGAGTGCACAGGCGGGGGGATACATGCCTTGGGGTGTGCCCACTGTTAACGCTGTACCATTCCTCATTTGGAACCCAGAAAATCCGCAGTGGTGGGACACGAGGTGGCGGTGAGACCACGATCAGAGACCAGGATGGTGCGCCCTGAGAACCGCCAAACGAAAATAAGCTTCGACGGCGCTAAAAAAGGTACGAAATCGGTGCCTGCTGAACCTGGACCCAGTGATACCAACTCGACGGCCATTGCTTCTCCTACCAAGGAACTTGATCTACACCGTCTGTTCAAAGAGATGAGGCAGGGGTTCGCCACTGTTGTGGAAAAAGTGGACGGAATGACTTCTAGGCTTGACGCCCTGGTTCATAAGGTACACCGTCACGAGGAACGGATAACGTCCACGGAACAGCGAATCTCAAATAACGACGATATCACCTCGTCCCACGCCACGCAATTGGCCCGCATGGACAACCTGCTCCGAGTCATAGCAGCCAAGAATGAGGACTTGGAAGCCCGTAGCCTACGCAACAACATACGCGTCACGGGCATTCCGGAATCCACAGACACGGGCAGAATGGAACTCTATGTTCAGAAGCTCCTCAAAGGCTCGATAGGGGAGGACGCGTTTTCACCTCAATTCATCATCGAGAGGGCGCACCGATCATTAGCACCTGTCCCCAAGCCCGGATTGCCGCCTAGACCGATCATTGCTAAACTATTGAATTATCGCGACTGTGATGTCGAGCTGAGAGCAGCCCGGACTCAAAGAACCCTGCAATACAATGGTATTAATTTCTCCATATATCCTGACTTCACCCCTCTAGTGCAGGAGGAGAGACGCAAGTTCATCCCTGTGAAGAAGAAATTAGGAGAAGCCCAACTGGACTATGCCCTACTCTACCCGGCGAAGCTAGGAGTCACACACCAGGGTAAACAACGCTTTTACACAAATCTCCAAAAAGCTGAAGATTTTCTGAAAACGATCCGCAAAGCTCGAAGGGGTGACCATAATGCTGAGGCAGACCTGGAGGATGACGACCCATCCTCGGCAGCGGATGAACATTGATCACATGCACTTGAAGAGGCCAGACTCCTTGTTGCTTTGAACTACTATTCTCTGGTCCTTGCTTTGGGAACAGGGGGACGTCGACTACACACTGCGGAACTGCACTGCCTAATCTCTCCAGTGGTAATGTACTCCAAGGACCACTTTCCCGGCCCTTGCATCCACCGAGGGCGATACAGTATCGGAGGCCATTGGCGGGTGAAGTGGCCCTTGATGTTGTTTCCCTTTCGGGTGTTCCCCATGCACAATGTTAAGATGTTGAAGTCGAGGGCAGGGGGGTGGGGAGAGGAGATGAGGGTGGGAATAGATGGCTGCTGGCATGATTGGGATGCAGTAGTGGGAGGGGGGTTGGGCCGTTTTGGGGAGGGAAGATTTACACACGGAATGGATGATCGAGTCACAAAATGCTATATTAAACTGTATCGTCTGGATGGAACAGTCATTGCTGCATTACTACTGCCAGGGTGGGATGAATCGATGCTCAGTTATCTATGGCGGTTTTAGGGTCTGATGCACAACTAAATTGCATGTCATGGAATGTTAGAGGACTTAACAATGCCAAAAAATGTTGTAATGTGATTGCTTATCTCAACAGACACAATGTTCATATTGCCATGCTACAGGAAACTCATTTGTCACCACACGTACGGGCCACCTTTGCAAGCAAATGGGCTGGAATCCGTACATTCTCCTCTTATTCCACATACGCGAGGGGGGTTACCATTCTTCTTAGACGCACAGTGCCGTTCCAGAAGCGCGGAGACTTGACAGACAGTGAGGGACGTTACGCCTTACTATGGGGGCGAATGGGTCGCGACACAGTTGCATTCATTAATTGTTATGCTCCTAACATAGACATGCCCACTTTCTTTACTACACTCTGGGGCAAAATTATGGACGTGGGATCCCGCCATGTTATGGGGGGGGGGGACTTTAATTTGGCATCAATACCTCACTTAGATAGAGCGGACAGGGCGAGTCACTACAAACCTGGGGCTAGAGAGGCATTGGAGGGCGTCGTCGCTGAGGGCACACTGGTGGACATATGGCGATACCTACACCCGACCAGGAGGGAGGGCACACATTTTACACCGCAGACGGGCACATGGGCACGATTGGACTACTTCCTCGTCACCAAAGAGATCACTTCAGAGGTTCCTGGGGTTACACACTTGCCGAGAACATGCTCTGACCACAGCCCTGTCCTGATGCATACACGTATTCCTGGGTGGGATAGCCTAGGCCACAATGGAGATTACAACCGGCGGCACTATTAGATAGCTTGTTCCGTGCCGAGCTGGGGGAGGAAATCGACGCCTTCTTTCCCAGGAACAAAGGGTCAGTGGACTCGGTCGAACATATCTGGGAGGCCTTCAAAGTCACCATCAGAGGATATTGCATATCTAAAAGTTTTGGGGTCCTGCGGGACATACAGACCACTATTCGTGCACTGCACAGGGAACTGAGAGCATTGGAGCTTCGAATGGTGGAGGATGATAGTCCTGATATACATGCAGAGTTCCGGGACACATTATCAAAATATGAGGGGGAGGCTAACAGGGAAGTAAAATTTAGGGGGAAACACTGGCAGGCCAGAAGGTATTGCGAGGAAGATAGGCCGGGGAGAGCACTGGTGGTATTAACGAGCGCCCCACGTGACCACAACACCATCCTGGAGCTCACTGACGACCAAGGGCACACGATCAGGGACTCAGATGCACTGCTCGATGCCTTTACTACTCACTACCATACACTTTACACCACTGATATTACAGCGGATATACCTTATGCTGACTTCCTGGGTGATGTTGCACTCTGCTGGCTGAGCGATGGAGATAGAGCCTTCCTAGCGGCCCCCTTCGAGCTGGACTAAATCCGCGAGGCCATCATGTCACTAAAGAACGGCAAGGCGTCTGGACTAGATGGCATTCCCGCCGAATTCTATAAAACCTACATAGACATCATGACCCCGGTCCTCCGAGAGGTCTACGAGGAGTCGCTCGCTGATGGCATCCTCCCTAGCTCCATGCGGGAGGTAGTCATTACCTCGCTCTTGAAACCTGGCAAGGAGCCTAGCTCATGTAGTACATACCGCCCACTTTCCCTCTTAAATTGCGACATTAAGATCCTCGCGAAGGTCCTGGCCACTAGACTTTCCCTACTCATGACCAGAATTGTATTGCCTGATCAATCTGGAATTGTCTCGGGTCGGTCCACCTCTCACAACCTGCGCACCTTGTTCTCTCTGCTTCGTACGATTCACCTGGACCTTCCAGTTGCAGCCGTTTTCTTAGATGCCACTAAGGCATTCGACTCGGTTGAGTGGCCCTACTTGTTTTCAGTTCTGGCGAGCATGGGATTCCCAAGACTTTTCATCTCCTGGGTTCAGCTCCTTTACACACAACCCATGGCGAAGGTCCTCATCAGCGGTCGCCTATCACACTCCATTGCCATCACCAGGGGTACAAATCAGGGGTGCCCTCTATCCCCCCTTCTGTTCGCGATCGCGGTTGAACCACTAGCCTGCAGACTTCGTCAGCTGCATCGGGAAGGTGCGGGGCAATGCCTCCCGCATCAAATCGATGTGTCACTATATGCCGATGACATTACGCTTTATGTCAAACACCCTGACCTGCGCCTTAACCCCCTATTAAGAGAATTCGTAGTATTCGGCAGGATGTCGGGGATACACATAAATTGGTCCAAATTGCAGTTCTTCCCTCTTACCGATGCGGTTACTGACTTCCCCCTTGACTACCCACTTGAGTGGTGTCGGACGGATCTCCGATACCTCGGCATACAGATCTCGCGCGACAGAGATGAAACGCTCCGCTCCAATTATGGTGTGGCAATCACAAAACTCATGGCCGCAGTGGATCGCTGGATCACCCTGCCGCTTTCCATGGCTGGTAGAGTGTCCCTTATTAAAATGGTGGTCCTGCCCCGCTTCCTGTACCTCTTTCTCAATATCCCATACTACCCGGGTGTTTTTTTCTTCAAAACCTTAAAATCAGAACTTTGTCGGCTATTCTGGGGAGGCAAAGTCCACGGTTGAAATGGTCCAAGCTGACCCAGCCTTATGATTATGGAGGCTTCGATATACCTGACCTCGAGGCTTATTACCTATTCGCACAGGTGCATTATGCATATCACTGGCTGGTACCCACGCCCTTCATGCCTCAGCTTGCGGTGGAAGACTGGATTGTGTACCCCGTTCCGCTTAATGGCCTACTCCATTGCCCAGATTCATTAATCCAAACGCCGAATACTTCCATTTCCTGCACTTTGGATGCATGGCGCCGCATAGCCAAGAGGCTGTCCTGCTGTCTCCCGTACTCTCCTAACTGCCACTGACGTTTCATCCTAACCGTGCTCTATTACAGGAACAGGGCGTTCGAGTGCTTTGCAAACGACTGCAGATCACCTCCTGGGGCGATCTATTCGCAAACGGGAAATTCAAATCCGCAGAGTTGTTCTTTGCCTCCTAGGATCGCACCCCGCTTGATGTATTTTACTACCGACGCCTACGCCAGGGGATGAAGGATATCCTACCTGAGTTCCCTGATGAACCCGAACTCCTTCTCCCACTTTGAAGGACTGGGTTCTTTAAGACCCAGCGGTGCCAGGGCACAACACCTGAAACCTTCGTGGGTAACCTGCTCCGGCGTACGAATGACAGAGACACGGGACACTTCCTTCGGCGTCAAAGATTCAAGGTTTATTTACTGCAGGGAACACAGAAGTCACGACAAGTACAACACGTGCAACTTGGGGAGACTGCTTCAAATTGGTTCTGTGGATCGCTCCTTTTATACAGAATTTACCCATAGGACAACATGATACACAAAGGTTTACAACCCGGTTCCCACAATTATCCCCCAGAGGGGTCGCTTTGGTCACTTTGATACACACAAGGTCCGGAACATAAGTGCGGAAACATTTGGCGGTTCCCAACTGTAAAAACCCATCTTCCCAACATTAGTGCATTCCAATCGGCAGTAAAACAGATCGAAATAGGAACAAAGACAGGTGCAGAGGAAGATGGAGACAGTGGGGAGATCGGAAAGGGTGTAAAAGGGGAGGTATCGGGAAACACGAGATACAGGCATCAAAGGGACGTGCCTAATGAGATGCACGGCTGAGACAATAAACCGGCACGGCAAGATGAGCCTCGAGCGGGGCCATCTGCCTTACAGTATCATCCCCCTCGTTATAAAGACACTTACAAAGAACATGTGTCTTCCGCAAAATATCTTGGGAGTCCCAGGGTCGCGAAGCGGACAACGTCCGTTCGCTGGCTACTTGAGGGCAAGAGACAAAATGGATGCCGTATCTAAGATGGAACCCGTGGGTACAGATGAAAAACCCACATAACAAACGAACGGTTTAAGTTAGCACAGCGAAACTGCGCACACTTACTGAACTCGTCATTTGCGGTTCATAGATACCAGACTCGACCATATTCGTGCGAGTCGAAAACACCACTTACAATTGTCACGGAACCTCAGACGCTCCTTTTGCCCTCATGTAGGCAAGCACTAGTCGGAATCATACTCGATATTCATCAGACCATCTAGATGTTGCTGTAGCATAGCTCTGTCCAACCGAGTCCCCTTGGTAACAGGTGGCTGTCTCATACACGTTGTAGCACAGAGGCCACATAAGGCAGGACCGCACTGCACACAAAGGCAACACGTGAACAGGAACACCACAACGACTCCGATGATCATCAGAATCTTCCAACCCCAAGTCGACATCAGGCCCCAAAACCATCCAAGTAGCGTCCAATCCCCTACATCCACGTGTATGGATTCGGAGATCTTATGCAACTTCAAGATGGCTTGATAGACAGTCGGAGCGTTATCAGGAATGAAAATACAGCAGCTCGAATGGATCACCTTACATACCCCACCTCGATCTGCTAAGATCACGTCTAAAACCATACGGTTTTGTAACGTCATAAGTCTATCCGCCTGAAGTTCAGTGGTGATATTACCAAGGGCACTGGCAGTAATATTAGCTGTTGATTCTACCACTCTAGTCAACTGTCTCAGGTTCCTACTATTAACCATAGGTCCCCAAAACGGGAGGAAACCCTTGAAAAAGTCTCCTGCCTCTTGACCGGCAGTATCCTCTTCGCTAATTACGCCTCTCACAACTCTAAAACATGAGCCCATGAAGTCAGAGGGCAACCATGCATACGCACGATCATGACAGATAAAATATGTACCCTTGGCAGCCAGGAACACAGGGGACGAGACCATCGGCAGAATGTAATTTTCAGTGCAAGCACTCTCTCCAAGTCGGGCTTTCGATCTTCGGCCACGACCTATTAGACAAAAATTACCAATGTGGGGTACGACCCATATCGGAGGCGAGCTTTTAAGCTGTTTTTCACTAGTGAACACACTATACTCGCCTCTACTCAGGACCCTATAGGCTTGTACCTCTTCTTCAGGAATAAGCGAGGGATCATAGATATCGCTATCTAAATCCTCTATTGCTATAGACAAAGGTTTCTGGTACGAGGTAGGACCAGAGTAGGCGGAACGTGGTTCTCGAATGGGGTGGAAACCTAGTGCGCTTCGAAACATTGTTTGAAATGCTCGAGCAGACCCTTGGGAACTATACGGTAACACCAGATATGGAATTCCCTTATCCGTAGTATGTGGCATCAACCCACACACCCAACAATTAGTAGTGTTAACCACTAACTGATGCTGGTGAAGGAGCTGAATAAAGGAATTGTTGCGGAATTCTGCACGTCTAGCCTGCTCGTGTTCAGGTAAGATATGAAAAGAATGCGGAGAAACAGTGGAGGTGAGTTTAGGGTCAGGGGTAGGAGTAGGTATAGCAGAAGGTAAGAAGTAAGACATCGTGTAATACACCCCACCCGCCAATAATGCAGAAACAGTCAAAAACAATACGAATATTTGGAACATAAAACATTTTGTACAACTGAGTTGCTGCAGCTTGAATCTTTGCGCTTGAGCTCCTTCCAAGTCCGTCAGCTTCGAAAATGCCATCCCCTACGACCGTCCGCAACGTTTCTTGACGCACTTCGTTCTGTGTAGTAATAGTCAATCCCTAGGAGTTCCCAGGAACCAACGGTCTTTAACCTAGTGTCAAGACCTACTAACCAGAAGGAAGTACGCGCGCGGCCCTACGGTCTTTATTTCACAAATATATATATGCGAAAACAATGTTTCTCAGCTGTGGAAGCAAAAAGTGTGAGGAATGGAACTCAATGAATATATACAAAAATAATTACAGTGCTATGAGTGTTCAAACTGATCGTGGAAAACGGGATAATGCAATTGTCAAGGGACAGAACAGGATCTTTTATTAGTCTTTAGTGCTGGATCGCAAAAAGTATCGGGTTTTCCCAGGACGTGTCTGTTCGTCAAACAAAGGATCCGTCGAAGGGACAGCGTCCTGTTGATCAGCTGAATGTTCTGGTCTTGAGTCTTTTGATGACAAATGTTCAACAGTGTCTTTTTGCTGCACTGAGGATTCTCCGACAGGTTGTGCGTCACTGAAAGGTACAAACGCCGGCAAACCTTCGGTTTCAGTTGATGCAATGCCTCTCCTCACCCACGAGTCTGCCGGCAACGGGATAGGGACCTTTTTGGTGTGGGTGGCGTGCACCCAATTCTTCCGTCCCTCAAGACGAACTGCAGTTCTCGTGGCAAGGAGGACCTGGTAGGGTCCAGTGAACCTGGGATCCAAATTGTTCTTGCGCGAAAAGTTTCGCGTTACCACCCAATCTCCGGGCTGGAGCTGGTGGCCTGGGCCCTCCGTCTGCGTCGGCAATGCTTTGTGAACCTGTTGGTGAATTAACCTCAGTTTAGCAGTCAAGTCATGAAGATAATCGATCAACATTGGATACTCAAGATCACAGAAAGCACCCGGTCTAGGGACCCCCCAAACATTGGCAGGACGACCGAACACTATTTCATAGGGGCTGAGCCCTACTCGGGAGTGTACAGTTGCCCTTGTTGACAGTAATGCTAAGGGTAAAGCGTCAGGCCACGAGAGACCAGTCGTAGCCTGAATCTTTGCTAATTTTAGTTTAAGGGTGCCATTGTACCCTTCAACCAAACCAGCTGACTGGGGATTATTGGCACTATGGAATTTCTGATTAATTCCAAGGCCCTTACACACACTCTTCATCACACTCCCCACAAACTCACTTCCGTTATCTGACCACACAACTCTAGGCATTCCGTACCGAGGAAAGTATTCCTTCAGTAGGATTTTCGCAGTTGACAAAGCAGTGTTGTCCTTAAGAGGGTAGGCTTCGATCCATCGGGAGAACGCGCAAACCACAACTAAAACGTATTTCAGGTTATTGCATCGCTCCATATGGATGAAGTCTAATTGAATCACCTCAAAAGGACATGAAGGGGGAGCAAAACTACCAGGAGGAGTTGGGGTTCCCTTACCAGGATTGTACAACATACACACCATACAATTCTTAACCAAGCGTTCAGCACATTTTGTAATACCATCATTCTTCCACACAGGGGACAGCAACTTACAAATACCTTTCGCACTAATATGTGCTAACCCATGCGCCATAGTCACAACAGCTAGCACATACTCATCAGGCAACATCCATCTTTTCTGGTCCGATAAATCAATCCAACAACCACTTGCATCCAACTTTCCCGTACTTTCTTTCCACTTCATCTTTTCAGTCTCGGTGGCCTCATTCTGAATTGCTTTCACACTCTCGATAGTGTCTTCACACATACTCGATTCTGTAGGCCACCTAACCGAACTCGTCACATACATTCGAGTGCTAAGGTTTCGTGCAGTCTCCTTAGCAATCTCATCCGCAAAAGCATTACCACGACCAACATCATCCGTCACCTTATGATGCGCACTACATTTGACAATCGCCACTTGCTTAGGCAACGTAAGTGCATCCAAAAGATCATTCACAAGCTGGCCATGCTGAATCTTCGTACCATGCGATGTTAGAAAACCTCTCTCTCTCCACAACCGTCCAAAACTATGTGCGACGCCAAAGGCATATTGGCTGTCGGTAAACACATTCACACGTTTCCCTTTCGCTAACACACACGCTCTAGTGAGAGCGATCAGCTCTGCGGCTTGGGCAGAATTCTGATTTAATCTCGCAGTCTCAACAACAGTATTCAATGTTACAACAGCATAAGCAGTAGTCACATCGCCATTCGGCAACTTAAAACATGAACCATCCACATACAGTGTTCCATCTGGGTCTTCCAATGGGGTGTTTTTAAGGTCCACTCGACCTTTTGTTTCCTCCTCTGTCCTCAAATAACAATCGTGTTCTGTTATTTCATCTGACTCTGAGCTAATTGGTAACAAAGTTGCCGGGTTCAGAACATTACAACGTTTTATTTGGATATGACTTGCCAACAGCGTCAACTCGTACCCAGACAATCTCGCACTTGTCAAGTGCTGAGTTTTCGTACGATTCAAAAGAGTATCGACTGCATGCGGAACCATCACTGTAAGCATATTATCCATGACCAATCCTGCTGATTGTCGGATGGAGACCGCAGCTGCCGCTGTTGCTCTCAAGCAACTCGGCAATGCTCTAGCTACCGGGTCCAAGGTCGAGGAAAAATATGCACATGGACGTTGCTTACCACCAAATGGTTGCGTTAAGACACTCAACGCACAACCTTCCCTCTCGTGAACATATAATGTAAACGGCTTGCTATAGTCAGGAGTACCTAACACAGGAGCCGAACACAATGAATCACGTAATTCAGAAAAACTTTTCTGACATTCTTCCGTCCATGGTAAAGGAGTCGAAACATCCTTGCACGTAAGAGCCACCAATGGTTTCGCTAGCAATGAAAAATTTGGAATCCATTGCCTGCAATACGACGTGATACCTAAAAAGGCACGCACATCTCTTTGGGTTGTTGGCACAGCCATTCGCGCAATCGCTGCAATTCTCTCTGGGGTCAACCGTCTTCCCTCCTTGACAATAAGTGACCTAGATAGGTTACTTCTTGACAACAATATTGGAGTTTAGAAGGTGACACCTTGTGATTTAGTTCGCAGAGATGTTGCAGCAGCGACACCGTAGCAATTTTGCAAATGTCCTGAGTATCTGCAGCTACCAATAGGTCATCGACGTATTGGATTAAGGCTGCACCAGTTGGCAACCGAAACGCATCCAGTTGACCCTTCAAGGCTTGACTGTAAATCGATGGACTTTCACAGTAGCCCTGAGGAGCGCGTTTAAACCGGAAGCTGCGTCCACCAAGAGAGAAACCGAAGAGGTCTCTACTCTCTTCTGCAATGGGAATGCTGAAGAACGCATTCTTCAAGTCAATCACCGAAAACCACGATGCAGAAGCTGGAATCAGAGTCAATAGTGCCGTGATGTCAGGCATAACGGGGAACTGAGGAATCACAATTTTATTCACCTCCCGTAAATCGATAACAAAACGATAAACAGGTGGTTTCGAAGGATCAGTACGTTTTAGAATGGGCAGTACAGGGCTGTTGCACACGTTTCCCCGTGTTTCCTCAATAACATCTTTCTCGATCAAATCATAGATGATCGCTAACAATGCTCGTTCACCATCAAGCGAGATACGATACTGGGGAATACGTGGCAATCGCACATTAGATTTCAACTGAACAACATAAGGGGAGATGTCAAGCAGGCCCACATCATTGGGACCTGTTGCCCACAAAGATGCAGGAAGAGAACTCAATTCCGGTGGAAGCTTATCGAGAGACAAGTACATGGGAGAGACAACCCTCTCTCCCAGCGTAAGCTTTACACCCGCAGGAGAACAATACAAAGTTGCATACAAACGTTTAAGCAAATCCAGGCCCAAAAGATTTTCACCACAACCAGTAGTCAAAATCAACGGAGCTTCTAGTTCACGAGGCCCAATTGTAAGGGGCAAAGGGCGCGAAACTGGATTGCTAACGGGGGCGCCAGAAAATCCAACGGAAACATTTGTTAAGCCAGACAAAGGTGCGCCAGGGAGTTTCGAATGCTTAATGGAACTTTTTGCTGCACCAGTGTCCAACAGAAAAGGCTCAACGACGCCCGATGTAGCAACTGCGACGTAAGGCCCTCTCTGATCAACCGGAACTGATACTACTCCCTCTCCTTGTCTTCGGCTGTCCTAGTAATTACTGTTGTCAGTTCCCTGATCGACGTAATAATCGTCTACATTGTACTGCGCAGATCGTCCTTGCGACGATCCACGTTGATCAAAACAATTATCGGAATTTGATGAGTTATCTGAACGGTCATTTTGAGCACCACGACCTCTACCACGTGGTGCCTGCTGCGAACCACCACGACCTCCTCTAGATGAGTTACCACTATTACGTTCGTTTAGAACAGGACAATGGAATTTGATATGACCCTCCTGTCTACAATAGGCACATTGATTGTACCCTAACGAGGATCTTTGGGAAGAGGAGTCATTGTGAGATTGTGATCTGTTTGATTGCGGCTGTGATCTATTTTGTTGCGAAGTATTCTGATTCGAACGTGGAGGATAGGCTTGCTGCAACAACACTTTAGTTTTAAGCTCTTTCGTCTTTTTATCAGCGCGGTCATTCTCTTCTTTCTCTCTATTCTCATAATATTGTGCCGTGGCCAATATCTGAGCTGAAGTAGAAACGGCCCACGCACTTTCTGAATTCTTCAATTTATTGCTCAAATCGGGCAATAAGTTCGAAACAAATTTATCCACGAACAACCTTTGACCACCCTCAGTGCTCATATCCTGACCACTATGATCAATGAATGCCTCCTCAAACCTCGTAAAGAAGTCGGAGACACTCTCGTCCTTCTTCTGTTTACAAGCTGACAATTTGTCCCAATTCACTCTCATAGCTGGCATAAGAGTTTTCATTAACGTTATTATTCTGTGAGGGAGAGCAGTAATGAGTTGTTCAGGCTTAGCCCCACCAACTTGTCGCGTATCGGCCGCAATAAGAGCAGCCCAATCGCCACCTAATTCATTTGGATGATTTTCCTGACGAATCTTAGCCCATACCGGCTGCGGTACGACATTGCCAAACAGCATGTCAATATCGGCAAGATTCATTACCGTAGCGTCTACGAGCTGCGATAATTCCTTATAATACCCTGCAGGATTTTTGCGAGGGTCAGGCAAAGATTGCTTTACCTGTAACACTTCCGAGCGTTTCCATGGGAGATGTATCCATACTCTCTGAAAATGTGGCAAGATCGGAGGTTGAGCATTAGCGTCGCCTGGCATCCACACTGGTGGAACTTTTCGCATAGGGAATTGACCAGACTCATCTGGCTGTCTTTCAATATCTTCAACAAACAAGGCTTGAGGTATAGGAGTGGGACGAAAAGATAGCAACCGTTCAACAGCACGTCGAACATTGGTATCCACTATCAGTCCAGTCGAGAACTGAAGTTGCAAATCAGACAACGCGGTCAGCACCTCGTCAGGTGCGTCGGCCGATATCTGATCACGAAGGACCTTACACATTTCCTCGAACACAAATCTTTGGGTTGGTATATTGAATTGACAAAACATATCGAGTACAATACGTGGTGGATTTCTAAGGGGATGCGTCATCCAACCCATCGCCATATTATATAGTGAAGCGCGTTCCCTGTTACCAGGAAGCTGACTACGTCTCTGAGGACCATCTGAACCAGCGGACCCAAGAACAGGTCCGAGCGAATGAAAGAAGCTAGCCGCAAGAGGAGAATTACGACTACGAGTAGAGGGAGAAGTATAGGACACAGGACTAACAAGTGAAGGAGTAGAAACAGAAGCAACAGCAGGAGTTAACAGAGCAGGAGCAGTAGCGGGAGCAGGAGTATGTGGAAGCGGAGGAGCAGTAGGGATAGCAACAGGCAAAGGAGCAGGAACAGTCAAAGATTCAAGGTTTATTTACTGCAGGGAACACAGAAGTCACGACAAGTACAACACGTGCAACTTGGGGAGACTGCTTCAAATTGGTTCTGTGGATCGCTCCTTTTATACAGAATTTACCCATAGGACAACATGATACACAAAGGTTTACAACCCGGTTCCCACAATTATCCCCCAGAGGGGTCGCTTTGGTCACTTTGATACACACAAGGTCCGGAACATAAGTGCGGAAACATTTGGCGGTTCCCAACTGTAAAAACCCATCTTCCCAACATTAGTGCATTCCAATCGGCAGTAAAACAGATCGAAATAGGAACAAAGACAGGTGCAGAGGAAGATGGAGACAGTGGGGAGATCGGAAAGGGTGTAAAAGGGGAGGTATCGGGAAACACGAGATACAGGCATCAAAGGGACGTGCCTAATGAGATGCACGGCTGAGACAATAAACCGGCACGGCAAGATGAGTCTCGAGCGGGGCCATCTGCCTTACAGTATCATCCCCCTCGTTATAAAGACACTTACAAAGAACATGTGTCTTCCGCAAAATATCTTGGGAGTCCCAGGGTCGCGAAGCGGACAACGTCCGTTCGCTGGCTACTTGAGGGCAAGAGACAAAATGGATGCCGTATCTAAGATGGAACCTGTGGGTACAGATGAAAAACCCACATAACAAACGAACGGTTTAAGTTAGCACAGCGAAACTGCGCACACTTACTGAACTCGTCATTTGCGGTTCATAGATACCAGACTCGACCATATTCGTGCGAGTCGAAAACACCACTTACAATTGTCACGGAACCTCAACTTCATTTCTTGTTATGCTCACAAGACGGGACACTCTTGGTCTCTGGCCTGTATCGTCAACTCAGATCGGCTGCCATGCTGCCTGAGGCGGGAGCTCGAGCGCATTGGCATGCTGACCTGGCCACCGAGCTCACCGACGAACAATGGCAATACTGCTGCGCCCTTACGGCTCGAATATCAGCCAAAATTGTATTGCCTGATCAATCTGGATTTGTCTCGGGTCGGTCCACCTCTCACAACCTGCGCACCTTGTTCTCTCTGCTTCGTACGATTCACCTGGACCTTCCAGTTGCAGCCGTTTTCTTAGATGCCACTAAGGCATTCGACTCGGTTGAGTGGCCCTACTTGTTTTCAGTTCTGGTGAGCATGGGATTCCCAAGACTTTTCATCTCCTGGGTTCAGCTCCTTTACACACAACCCATGGCGAAGGTCCTCATCAACGGTCGCCTATCACACTCCATTGCCATCACCAGGGGTACGAATCAGGGGTGCCCTCTATCCCCCCTTCTGTTCGCGATCGCGGTTGAACCACTAGCCTGCAGACTTCGTCAGCTGCATCGGGAAGGTGCGGGGCAATGCCTCCCGCATCAAATCGATGTGTCACTATATGCCGATGACATTACGCTTTATGTCAAACACCCTGACCTGCGCCTTAACCCCCTATTAAGAGAATTCGTAGTATTCGGCAGGATGTCGGGGATACACATAAATTGGTCCAAATTGCAGATCTTCCCTCTTACCGATGCGGTTACTGACTTCCCCCTTGACTACCCACTTGAGTGGTGTCGGACGGATCTCCGATACCTCGGCATACAGATCTTGCGCGACAGAGATGAAACGCTCCGCTCCAATTATGGTGTGGCAATCACAAAACTCATGGCCGCAGTGGATCGCTGGATCACCCTGCCGCTTTCCATGGCTGGTAGAGTGTCCCTTATTAAAATGGTGGTCCTGCCCCGCATCCTGTACCTCTTCCTCAATATCCCATACTACCCGGGTGTTTTTTTCTTCAAAACCTTAAAATCAGAACTTTGTCGGCTATTCTGGGGAGGCAAAGTCCACGGTTGAAATGGTCCAAGCTGACCCAGCCTTATGATTATGGAAGCTTCGATATACCTGACCTCGAGGCTTATTACCTATTCGCACAGGTGCATTATGCATATCACTGGCTGGTACCCACGCCCTTCATGCCTCAGCTTGCGGTGGAAGACTGGATTGTGTACCCCGTTCCGCTTAATGGCCTACCCCATTGCCCAGATTCATTAATCCAAACGCCGAATACTTCCATTTCCTGCACTTTGGATGCATGGCGCCGCATAGCCAAGAGGCTGTCCTGCTGTCTCCCGTACTCTCCTAAACTGCCACTGACGTTTCATCCTAACCGTGCTCTATTACAGGAACAGGGCGTTCGAGTGCTTTGCGAACGACTGCAGATCACCTCCTGGGGCGATCTATTCGCAAACGGGAAATTCAAATCCGCAGAGTTGTTCTTTGCCTCCTAGGATCGCACCCCGCTTGATGTATTTTACTACCGACGCCTACGCCAGGGGATGAAGGATATCCTACCTGAGTTCCCTGATGAACCCGAACTCCTTCTCCCACTTTGAAGGACTGGGTTCTTTAAGACCCAGCGGTGCCAGGGCACAACACCTGAAACCTTCGTGGGTAACCTGCTCCGGCGTACGAATGACAGAGACACGGGACACTTCCTTCGGCGTCAAAGATTCAAGGTTTATTTACTGCAGGGAACACAGAAGTCACGACAAGTACAACACGTGCAACTTGGGGAGACTGCTTCAAATTGGTTCTGTGGATCGCTCCTTTTATACAGAATTTACCCATAGGACAACATGATACACAAAGGTTTACAACCCGGTTCCCACAATTATCCCCCAGAGGGGTCGCTTTGGTCACTTTGATACACACAAGGTCCGGAACATAAGTGCGGAAACATTTGGCGGTTCCCAACTGTAAAAACCCATCTTCCCAACATTAGTGCATTCCAATCGGCAGTAAAACAGATCGAAATAGGAACAAAGACAGGTGCAGAGGAAGATGGAGACAGTGGGGAGATCGGAAAGGGTGTAAAAGGGGAGGTATCGGGAAACACGAGATACAGGCATCAAAGGGACGTGCCTAATGAGATGCACGGCTGAGACAATAAACCGGCACGGCAAGATGAGCCTCGAGCGGGGCCATCTGCCTTACAGTATCATCCCCCTCGTTATAAAGACACTTACAAAGAACATGTGTCTTCCGCAAAATATCTTGGGAGTCCCAGGGTCGCGAAGCGGACAACGTCCGTTCGCTGGCTACTTGAGGGCAAGAGACAAAATGGATGCCGTATCTAAGATGGAACCCGTGGGTACAGATGAAAAACCCACATAACAAACGAACGGTTTAAGTTAGCACAGCGAAACTGCGCACACTTACTGAACTCGTCATTTGCGGTTCATAGATACCAGACTCGACCATATTCGTGCGAGTCGAAAACACCACTTACAATTGTCACGGAACCTCAACTTCATTTCTTGTTATGCTCACAAGACGGGACACACTTGGTCTCTGGCCTGTATCGTCAACTCAGATCGGCTGCCATGCTGCCTGAGGCGGGAGCTCGAGCGCATTGGCATGCTGACCTGGCCACCGAGCTCACCGACGAACAATGGCAATACTGCTGCGCCCTTACGGCTCGAATATCAGCCAAAATTGTATTGCCTGATCAATCTGGATTTGTCTCGGGTCGGTCCACCTCTCACAACCTGCGCACCTTGTTCTCTCTGCTTCGTACGATTCACCTGGACCTTCCAGTTGCAGCCGTTTTCTTAGATGCCACTAAGGCATTCGACTCGGTTGAGTGGCCCTACTTGTTTTCAGTTCTGGCGAGCATGGGATTCCCAAGACTTTTCATCTCCTGGGTTCAGCTCCTTTACACACAACCCATGGCGAAGGTCCTCATCAACGGTCGCCTATCACACTCCATTGCCATCCCCAGGGGTACGAATCAGGGGTGCCCTCTATCCCCCCTTCTGTTCGCGATCGCGGTTGAACCACTAGCCTGCAGACTTCGTCAGCTGCATCGGGAAGGTGCGGGGCAATGCCTCCCGCATCAAATCGATGTGTCACTATATGCCGATGACATTACGCTTTATGTCAAACACCCTGACCTGCGCCTTAACCCCCTATTAAGAGAATTCGTAGTATTCGGCAGGATGTCGGGGATACACATAAATTGGTCCAAATTGCAGTTCTTCCCTCTTACCGATGCGGTTACTGACTTCCCCCTTGACTACCCACTTGAGTGGTGTCGGACGGATCTCCGATACCTCGGCATACAGATCTCGCGCGACAGAGATGAAACGCTCCGCTCCAATTATGGTGTGGCAATCACAAAACTCACGGCCGCAGTGGATCGCTGGATCACCCTGCCGCTTTCCATGGCTGGTAGAGTGTCCCTTATTAAAATGGTGGTCCTGCCCCGCTTCCTGTACCTCTTTCTCAATATCCCATACTACCCGGGTGTTTTTTTCTTCAAAACCTTAAAATCAGAACTTTGTCGGCTATTCTGGGGAGGCAAAAGTCCACGGTTGAAATGGTCCAAGCTGACCCAGCCTTATGATTATGGAGGCTTCGATATACCTGACCTCGAGGCTTATTACCTATTCGCACAGGTGCATTATGCATAACAATGGCTGGTACCCACGCCCTTCATGCCTCAGCTTGCGGTGGAAGACTGGATTGTATACCCCGTTCCGCTTAATGGCCTACTCCATTGCCCAGATTCATTAATCCAAACCCCGAATACTTCCATTTCCTGCACTTTGGATGCATGGCGCCGCATAGCCAAGAGGCTGTCCTGCTGTCTCCCGTACTCTCCTAAACTGCCACTGACGTTTCATCCTAACCGTGCTCTATTACAGGAACAGGGCGTTCGAGTGCTTTGCGAACGACTGCAGATCACCTCCTGGGGCGATCTATTCGCAAACGGGAAATTCAAATCCGCAGAGTTGTTCTTTGCCTCCTAGGATCGCACCCCGCTTGATGTATTTTACTACCGACGCCTACGCCAGGGGATGAAGGATATCCTACCTGAGTTCCCTGATGAACCCGAACTCCTTCTCCCACTTCATTTCTTGTTATGCTCACAAGACGGGACACACTTGGTCTCTGGCCTGTATCGTCAACTCAGATCGGCTGCCATGCTGCCTGAGGCGGGAGCTCGAGCGCATTGGCATGCTGACCTGGCCACCGAGCTCACCGACGAACAATGGCAATACTGCTGCGCCCTTACGGCTTGAATATCAGCCAGTAGTAGACTTAAGACAATACACTACAAATTCTTGCAACGGCTGTATTATACACCAGTGAAAAAACACAGATTTTGTCTAGCTGACAACGACAGGTGCGAGCGCTGGAATGCCGAGCACGCGGGCTTTCTGCACTTAGCCTGGGAGTGCCCTCCTGTTCATCTATACTGGCAGCAAGTGACCGACGCTCTTACAGCGATGACCAAGGAAACCATCACTGTGGAACCACTCCTTACGCTACTCGGACACACTCCACACATCCCAAAATCCTGCAGAAAATTCATAGATACTGCGTTGCTCTTGGCGAAGCATCAAGTGGGATGTCGATGGGGTCGAGGCAGAGCACCTAAATTTAAAGACTGGTTGGCAGACATGACTTACTGTCAGGAACAACAGATCACATTTACTGGATTGTTACCGATCCCTAACCGACCAAAGGATATTTGGGGCCCGCTGGTCGGCTATCTGCTGGCCCAGGCAGATGATAGCGATGTTCGGGAGGGAGGACATGTCAGCGATCAGCTAAACTGACAACACTTAGAGATAGGGAACACTGCCTACTGACGCATACACAATTCACTTCTTCTACCCCGGCGCACTGCCCCGAATGTTACACTACTGGTAACAACCTTGCACAGAACTCCACCACATACTATTACAAGACACTTTATACGCAGACATTACCCACTATGTAGTCCCTGCCGCCCTGCTTGTTCCATACACCCTTATCATCATACTTGGCGATACCTTGGGGTACTGCACATGGCCCTTATCCTCCAGACGAACACGTAACACCGTGACTGCTGATATATCGATGTATAGCAATGAACGACCAATGATCCATAAGCTATTCTATTGAACCGGAATTCCACATTCGAACGTGTCTGCAAGACCTCACTGATTTGTTTAATGTTGGGAACTGATAAAAACGAAAACCTTGTTCTACTGCAGTGAATCCTCAGATACATATATTTTTTTATTTCTTTCACTAGTTACTAGGCTCTCATTGATTAACGCTACTATACGCTTCGGGCCTCTAGGATGCCGGTTCCAAGGCTGTGTTACACCAATTATAACTTCCTTATTGATTTGCACATAATGCTGCCGGCCTCCGGGTTGTAGGCGCCTGAAGCAGTGTACTGTACATACTATGCAATAAAGCAGTTTGAACACCCAAAAAAAATAAGAATAATTACCCTCTGATTTATTTATGTTTCCCATAACGTTGCCCTTAATAGTTTTACACTGATTTTCCATAATTTTTTTCAAAATGCTGACATGAATGGCATGCCTCAGTTCTATTACTTCATGCCTTGGAGAAAATATATTTAAAGTTGTTCAGTAGTTTAGAAAAATTGCCTGTGCCTTTTGTCCATTTTTCCCATTTCAAATAGTATTTGGATGTGTTTAATATTGAAAACAATCCTCAATCTTGTTTTGATTCTTCTTCATGTATTTGCATTTTATCAAGTAGCACGCTAGGATCATTATAAAAAGCTACAGCCATTTACATTTTGCATGGCGCTTTTTACAATCTTGTATTTTACTTTTGTATTTGCTCCCCTTTTGTCATTTTGTTTCATTGACTAACCCATTCTTTGCTTACCACAGGGTCATATATGGTACTTTATGTGTGCACTTTTTGATACAATGCCTATGTATATTCACTATTCTCCTGAGGCTTTATGTGACTCTGTTTTAAACTGATTGTTCTCAAATATTCTTGTGACTTGCAAGCTTTAGGTTATATGTGAGCTCGCCCATGCCTTTTTATTTCTATGTGTTGTTATGTTCTTGCTTTAGGTTTGGGGGGAAGGTGTGTGGTAATTTCCTGACATGCTGCTGTGTGTCAGCCAGCTAGTTCCATGTACAATATTTATGTAATCTAGAATGTTGATTCTTGAAACTCCGAGCTGAGTGTTCAGGAGTCAGTTACTGTAGTGTGCCCTGTGAATAGGACGTTGCTGTACCTGAAGTCTACAATAAACAACTCAACCTTCAACGTTACCCTGCCTCTTGTACTTCTTCACACATACACTATGCTGCTAGATGATCATTGAGGATACAAACCTGAGCAGAACGTGCTAAAATATGTGCAATAAGGCAACATCTCAATGCACAGATGTAAAAATACGTCCAGCCACAAACTTCAGAGATAAACTATTTTCTGCAATGCAACCTGGTTATGATACCCATCGAAAATATGCTTTGTAATGTGAGTGATGCATGACAAGCCAATTTCTCTCTGGATTGCTTCAGAAACAGTGTTTCACAAACTTCTGGTCTCAATTTTTACACATCATGCCTCACCTACACAAATGTTTATTCGTTTTTGTTATATATATGATACTGTTGCTGGTGTTAACTAAATACACTTAACTTCATGTGGTCCAGAAGCGTGACTCCCCCAAATTGCTTTCAACCAAGGATAAAAAAAGTGTGCAGGCAGACAACCACATCTAGTGTTGTGTCTTCTGTGTGACAGTCGTGCTTTAAGTCAGCACCAACCCGTATTCTGGGAGTTGCATGTTTGCTATTTCCATTAAATGTATAGAGTCCCAGGATGCTTAGTAGTGATGGTTTGAGAATTAGGACTGGCTCTGGCTGAAGGTGCCGTACACAACTTGGTGGTCACCTAGCAGCAATAGTGTGCTGCAGCACAGTATAAGAAATCTGTCAAAGAACAATTACTACTCGAAAAGACTTTGGGGCATATTACCAAGCAATAGCGATAATTATCGCTATGCATGGTTAGCGGCTCAACTAATATCGCCACGCTCCGACGATTTGTACCGCTGAGATACCTTGATATTATCAAGGTTTATCTCAAAAGCGGTAAAAATCCTGCCAAATGCATGAATATCGCTGGAAAATCAGCGATATTCATGCATTATCGTGACAATGCTCTTAGCCATGTTATCCACCTTTTTAATTGGATAACATGGCTAAGAACTGCTCTGGGCAGGCGTTTGCTTCTGGAGATATTGGCGCTTAGCGCGAATATTTCCAAAAGTAAGGCTTTGTTGATAATTGAAGATAGCGATATTAGCGACTGTTTCCAGTCGCTAACATCTTGCCACGCCCACTTTGCATGTCATTAGCGATATATATCGGTGACATGCAAAGTGGGCCCCCAGATTCTCGCTATCTCCTACTACCTTTCGCTAACTGGTGTTAGCGACAGCTAGGTAATAGGGCGAGAAAATTATCGCCGCTTTAGCGGGAAAAAGTCCCGATAAGGAGGCGATAATGGCCCTTGGTAATATGCCCCTTTGTATTACTCAAGTCATCCTTTCCTCCATTTCTCACCAGGAAAGTTAACAGTACTGTCCACCAGTAACTGGTCCTAGGCTGCAGCTGCTAGGTATGAAGTAGGGGAGAGGCTAGATTCTCAAGCGCAGCCAGCTCAGAGTGCAGGCATGACCAGTGGCGGCTGGCAGAGAACGGTGGCAGAGGGGGAGGTAGAAAAATAGAAAAAAATAGAAGACTTACATGCTTGTTGTCGGTCACTAGCCGCAGCCTCCTTTACTCAGTCATTGTGACTGGAGAAAAACCACATAAAGTTTAGACATAGGCTAAATACTTACTTGCGCTGTTCCTCTTTCGGCCTTGCCTCTGCTAAGGTCAACCAACTTCCTTTTTTTTTATCCACCCCAACTCACACATCTATTGCAATCAGATGTCTAAGACTGGCCTATAATCACTTATTCTGTCATTTTCAATATTTTACTTTCATCTGAGATATTATTCAACCATTGCAGCACTTAATGTTTTGCATGTTTTTCTGCCTCACCTGCAATTTACTCTTTATCTCACTATTGTATTACTCCAATGCCTCTTTCCCCGATCCTGCACTTTGAGACATCAATTGTTGATTGAGTATTTCATAAAAACTATAAATAAATATAAAAACTGCTGAATATTGGTATATTAAGTGTTATTGGTACAGAGCGCCGCGGCCAGGATGGTTTTGAATCTTCCTAGGCTAGCTTCTGTAACCATGGCCAGAAGGGATCTTCACTGGCTTCCGATTTCCTGTAGGATCTCTTTTAAACTTCTCTGTCTGGCCCACAGCGCTATACATGGCTCAGGCTCAGAGGGTATAAGGTCCCTTCTATGTGTCTACACTCCAAAAATAACCTTCCATTCAGCATCCTAGAACATGCTTTCGGTCCCCAGATTTGCGAAGGCAAGATGGGGAGGTAGAGCTTTTTCCACCCTAGCTCCAAAACTTTGGAATTCCCTCCCTTTGGAGCTCTCAAGTCAATCTTCTTTGGCGGTTTTTAGAAAACACCTGAAGACTTGGCTTTTCTCTCAGGCATATTAGTGATTACGTTCCCAGTGCTCTATGGTTTATGCAGTTGGTAGCCTGGACTTTCTGTTTGTTTGTCTCCGCGCCTTGACGCCCTTCGGGGCTAAGTTTGCGCGTTACAAAAACGCCTTCATTCATTCATTCATTCATTCATTCATTCATTCATTCATTCATTCATTCATTGTAGAGAATTGCTGAATTCTGAGTTTTTAGCCCACAGCACTTTCGAGAATCAACCTGGGACTGCTCTCCAACTCTATCCTCAGAGGTAAATGTTAAGGGGGGGAACTTGGTTCCCAGTTTGAAACTCAATGCACAAAACATCTTCCTCTGAAAATCACTTGCTCACATATTCATATTGGAGGAATGCTTCCGAAAGTTTAGCAAAGCTTAAAGACTCATTTGTTCTCCTCCTCTTTTGACTTATCCTATTTTTGACAACAAACTTCTAGATCTACACTAGAATTTACAGATGCACTACCTGTCAGGCACTTAAGACCAGCCTATAACTGTTTAGACCCTACCACTTTACCATCACTAGATATATTATCATTTCAACACTGCAGAACGTTATGTTTTACCAGGGTTTTTAGGCCTCCTTTGCATTTGACCTCGCTAATGTGTTATTCCTTTAAACATTAACACCAATATGCCCTTTGCTCTACCTATCACTCTCTCTTTACACATTTTTTTAATCCATAAATAAAAAGTGTGGATAGAATGGCTGGGTATTGATATATTTAGGGCCTGATTTTGATATTTGGTGGAATTCCTTCCATCAGACATCGACTCGGTCCTGGGACCGACCAACACCCATTTGGTGGTCCCAACTTTCTCCTCAGGATGCGACCGAACACTGTTCGGTCACATTCCTATATTGTAATATGGGAGCATGCAATACAGCCATAAACTGGCAGTAAAGCGTGCTTCAATAGTGAAATAGGAGGTGCGGTTCATCCCTGCACTATGTGGCAGGCACCTCAAGGTGCTTGCCACAAGGTGCAGTGATCAACAGGGGGCACCATAGTCCTCCAAGCGGAGGCCGTGCACGAAAGGGGGCCATGCTTGGGGCCCCCCAAATATGCTTCTGAGATGGTTTCCATGTCAGAAAGGCCAGCATGGAAACCATGGCAGAAACGATGCATTGTAATCTCAAGATCACCCTTGAGAATACTCGCTGGCTTCCAACTGGCAGATGGGCTCTCTGAGCCTGTCTGGAGCCAACCGGAATGACCGGCCAGTTTCCTTTCTGACCGCCTCCATCATAATGAGGAGTTCGGAAAGGAAACTGAGCAGGCCATTATGATGCAGCGCTGAAAGCTCCAACACCAGGTCGGATTCTTTACGGGCCGCATCATAATCAGCCCCTAACTGTCATTGTTGAGGTAGCAGAGTTCTTGTTTTGTAGTTCACCACAAGTCTTTGTGTTGTCATCAGAATGTTGTGCCTCCTCTAAAAGGTACTTGTTCCTCAGTTTGAGGGTCTACAATGCGGAGGTGTCTGGACACCAGAAGTAAAAGGCCCCCATTAATACCTCTGGATCTTATAAATGTCTTACATTCCCTTTTCTCCCCGAACAGGATTTCTCACATGTGCTAAGATAGGGGACATTAGCGAAAGAGAAAAAATGGAGAGGAATTCCCACCAAGCCACAAAACATATGTGTCTTCAGTGACACTTGGAACTGCCTTTGCACTTCAAAGGGAGGTTGCCCTTGGCTACTGGGGCCTGAGTCACTTCAAAGTGGTGCCAGAGGAATTTTACACAACCTTCCCTCACTCAAAAAGGATACCTGTGCCAAATCACATCCAGTCTCCATTTTGTCAGCCATCAAATCACAGGAGTCCTAACAAGGATCACACACACATTTTCCAGATGCACTCTACCATATGCATGTGATGTAAACATGCAGCCCCATTCACCAAAGTCCTGAACAGACAGAGTATAAGCCCTGGTTGAGGGTAGCTGGGGAGATCTCTTTATAGGAGAGACTAGTGGACATCTCTCCCTTGAAGGCACCAGGCAACAACAGCCTGCTGATTACACTATCATTAAATGCTGCTACCACAACCAGTCCATATCAGTTCAATCAGTGGAAATTACTCACCTTGAAAACGAAGGCTGTACTTTTGGTGAACTACTGATGTCAGAGCAATGCTCTGGTATCTCGGCTGAATTTGCCAAAGTCTGTAGCGAAAATGTGTGATGCCTTGCTCACAGAGGTGAAAATCAAAAACGTGCAGAAATATATTGCGCCTTTCTTGGCAACCTACCACAAAACTGAGGTGCATGCTCATCAGAGCCATGCAAGGGGCATGTCAGTCCCAGCTGTGACAGAGTATTTGCCTTCTGATAACAGTTGCTATTTTTTACTATCGCTTCTGTCACACCATTGTATTGAAAGGAAATATTCTGGTTTGCCCATGTTAACATTAAAATAATCGATGGTGCTAAGTATTTCTGGATGACTATTTAGCAATGCAGTTTTAATCCTTTTTGTTGTTCCTTAAGATGTAGTATGGATGTGTGATTGGGGAACTGCTGAGTCTTGCTTGTTTTTAGTGCATATTTAACTCATGTCTTGTAACGAAGATTGTGAGAAATGTTGTTTTGTGCAAACTGTTAATGTGAACTTGTATGTATGCATTGTTTCATGAAATAAAAGCAACCATAGCTTAGTACAGCCTCTCAAGATGGCACAAATCATAATGCTAGATTATCAAGAGTACCACCATGCAGAACGAAGAAGTCATTATTTTTTTTCGAAATAATTTCTATGTAGGAAAAAAAGTAGTTGATAGCTGTTCCATATACTACTAAGGGGCCGATTCCGATCTCGGTCGGAAGGGCTCCGAATCGGGTTCGGGATTAGCGGGTTGGATACGTAGGCTGAATTTCCGTCCGGTTCATACACGGGTTCGGACCACGAAGTACGATGCGAACAAGAACGAAATCTACGGCCAAATCTTTTCCAGGTCCAAACCGCTCTGTACGTCTCGGCCATAAGCTAACCGTGGCGCGCAATGGAGGCGAATTCCGACCGAGCCAGTACGATGCGCGATTCAGACAGCCGGTTTGAGTCGGAGCTTCCGGCACACAATAGCTCCCAGAGCTCGACTTTGGGGGTCTGCATCGGACCCCCTGTTACCTGCAGCCTTACGGCTCGGACACAGGGGGAGACCCATGGGTCTCCCCAACACAGACATGTAAGGTGCGGATGGCACCGACGCGCACACACTGTAGGGGGCGCACTTGTCCGCAACGTACCCATTCAGTCAATGGGAGCCCATGTAAGCATTGTAAGACAAGCTCCCATTGACTCCGACCGAAACGAGTCCGACAGCATACGGCCGCATCGTACTCGCTCGGTTAGGCTGCAGGAGTCCGGATCGGTAGGAAAACACCCCAGATCCGGCTCGGTCGGAGTGATTTCCGACCCAGATCGGAATCGGTCCCTTTTTGTCTTCAGCAAGTACGATTCATTCTAATGTTGGTCAGCCTTCCCTGTAGAAGCCAACATGATAATGGTTTGCATTACTAAATGCAAATGCAGTGATACAAATTAAACAAAGATTTCAAACTGTACTACTCAGATTCAAAAACTCACAGGCCATTTACACAAATGGGCTCTCTAAATAAGCCCTGGGAAATTAGATGGCATATTTATCAAGTGTTTTGCTCAGCACTGGCTTGTGATGTGTGCAAACTTTGTAATGTTGTCTTAAGGAAAGCTGATTATCATAGTTAGCCTTCCTTACCAGCCACTGGGCCACATAGCTTGTGGGTGAGAAGTCACCAGTAAGTTGTTGAGTTAAATACCTTAGCTGTGGTAAGTGTTATGCTCTACTAGAGTCCATGATAATATTGAAAAACAGGGATAGTCTCAGATATATATCTAGCAAGAGTAGAAATCTTCTCTAAAGAAAATAGTTAATTATTTCTTCTTGAAGCCTGCCAGGTAAGAAAGGTTTCTGAGTTCAGTGCAAAGCGAGTTCCAGTGTAGCACTCAGGATCCTGATTGACCTCCTTCCACGTTTTATCAGATTAAATCAGGATTGAGAAATCAATTTACCCGTGCCAAATTCAGTGAAATATGTACTCGGTGAACCCCTCTAGAAGATATTTTGGGCCTTAGTACTCTTGAGCTTTGTAGGTGATGCACAAAAGTTTGAATTGTATTCCTTGTTATATCAGAAGCTAGTTTATTTTTCTATAGGCTGGGGAGAGATTTTCTGTTTTCTTTTCTTGAGTACTGAAGGAACATTCTTGCTGCTTGTTTGTAAATATTTTGTAGCGTGGGAATTACTTTCTAGGGTACTCCAATATAAAAAAAAATTCAGTCAATGAACCTAGATAGTACAGACAATTTTGTCAGTTCAATGCATGGAACATGACGTTGTGGGACTGCTCTATTCAGGAAAATGAGATAAATATTGGTATTATTTGCTACTCTTTAAATCTTTTGATAGCAATTGAGGTCTTTATCAAAGATGGTACTTAGGGCCTGATTACGATGGCAGTGGGACCACCACCATGAAGCCATCAGTGGCTGTCCCACCGCATTGCGATGCATCCCTAGAGGGCCCTCCTTTCCTCCCAGCCCTACGCTATTGGATCTGCCCACCTAAACATCCCTGCACCATGTTGCAGGCACCGTATGAGGCCTGACACAAGGTGCAGGGATGTTTACAAACATGGCTCTTAGCAGTGAGGCTGATTCTGCAGCCTTTTTTTGGGCGCAGCACAAGCCTCAATGCTAAGAGGCATTTTCTCACCACCTGCACGGTTTTAGGATCATAATTTGCCTGGCGGAACTGCTGACTCCCTGTTGGCCAGTCCCGTTCCCGACACAAAGGTGGTCGGACGCTCATCCAGCTGCCATCATAATCAGCCCCTTAGTCTCTTTACTGTTCAGTCTCCTCTGCTAGGTCTGATGGGAGGCAGCTTTTTAAGTTGATGGTTTCTCAATTCTCAGTTTGTAAGCTATTAAGCAAAGATAACTGTCCTTCATTCAACAGTACTTTTGTTAAACATATATTTTAGTTTCTGTGCTGGTCTTCTGGCATTTCATCTGCTAAGCGTAACTAAATGTTGTCTGTGTACATTTGACACTGAAGGGTATGTTGTGCTAACATCTAAACCAGTAGTATTGTGTATATTTTAAACATATTGGGAATCGAGAAGATCCGCAAGGTACTCCACTGGATGTGCTTTAATAAGGATACCAATGCATCAATTTTAATTTGTTGACTTCTATTTACAAAGAATGATTCTAGGTTTTGAACTGTTGTGTCAGTTTTCCCCGGCAATTTTTCAAAATGCACCAAGAGAACTGTATGACTGACCCACTGTGTAGTATGCTTCTGATAGGTAGAGAAGGATAAAATATTCTGCTGTCCCCTTTCCAGGGAAGTAATTGCATTTTCTAAGTGTGATAGTTACAATTCCAAGAAGGAGTTAGGCGTTAATCATGCTCTTTAGCTCAAACCCAAAGAGGGCATGCTTTCGTTCATGGTGTTATATCTGTCCCAGGAATGTATTTTTTTATATTTTGCCATCACCTGCAGCACCCATTTGTTACTAATTATGCCCTTAATTTTTGCTCCATGAAGTTAGAACTTTCTACTCCAGGATACCTTTTTCCTGGGTCATTTCTCCTTTCTGATGTCATGAGGAGTCTGCTGTCTTGCTGATTTCTTTATTACTAATCTTCATCTTCAATCTGCAACAGTAGGGAAAGTAGGATTGCGGAGGGGTCAAGTTTACTATTCCCACTCTAATGAGTGCAACAGTAGGAAAGTGTTGGTTTGCGGAGGGGTAACATTTACTATTCCCACACCAGTCAGTGCAAAAGTAGGGAACGTTTTGGATTGTGGAGAGGCAACATTTACTATTCCCACTCCAGTTGGTGCAACATTAAGAACAAACAAATTCTGTTCAACACAATAAAATAATTCCCAAAATGTAATCAACAAATAAAAATATAAATCTGATAAAAAATACAAATATATTTTATATTATACATATGACAATGTTAAATACATATAAATTACTACAAATATTATATTAAAAAAACATTTAAATAAATGATTTTATTTAAAAAAATATATTAACAAAAATATTAACTAAATAATATTATTTCATTTACGTCCCTCCCTATACGCCTAAAAATCTCTCAACTGCCCCTAAAATGTAACTTTAAAAGCTAATTATTTACACTATTAACATAAGTATTTATCAATAAACAAATTATCCGTAATTAAAAATGAATTATGACAATTATAATTCATTTACTTCCCAAAATATGCAGCCAAAAAAATACACACTCCTAAATGTAACCTAACAAAAAATGTATTGCACAATTTACATAATTAATTATCAATGTAATAATTAGTATGAATTAAAAAACATAATTATAACTTAAATAAAAGTAATTTACTTCCCACCCTATACCCCTACAAAACCCAAAACCCACCCCTAAAATATTAATAAAAAAAATGTAATTGCACAATTAACATAATTTATCAATGAATCAATTATTAATTAAAAACTAAATAATAATTAGAATGATTAATCTACTTCCCACACTGTACCTCTATAAACACCACAATCCACAAATAAAATTAATAAGAATATATATATTTATGCAATTATTGGAATTAATTATCAACTAAACAATTAATATTAATTATCAACTAATTAACAACTCTTTAGAATTAATTTATTTCCCACGCTGTACCCCTATAAATCCCATAACCGGCACCTAAATTCAAATACATAGATTTTACACAATTACTGTAATTATTTAGCAATTTAATAAACAATAATAATGATCAACTAATTATTAATGTAAATGTAAATGTAAATGTAAATGTAAATGTATTGGCATTTATATAGCGCACTACTTACCCGTAGGGTCCCAAGGCGCTTCGACCGCTGCAAAACCCTTCCTGGCTTCCCTGAGAGATGGTCCCTTAATGGGTATCTCCAGGGTGTGACCAGGCATCCCCGGCGGTCTGGTGGGGCCGTTAGTGAAGATGAGGCAAGCTAATGCCCAGAGTTGCCGAGTGTGATCGCTGATCAGAGTGGGCACCGAGGCGAGAGAATTATCGAGTCCGCTGACCCTGGTCCAGAAACCTGCCGCGCCGGGAATCGAACCCTGGTCCCGGGCCGTCCTCTGCTCTCGGGTCTGCCGCCTCTAACCAGTGAGCCACACTACTTCATTAATTCATTAAATATAATTAACTTCCCACCCTATTCCCTTCTAAACACCACAACCCGTTCCCAAATATTTTTTTTTTGCTAATTAACATAATTAATTACCAATTAAATACATAATAATGATTAAAAACTAAGGGGCACATTAGGATGGCGGACGGACTTTGTCCTCCCGCCATCCCGTCATACAGAGGGACGGCCCGTCATAAGGGCGGAGGGTCCCGTGCCTGCTATTAGGATGCGCCCGCCACAGTGGCAGGAAGGCATATTGTGCATGGAGCTGCTGGGGGGTACCATAGGTACCCCACATGAGCACCCCCCAGAGCCCCTGGGGGCCCGAAGCAGACTCCGCATGCCTTTCCGTGGCATTCCCAAAAGCACATTGTAATATGGCTGGCGGTGTCAAACAGACACCGCCACCATATTGCAGCCTTTTCCGCCTGGTTGCAAGTCGACCGGGGCGGAAATGCGGCGGACGGTCTTTCCGTCCGCCACAGACCCCCCAGCCATAATAATATGGCAGGGGGTCTTTTGTACAGGTATGGCAGGCGGATTGCCCCCGCTGGGCTGGCATTGACTACCGCCGGCCTGGCGTGGCAATCCGCCCGCCATCCTAATGGGGCCCTAAGTGTTAATTTATTATAAATAAATTACTACCCACCCTGTACTCCTAGAAACCCACAACCCACTCCAGTACAAAAAATCACAAAAAATAATTAAACTACATTTCATAACTACTAAAAATGTAACAACTCTATTAAAAAAACATAAACAATAATGAATAAAAAATACACATCACATACATTTAAAATATATACTAATATACATAACAATAATTAGAAAACGCTATTATAAACAACTACATTTCATTATTTAAGATGATGATCCTCCTGCGATTCCTATATATTATTCAAAATACTCCCTTCCATTATCCCCGAAGCTGGTTTCAGGAGATCAACGCCATGTTCACAAGGTTCCTGTGGGGAGGTGGGAGGCCACGGATGGCTCTTGACCAATGCCGCAATCTGTCCTTTGACGGCGGCAGGGCCATGACGGACCTCTACCTATACTATCTGACCATGAGGTTGCTTGCCTTCATGAATGGTTCACTGGTGGATGGTCGATCCAGCTTATAAAACTGATCTTCGAGAGATGGTCTTCCCTCGAATCCAGGCTCTCATGTACGGATCCCTATTCCTAAGAAACTCCCAACGGTGTCCCAAACAGTTTTCCTGACCTGGCATTCGACCCTACGTCATACACAATGGGAATCCAAACTGACCTAACAAATGCCTCTCTGGCAGGGCACGTGGCTCGTTGAAGTTGCGGGGTTACGAGGAATTAAGCATTGGGACTACATCAACATCTCCCAATTGAGCGACGTGTTGGTGGGAGACCATATACAGACTTTTCAGGATCTACAGAACCGATTCTCCCTACAGGCCTCACAATTCTACAGATACTTGCAGATACACCACTACCTGAGCACACACATATTGACGGGTACAACGCTTCCTGATTTCAGTGCACGGGAAGCACAGGTCATGATGGGAACTCTTGGCAAAGGTGGCATTTCTTGCATACACTGCACCCTCACGAACAACATCCCCACATCTCTGGACTCCCTCACAGTTCGCTGGGAGGGTTGGCTGGGCCCCCTTGAGGATGAGGACTGGTGAGATGCCCTTATGGCCCCCAAAACTGTCACTACCTCTGCCAGACTCCGTCTCATCCATATCTATTACCTTCATACTTCATACCTTACCCCAGAGTGACTGCATAGAGCAGGGCTGCGCTCCTCGTCCGAAAGCACACCCTGCAGGCACCAACCAGCCGACTTCTACCATGTGGTCTGGGCTTGCCTCTGCCTCATAAAATACCGGAACAAGATAGAATCCAAACTCACACACATCTTGGGCTGGCATGTACCTCACGACCATTTGCGCCTTCTCCTGGGCATTATGGATGTGAATGGTCTGGGCGTAACCCGAGCAGACAAACTGTTCCTGGGGATGGCCATCATGGTGGCCAAATGGGATATTGCCGTAGCATGATGCAACCTGACCCCCCCCACAATAGCTAAATGGCACCGAGGGGTGGACTGGTGCGCCGCTCAAGAGAAACCCTTATTTGAAGCCTGGGGATGCCTGGCCAAGTACCAAAGAGTGTGGCGTAAATGGACAAATCAATTGGGTTAGTGGGGTCTGCAAGAATGGACTCTTGCCTTCAGTAGACTGCTTATTTTCACAATGTAGAGTGCTTGATTGTTGTGTTTACTGTGTTACTTTACTACCGACACCCTCAATATGTCTTATATGCAAACCTGTATACTGTGCTGTCAATGCTAATCTTTCCTTCTTTTCTAAAAATCAATAAAGTTGATTATAAAAAAAAACATTTTTTAAAACTATATTAATAATTTCGATATTTAAAAATCGATATTGCTTATCTTAAAATCGATATTCTTGACAATGATAAGCTTGCAGATGATATTTCCATATCACAATATTTTGGAGACAATATTTTGGAATGATAATATTGTGTCTAAATACCAGAAATCTGTAATTCCAGAATAGTTGTCAAGCTACACTGGCATGTACTTTGCACAATATGATCTCACTAGCAGCCCGTCCCGACCTTGTCCGGGAGCAATCAGGCTTCCCCGACCACCGCCTGCCCCGACATTGTCCAGCAGCCTGGGACCCCACCCGCCCCGACCCCCGCCCGTCCCCACATTGTCCAGCAGCCCGGGCCCCTGTCTGCCCCGTCCTCCACCTGCCCATCCCCCGCCTTCCCCGTCCCCCGCCTGCCCTGAACCCCGACTGCCCTGACATTGTCCGTGGGTCCCCTGGAGCCTTACCTCAGCTACCGCTCCTCCCCCGCGCTCCTCAGTTCACCACTCCACTGCTCCTTGCCGCTCGTCACCGCTCCTCCCGCCTGTCCACCGGTCCTCACCGCCTGTCCGCTGCTGGTCACTGCTCCTCCCCCACGCCATGTCCGCTGCTCCTCCTCGCGCTCCTGGACGCCGCTCCTCCGCGCGCTCCTGACATCAGCACGCAGGTCGCGGCCGGCGCTACTTCGAAGGGACTACTTTATTTTTTAAGGTAAATTTTTTAAATAACGCATATTTTTATAGTTTATATAACCTATGTCCATCTGCACACCCTGACGATTACAATGATGTATCGGGTGTGTGGATTGGCGCTGTGGTTCCCGAGTTTACCCGCCTCAAAGGTTCAAAGTTCTTGCTTTATAATAGTAGTATAGATTATAACGTACATTTCCAGTTCAAAGAATGAGTTAGCACGTATCTTATCCTATCAATATTTTAAACCATCAATTACTTATGATCAACCTGTCATTCCCTCTTAACAAGTAGATGGATTTGATCAGTTTTGTATGTACAAGGTCAAGATGCCCTAGCAAAAAATGGATCCAAATGAGTTGGAAGAAATTCATCTAGAAATTCCTCAAGTTTCATCAAATGAACTGTATTTCAGCCAAAAAGTTATTTCTACCCCCAACTAAGGAATTACAATAGGATGTTATAAAGATGTGCCATTGCATATCTATTTTTGGTCATAGAGAGTTCATTCTATCATAGATTCAGCTTTGCAATCTTTGCTTTTCCCAACAGTTCATAGTGCTGCTCATGAATGTATCCATGCATGTTCTGTTTTTGCCCTGAATACATTGCTACAGTCTAACAATGTTGAATACTAACAACTGCTATCAGTGACTCCAGAACCTTGGCATCCCACTTTTAAAAATGTGATAATGGGTCTTCCATATTCTGAAGGATACTGTGCGGTTATGGCTAGACTAGAGGTATTTTTAAAGGAGGGCCCTTTTCCTTTGCCCAAATTATCAACAGCTGAAAAAATGTGCCCAGTGATTTTGGAATTTCTTTTTATTTTCATTGATTGCCTTAAACTATCATTTATGAAATGTGTCTTGTTTTGGAAACTCCTGTGTATGGCATGGGGTAATGAACAAGCTCTTTCTTCTTGCTACCATGATACCATCCTCAGTCAAATAGAGTGAACTAAAGCATAGCAGTATCAATGGTAATACCCCAAAATCACACAAGAATATTTGACTTTTTATCAACCATCTGCAGAATGCTCTGGGCAAAGTGCTATCAGGGTTTCACTTTTTTTCTCTATGCAAAGATTCCTTCTCAATTGTTTTTCTCTGAACAATCGTGGCTGAGCAAAGATGAGTGTGAGTTTGTGATGTTTTCAGCTTGCTGGAAGCTTTAAGAATGTGTCACTGCATGACAGCAATGAAGGATGTGAGGTAGTTTAAATTACACATGTTTTGATTTGGTAATTAGGTATTTCTAGGCTCTTTGAGAGGGCCATGAGAATTTTGAAAATCTTACTTTCAAAGATCATGCGTTTCTCTCATTGTTGGCTAAAGGTAATATACATTTCCTTCACTGCTTCATACTCAATAATTTCTCTGTATATTTTAAACAAATCTCTATTTTAGTGAGGAGTTTAAATAATAGATTTGCTTCATTAGTGGTTTTCAGTTTTTGCCCATCCTAGCTTGATATATGTTGGCCCTCTTCTCTTCTCATCTGGGCTGTTTGTGGATAAAGTTAGTCATTATGTTGTGGAGAGTTTCAAGGTCATCTGGGTCAATGGCTACTGCAAAAGGCAGTTGATTCAACACAGTCAACACTTAGGACCCAATGAGGAGTCTGGTGGTCCAAGGACCGCCAGACTCATGGGGGTGCGGTGGTGGCGGTCTCCCGACCACCCTATTATGATTCAGGCAATCGGACAGCCACAGCCCCGCTGGAACTACAAGGGAACTGTCATTCACTGGTGGTGCTGCGGCGGTCAGATTGCCACAATATGCTTGCCGGGACCTGATGAAAATCAAGTTTCTGTCACCCAAAGGGCAGCATATTTTTCAATCATTTGATGTATTTCAAAATCATGTTTTATTTTAGATTGGACTTTTATTAAGACTGAGATAATCACTGCTTGGCTTCCAATGTTTGTGAGAGGTGAGTTGAATGTTTTTGGACCAGCTAGATGGATAGGCTAAATTCGGCAGGTCTAGGGGTTGATGTGTAGTTGGTGATGTGCAGATTCTTTGCGTTCTCAAGTTATGTATAGCACATCTGTGGACAAACCATGCCCCAGCCCCCAACTCCCACCAAGAGACCAATGTACCCAAGTCTGCAACATCTCAGCACTATATAAGCACAGAAGTCAAAGGCACTCTGCATGTAAGGGATAAGGGGCAGCAAAATCAGAGCTGGAGGGGCGACTCCCCCAAAATGCAGCACACACACATAACATGCAGGGCACATCAACATTGACAACAATGTGGCACAAACCGTAACACGTCCACAACAGAAGACAGGACACAACTGGTGCCGCCTGTGCGTAAAAACTGGCCAATTACATTTGGCATAGCAGGGAAATGTGAGTTGATAATGTACAAGTACAAACACACATCTGTGATGTTGTCAACAATTCCACTGTCCCCCATCACATAGGCAGCTCCTCCCAAACAGCCACAATGTACACAGTCATGCAGTCTGTATGTAAACATGTACAATGCGACAACATACATGTGAACACATTGTTAAACTGTATCCCCCCTCACATTGTAGTGGGAGAATCAAGACCTCCTGCAGAGAAGCCCACACCTCTCTTCTCTGATGACGAAGAGGACCACCACACTTATGACTCTGACACTGACCCCCTCCAACAGCTTGTGGAGAGCCTCCGCAGCCCACCTCTAGGAGCAGGGCAGCCCAGCTGCTACTAAGAGATCCCACCCCCTGCACAGACCACACAGCACGCAGCACCCACCACCACGGCTGCCTAACAGGACCCCCTCGAAGAACACATGGCCTTCCAACCCCGTGTGTTGGGTGCCAGAGAATATGCCTGAACAGGTGTGGGTGGGGTTCGACCGCATGACAGCCAAACTAGATGCCATACGTGGGTGTCTAAGTCCCATCAGGGACCACTCACAGTCCCTAACAGACACCCACAGTCTGCTCCATGCTCTCCAACGGACCATGGCTGACATCGCTGGAGCCCTGACTCAGAGACTAGAACAACTGTCCAGTCAGAGTGGCTCTAGCAATGTCATACTGGAGTTTGGACACATGCGGAGGTTAATGGAGACCATGGAGTGGACGCAGGCAGAAAGAGCCGCACACCCGCGAGCGGTGGCTGGGTTCCTCATTGACCTCAAGACCATCCTCATGGCATTGCTGCCACACAACCTGGCACTGATGCATGCTGCTGCTACCACTCCATCCACATCTCCGCCCCTGAAGTGTCAATGCCACACAGTGCAGGAGACAGACCACCACAACCCACACGTGTGGCACATGAACCAGCAGTGGACAATGATATGGATAAACCTTCCTTTGTGGTACGAAGGACGCAGTAGCATTCTTCTCCACCATAGGGCCGGTTTCTGCTTGGGGCTGCCCTCTGTATCATCACCTTCCACTGTCCCCCGATACACTCTGCGACACTCACCTTGGACCTTGAAATGGACTGCCATATTTTATTTAATCACTAATAACACAGCAATCAGACTGCGGACTGAACCCTTCCTCTTCCTTTGGACATGCCATTCCCTGAAAGACTCTGGCTGGGCCCCCATGGGCCATAATTTGAAAGTGGGGTTTGCATGGCCCTGTACCTCTCCAGCTGCAACACTCCACTGAATGTGAATTAAACATTCATAATCACACAGATGTGTCATGTCTATAACCTTTCAAGTTTGAAAGTATGGATGAATGTAGGGTCATTGATTCCCCCTTACGTCCATGTTGCCCATGTTGTGGGACTTGGGTCACTGGGTGACACATTGCTGAATGCTGTCCAGGTGACGCCAACACTGCAACAGAGACACACGCATTAGTTACTTCCTTGTCCAGCCTGGGATGGAACCACGCCCAGAGTTCTAGGGTCATTGTTCAAACCCTTATGCTGGACTGGCATACCCCAGGCCAGCCCACTCCACTCATGCTCACAGGGGGGACGACAAAGCTACATGTCCTAGGTCTCTCTGCTTATCACAGGTCTAGTTGTCAGCATGCAACAGCCACTCCCTCACAGCTGGTTTACACCCACAACACACCAATCCAGCACAGACGTCACAGGACATGTGACCCAGCCAATAAAAAGGGCCGGGCGCACATGCTCAATGCCATTTCCACTCTCTATCTGGGTGTATCTGTGTGGTGTTAATTTAGGCATGAGGACCTAGGGCCCTGCACCATCACATTCGCTAGGGCCGGAGGTGACATGATGGTGCCCTCACCACGATACTCAATCATAGACGGTCCATGACTTGTGGGGCCCAGACTTTGTGGCACGAGATACACTGTGGCCGGGATAGGCACACCGCCACAGGCTGGTGACTTTCGGTACACTGAGGCAGGGGCACCTTAAGTGCAGAACGGATAATCAGTCTGCGAAGATGCCCCGTCCTGGCGGTCCAGACTGGTGACGATCGTTGTGAGCCCTGCTGGACCGGAGCGTAGGCCTGAGCAAGTGGGAAATGCGTGCCTACCACCACGTGATGTTGCCTCGTGGGTCACAGAGTTAGTGCACTGATATGTCCTCTGCCATCAAGAGCCAGAATCAAGTGTGAGACCTAGTGGCCCACGGAGCGGGCTGCATGATATGGAGGGTGCCATGTTCGTGGGCCCCGGGCTTGGGGCTTGCCCCGGCACGTGGTGGGCCCTCTTTGCGACATGCCAGTGGCGGAAGGTGAGCAGTGAGGCCTGGGTGCGCAGGGGCAGGCATGCACTGCTGGGCAGTGGCAGGGGCAGCTGCCTAGGAGCACAGGGCTGGGCATGCACCGTTGGGAGGTGGGAGGGGCTGGAGTGCAGCTGCCTGGGTGTGCAAGGGTCGGACAGGCAATGATGACGTGTGCAATTGTTTGTACTCTGCCATTCATGTATCTGGACTCTGTTTCAGATGGGGCATCTGTTTCAGATGAGGGACCTGGTGAACTGCAGTACATACCTGCACGTGGTTGGAGACACAGCGGTGGCAGCAGGTGAAGAGTGAGGCCTGGGTGCACAGTGTTGGAACTCTCTCTCCATGTCCCTCTCTTTCCGTCTTTCTCTCCATCCCTCTCTTTCCATCTTTCTCTCCTTCTCTTTCTGTCTTTCTCTCTCTCCCTCTCTTTCTGTCGTTCTCTCTCCCTCTCTTTTTTCTGTCTCTGTATCTCTCTCTCTCCTTCGCTCTCTCTCCCTGTCCCTCTCTTTCCGTCTTTCTCTCCATCCCTCTCTTTCCGTCTTTCTCTCCTTCTCTTTCTGTCTTTCTCTCTCTCCCTCTCTTTCTGTCGTTCTCTCTCCCTCTCTTTTTTCTCTCTCTGTATCTCTCTCTCTCCTTCACTCTATCTCTGTCCTTTGATGAGCGCATGACACACCTTCTCATCTGGATTTTTGTCTTGCAGGCTGTGACCTACAGATTGTCCCGAGGAGGCCCGCCATGAGTCTTCAATAATGTTGTTTTGAGGCTTTTCTAATACATTTTCGTTTGGTAATTCGAAGGTGAGTGTGTGCTCATTTTTGGGACAACACATGCATGTTACCTGCTGTGATTGTGCGACATCAGGTGAATTTTTTTTTCACATTATTTCATGAAGTTGATGTGACATGTCTTTGCCCGGGGAGGGGGGGTGACTGGGGGGGTCCTGAGGGGATCCTGGGGGTGGTGGCGTTGGTTGTTGTGGGCCCGTTGAGGCTCCCAGCTGCCTGATCATTGGCTCCATGGCATCTGTTGCCCTTCAGGTGTGACTTTGGCCTGGGCTCCCTTTTCTGGTGCAGGCTGTCATCTGACTTTACATCAGGTCAGAGCAGGTGTTAATTTCCTGCTTCTTAAGTGCCTTATTGCCTGTTTTGGGTTCTTATTGACGATCTGTCTGGTTGTTGAGAATGCTGCGGAGTGGTGTAGTCATGGCTTTTTGCACGGGAACGCCTACTCTGCATCTCATAGCAATAGTTGCCGGTGTCCTCTGTGGCTTTCGTAGGTAAAGTGGTGATATGGGCTTTTAGCACCAGCTTGTGAATGGGGCGATAAATTTATCACCACTTTGGCTGCGATAACGTGCCAATAACTCTGCAATAAATCCTTGTGAATATGCCCGATTGTTTTGAATTTGAACAGATAAGAGTATTTTGGAACATGTTTGGTTGTGTTGATCAAAATGCTTAGATCAGGACATTTGAGAACCAGTGCTCTAGTAATTACTGGACAATGGAAGAGTACTGAAAAGTACATATGAGTGAGCCCCGTAGAAGCGGCAGGATTCCACAATATGTTTTGGCTCTATCAGTGCTCCGGTATTGCTAATCAAAGTGGACTAAGAACTGATCCTATTAAAACAAAAGTAACAAAGGCAATAATATAACTTTGTGAAACCATGGTGTAGGAATCTTTATACCAGGAGAATTTTTATAGTTTTCAAGAATGTAATTATTTTTTGAGAAAGGTTTTTTTTTCAAACAAAATGTTTATGGCATTGATTAATTAAATATTTGTGTACGCAAAATTACTTTTGTTTCATTTATTTGGTAAAATGTGCTCCCCCCGAGGATACATTGATTTATTAGGCAGACGATTACTGGCTGTGAGGGTTTGAGGTCAGTCCAGGGATGAATAATCTGTAACTATTTTCTTGTGTAGTTGTATCAATAATTATACATAAGTGTGTTTGTTTTGGATTTCATGAAAAATATTAAAAGGAGCATGAACATTTTGTAATCCTTAAGTATGAGTTTGAGTACTGCAAAATAAATTTTAATTCTACGTTTTGAGTATGAGCATTTTGAAGTACTTAACTTCATCCTGCACAAGAAGTGACATTATAATAGTTTAATCCTGCATATTATTGTAAACAAATGCACAATACATGCAGCACACTTAAAGCAAAAGTGGCATCAGTGTTCATAGCAGTGGAAAAGATAAATTATACTCACTCCACTCAGAATAATTTACATGTCAAAGGGCTAGTGAGGATTGGTGAACGTATGCTTTTTAGATTGTTAGAATGTTGCAGATGTTGAAAATTAAAAAAATACTTTCAGTGTTCTTTTTAGGTCTGGCTCGACAGGGTAGCTGTCTGCCAAATCTACTGCTGTTACCAGTTCTTTAAAATATACACAAATTGGGATTTGGTTTGCTCAGAGGAGTATTTCTCTCTCACCACAGGCTACTGTTTGTTTGGAAAAGCATCCGACCTCCTATGGAGTGTTTGCATTGCCATGCATGAGGGACTATTTTACAACTGAAAGGCACACTGAATCAACACACATTAATTTCTTAATCTCATAGATGCAATTTTATTTAAAAAATCACATATGTTCATGTGCACACATTTATTAATGTTTTTTCCAGAACTCACAATGCAAGCCAAACCAGAACAGGATTTGCAGCATATTTGATAGCTAAAAGACAATGTATAAAAATGCAATAGTAGCATAGACAATACTAAGGGATCTATTAGGATGGCAGGCGGACTCCAGTCCACCCGCCAACCTAGCGGTAGTACGGCGGTCCCGCACAGCCAATTAGGATGCCACCACCACGGTGGCTGTGGCATGCTGCGTATATTACATTGTTGCGGGCGGTGTTGTAAGCAGCATCCGCCACAATACAATATATGCATGTTGTGCATTGGCAAGCACAATGATCACAGGCACCGTTGGGTGCCTACCACCTTGTGCATGCCAATGTTGGGGGGTACCATGGGTACCCCCCTAAGTGCTGCCCCCAACCTTCCCTGGGCGCCCGCAACGGGCCTCCAAAGAAACCTCTGCATGCCTTTCCATAGCGGAGTCTCTGCCATGGAAACGCATTGAAAATGCCACATCATAATATGGATGCACCTCCACCATGTCATGGGCCTTTTCCACCAGGTAGACAATCAGGACGTTTGTCGACTGGCAGAAAAGCGGTGGGCGGTCTTGCCATCGGCAGCGGTACCCCGCCATGCTAATGTGGCGGGGTTAGAGGCTATCCGGCGGGGTTATTTGGCGGGCGGATCGCCCCCTCCAGTAGGTCGGTGGCAATCTGCCCGCCATCCTAAAAGACCCCTAAGCCCCTTTAAGGCACACAGTGTTGGCAACTGTACCATGCGCAACTTAAATTTGAGAAGTAACATTTGTATCAAGATATTTTTGCATTCACAGACCAGTAGTATCAGGTTGCACGGAAATTAAAATTTGAAAGACAAAATGCAATGTGCAGGACAAAATAGAAGGGGTGTTTAAGCTGCAACACTTGGTTCTACAATATGCATATCCAGATCCTTTGATTTTCTTGGCATCCCTACTTCTTTGACCATCTTCTTTGACCCTTTTTCAGCACCTCTAAGACACAATCTCGATCATCATCCTACCCCTTTAACCCCTTCGATGCTGATGACGGAGCGGTTGATCAGCATCGGTTGGGCTGTACTGATGGCGGAACCGCTCCGCCATCAGCACAGCCCCTGGGGGGGGCGCTGGCTCTCCACCCCTGGGGCATCCATCGTGCCCACAAAAACAGGCATGGCAGCGGAAGAGTTTCCGCTGCTACCCCTGAGCCCCCCCACACGTCCTGATGATGTCAGCGCGCACAGCACGCGCTGACGTCATCAGGAAGCGCTGGACGAGCTGGAAACCATTTGTTTCCAGCTCGTCCAGGAACAACAGGTAAGTTTGGGCCTCCAGTGGGGCGGGGGGCATTTCGTTGGGCCTTGAGGCATCGGGGGGAGAAAACAGTGTTTCCTCTCCCCTGATGTCCAAATGTAGGGCATTCCTGGTGCACAATCGCGCACAGCGTCGCAATCGTGCACCAGGAATGCCCCCACTAGACACCAGGGATGTTTTTTTGATGAAAAGAAAGCGACCCCTTGGGCAAGGGTTGCTTCCTTGGGGGCAAATTATTAAATCAGACTTTTCTGCCCCCCCCTGAAGGCAGATCGGCCATTTATTTGCCGATTCTGGACCTAGGGGGGCACAAAAGCCCACCGGAGCCAGGCATTATTTTTTTATAAAGGAGGCAAGGGTCGCTTCCTTGGGCCCCAAATTAGGCATAAGTTCATTCTGCCGACTAGACACCAGGGATACATTTTTTTTTTTAATGGAAGCAATCGCTTGGGCAAGGGTCACTTCCAGGGGGCCCAATTTAAAAAAAATATATATTCTATTTTTTAACTTACTTTGCATAGTGTTGGTGTTGACTTGTTTGTGCAGTCTCCTTTCTTAGTAAGGATAATGGCTAGCCGCCGGATTACAGTTCAGCAAGTTGTTGGAATGCTTTTTGATTCTTCCTCTGACCATGGTCCAGAGACTGACTCTGATTCAGAGACAGAGGTGGGAGGGGAAGATTCAGGCAGTGAGTTGTCTCTCCACATGGCATCATCTGATGCTGAAGATACTCTGAGTGCAGATGAAGCTACTCTTGGTGCGGATGAAGTGCCTGTGTTAGAGGAGGACATTGATGTGCCGATAGTGCGGCAAGAGGCATCTGGGCTGCAGCCTGGGGCTGCAAGACTTCCCGTTGGTATAGTGAGACAAGAGGCATCTGGCCGGCAGCCTGGGGCTGCAAGACTTCCCGTTGGTATAGTGAGACAAGAGGCATCTGGTTTGCAGACTGGGGCTGCAAGACTTCCCGTTGGTATAATGAATCAAGAGGCAGCTGGGCGGCAGCCTGGGGCTGCAAGGCTGCCCGTTGAAAGTGCTGACCTCTGGGTTGCCCCAGGCATGGTGCAGCCGGCATTGCCAGATTTTACTGGTGTTCCAGGGTGTGGGGTGAACAGTGAAAACTTTTTGCCGTTTGATTTTTTTCAGTTGTTTATGGATGATGTGTTTTTAGCAGCGATTGTTGAGCAGACTAATTTGTATGCCGAACAGGTTTTGAGGAAGAACAGTGCCAGCCTTAAGCCCCACTTTAGAGCTACCCGGTGGACTCCCACAAATCTGGAAGAGATGAAGAAGTTCTTGGGTTTAACTTTTTTGATGGGCTTGCTAAGCAAGGCATCAATGGCTTCATATTGGTCTACTAGTCCCTTGATGGCAACTGCTATATTTCCGGCTGTCATGAGTAGGGATAGGTATTTGCTTCTGCTTCGGATGATGCATTTTGTCGATATTGGTTTAGGTTTTCCACAAGATCACCCTGATTGTGACCATCTTTTCAAGATTCGTCCTGTCATTGATCACTTTGTTGATTGATTTTCTGAGATCTATGCTCCAGGGAAAGAAATTGCAGTGGATGAGTCTTTGGTGTTGTTCAGGGGCCGCTTGGTTTTTAGGCAATGCATTCCTAGTAAGAGGGCACGCTATGGAATTAAGCTGAATATGCTGTGTGACAGTCGGACTGGATATGTCTCTAATTTCAGGGAGTACACCGGTAAGGAATCCAGGATTAACCCCCCTGGTTGTCCGTCCACTTTTGGAGTGACTGAGAAAATTGTGTGGGAACTTGGTAGGGGATTATTTAACAAAGGCCATCATTTATATGTAGATAACTTCTACACTGGTGTGCGGTTGTTCAGGGAATTGGCCAAAGTCGACACTGTTGCTTGTGGCACAATCCGCTGTAATCGTAAAGGTTTCCCAAAAGAACTTGTTTGTCAAAAGCTTGTCCGAGGACAGTGCAGTTCATTGCGTTGCGAGGAGCTTCTAGCTGTGAAGTTTTCAGACAGGAGAGATGTCTACATGTTGACTACCATCCATAATGAAAGCACTGAACCGGTGACTGTTTGGGGTGAGGTTGCTGAAGCGCGCAAACCTGTGTGCATTTTAGACTATAATAGGCGCATGGGTGGTGTTTACAGAGTCGATCAGAGGTTGGAACCGTATGCTGCTCTTCGTAAGGCTTACATTTGGTAAAAGAAGTTGGTTATCCATCTTTTCCACTTGGCAACCTTTAATGCTTTTGTTGTGTTCCAGGAATCTTGTCCTGAGTCAAAGATGACTTTTGTAAAGTTTCAGGAGTCTGTAATAGGCAGCCTTGTTTTAGTGGAACAGGCAAGTGTTCCTAGAGTTGGAGTGGTGGAGGATGTTGCTAGATTGAAAGATCGCTACTTTCCTGATCACATTCCTCCTACATCCTCAAAAGACTATCCCAGTAGGAGATGTTAAGTCTATTGGCGAAGAGGTTTGCGGAAGGAGGTTTGTATGTACTGCCCTGAGTGTCCTTCTAACACTGGGCTGTGCATGCCTTCTTGTTTCAGAATGTACCACACACAAAATAATTTTTGGGAGCATCCATGAGTGGTAAAGTGAACTGCCTGGCCTCTATTGTTTAATCATTTTTGTTCAGTTTCAAGGTTGGCATTTATGTAGTGTATTTAGTTTTAGTTGTTGTGTTAGTAGATTTGTATCAATTTGCAATTTGTTTGTGTTTTCTTATTTATATATAAAAAAATCTTAAATGTGATGTCGGTTTGCGTGGAGTGGCGATTGTCAGGCGGTGTGCGTGGTCTGACGCTTGGCTGGCGGTGTGTTTAGAATGGTGCTTGGTTGGCGGTGTGCCTGGTCTGGTGCTTGGCAGGCGGTGTGCGTGGACTGGTGCTTGGCTGGTGGTGTGTTTGGACTGACTCTTGGCTGGCAGTGAGTTTGTACTGGTGCATGGCTGGCAGTGTGTTTGCACTGGCGCTTGGCTGACAGTGTGCGTTGATTGGCCCTTGGCTGGCGGTGTGCATGGACTGGCGTTTGGCTGGCGGTGTGCGTGGACTGGCGTTTGGCTGGTGGTGTGTGGGGACTGGTGCTTGGCTGGTGGTGTGTGTGGTCTGGCGCGTGCCTGGCGGTGTGTTTGGATTGGTGCTTGGCTGGCGGTGTGCCTGGACTGGTGCTTGGCTGGCGGCGTGCGTGGACTGGCGCTTGGCTGGTGGTGTGTTTGTACTGACTCTTGACTGGCAGTGTGTTTGTACTGGTGCTAGGCTGGCAGTGTGTTTGTACTGGTGCTTGGCTGACAGTGTGTTTGTACTGGTGCTTGGCTAGCAGTGTGGGTGGACTGGCGTTTGGCTGGTGGTGTGCGTGGGCTGGTGCTTGGCTGGCGGTGTGTGTGGACTGACGCTTGGCTGGCGGTGTGTCAGTAGTGACTTGATGCTGGTCACTACTACACACTGCTAGCTGAGCACCACTCCATGCAATCCAGCAGTTTGTGTAGTGGCTGTGTCAGGAATGTGGGTATGTGAAAGTGATGGGCCCTTGAATGGCGCTGTCTGCTGGTGGAAGTGTTGTAATGTGACGGGCCCGCGGCGGGCAGGGTGAATGTTTTGTATGTGTCACACGTATGAAAGGTGCCGTTTCTCTTCCTTTCAATTATTAACAGTGCATTTCATTTTTGTGAAATCACTTGCTAATACAATTGTATATACTGAACCATCACTCACCCTCGTGCCAAATCCAACCAGTATGTGTGTGTGTTTGAGGAATCGATGGCTGTGCAGTAATATATTTTTTTTGTATTTTTGAAGCAGGGTGCCCCTCGTCCCTTTTTTGTGAATGTTGTGATGTGTTGCTTTCATGCCTGGTGGTGTGAATGGTCTTCTGTGAATCAAGTATGAAAGGTGTGTGAATGGCCTGTAAAGCGGTTGGTGCCTTGAAGTGGCTTTACAGCTCACGAGCTGCGAGTCATTGGTTAGTTTTTTGGTCCATTTAATTGACAGTGCATTTCATTTTTGTGAAATCTCTTGTTAATAAAACTTTATATACTGAACCATCACTATCCCTCGTGCCAAATCCAACCAGTATCTGTGTGTCTTTGAGGAATAGAGGGCTGTGCAGGAATCTTTGTCTTTTTAGTCTCTCTGCCAAGGTGTACATTCCACCTAGGAATAACCTACCAACTGTAGATATTGTTGAAAACCCATGGGAGTACATGGTCATGTCTCTCTGGTGAATTCTAACAAGTTATTTTATCCACAATGTCCTGCAAAACTCACAATGTCTGTCACATTTTCCTTTCAATATTGTGCCAAAATTGTCACGCTGCAGAACTAAACAACTAATTTTGTGAAAACAATCTGGTTTTGCTAGGGGGGTCACCTGGGTTTTTGGCCCCTTGCTCGACGGCCATTTAAGGAAACCTACCTATATATTTCTGAAATGTGTACAAATTATAGAGTTACAAACAGTACATATTTGCACATTTTCAAAATTAGGAATACTCATACCAGCATGAGAATTATTGGTCATTTTTCAAAATGACTTCTTTTTTACACAATGCCTTTCAGGAAAACTCAATAGGTAATAACAGTTGATTTACTGAATCTGATTTACCCTAAGTCTCCTGATAAAAACGGTACCTCACTTGTGTGGTTGGCCTTGTGTCCGCGACAAGAAACGGCGCAAAACGCAACGTGGTCACACCTCAATCTCGCAATAAAAAATGACCCTTTTTTTGGGGCCTAGCTGTAGTTTTTGTACCCTAGCTCTGCCGGCAGCTATGGAAACCTGGCACAGCTATACATTTTTGAAAACTAGACACACTGGGGAATCCAGGATGTGATGACTTGACTGCCTCCCACCAGGTTCTGTTACCCAGAATCCCTTGCAAACCTAAATAACTGTCCAAATAAACACATTTTTCCTTCATTTCTGTGGTGGAAAGTCTTCTGAGAAAAATGGTACCTCACTTGTGTGGGTTGGCCTACTGCCTGCAACAGAAAACAGTGCAAAACACAACGTGGTCACACCACAATTTTGCAGTGAAAAATGATCCTTGTTTTGCAAAGTGCCTAGCTGTAGTTTTTTAACCTTAGCTCTGCCAGCACCTAGGGAAACCTGCCAATCCTATACATTTTTTAAAACTAGACACCCAGGTGAATCCAGGATAGGGTGATATTTTGCTGCCTCCCATCAGGTTCTGTTACCCAAAAACCCTTGCAAACCTAAAAAATTGTCAAAAAAATACACATTTTCTCCACATTTCTGTGGTGGAAAGTTCTGGAATCTGTGTGTATCCACAAATTTCCTTCAACCAGGGTTCCCCAAAGTCTCCCGAGAAAATTTTTATCCTACTTGTGTTGGGCGGCCTAGTGCCTGCGACTGGAAACGGCGAAAAACGCAACATGGTCACACCTCAATTTCGCAGTGAAAAATTACCCTTTTTTGGCAAATGCCTAGCTGTAGTTTTTCAACCCTAGCTCTGCCGGCACCAAGGGAAACCTGGAAAACCTATGCATTTTTGAAAACTAGACACCCAGGGGAATCCAGGATAGGGGGACTTGACTGCCTCCCTACAGGTTCTGTTACCCAGAAACCCTTTCAAACTTAAAGAAGTGTAAAAAAAACCCATATTTTTTCCACATTTCTGTGGTGGAAAGTTCTGGAATCTGCATATATCCAAAAATTTCTTTTCACCCCGCTTTCCCGAAAGTCTTCCGAGACAAAAGGTACCTTACTTGTGTGGATCGGCCTAGTGCCTGCGACAGGAAACAGCACAAAAAGCAATGTGGTCACACCTCAATTTCGCAGTGAAAAATTACCCTTTTTTGGCAAAGTGCCTAGCTGTAGTTTTTGAACCCTAGCTCTGCCGGAACCTAGGGAAACCTAGCAAACCTATACATTTCTGAAAACTAGACACCCGGAGAAATCCAGGATGGGGTGACTTGACTGCCTCACACCAGGTTCTGTTACCCAGAAACCCTTTCAAACTTACAAAATTGTCAAAAAAACAAATTTTCTCCACATTTCTGTGATGGAAAGTTCTGGAATCTGTGTGGATCCACAAATTTCCACCCACCTCGCGTTCCCCAAAGTCTTCTGAAAAAATGGTACCTCACTTGTGTGGGTCGGCCTAGTGCCTGCGACAGGAAATGGTGCAAAACGCAATGTGGTCGCACCTCAATTTCGCAGTGAAAAATTGCCCTTTTTTTACAAAGTCCCTAGCTGTAGTTTTTTAACCCTAGCTCTGCCGGCACCTAGGGAAACCTAGCAAACCTATACATTCATAAAAACTAGACACCCAGGGAAATCCAGGATAGGGTGACTTGATGGCCTCCCACGAGGTTCTATTACCCAGAAACCCTTGCAAACTTAAAAAAGTGTTAAAAAACACATTTTCTCCTCATTTCTGTGGTGGAAAGTTCTGGAATCTGCGTGTATTCACAAATTTCCTTTCACCCCACGTTCCCCACAGTCTATAGAAAAAAAGGTACCCCACTTGTGTGGGTCGGCCTAGTGCCTGTGACAGGAAACGGCACAAAACGCAACGTGGTCACACCTCAATTTGGCAGTGAAAAATTACCCTTTTCTGGCAAAGTGCCTAGCTGTAGTTTGTGAACCCTAGCAATGCGGACACCTCGGGAAACCTACCAAACCCACACATTTCTAGAAAGTAGACACCTGGGGGCTTCGAAGGAGGTATGGCTTGCGTGGATCCCCCAACGTTCCATTACGCAGAATCTCTTGCAAACCTCAATTTTAGCAGAAAAAACTGTTTTTTCACACATTTATGTGTGGGAAAGTGTGGCATCAATGGTCTCACACAAATGTCCTACCACCCAGCGTTCCCCCAGGTCTCCCGATAAAAATGGTGCCTCACTTGTGTGTGAGGCCCAAGTACCTGCGACAGGCAAGGGCCCAAAACGTAGTGAGGCGACTTCAAAATTGCCTATGTCAAAACCACCTGCTTTTGCAAGGGGGGTCATTTGTGTTTTTGGCCCCATGCTGGACGGCCATCTAGGGATACATAGGTGTCTTTCATACCGATTTTTCCATGTATACATTTTCCAAGAATAATTGCTCTATACCCGGTACATAATAAAATACCATTGCAAGTTGCTGCTCAGTTTTTGGCTCTGGGTTCGTCGGGTTCTTGGTGAACCTACAAGTCCTATATATCCCCACAACAGGAAGGTCCAGCGGATGTAACGTTATATTGCTTTTAAAGAGCTGTCATAATTGCAAGACATTACAGGTGAAAACGTTGACACAAAAGGCAGTTTTTTTCAACTATTTTTCAATTTTTTCAATATTTAACTGTTATTTTCTATTGAGAAACCTTCATGGATTTAGACAAATGACCCCTTTCTGAATTTAGAATTTTGTCTACTTTTTTAAAATGTATAGGGTTTCCAGGATCCATTATTGCTTTTTAATACTCATTTTTATCATTAACTGGAAGGAGGTTGAAAGCACTAAAAATAGCAAAAATAGGCTATGTCCCAGATAAATGCCAAAACTGTGTAAAAAATGTTGGTTCTCTGACAAAAGACTGTCATTGCCTAAAAGCTGGGAAAATGGGGATTTCAGCCCCCACAACCCCTTTTTTTGATAACATTTGCAGGGAAAAACGCAGAGGCTTTCATTTGCAGCCCATTTCCCCATTTTGCTGAAAAAAATAAAATGTTACTGTATTTTGCTTAATTTCTGGGACCCCTCCAACGGAATCCACAAACCCTGGGTACCTTTAGAATCCCCATGATGTTGGAAAAAAAGGACACAAAATTGGCATGGATACCTTATGTGGTCCAAAATGTTACAGGGGCCTAAGCGCGCACTACCACAAATAGCCAAAAAAAAGGCTTAGCACAGGAGTGGAAATGGCCTAGCAGCGAAGGGGTTAACAAACTCAAGTGCTTGCTTTCAATACTCCACCCGTGCAAGAAAAAAGGGAAGTGGGAAATTAGAGGTAAAGCAGAAATTGAGATCCTTGTGCTCGTACGAATTGATATTTCAGAAATATATTAAGAGTGCATGGGGCATGACATCCAACAATAACTATATTGCCTACTAATGCTGCTCTGGATTGATTCTTGTGTATTTGGAACACAACATCAGTATTATATGGAAATATATCCATTTACTTTCTAATTCTGTAATTTTTTTTAAACCTGTTGGTTCGAGCTGGCTTTTATTTATTTATTTTTATTTATTTATGAATCTTATAGAGCGCACAGCTACCCCCATCGGAGGTGTCCCGGCGCTAATACTGTCAGCAGGAGAATGAGGGCCTATCTAAGTAGAAGAAAATAGCCACGTTTTCAGACGGCTACGGAACAGTGCTTCTGATGGGGCAAATCTAAGGTCTAGAGGTAGGCTGTTCCAATGTTTGGCAGCAAGGACAGCGAAGGCTCTGCCACCCATTCTTGTGCGTCGGAAGCGTGGCACAACCATAAGGCGTAGGTAGTTGGAGCGTAGGTCTCTGACTGAGTGGGATAGTGTCAGTCGCTTTCTTAAATATTCTGGTCCGGTTCCGTTCAGAGCTCGGAAGGCAAGAGTGAGTGTTTTAAACTTTATGCGACTGGCTATAGGAAGCCAGTGGAGCTCTTGGCGAAACGATGAGATAGAGTGTCGGAAAGGGATATTGCCAATCAGTCTTGCTGCCGCATTTTGAACAACCTGAAGGCGTTCAATTAGATACAAAGGGGCCCCAGCATAAAGGCTGTTGGCATAATCTAGATGGGATGTTATTAAGGCCTGAGTAACTGTTCTGCGCGCGTCCATCGGCAGAAATGGAAAGATTTTTCTCATCATCTTTAATTTTGTAAAGCAAGCAGCAGTTACTTTCTTGATTTGAGGGCTGCAGGATAGCGTATCGTCGAACTGGAACCCCAAATTACGGGCGGTGTGTACCGGGGTTGGGGGGGGATTGAGTACCGTTGGCCACCAAAGTGAGGGGGGTATGGTCATTTTTTGATTAAAAAACAGGACCTCCGTCTTGTCGGTGTTAAGACGAAGATGGTTCGAGGCCATCCAAGAGCAGATTTCGCCCAGACAGTGGCGAAAGCTGGAGAGGCTGGAGTCAGAGTGATCTCTAAAGGAGAATATCAGCTGTGTATCATCAGCGTAAGAGATCACTCTGACCCCACAAGCCTCCACTACCTTGGCCAGAGGGGCCAGATATACATTGAAAAACAGAGGACTAAGGGACGAGCCCTGCGGGACTCCACGGGCCAGAGGTTTGCATCCTGATTTAAAAGGTCTGAGAAGAACCCTCTGTGATCGTCCTTGGAGGAAAGAAGTGATCCACGACAGGGCAGTGCCACCCAGTCCGATCTGTTCCAGGCGATCTAAAAGTATTATGTGGGACACCGTATCGAAAGCGGCGGATAGGTCGAGGAGAACCAGCATGGCCTCCTCGCCCTTATCCACACATTCTCGAACAGTCTCCGCTACTTCCAGCAGTGCGGTTTCCGTGCTGAAACCCGTGCGAAAACCGGATTGGGAGTCGTGGAGCAGGGAATTAGTCTGTAGGTATTCAGCTTTTGTTGCACCTGTACACAGACTAGCAGGGTTGATGAAATGTGGTTACTATGATTTTGAATTGAATTTCTGCCAATTTTCCCACATCAGGTTTGCCTTTGAAAATAAACAACAGCTCAATTCTAGAGCTGGGAGGGGACTGCTGGTCCTACCCTCATTGCACATGTGATGTGCTCTTACATCATTTAGTGTTTCTGAGGAATTCTGTATCTTGCCTGGCATACTGATATGATCTAAACTCAAGTTTGTCTCATTGAGCAAGAATTAGTGTTAATTGCAGGATCCCTTCAAGACAGGTTCCTTAAGAAATGACCATGAGGCCAGATTTACAAAATAGGGGCCATTACAACACACCACAGCACACAGTAGTTTAATATTGCACATCTCGACTTATTTCACCCAATAAAAACATCCACTTACTAATATGAATAAGAAGACAGGGCAGAGGAAGCATTGAATTGCATTTCCCTACCTATTTGAAAATCTGTTAAAAACTAGCACTGGCAAAGTCACAGACCTGGCCTGTAGTTTATAAGCCAGACCTTTGCCAAGGCACCTTTTAGATATTTATGTGTGCTTTCATCTCTACTTTCTGAAAACTATAAATCCATCAACTTGATTTCATGACAGCTAAAAATAAAAAAATAAATGAAAGAGCATTGGCAATTTGGTAACAGCGCTGTGGCTTTATAACTGGCGAAGTCACAAAAACTGCAAGCCTTTTTTTTTTAAAGAAAAAGATATTAATCAGAGCTTAAAATATCAGATTGTTACCAAAAACAAAGAGACTTAAGAAAAAAACAGCTGCTCTCAATTACAAGGAACACCTCTTACATTCCACATCCGCAGTCTAACAAAAAGAATTACATGAAGAGTGAGAAATTGGCTGCCTGTTGGGTGGTGAAAATCCTTCTCCATCATCAACCATAATCCTTGTCAGGGTGAACCTCAAAAGTCACTTAATTAACCTGTACTTAACCCTCTGGTAGGTTGGCACAAAAACAGTCATGCTTAACTTAGTGGCAATTGTAAATTATTTATGCTGTATACAAACAGTAATGAAGTGACAACACAAGAAGAATCCCACACCAATTTAGAAACATATAGTCGAATGTAATAAATAACGTTTGCCAAAATAATACAAATTCAATCAGTAGAACCAGAGATATGTAATTTACAAGTTTCAAGCAAAAGTAGCACCAAGAAGCAGAAAACACTAACTGGGTATCTAGTGGCACTAGAGTGGCACAAAGTCACAAGTTCAGGCTGACAGCAATAGAGTGCGAGCCAAATCCAGGGACCACGTTAGTCCTGTTGAAAAAGTTACCTTCTCAAAGTTCAGCGGACACAGTTCAAAACTTCCAGATTTCACAGGAGGAGCTCAACTGATACCAGCCATGCGTGCAGGACCTGGGGAAGCACCTCTTGGGACAAGGACTTATACCTGCTGAGGCCATCAGGGCTCAGGTAGGCCTGCAGGTCCATGTCGGTCCAGGTACAGGTCCTGGCAGGGCCAATGGCAGCAAGCCAGCTAGGCAGTTGTAGTCACTCTGGTAGTCCTGGGTTCAAGGAGAAGGGCTTCTCTGTTCAAGCAGCAAGGCGGTCTTCAAGCAGCAGGGTATCCTCTGAATAAGGTCAAGACTCAAGCAGCAGAGCAATCCTCTAGTAGCCACAGGGCAGTCCCCTGAGAAACGAGGCAGGCCTCAAGCCGCAGGGCAGTCTCTGAAGTACAAGCCAGTCCTTTTGTAGTCTTCTGCAGGTCAGAAGTGCACTGAAGAGTTCGTCTGAGGTTCCACTATTTAAACTTGGTGCCAGCTTTGAAGCAGAAGAAACTTCTGGTGTTTTCCCTTCACATATGGGGTTGGGACAATCTTCCTCTCTGCTCAGGTCCCAGTATGTGTAGGGTGACGAAAGTCTGGTGTCAAGTTCTTTATGAGGGCTGTGAGACAGTTAATTTCGAAATGTAAGTTGGGCAGTAAGAACAGCTCCAATCCTCACAAGTTGGCATGATGGCTCTCTCTCATCTACGCCTAGGTCCTGTCGTTCACTGTCTTGGCCCAATACTCATTCCTGATGGGGGAGCAACTAACAGGCACAGGCAGCTGGAAACTCCTAGAAGTGCTCAGAAAGCTTTGGGCAGAAAAATGCCAAGTATCTAAAAATTGAATGTTCTAAATTGTAGTCTGAAATCAATCTTTACCATTAAAGAGGTTTTTAAATTGCAATTCATTTGAGTCCAAACTGGATATTTTTAACTGCTCCCAATCAAATGTTTGTAATAAATAAATGTAATAGGGCAACCCAATTTTATCCAATGGAAGAGATAGGTCTTACAATAGTGTTTTTTTTCCATTATCAGGACGTTTTAAAAACACTTGTCCTATTTGTTACCCAAAAAGTGCACCCTGCCTTACGGGTTGTTTAGGGACTACTCTAGGGGGAGTTGCATGCATTAAAAAGTTTTATTTTGCCAGGTTGAAATGGCAGATTAAATATTCACACAAGCTGCAATGGCAGGTCTGAGACATGCTTTAAAGGGCTGCTGAAGTTGATGGCATAATAAGGGCTGCAGGTCCACTAATGGCCCTGGGTATATTACGTAACACTTTACTAGAGACATATAAGTAAATTAAATTTGCCAAACAGGTGTAACCCAATGTTGCAATGTTTAAAGGAGAGAGAACTGGCACTTTAGAAAGGGTTAGCAGTGGTAAAGTACACAGAGTCCTAAAAGCCAACAAAAACAGGTTCAGGAAGCACAGGCAAAAGGTTTGGGGGTGCCCCTGTAGAGTAGGCCAAGTTCAGCAAGGCCCCATGATCAAAATATAATTGAAACACAAATGGCTTCATATAAACACCAGCAAATCGACTTAATAGACAGTGCATCCAAGAAATTTCAAAGCATGAAAATCACAGGAAAGCCAATACCAGTGATAGGGGAGTTTATTGAAAAAACAATGGCTTGAGGTCTTGCAGGCAGATATAGTTGTCTGTGGCCAGAACCAACCAGTAAAGGCCTTCTTTGAGTATGAACCTTCCAACAACCTATGTCCCCTTTTAAGTACAGTGTATTCAGTGACCGGCGTCTAAATGAAGCTAGTATGGATATCATCCACCAAGTAGTGAGAGGAAGAAAAAATATACCCCTCTACAATGCCTTGGCCAGTGTGACATCAATGTAGAACTGGTCCTTGATAAGGCATTATACCACAACGTATATGATTACAACTTTTCTTTGGTAGGCAGCACCATATATGATGGCAGGGGGAGAATTATTTTGTGTCAAAATGATGTTGCTGCAAGCGTTTTCTTTTGTGACTTATGAAAAGATACAGTAAGGCCATTTCAATTTATGATAGCTTTTTACATCACCAATGTCATGCTAATAAATGACTCAGATTCATGGTCAAATATGCTGTTGTTTAAATTACTTTTTCATAACTTAAAAAAGTTATCTTTCTTCAGAATAATACCATTTTTTCACTGTACTCGAGAGGTGATTTTTGCTGCACCCTACATTGATTTAGAGACTGATGTATAGTTTGTTGGACGAGTTAATCCATCACAAATGTACAGTATATCTTGTCTGCCTTGGTACAATTGAATTCTAGCCTATGACACCTGTAATAAAGCAGACATGCTATCTACCACGTTTGTGACGGAGTAACCCATCCGCCAAAACTCTAACTCAGGCCTTTAGTTATTTTTTTGTCATTCCTTTGGTGCTTACTATGAACATTAAAACATACCACGGTTTGGGGGGGCGTGGCCAAGATGGCGACGGAGTGAGACGTGCTGTTTAGTCCCTCTGGCGCCACCGCCAGCTTAGCCTTGTTATAGCCCCCGGAGCGGCACAAATTTGGCGCACTTCCCTGCCGCTGTGAGTCCAGAACCAGAAGGGAGCGATCCGGCGGCGGAACCTGCCTCCTGGGAGGAACGGAGCCCCCGTGATCAACCACGTGCGCCGGGGCGGGGGAAGGCCTGTGATCCCCGGCCTAGAGTTGGAAGAGCTCCTGGAGTCGGTGGATAGCCGTGCCCAGCTCGAGCGCTTCGCTCCCCCGACGGATGCTGCGGGGGCCAGTGTACAGCAGAGGCGCTGAGGGAAAACCATCGATCGAGGGGATCTAGGAGCGGCACCTTGCTAGGGTGGGGTGCTTCGACACGGCGGCATTGCCCCTCTCCCACCGCCATCAAGAACACCACCGCGGCAGGCCCGAACGGCGGCAGGAGAGCTCGACAGCACTACTACATTCCCAGAGACCAGCTAGGGCCCCCAGATGGTGGCAGAGGTGAGCGGCCTCCATAGCATGGTCGGAGACCACCGGTGACCTACGCCTCGTGGCCACGTGGACGCTGGCCTCCTGGTGCAGTGAGGCCTGGAGGGCCAATAGACGGCAAAACCCCTGCTGAGCGGCTGGGTGAGCGAGGCCAAGCTGCGGGAGGCTCGCAGCAGACACTGCCCCCGGGCCTTTGAGTGACTGGAACCGAAGGGCGAGCCCCACTTGCTCATTGTGCCCCGTGCGCGGGGCTCCTTGTCCCCCCGGGCCTCCCGGACATAGCCCGGCTCCGGGCCGGCGGCCTACCTCAATCCGGAGGGTGGTGGAGTAGCTGAAGAACCGCACTGCGGCGAGCGTGCACCCCTGGAGGGGTCTGGCCGTGCTCGTTTGCCCAGCACAGCAGCCGGAGTGGTGTGGGATCCAGACGGAGCGACGCCATGTCTAACAAGACGCGCAAAGAGAAGCCGGGTAAGGATGTGCCCCTAAGGGGTTCCCAGCACGCGGCGTCTCCCGGCCCCAGCGTATCCCCAAAGCCGAATGACGGGGAGGCCCCCGCCACTAAGGCTTTCATGATGGAACTTTTTGCCTCCATTAAGGAAGACATCACAGAGCTGCGCTCTCAGCTGGCCTCGGACTTGAGGAAAATACGGAGGGATGTGGATGGAATCGGCGAAAGGGTGGCTACACTGGAAGATCATGACTTGAGTGTGGCCAATGATGTGCATCAACTACAGCAAGATGTAATCAGGCTCACAGAGCAGAATTTAGACCTCCAGACCCACGCAGAAGACCTAGAGAACAGGTCTCGTCGGAACAACATCCGTATTCGAGCGGTGCCCTGGGACGGCGAGGCAGGTGACCTGAAGGGTTATGTTGAGGCACTCTTCCTGCAGGTCCTGGGCAAAGACGACATTACAGAGATCAGGATGGACAGGTACCACAGAGTCTGCCTGCCAAGGCGCGGGGGGTCCCCCCCGATATCCTGGTCTGTGTTCATGATTTCCAGCTTAAGGAACGTATCCTTCAGAAAGCCCGGGATATCTCGTCCCTACAGCTCCGGGGCCACCACCCCCAGCTCTTCCAGGATTTGGCAGCGTCAACACTTCAGAAAAGACGTGAGTTCCGCCCTGTGATCACCTACCTGCGAGAACAGAGTGTGTCCTACTCCTGGGGGCATCCTTCCGCCTTATCTTTAGGTGGCAAAACAGGCTGGTTCAGGTTCGCTCTCTGCAGGCTGCCAAGGACCTTCTGGGCCTGGATGACACTGCCCCATCTCCAGAGGGCGGAAGCTCCTCATCCCGGCGACGACGGCGCTCCCCTTCTTGGCACAGAGTGGGCCGGGACACAGAACCAAGACGGCCTGATCGTACCACTAGCTTGCAGGAGAGGGGCGCGGCAGTCACCACTGTTGCCTCTGCAACGGTGCCATCATCACAAGAGAGCTCCGGGGCGACCTGAGCTTTGCAGTGGAGCTTGGACGGCGCCGGAGGGGCGCTTCCCTATCAGGTACCGTGGGTAATTTTGTACTTTTGAGAAGACACCCGGTCCGACCCATGGAGGGCACACCACATGTTTCTGTGGTCCCGGGTGTTCTTCTTTGTTTTTGGGGGGGGGGGAGCCGGGGGGGTTTGTTGCGGGAGTGGGGAGGGGGGTAGTTGGGGACAGGGCTGGGTCTGAACTCGGGGGTGGAGGCAACCGATGTGTGCTGTCTGTGAGAACCGTTGTTTTTGGAAGTATGATACATGTGCTCCTTGATAGCCAGGACCTGGGCAATGGTGCTCACTGGGTCTTTGCTGCTGATAGAGCCGTCCTAGTGCTGCTGTTGGGATGGCTTTCGATGGGGCCTGAGGATTGGTTCTGGTGGATGATTGGGTGGGAGGCGAGACTTACTGGCGGGATGCGGGGTGGGGATGGGGGGCGGAGTGGAGTCTGGCTGCCTGGGGTGGGGAGGAGGCCGGGGCCTATTGACGAGGTGGAAGCAATGCGGTTGGAACTAATGTTTTGTTATGCCACTTAGTATTGGCACGTGGAATGTGAAGGGCCTGAACTCCCCACAAAAGTGCCAAAAAATTTGGAAATACCTGAGTGACCATCAAATAGATGTGGTGGGCCTCCAGGAGACCCACTTAGCGTGCAAAGATGAGCTCCGGCTCCGGCACAAACACTTCCCCCTCATTTACAGGTCATCTGCCTCCACAAACAAAGGGGGGTGGCTCTTCTGTTTCGGGCGTCCCTTCACTTTCAGCCTATGGGAGTGTGTTGTGATAAGGAGGGCCGCTGGTTGATGGTCAAAGGATTGCTGTATGGCAGGTTATGCACTTTTGTGGTGGTGTACGTCCCCAATGCCGGGCAGAATAGCTTTCTCCAGGGGCTGCTGGATAAGGTTGGGAACTTTGTGGAAGGGCACCTGTTTCTAATGGGGTATTTCAATTTGGTTTGGGACAAGGACCTGGATAGCTCCCGCACTTAGAGAGCAGATGCAGGCGTTTTTTCCAATGAAACGCAGCGCCTTGTGCGTGACTTGGGTTTGATTGATGGCTGGTGTTCTTTGCAACCCCAATCCCGAGACTACACCTTCTTCTCCCATGTCCACCATTCCTTTCCCGCCTAGACCACATCTTTTTGAGCCAAGCCCTCAGGGGAGATGTCCGCGACTCCAGCATTTTTCCACTCTCCGTGTCTGATCACAGCCTGTTGGTCCTTGGGTTGCATTGGTCGGTGAGAGGGGACGGTCTGCGGAAATGGTACTTCCCGGCTGCGCTTGTCCGGGACGACACGTCCTGTAAGGAGCTGCGGAAAGCCATCAGGGACTTTCTGGCCCTCAACCCGGTCTCGGACACGTCCATGTTCGATACCTGGGACGCGTGCAAAGCTTCACTGCGGGGCACCTGCCTAGCCCTCAACGCGAACCTTAACAAATTGAGGAGGAAGGAACGGGAAGACCTAGAGGTGAAACTCGTTATTCTGGAACAGGCACACAAATCGAACCCGTCCAGGCTGACCCTCCGGCCATTGACGGCTGTGAGGGGGAAACTAAAGGCTCACTACAATAATCGAGCTGAATTCACTCTTCTGAGGCTACGGCGCCTCTCATATTCGCAGGGGAATAAGGTGGGAAAGCACTTGGCCCACCAACTTCGGGACAAGAGGGAGAGGGAATACATCGGGGGGATCCAAGACTCGACGGGGACCCTGCAACACCGAGATGAGGACAAGGCGGACCTTTTTGGCCGCTTTTATGCAGCACTTTACACGGGAGCCTCTCTTGACCAGGAGGCCCAGAGGAGATACCTGGCTGATCTCCCCATACCGCAGGTTTCAAAGGAATGGAATGACCTCCTGGCTGCTCCCATCTCCCATCCCATCTCCAGAATAGAAGTGTTGGATGCTATTAAGGCCCTGAAACTCCATAAAGCACCGGGACCGGATGGCTACACCGCTCTTTTCTATCAGTCGTTTGCAGCAGAGTTGTGCGACTATCTGGTCTCCCTCTTTAATGAAATGGCTGTCACCGGAAAAACCTCGGGGTCTATGGCCGAAGCCGTGATCTCCATTATCTCCAAGCCAGAGAAAGACCTGTCCAAATGCTCGTCATATCGCCCAATAGCCCTCCTTAATATTGATGCTAAATTATACTCCTCTATCATTGTATGCAGGCTCCAGGACTTAATGCCGGCTCTCATTCACCCGGACCAGTCCGGGTTCATCAAGGGCCGGCAGACCCACGACAACATGAGGCGAGTGATTCACCTGATAGAAAAGGCCACTAGGTTTCGCATCCCGGCGGTGCTAGTGGGCCTTGACGCGGAAAAAGCATTCGACCGCGTAGACTGGGGATTCATGTTCCGCACCCTAGTCGCCTTTGGCTTCTCGGCTCAGTTCATATCAATGATACGTGTAAACTACAGCAACCCCCGCTCTAGAGTGATGATTAATGGACATCATTCCACCTATTTCACACACTCCAGGGGTACAGACAGGGCTGTCCCCTCCCCCCCCTCCTCTTCGCCCTGAGCATTGAGCCACTGGCACTAGCGGTGCGGGAGCATGAGCAGATCAAGGGTCTCCCATTTACTGGTGAGCAGCAAAAAATTTCCCTATTTGCGGATGATGTTTTATTATCAGGGGGGGAACCGGCTCACTCACTACCGAATATTCAAGCAGTGCTATCTGACTTTGAATGGGTGGCCGGTTTCAAGGTTAACTTTGATAAATCGTATATCCTCAATCTCACTCTTCCTCCAGCGGAAGTGGAGCGGGTGCGGCTGCTCACGCCCTGCCGTGGGCGTCTGCCTCTCTCTTATACCTAGGGGTCCGACTGACACCCTCCATAGGGTCGCTGTTCTCCGCGAACTTCCCCCCATTGCTGGCGGCGGTGCGAGCAGACTTGGACCGATGGAAGCTAAAGTATATCTCGTGGCTGGGCAGGATCCATGCTCTTAAGATGGTCCTCCTCCCCAGGTTTTTATATCTCTTCCAGGCCCTTCCCATTCCAATAGACGTGGACTTCTTCCGGCGCCTTAAGACCTTGATGCTGCGCTTCATCTGGCAGGGAGGGCGGGCGCGGTTCTCCTTCGCAACTCTGCATCGACGGCGGAAGGAGGGGGAGTGGGCTTACCCGATATGCACCTGTACTATAACGCCGCGCAGCTACGGGTCCTGGAGGAATGGTCCAAACAACTCTCCGAAAAACACTGGCTGCACATGGACAGGGGTGTAGCTGGGAGATCGATCTGGGATCTGGCTTGGAAGCCCAAGGTGGATAGGCCCAAGAACGCCTACATCAGCACACCCAATAGCACTGTCCTGAAAGTTTGGGACACGGTCTCTGGTGACGACCGCTGGACTACGTTCCCATCCCCCTTTACACCCATACACTTCAACCCGGCCTTTCCGCCGGCGATGCAGGAAGGCCCTTTTCAACCATGGAGGGAGGGAGGATGCAGGGCTCTTACACACTTGTTTCATGGGTCTGCACCACTAACTTTTAACAACTGCATGAGAGATTATGGGGTCTCGGCCTCTGAACGATTCCGCCACATCCAACTCCTTCACTGGGCCACCTCACCGAGAGTGGGAGATGCAGCTACAAGACCGCCATCTCAATTTGAGGCCTTTATCCTACATACTTCCACCATGAAAGGCGCGATGTCCTTCCTGTACAATTTGCTGCTTACCACTGCCGTGTCCCCCCGGCCCCGCTACATGGGGCAATGGGAGGAACTTCTTGGCCGGGATATTACAAATGAGGAATGGAAGGGTCTCTGGCGGGACATCATGGCGCACAATCATTTGGTGGATCTGAGAGAGGCCTACCTAAAGACCCTTATGGATTGGTACTTGTACCCATCCAAACTGCATCGAATATTTCCGGCCTCCTCGGACAAATGTTGGAGGGGCTGTGGTCTGCTGGGGGACTTCCGCCACATTTGGTGGGACTGCCCGATCATCTGCCCATACTGGGAAGAGATTCTGTCCCATATCAAGGACATCCTTGGCTATCCGATACCTGATTCCATAGCTCATGTCCTACTGGGTCTCTGTGATCCGGTTCTCAAACATCAAACAAGAACGGACAAACAAATCCTGCCTCGGAGCCGCCAAACTCACCTTAGCTGCAGCCTGGAAGAAGCCGGACGCCCCAGCGATATCCCTGTGGCACGCGAGATAATGGAGACTACTAAGCATGGAGCGAGTTGCGGACATCTTCCTGGGCAACTTCGAGAATTTCCTGTTTCGCTGGGGTCCCCTAGTCCGCTTCCTTTCACGAGGCCTACCTTCTGCGGTCTGTCCATCCGCAGTGGGCGCTCTCCACCTCTTTCAGATCTAATCAAGGATGTATGAATGTGGGAATGATTGTGAATTGTTGATGTCGCCACCGCCAGGGGGGTGGGTAGGGAGGGGGGCTTGGGGGGGGGAAAGTTGGTTAAGTTACTTGTTGCGACGCCCTCAGGGCATATGGAGGCTGCCAGAATTTTCCTTTCTTTTTGCTGCATTGAATCCCTCACCTTGGCTCCAACACACTGACTCCTCGAACTGCACTGTGATAGCTTTCCATACTGCCTCCCATTTGCTTTTTATTTTGCTTCTTCATCTGCCCCCTTCGTGGGGAACATTGCGGGACTGTCACTTGTCATCCCTTTTCTTTTCTGCACAATAAAATAAAAAATTTACAAAAAAAAAAATACATACCACGGTTTACTCTAGCCTTAACGAAAGCAGTGGTGAAGCCAATAGGTCTGGCTTTAATGTAAAAAAAGGCATTTGCACATGCTGTTAAGATGCATTGCATGCACAAAGACTGTTTGTCATATTAATGTTTGTTATACTGGCTTGGCCAATGCGTGGGAAAAAGTAGCAGAATGAATGCTTTCTGCTCCGAATTCATAAAAAGGATTCATAATTAACTATGATGATTGACTGTATCAGGAATTCCAATAGAAGCACTCCCTTGTAACATGGAATAATTCACTGAACAGCCAATAGCATGAGGTGAGAAGGCAGTAGGCTCTGGGTGGCGCGAAGCCCACTCTATGTATATTTTTAGGTCTTGCCTACGCAGCGCGCAAGCGCTGCTTAGAGAGAACTCTTGGCATCGCTCAGCACTTTTGTTAATACTCTTGTATGTTTGGCACTGCTCTCTATGGGCACTCGTGCACATTTGGCGTTTCCCTCTCAGGAGCGAGCAGCGGTGCCATCTGTTAGCAAATATTATGCCTTGCTGCTTGCTCCTGCAAAGGAAACGCCAGATATGCCCTCAGCGTCTACAGGCATTCAGTATCCTGTTACACCCCAATTCTGATTGCAGGTGACAGCATTTTCAATTATGGCGATAAGAGATCTGAAACATGGGGAGCCACGGAAGTTCAGGAAGATGAAAATACGCAAGTGGAGGTTCTGGTTGCTCAGGTACATGACAAATACTATCAGGTACACGACAAATACTGTAGAAAGTGCGCCACTGCGGCCCAGTCAAAGTGAACGTCTCGGATAGTGCGCACCACTTCTTCTAAGTGTAACCCAAATTAATTGCTTATGCAAAGTGACCCGAAGAGCATGTATGTACTTGTGTGTCTAATTTAGTGAACGGGGAAAGCAAGCACACATGATAGATTGCAGTGCTTTCACTTCAGTGAGACTCCTGCGATCCCCAGGATACCAGGACTACTGGGTCTGAGTCCGTTCTTCCGACATTTCTGAGGCACCAAGCGCTATAAAAACTATCGTAGCCTGTTGTTGTTGTGTCCGTACATCAAAGAGCTTGATATATTTCAATCCTCAGCAAAAGCCATAAAGACATTATACCCGTTCGAGATCTTGCACGCCTGTTGTAGAGCGCCTAGAGATGACTTCTTCGAAGTCAGTGCGATATAAAGAAGAGTCCTTAAATAGGCTGAGTTTGATAGATTTTCATGCTTAGCTCGGGTTGAATGAACCTCCATCGACTAAATGGAGTTGTGAACTGCTTCAATGTGTTTAATTTAGTGACCGGGGAAAGCAAGCACACACTATGATAGACTGCGGTGCTTTCACTTCAGTGAGACTCTTGCGAGCCCCTGGATACCAGGACTACTGGGTTTGAGTTTGTTCTTCCAAGAACTGTACAATGGGCCCTCAGAGTTGTAGTTCTGTTATTTTACAGCGCTACAAAGCAAAATTTCTGAGGCACCAAGCGCTATAAAAATTATCGTAGCCTGTTATTGTTGTGTCCATACATCAAAGAGCTTGAAATATTTCATTCCCCAGCAAAAGCCATAAGGACATTACTATCCGTTCGAGATCTCGCACACCCGTTGTGGAGCGCCTAGAGACAACTTTTGTGGATTTTCATGCTCAGCTCGGGTTGAATGAACCTCGATCAACTCAATGGAGTTGTGAACTGCTTCAATGTAAACCGATAAAATCATTTTGTTGGCAGTAACACCCAAAATAAAGCATAACTGTAGGTGGATTGGGAAATCAGAAAAGGCAGAATTCCAGTTAATTGCGGTATTTTTCATTTAATAATAAAAAACGCAGCTAAATGAACCTGTGAAGGGGTGATGTGCTGGGTAGCCAGGGGAGGGCAGGTCCTCTCTCCTTTTCCTCCCCGGCGCTCTTTACCAGAGGGGGATTCCGGCGTGAGGGTGGAAAGGATGGGTTTTCCTTTAAGAGTTAGGAAACTTGAGAGGCTGTTTGCTCAACAATCAGAGCAGCGCGGAGCTGCCAGTGTGTCTAGACTAGCACATGGTGGGGGGACATCCAATGGCTCCAGCGCAGAAGTTGGAGGCGTGTGTTCATCTCCTTGTGTGTGCGGGCTCCACAAGAACAAAACAAGCATTGGCATAGCCACTAGGTCTCCCTTTTGGGACCTTATAAGTATTTAGTTATGAAGCACAATATCCTTGGTGCAACAACATCAACTGTTGTATGGCTAAACACTTATAAGATCCCAAAGGCAAGAGCTATTGGCTATGCCAATGCTTGTTAAGAACTGGTAATAGTACGTCAGCTTTTCTGCCAAGTCAACCCTAATAAAAGAGCACCACACTTGAACAAGAAGCTGTTTTTCGGTCATGAACCATGCAGGTCAAATTCATCACTATTTTGCAATCGTTTTCAATAACATTTGCACTATAAAGAACCCCAAATGTCCCTTAAGTGCGGTCACGAACTAGATTCAGGGAAATCATACACAAAATAAGAGGCTTTCACGAAGGCAAAAACACTTCTTATAAATGTAATTTAAGGAATTTCTATTAGGCTGCCTACATTTGTGAAAAGATATGCCAACATTATGTTATCCTGCATTCTTCAGTGGTCAAGGAGTCATTCTCCAGTTGTCAATGAGTCATTCATTCTCCAGTGGTCAATGAGTCACTGGCAAGTTAGCAGGAAAACAGCTGTTTTACCCAAACTAGAGGAAATTGAGTCAATACAATTCAGGCTATTTCATATTCTTCAACACAAATCGGCAACTATTTCTATCATCTACATTAATGTTAGGTTTGCATTTCTCTTCAAATTTGAATATCTTAGATCTCTCTCTAAAAATACTGTTAGTTTCATAAAGTTTCTGTCAATTGTGTTTCATGTTGTGGGTGCTTAAGAATTGTTTGTAACTTTCAGAGTGCATAGGATTGCTTTTGAAATACCTTTTCGGTTACACCTATCATCTGTAAAGGGGATGCTTTTTATGCAGGATAAGGACATTCTTGAAATCGCAATTCCCACTGCAAAGGAGCAGTTTAGTAACCCTAAAATAGGTAACTTTATACATAGGTATATACACAGCTTAGAACTGAAATGTATGGTTTTTCTATATTTATAGATTTTTTTAAATTCATGTATGTCTGGCTAATTAATGGAGGATACAAAATAGAATCAGAAACTTGTTGCCAAATCACTTGATTTCGGAGGTCTGGATGTTTCTTTAAACTCTACACTGATTTGTTTCTGTGTTTACTAGTCATCATTTCCGTCTTTTCTAGTCAAAACAATCTCTTTTAAGCGTTCCCATTTCAAGGCAGATTGTACCCAATCGTTTCCAACTATCATATTCAACATGGTACCTCCACCTGCAAACTCTACCTAGTGGCTAATTACAAATTTGGGCAATTGCGCATCACATACAAGTAAAAGAGTTATCCTATTGAGAAGGAACATGGCAGGTGCACTTGTACCCTTCAGTACCGGTGCACATTTTTGAAAGGCTCTGTCTCTCTAGCAATAGCCCTTTCAGTATGTGACACCAACAACCCTGATGCTAAAAAGAGGTAGTTTATTTTTTTTAAAGTGTTTTTTAAGGCAAACCTCAAATCTAATCTATAGAACCAGGAGTTACCCTAGCAGTAAATTCTACTCTGCTCATGCCATTGAAGTGTTGGTGATTAAGTGGTATAAATATTCTCACCATGAACAAAAATACATAAAACATGACTGGTGATGTATCTTCAGGGCTGTAGGTAGAACATACCTGATGCTTCCCTGTTCCACATCCACTGAGAGGGAGGCCATGGCTGAGACTGTCTCACTCTCCTCTCTGTCTCGCTTCTGGAAGTCTGAGTTAACAACAGTCGATGGCACTGAACATTTCTTCACTGATTTCCAGTACTTACCTGCAAAGAAAGCGGAGAGGTTAGTCAGTTTACAAGGAGACACAGCATCTGCCAGCATCACAAGTTTCATTTTAAATTCTACTTACAATAGTAATGTTTATGATTCTGTGTCTGAGCAGCAGGTCACACATCTATTCCTACAGGGTCATAGCCAGAGTACCAATGAGAAAATTGTCTGATTTGCATGCACAACTCAGAGCGAATGCAAGTGGTTAGATTATTTTAAGCAATCCACCCAACACCATATGTGTATTTGCGTGCACAAATGAACAAACTGTGAGTAAGGACCATTTTAGTTTTTCACTTCAGTGATGAAGCCAGTCTACAGCTTTGGGAGTCAAGACACAGCGAATTGTCAACACCCTTTTCTTTCCTGCTTCTGACCTGCACTCCTCGGTTTGGGAGCTATTATATTACCACTGAGTCCCACTTTTGCTGGAGTCTTTACAAAGGGAACTGCTTGCATTCCCAACACTCACTCCCATTATCTAAACTGTAAACCATCCCTCTTACACCATATGAGGTAAGCAAATTTTTAATGGTCCTGTCAATACTGCCACAGGTACAGTAAATCAAGCAAGTATTTCCCTACACCACAGTGAGAGTCTGGTGCCAAAGGAGAATTGCAACCCATAAAGTATAAACTGGCAAGTGAAGAAAAAATAAAAACAGAACACAATGAAATGTGTAAATCTCTGAAGTAGGTGTTACTATTGACATTTTCTAAACAGCATTATATTAAACTAAAAAAACATAAAAAATGCCAGACATGAGCCATATATATACTGTTGCCAAAACCCTGAGATTTGTCAGGCCTAGATGTTCATTTTCCTCTAAGCTCAGGGTGTGTACTAGAATAATAATTTATAAAATCGTTAATATAACAGGGACTTTTCTGGAACATTGCCTAAGCTGAAAGGAAAGGGGTCAACCATTAAATTCAACTGTAAAAGATTTCCGAGCGAAAATCAGAAAACACTGATAGCCTTTCCGTAAACTTGGAAATTATTTTATCGGCCAGTGATATTCATTCATTAATTTCAGAAACTGAATTCTCTTCTAAACTTTAAAGTTATTCATTATTTTCACAATGGTTCCTCCAATTTCTTTCTTCAGTTAAGCCTGTGTTAAGAAAAAAGTAGTGGTGTATGTAACCTTCGAGCCTTGAGGCTCCTTTAGCTGAAGGACTAGAATTCAATTAGATTGTCAACAAAAAAAACACGTTCTTGTCCATGTGCAAGCATTTGAAGCAGGACACATTCATCATCAGGAAAATAAAAAGTACACAGCCACCACCACCACAAAACATGAGTCCATGCCGATCCACAAGGTACGTACACACAATCTTGAAACACAGACGAGTGTTGCTTTCTGTTGTGGAGGGGTGGGTGAGCACTCGGAGGGAGAAAAAGACCAGTGTAGAGAGAAAGAAGGGAACCACTTCCAGAAGCAGCATTGTGAGGCTGGAGGAAAAGGGGTGTGACGTGTCTGCACACTCTGCTGGCAATCTGTCTGACCTATGGTTTATAAAGATTCAGACACGGAAATCCCTGGTTTAGAGGCGATGACTCTAAAGCCCGGGCCGCGGGGGATACCTGCAGTTCACAGGTGGAATAGGCTGTGGGCACCACCGCTGGGCTCTTTCACACGGCACGGGGCAAACCTTGTCAGCTCCACTGCTCACTCTAACACGAGAGACGGCTGTGAGGGAGGGATAGTACCAATGGCATATTTTCTCACAATAACATTGTCATTTCCTTTCCATTGTCCTTCATGTAAGGCCTTGAGGAAACTCCTGTCTTTACAGCTACAAATAGGTGGAAGCAGAACGTGTCATCTAATTGTGAGGAGCTCCTTAAAGCATGATTGATGAAGTAAGGCAGCAACATGAGGGTCCCAGAGGGTGCCGAAGAGCCCCCTGTGCCCTGTACTGACGGAGCCGCCCGGCCCGTCCACACACGCACGCACGCACACAGCCTGGGGTCGGGTCAAGCCCTCAGGTATAAATAAATGGGCGCGAGACCATCTCGTGGTCTTCGGCCCCTAGTAAGCAGCCAGGCTCCAGTGTCGTTATTTGTAAGGTGTACGTTAGGCCCCACTCTGAGGCATAGGCGCTCCCTAACCCTAGCGAACACTACACTGGCGACGAGGCGGGTACTTTGCCTACGCCTCGCCCCCGCGGACGCGCTTGCCGTATCCCGTGGTACCCTGGATGCAGTGCTCGCGCTACCTGCGCTCGAGCCCGCGGCTGCGGCCTGTTCCCTGCGTGGGTGCCTTCCCGCCGCCTTGGCCAGTCCGGCCCTACCAGGTCATCTGTCTCCTTAGTGCGCCTGCATTGGCGCTCAGGTGAGCCCCCCCCAGGGGACTGCGTCCGCCGCTCGCTGCGAGGGACGATCTGTGCGAGTTGCGTTTCCTGCAGAGGCGCAGCCCCGCCTCCCTGACGGCCCGGGAACCTGATTTCCTGTGCCTGGGGAGGGAATCACACGGTAGCTCACCAGGCGTCAGCCGGAGGGATATATCGACCCTCGAAGCTCACCCCGCCTCCGCGCACACATCACGCGGACTCGAGTACCGCGCCCTGCTATTCCTCACACATCTCGCGGAGGCCCAATTCTCCCCTATTAAGAAGGAAGGTGCTGCTCGGGAGCTGAAAACACGCCGACACAGGGAACAACAGACCTAGTAGGAAGACAACGCAGGGCTAAAGCGCAGTCGGCAACCCCAGAGCGACGGCAAGAGGCCCACCATACCGCAGCCACAGCAGCCGGTCAAATCCCGTCGCTGCAGGCCTACGTCAGTGCGTAGCCCACGCGCCACCACGTGCCAGGAATGAGTCTACAGCAAAACGCAGGCAATGCTGAACCCGACCCGACCCTGCAAGCTCTGGCTCAACAGCCGGCGGTGCCGCAAAATGCAAAGGCTCCTGCCCCTGTCGCCAATGCCACGCCAACTCTGCCGGGACACGCCATGGCAGCTCCACTCCCACCATTCAGTGAACTGTCGGACCCGCCCAGGGCTGCCGCACGGTGGCGCCTCTGGCTAGGCTGGCTAGGCTGGCTAGAACACTACTTCGTAGGGGTAAGAGAGACTGACGCAAAGGTCAAGCGCTCACTGCTCATGTGCTAGGGAGGTGACGAGCTATACAAACTATTCGAGACCCTGCCAGACAGAGGAGACGAAAACGACTATACAGCCGCGATCACGGCACTCAATCCCCACTTTGACCCCCGCGCAAACCCGGACTATGAGTGGTTTAAATTGCGCCAGGCCCGCCAAGCGGAAGGTGAGTCGATCGACGTCTACTACGCGACGCTTCGCAGCTGGCAACTTCATGTGAATTGCCAGACAGAACACTGGGAAACAGAGCGCAACTCATCCAAGGCTGTTGTTTGGTTCAGCTGAGGCGTCTCATCCTACGGCAGCCCAGGATAAGCCTGGATGAAATTCTGGTATTGACCAGGTCGCACGAACTCTCGAATGCCCGAGCGGAAGCGATGCAAGCAGCACTGGACGGACCTACGATGTCGGCCAAACACGCGTCCGTTAAAGAGGAGCACGTCGACGTCATCCGCAGGAGGCCATTTTCGGCCGCTCAGAAAGGCCCACAGCCAGCAGCCTCACGCTCCGCATGCGGGAACTGCGGGATGGACCACCCTTCGAATGGCAGGTGCTTCGCAAGAGGAAAAACATGCTCCAACTGCGGGAAAATGAATCATTTTACAAAAGTGTGCCGCAGCAATGGCAGCCGACGTGCTGGTCCGAGTGGGAGAAACGTCACCCAAGGAGTGCGCCAAATCTCGCTCAAAGACCCCGGCCCCTGCGGCGACACCCCACAAACAGCATTCCGAATGGACGAGGAGGACGACGATGACGTATTCTTCGTCTCGTTCATGGGTCGGGATGGATCGAGAAGACGACCCCCGCCAATGTGCGAAGTCCAGATCGAAGGATCCCCGGTACAAGCATTGATTGACACGGGGGCGTCCGTGAATGTGATGGACAACTTACAGTATGAACAACTGTCCCCTCGCCCGCCGCTGTCACCCTCAAAAGCCAGAATATACACGTACGACAGCGATGATCCCTTGCCCCTACGAGGAGTAATAGATGTGATGGTGGCTTGCAATGGCCAAGAGGTGAATACGAAATTTCACGTGACGGGAGGCAAGAGAGGCACGCTCCTCAGCTGCCACACAAACCAACCAAATACATGAACGACATGCGGACGCCATGTGTTGTGGTATTTATTTAGGTTTTATTAATTAATAATTTGTTGCTCATTATTATTCATTTATTAATTGCTAAATATTTATGGTAATTGTTTACTTTTACTTTGTGTGTCAAGTTTGGTTTTATAGGGGTAATGCTTGGTGAGTAAATTAATTTTTAACTGTTTTATTTGTGTTAGAATTAGTTATGTTTGTTTGATAATTAATTATGTTAATTATGGAGGTACACTTTTTTAGGAATGTAGATGTGTGTTGTGAACTGTGTGGTGTTATAGGGTAGGAAATAAAAAATATTTATTTTATGTAACAATTAATGTTTTTGATTATAATTAATTTCTATGAATATATTATTTGTTTGAAAATTATTTTTTGAATTTGTATGAAATAATGTTTGTAGGTAATTTTTGTGGATTTTTTTAACATTATATTGTGTTTCGATCTTTTGTAATTTTTATTATTTTTATATATTTTTTGTTTGTTTTAAAAAAAAATTGTATTTTAGTTGATATTTAGTTTGTTTTTAATTTTGCATTGACTTCAGTGGGAATATTAATTTCTACCCCTTTGCTATCCAACTTTTTTACTGGAGTGGGAATATAAAATGTGACCCCTCCGCTTTCCAACACTTTCCCTACTGTTGCACTCACTGGAGTGGTGAATAGTAATGTGTACCCCTCCTCTATCCAATACTTTCCCTACTGTTGCACTCACTGGAGTGGGAATAGTAATTTGTCCCCCTCCGCTAATCCAACACTTTCCCTACTGTTGCACTCACTGGAGTGGGAATAGTAATTTGTCCCCCTCCGCTAATCCAACACTTTCCCTATTGTTGCACTCATTGGAGTGGGAATAGTAATTTTTCCCCTCCACTATCCAACACTTTCCCTACTGTTGCACTCACTGGAGTGGGAATAGTAATTTATTCCCTCTTTTATCCAACACTTTCCCTACTTTTGCACTCAATGGAGTGCAAAATGTAAGTTTGAAAATTATTAAATATGTTAATGTTTTAATTTATAATATACATTTTTTATTAGTGTACATGCTATAGGTCTATATCTATATATATATATATATATATATATATATACATATGTATATATATATATATATATATATATATATATATATATATATAGAAGTACCGTGTGCGGCTCAGTTTCTTTCCGCAGGGGGAGACGTTGTGAACATTAATATCGGCCTGGTTCCGCCGAAGAGCAAACGCACCGCCGCAAGAGCGCCGACGCTCTCCCAACTCGAACCTAAGTGTAGGACTCGACATTACGGATCGGGAGAGAGGTGCCACCGAGGACTGGACCTCGGCATTGGTCCTAAGTCAGTCTCAAAAGCAGGCTGACATGGGGGAACTTCTTGTCAAAAAAGCGGATTATTGATGCAACAGGATTTAATTCACCACCCACTGGAGGGTTTGAAACACGAACAGCAGTTTGGACCGCAAGCCCCAGAATGCAGCAATAAAAAAGAAGTAATTTCACATAGTTGTGCCATCGGAGGAAATGAAAAACAAGTTGAAAACAACGGGCTGTGGAACTTATGGCATGTTCTTTTGGTGCAGGACATTTCTTTGAAAAAGTTTCCATGGGGAAACGAAACGCGTCAGAACAAGTCCCAATCCTGCTGTCCCCTTTAAATAAAATGGCTAAAAAGTGAAGTACCGTGTGCGGCTCAGTTTCTTTCCGCAGGGGGAGACGTTGTGAACATATATATATATATATATATATATATATATCTATATATATATCTATATATATATATATATGTATATATATATATATATATATATATATATTTGTACATTTTTATATATGTATAACATTTTAAAATAAATAAAAACTATGGGGGCTATTAGGATGGCGGGCGGACGACCTAGCGGTGCTGGGACCAGCCGCCAGTGGTGCGGCGGTCCCACACCGGTGATTAGGATGTTACTGTGGCATCCTCCATTCCCAGCATTGTGGTGGGCGGTGCTCACAGCACCGCCCGCCACAATGCGGAGAATGCACTGTGTGCATTGTTATGCACAAGGTGAGAGGCACCGCGAAAGGTGCCTGCCACTATGTCCATGACAATGCAAGGGGTACCATAGGTACCCCCATGTGCACCCCCAACCCTTCAATACCCTGGGGGCCCGCAATGGGCCCCCGTAAACAAATTCCGCATGCCTTCCATGGCGGAAAGGCTTGTTCCCGCTCCCATGTTAATATGGATGGCGCTGTCTAGCAGACACCGCCACCATATATATATCCCCTTTTCCACCCGGTCGACTGGTCGACCGGTGGAAAACCGGCGGATGGTCTCTCCGCCCGCCGTGGTCCCCCCGCCATACTAATATGGCAGGGGACATGGTTAGTGGGCGGGGCAGGATGTAGGGCGGATCGCCACCGCCATGCGGGCGGTGTCAATCCACGCTACATCCTAATGGACCTGATTCAGTTTATTAATTATTTTATAGTGAATATACGTTTCTATATTGTTTTCATGTATGTTTGTTTAACATTTTTAAATTAAATATATTTTTTATATTTGTTAAAATGTACATTACATCTAAATCATTTTTTTAAAGTTATTTGTATTATTTAATTCATTTAACTTCATTCTTTATATATAAAAAACAATATTTTGTACATTGATATTTTTCCACCGATATATTTTTTCTCTAAATTTTAATCATTTACATTGTAAAGATAGGATGTCAATATTTTGGAAAACAATATTTTTGTGTCGATATTTGTGTATGGAGATATTTTGGTCATTGATATTATGTCAGTGATCCTCAGGAGAGTGTAGACAGATGGATCCAAATGAGTTGCTAGACTTTTAGAACTGTCAAGTGTCCTGCATAACAGGGCCTCCGTCCATTTTCGATTACCTAAGCATTGAAGGTATTAATTAGTCTGCCCTGGCTTTTGGCTGGAGGATGGTCATATTGGACTTGTTCCTTCTGCAGGGTCATCCGCAAACTTTTTGCCATCACCCTCCTTTTTTCTGAACCCATTTTTGTGTTGGCCTTTAAGGTTCTGCACACTTTACCACTGCTATTCAGGGGCCAACGCCGTAACATCCTCCTGCTTCAACACCCTCCGCATGCTTTGCAAGATCTTCCGCTGGATCCCCACCGGAACCAGTAAGACGGTCACCCAGGCCCTCGTCACCAGCCGCCTGGACTACGGGAACGCCCTTCACGCTGGGACCACAGCCAAACTACAGAAAAGACTCCAGCGCATACAGAACGCATCTGCGCGACTCGTCCTGGACGTCCCACGAAAAAGTCACATCTCCGCCCACCTGAAGGACCTGCACAGGCTCCCCGTCAGCAAGAGGATCACGTTCAGACTCCTAACCCACGCTCACAAAGCTCTCCACGACCTGGGCCCCGAATACCTCAACAACCGCCTCACATTCTACACGCCTACCCACCAGCTCCGCTCCGCCAGCCATGCCCTCGCCACCGTCCCACAGATCCACAGATCCACCACCGGAGGAAGATCCTTCACCTACCTAGCAGCCAAGACTTGGAACACCCTCCCCACCCACCTACGACTAACCCAGGACCATCTCTTCTTCAGGAAGCACCTCAAGACCTGGCTCTTCGAGCAGTAACGCCCCCCACACCCCTCCTCCCAGCGCCTTGGGACCCTCACAGGTGAGTAGCGCGCTCTATAAATGTTCTGATTCATTGATTGAACGTGCGTGGGCTCTCTTCTTTAAATGCAGCAACATTGGCCTAGCCCCAATTGGTATATTTAACTTAATTGTATGTGTAAGTGGTACTACATTTACCCAGGGCATGTAAATTAAATGCTACTAGAGGGTCTGCAGCACTTGTTGTGTCACCCACTTAAGTAGCCTCACAAACATGTCTCAGGCTTACTATTAAAGGCTATATGTGAAATTTAAAAGTGCTATGTCAGCCTGGCAAAATCCAGCTTTTACGGCCAAAACCTTACTTTTTGATACAAATAAGTAATCCCTGGGGTAGGGCCCTAACCAACCCACAGGACAGAGTGCAATATATTTAAAAAGTAGAACATGTACTTTTAAGATTCACATGAGCTAGTGGCGACAAACTCCTAAAATGCATTTTTCACTACCCTCTCCCATTGGATAACATTGGGTTACCTTCCTACATTCAATAAGTGATTACTTTCAATTGGGCAGTACAAATAGAAGGGTGGCCGTGGTAGCAACACATTTGATAAATAAAAAAAATACAAGGTAGCATTCACCAATTTTCATAAAGCATTAATCCAATTGGAAAAGGAGCATCTTATGCAATTAACTTCAAAGCATTAATAGATGATGGCAACACAGTTGCTCAATAATATCACAGTGCAATATATTTAATACAGGGCTCTTAGTGTGAGTAGAAGGGAAAGGTATGGGGGTCAAGTGGTAGGATGTGGGTGAAGGACAGGGAAAAGGTGGTTGTGACATATATACATTAATTATACATGATATGAACCTTTACGGCCTGAAATAGGTCAACGGTTCCTGGTTTTACACATAACTCTAATGAACATCCACTTTTTTAATCTTTTGCCAGAGTTTGTGTAGTATGTTGTCTGTGTATTGTCGATGTTTCGACCCCTAAGGTGCAGGCTGGGTTAAAGTCCTCACGGTGGGCTCTTCATCAGGTCTGAACTGAGAAGAGCACTCGGTAAAACAGCAGGACTACTCCACCGCGTGGTTTGAAGTTATGGCTTGGAATGGCTTTCAGACATCAATCGGACATCAATAAATGAAGAAACTCCCACAGCGGTTACAATCCCTTGCAGGAGGTCTGAACAAACCCAAATTATCTCTAATGCGGCCGATTTCTTATTTATTGATGTCTGATTGATGTCCGCCACCATATTACTGGGCCAGCTCCACCCGGCCAGCAATCGTAATAATTGCCGACCGGTGGAAAAGCGGCGGACAGACTTTGTGTCTGCCATGATACCCACCGCCATCATAATATGGCAGGGGTATTTCTCATCACGATGGCGTGATGGTCGCCACCGCAGGCTCGGCGGTGGCGATCGGTTTGCCAGCGTAATGAGCCCCTAAGTAACACCCACACCCCCTCCTTAATAAAGCAAATGCCCAGGCCCAAGCAAAATGAGTGACTCACCCACACAGAAAACCAATTAAAAAAATTATTACAGGGTGTCCACATCTATTCCAACTTCCAGTTCTCCCCCAACCAAAATTCGGGGTAAAGTTTGGCATTGCAACGGCATGTAATGTAATGGCATGTGTTATAACATCTACAACACATACAATTAAAGGGGACCCGAGGGCAATTTAATGACCTGCTCTGAGTACATGCCCTATAAACACTTATCACAAAGAGGTATCAGAGGGTCAGGATTTCTACAGGTAGTTATTGAGGACAGTAGTAGTGAGTTGTTACCACTAGCCATATAACTGAAAGTTACAGGAGCCAGGTCAGGTTAGTGTCTGGTCTCTGGCACCCATCAGTCACCACTCGGAACCGCCCTTCATCATTTGGGGCTCCGAGGACCAACACCGCACCTGATCTTTCCTCTAACAGGAAAGGCTCGACCTTCCTGTTGGTCAGGGCATGATCGTTTGGAGTTGGGAATATATATACTGGTGATGTAACTGACGGGGTAAAAAGGTGTGTGCAGTGCAAAGAACAAAGTGATACCAAAAAAATATAGAGAAAGTGAATAAAATTGGTTTAAGGAGCAACAGAAATTTTAATAGGGTATAGCTCCCAGCACCAATGTTAAAAATAGCCAAGACAGGGAAAATTTATAAACTGTCTAGTGGTGGAACGTGGTCGACATGTTTCAGCAATTATTGGCCATTGGCCTTGCTTTCTTCAGGACCTAAACATACCGCTACTGCAAACAGAAAAAAAACCCTATAATGTGAAGAAGTGTTTTCTTAAAAAAGAGAAGATTACTGGAACAACTTAGATATATAAGTGTCACCTGGACCTCCTAGGTGTGCTTGTTCCGAGTCTTCTCACACAATCAGTAGGTGACCTCCCAGACGGCACAGATGCCGCGTTGGAGTACCGACGGATAGAGCGGTGCTTCACCTATGTCCTGAGCCGCAGCCAGGTGGGGTGAGGTCTCTACTTCTCACAAATCAGTCTACTACTGATTGTGTGAGAAAACTCGGAACAAGCACACCTAGGAGGTCCAGGTGACACTTATATATCTAAGTTGTTCCAGTAATCTTCTCTTTTTTAAGAAAACACTTCTTCACATTATAGGGTTTTTTTTCTGTTTGCAGTAGCGGTATGTTTAGGTCCTGAAGAAAGCAAGGCCAATGGCCAATAATTGCTGAAACATGTCGACCACGTTCCACCACTAGACAGTTTATAAATTTTCCCTGTCTTGGCTATTTTTAACATTGGTGCTGGGAGCTATACCCTATTAAAATTTCTGTTGCTCCTTAAACTAATTTTATTCACTTTCTCTATATTTTTTGGTATCACTTTGTTCTTTGCACTGCACACACCTTTTTACCCCGTCAGTTACATCACCAGTATATATATTCCCAACTCCAAACGATCATGCCCTGACCAACAGGAAGGTCGAGCCTTTCCTGTTAGAGAAAAGATCAGGTGCGGTGTTGGTCCTCGGAGCCCCAAATGATGAAGGGAGGTTCCGAGTGGTGAATGATGGGTGCCAGAGACCAGACACTAACCTGACCTGGCTCCTGTAACTTTTAGTTATATGGCTAGTGGTAACAACTCACTACTACTGTCCTCAATAACTACCTGTAGAAATCCTGACCCTCTGATACCTCTTTGTGATAAATGTGTTATAACATCACATATCTGACTAGGCCATCTGCACATCTCAGCAATATCTCACTGATTTCCTCCTCCCAAGATCCTAAGAACTGCAGAGAGACCAAATGCATGCTCATAAATTGCAGATCTTCAAACAAGCATACAACAGAATTCGCTGAAACCATCCTGAACCACGACATTGATATTGAATTCATTACGGAAAAGTGGATAAATGAATCCTATACCCGTTCATGGACTTGCTAGTCCCGCTGGGGTTTATAATCATCATGAAAGACAGGAAGGACTGCCACAGTGGAGGCATCGCCATTATCCACAAGAACTACAGCAACGCTGGCAAAACAGACTTATTAACCTACAATACATTTGAATACATCTGCACCACCATAAGGAAGAAACATGATATAACAATGAAGTGTCACTTTTTCTACCACCCAGCAGGTAACGTACTACCTTTTGGCAAACACCTAGCAAATCTGAAGTGCACTGCTCTCTCTCACACATCACTTTTATCATCCTAGGTGACCTCAACCTTCACCGCAATTAAAAAAACAATACCCTGATCCAATCTTTAAACACCCTCTCACTCAGTAAGAAATTAGCCCAGGTCACTGGTCAAATCCACAACAAAGGTTCAACATAGCTCATGAAGGAACACTAACTATTGACAGCATTTTCCTCACAAAATATAATGCCACAGCATCATTTTATTTCACATCAACAAAGTGTCTCCCCTGCCAACTTGTATGCAGAAAACCCTCCAATGGACAAGAACCATAAGGCAAGTTCCTCTACTGGACCTTGAGGAAAGAATGGCATCACTATGATCCCTCTCATCAGAGAACTTCTCAGCAACTGAAATCACCACCAACTACAACTTAAAGATGTCCTCCTTACGGGTCCAGGTAGCCCCTCAGAAAATCTAAAAGGTGAGAAATACTCACTTGAGATCCTGGTTCAATAGACACCTCAACACCGAAAGAAGACAGCTCAGAGCAGCTGAAAGACTCTGGTGAACAAATCCAGCCACACCTCAACTGGTCCTGCTCAGGAGGGAACGCAGGAAATATAAAAAGACATCATGAATGAAAAAACCTTCTTCTGCGATGCACTAGATAAGGTCAAAAGCCACCCAGAAGAACTCTTCAATATCATCAAACAACAAACCTCAATGTCAGCCTTAAAAAAAAACTCAGATATCCAAAGGCGGTGTGACAAATTTACCAACTTCTTCAATGATAAAATCATGAAAATTGACCTCTCCCTTAATGATCACAACTAGTCATCAATCTGAAGATAACAACCCCCTTCACTCCAAGAACACCCAGCAACGATCATTTCACAGGACAACAACAAGAGCAATCAAATCCAAGGTCCCCTCATAAACCCTAGCAGAAGTCAGGTTTTCAACCCACTCTCGGAGTTAGACATATCTGTTCTGCTAGCTACAGCCAAACCCTCCTCCCACCTAGTAGACCCCCTCCCCCCGGCATCCCTGGCAATAAACCTCAACCATGTCCTAGCACCCTTCTGGACTAAGACCATAAACAGCTCCCTATTGACTGGGGTGATGCCACTCTATCTCAAACTCAGTCAAGTCACACCACTGCCTAAATAATACAGGAGCAGACACGAACAACCTCAATAACTTTAGACCAGATTCTAATGTACCCTTTCTACCCAACACTCTAGAGACATGCGTTCTTTCACAACTTAACCAACACATTGAAAACGACAACCTCCTGGACCCTCACCAATCGGGCTTCAGAAAAAGATGCAGCACAGAAACAGCTATTTTGAACATAGCAAATGATCTACACAAATCCCTGGATAGAGGCCAATACTACCTATGCTTGCTACTAGACCTACAGGCGGCCTTCCACAGTCCACCAAATGCTTCTCCAAAAAAAGGATTGGTGCGGACGGGATGGTCCTATGCTGGTTTGCATCTTCAAAAAAGCTCCCAACAAAAAAAAATGTTGCAATCAGAGCTCTGATACAACAGCAATAAACTGAGGGGGGTCTTTAAGGCTCTATCCTCTTCCCCACAACATGGAAACCCTCACCGTCATCCTCAACAAAGCAAAAATCCCATCCAGCTATATGCTGATGACACACAGCTCTACATGGAAAGCTCCTCCCTAGAAAGCATACACTGGTTAAATGCCACTCTCAAAGATGTCTAACACTGGCTATTCGCAACCACCTTAAGCTCAATCAAGATAAGACAGAAATTCTGCTCATATCAAAGACAGAGCAGCCCTCCCAAAATCAAGAATGGATAAACTCCATAGATTCTCTTAACTGCACTCTAACTCTAGCTGACGCCATCAAATCTCTAGGAATCACGCTGCATCCCAAAACTGATCATGAAAGTTCACATAAAGAATAGTGCAAAGAATGCCTTCTACAACCTGAAACCTCTAAACAAAATCCAACCCAACCTCCCACAGAATGATCTTACTTGCTGCTGGTTAGATTGGACTAGAGGAAGGCCACTCCCATAGGCACTGCTAAATCCCACCTTGCACATCTTATAAACACTGTCAATGCAGCATCCAGAATGATTGCAGAAATAAAATAATATGATCAAATCTCCCCATCCCTGAAAGAACTGAAATGGCTTCCAATTCAAGCTTACTGCAGCTTCAGAGCTACTTGTCTTATCCACAACGCCCTTCAAACTGGAAAACCAACTTCCCTCACCTCTAAGCTCAAAAAGGCTACAGAGATGAGAAATCTCAGAAGCTCAAACACCCTACTTTTCATTTGGCCTAAAGCCCACAAACAAATAACACTGGCACACTCCTTCTCGAGCATCACCACTAAAACCAGGAACTCTTTACCAATGTCAGTCAAGAGACAGCTAAAGGATGTCCTCCTCAATCTGTACCTCAACTAGTGGGTCATCAATCGTCCAATGTGACATTACCCCTAACACGGTTCTTCCTGTACTCCATCCTTACTGTTCCTCCCTGGTGCTCACCCATTGACTTGATATGATTCAGCTTAATTGTTCTGATTATACTCAATATTTTGATATAAACACATACGAATGGAAAGCACTCTAATACCCTCGAGCCTTGCAAGAGCTATATAAAACTCCTAAATAAATACATAATAAATAAGCAAGCTTCAAACTTGCTTAGCTAAGCTCCTCCTTAGCTATTGTATTCCTAAGTTTCATCAGCCATGATTTCCTCTCCTTAATTAAATATGTGCTGTTTTAACCAATAGGATACCTTAGGAAGTAAGGATTGTTAAGGGTGCTCTACAAACTAATAGATTGATTGGTTTGTACTGAATGAAACATTTCAGTCTAAACCTTCTACCTAATATAATGCTATGGAGTGTTTTTTTCTCTAAAACATTATAAAATGTTTGTCTTTTTTATGGAGGACAGCTAGACCTCCAGAGCTTTTCTTTAAAGATGGATTCTCTATCAGTCTATTTACAGATCTATTCAGATACTTATGATTATGCTAATTCTTTTGATTGAATAACTGACTACTTTTTGCTTACTGTAATGATGTTATCTTTTTTTATAAGACCCACATGGTTGAACACTTTAGAATTTTGTTGCATGCAGATTTTATTTATAGCCTTCAACTGAGTTTATGAGAGACTCAGACAGTCCTGTTCCTGCCTAACCTCCCTCTTAATTTCTTAATTAGAGTGTGACCACCATCTACGCTACCTGAGACTGTCCTGTCACTTTTATGCTGATGAGTTCTAAATCAATGCCTCCTTTTCCACTCTTGAATGAAGTTATTTCTAGTTGTGTATCTTCTGTTTAGTGTGGGATGATTCCCTCCATTAAGCCCATCAAAACTGAAATCCTATTCTTTCCTGCACTTTTTCCCTTTTTCTACCCCTTTCAAATTCTACTCCTGTATGTCTTGCCTTCTGTCTTACTCTGTCCTTAGCTTTTGCTGTCTCTGACCCTTCTCTCTAACTCAGTGTCTTCTGTTTCACATGCTTGTCATGTCCAGCTTCATAATGTCCAAAGATTTCTTCCATTTCTCACTTTTGATGCACCTAGGCTGTGGTTAGGAGCTTAGGGTCTATTTATCGCAATTGATAAATAATGATACCACAGGGTACGATATTTATCAGGTGCAATAAACTGCACCTATGATGAGTAGGTGGGGAACAAAATGCAGATTGCGGTATTTAACACACCAAAATCTGTGTGATACAGTAAATTTCATATAGTGCTTCCTCGTTAAATATTGACAGGTTTGACCTGTAGAAATTCAACAAAGGTTGAGGTATTTAACGCGTCCGATAATTATCAGATGCATTAAACACTTACCAACTCGTAATTCTGACCTGTGTGTAAACAGGGGTTTATGCAGAGGTAAGAATATGCAGACCAACCTGTAATCAGGGCCTTGGGCTTCGTAAGCCTTATCTAATTTTTTCATGTGGATCCCATGCTCTTACCTAATCCTTACATTTTTTTTAGCTACCCTCAACCTATCTTTAACTCTATACTGGATTATCTCTGTATACCACTTCTCTTTCCAGCATCCCTTCACTATCTTATATCCCCTGACTCCCCTTTAACCTTTGACCCATCGTTTGTTTCTTGTGTATGGTCACAATTCATTCTGCTTTCTACATTCCATACTATTTATTTTTCCTAAAATGTTGTCATTTTCTTTTTGTAATTAGTTATTAATGCTTTTCTAATAATTTTACCATCTTATAAATTATTTTTGCACAAGGCTTCTATTCAAAAGCGACAGTACTTGTAGAACAAAAATGCAGTGGCGAGGAAAACATAGAGTAGTTTTAGAAAAGAATGAAGTGGAAACATTGTGGCTGCTAAAAGCAAACTTCAACTTAGGAACATTACAATTGATTAAATGGGGGTACCTTTAAGATTTATAACATTAATTTTAGCTTTCTGGATTTCGGGTACTGAAGTCTAATCAATACCCTGTTCCTCATAACTGTTTTCTATCATTAACCACATTGTGGGAGTTTGTTGTCTGAGATTGCTGTGTGCTATTTGCCTGCTCTAATAGGCACTCCAGGCCACTTGGTTCAAGCTACCCTGTCTGATTAGGGGTACAAAACCGGTCCCAGGATGCCTTGATTCCTGTCCAGGGAGGATCTGGCTTGGCAGTACAGGCTCAACTGTTTCCATGGGGAGCAGGGTCAAGACTAATCTGCATATGACTAGGTCCAAGTTTGGGAGACGTGGTGGGCAAAATAACAATGGATTGATTACACCTAGATCTGTGACTGGGGGTGAGTGTGTGACAAGTTCCAACCGTGCATCCACCATTTTATTTTGTGATTTTTATGTGCACCCTAAGTGGCTAAGAATATGCCCAGATGTGGGTCCCTTGCTCTCAGTGGAAACCCTATAATGGGCTACCATTAATGAACGAAGAACACTAAGGAGTGCAAACTGGGCGCATAATACCGCTGTATGCTCTTTTCAAAAACATAATCAATCTCGGCAAATTGCACAAAAAAATCACCCGGGAAGTAAAGAAACTCAACAAACAAAAACAATGGATAAAAATTTACTGAATGCTAAACGAGAAAAGTCTGGCTCACTTCTGGAACTACAGAAATAAACTTCGATCGTCCAGAAGTTGCAGGAGGAACGTGGTCGCAGAAGCAGTCTAGGTACGTCATGTTGAAACACAATACAACAGTGAGTCCTAGGGCACCATCGACGATCTAAGGAGAGGGACAAGTGATAACATCCTGAAGGAAACACATGCTCTGACCACACTGGCCCAGCTATGCAGACTTCTGAGAAACATGGATAGTCCCTTTGTGCCGCAATATTGATTCTATCTCAGATAGGGAAGCTGGTAGGATCCTAAGTACGGACACCAGCCAAGTATTCGTGTTCGGAATCAGTAAATTCTTATTGTCCGTTTACTAGACTAGACGGAAACTAAACCTTTCATTTTAAATAAGGAAAAACTGCCATCCTGATATCTTGTAAATTATGAATTATGTCTAGCCATTTGTGTCTTCTCAAATTCCCGGTTGTTATAATCAATTTAATGTTTTTTTAATTTGATTTTTAAACATTTTAATATATTTATTTATTTCTTGCACCAAATATAAAATTGCAATCTTGTGTGTCCAAATATTATGAAATGTTGCTCCTATAACGGGATGCTCAACTATAATGAATTGTAAGCTTTATACGTGGTGAATTTTATCATGTTTTGTCATATTTTATTGTATCTTTTATGTTGCAAGGCAACGAAATAAAGATTAAACTGAACTGAGAAACATGAAAAACAATGGAGCCCCAGGCCTCAACGCCTTCCTGCGGGCACATTCAAATGCACCCTGGAGGACTGGGCTAATGTGCTGACCCCCCTTTTCAACACTGCCTATGCTGCAGCACAGATCCGTGCCTTGTGGAGAGTCTCGACCTTCTTCAAAAAAGGAGCCCCAACTACCCATCCCAAATTCCGACTTATTGCCTTGCTAGACCTAGAGGTCCAGTGTCCTCAAATCACTGGAGGAATGGGTCACAGGAAAAAACATCTTACCCTTTTTCCAAACTGGATTCCGCGTAACTGCCTCCACAATTGATAACATCACCACCCTAGACAGCCTAAGCCATCGAGCTGCTCAAAAAGTAAACTTCCTATCTACTGTTGTTTCATCAACTACAGTGCGGCCTTTGATAAAGTGGTCCATAATACTCTCTGGTGAAAATTTACTGCCTGGGGAATACCCCGGGACCTTCTTGGCACTTCATTTCCCTGCACACAAACATTTGGGTTCGGGTGAGAACCGACACTCAACCGTTTCTACAAAAATCATCACCATAGACGATTTGAAGCAAGGATGCGTTCTCATACCGCTCCCTTTTAATCTCTACACAGCCGATCTTGGAAGATCTCTGGAGCGCAGCTGCTTGCTTCCTCCACATCTGGGCTACTCAAAATTACCCATTCTACAATACACTGACGACATCATCATAATGGGCCACACCAAACCTGGAATCCAACATGCATTGAATAGGAACGATGAATTCAACAAGACCAAATCTTTCAAAATCAGTCAGGACAAGACCAAAGTCCCGATCTTTGGTCCTGAGCTTTGGTCACTGTTAAAAAAAGACACTCTTAACGTGGAGCACTGGAGCAGCTTTGATGAAAACAACACCTAAGTACAACTATTTGGGGGTATGGTTTAGTGAGTCCTCCCAACACCTGGTCCACCCAGCCACCCTGAAAAAGAAAGACGGAGCTATAACCCACAGCCTGACAAGCCCCAACTGGACCCTGAGCAGTGCCTCAGCAGTCCCTAATTTAAGGGTAAAAAATGCCACCCTTCTCCCTGTCCTATCTTACGGGCATCAGGTCTACCCAGAGCATGTGCGCCCAGCCTAGAAATCGCCCAATGCAGGACCTTCAAGTGTGTCTTCCAACTCACCAAATACATACGCATGGCAAGATTATGACTAGAGCTGGGCCTCTCAAAACAATCTCTTACCTGCGAGGCCGAATTTCTACATTAGGTTACTTAAAGCCCCAGAAAACACACTCAACCCCTGCTTAAAATACATTTTTCGAGAGCCCAGGGAACCATTGGAACTGACACATTTAAAACGCTATAAGCTCACTTTACACAGTGCTAAAATCGGACTCCATTCCCTACACAGCCTGAAAAAGGGTCATAAACAGGCAGGTGAGACTAATTTCACATCAGCAGGACATTCGGTCCCTAAAGGCCTCAAGAATCCTTTCTCCCTTGAATGATTCTTATCTACCAGGGAAACCTCGACCATACCTCTTAGTCAGCCTAAATGGATTGGTGAGAACGAACATCATGTTTATGCGCCTGCTTGGTTTACAAATGGTCGACTTCAACCAATGGGTCACATGCGTAGAGGGAGGGGCCTGAAGACTATGTGACTACATGATGGAATCATGGCTCCACCTTCTGTGCTGATGTCCTTCCTTGGATGACCCTAGGAGATCTCTCCTCAAGCCACTTCATCTAAAAGAGGCATTCACTCATGCCTGGAGGATTCAGCACTATGGGAACACTTAAACCCTAGGGAGGTGTGGGAAATATGTCAGGAAGCTAGAAGAGCTACTATTCCCTCGCCTAGTCCCCTCCAAACATGCTGCCAAAGTTCAGGAACTGATAACAGACTATTTTCCGGCTCCACCCTAAGCTTTCCCTTCCTGTTATATCCATTTCCACTGGGTCTATATTTCACATACCCTGCACTTTCACCAGCCTTCACGATTGTCCCCAGGAGATCCGGCTGCTATTAACCTTTTTAAATCACATGTTGCACTAAGTTAATTTTACCTAAACCATTTATGCAACAACTCAGACTGACAAAGTAAGCGACCGGCTGTTCGGAGTGTGTAACAATGACATGCTGGGCCAGCAGAGTCAACACAGAAGCAAAGGCTGACCACCTTTTACTTTTGGGTGACGGTCGCCTGCTTTCCTAGCACACAGCTAAGGAACTCTGGCTCACACCAATGGGAAACAGACTCCGGTCAGGCCCCCCTCGATTCTCAGTCTCGGCCTGCAATTGGGGCTGCTTGCTACAAACTTTTGTATTTGCCCTTCCTGCCTTTAAGGGCTCATCTGAGATCTCCTGCATCATCACACCTTCACTTTGACAACCAAAAAGACTTAATAACCGCAGGCGCAAATCAGGTTTTATTACTGATTATTTTTTCTTTAGCATTGATTCCTTTCCCTTGAAAAATGATTTTATTCTAATACATGCCCAACATGCCCAACACAGCATTTCTAAAGTATTTAATATTTTGTTGTCCGTGTTATTACTGCAATGGTTCTAAGTAAATAAAATAAAATAAAACAATGCATCACTGGATTCAAGCTACCCTGGCTGATGAGGGGTGAAACCCCAAAACCAGTCCCAGGATGATTGTTTCCTGTCCAGGGAGGACCTGTTCTCAGGAGGAGCTGGGTCAAGTCTGATTTGAATATGGTTGGATCCAAACTGCGGCGACGGGGCGAGCAAACCAACAATGGTTTAAACCCAGATCTGTGACTGGGAGTGAGTGTTTGAAAAGTTTCAACACTCCGCCATCATTTTATTTTGTTATGTTGCTAATAGGCACTCCAGCCTGTGATATACAAATTGAGCTTTTGGTGAGCCATCTAAGCATCACGGGCCTAAAAGTATGTTTTGACTTCCCTTTGCATCCATTCTTAGGCCATATTGGAACGGCTTTGAAATCACCATCCATATCTTTATCTTTTATTTGTGGTTCCTTATTATAGAAGACATCTGATCTCCCTTACTTTACTGCATCCAGACGCACAGCTCAAATATGAATGTTCCAACAGTGACATCTGCAAGGTAGGAGTTATTGCTCCCAGTATCAAATGAGATAAGACAAGGTTATCGAACCCTCATTCTCTGCCGTAATAGGCATGTTAGACAGAGTAAGAAGAGCATATACAAGTGCAGATGAAGTATGCAAATATGACATTTTTTCCTTCGATTTACAAGTCCTTGATAAGGATCTGTAGTGTACTAGGTCATTCTTTAGTGTACTGGTGAGTATGATGTTTCACTAATTTAGTTGAGTTTGGGCTGGTAATAAGTATTTATTAATCTCCACTAAAATTCACTATGCTGGTCCCGACAGTTGTTTGCTGTACACTGTATCACTGAAAGCGACCCAACACAGAAACAGGCCCCTGTAAAGACTACTACTGCCAATTTTCCTCAACTCCTTTCCTTTCCAGAAGGAGGTATAACGCACCCATACTCTGGATGCACATCCTGGATAATAACAAGCAAGAAAGCCAAAAGCAATGCCCAATTTGAATTTACAGGAATTTATATAGCGCACGTACACCCAGCGGTTTCATGGCGCTAGAGGATGCTTAACCCAGAGGCTTAGAGAAAAGGAATTACTGGGATGGGAAGGCTTGTGAAAAAAGGAAAGTCTTAAGGGCCCTGCAAAATTTGAGATAGGATGGAACAGATCTAATGTGCAGGGGGAGAGAGTTCCAAAAGGTCGGGGCTAGAACAGCAAATTTCAGACCCCCTGATCTGCTTTTTTTAAAACGGGGTACAGAAAGGAAAAATTTAGCAGAGGAGCGGAGTTCTCTATTGGGACGGTAAACCTTGATTGCAGATGAAATGACCGCTGGAGCAGTCCCTGCAATGGCCTGGAAGGTAGTGCAGCCCAACTTGAAGAGGGCCAGTTCTTTGATTGGCAACCAATGTAATGATTTAAGTAGGGGACTGGTATAGTGGAATCTGGGCAGCCCATAGATCAGACGGGTAGCCTGATTTTGGACTAGCTGGAGGCGGCGGAGGGCATATGCGGGGGGCGCCGTTATACATTATGTTCCCATAATCCAGCCGAGACAGGACCATTGCCATAAGGATCAGTTTTAGGGCCGGAAGAGAGAAGAACCGGGAGATTTTCCTTATAGTGCGGAGAGTAAAAAAACAAGAGGAGACTACTAAGCTGATCTGGGAATGGGGAGTGAGGTGTTGATCAAGTGAAATACCAAGTGTTTTAACTGAGGATAAGGGTGTGGGGGGAGTGCCCAGGGAGGGAGGCCAGAAGATGGGGGACCAAGGGCTGGGAGTGCCACCAGTGACGACAAGTTCAGTCTTGTCCGGATTTAATTTAAGGTGGTTGCCGTTCATCCAATCTCTAATGAACAGCATGACAGATTGAAAGTTGTGAATGCTGGCAGGGAAGTGAGAAAGATGGAAAATGAGTTGAGGTCATCGGCGTAGTTATACACGATGACCTCCATCTGCTGTAATGCAAGGATGAGTGGGAAAATGTAAAGATTAAATAATAGGGGAGAAAGAGAAGAGCCCTGAGGAACACCACACTGGACTGGGCGAGGGGGGGCAGAGAATTCGGCGAGGTGGACAGCCTGGGTACGATCTTTTAAAAAGGAGTTAATCCAGGTCATAGCTGTGTCCCCAATGCCCGTCGCCTTGACACGGGTAAGAAGGATGGAATGATCAACCTTGTCAATGGATGGATAGATCTAAAAGGACGAGGGCCTGGGGGGTATTGGTGTCTAGCCCCTCTCTAAGTTCGTCCATCATGGAGATGACAACCTTCTCTGTAGAATGCCGGGGGCAGAAGCCTGCCTGACGGGGAGCGAGGCCCCCACTCTCTTCCACAAAGGCACCGAGAACCTGGGTGACATGGGCCTCAAGGACTTTGGCCAAGAAGGGGAGAAGGGAAATGGGACGGTAATTTGAGGGAGAGACGGGGTCGGCCCCAGGTTTTTAGGTCTCGCCTGTCGATGCGCATGCGCATCGAGCAAGGCGAGAGTATTGCGAGTTATCCGCTCTTTATCTACACTGCAAGGAATCGTGGCGATTCCTTGCAGTGCCCGTGACTTTTAAGGTCAATGCGCATGCGCATTAAGCTTATGCGCATGCGCATTGACCTTAAAAGTCACGGGCGCGTGCATGTCCGTCTTTGTTTACCCGCTCCGCCCCCTCCCGCCGTGTCACCTTGCCTACTCTCTTCCACAGCCTCCCCCAGCTCCGCCCCCTCACTACTTGATTGCACGGCCGCTAGGCCGTGCCTCCCCTACTCTCCTCCCCCCTCCTCCTCTCCTCCCCTGCCTGCCTGCCGTGTCGCACCTCTCCCCTCTCCGCCCCCTCCCCCGTTCCGCCCCCTCCCCTTCCCGCCGTGTCGCATTTCTCCTCCCCCCTCCCCTCTCTTCCCTCCGGCTTGTCTTAAGTACTTGTTTCTTCTTCAAGCTCAACAGTTGTGTTAAGCTTCGTAGGGTGTCTTCTGCCACAATTAGAGAAGATCTTTGATAGTTTTGGTCTTTTAAAGCCGTTCGTTTTCTGTAAGAAGCAGTTATTATATCAGACGAGCATTAACTTGCTCTGCGGAGCTTGGCTTCTTTCAAACTATAAATAATGTATCGAGCCCAGTCTGAGCGACTCGAAGGCTGTTCTGGACAGAGATGGATGGATGGCTGCGGCTGTCCATGGAATCAGACTGGCTGTGTGGACAGAGGGCAGATGATAGCTGCGGCTTTCCATGTCATCGGACGGACATGTTTGTTTGGCTTTTGCAGTTGCTCAGGGACCTCGGCTTTCATAGCATCAAACAACTGCTGCCCTCAAGTGCCTCAACATTGTATCTCTCCGCTATTTGCCTAAGAGTGAAATGTGTGCCACTGCTGAATACGTTAAGTTCGCCTCGTTTCGGTTTCATCTTTTGGGGTGTTAATTAAACCCTGCTTTTGGCTGCCTGTAAACTTGCTTTGTGTGTTTGTATTTCAGGTGGAGAATCTACTCTTAAACTCGCCGCACTGCCGGGTCATGGTTTTGCATTTTCTATTGCATGGACGCAGCGCTGGTTAAACCGGCTCTAACAACATTGGATGCAATTTGCGTCGCATTGGGCAGTTTTCTGACTTTGTGGTGGTCCGCACATTGGTGAATGGAAAGGACCGCTTAGGGGAGATTTGTGGAAAAGAAAACCTGATACAATATTTATGCTTTAACAAGAGCTGTATACACCAGGCGCCAATCTGAAGACAGAGATTGGCTCATGAATTCCCTGCCAAATTATACAGGACTTGAGCACTTTGAAGAAACCACAGTCGGTGATCGTAAAATTAATTTAAGTATCCGTGTGTAAACAAGTTTCAATCAGTCTAATCATAATGTAAAAATTTTCTAAACTCCCTTGGGGTGATAAGATAGCCAGGCCTGCTTGCGGTATCTTAAGGCCATGAAATTAACTTGTGCCCAACACCCTCCTTTTTTATGTACTCTTTATAATGATGGAATTGTGCGGCTGCTGCGTTTTTCGCATAATTATTGATTTGCCGTGTTTGCCACATAATCCAACATCTGCCATGTAATCTTCAACGTCTCTCACCCTCACTCTCACTCATCCTCACTCACCCTCAACCCGTCACCCTCACTCACCCTCAACACCTCACCCTCACTCACCCTCAACACCTCACCCTCAACACCTCACCCTCAACACCTCACCCTCAACCCCTCACTCACCCTCACTCTCACTCACCCTCACTCTCACTCATCCTCACTCACCCTCAACCCCTCACCCTCACTCACCCTCAACACCTCACCCTCACTCACTCACACTCAACCCTTCACCCTCACTCACTCACCCTCACTCACCCTCAACGCCTCCCCCTCAACTCCTCACCCTCACTCACCCTCAACCCCTCACTCACCCTCAACACCTCACCCTCAACAGCTCACCCACCCTCACCCTCACTCACCCTGACCATCACTCACCCTCAACCCCTCACTCACCCTCAACCCCTCACTCACCCTCAACTCCTCACTCACCCTCACTCTCACTCATCCTCACTCACCCTCAACACCTCACCCTCACTCACCCTCACCCTCACTCACCCTCAACGCCTCACCCTCAACGCCTCACTCACCCTCACTCTCACTCATCCTCACTCACCCTCAACCCCTCACACTCACTCACCCTCACTCACCCTCAACCCCTCACCCTCAATCACTCACCCTCAACACCTCACCCTCAACACCTCACTCACCCTCACTCATCCTCACTCAACCACCCTCAATCTCACTCTCTCTCAACCCCTCATCCTCAACCCCTCACCCTCAACACCTCACACTCAACCCCTCACCCTCAATCCCTCACCCTCAACCCCTCACCCTCACTCACTCACCCTCAACCCCTCACCCTCAACCCCTCACTCACCCTCACTCATCCTCACTCACCCTCACTCACCCTCACTCACCCTCAACCCCTCCCTCACCCTCACTCATCCTCACTCACCCTCAACCCCTCACCCTCACCCTCACCCACCCTCAAACACTCACCCTAACTCACACTCACCCTCACTCACCCTCACCCTCACTCACCCTCACTCTCACTCACCCTCAACCCCTCAATCACACTCAACCCCTCACTCACCCTCACTCACCCTCGCCCTCACTCACCCTCAACACCTCAGCCTCACTCACCCTGACCATCACTAACACTCAACACCTCACTCACCCTCAACCCCTCACTCACCCTCAACCCCTCACTCACCCTCACTCTCACTCATCCTCACTCACCCTCAACACCTCACCCTCACTCACCCTCACTCACCCTCACCCTCAATCACCCTCAACGCCTCACCCTCAACGCCTCACCCTCAACCCCTCACTCACCCTCACTCTCACTCATCCTCACTCATCCTCAACACCTCACAGTCACTCACCCTCACTCACCCTCAACACCTCACCCTCACTCACTCACCCTCAACACCTCACCCTCAACACCTCACTCACCCTCACTCTCACTCATCCTCACTCAACCACCCTCAACCTCACTCACCCTCAACACCTCATCCTCAACACCTCACCCTCAACACCTCACCCTCAACACCTCACCCTCAATCCCTCACCCTCAACCCCTCACCCTCACTCACTCACACTCAACCCCTCACCCTCAACCCCTCACTCACCCTCAACCCCTCACTCACCCTCACTCACCCTCACTCACCCTCACTCACTCTCACTCACCCTCACTCACCCTCACTCACCCTCACTCACCCTCACTCACCCTCAACCCCTCACTCACCCTCACTCTCACTCACCCTCACTCACCCTCACTCACCCTCACCCTCAATCACCCTCAACGCCTCACCCTCAACGCCTCACCCTCAACACCTCACTCACCCTCACTCTCACTCATCCTCACTCACCCTCAACACGTCACACTCACTCACCCTCACTCAACCTCAACACCTCACCCTCACTCACTCACCCTCAACACCTCACCCTCAACACCTCACTCACCCTCACTCCCACTCATCCTCACTCAACCACCCTCAACCTCACTCACCCTCAACACCTCATCCTCAACCCCTCACCCTCAACACCTCACCCTCAACCCCTCACCCGCAATCCGTCACCCTCTACCCCTCACCCTCACTCACTCACCCTCAACCCCTCACCCTCAACCCCTCACTCACCGTCACTCTTACTCACCCTCACTCACCCTCACTCACCCTCACTCACCCTCAACACCTCACTCACCCTCACTCATCCTCACTCACCCTCAAAGCCTCACCCTCACCCACCCGCAAACCCTCACCCTAACTCACACTCAGCCTCACTCAGCCTCACTCACCTTCACCCTCACTCACACTCACTCACCCTCACTCTCACTCAGCCTCAACCCCTCACTCACCCTCAACCCCTCACTCACCCTCACTCACCCTCATTCACCCTCACACACCCTCACCCTCACTCACCCTCAACTCCTCACCCTCACACAGTGCAATAGGTCTCAGAGCATTTGAGTTAGAGCTTTTAGAATTGTTTATGGCTTTTTTCTTTAGCATTGGCTACAGGGAACAAAAATGCTAAAGATTTACAAAAAAAACCCATAAACAATTCTAAATGCACTAACTCTAATGCTGCGAGACCTATTGCATTTCTAATGCTTGTTTTAAAATAGGGATGATGGTAGCCGCTTTGTAGGCTACCGGTACAACGCCCTGTTTAAGGGAGTCATTCAGAAGGGTATGGGGGGGAGATGACAGTCAGTGAAGATCTTACGGAGGACATGCACCGGGGCGATGTCCGCAGGAAATCCTGACTTAACGCGGATCAACAAGGGGAAAAAAGTTTCTTTTGTCAAAAGGGGTAAATGGGTCAGACTGAACGTGGTGGGGGGAGGCAGGGGATCACAGAAGGTAGGGAAGGGCGGAGAGATCTTGGCCTTGATAAGTGCAACTTTCTCAATAAAAAAGTCATTAAGCGAGTTGCACAGAAGTTGGGAAGGGGGGATTTTGGGGGAGGCCCTGTCAGAAGAAGCCAACTCGCGAACTGTGGTGAATATTTCTTTTGGCTGGTTCTCTGCGGCAAGAATTCTCCCCGAGAAAGAAGATGTCTTAGCGAGGAGGATATTCCTTTTATATGCATTGAGGATAGAAGTGTAGTGTAGTTTGGAAGAAGGGCAGTAGGCGTGCCTCCAAGCTCGCTCTGCTTGACGCACTGCCAGTTTTTTTTTCTTAAGAGCAGAAGAGAACCATGTATTTGCATCATGGGCGCGTCTGATTGTGACGCGCCTCAAAGGGGCTACTTGGTCACAGGCCATCAGGAGCCAGCTGTTCAAGGCATCCAATTGACTGGGTGGCGAGAGGCCTGCCTGGTCGGGGTCAGAAGCTGACAGGGAGGAGCAGAGGGCAGGAATGTCCACTCTGCTCCAGTTTCTCGCCTAGGTGTGTTTGGGGAGGGAAGGGTTATTGTCAATACTGAGGTCCAGAAAGAAGGGAATTAATGAATGGTCCGACCAATTCTGAAAAGAAGGAGGGGTGGTATTCTAGACTGAGACAAGGAAGAGTATGACTCTTAACCCATTCACCGCGGTGCGAATTCCACCCCGGTGCGGGAGGCGGGGGGGGCTATGGGGTGGGCGTGGCGCTGCAGTGCTCATGATGGCTCCCTGGCCATCATAAATCACAGTGGGTGGTTGCTCATGACGGCCGGGATCCGTATGAACTCCGCCCACTAATTAGGGGGGTAATTAACACCGCTTGGGAGGGGCGGCCATCATGAGCACATGCCTACCGTGACTCATGACAGCCGGGAGCCCTCATGAGCACCAAAGAGGTTAATGATGAAGCCTACTGGTAGGTGTTAACACTTGCCCCTGTCCCTGGTCCCTTTCAACAAATAAAATCATTCTGCACATATGAACAAATGTAATACACTGCCCAAGGAAATGCAAATAATATCACTTCAATAGAACCAAAAATAGCTGACCAAAATAGCAACTGATACCAAGAATCTGGCGGTACTGTTGATTGATAAAGGCCATGAATGACACCTAGATTAGCATCCCACACAAAATATCAATGATAGATAGCCACAATAGACAGCCCAGGAGGCAGACACACATTAATAAAAGCAGTTCTTAATGTAGTAATAAAGAGGAACTTCATGTTATTTATAGGGCCTAGACATCAGTTCACATCTAACTAAGGGTGGCAAAAAAAGATATGTGCTCCCATTGATCTAAATCTAAAAAAAAATGAAAGTACTGAAAAACCCCTAAGATCTCGCAGCCCTCAAGCAGTAGTAATAATAGCAAAAATTTGGCCTTGGCACACAGAGCTTTCATGGGAAGCAGTCTCAAATGGAACACGTTTCAGAGCATTCAAAGAGAAGATCTCAGAAGAGAGCATGGGAAACATGGACTGGTAAATGCATTAGGTTTCGCCTATATGGTTAATAATAAGCTGTTTTTTGTTGTAAATTGTAGCTTGCTGAATAGTTGTACAATATAAGTTACAGAAAGGTACAGAAAGTCTGTTAAAGTGTTATGACTTGATTATGTACAAAAAGGAAATAGATTGTGCTGTTATTTTTGGTATAGTGCATGTAAGTAATAGCAACACTGCTGCACCATTCAAATCATGACTCTATTTTCTGTAAGGTAACTGCACTTGTGACTGCATGTTTAATAGTTAAATACTGCAATATTTGGTGTTTATAGGGCTTCCTACAGAACCCGGTGTCACTGCACCTGCTGCACCATTGAAATCCTGACTCTAGTGCCTGCAAGATAACTGCACTTGTGGCTGCTGATTTAGTAGTTAAATATAGAAATATGTGGTGTTTAGAGGAGTTCTGACAATGTTTGGCCCAGGTGACACTGCACTATTGAAATCAAGTCCCTTTACAGCAAGATAATTGCAATTGTGTCTGCCTACATAGTAGAAACAAATATAGCAATATTAGGTGTTTAAAGGAGTTCTGACAAATTTTGGGGCCCGTTGCCACTGCATCTGCTGCACCATTCAAATCCTGCTTCTGTTCTCTGCAAGGTAACAGCACTTGTGATTGCCTGTTTAGTAGTAAAATGTAGAAAATTCGGTGTTGAGTGGGGTACCTAGAGCTCTTGGTCCTAATGCTACTGCACCTGCTGCACTTATGACTGTCTTGTTTAGTAGTAACATTTAGCAATAATCTTGGTTTAGTAGTGTCCCTAGAACTTTTGGCCCCAGTGTCTCTGCACCTGTTGCACCATTCAAATCAAGTCCCTTTAACTGCAAGGTAAATGCAATTGTGTATTTAGTATTCAAATATAGCAATAGTTTGCATTTGGAGGACTTCTGACAACATTTTGGCCCGCTGCTCTTGCCCGTGATGCACCTTTCAAATCATGACCCTGGTGCTTGCAAGATAACTGCACTTACAACTACCTGTTTACTTGTAAAATTTATCAATAATCGGTGTTTAGTGGGGTGCCTGAAGCTTTTGGTCCCAGTGCCACTGCACCTGCTGCCCTATGCAAATAATGAACCTAGCGTTTGCTAGATAACTGCACTTGTGACTGCCTGTTTAGTTGTAATATATAGCTATATTAGATGTTTAGAGGACTTCTGATAACTTTTGGACTCAGTGTAACTGCACCTGCTGCACCATTCAAATATGGAATGGAAGACCAATGATAGCTATAAGTGACCAGAACCACCTCCAAAAAGGCTTCCAAAGGGCACCATTCTACGCCATTAGACTCTGGGACATCAACTGAAGTCAAAGAAAGGAGGAAAGATGAAGAAACACTCACTGAAGAGGGGACAGAAAACATAGACAAATCTATTATGGGAAAGTATAGGGAATATTGATTCCTAAATATGTTGCCACAAAAATATTTTAACCAAATAAAGAATTCGAAAATATTGTGAAGGTAAATACAAATCAGTAAGTTAACGTCAGTGAGTAGAGATTTACTATACCTGACTCGAAATATATGCATATATACCCTTAACAATGGTAAAAGATGCCATGTTATACTTATATGAGTTTTATGCAGTGGCATATTTTCATGTGTATTTGCTTTAACAAAATGTGTTTAACCAAAACCAGAATTGAAAGGGTTAAATTTGGCAGCAAGGTGTAATCACATTGAAAGGGTCTGTGTTTATTAGAAGAGTTCCTTCACTGTGTGATGTGATTTTTACATGTAATCTGTGAGGCACTAAAGTATTTTTCTTAAGTCAAGTTTGCTGTATGCCTGTAATAATCTTGAATTTGACCATTTCTCCCTAGCCCTACATGTTTGTTTATTAGTATAGTTGTTCTAAATATCATGTGCTATTGAGCCACATTTGTTTTCACTGACATGGCATAAATATACGAGTAAAGAATAGTAACCTTTTACTCACCTATGCACACCTCACTCCATAGTTTGGAAGTCGATATTTCTGAAGACAATCATTTTTTTGTCAATAATCACACTTCTATCACCAGATGCCTAAAAAAGCAAATTAATACTTGCTTTCCGTGTCTGAAGCCACCAGTTCACACAAATCCCCTCCCTTCTGATCACTTGGTTGTCTGTCCTCATGAGTACTGTCTGAATCTCCAGTGCAAGAGCAAAGGCCAGTAGCAATTTATAGGTAAATCCAGTTGAAGACCGAACAGAGACTTTTTTGGCAATTACCCTGGCACGAAAGCGGAGTTACTAGCTGTTGAATTCCAGCCATTCACACTGGAATACATAGTCACCATCAGGGGGCTGTAGGAGCTAGACCATCGGTAGATTGATTGCTATTCTAAAACCACAGTTGCAAAGACTGTCATAGATTTTTAGAGTGCTCTAGAGACAATATTCAGAGAGTCAAATTACCAGGAGACATAAATGCTGTGGCACAGAACATGACTGACAAGAGGCTTATGCTTAACTAGGTCCGCAGCACAATAAACATATATCATGAGCATGCCACCAAGGGCGTATGAATGCTATTAGACTAGCTAGCAGGGAATTGAGCCTATTTAATGTCTTCAAGTTCTGAGGAGCAGGAAGGAAACACCATAGCAGTGGAGGAGTCAATCAGGATTCTGATAAACTAATGGTGCTGCTGAGCTGGGACTTTTCTAAGTTCAAATGTCACCCATAATTCTTAAGGAGGGAGCAATCCGCCTGGGCGTATTGATATGCCAAAAAGAAACTAGGCAGCATGAAGTACTGAGCACAAATTTTTAGTCAAATGAATGAATGAATGAAAGGTAACTTGCATAGCGCATGGTTACTCTGAGGAGTGTCCCGGTGCTCTGCACACATTCCACAAATACAGAATGCAAAAAGGCCATCTATTCCTGTTTAAAGAGACATGTTTTAAGTTTTTTTCCTAGACAATGAAATTGCATCAATTGGTCGTAACTCAAGTGGAAGTGTGTTTTATGCAAACAGCCCTAGAAAAGAGAAGTACCTTCCCCCAACTCTGATGCGCAAATCCGAGGGATTCTGGATTGGACGGTATTGGCTGATAGCAGGTTTTATTTTGGGAGGACGGCCTTAAAAGCAAATTATTGCACTGACATAGTCAGCACCTGTTTTGTGAAGTGCCTTTTGGACCAACAAAAGTGTTTAAAATAAAAATCTCTTCTTTATTGGGAGCCAGTGGAGAGCCCGCAGGTGCTGGAACATGCGTTTTGAGATGAAGACCCAAAAGTGTGGGGGGCACTGTATTCTGGACCCCCTGTAATCTATTGATAGCATAGTCAGGGAGTCTCAAATATAGGGCATTTCCATAGTCCAGCCTTGATGTTATAAGTGCCTGTACGACAAGCTTTCTTGTTTGAATGAAAAAAAAATGTGGAACATTCCTTAGAATGCACAGTAAACCGAAACATGTAGCCACCACCATTTTAAGCTGAGTTTTGAAAGACATAGTCATTGAATTTAACACTCAAGTTCTTCACTGAGTTCCCTGAGTGCTGGGGGGACATCAACTGGCCAAAAGGTCTGCCATGTCTCCGGGGCTTTGAGACCAAAGAATAATAGTTTGGTCTTGTCAGTGTTGCATTTAAGTTGATGGTGAGTTAACCAGTGGAAGACGGCTGTTAGGCAGGTTCTGATGGATTCGCCAAGGAACGCTGCTTCCCTACCCCAGGAGAACAACAGCTGAATGTCATCAGTGTAAGAAATCAGTTTTGCTCCCAGGGCTTCGCACTGTTGAGCTAATGGAGTGAGATTTACATTGAATGATGTAGGGCTCAAGGCTGAACCCTCTGGCATTCCCACTGACAGTTCCCAGGACGCTGAAGAAAATGGAGGGATGCAGACCTCTTGTCCTCTGCCTTCCAAAAAGGAGGCCAACCAGTCCAGGGCTTGACTAACTATTCAGATGGACTGCAGATGTGTTAGGAGTTTGGCATGGGGTACCGTATCAAAGGCAGCTGACATATCTAACATAATCACCACTGCTTGTCCCCCAGCATCTAAGGTACCTCGGATGTAATCAGAAACCTCCACTAGAACTGTTGCGATACTGAGATTGGGTCTAAAGCCTGACCTACTCAGGTGGAGCAAGACATTAGTGTCCAAGTACTGGAAGAGCTGTTTGTTTATACCTTTTTTCAGTACTTTAAACAGAGTTGGTAGTAGTGATATAGGTCTTGAATTGGATTGTTCTCCCTGGTCCGCCCGAGGCTTATTACGCAGGGCCAAGATTTTAGCCTGCTGCCAGGAATGGGGTAGTTTCTGTAGAAAGTGATTCTTTCAACAGTTTATTAGCTAAGGGGTTGATGATACTTGCCCCTAGTGCTAAAAGTTTGGGAGGGAAGGGATCAGCAGGAGATCCTGACTCAAGGCTGCGTATAGCTACTAATGCCATGTCTAGTGGGATGTGTTCAAACCTAGAGAGAGTCGCTATAGATGAGGTAGCTATATTAAGCTGCCTTGCATCCATCGAAACTAGCTCAGACTGAAAACAGGAGGAAACACTGGCTTGGATGATCGGGATCTTATTATGAAAATAGAATGCCAGCTGCTCGCAACACAGGTGAAGGATGTTGAAGTCTCGAACAAGCCTGAGGGGACTTAAAGGTTTTTAAAACTTTTAAGGTTTCTCTGGATTTATTTCCTGCTCTCTCTAACCTTCCTTCCCTATAAGCAGCCGTAGTCCATGCAGGTAACAGCGGTAGGGTGGTGGGGCCGTGTGGGGGGTATTTCGAGGGACTATACAGAGGGAAAATTAATTATTTATTTAATTTTCCCTCTGCATCGTCCCTGGAAATACCCCTCCCCCTCCCCCCCCCACAAGGCCCCCATCATCCCACTGCTGTTACCCGCACAGACCACGGCTGGCAATAAGCCTTCTTGCCTATTTTGACTTCAGTATAGTATTGCTTTAAGACATTCTTGTATAAAGGGGTTATATGGTTTCTTCCATTGTCTTTCTTAAGTTTTGTATAATTCCTTTCCTTCTTCAAGACTATCTGTGTACCAGGGGCTTGACGGCTTAGCTCTACACAGTGTGTGATGAACTACTGATGAAAACTTATAGACAATGTCCAGATCCAGGTATCCAGGAGACAAGCGTCCTTATCCACAATGCCCGAGAAGAAGGGAACGTCACTGATTGGACTTAATGAAATGCTCTGGAAGTGCAAAGGGCTTTAACTCTCAGAGGTTGTGCTTTTGCTAAGACTGGCCAGTCAAACTTGATCAAGTGGTGGTCAGTCCAGACTTGCAGAATAGGTTTGGCTCATTCCAACATAGCCTTGGAGAAGATTTGATATAGCACATGACCTGCTAGATGTGTAGGGTTGAACACATATTGTGTATGTTCCAGGGAGGACATGATTCACCACCTCACTATCTTCTATTTTATCCATGTGAAGGTTAAAATCGCCCAGTTTTGTAAAATGAGCATATCCTAATGCCAGATGTGCCACAGTATAACCCAGGGAATTGAGGAAGGGACCCACAAGGCCCGGAGAACTATATATTAGTACCTGGACATCGATTTGTGGTGTGATAGGGTGAGGCAGAAACCAAGTGCCTCAGCTCCTACCGGATCATCAATGGAGATTGCTAGGCAGTCGTAATTTTCTCTGTAGACCACGGCTACTCCCCTTCACTCCCACTCAATCGGTCCTTATTGTATATTTGTAACCCTTTGTAATGGTTGGGGCAAATGCAGGGTTGGAAGTCTCAGATAACCATGAATAGTATGTTCGGATTTTCCTCACACTGCAACATCGGAAATGTTACTGGCATGTTTATCCTGAAGTGGGGGTTTAACTTGGAAACCACACTGCAAACAGGAGTAACCGTCCTTTGTGAGAGTGAAGGAGGCTATAAAGTGCATTTCCAAGTAGAGGCCAAGTAATTGATCTTCTCTCCATTCAGTTCGGATCACCTGTATAAGGCTGCAAGTATTTCACTTCTCCCTCTTATGAGTGAATGTTTTAATGTTCTCTCTGAAGTTCCAATTCAGTGAGCTCCTACCTTTTCTATGACGTGGAGCCACAAAAATGACATCAATTTCAGATTATATGGAGAAATAGTCTGAAAGGAATTGCTTCAACACTAAAATCCAGAACTTCCGTACCTTAAAGCCAATCCATTAACTTGCACATGGTCAACACCAATCATCTTCAAGCTCTCCATACAATGGTCCCTACTGCAAAAAACGTATGATATTTTATAACTGTTTAGTTGTCAATTCACCTTCAGTGTGTCACCAAAGAGGACTGCTTTAATTTGAAGCAACTCAAGTACTGGCTCCACTATGTCACCCATAAAGTCACAACTTAATTTTCCATGCTATTATTTTTGCCAAGCTTGACAGCACCAGCATTTTCTATTGTGGTTTACCTGGCCACCAGCTAGACCACATCCACAACTACAGATTGTGTTGGTGCAAATGTGTTTCTGGCTTGCGAAAATGAACCCACTGTCATTTCAAAAGAGGTTCTCCATAGGCTTTTAAGAACAATAAACCTGGTTTAAAAGTTTGTGTCTCCAGTGCGAGTATTTTGGGGTGCAATCCCCTCCTGTCTCCTTAATACATCTGACCCAAATATACCAAACAGCCAGCTGTATTTAGCCACCATCCTACTCACAACTCCTTCTACCCTAAACACAGGCAAATGAGTCAGATGCTTCAGGCTGGTAGAATGTTGCTCCTCCTAAAGAATTGACACCTAAACTGAAAATGACAAAGAAGTGTTGTTCCCACTACTCCATAGGATCTGCGTGTTTGTGGACACCATACACTTTGGGTGAGGTGCCTATACTGATTCCATGCACCCCATAGTATATGTTGGCCTAGAGACCATCTAGCTCACAGTGCCACCATATGCCACCCTAACCTAAACAGGGAGTGAATGGTTTCTGGCAACCACAAAACATGACAACCCTGACCTCTTAGGGATTGTGGTAACATATCTAGAAACCCTTTCACTCAGTCACTCGTGCACTCTTGTTCTCAGAGAAATATACATCAAATACACAATGGGATGTCCTTCAATATATTTATTGCACCAAAGGTATTCTTGTATAGAATACATGTGCTGCAATAATCAGTAGACAGAAGCATATGAAAGTGATTACGAGCACCAAAAGAGTTCATCGTAGGTACAGTTCCACCATGGTGCCAAATCAGCATATATATATGAAAGCATTTAAAACAAGATAGTAGTCAGGCGTACTCTTACTATTCAATCCCTAGTCTCTATGTGTGTCTAGGGTGTGTGTGAGTGTGTATAGCAAAGAATCCCCCCACTGGACGATCCAACCCCATTACCTTTTGAGACAGAATGTAGGACCCCGTCTTAGTCAAGAACTGGACACCCCTCATGGAGGTGTTAGGCAGCTGCTTGGCTATGCCTCAGCATACAGGGATCTCTTGATGTCAGCAGAAGTGTCTCCTAATGCTAACCACGGGAAATGCTTATTTAGTTATAAAAACATCATCTTTGCGATGTATCTACAGATTAGCACTGTTATGGGTCTGCAGATAGACCTGTTGCCCCATGGATGAAAATAGGATGACAGTGTACAGCGTACAAGGCCTTGTACTTGGTGTTTGAGGCATCATGATAATGTTGCGTGAAGTGGAATGTGTAAGCAAAGCCATTTCAGAGAAGCTAATCCAACATTGTCATGCACCAAAATATGTTGCAAATGGTTACAGTAAAATATTATCGTGCAGAAAGAGGACAATGTAAGAAAATGCACAGCATTGCTACGTGTGCCTAACTCAGGCCCATAACAGAAGAAGGTGCTTCGGGACATTGCGAGTTCAGACTGCAAGTCGAGAGTCGAAACAGAACATTAATTTTGATGTGGCATGTCGCTGAAGAATGGAAAGTTGTTGGCATGTGACAAAAGTGGAAATAGTAGTTGATTATGACTATTGTTTATCAAAACTGACATTAGTTATATATTTTTTCCACCCATGGACTCTGAAGTATATTTCAAACAGCTACAATAAAGAACCTGACAACTACATTTCAGAGTATCATTGAAAATATGCTAATTTATTTTTTCCTCTGTCTCTTGGTCTAACTTTGCTTTAAAGTTTAATTTACAATTGACTATCCCTTCATGCTGATGGAGTGTGAGTCTTTATTCAGCTTTACTGTTTTTGAACTCAAATGAGGAAACACCAACTTCCTTTGTTTAAAGAGATTCAAAGATGGACATAGAGATGTGTTCAGAAGGAAAGTCACTGTGTGTGCCTTTTCTTGTACAACAGTCTTCAAAACAGAGAAAGAATCATGATAACCTATACAGGATATCAGAATCTCATACCCGTACAGATCTTCAATAACAACCAATAGTACCTTGATTTAGCACTATGGTCATGAGGATCTTAAGTTTGAACGCACTATTTGCTTAAGAGAATGATCTGAATTTTGCCTTTTGCCTCAAAACTGTTTTGGGTCATAACTCATAGACAATTAGGCCCGCTGGAACATAGATTGATTACCTGCATATAAATGTATTAACTATTTTACTACTGTAATGCTTGATATGTTAGCCCCCTTACTTACCACCTATAAAGGCATGAAACTCAAACCTCATTCTACTACTGTTGAATCAATAAGGCCTAATATTATGGTTTGATCATCAGAGCGTAATGGTGTTTGATTATAAGAATGACCCCCACCCATGAACTACAGGCTGAGGAGTCCAGACATACTTAAGATCCCACCTCGATTTATATCTGTAATCCCTCAAACTCATAGAGATACTCAGCAATATCAGACTACAACAATTTCGAAGCAGGGCTGCTCTTGAAGTTTGCTTATTTAGCAACAGCAACATAAGATTTTTATCAGAAATGATTCTATATCACATTTATTACATAGATCAAGAGTGTTTGGATTATTTACATGCATAGTGACCCTAAGACACTTGCTAGGAAAAATTATCCAAATATCTAGATATGGTAACATGTAGCAAGAGGAGACAAAAAAGTTACATTTACCAACGTATGTATCTGGATTCCAGATGGTATGCTATATAGGGGATACAGTATCCCATCATACATTGTAAGGATATTGCAAGTCACCATGGAGTTCTGTGACCATACAGAGGAACAAGGCCAATGGCCAAGTTTATGTATAAGGTCATGGAACTCTGAGAAACTTACAATATGCATTTGGTCTTTATATTCATTGGTTAGGCCACAACCCTTCCCACAAATCCCTGGTTTATTGTTCATTCACAATAAAGATATACAATGATTGCATTGGTAAATAATACAGTTAGAATCTGTAGTGCAAAATTAAACACATAGAAAAGCTTTGAGTAACGTGTTGCAAAAAGATTGGAGAAACAGTTCAATGTAAAACAGATTAACCAAAACCTGTAGTTCAGCATGCAGAGAGATCTTATTGTTCATGTAATGACTCAATAGAAGTGCAAAAAATAAGCATGTTGTCTTAAATATCACCTTTCTGCTAAACACTGATCATTTTAGAAAAAAAGATTAGATCAGAATGAAAATGCCAGTTTTCATTTCAGTTGTTTAAAGTGCAGCTATAATTATGCTGTATGACCTGGCTTTCACTTTTGCTGCTGGTTGTGGCGGAACCCATTAAGAGGTCACAATTCAACTGGAATAACTTATTACAGTTGAGCAGCCATGCCATTATGTTATTACAGGTGACTAGAGAAGACCAAACTCCACTCTGAAATTAGAGACAGGCTTTTATAGAGGAATTGGAGGCTCCCATGTTTTAGATATTATCACATTGTATATATTAGTATATTTACCTGATACTATTTTCAAATCATTCAACCTTAAGAAGTCAACTAGAAAAAACATTACAAGTTACATCTGTTGTAGCAGACAACTCTAGGACTTGGCAATTTAATCCACTTACCTAGGGTACCACCAGCCAGATGCAACAAAAGTACATGTATTGCTGATGGGATGGGGTTAGCAAAGCATCACCTTATCTAGAGTTGCAAACATATTGCAACACCAGGTCTTTTGCCTGTAACTCCCCTATATATGATGGGAAGTACTGAATTCATCTTGATCTGTATACTGCTGTTTCATCTCAGTAGGTGGGGCGATGGAGGTTAGTATACTGGTGTAGGTCTTTCATTTAAAAAGCCCTATTCTCAGCTATGATTGTGCCAGGCGTGGAGTTAGTCCATGTGGCATCAATAAGAACACTAGTCATTCTTGACTCAGAGTCCCCACCTGCCACATGAGCAGGTGGCCATCATGGTGAGTTCTCAAGCCCACATGTGTTGTTCTTCCCTCTGGCTTGAGGCACAGCTAGGCCTCTTCTCTCTGTACCACTTACATTCCTGAGGTGGGAAGAGAGTCACAAGTCCTTTCAATGCTCTGTGGGCTGAAATATATGATGTTTGTATGGTTGTGCTTGAAAGCGCAGTTTTCACCAGACAATTCTGTGAGTATCACCAGGAAAGGGTATTTGACTCTGCCTTCATGTTGGGAACGAGGAGTACATACATTTATTGGACTGAGGTTGTGTGCTGTTTGCACAAACAAGTGCTTGCTCACCAAACAGCTGTGATAATTTTGTCCATTTATCCAGATGCCTAAGCTTGAAGTTGTAAGGGCACATGCATGCCATTGCAATGCTATTAAAGTGCCTTGGATAACAAGATCGTGTATGGTGTTTCCTGTGGCAGCACCACAAATGGGAAGAGGGGAGTCATTAATGTACACAGATTTTTAGGTCTGGCTCGACAATGCATTCGTATACAGACCTATTGGCATTGTCAATGCTTGTTTTCTTAGTACAGACGAGTTCTGATATCAGACCGCATAACTGGCATACTTTTATAGGGAGTTTAGTGCTTCCCTTGCGTTATAAATCCACAGTCCTCCATTTATAAATGAATAATATACATCATTAAACAAAACTGTTCATAGATGATGTGCCTCTGAGTGGTCCAGCTGAATAATGCCATTGAAGTCTGTTCACACAGAGATTCTACCTAAACGTGTGCAATATGCACCCAACTGTGAGCCAGAATTCATGGCTTACAAGTCCACATAACCTCTAACGTGTTTGATTTAACAGATGTGCATGAAATAGCTAAACACTTTGGCATGGTACAGCACCCCTTTTCTCATAAAAGAAATCTGCTCACAATCACTATCTGTACCATTTCATAATAAAGTATAATTAGTAGTTATTATTTCACTAAGTCCCCTTAGTGACAGTAAAATGGTGGAAATCAATTACATGCTGTCCAGGTATTCCCTGGACCAATTCCACTTATATACAGCTGTAAAACTTAAAGAATTCTTCTTTCCAATCGGAATACAGCGGGCAAAGAGAGCAGGTTTTCATCTGATGCAAACAGGAAACTGTTTATTTTATCTTATAAAACATATGATTAAAATGCATGAACAATTCTCTCAAAAACAGATACAGAAAAGTGGATAGGACCCCTTTCAAAGTCCAGCACTGTCAACGTCCCTTCTCTAGCAGCACACTTGTATCTGCAATAATTCTTCTTTTCCCTTCTTGCTGGTTTCTATCGCTTCTTACAAGTCTCCCCATCCAGGAAACACCTGGATGGGGAGCCTCCACTGAAATCAAACAAGCCAGGTGAGGTCTCATGAGTGAAATGATGTCCTCTGTGGGGTTCCGCTGCTTGCCTCAGTCAGCTGTTGAAAAAGTTAAGTTTGTAGGCCCTCACTCACCTAAGGGCTCATGCGCCAGTAGACACTGGGGTTGCCGTAATCGCCATGTGTGCATTGCTGAAATACTGTACTGAAGTAAGGAGTCACTAGACACACAATCACAAACAGGTGTCATTGTTTATCACCTTGGCCTTTCTGAAAATATTTCATTTTTTTCTTTCTTGATCACATTTTCCCAGTTTACAAGAAACATCTGGGATTAAGAAGCACGCACCCCCTCAAAGTACTAGACTGCGTACCTTTTTGGGATTTTTGGGGCGGATTTTTATTACTAAAGGCATTACAAGGAACACATCAATAAATCATTGGTATTTATACACTTTAAAAGACTTAAGGCACACTGCGTTCCACTGCCTCCGAGGGGCCTATTAAGTGCGGGATTGCAGTGTGAATACCTAGTGAGAAGGGCTGTGAATTTTATATTCTGGGGACTGAGAACTTGGCTTTTTTTTCGCTCTTGACACAATAAAACTTTTTCAGTTTGACAGGCATTATTGCAGACGGTTCTCTCTTCTGCCCTATGAAAGTAATATGTGGAGCAATCATAAATGGGCAGCACTAACAAAACCTTCTTAAATCTACTCAACACAAGCCATGTCCTACCAAACATGTTTGTTTTATTAATTCCATCAGTTACATGTGGACCTGAGACTTGATATTCTTGTTGAAAAAATCCTTCTGAGTGCTCTTTGCCTTTCAAGATATAGCCAGAGTCAGAGAGGAGTTTTGGTAGGGGGGCATGCAAAGTTTTAATCTCTGTGCAAGTTCTCATTTAGATCTCAATTACTGAACTATCTGTACCTTCCTGCTTTTCCTACCTCTACGTCATTGCATAGTGTTTTCAGACAAACTAACAATATTTCCTTGCGAGTGCTAATAGTAGCTCACAAGTTACTTTAATACAAATGTCCTCATAATTTTCAAACTAAATAGATGTCGACACAATTTCTATTCTCTAAACAACATCAAAGAAGAGAGAAAAATGCAGATGTTATTGTGAAAACTCACATGCGAAAGGCTTTGCTAACTACAAGCAATAACCCTATTATTACGAGAATTACGCAAAGTTCACTAGAAAAAAACTTTGCTATTTCGGAAATGCCTCGATGTTAGATCATTTACAGAAAATGCTCCCAATCAGATGTCGCTAATGTAGACATTCTGTAGAGGTGACTCGAGATAAGCCTTCTTTAAAATAAAAATTCTGTTATCACTGCACAAATGCTGGAAATAAAAACAAATACATTATATCTAATACCAGAAAACTAATTTCAGAAAATAGAATGTAACTAAAAGCCAACATAAAGTTTGAGAACAAATTATATTTTGTAACATTTTCTGACTGTTTCTTTAACATAATTTTGACTGGGATCAGGTGTACCATCCCACATCTTCCTGACTGAAGACTTTCACCTTTCGCCACTCAGGAAGCAGCCTTTCAACATAATACTACACAGTGTTTCCGCGTGCTCCACACTCCCGGAAGCATCTGCGCCGCCATGGGAGGCCTTTAACAAATACATGCATTCATCCACACGAGCAGGAGACAGCTACTGTGATGTGGAGATGCATGTTAATCTCGAACGGTATGAATGTGGCCATTAACAAACCATCCACTGGCTTTGAAAACACATGGGAGCCTCCACATCTAACTTTTCTTTGAGATTCATTCCCAAACCACCAAGGATGTAGGGCATGAGCATGTTCTTTCACAACTCAATGCCGGGGACCAAAGATGCCAGCTGCCTCCTTCCCTTACATCTTGACAAAAAAAATCATGTTGCCAACTTTCCTGTTTTCCAGTACATTCTAGGGTGTTGCTTTTTCTAACAGACTGAAACAGCATTCAGTGCAACAATGTATTTGCTAGATAAATGTTGATTGGCTTGTAGCCTCCACGGTGGAATAGGGTGCTCTTGATGCAGTTATTCCATTTGTTGTAAGTTGTCACCAGATTTATGAGACTCACCAATGAGTAGAACAGTAGTTTATTATAATGCAGAATTGTTTCTTCGAAAGTGGTGTGAGTAGAATTGTTTCAATGAAGTGCCCTTCATAGTTCTGCACCCCTTAGGAGAAAAGGACAATTTTACTTTGTTTAGCTTTTTTTGCATTGTATATTTCCTGCATTATCGGGTCATTGTCTAATCAGATTCTTTTTTTCAGCTCCACATCTGTTTAGTTACCGCCTCTATCAAGTTATTGTGCTATTAAAATTCTACTTGTGAAAAATACCCCTTAGTCCTAAATACATTTTGACGGTGAATGTGCTACTCAATCTCTTTCTCTCTCCTCTCTCAGTAGGATAACTCAGCAGGGACCAAAGCTTTGCTTGTGTTCGACTGAATGTACTACTCTTATCATCAATTCAAGTCTTTTAATCTGGGTTGAATTGCGCAGGTCCAATATCTCGTTCCATATCGGGCCTTCCATTTCAGTAAAATCCATGGTGTCTTCATTCCATCAAACTGAGACTCCACAAGCTAAGGGCCTGATTATGACTTTGGCGCAGCGGAGACTGAGGAGCAGTGAAGTACTGAACAATGGTTGAGTCCATGGGGTATAATTTGTCATCATAGAAGAAGGGTAGGTAACATGTGGGTCCCTATCGTGTCGTGATGGATCCTTAAACAGATGTTTTCAACTTTTTGTACCCGGTGGACTGATCCTTCAACTTTCTTCCTCCTAACATCTTCTGTCTTTAGCTTATTTTTCATTAAAAATATACATATACTTCGACACTCACTGCCCCAATCTCTCTGAATTGCTTTTACTCCATCTATAATGCAATATTTTATCTTTGGCATTAATCCTGTCTGTGACATCGCATGGCTCTTATTTTTGTGACATGAAAATCCTTACTCATGTAGGTTGATTCTCTTCCATTATCTCTCATTGTGCAGATTTGACCTATTGTTCTATAAACTATTGCAACTTTGAAGTGTCTTCTCTATGCAGTCTTTCTCTATCAGTGTTTCCTGATGCCTGTAAACATTCTCTTCCCTGGCCAGTTAATAAAAATGACACTTTTCATTGGCTCCTGCTCTGGAATGAAACTGGACAAAGGACAAGGGATTATCCTCCCCACTGTCCAGACCCTCTTCTGGGAGGGACCCCTGAATCACCCCAACCCTTTCCTTAGGGTACTTAAGAGCTTACCTGTGGGTGGGTAACTACATTCGTCGTGGGCCAAGATTCAGATCTGAAACCACTTATACTTCAACCGTCTGGGCACTCTGGACTTCGCTTTGGGAACCAAGACTGCAACTGAGAAGACACTTGCTGTTCCTTATGTTGTCGACCTGCAAGTCTGCCTCAATGTCTGCAACGTTTGTGCCTGTATGGAGCAACATCTGTGCATGTGCCCCATACAATAATGGTATGAACAACAGGTGGTCTAACCAACCAATGTTTTATATAAGAAAAACTTTAGTATGGCAACCACACATCAATTTTAAACAACGACAAAATATCAATTCGGCATTAAAGGTTTTTATAATGGTGATTTATCCATTAAATGAAATGCCAATAGTTGCTCCAAATTAAAGAGTGAATTAAGTGCTCATGGTAGTGCTCACATGGCGCATATACACAGAATCACCAATGGCAGAACTCATCTGTAAATATCTCTTAAAATGAAGGAGGAACTCTGTGAGCGTCTCACCGAGTTCTTCCTTCACTCTAAGAGATATTTACAGATGATTTCTGTCCTTGGTGATTAATGTCATCCTGTGACCAAGATTTTCTGATTATTCAGAGTCACATCCACAATTCCATGAAAACCTCATTTCCGCAGCAACTAAAAGTCTTATTCTGGACTTCTGTCTATATGCGCCACGTGTGCAATTTTCTGGATTAGGAGTGTCACAGCACATTCCCAAAAGTTTCCTACTGCCTATGTGGCAGTTCTATACTGAGGTTGCTCCTTTTTATTGTCCTGAGGAAGACCCTGTTTTAAGGAACCATGGGCCAGATGTAGGTAAATCATATTTACCAACTCCTAAATACCGAATTTTACCGATTCGGTATTTAAGAGTCAGTAAATATAAAGGGGGGAGATGTAGGTAATTCCAAATTGAGAATTACTGAATCGGTAGGATTCGGTATTTATCGATTCGGTAAATACCGAATCGGTATTGCCCATTGATTCCTTTGGGCCATGAAGCCCATAGGAATCAATGGGCAATACCAAATCGGTATTTACCAAATTGGTAAATACCGAATCCTGCAAGGGTGCAGGGGGTGTCACTTTGACACCCTCTAGCACCCCAATTCCGGACTTGTGTGCCATGTGGCACACAGACATGCCCTAAGGGCATGTCTATGTGTCACATTGCACAGGTGTGCATGCACACATGTGCATGCACACCAGGATTCGGTATTTTACCACCCAATTGGATTGGGTGGTAAAATACCGAATCTGAAAGGCCTTTGGGACTCAGAAGAGTCCCACCTACATCTGGGGCTTACCGAATCGGTAAAATTACTGATTCAGTATTTTACAGAATCAGTAAATTTACCGATTCGGTAAATTTACCGAATCGTTAAAATGATGCCCCTACATCCCAATCACCAAATACCGGTCGGTAACGGCCGAATTCGGCCGTTACCGACCGGTATTTGGGCTCCTACATCTGGCCCCATATGCCTTCTGTTATGTTCTGGGGTTGAAATGTCGACTTTTCACCTTTGATCTGTACTTGTTATTTATGCCCAGATGTGGAGGATGTAATATGTATTTTAATGTCTTGCTACTCAGGTTTTTTCCAGTTAGTCACTTAAATATTGTTAGACAGGTCTTCATCATTGTAAATATTGTAATTATCACCACCTCAACTTTAACATTCCCATCCCATCACGAGCACTACCTTGAGCACTTAATTCACTCTTTAATGTGGAACAACTATTGACATTTGTAAACCATGGATAAATCAACATTATAAAAACCTTTAATGCCTAATTGAGATTTTCTCGTTGTTTAAAATTGATGTATGTGGGTGCCAGACTAAGGTTTTTCTTATATAAAACATTGGATGGTTGGACCACTTGTTGTTCCTGCCATTAATGGCCCAGGTCCAGCTGATTACTGGGTTTCCCTATTGTTGTGTAACAATGTGCTCCATACAGGTTCTTGACTGGACCTGTGGACATCCAAGACACCAGATGGAATATCCCTTGGAGTGAAGGAGTCACTCCCCTGCATCTGCACGTACCACAACACAGCTGACTGGTCTGCTGATCGTGAGCTCCCATAGACTCAGAAAGGATCAGCAACACAAGTGGTGGTTCTGCAACTCCTTTGAGGCCTGCACTGTCTTCTCACCAAGTTTTAGGAAAGTATCTCTCGTTAGAAGCGCTGGAACAGAACCCCTGTGCACCTCGTCGACTTGCCAATGCCACAGCTTGTTGAATCTCTACTCTAGAAATCTTCAGGCTCCAAGAAGCTCCAGTCTCAAGCATCTCCTGCAGCCAACATCTTTGCCTCGACCGGATTCTTAGTATTGCGGGCCTTCATCTTTGGTGAACTGTTCAAAGTCCTCTTGTGACTCCTATCTCTCTGTTCCGTGGGTCCTCCCAAGGGTCTTCTTTGGCTCTAGTGGGCTCCCCTGCTTGCTCGGGCCTGCTCTGCCTGGCCTGCTCATGGTGAGTCACTTTGACCTTTCTGGCCCCGACACTGCACCTTTTTCTTCAACTACATTGGTTGCTGTTGCCAAGATTTATTGGTGCCCCTGCCGGGCACTGGCCCCTTGGCTCTTGACATCTGATGTGGGACAATGTGTTAATTGCTCCTGGTCTTCCACAACGTTACCTGGTCCGCACAGCTGCAACTTCAAGGGCACCGTCAATTCTCCTGCATCTCCGACATCGGTGGGCATTAGTCTTCCGTGCCTCCTGGTCACTCCTGAGTAGCCTTCATCCTTTTGTGAGCTGTTCGAGGTCATCTTGCAACTCCTATGCCTCTGGCCCATGAGTCCTCCCAAGGGCCTTCTTTCGGTCTAGTGGGCTCCCCTGCTTGCTCAGGCATGCTCTGCCTTGCCTGCTCATGGTGAGTCACTTGGACCTTGCTGGTCCCGACACTGCACCTTTTTCTACAACTACGTTGGTTGCTGTTTCCAAGGCTTGTTGGTGCTCCTGCTGGGCACTGACCCATTGGCTCTTGACATCTGATGTGGGACAACTTGTTAATTGCTTCTGGTCTTCCACAGCGTTACCTGGTCCGCACAGATGCAACTTCAAGAGCACTGTCAACTCTCCTGCATCTCCGACATCGTTGGACATTTGTATTCCGTGGCCTCCTGGTCACTCCTGAGTGGCATAGACATTGTCCTCTATTCTTGCAGATACCTTTCATCTTAAATCCACCTTTGGGTTCCACCAAACTCTTTTGCCTCCTTCACCAGCAGCCTCTTCACTGAAGTCCTCACTGTGGTCAACAGCAGTTTCCGATGTCACTTTGCACCTACGCACCCAGCTTCCCTGCTGTAGGTACGCTGGTTCCGGAGGCATCAATGGGTGAGGGTGACTATCCAACTTTCCATCTTCCACAGGGCTTCTTCAGGGTAAGCTAGGAAGGTTTTTTTTTCTTTAAAACTGCAACCACAACTTACCTATTGACTTACACTGAGCACGCTGTTGTGTTCCCACTCTACACCCAACCTCTGTGGGGTTCCTAGATACTCACCTTGGGTGGTTCCTTGGGCCCCTTGCTCTTCCACGTCTTCTTAGTCCATTTTTGACTTAGGTCGTGGTTCACATTCCACTATTTTAGTATATAGTTTGGTCTCCCCCCTATGCTTACAACAAAGGGGCCGATTGGGATTGCGAAAGCCACCGTCAGCCCGGAGGATTCAGATTCACCGCTGCGGTGAGAGAAAAGACACCCGCCAGATTAGGATGGCAGGGGGTCGGGAAGACCGTCCGCAGCTTTTCCACCGCAGTCCCGCGGCGGAAAAGCTCTAATATGGTGGCGGTGTCTATCAGACACGGCCAGCCATATTAGGATGCATGTGGAAACATGCTTTTCCACGGCGGCTTTTCCGCTTTGGAAAAGCATGTGGTCTTTTCTGTTTGGGGGCCCGTTGCGGGCCCCCTGGGTGTCAGGGGGTGAGGGGTGCACATGGGGGGTACCTATTGTACCCCCTGCATTTGCTTGCACATAGCGGCAGGCACCGCATGGTTCCTGCCGCTTTGTGCATGCAAATGCACTGCATGTATTTTTAGCATTGCTGCAGGTGCTGCTTCAAGCAGCACCTGCCGCAATGTTAAAAATACAGGATGTGACCGTCAGGGTGGCGGTCACATCCTAATTCACATGGAGGGACTGCCGCTGCCGCTACGGACGTCCCTCCACCTCTGTGGTGGCGGACGAACGCAGGTCCGTCCGCCATCATAATGACCCCCATAGTTAGGAAATAAGCCAATTCTAAGTGGGACACCCCTGCAATCTACATTGTTCAATAATATGCACAGCCTCAAAATCTTTAGTTGAAAATAAACATGCACAGTTTTATAATTTGTCTATACCAATGTATTACAAGTATTTAACATGAACAAACGACAAGATATGTCCCAATAATGTTTACTAAACAGTAGGTTTGTTCTTTCTCACTGATATTTTCAGAACAGGCTTTGGCTTTAAGCTACAATCTACATTGAAACATACATCTGCAACCCACATTAGCCTTTACCTTGTTTGACATAGGCAATGTCTTCTACGCTAAACTTTAGTGATTTGTAAAAGATGTGTCATATAACTGTTAAAATTCACAATTGAACAGTACCCACGGTTTGCACCATTTTCAAGCTATAGACCAATATGTGTAAACTCAGTAACTCTATGCTGTATATTACAGTAGTGTTATCACTGATGTCATCAATTATGTCATTTGAGATGTCATGAGTGATTTATTCAATGATGTCATTTAACATGTCATGAGTGAAGTAATGTGTGAAGTCATGAGCAGTGTATGGTGGGGGTGCATGTTATACTTTGCTCAGAGTTTCTTTTTTTTTAAATGTTAGCTTTAACATTATGTTAACATCTAACTATAACGTACACTTTAACCTTTGTTCTTGTCTGTGAATTTCGAGGGGTTTTCAATGTGAGATTAGATCATATTGGCATACCTAATTTTAACATCACATTAACCTTTTTTTATATAAATATATATTTGTCTACCAAAATGTTACTATTTCAAAATTAAGGGGCTGTTAAATGAGTATGAACTTTGGATGCCATACCTTCACATATGTCTTTCTCTTTAACTATTGTCAGCGCCTTAAAAAAAGTTAACCCTCTAGTTTCATGGCTGCATTAACAACTCAATTCTCATTACTTCGGTCTGCTCTTCAAGAAATAGTTTAACTTCAACAGCTCCTATTTCAATAAAAATGCGTTCAGAACTGCCTCACTTTTGTCTTGAATACAGAATACTAATATGTGTATGCACTAATCCTATGATTTGGATAACTACCCTACCTTTATCACTATATGTTCTCTTGTGCCCTTAAGAAAGCTGAGTTATAGATTCGGATCACTATCATAATATGGATGCAAAACACAAAAGTATCAGAAAATAAATATTGTTAAAAGAATATCGCCTCCTATGGTTAACTAATAAAACTACAAATATCGAGAACATAAATATAGTTGTTAAAAATAACATATATTAACATTTACCATAGATGGACAAAAATTCAAACTAAAACTAGACGAACCAACAAAATCAAACTATAAACAAACTCAACCAATAAAATCACACAAACCATTAAATCAACAATATAAAAGGCACCAAAATGTTATCAACTGAATACTTAAAAAATGACAAAAGCTGCAAGACAAGGACATTCCGCCAGGTTCTCTTAAAAAAGAAATATATGCATCTCAAGAAATGCCTTCCAAAGTAACTAAAACGTATTTTTAAACTAAAACTTACCTGTAATTAAAATTACATTTGCAAAATAACAATTAACAAAACGCTCTCCAACTTCTATCTCTTTAGATACACTGACTAATAACAACATACTGCAGCTTCAAAAAGTGCAATCTTGCTGAAAAACAACAAACCAGAAAAAAGAGAGACAAAAGTAATTATATAAAAATTATTGCAAAATAGAAACACACCCCAAAATTGATTAAAATAAAACTTAATGATATCAACCTCTACAAACTACCAACAAATAAATATTTAAATGAAGCACACCCTTTTTTCTTTCAAAAGATAAGAAAGCACCTGCTGCAAATTACACACCTAAAACGGAAAAGCTGCAAAAAAGTGTGAAACATCTAAGAAGAACATACATGTAAGTCTTAATAATAAAAGTAGATTCATAATTCTATAAGTAAATAATATACTTGTAAACATTTTAAAATGTTAATTATTTATATTATTACACTCCTTTCCGAAACAAAACAGAAAGACAAGATACATAATATCTCAGAAAGGAAAGCAATTACTTAGGGCCCAATTACAATCTTATCCGATGAGCTGGCGTCATCCCGACTGTCACATTTCGAAATGATGAACAGGCTAACAGTGGGACTGCAGTGGTTCCATGGCGGCTGCATGCCTCGGCTCATAGAGAAAGCCTGAAGCAAATCCTGCTGCAGTGCAGCACTACTTGCATGTTGGGTGTACTGTGTACCATGCACCATGTTGTGCATGGCACACAGTGCATATACAACAGTGCCCCCATGCACAGTCCCCAGTGGAAAAAATCAACCTGTGGCCCTGCTTGGAGCCCCTTGCCTGCCTTTTCACCAACCTTCTAGTTTGATAGGAAGGCAGGTCGTGGTCAGCACAGCTGTGCTGGCATCAGCACCACCTCCATGGCCCACTGCATTTCTCTCCTCCACTGCAGCTGTGAAATTCAAGATTCTGGCAGTGGCGGTGTTCTTGTTGTGGTCCGACCGCCATGCTCGTAGTCAAGCGGTAGGACCACTGGGGAGGTGGCGGTCCTACCACCACCGACGGTATGGTGGTCTTGGAAATTGCAAACTCGTAATCAGCCCCTGAGTCACATGGGCTACACCTACAACCAAGGGCATAGATGGAAAATGTAAATTGTCTCAATCATTCTAATTCATGGTAAGGGAGGGCCACTACAAAGAATGATGCAGTAATTAATGTAAGGGAACACAACCACCCCCAAATGCGACAGAAATAGAAGTAATGGAGGTTTTGCAGGATATAAGAGAGGCTAAAACTAGCTCCCAGGAGCCCACAGCAAAGATACTAAAAGATTCACTGCCTAAAGTTCCTGAAAACATCACCAGTAAACTACCACCTATACTCACTGTAAAATATTTAATTGCACAAACTAAATAAGCCACCAGTGATATTCCTCCCTTCCCCAGAAGCTACCAATATATAGAAATAACTGAACACTTAAAAAAAATGTCACATAAGGGGGAACGTTTCCTGTTATATGACAACCTAAACAGTGATAGATGAATCCTACTATTTTCTACAGCAGATACCTTACTTAAACATAAGTCATTGTCAAACCTGGATGATCGGCGGGACCTTGAAAATTAATCTCAAACCATTCACTGAGGTATACACCATACATGGTGAGTATCAAAACACAAATATCCCTTTTATATATGCCCTACCACAAAAAACACAAAGTAGCACTTACTACGAACTCTTAAACCACATTAAACTAAAACAAATAACTACTACCCACAAAACATAATCATAGCCTTTGTACAAGCCATGGTTCAAACCATTTTAAAAATGCATCCTCATGCCTCCATAGAAGGTTGCTACTACCATTTCAATCAAAGCATATGGAGACACTTCCAACAATCTGCACTTAAAGTATAGAATATGTTACAGTCAATTTGCCTTTAAAAATAAAAAAAATATTCTAGCACTAGCCTCAGTGAGGTAGCAAACCAATACAATTTACTAACAGAAAGCCCTTTTTACCAACACAATGAACACAAAGTAAGCCCCCTAATGGATTAATTAGAAGATACTTGGGTTGGCAGACTACATCACTCCAGACACAGCTACTAACCCAACATCTAAATACCATGTTGTGAATGTCTATGTTAGCACCTTGGTACGGGAAGCCAAAAAAAGCAACACAGTGGAAGGATGGCACAACACCTTACAATCCACACTAGGCAAAACCCAACCTACACTCTGTAAATTTGTAGAAGCAGTACTGAAAGACCAAAGCTATCAACAACTACCAATTGAGCAATCTGCAACCAAAATTGCACCTACATGTAGTTAACAAACCAAAAGAATATATGACATGCTACAATTTAAGGTCAAACTTGTCATAAACAACAATGGAGTAGTTTACTTAACAATAATAGCCAAAAGCATCTCTAAAATGAATACTAACCTACAAAACTCCAGAAAATACTATAAGATAATCTTAACCTTCATGACAAATACATTTTGATATAAATATATTTTATTACATCAGTCAAAACATTAATATAACACTAAGGGGGTCATTAGGATGGCAGGCGGATTGCCCCCACCAGGCTGGCGGTAGCCACCACCGGCCTGGCGGGGGCAATCCGCCCGCCATCCTCACATAAATGACCCGCGTCATATTAGTATGGCGGGGGGACCGCGGCGGATGGAAAGGCCATCCGCCGCTTTTCTGCCCCGGTTGCCTTGCGGTCGGGGCAGAAAATGTTTAATATGGTGGTGGTGTCTATTAGACATGCGGTCTTCACTCTGGGGTCCCCCTGCGGGCCCCCAGAGTGAAGGAGAGAAGGGGATTGCACCATTTGCATTAACAAAGTAGCAGGTACCGCACGGTGCCTGCCGCTTTGTTAATGCAAATGCATTCATGCATTGTTAGCATTGTGGCAGGCGGTGCTGACAGCACCGCTCGCCACAATGCTAACAATGCAGGATGCACCCGCCACAGTGGTGGGCACATCCTAATATCCCCCACGGCACCCGGCCCTTATGGCGGGTGGTCCCAATAACCGATAGGATGGTGGGCGGATCCTAATAACCCCCATTGCATTAAATATCTAAACTTTACCAACCAGAAAGCTCAAAAATCAAACTCAATATATTAAGTAAATTAATTAAAACAGTTAAAATACACATTTCCTTTTCGCAATCATATAATAGCTAACCAAATCATAAAATATAACATTTCTCACCAAAAACAAGCACATTAAATATGACTTACTGTTCTGTAGCTGCAGATCATTCTCGGTATCCACACAGGTAAAAACTATAATCCACCAAAAACTGGAAAAATATTTTCCCAAAATCCCCCCAAAAATGAAAAAATAAAAACAATCTAATAGAGATTCCTCACAGCCATCCAAACTATTTTGGAACCATGAAAAACACAAAAAGGTGTCTAACGAAAGAAACGCTCTTGAAAACTCAAAAAAAGTGAATCAAACTTATAAATTTTGACTTATTATAAACTAAAAGAGATTTCCTTTAACAAAACAAAATGGTAACTCCAAATGCACTTAGCAAAACACAAAACCCACCCACAAAAAACATGTCTATCATTATTAATAAATCCTATAGCTGTATTATTCATATCCCTAAAGTTTGAAACATCACATTAAAACATCCTACTCTGAAAATGAAAATAATAAAATACAAAACAATGTGAAATGTCATTATTAACATTTTGTTTAATACATTTTTCATAAGTACACCTATAACATATAAATACATTACAAAATTTAAATGTATACATCATAAATAATAAATATTGATTATATTTCTCTACTGTAAGTAAACATTTCAAAACTTTGAAAATAAATTTGAATATAAAACTAGTTAAAATTCCAACAATTTAGTTATGACTGAATCAAAAAATAACAAATGTAACATATTTATGAAAATAAATGTACAGGAAATTTACATTATTGAAATACATTAATTTTGATATATTTTCAATTTCACCAAAATTTGTATTTTTTACATTTAATTATTTTAATATTTACAACATGTTCTTTAAATTCATTATAAGTTATATATACATTCAAAATAATTATAAACTATTATTTAGAAACTTATCAGTGTAACAAGAAAATGTACAAATATTACAATATTACTTTGCATACGATTAAAATAATTAACATGACATTTAAATTAAAATATTCACATTTTAAAAATCTCCACACCTTTCCCCCCCATAAAGCCAACATCCAGGTAATAAAAAAGTAATATATACAGTAATTATTACACAATAATACAACAAAAAATACAAAATACCAAATGTCATACTAATAAATTAACTTACTAAACACACAAATAATAAAAATATTAAATCAAATAAAATACGTACAAAAAACACAAATATTGTATACAATATTTTCTCAATCAATATTTTTATATGATGAAATTAAAAACAACACTTCAGAATATATTCTGTTTTTATATTCCTATTATCAATATTTTTTAAATTCCAATATTCTTGCCACATTATTTTTGTATCTCAATTTTTTTATTCAACATTTTATCGAAACAACAGTTTCTACATTACTTCTGTAGAACAGCACAGTAATAAACAATGCTAACATCCTGTCAATCGCTATTCTTAACAATTTGTATGAGCACACTAGAACACTAGTACCTTGTACATGACTTTCATATATACAAAAGAAATACATCCTAAAATAATACACCTGTACATCATAAGATAACCCATAGTATATGTAAGTACCCCAGTCTTTTGTAGAACTCAAATAAATGTTCAAGGAAATAGTGAAGGGGGGGGTGGAGCTAGTGTAGTTTCACTCCACAGATTTCTGTGGAGTTACATAAAAACTCTGAGAGATTCCGCAGAGTTCCGTGAGCAGAGGTGTTTGGTACATTGTACTGCTCGTGCTGATTTTTAGCGCTGGGAGTTGTAAAATCAGCTCAAATGGCACCACACTGTGCAAGAGGGCACTGCTTCCTTCCACTGATCGAGTAGATTTTCTACCTGAGCTGTAGTATTTTTCAACACGAGCAGCAGCATTCTCAATGCTACCGGTATTGACCTGACGTGAATGCCAGCATTTAGATCTCTCACCAGGAGGAGGTCTAGTGCTAGATTTTCTCATTCACATGAGAAAAATCTTTTCCAAAACTCAGCGCGCCAAAGTGGAGCACAGAGTGGGAAAAACTCTGCAAGCTCTGCCAGAGGAGCAGAGTTTACCATCCACCCTAGAAATAGTTCAAATTTCAGATGCTATCAAAATGACTTTTCAGAATACTTCTTTGTAGTGCCAACATTTCTCAATACTAATCCCTAGGAAGCAATGTCTTGGCCAGAAACCGGGATCCCTGTAGCAAGATTGTATCACAATTTTCTGGCAAATGACACTGTGAACCATGTTGAATGTTGCACCTGATCAAACAGAATGGCAACCATTTCTCTCCAAGGTATATGAGAGGTCATGGACCACTGGGAATCGCAGGTAATTGTCAGCATGCCGACATATATGCTTTTTCTGTGAGTTCCCATCAGCAATCCAGAAGGTGTCAACACTCCATGACAACCACCAGATTTTCTTCACTGAAAGGCACTTAGTACAAGAGGAGTTGGAGTATTGATTCACTGTGCTTGAATCCCTCTAAGCAGAAAGCAGCATCTTCTGTCCTACTGCCCGATAGAATCTCTCAAATCTCAGCCCTGAGTCCACTCTTATTTTCTATATATTCCATCTACCCTGGTGTAATCATCTTCAGTTTTGGCCTCTTCCATCTTCTCCATTCTGATGACCCTTGTATAATTTTCTCTTTTACTGCTTTTTCAAGTCATCTCCAGTCATACAGATCAACTATTTGCCATTAGATGTCATTATAATGTGTTTTCATCCCAGTGTTACATCTGTGCTGGAAAGAAAGTTGAGAGCTTACCAGAGTGGGCCAAATGGAAAGCAGTATTGTTCGTGTTGTCATGCTGTGCATTCTGAAACCCTGCACTTAACATGTTCCTGAGCACCAGTGCTGCTGAGACTGTCCTGATATCTCTTTGTTGGTGGGAATTGCATTTCTGCTAGTATCCAACATCACCCGACTGGTAAATGGTTCGCTTGTGGTCACAGGTGGATTGCACTCAGACACTCAACATAAGGCCTGGGTATGAAGATGTGTTTTTTCTCTTTGAGCAAGATGGCGTGGGGCTGTTCCCAGCCCACCGCTGAACTTCAAATGCTGCCTACCATGTAATTGGCAGATGAGGTCCTCATCTGGGCCTTTGTTTTTCCAGTCAGCTTGGCTCCAAACCTATTGGGAGGTGGGAGCTTCCCCAAAACTGATTCTGAATGACTACATTGAAGGGTTAGTCCATTATTCTGGACACATCCCTCGGTAGGCACAGGAGCTCTAGCCAGGGGAGTAAGGGTTCTGCCATGTTGGTTTTATTGTAGGGTAGCTTACAGTAATGGACATGGGAAACACTGCTAAAATAAGACGGGTCACCCTGGGAACTTCTACCCCATTGGTTAGAGAGTGACCAACCTTTTCCCCAACCATAGTTTGGTGCTGAGCATAAATGTGGCACCCCAATAACCACCTCAGAATACTCCAGGGCCTGTGAGGGATCGGAAGGACTACCCAGAAGTTTGAAGAACCTATATGAATACTGAACCCGCTTGCCATGAAACCAGGACCCCAGAAGTGACTCCAAAGTTGCCTTGACTGACCTCATGTTTGAACCTCAGGAACACAACAAACTTCTCTAGGCCTTTCCTGCAACTGCCTTGTTATAACTGAACCTGCCCTAGACTCAGCATCTGGCCTCTGCTAGAGAGAGCCTTGACTACTAGAGGGGGCCAGGACAATCCTACCAATCCAATCTGACTTAGGTGCATCGTCCCTGGGCCAAAGATTCAGTATGCACCCACTATTATTTTCCCCACAGCAGCAAATTTGATCAAGCAGGATTTCAAGGAGATGTCTGTTTTCCTATTGTCACGTGGCCTGTGGGGACATTGTCGTCTTCCCTAAGTTAGCACGTGCAAATTAAAGACTGTCAGCTGCTTTGCACATGTTACTACATTAGCTTATTTTGCAAATGCTTCTTTTGATATTTTCACATGAGAACCCACTGTTGTTCTCACGCTTTGCAGGCTCCTGGGATTTAGTCTGAACATTGCGAACAAGGTCGAACAACAACACTTCTTGTTATTCTGTTCCAGTCAGGCCCTAGTGCCTAGACAAAATATACAGATGCAGTTGCTGTTTAGGAATATGTACTTTGATCTATTTAGAATACACAGATAGGTAGCACACACCTGGAGAGGGACCTTTCCAGGGAGCAGAGCATTATAGCACCTATAATGTAGAACTACCATCTATAGACAGGTATAGGATGTGCAGATAACACCCAAAGATCTTCTAATATACAATCATCCTGCATCTGTGCAAGGGAAGGGAGGTTAGGTTACCTTGTTTCTCACTATGACAGCTCCTTTTATGAGCTACAGATTATTTGCTATGCTGATTGTATTTGTGTTATGCATTTTTCTGCTTATTGTAGTGCATGTATACTGCATATTAGAGCATGTTAGTTAAAATAAATATTTTAACTTGTTCGTGCCTCTGTCAGATCTTATGGTGGACAAGTACAAGAGTGTGAGTGAAAGGGTGTGTTTTGTAACCGCGATTCCTGAGAGAGTTAGGAGTGTTATGTTCTGGGGTGTCTATTCACTTGTTTCTCTGTGAGTGAGTAGGAGAGCAAGTGAGACACTACAGCTAGTCGGTCCTGGGCATTTGGGTACTAAGGTGGTAATCCTACGCATAGTTATATGTTTGCACAGGCTCCCTGCAACACTGGAGCCCTCTTTGGCTACTGTCTGCAGTTGTGACCCGCTGAAAGTATAGGAGCTACAATAAGTGGCGAAGTGCTTTATGACTTTAGTGGTCTCAGAGTGGTGTCGCCATGCGGCCACCCCGCTCCAAGACCGCCAACGCAATTAAAGAACGTCTGCCAGAGTATGACTTATTTTTACTCTGGTGGGCGGTTCTTTAGGAGTCCCACTTTAAAACAGGTACTGCAATGGGAGCGTCAAAGGTAGTTCCAGCAGTGCATGCACTGTCAACCTGTGCTCCCCTGCATGGACCCCATGGCGCACAGGCAACAGGGGGACCTGTAGCGCCCTCTTTGTTTTTTCACCGCCAGACTTTTAATGGCAGTTGCATCACCATGAAAAGGGTGGCGGTGAAGAAACTCCAGATATGCTAGGCAGTGTTGCAGCAGCACACCAGCATACTAGGGGCCTCAGACAGCTGAGCCACAGCAGTAGTGGTAACTGGTGGTCTAACCACCACAGTCCTAAGGCAGCAGGTGGACCGCCACCATGGGTTCAGCAGTCCATTGGGCCACCAAACTCATAAAGAGAACACAAGTTGATGATGAACAGAGTGCTGAAACTTTTCAAACACTCACCCCAGTCACAGATCTGGGTTTATTACATCATACTTCTTTAGCTCACTTCGCCACCCCAGTTCAGACCCAGCCATATGCGAAACAGTCATGACCCAATGTATCATGGGAACAGTCCAGCCTGAACTCGTAAAGAGGGCCTAAGTCTGAAGTCAGAAGTCTTCACCAGTTGAAGCCACAAAAAGTATCCGGCCAACAAGGGACCTTTTTTTGGGCTCAAAATTTGAATTTCTCCCACTCTGACTTTACCCACCAAAAGGCAACCGCTTCACTGAGATCTCATCTAGTGGCTATTCGATGCATAAAGCTCTCTTGCGTCCTTGTCGAGTTGAACATTTTTGATTTCCACTCTAAATTTTGAAGGTATGTATAGAGTTGAGTGCATCTGCATGTCTTCATTAGAATGTTAGCTATGTTGTTAGGATATAATGTTAGCTCTTTGAGCTGTAAAGCTGTGCTGGAGGTATCTGCCTTGGTTCTCAAATAAAGCTATTTGATCTTCATCAAATTGACTGGAAATTGGATCTTTACATTGGCGACGAGGATGGGATTCAAACCCATGCGCGCAAAGCACAATGGATTAGCAATCCATTCTAGTCCCAAATGTGCTGGGAGGAATGCCTTGTGTAGAATTTGTGGAAAAAAGGGACATCTTGCCAAAGCGTGTAGGACCAAGATCCAGTCGGGACAGACGCAATCAGATCAAGTACATGAAGTGGGTGATGTTACTGATAATATGCGGGAGCTTATGTTATGTGTTGATGGTTACAGTGACTCTACTAAATATGATCAAGTGTACAGTAATGATTTAGAATCCCATTCTGAAAATTTAGTTTTGGATTGTGATGTGGTTAGAGAAAGCACAGAATTGATGACCAAGCCTCACTGCATCATAAAATTTGACTCATATGATGTTAATATGCTAGTTGATTCAGGGAGTCTTTATACTTTGTTATCCATGGTAACGTATAATGAAGTGTGGAAAAGTAAATCTGATCTTAACTCATGGAATAAGCCTGACATCAGAGCTGTCGGGTATGGAGGAAAAACTATTGATATAATTGGCCTCAAATGCATGTTAATATTCTTTAAAAGAAAGAAAGTATATGGAAGGGTGTATCTAACCAAACAAGGTTAGAATTTGTTGGGCTGGCGCCATCAAAAGGATTTAAATATTATCCTCAACCCTAATGCTGAAGAACCTGTTATGTCTGCTGTGCACAATATTAATTCTATCTATCAAAATGATTTATTTGAAAAGTACTCAAGAGTGTTCTCTGATGACCTTGGCAAATTGAAAAACTTCTCACACAAAATTATTTTAAAGAGAAATGCTATTCCAGTAGTACACAAAGTTAGAAATGTACCCCATTTAATGAGAGAACCATTGTGATGTGAACTTAAAAAACTCCTTGCTCAAGGAATTATTGAACCAATCGAGGCCTCTGAGTGGTTGGCCCCGATTGTCGTAGCACCAAAGGATGGAAACAAAATTCATTTGTGTGTGGATTTACGCGATTTAAACAGAAATATTTGGGTAGATAGACAACCTTTTCCAAATATTTCTGAAATGCTAACAGCTATGGCTGGTGGTATTGTTTTCATTGTGATCGATATGTCTTCGGTGTATCATCAGATAGATTTGGAAAGTGGATCAAAACATCTTACCTCTTTTGTGACGCCGTTAGGGGCATATCGGTATTGTAGGATGCCTTTTGGCTTAGCATCCACCTCAGCGGTATTTCAGATAGTGATGGAGAGGATTTTTAGAGACATGAATGATGTTTTGTGTTTTCAGGATGATGTTTTAATTGTAGGAAAAGACAGTGTACACCATGATATTGTTCTGAATGAGGTATTGAAAAAAATGGATGATAATGGCCTGACTCTAAAGAAAGAAAAATGTCAGTTAAGAAAAGATAGTGTGACGTATCTTGGACACGAAATTTGCAAAGATGGTATTAAGCCTAAAAAATGTATCATTGCTGCAGTTAGAGACTCTCCCATTCCAAAAAATAAGGATCAGCTGAAGTCGTTTTTAGGACTTGCTGAGTATTGCTCAAAATTTGTCAAGGGTTTTACAGAAATTGTTCAACCACCGAGACTGCAGATGAAGAAAGGAGTCATTTTTACTTGGAATGAGAGTTGTGACAAGGCATTTAATAACATTAAAAGAAGCGTCATTAGTGCTCCTACTCATGGGCATTTTAATGTTATGGATAAGACTTTTGTTACTACTAATGCAAGTGCAGTAGGGGTTGGAGCTGTTTTGACTCAGTTGAGTAATGGTGAGGAAAAGATCATTGGATTTGCTTCCAGAAGATTGCGAGATGTGGAACTATCATATTTTGTGATAGAAAGGGAGGCCTTAGCGTGTTGTTGGGGGATTAAGCACTTTAAGTACTTTGTATGGGGTCTTCCTTTTCATGTGCGAACTTATCATAAACCGTTAGTTCATATTTTCAAAGGAGGCAGAGGATTAGAAGGAAATGTTACCCCTAGGATTTCAAGGTGGATCTTGTCTGTACTTGATTTCAATTTTGTTGTTGAATATGTTAAGTGTCTCAGGAATGTAGTAGCAGACTATTTATCTGGAATGCCAGTTGAGGGTGTGGGAAATAATATGGATGACATGATTGATGTAGTACATGATGTTAAAGGAGTTGAACATGCTTTTAGCAAGGAGGAATGGACAAATGCAATGTTAAATGATTAACTTTTACAACAAGTGATTACTTGTGTTTCTCATGGGTGGCATCAAAACATTATTGAAGTTGTAAGATTCAGAAGTTTCTACCATGTTCAGGCTGAACTGAGTGTAAGTGAAGGAAAACTATTGAGGAGATATCAATGTTTACCACCAGCAAGTCCGAGAGGGAAAATTATAAATATTGCTCACGAGGGACACTTAGGCAGGAATATGACTAAGAGAAGGGTCCGACAATCGTATAAGTGGCCTGGAATGGATAGAGAGATTGAGGATGAAGTAAGAGAGTGTTACGCTTGTGCTCAAGCGGATAAAACTAAAGTTTTAAGTGAGTCATCATTGGTATCTACAATCTTTTCCAAACGTCCATGGGAAAGGGTGGCGATTGATTTTCTTGGGCCAATTGTTAAGCTTGGTACTCGTAGCAAGCTTTTGATGGTCACTGTTGACTACCATTCTCATGGTTTGTGGTGGAAAGCACAGAATTTATCAATACTCAAAGAGTTGTTGATTTTATGGAAAGGGTATTTATGAATGAAGGGATACCCAAGACACTAGTGTCAAATAATGGTGTGCAATTGGCATCGAAAGAAATGCAGGAATTTCTTTCTAAATTTGGGATCATTCATGAGAGGGTTGCTCTGTTTAGGCCACAATCTTATGCTTTAGTGGAACAAATTAACCGATTGATTATGGATAATATTCAGTTGTCCCTGTCTAATGGATTGTCTTGGCGTGAAGAATTAAAAAAATTGGTGTGGTCTTACAGGATAACACCACATTCAATAACAGGGGTTCTCCATGGTTTCTCCATTTATATCTTTAAAGGGACGTGAACCTGGTGTCAAAGAGGTTCCTGGTTGGTTGAAAGGGAAAGATTGTGTGTGGGTGGACAGAACTGCTGTGGAAGATAAAGTAATTAAAATGCAAGCTGAATCTACTAGATATTATAATGATAGGAAGAGTATGAAAGATATTAAATTTGAGATTGATGATTGGGTGCCCATAAAACGTGGTGGTGTAACTACAAAGGGTGACAGCAAATTTTCTGCACCGATTCAAGTGAAGTCTATAAAAAGAAATGTTGTTATCCTATCCTATGGATCAGCTTGGAGTACTGGAAACATATGCAAATGCCATGCTTCGGTTCATGTCTCTGAAGATTGAAGTCTTTTGAATATAAAAAATGGAAATGTATTATATTCCTTAAATATGATTTATATGGAAAAAATGTATTACTTATTTAGTGTATGTTAAGTAGGGAAATGTGTAGAGTTGAGTGCATCTGCATGTCATCATTAGAATGTTAGCTATGTTGATAGGATAGAATGTTAGCTTTTGATTATAGGAGTTGATCATTGAGCTGTGGAGCTGTGCTGGAGGTATCTGCCTTGATTCTGAAATAAAGCTATTTGACCTTCATCAAATTGACTGGAAATTGGATCTTTACATTAAATCTTTTCACAGGGACAAACCTGGTACCTGTATCCATTGCGTTCATCCTTAACTTTTGACTTAGTCCTGGTCAAGTACAACCAGATTATCATGGTTGGAGCTTAACTCTTTTTGGTGTTGTTTTGAACCATATACTTTAAAAAATTTCATCTCTAGTGTTGGAAATGTCCCTTTCTGCGGGGTCACCACAAAACATTCGCCTCTAACCAGTGCTAAAGTGCTTGTGCTCTCTCCTCTAAACATAGTAACATTGGCTTATCCACAATTGCCATCTTATATTTACTTAGATGTTCCTAGTAAAGTGCACTGTATGGGTCCAGGGCCTGTACATTAAATACTACCAGTTGACCTCCAGCACTGATTTAGCCACCCACTTCAGTAGCCTTTATACATGCCTCAGGCCTGCCACTGCAGAGCTTGTGGGTGTAGTTTTAAACTAACCATTTCAACCTGGCAAGTTCACCTACTTGCCTGGCCCAAACCTTTCTTTTTATTACAAGTAAGTCACCATGAAGGTAGACTGTACACAGCCTTGAGGGCAGGGTGCAGTATATTTAAGGAGCAAGACATTTACTTTTAAGTTTTACATGTCCTGGTAGTGGCAAACTATTACATTTGTTTTTCACTACTGTAAGGCCTGTCTCTCCCATAGTTTAACTTAGGGATTGTTTTATACTTTTCTATAAGTGTTGTTTCCCGTTAGGACAAGATAGGAAAATCAAATGCTGTGTCTCTGGACTCAAAATTTAAAAGCACAACTTATGCTGAATTACAGTTCTAAAAATGCCACTTTTAAAAAGTTGGAATTTTCTTACATAAACAATTTGTGCATTCTGCCATTTCCTAGAATACACATCTGGGATAGGTGACAGCTGGCTTCCTGCATTCCATCTAGAAAGCCACACACCAAGGTAGAGTAGGTGTGACTGAGCAGCCATCTCCATGTTGATGGGTCGTCCTGAGGCAGGATGCGAGGGAGGAGCTGACACTTGCACCTGAATAGGGCTGTGCCTGTCCTCGCATGATGGATTGCACCCCACCCGCGTAGTGAGTCTGGGGCAAGGCAGGACAGGCAGGGCCTTTGAGACTTCAAAGCATCTCTTTGAAATCTCCATACTTCAAATGCCAAATTGGGCATAAATAATTGGATCTCTAACACCACAACTGAAGTATACTTCTGGTCCTGAGGACACTCTGCCAAGAAGACAAACTGCTGCACTACTGAAAGGAGTGTCACCCTGCTGGACTCCTACTTTGCTGTGCCTGACCTGCTGTCCTCCTTGCCTTCTAGTGGGAAGGACTGGACCTGCATCTCTACATCCCCAGAACCAAATGACTCCAAGGAATTGCTGGCTTGCATTCTATTCTGTCTCTGGTGTAGCGCCCACCCCAGCCTAGGTATCCTTTAATTAATATGCCACACACGGAGCTTAATATTGCATGTGTTTATTCTTCTTTTGTGTAACTGCGAACTGTACATTCTAAACCAAGCTTTGATTTCATTCCACTCTAAGACCTACATCACAGCTCTATGGAGTCCAGAGAGAACCAAAAGGGTTCTGTCAAATAAACTCATAAGACACTACATCAGGGCCATCAAAGACTTCATTGAAACCTGCTTCAGACTCTGGAGTCTGCCAACTGTGAGTCCTGCTCTTCCATGTGGTTCAAAACCAGTCCTGGGCCCTTGGAAGTGGGTTTTATGGCTGTTTTGTGCAAAATCCAGACATCATTAACTTTGCACCGGTCGGAAAGGAATCGTGCACAGGCTTAGCGTCCCTCCGTGCCTCCGTGTCTCTCGATCCCGTAAGCCCACTGCAAACCGTTCTACCTCCCCAGCCTGTCTGCTCGCTGCCCGAGCACCCCGACCTCAACTGCCAAAAACCGCCAAGCCTTCACTTCGACTCTAATTTAATTTCTAATTTAAAATACTTGTAGAGCGCAGCGTACACCTTGCGGTTTCTTGGCGCTGGGGGGATCGGCAACTGAGGTGGAAAAGACCAGGGAGAGATGAAGGGGGTGTTTGAGGTAGTTTAAATGGGGAAGGCCTGGCTGAAAAGGAACGTATCCCCACTTCTAGGACCTCACAGAACAAACAGCGTGGCTCGATGACAATGCATTGTTCTCATCGCCAGTGGTTCGATGCCGATACATCCCTGAAGTGCGTGACTCGGAAACAATGAATCACCTATAATCCATCGGATCAATGCCAATGCATAACCTATGACTGCTCCTCGCAGCTTGCTCCTCGATGGCGACATTTCCTCCATGAAGGTACTGTTTGCTGCAGGCCCTGCATGGCTCCTGTTTTTGACTGGTGCTCCATTGCATTCTGCCTGACTTTTGACTAGGTCCAGCGTGATCAAATAGCCCCAGTTGGCGCTTTATGTTTCTATGTACTATAATTCAAGATATTCTTAAATAATTCATAACTCTGGTTCTACTTACTGGATTTTTATTGTTTTGGTCTTGTTTTGTTCATTAAATTCAGATCTATTATTCTAACTTGGTGTGGATTTTTTTGTGGTGTTTTCACTGTTTTAAGTTTTTAAGTGTTGCACAAATACTTTACACATTGCCTCTTAGGTTAAGCCTGTCTGCTCCATGCCAAGCTACTAGAGGGTGAGCGCAGGTTTATTTACAGTGTTATATGACTTACCCTGACTAGAATTGTGGTCCCTACTTGGGCATGGTGCATACCTTTGCCAACTAAAGACCAAATTTCTAATGTCTGGTTTTACTTATTAGATTTTTGTAACTTGGGTGTACTTTTATTCATTAAAATACTCAGTATTTTTCTAAATAGGTTTAAGATTTTTCTTGTGTTGTGTTTTTACTTTATAATGGTTCAAGTGCTGCAAATAAACTTCACACATTGCTTCTAAGTGAAGCCTGACTGAGTTATGCCAAACTACCAGAGAGGTAAGCACAGATTTAATTGGTGACTGTAGTGTTTCACCCTGACAAGGATTGTGATTATTGTTTGAAATTGGTCCTCACCCCTTCAACAAATTATTCAAATTTTTACTCTCTTGTTTTTACGACAAGAAAATCCTACTTCTCTGCGTTCACAGCCACCTGAAGGCATGTGTCATAAGCTGCTTGGAGTAAAAGAATACAGAATGGCAGAACCAGGATCATGGAATGCAGTGGTGAGTGAGAGATATCAAACTTGGGATTCTTTAGTGGCTAAGCAAATGTCATTTTTAGAATGAGGATGTTGTCAACCCCATGTATACCATTCACTTTACAAGGCAATGATCTGTTCCTAGGATGTTCTCTGAGTATACCTATGCAACATAAAGTGAGGTTGTTCCCTATGATATAGTTTCTGTTAGAATCAAATCCAAGCAGGGGATTCTAAACAACCCAATGCATTTGTTCCTTATTTTTCAGTCCATTCTCTAACTCCTTGCTTTCGTTTTTGCCCTCATTTTTGGTCCTTCTACTGGAAACTTTCTATTGGATTCTACTTCTGGAAAGTGGCATGGCTCCTGCCTCCTTTATGTTCATTAGTAGGAGTTTGGTGGGTTTTTTCTATTCTCTTTAAGACTAATCTTTATCTTCAATCAACATTCAAAGGTTGTCTAAGAAGGTTCTCCTCTTGAGTGATTTCCTATTTGGAACCCACTTAAGGAGACACTTGACACATTTCACATACACTGAGAGGGTGTAGGAACTGCCTTAAATAAGTACTTGTTCTTTAGAGCAGTGATTGAGTCAAGAAAATACATTTTACAGTTATTAAAGCGCTTGAGATTGAGTGTCAGTTTGAACTGGTCAATCAGGAGTTGGAGAGGCCATAAAATGGAGTTAAGACTGTGCGAAGTAACATTGGACCAGCAGTTTAGAGTTGAAATAAACCAAAGACTTTGCTTGAAGAGTTAATGCAATACTTTACTGGTCTGCACAGGCTCAGGGGAAGGGAACCAATCATAAAGGAGCTTATCTACTGCAAACATATGGTCAAACATATGCCCTGTTGTGTGCATAGAAAAAGTTACTACCTAAAACTATAGAGAATAGCCAGTATTTTTTTCCAGATAGGGCCTTTAAAACTCCCTGGAGCCTTTGGCCAAATTGTATATTTAGCAAGCACAAAGAAATTAGAATGTTTCAAGGCAGGAGGAGAAATTAATAAAGGGAAGAAAGCAACAAAATTGTTGTTGAACCATGGAGGGTGATAAAGAAAGAGCCCCATGAATGACTATGTAGATAACAATGCAAACAATTGTACAATGGCATAAAGGGATGGCAGGGCAGAGCAGAAATGGTCAAATGGATTTCAAATAGATCATAACACTATCACCAATTAGGTCAGAATGATCATGTCATGTAATTTTATAATCTTGTGGTACCATCAGCTCTAAGCCACTTCTCTGGTGCGGTGCTAAGGAAGGAAACGCACATTAAGAATCAGACAGTTAAAGTTATGACCAGGGTGTCAATTCAGGTACAATGGATGAGAACCTCATAATGAAGATATAGTACAGGGAACATAGTAGAGGGGGGAGAGCTTAACCTTACCCAGAGCACATGCTGAAAGACATTGACCGTTTAACAGGAGTGACTGAAATGGAGATACTTCATCCCAGTATGACTGCCACTAGGTGCTGGCAGTGCATTGATAGGAGTGGAAGGCTTTCCTTTGACACACCCGCTGCATGGGCAGCATGGATGGAAGGCAGTCTAATATATCGAGTTTTGGTGTTGGGTGCATGACCTGGTATGCAGTGAAAATAGAACTTTTCCCACTGTCCTCTAAGAGGGCGGGTGTTCCAGGAGCAGGAAATGATGGTGGTGAGCAGAAGGAGGATTACAGAAAAATGGTCTCTGGTGTGTTCCTTTGCTGCCTACCAAACAGAGGCAAAGAGTGGTATGTCAGATATTCAAAAGTCGTACAAATCACATGTAAACAGTTGTCACTAATAGTACAATAAGGTGCCAAAGCAAAGTTAAATGTAGCTCAAAATAAGTAAAACAGAAATTTTAAATGGAGAGATGTAAGGTTAAAAAGAGATAAACATTAAAATCAACAAAGTAAATAAGACTGGCTTTTGTACAGTGTATGTGCACAGAAGATACACTATTCATTGGCCTAGCTGTTTGGACTAGACTGTTCCTATTGGAGCAGAGACAAGCATGATTTGATATGGCTGGGTCCAAACTGAGGTGGCATGGTGTACACAATAATGATGGACTGTGTTGAAGCCTGAGTAATCACCAGTATCTGAGATTAATTTAAACATTCCACCTTTCATTTTTTGTATGCATTATTATGTTTTGACTAAAGCATCTTTCATTGTCCAGGGGTCATGATTATTTAAAAAATATATTTTAATTTCCTTCCAGAAAAGAGAAATCGGAAATATCTGAATAGGGAGCATTCCAAAGTTGAGTGCCTAAGAAGCTGAAATCTATTATTACACAATGACATTTTTTTAACCGACACAGTTTCGGCAGACAGAGAGAGCCTGATCTCAAGTCAGTGGTAGGAGCTTAACGTATGATGATGTTAGTTCTGTTGTAAGTCCATGGTAAGAACCAGAGTGATTTACATTGAATGTGCTGTTGTACAGGCAACCAATAATGATAAGGGTATGTTTGTACTTGTGAAAACCATTGTGGATGGCGACCCATCACTACCAGTAGTTTCTGTATTTTTCTTATCAAGGACTTTTGGAGCCTGAATTATACAACATCAATGTGAGACCTGTTTGTAGCCCTAATAATTGAGGACGCATAACTGGAGTTATAAATAGAAGAACCTTCTTCAATGTTTGCTGCAGAACAGAAAAAAGACCAGACTTTCAGTAAACTGGAATTGAAATTCAGTTGTTGGTCAACCTAAACACCCAGGTTTTCGGCCGCAGGGTCAGGAGCAAGAATTTTTCCAAGAGCATTAGACAGAACCTTTCAGCTCATAATGACTAGTTTCCTTCATTGATCAGACTTATCACTGTTCCGCTTCAGGAAATCTCTGGCCATCCAATTCTGAATGCAAAAACAACAGTTGATGGACATAATACAAATCAATCTTGACCCTGTGCCCCATGGGAACAGGCCAGCCCAAACTGCCAAGCCAGGTCCTCCCTGGACTGGAAACAAGCATCCTAGGACCGGTTTCGGTTAAATATTATCGGTACAGCACAAGATTATGACATTAATGTTACAGAAAATACGAGTTATGAAAGATGAATGAAAGGAGATAGGCAAGGCATGGTGGGTGTGGGAGCTGTGCAGGATAGACAATGGGTCCTTAGAACACGTGCTCCTTAGTTGGATCACATATAAAGAATTTTTTTTTTTTTAACTAAAAATGTAGGGCGTACGTTTCATAGCATTTTTTCACACTTAAGTTCATGTTAGGTGTGAGTAAAACCTATTTAAGTCAGATGTGAGGAATGTGCACTAATGAATGCCGTATGTGATTCCGGAACTTTTGGCAGAATTGCAGGATATCGCAATCACAGACTTAGAGCCTGATTTAGATTTCGAAGGATGGGTTAACCATCACAACGGTGATGGAGATCCCATCCGCCGAAATATATATCCCGTTATATCCTAACGGATTTATATTTTGGCAGATGGGCTATCCGTCATCGTTGTGATGAAGTAGCCCATCTGCCGAGATCTAAATCAAGCCCTTAGTATTAACAAGTGGGTTGGTTTCTATGTGTGTATAAACTCTCAAAAATAGGTGGACAGCCAATAGTAATTTTATAGGTATTCTTATATGATCCATAGAGGTAGTTTTTAGCCCTGAAAATACATGTACATTTACTAATATTAATGGTAGGTGTAAGGGTTTTCCTTAGGAAGAAAAACACACTGATGTGTAGGGGAAATTTGTGGGAAATCGTTTCTCACCTGGCAAACATACTCTTCCCAAGGAGAAACTGAAACAAAACTTACATGCACAAATGAACATGTGAGCAATATTTGAGTATTTAGATTTTTCACTTGGTGGAAATTTTCCATGCACAAATGTTACCCATAAACATACTTCAGGACATTTATGACTTTTCTAGATTTCTAAGAGTACTCCTTAGTTTATTTGTGAATGTCACAAAATCTCAGACATTTGCTGTAAACATAGGTCGAGTCCTGTAGCAGCAAATGTCTGAATCTCAAGATGCTTTCTAATAGTATACTTATGAAATTGTGAGAAGAGCAGTAATAATTGTAAGTAAGACATTCCTGGTGTAGCTGACCTTGACTGTCTTAATATCTCATATGGTGATAAATGCTGAAAACCTAGTTCATACAAATGATTAAGGAATGCAAATAAAATGTTATGTTATGCTAAGTTATGGTATGTGATGTTACACAAATTTATATCACACATGGCTGCCCTCAAGGAGGGCTTCCCAGCTGACCTAATGCCAATTACAGGAAGAAATGCACGGTCCAGAACAGCCGGGTCTTAACCTGCTTCCTGAAGCTGAGATAATTGGTATTACTTTACAGGCTAGTATAAAGTTTATTTTATATGATAGGACCCAGAACACAGAAGGAACTTCCCCCCCCCTGCCTGGTTAGATTAAAACATGGAATCACAGCCAGACTGTAGTCTGATGATCTTAGAAATCTTGTGAAGTCATAAGACTAAAGCAATGAAGTAAGAATAGACATGTCCACGTTATTGAAAATGCAATGAGCCACACATAAAGCCTTAGATTAAATTTGCTTCTTCACTGGGAACCAATGCAGATTTCATAGCTGATTTAATACAGAGTGGATTATTGGCAGATGGTATAACAGCTCACAGCAGCATTTTGAATGACCTGCAATCTCTTCTTAACATACTTAGTACAGCCCAGATACAGGATGTTACAATAAGTTAGGCTAAAAATAATTAAGGGCAGGACAATCGTCCTCTGAACTGAGGAAGTAAAAAAGTCTAGAATTTTCTTCAGGTTCCTACGCAACTAAACAGCAGGATGTCACTGCTTTAATTTGAGGTTGGTTGGACAACGTTTTGTCGACCCAGACACCAACATTCTTGACTGCTAGTTTAGAAGCTGGAGGTTGTCCCAACACATTCAGCCACCAGAGAGGTGCCCACTCCAGAGAGTGTTTGCCCTTGTTTTTTTAACTTTAAACAGTTTAAGTTTATCCATTGCTCCACAGTAGTCATACAACTCCTGAAATAAAAGGAGCCCCTCTCCCCTCAGGCAATGACAATAACAGAATCATTTGAATGTCATCAGCATAGGTCACCAAAGACAGTCTAAATCACTCAACAGTGTCCACTAGTGGCTGAATGTAGATGCTAAAATTCATAGGGCTTAATGCAGAACCTTTAGGGACCCCTAACTTCAATTGCTGCTTTGAGAAGGAAAAGAGTAGAGTTATCACCTGGAAAGAATGATCATCCCGAAAAGAAATAAACCAGGCAAAACCCTTACCCTGAATCCCAAACTCACTCAGTCTGTTCAACCAATTCTTATGGGATACAGTGTCAAAAACTATGCTTAGGTCTAATAGAATTAAAGCACCTGGCCAGCCACTGTCCACAATCTGGCACGGCTTCTCAGTCACCCTCGGCAAAGCCAGTCTCAGAAGGGTGCAATAAATGATGTTCCTGCAGATTTACACCAGATGACCATTGATACATTTCTTCAGAACTTTCCAAAAAATTGCAGAAGAGAGACTGGTCAATAATTTTCATCGCAGTGTATGATCTAGAGAGAGTTTTTTTTAATAGAGAACTCCAACTTGGTGAAAACACTGCAGTTGAACTGGAGAGATTTAACAGTCTAAGAAAAATTGGAAAAAGAACAGAGCCTGACATTTTTTAAATATCAGGTCTCGCTGGGTCACATGGTAAACCAGATTTCACTTTTGAGACAACAGATTGCAGGCCATCTTAATTCAAAGGCTCAAACTCTTCTAGATAAGCGGCCAACGGAGGCTTCTATTTCTATAGATTGATCAAAGCAGGCCTAGAAAAGTGTCATCACCAGAAAAATTAGATTAAATACCATTTATTTTGCTTACAAAGTACCATATTACAGTTTTCGTTAGGGGCATATCAGTCATGAATAAGTTGTCAGTTGCCATTATCAAGTCTAGCAAAAATTTATTTTTCTGAGTTCTGACAACGGTCAATCAATTTTCACAGCCTGCAATTTAAAACTCCCCTTTTTGATCACTTTGTGGTAGAATTTAATGGCGGCCAAGTGGGCCTTTTTAGCATTTGAGCCGTATGATTTTCTCCAAGTACTTTCATGCACTTTACAGTGTTTATTTTGCTCAACTAAATTGTTATCATACCATAGGTTAGGCAGCTTTTTTCTGCTTAACCACCTTTTCCAGAATCAATATATTGAGAGCTAAGACAATCGAAGAATTGGTATTGTTGCTCGAAAATGAATTTACATTGAAAAAAGGAAAGACAAGAGGCGTTTGCCAAAACAGGAAAAGTTGTTTTAATTAAACACAGAGGCAGAGGGGAGCAGACAAAAGAGTCAGGTCTGAAGACTGTCTCAAAGTATATTGGTTTTGGCAATCTTTTTATATATTTCACAAAGTTTATTAAAGCAATTTGTGCATTCTTTTTGGAATAGGAATCTGGGCCTAGCCACGGAGTCATAAATCTGATTACATGATAAGAAACGCAGGTGGTTCTCAACCCTGCTTGGACACAATACAGAGCTAGAGGGTATGTGTCCAGATGTACGCCATGGAGAGCGCTTGATCACCGCATGTAGTGTGTGTGCTGTGTTCTGATTGGCTGAGTGTTCCTAACTTGTAAATGTAAATGTGTTGTATTTGTATAGCGCGAACAGTAACCCGTAAGCATCCCGGCGCTTGTACTCCTACCACAAGGGAACCCCTCCTGGCTTTTCCTTGTGAGGTGTTCACTCCTGGGCATCCCATGGTGAAACCAGGCATCCCTTGTGTATCGGGGGCCGTTGTGGAGACTAAGCAAGCTATTGCCCAGAGTTGCAGCGTGGGGCCCATGCTTAGAATCAGCACTGAGGCGAGAATATCCGGTCAGAGGAATTTAAGCCCGATCCCGCCGAGGCGGGAAACAAACCCTGGTCCCTGGCCAGTGCTCTGCAACAAGGTCTGCCGCTCTAACCATTGAGCCACACTTCTCCACAACTTAGTCTGCCATCTGACTTTATGGTGTTGTGTGAAAATGCACCCCTCCAGCAAAAACATGTTTTTTTGGGTGCCACTCTCCTAGGACCATTGTGATGTTGCTGCCTATTTGTGGGATCAATCTGGGCTTTCCTGTTTGTCTAAGGGGTTATGTGTCCCCTCACCTGTGATCCATCAATTAGTTGCTTCAAGCCTAATTTGCAGGGCCTGCCTAAACAAGTATTTTTGACTAGGGTTGAGGGGGAGATCATATCTGGTGAATTCAATAAAGGTGACGCAAGTTTGTTATTATAAGCACATATATCATGGTGTATATCGACATTGTATTTATCAAGATTAACAGTACATTGTTGTATTATCTAAATTAGTGTGAGCCCACAGAATATTGTGCTTTGATAAACTGCAAAATTTGGTTTAATCCAATTTGTACCTTTGTCTTTTACATGCACTCTACACCTCATCTGCAGAGATGAGGACTCCACCCTATGACTAACGGAACCGCAAAGTGGTCTAGTCAAGCCCGGGAAAAGGGAGTTTACACACACAAGTGGAACAGGTTGAAAAATACTGGATCCAGCAAAGTGAGTAGTACCCTCAACTAGTTGGATAAGCTGAATGGCTTCCAATCTCTTGTTTAATGTAGAACGTAAACTGAATTATTGGAGTCAAAGTGCAGGGTTGGATCTCCAAAAATGTTGAGAAGGCCATCAATTATGAACTGACTACCTTTATCAACAACAATCAGATTCTGGACCCAACGCAGTGGGGTTTCGTAGTCATCAAAGTACAGATCTTGCTCTAATTACTGCTACTGAAGAACTCAAGCAGACTTTAGATGATGAAGGAAACGTAGCCTTGATTTTATTATACCTATTAGTTGCAGTCAATACGGTCAACCATGATCTTCTGCTTGGCCGACTTGCCTCGATCGGCATTAAAGATGGAGCCTTAGCCCTATTAACTTTGTTTCTCTCAGATTGAACTTCGTCACAAGCACAGCAAGACTGTGGAACACATTATCTCCAGTAAATGAGAATAAATCAAACCTGATGATTTCAGCAGGAGTTTAAAAACATGGCTTTTAAACCAGTAAATCATTAATCTGTTCACAGTTATCGTATTGAGCTGCCGCAAATTGAGGATTAGCGCCTAGACACCCCAGGGTATTAGTTGTGCTCTATAAATCCTATTTTCATTTAATTTCATTATACTGATACTGGCAAACTACAATGCATACAATACCATTTTCACCACTAACGCTTCCAAAAACTTCTTCTCAGAACTAGTATGCAGTCTTAAAAATAAGATCAGCAATTTTGAGATGAGTAATGGAAATTGATTTTGATGTCTTGTTTGAGTGGGAATTCCTCAGGATATTGATGCAAAGAGTAAAGATTCCACTCATGTATGAAGGAGTGGTGAAGGCATTGTACCAAACACCCAAGGTAGCTATCTTCATCAATAGTCAAATTTCTGCTTTGGTTCTAGTCCTGTGAGGGACACATCATAGTTGTCCCCTTCTCTGGTGCTACATGCATTGTAAATGGAACTTTATTTCTCTATAATTCTTAACTCAACTTGTAGTCTGTTTAGGATGTGAGGTGTAAGACTAAGGCCCTTATTATGAGGTTGAGCTCAAAGGCATCCGACAGCTCATCGGGGGCTTTCCGCCCGACATCATAAGCTTCTGTCTGACCTCTGTATTATGATACTGGTGGTCAGAGGGAAGCCCACAGGGGAATTCCGCTCCACTACTGACAGGCTCACAGAGCCCGTTGGGGCAGCGGGTGGAATTGTAATCCCAAAATGACAGCGGAGCCAGCCTCTATGCTGTTGGGATTACGATGTCACTTTCCGCCTGCCCGTTCATGGCGGTCTGCACACCATGAAAAGGTAGGTGGAAAGTGACTTTGGAGGCCCTAGCAGGACCCCCTTCACCCCGGCCCTCTGCTATGGGGTCTGGGGGACACCTATGGTGCACCCTAAACATCCCTGCACCATGTGGCAGGCACCAAATGGTGCCTGCCGCTCTGTGCATTGATGTTTGAAAACCTCCGTTTATTCTATTGCAGCTGGTGCTAATGGCCCTTTTCCGGCCGCCACACAAGCTGCATTAGAAAAATTTATGTTTCCGACTGCCCATAGTGTGATCGTATCCTAATACTGTGGGTGGAACTGCCGACCACTAGTTGTGCAGTTACATTCCCATTTCAGTGTCGGTCGGACGCTTGTCCGATCGACATCTAAAAGGGCCCTAAATGTTTTGAGCTTTTGCTGGTGTGCTGAATTCTAAAAAAACTGTTCATTCCTCTATTGAAGATATTAGGAATGGTTTTGACCATATTTTCTGGTACAAATATAATATTTACACTAACTGATATTGATCCACTCTGTGCTTAAGACTTGCATTATAGGAGTGTGAGAATATTCCTTTGTTTCTGACAGGTTGCAGTAGTTTTGTAAGTGTGGTGATTCTCCTAAAACTGCTATATCTGTTTAATGCCTTTCCACTCTCTGTTCCTTTAAAAAAAAAACTGTACTCGTTATATCTTCCTTTGTCTGGCAAATGAAGCCACACTAAGCTCATTGGTTCCTACAGCTGTCTTTCCTCAATGAAAGATGGGATCTTCTCATTAAAAATTACTGTAATAATGGATGATGGATCTCATACTATAAGTCCCATCTGTTTTATTCTCTCCTTTTTGATACTTTCAATACTTTCTAAATGTGATACTTTCCTAACACCTCATGGAGCATGACTAATAACATAACACAACAGGTGTATTTATAAAGCACACGTTCACCCCAACAACTGAGCATCTTGACTAACAGATGTACATTGTTACCCAACTCAATGGTACTCAAATACACGCTCAGGGATCCCAAGCCCCAAGGCCCATGTCAATCTTTCAGAGTGCTAAGTTTCTTTGATGTGTAGAATGAAATGCAGAAACACTTAAGAACTATTTCCCTCAAAGGTAGGCAATTGTGGAAGGTCATATATATCTGATTCTTTAGATAGCATTTCTTGTAAAGTTCAGAATTAATTTTCCCTTCACCTGATAAGCCAGTCCATTCTAGGATAGTGTGTTTTTAAGCCATTAATGGATATCGAGCAACAAAGAGTTAGATGTACTATTGACTGGTCACAAAATACTGATCCCAATTTGCGACCAGTATTTTTGTAACCAGTAAGGAATTTTAAGAAACGATCTATGTTTCAATAAGTCAGCTCTTAAAATTTCGAATCGCAGTGGGTCACAATCCAAACTACCTCATACATTTTAATGAGGTAGGTTCCAAATTGCTACTCACTACAATTGGAGGCTATCACAAGAATGCTGGGCTGCTGGAGAAAGCAAATAATCATGTCGGAGATTGTTTTGAAATAAAGCATTCTTTTTGTCAAATGCAGCTCTCTTCTCTTAAGGGAAAAAAGTTAACATTTTTTTACGTTTGTTTAAGAGTTTCCAGTGATCTCTTGAACCACTGACAACTCTCCAACTAACTTTTGGCCTAATTACGATGGCGACTGCCATTGCAGAGGTTTGGAAACTGACCAACATGTTGTCGGTGGTTCCACCCGACAAATTAAGATGTGACCACCGTGTAGGCAGTCGTAAACATCCCCTTTTTCCATTGTGGCTTGTGCTGAGGCCCGGAAAAGGGCCACAGCACAAGCTGCAGTGGAAAATGGGATGTTTTGAAACATCCATGCCCCGTATACCAGGCACCTGGGGCAAGGGTATTTGGGGAGCACCTGGCCTCATAGCGGAGGCCTATAGGGGGCCTGCTAGAGGCCCCCAAAATTCCTTTCTGACAGCCTTTCCATGGCAGTTGGATCGCCATCCATAAGTTGTCAGAAACTGACATCATAATCCCTATAGTGAGGCCTGTGCCGGCACCGTCCCTATTGTAGGGATTATGATCCGACCGATGGGCTCCTTGAGCCTATCGGATGTGTTGATTGGTCCCTCCGCCCAAAGCGGTCGGTCCAACTGCAATCTAGTGCGGCAGTGAGACCAATATACTGGATGGCAGCCGGACTGCCACCAACAGCTTGTCGGGGCGGTCGGACCGCCATCCTAATCAGGCCCATAATGTTTTCATTCACAAACAGGAAGCAGTCCCAGGTGAGCCCCTTCCATTTTGCACATGCATTAGCACCTCCTTTGAGGTGTTGCAAAACACTAATACCTCTGTTACCATTTAAGTAGTTGTATGAGATGACTAATACTGAATTGGTTTCAGTTCGGAATCTCATTTAAGGAATCGGAAAAACATTTATGGCTCCTAAAATGGGTTTAGAGCATTGAAAATTGTATTTTAACGCTTGGAAATGCCTAAACTGCGTAGTACATTTGCTCCCATACCTCAGAACCGGGCTAGATTTTATTAATTCCTCCTTTTTTATTACCTGTTTTTAAATTCCTGATACAGATCCAATCATCATCATCAACTAACTTTAATCATAGCCAATAAAGTACATATAAATAAAACAATTAAACATCCATTGAAGACCTTTTTCTCACAGGGCCAGATAAAATGCAGGCAATAAAATAATAACAGCTCGGCTCAGAAGATAATATTTGTAAAAGGTCAGGGCTGGTCTGGCCTGTTTAAAATTAAAAATTTAACAAAGGTAAAATAGACTTAGCAGGAAGAGCACCCAAAAAACACACAAAACAGGGAATAGTGCAGTGTATCTTGGTCCGACAATTATTACCCTACATCCATAATTCCAACTTCTTCTCAGGGCCTTAATCCATACGGCATGCATAACAAGCAGCAAATGGGTTAAGAAAAGAAAGTCAATCCTTGCCACTCCAACGTGTTCAGGGAAAGCCCTACCATCGGATTTAGAAAGCTGAGTGCCACAGGATATCCAGCCAAACCCACATACGACTTGCTATTCGCTGGCGGATTCAGACGTATATTTTTCGATTTCGCCTACTTCAATAACACCGAGCACATTTACTGTATAATCTGTAATAGAAGGCCGAGCAAAAGTAACCGCAGAGTGACGCGTACACGTATTTATTTGCTATTCTAAACCGAGCCTCTGTATTTCTAAACTGAAAGCAAGTGATAAACAATTGCAGTGTGAATTCGACTTCTGGGAAATATCCAATTTATAGCACATCTATCATAAGATTAAATACGCTGTGTGCGTTGGTAGAGCCTCTTTCTTACCATAACCGATTTGTTTACGCTATTCCCCGGATATCGTCTGCAAATGTTCTTTCATAAACCTAAATCACTTGTTTCATGCCCAGATAGAAGTTTACTTTTATTGATATTTTTACCACACCCCGAAAGACATACTTTGAATAGCAGCGACCTTCTCCAGAGAGGCCAGTCCATTCCTGTTCGGCGCTTCATGCAGGCAGCTTTCTGGGAGGGGCTCCAGCTGTGGGAAGGAATTGGAACAGCATCAATAGTTTGTTTTTGACCTGATGAACAGAAACAAAAATACCATAGAAAATGAAAACACTTCTACTCTACAATAAGCTACAAACCTAATGTAGCTTACAGCTGATTCGAATTCTCTCAGGGAGGGGAGGGATTGGGCATTTGTTGGGGCATATTTTCAAGGGGGTTTATCTCCGCTTTTTTGGCTTTAAAAGCCAAGAAAGCGGAGATAAAGTTATCTCCCTATTACCTAGCTGTCGCTAACACCAGTTAGCAACAGCTAGTAGGAGATAGCGACCATCTTGGGCCCCACTTTGCATGTCAGTGATATTTATCACTAATTACATGCAAAGTGGGCGGGCCAAGATGTTAGCGGCTGGAAACAGTCGCTAACATCGCTATCTCCTATTACCAACTTTGGGAGATATTCGCGCTAAGCGCGAATATCTCCAAAAGCTAACACCTGCCCTGAGCAGTTCTTAGCCATGTTATCCAATGGGAGGTGGATAACATGGCTAAGAACATTAGCTCGGTAATGCATGAATATCGCTGACTTTTCAGCGATATTCATGCATTGCGGCCGATTTTTATCGCATTTGCGATAAACCTTGGTAATATCAAGGTTTATCTGCGATAAAAATTGCCGCAGCTCAGCGGTAAATTTTTGTCTCTAACCAAGCAATAGCGATAATTATCGCTATTGCTTGGTAATATGCCCCGTTATCCCTTTGCCACAACATCGCATTCCAAGGGGCATTCCTATTGGTGGGAGCATTAATCTAGTGAGTCACTGCGAGAGCAGGTGCATGTGTGGTTTACATTATATATGAGTTTGAGTATGAGTTTGAGTAGGGATTTGTAGAGCGCATAGCTACCCTAGGGCATCCCAGCGCTGACAAGACCATGTGTTCCAGAGAGGAAGGGAGGGATGCGGCAAGGAAGAAGGAAATTTTAAGGGAAAAGCCAGGTTTTTAATTGTTTTCGGAAGGTGAGGAGGTTGTGTTCTCTCCTCATGGCTAGTGGTAGGGTGTTCCATAGTTTTGGTGCGTTGTAGGAAAACAGGCGGCCACCGGATCTTGACTTTCTTATTCTTGGGATGCTGGCCAAGGCGAGAGAGTCCGATCTTAGGTTTTTGGTGGACTGGTGGGGTTTCATCAGGAGTCTGAGGATAGGGGGGCCTCTGTCGTGCATTAGCTTGTGGGAGATGCACAGAGTTTTGAAATTAATTCGCTCCTTAACCTGGAGCCAGTGCAGGCTCTTGAGAGCTGGTTTCGCAGAGCATCTTGCTTTAGTTCCCGTAAGTATTCTGGCTGCCGCGTTCTGAGCCACCTGAAGTCTCTGAACGACTGATGTCGGTGCTCCTAGGTACAGGACGTTGCCATAGTCCAATCTGGAGTTTACCAGCCCCTGCATTAGTAGCTTCCGAGACTGGAGGGGGATCAGGTGGAGAATCTTTCGGGACATACGGATCAGGCCCAAGCAGGTACCTGAGGTTTTTCTGGCCTGGGATTTAAAATTAAGATCCTGGTCGAGCCATATGCCGAGACTTTTGACCTCGGTTTTGGGAGTTGGGTAAGTTCCCATGCAGGGTGGCCAGGAGAGGTTTGTTGGGAGCTTGTTCGGATTACCTAGGAGAAGGATCTCCGATTTGTCCTCATTCAGTTTGAGTCGAGATTCACACATCCAGTGGGAGACTCTTTCTAGACACCTGGAGAGGTTGTCTAGGCTGGTGTTTGATTGGTTGATGGAAACCACCAGCTGTGTGTCATTGGCATACATAACTGTTTTGATGCCGAAGGGGGTGACAACGTCCTCAAGAGGGGACATATAGACGTTAAACAGTGTGGGGCTCAGGGAAGAGCCCTGAGGAACCCCACACTGCATGGGCATGGCCTTGGACGTTGAGGTGCCATCAGATACTTGGAAGGATCTTTCCTCCAGGAAGAATTTAATCCAGGCAAGGGCAGAGTCGGAGATTCCCACTAGACTTAGCCGGTGGACAAGGATAGCATGGTCCACCGTGTCGAAGGCGGCGCTCAGGTCGAGGAGGATCACTGCCACTGATCCTCCTGCGTCTAAGATACTTCTCGCCTCTTCGACCACCGCCAGCAGGGCGGTGTCGGTGCCTTGCCCCGGTCTAAAACCGGTCTGAGAGTGACGTAGTAGATGATTCGTCTCCAGAAAATCGGAAAGTTGTTTGTTAGCGATGCGTTCGGCCACTTTGCTGATCCCAGGGAGGAGCGAGATGGGTCTGAAGTTGGAAGGGTCCGTGGGATCAAGATGAGGTTTTTTTTTTATCATCAACTCTCAAAGTTTTTGGTAGACCCCTTCCTGGCAAGTTCAAATCACATCCTTTGGTATCTCTATGTGCAGGTGGGCTGAACGTTAAAAGTTATTTTATTTCTCCTTTCATATTCTCAAGTTAAATGTTTTAAAACTCACTCCATGCTAAAAGAAAACGTGGTGAAATGGAGGAGCCCGCGGCGAACATAACCTTGGTTTCCCCATGCACAATTTCAAAAAATCATGTAAACCTGGATCTGGCCAGGACTTTATGAAAGGGTGTTTGGGGCATGGAGACGTGAGTGAACAATTTGAAAGACCATTGAGGTAAGCAGGGGCATATCATCAAGGACCGGCGATAATTATCGCTAAGCGCAATTAGCGCTAGGATACATATTGCAGGGTAACGTGGAATTTCATTGCTGAGATAGCGTGCTATTAGCAAGGCTTATCTCAAAAGCGATAAAATTCCAAGTGCTAACTGCCAAATGTGAGATTATCGTTGGAAATCCAGCGATAATCTCACAAAGTTTGGCGATAGCCTAATGATAGGGCAAGGCATACTTAGCCATGATATCCACCTTATATAGGATATCATGGCTAAGTCAGTCTTGAAGCAGGCGTAAGGCAAGTAGCAATAACAGAGGTTATCGCTACTTTGCTTGTCGCTCTGCAGGTTAGCGTGCCTATTGATAATTGGAGAAATGTTGCTTAGCGACATTTCTCCAGTTATGTCAGGGCAGGAACGCCCACTTTAAAGCTGGGTGTTCAGAAAACAGGCCAGAATGCAAGGTTTCATGCGATAGCGTGACCTTGCTGATTAGGCGCTAAAATTACCGCCGCTTTTCGTTAGAAAACGGATGCAAAAGCGGCAATAATTATTTATCACCTCGTTAATGATATGCTCCCAAGTTTGTTAGCCCGATTTCATGCAAAATTACCTGATAATTCCTATCCTGTTTTCCTTACTACGCGTTTCATTCTCGTTCTGTATCCTATGCAACACATACATTCTTTGATCCCTACTGCTTTTGAACAGCTTCTTATCCTGATATACTCCCATATAGTTTTACATTTTGTGACTCAGGTTTTAATCTCCTTATATCTCTTTCTTATCCTCGTTATCTTTTTATCGCTATAGCTCCATTCCTCAGCCGTGCTCCATGGTGCCTCAACTTTATTTCTTCATTTTATCGCATTCAGGCTCTTTCTCTGAACTTCTTTCTCTCATATTTCCTTTTTGCTGTCTTTTCCCTGTCACCCTCTTATTGCCCTGCTCTCTGCTCATCACATGTCTGCCGATCCTCTCATTTTTTTCTCTCAATTTGGCCTTCCTTCTGTTCACATTGGTTGCCTCATAGCTCTAGCCAATCCCTTACGCTGATTTAGACTATGGTAAAGGTTCTACTTAGCAGAATAAAACTAAGGATGGGAACATGTTGTGCCCTTAGACTGACCTGACAAGAACTTCTAAAAAAAAAATGGTCCTGTGGACTAACAACCTGTTTTTATCCGTGTGTTATTGAAATTGTTTAGTTTAGTTACTATGTGTTCTAAAGGTAAAAAAAGAAAATCTGCGACCCAAAGAATAATTCACTGTTTTAAGCTCCCAAAAACATTTAAATAGTCTGTGTGCACAGTTCGGTGCAGACAAAAAAAGGTCTAATGCAATAAATCATTGTAAAGGGTACAGAGAAAGATTATTCTCCTTTGACCACCTTGAAATAATTACTTTTTGCAGTTAGACAATGCAGATATATAGACAACGCAGTAAGAGCAGTTGTCTGACTATTAAAGTAAGGTCTAGTGGGTTTTCAAATGCTGCTTTGATAGCATTATGCTTGTTAGGAGTTGAGTACAGTGGAATAGTATACATTAGAGTAGCTTAGAGTGGAAGGGCGGGTAGTGAATTGTCGTACACCGAGTGTCGTAAAATTGAGTGGCGTACACTGTAAAATCAAACAGTGTAGTGGCATATAGAGGAGTAGCACAGAGAGTAGCGGCATACAGTGTAATGTGCAATGTGGTAATTGAAACCAAATCAAAACAATACCCTTTCAGGCTGAGAGTGCTGCAATAATTCTGCAAAAAAGACTTGTCAGGAGTCCGTTTTAGTAATTCCTGGTTGACTTGGATGGTATTTCACCAATCCAAAGCTGTAATAACATGTCTCCAGTGGGTGGTAAAAGGCTTTTCTCGCTTAACAGCTTAGTGTGGATGGCACTGTGCTAGTCCTATGCTTAAAGACTTTGCTATAGTAATGGCAAAAGACTTTGTCCCTTTCTAGCTGAGCATGGATGGCACTGCGCTAATCCTATGTTCAAAAAGTTTGCGAGAAAAACAGACATTTGAGGTGAGCATGTTCAGAATGTCATAGGTGTTGTGGGGTGCTCTAAACAGGAGCTGCTCTCCACCTACACTTGGGAATCACCCAGAGTTCTCTGCATCGTTTTTTTAACACACGTATGTGTTAAAAAAGCAAAAGTTTCAGGGACGTTGTAGTTAGGCACAGATTCCACTTGTACAAAACCAGTAAAAATTCATTTGAGATGTCACCAGTGATGTCATCAGTGATGTCACTGATGATGTCACAAGTGATGTAATATGTGAGGTCATAAGCAGTATATTGTGGGGGCGTAAGTTATAGTTAGCTCAGGGAACTATAACTGCTGAATTTAACTGGTTTAGTACGAGTGAAATCTGAGCCTAACTATAATGTCCCTGAAACCTTTTGCTTTTTCTGTGAATTTCTATCTTTCTTTTCAATTCTATTTCCTCTCTATAATGCCCCTTTAACCTTTTTTTAAGCGAATTTCTATTTTTTTTAATGAGTAGCCGCATTTGCAGAGTGGTGGAGTAAGGTGGCGGGGCCTCCGACCAGCTCACACAAATCTCACAGTGTGGGATTTACTGTAGGTAACAGGAGGAGTTCTTGGCCCCCAAGGACCCTCAGCTTCTAAGAGGACTTCATCCTCTAACTAGTAGTGTGCCAGGGCATTTGCGGAGTGGTTAAGAAAAGGGCTGGGGCCTCCAGTGGTTTCCCCAGGCTGGCCTTTAAAAACATTTTTTTTTATTAGGGAAGGGGGTACATTTTAGCCCTGGGGACCCTATCCCTGGGGCCAGGTCTTTTTGCAATTGTGAAGGGGAGCCTCATGGTCCACTTCCCCGGGCTGATTTTGCCCCTGGTGACTCCATCCCTTGAGGACTGGTCTACTAGTAATAGGGGAGGGAGTCTATGCAACCCCACACCCTAGGCCGGGTTCAGCCCCAGGGACCACATCCCCTGGGGTCTGTCCTTTAAAACAAAATGCATTAGCAGAGCTGCATGGCCCGCCTACCTGGGTCAATTTTGGCCACAGGGACCCCATGCCCCCGGGCCTAGCTATATACAAAGGGGGGGGGGGGATGGCTGATTGGCACCACTCCCTGGGCCAAATTAGGCTTTGGGAACTGCATCCATCTTTCTGTGGGTGCCCTAGGGCCTACACTCTTCACTGGGAGCACGGGGAGCCTGAAGACCCTGCGATTCCTGAATTGTTTATGTACAAAAAGGCAAAATATTGTGCAGTTACTAGTGGTATTATAAAATGGAGGCATTAGGTAAATGTTGGAGGACAAAGGTAAAAAACAAGTGCCTGATAAGTAGGCTTGAAAGTGGTACAGCTTTGCGGAGTGTAAATAAGGGTGGATGAAAAACCATACAAGTACAGCGTAAGTGCTGTTTTTGTAAATCAAAAAAACAAGATTACAAAAACTAGATGAAAAGGTGTTCTTTGATTATTGTCCATTGCTAAGATAAACAAATGAATATTAATTTTAAGTTTTGTAAATGAAGAGTTGTGCAATATAAGTGAAAGAAACACACGGAAAGTGAGATATTGTTTTATTGAGATAGGCATTTTTTTTTTACAGATTTCTCTTAAAAAAGATTTTTTAATTTTTGCATCACACATTTATTTTTGTTATTGTGAAAAAACGTAAACATGAACATAACCTCTGAAAAAATAATGAGTATATAGTAAATATTTGCTTTATCAGTGGCATTGTGCTACTTATGGTTTACTATTTTTCTTTATTTAAACAGTAAACTGTGACATTTTCAATGTTCAATTTTTGTGCTATATGCTTTGAAGTTTGTAAATTGTAACAAATGCTGTATTTTTGTCAATGCATATGTTATAATAACTCCTGGTGCCACTGCACCTGTTGCACCAATGAAATCATGATCCTAGTGCCTGCTAGATAACTGCACTTTGCCTGTTTTAAGAATGTGCAGTTAGTGTTCCTTATATTATATAACAACAAAAATACAGGAGGCTGTTTAAATTACTTTGGACAATTCAAAACCTATTTAGCAATTATTACGCTAAAATATCATGCATTAAAAGCATGCAAATAAATATGAATGCATTTTACATCCATGGAAAGATGAAAGGCAACATTCTCACTATTAAAAAATAACTTCTGTTTCAGTTTACAGAGTATCACTAAATTATCACGTTGCTTATTCTTATAGTCAATGGAAAATACAGCCAACGATATAACATGTTTTTGGTGCTAGAACAATACAAACTGCACAGTAAAGGCCAGTCCAAAAAGAAGCCAGTCTTACCACCTACCTGCTTAGTAAGCTAAATGCTCGGTGTCAAAAAAGTGGAAATTCACACCAAAGAAGAAAACAAATGTTTTATTTTTATTTAAAAAGTATTCTAAAATAATAGATACCTTCTGAAAAAAGAACAGCAGCACAAATCCCATACAGTCACCAAACATGCTTGCTCACAAAGGCAAGCTTTAACACAATGCAACAATGCCCAGCAGCTGGAATTTTCTAATGTGCTGCTCTTGAATCTATACAGCCTCCCTTCCTGACCAGAAGAAGGTACAGACTGCAATCACAAAACTCAAGGAATACTTTTAGAACAGGCACATGACTGCCTTTACAATCCAGGACGCTGCGACAGTTGTCTGGCGCTGTAATGTTACACAGAAAGTGTCCCAACGGATAGAGGAGGTTAAAACATCCCTTCAGAGCACCACGGAGCATGTTTATTTAAAGCACTGCAATCTCTTTGTACAGGTTTAACCCCTTCCATGCAGCCGCGATTTTTCCACTGTGCGGTAAACAAAAGAACAGGGCGGGGCCGTGACGAACCCCAGCCGTCATCCGCACACGAGCACTGCGGAGCGTGACGGCTGAGGTTCGTCACCAGCATGGGAGGGGTTAAGCTACATAATGCACCAACAACAAGAACATGGCGCAGAATTTTTTTAATGTGAAAATTAGTTAAAAGTTCCACTCACTAAAGCAGAGTTAAACAACCAAGTTTTAAATGTGCGCAGCCAGGGGAAAATAAGTATTGGTACACAGTAAACGCTGTGCAGCCTTCACGTATGACAAAAAGTTCCACAACTTTTGGGCTGTTTGCCGCTCCCCCTGCTGAACCGTTGAAATCCTGACCCTAGTGCCTGCAAGATAACTGCAGTTGTGACTGATTCTTTAGTTGTAAAATATAGCAATAATTGGTATTTAGTGGGGTGCCTAGAGCTATTGATCCTGGTGCCACTGCACTTGCTGCACTACTGAAATCATGGCCCTAGTGCCTGCTACATAACTGCACTCATGACTGCTTGTTTAGCAGTAGAATATAGCAAAATCTGATGTATAGTGGAGTTATGACAACGTTTGGCTCTGATGCTAGTGCACCTGCTGCACCATTTAAATCATGACCCTATGGCCTGAGAGGTAACTTTACTTGTGATTGCCTGGTTAGTAGTAAAATATATAATTATTCGGTGTTTAGTGCTGTGCATGGAGCTTTTGGTCCCGGTGTCACTGCACCTGCTGCACCATTGTTACCATGACCCTGTTGCCTGGTAAATAATTAAGCTAAAGACAATGGTCCTTGACAGGAAAGATCAACGTATCAATGTTTATAGGCCACAATAAGCACTATAATGAAAAAAAGTCCAGCCGGACTTTGAATTTATTCAATGTTTGAATATATTAAATCAGACGAACCAACAATTAAACAGTGGGACACAATCCTGCATCCACAATGCTACACATACAATCAAACAGTACAAATACTTGGGGTATTTCAGGCATATAAAAAATAGGAGCAAAAAGGAAATTTAAAGTGCATTTGCTTCACATATGTTGAAAACATACGATTTTAGGCACATAATAGTACACTATTGTTTAAACCACATATCATGTCGACGGCGTTTCGATCCTATTAGCATTAAAGGATCATCATCAGAACATTCATTGCTTGCCTGAATGAAAAGAGCCTGTATTGACAGGAAGGAAGGGGACATATAACATTTCATTAACCAACTGTGTTACTCACAGGACTTTTCAATGCAAACTCATGCCAAGTTTTAAGGTGCTAATTGGTCATTCAGGTGAACAGGTGTCAACCAACCTGTGCCAACCATACACGGCGCAGTGGAGAGCAAGCTATGCCACGCTCGGAATCTCTGCCGTGAACAAGTTGTGTTCAAAGTGCCTATAGCATGCCCTGGGTGAATTCTGTCAAGATAGTGAAAGGTCTAAGCCGTTAGTGAACGTTCAATATTTAATGCAGCAAGGTGCTTAAACTAATAAAAGGTCTAAGCCGTTAGTGTACGTCCAACCATTAATGCAGCAAGGTGCTTGAACTAATATAAGGGGGAATTAATTACATAAGCTCCAGTTACCCGGTTTGGGCATGAACCAGCGTGTAGTTCTGGAACCTCGGACCAATAGAACGGTGGAGCAGTTAATTCATGTGGTGCCTAAGGGATAAGAACCAAGTTAGACTCGGGCCTGATAATTGAAGGGCACGGGGTTAGCGATAAGCCTGGGCGTAGTTCGCGTAGCCGCACTCCGCGAGCTACGCGAAGATGCACTTGCACTCCGCGAACTACGCATAGCTCCGCGAGCATGCGTAGTAGCTTGCTTGACCCGTTCGCGAGCCATTTTTCGTCTTCGGGAGCGCTGTGGAACTCTGGAACCTGCTCGACACCACATCTCCAGACGTCGCCTTCCTCACGGAAACATGGATGAACGCCTCCTCAGCGCCCGACATCGCCGTCGCCATCCCGGACAGATACAAGATCACCCGGAGAGACCGCGTCAACGAGACAGGAGGAGGCATCGCCATCGTCGACAAGAACACCATCCGCATCACGACCAACTCAGACGACACCCTCACAGCCGCTTAACATCTTCACTTCCAGATACACACCGACCCCAAGACCACACTCAGAGATACCCTCATCTACAGACCCCCAGGACATCGCACACAATTCAGCGAAGACATCGCAGACTTCATCAGCCCGCACGCCCTCGCCTCCGCTGACTACATCCTCCCAGGGGACCTCAACTTCCACCTGGAGAACAACAACGACAACACCACCACCACCCTGCTGGACAACCTCGCCAACCTCGGACTCATGCAACTGGTGAACACCCCCACCCACTACGCCGGACACACGCTTGACCCAGTCTTCTCCTCCAGCAAGTACATCTCCTTTAGCCACTCCACCGGACTACACTGGACAGACCACAGCTGCGTCCACTTCAGCTTCAGAAAGACCACGACTCACCACCACCCGCAACAGGTTCCCCGCAGGAACTGGAACAAGATCACCACCGACCAGCTCACCACTTCACTGAGCCAGAACCCTCCCGCCAGCTTAACGGACCCCAACCAAGCAGCCAACAACCTCACACAGTGGATCACCAATTGCGCTCGCCCAACCAGCCTCGACCACTCGCAGTCCGGCTTCCGCGCCAACCACAGCACCGAGACCGCCCTCATCGCAGCCACTGACGACATCCGAGCCCTGCTCGACAACTGGGAAACAGCGGCCCTCATCCTCCTGGACCTCTCCGCAGCATTCGATACGGTCTGCCACCGCACCCTAGTGCAGCGCCTCAGCAACATCGGAATCCAAGAGAAGGCACTGGAGTGGATCATCTCGTTCCTCACCGGAAGAACCCAGAGAGTCCGCCTCCCCCCGTACAGATCCAAGGCCACCGAAGTCATATGCGGCGTACCACAAGGATCATCACTCAGCCCCACCCTCTTCAACGTCTACATGAGCCCCCTCGCAGCCATCGTACGCCAACACAACCTCAACATCATCTCCTACGCCGACGACACCCAGCTGATCCTCTCCCTCACCAACGACCCAGGAACCGCCAGAACCAACCTACACGAAGGGATGAAAGACGTAGTCGAGTGGATGAGGAACAGCCACCTGAAACTGAACTCAGACAAGACGGAAGTCCTCATCCTTGGATCATCACCCTCCGCCTGGGACGACTCCTGGTGGCCCCCTGCCCTGGGCAGCGCACCCAAACCAACGGACCACGCACGCAACCTGGGCTTCATCCTGGACTCCTCCCTCTCGATGACCATTGAAGCATGATGACGCCGTCTCATCATCATGCTTCAACATCCTACGCATGCTCCGAAAGATCTTCCGATGGCTCGCCACCGAAACCAGGAAGACGGTCACACAGGCACTCGTCACCAGCCGACTGGACTACGGAAACATCCTCTATACCGGAACCACAGCCAAACTCCAGAAAAGACTCTGACACATCCAGAACGCCTCCGCACGACTCATCTTGGACATTCCCCGACACAGCCACATCTCCGGACACCTGAGAGACCTTCACTGGCTCCCCGTCAGCAAGAGAATCACGTTCCAACTCCTCACCCACGCACACAAGGCCCTCCACGACCTGGGCCCCAGGTACCTCAACAACTGCCTGACCTTCTACACTCCCACCCGCCAGCTACGTTCGACCAGCCACGCCCTCGCCGCCGTGCCATGCATCCGAAGATCCACCATGGCAGGAAGATCCTTCTCCTACCTGGCAGCCAAGACTTGGAACTCCCTCCCCATCCACCTCCGCCTGACTCAGGACCACCTCTGCTTCAGGAAGCAACTCAAGACATGGCTGTTCGAGCAGTAGCGGACCCCCCTCCCCCAAGCGCCTTGAGACCCTCTAGGTGAGTAGCGCGCTATACAAATATCCTGATTGATTGATTGATTGATTGCCTGCATGCTCGGGATGTGTAGCGCGCGAAGTTACCCATGAGGTTTGTCCCGCCCGCTCGGGTCCCCTTATTTCCGGTCACTACTAACGTGTTCGCGAGTTATTCTGTGCCAGATTGCAGTTTCTGCGTGTTCGGCAACTCGATCTTACCGACAAGCATCCTCGCGCACGCGAACATGCTATTGAGTGCGCAAGAACTACGCTACGCAGCAGTTTGCGGAGTATTCGACAACTTCGCGTTCTCCGCGGAGCGCGGAGTTGCCGAAACTCCGCAAACTCCGCGAACGGAGCGTAGTTCTTCGCCCAGGGTTAGTTAGCGAGGAAGGGCGGATTGGCTTACCTCATAGAATACGGCTAGGAATATCCATAGATTGTTGAGGAACACTTAGAACGAGGGTAGGAAGGCTGAGGTTATACACCCCCGGTTTGATAATTCACTTGCAGCAAGTTAAGGTGGTCCCGTGTGTGGCGTTAACCTCATGGGGTCTCAGTCAGGGGCCGAAGAGGCTGATGTCCGGAAGTCGTTCCGGGGGGTACCTGGGGCCAGAATAAATCAATTAAAGCCAACACCCCATGGAGCGTGTAAGTATCGTAAATGCCAAAAACCTCCATGGAAAGGGCCGCTTACCTGCGGACTGATAATGAACGCTCCTGCTACGGAGCGGGGTAGCTGCAGCGAGGCGCGTTCCCAGAGAAGGTTCCGGCATAGGGTAGTATGCAGAGATACCTGGGGCCGAATTAAATAAGTAATTTAAGAACCCGTGCTAAGGACCAGTGAGAAATATGTGTTAACCCAAGAAAACAGTCGCTTACCTGCCGGCTGATAGTAATAGCTCCTGCTACGGAGCGGGGTAGCCTGTAATAGGGCTCCTATGGAAGACATAGCGCGGAGCCGTATAAGTATCTATTACCTAATTCAAAGCGCAATCAGCCTGGGAGCATGCCACTGGCTTACCTGGGGTTCACAATGGAACTTGGAAAACCGTCCTGGTGCACAGTAGCGCCGTGGAACGTCTGGAAGTGGGCGTGTGCGGTAGAAGTAGAAACCGCGGCGGCCATGATGGAGTGGGAATTAACACATTGTGACGGCCATGTAGGGTGGGGCAACTCAAATTAACGGCTGACATGTTGGAATGGAGATAAGGGGGGTTTTTTTGGTGAGCGAATTCCAGGCGCATGCAGGTGATATGACATAGTGAAAGTGGTGGTGCACAATTAGACACATTAAATAAAACATTACATAATTTCGATATTCACAAGAATTGGAAAGGTTTACAGAAGTGAGGTCAATTCATTATTTCAGAGACAGGAGAAATGGTTTTCACAAAAGTGAGGTCCAATCCTCATTACGGTTGAGACCACTATGTATACTATCAAAGAGTAGGATCATCTTGAGTTCTTCTCTATTGAGCAAAAGTCCAATGTCACCTCCACGAGGAGGTAACTTCACAGATTTCAGGACAGTCTCGCTGCAGCTACCCCGCTCCGTAGCAGGAGCGTTCATTATCAGTCCGCAGGTAAGTGGCCCTTTCCATGGAGGTTTTCGGCATTTACAATACTTACAGGCTCCATGGGGTGTTGGCTTTAATTGATTAATTCTGGCCCCAGGTACCCTCCGGAACGACTTCCGGACATCAGCCTCTTCGGCCCCTGACTGAGACCCCATGAGGTTAACGCCACACACGGGACCACCTTAACTTGCTGCAAGTGAATTATCAAACCGGGGGTGTATAACCTCAGCCTTCCTACCCTCGTTCTAAGTGTTCCTCAACAATCTATGGCTAATCCTAGCCGTATTCTATGAGGTAAGCCAATCCGCCCTTCCTCGCTAACCCCGTACCCTTCAATTATCAGGCCCGAGTGTAACTTGGTTCTTATCCCTTAGGCACCACATGAATTAACTGCTCCACCATTCTATTGGTCCGAGGTTCCAGAACTACACGCTGGTTCATGCCCAAACCGGGTAACTGGAGCTCATGTAATTAATTCCCCCTTATATTAGTTCAAGCACCTTGCTGCATTAATGGTTGGACGTACACTAACGGCTTAGACCTTTTATTAGTTCAAGCACCTCGCTGCATTAATTATTGAACGTTAACTAACGGCTTAGACCTTTCACTATCTTGACAGAATTCACCCAGGGCATGCTATAGGCACTTTGAACACAACTTGTTCACAGCATAGATTCCGAGCGTGGCATGGCTTGCTCTCCACTGCGCCGTGTATGGTTGGCACAGGTTGGTTGACACCTGCTCACCTGAATGACCAATTAGCACCTTAAAACTTGGCATGAGTTTGCGTTGAAAAGTCCTGTGAGTAGCACAGTTGGTTAATGAAATGTTATATGTCCCCTTCCTTCCTGTCAATACAGGCTCTTTTCATTCAGGCAAGCAATGAATGTCCTGATGATGATCCTTTAATGCTAATAGGATCGAAACGCCGTCGCCATGATATGTGGTTTAAACAATAGTGTACTATTATGTGCCTAAAATCGTATGTTTTCCACATATGTGAAGCAAATGCACTTTAAATTTCCTTTTTGCTCCTATTTTCTATATGCCTGAAATAACCCAAGTATTTGTACTATTTGATTGTATGTGTAGCATTGTGGATGCAGGATTGTGTCCCACTGTTTAATTGTTGGTTCGTCTGATTTAATATATTCAAACATTGAATAAATTCAAAGTCCGGCTGGACTTTTTTTCATTATAGTGCTTATTGTGGCCTATAATCATTGATACGTTGATCTTTCCTTTCAAGGACCGTTGTCTTTAGCTTAATTGATACCCCAGGTCCTTGCTTACCTAGTGGGTTCCCTTGTCCTTTAGTAAAAGCCTGGTAAAATATGGCACTTGTGACTGCCTGTTTAGTAGTAAAATTTGTCAATAATCTGTATAGTGGGGTTCCTAAAGCTTTTGACCATGGTGTCACTGCACCTGCTGCACCATTCAAACCATTCCCCTTTTAACTGCAAGATAACTGGAATTGTGACTGTTTAGTAGTAAAACATAGCAATATTTGGTGTTTAAAGGAGCTATGACAACTTTTAGCCCCAGTGCCACTGCATCCGCTTCACCATTTCAATCATGACCCTATTGCTTGCAAGGTACCTGCACTTGTGACTGCATGTTTACTATTAAAATATAGCAATATTTAGTATTTAGTGGTGTACCTTGAACTTTTGGTACCAGTGTCACTGTGCCTGCTGCACCATTTAAATCAAGCCCCTTTTAACTGCAAGGTAAAGGCAATTGTGACTGCCTGTTTAGTAGTAAAATATAGCAGTATTTGTGTTTAGAGGAGTTCTGACAACTGTTGAGCCTGGTGCCACCATTTAAAACATGACCTTATTGCCTGCATGATTACTGCACTTGTGACAGTTTGTTTAGTAATGAAATATAGCAATATTTGCAGTTTAGGGGGGTTCATAAATCTTTGGGCCCCGGTGTAACTGCAGCTGCTGCACCATTGAAATAATGAATCTAATGCCTGCCAGATAACTGCGCTTGTGACTGTCTGTTTAGTAGTACATTTTAGCAATAATCTGTGTTATGGCTTTTGGCCCAGGTGCCACAGCAGCTGTTGCACCATTTAAATCAAGCCCTTTTTAACTGCAAGTCAACTGCACATGTGAATGAATGTTTAGTTATAAAAATATAGCAATATTAGGTGTTTTTACAGGAAAGATTACAAAATGTAAACAGTAAACGGGATGCAGTGTTAACCAAAAGAATAAAGTTCGAACCACCAACGCGGATGGGAATGAGTAGTTAGGCCACAGGAAACTGATAGGAGGGACACAGTAGGGAGAACGGTCTACAACCAATAGAAATAGAAGAAAGTAAATTGGCAAGCATACGGACCAATAAAAAGTGAAGGCAGTATGTTAGTCCTTTATAAGATATAGTAAAAACAATAGATTTCACAAGCACAACGCAAATACTGTGCAGGTGAACCCTAAAAACCACAAGTGCAGGTTCCTCCACTCGATATTGTGAGCCACCTGGGTGGACCAGGTCCCGGGAAAATGTATTAGAATTTTACTTGGGGTGGTGAGTGCCTACATTTCCCCCTACCTGTGGACCCACCCACCTCAAGACCTGCTCTACCTACAGAATAAAGAAATAAAGTGAGCCCAAAAACATAGTGTTACCCCTTCCCCCTTAGAGCGTGCCAAGCTCCTTGAGTCCAAGTTACAACTATTTGCTGTTTGCAGCCTCCGTGAAGTAAGTCGAGAATGCAATTCACGCTGCTGCCTTTCCATAGTGTCTGAAATGTCGGCGTCATGGCCGTGGTATGTGCTTGGAACTCCTGGCATTCGTGGACTGAACCAACTGAGTAGCATGCTGGTTTCACGCTATCCTGCTTCTTCTTGGAAGCGTGCGCCGTAGTGTGTGTTTGCCGTTCTGGCCAGTTTCTGTAACTGCACTACCCTATTAGTGAGGAGACCCTGAAAATATGGCAGCGGCCTGCCGGATGCTGTTGTCCCCAGTGCGGGGGGCATGGGGGCGGAGGGAGGCGGCCCTGCGGCAGAGGCCTGCAAGGCACTGTGCCTCGCCGAACATCTGTTTCTGATTACTAGAGGCCTGTGGACATTCTTCCTGGCCTGTCTGTCACAATACTGTCATTAAAGGGAAGCTTGTTTGCGGGGCAGGAATGCGCATATGGTTCTAATCACTCGTCCATGTGGCGTAACCTGATCGGGGCCTGCAGTTCCTGACATTGGGCTACTGCTGGCAGGAGTTGCCTGCGCTCAAAACAAATATCCGGGGGCTTTGCTCTGGGGGAGAACTCTTTGCAGATACAATATCTTGCTATTTAGTAAGCTACCCTGACCTATCAGGCGAGGTTAAACTTCCGGCATGTGATTCTTTCCATCCCAGCCACTTTATTGTAACAGATATGAGGATCGTTTAGTAGGGTGTAGACAGCAAGCGCAGAGCAAGGAAATAGGAAAGATGGAACTCCCACCGTGCCGCTATCGTGTTCTGATTAATGAGGACGAGGGGGGGGTTGGCGCGTCCCTGAAAGTGATGCGGGAAACCAAAAGTATTCTGCTTCTACTCAATGAGAAAGAGAGGGGGGTGGGTTGCCGCGGCCCTGAATATGACAGCGTGCGGGCACACAACAGCTAAAAGGAGGCTGGCGAGGGCCAAATGGCAGCTGTGCACGTCGCGCGTGCTTGTGCGCGTAACAGCAAGCTGGTGGCTGCCAAAAGCCTGTGGGTAGCACTTTGAGAAGCCAGTTACTAAATGTCTCACCAGACAGTGCATGCGCTGGCTCAGGCGAGACCTAAAAAGGGCTGTCGTCACAGAATGAACCTGCAAGAAGGGGATAACATTTGTAAGCATTGTCACTATAATTTGTCTTTCAGAGCCTCAGTCAAAAAACCAATACCTAAACTGGGAGGGAACATGTTTCTGTTAAACTGTAGCTCCCTTCTGTTCCATAAGCTTGATATTCTCTCCTTCTTGGAAGATCCAAACCCTGATGCACTCTTCCTTAGGGAAACTTTGCTCCATTAGGAGTCAGGTCCTGACATTGTTCTGGCTCTTTCCCCATACTGCTATATAATACTTAAGGATAGGGAAAACAAAAAGGGTGGGTGCTTGGCCATTATTTTAAAATCAAGTTTCGCTTGTGTAACTTACCCCCTTGCTATCCCAGACGTTGAAAGCCTGGGGTATGACATTTTACTGTCCCATACATTTACATTCTCGGGAAGTTTGGTCTATTGCCCTTCAGGCCCCTCATGTCAATTCATTCAATCTTTTCCAGAAGCTGTAGTGAGTCTGGCTACTAAACATCGTAGTTTTATAATACTGGGAGACTTTAAATTGTGTTTAGAAGAAGTTGATAGTAGAGCAACAAGTGTTGCACTTGACCTAGCCTCAATCCAACTGGAGGAAATGGTTACCACTCCTACGCATATAGGAGACCATCTGTTGGATCCGATGCAGTATTCAGTTGGATTCCAGGAAAATGACAGACATCACACACAAACTGGTTTTTGACACAAGCACATTACAGATACTGCCCTATTGGCAGTGGTGGAAGAGGCAAAAAGGAGAATGAATCAGAGGGCTACAGTAGCTATTGTGCTCCTGGATCCTAATGCAGCCTTTGAAAAGGTTGACCACTTAATAGTGTTGGTTAGAGTTGGTAGGGCCAGAGCTGCAGGGAAAGCCCTAGATTGGGTGGGTTCATTTTTAAAGGAACAAACATAACTGGTCTTTGACAGGGACCGTTCATCGTAAAGTCTGTCCATGGTGTGTTGGGTCCGATAGGGGCCCTCAGTTAGCCCCATGTTATTTAATATATATCTCAAACCTTTGGAAGATGTTTTGGCTCCCTTTGGGATTTTTATAATATCTTATGTGGACGACACCCTCCTAGTGTTGTCTCGTGCCCCAGAATCAGTCCCTTTAACATCTAACCTTGGACTCGGCCTGCAACAAGTACCCAGCCAGATGAACAAGTCTTGCCAAAGCTCAATTGAGTGAAAATGGAATTGATGATGGTTTTCTGCATGCACAATCTGATCCTAACTATAATGTCCAGGTAACCTTTAATTTTTTCTGTGAATTTCTATTTTGTTGAATGTTATTTCCTAACTATAATGTCCCTGTAACCTTTGATTTTTCTAGTGAATTTCAATGGTCAGTGAGTGGGTGTATGAGTGACTATGGGCTAGGCATGGGCGTAAAATCCGTTCCGCTCGCGGATTTTGCGGATTTTCGGTAAATCCGCAATCCGCGAGATTCGCGGATTTCCCGCAAAATCTGCAAATCCGCGCGCTGCAGATTTTTTGCTTGTGTTCGCACTGCTCGCGGCCCGCGGCGCGGGCAGCAACAATCTCGCACTCGCGAAATTACAAAAAAAAAAAAAAATGGCGGAGGAGTGAAGGAAGGAAGTGGCCCAGTCTCCAACTTCCTGTTCCTGTCCAGCAAGTTCCTCCCATTGGGGAGGGGTGAAGGAAGTGCCCCAGTCTCCAACTTCCTGTTCCTGTTTCCTTTCCTGGCCATTTTGGATTCGATCTTGACTGGGAAGGATTACTTTTTGTGGATGCTGCTGGATATTTGGATTTGAGGCCTTTTGGATTCAAAATTTGATTTCACAAGTAAGTTGATAAGTTGATGTTGTTTGTGGTGATTTTTGTGTGTGTTTTTTGACTTTTGGGGTGGTGTTGGGGGCTGGCTATGTTGGTGGTGGGCCATTTGTATTACTTTTGGATTCGAAATTTGATTTCACAAATAAGTTGATAAGTTGATTTTCTTTGTGGTGATTTTTGTGTGTGTTTTCCGACTTTTGGGGTGGTTTTGGTGATTTAGCGGGTGTTTTGCCGCGTTCGCGTCGTGAAGCAACAATCTCGCACTCGCTAAATTTGCAAAAAGTGCAATTCTTCACCAGAAAACCACCAGCAGGCAGCATAAACCTTCTGAAACTTGATGGATGGCATTGGATTGTGGTGATTTGTGTTGTCTTTATTGACTTTTTGGAGTAGGGGTTGGGGGCTGGCCATGTTGGGTGGGGCCATTTTGAGGCATGGTCCTCCTGGCCATGTGGATGGGGGTCAAGCGGCCATTTTGAAGGCAGGCAGTGAGCTTTGTACCATAGGCCTGCACCCATTTTTCCTTGCTTTCCTTTCACCCCTTGTGCCCAGGTTGAGTCAGTGGTACATGAAACTACAAGCCTCTCTGTGGGCTCTCTTGGATCAATGTTAAATTCCTGTTTCCCAAAAATGTAGCAATTCTTATTTTTGATATTTCCATATTGTGGTGTGCACGTGTGTATTCGAAATTTGATTTCACAAGTAAGTTGATAAGTTGATTTTCTTTGTGGTGATTTTTGTGTGTGTTTTCCGACTTTTGCGGTTGTTTTGGTGATTTAGCGGGTGTTTTGCCGCGTTCGCGTCGTGAAGCAACAATCTCGCACTCGCTAAATTGCAAAAAGTGCAATTCTGCACCAGAAAACCACCAGCAGGCAGCATAAACCTTCTGAAACTTGATGGATGGCATAGGATTGTGGTGATTTGTGTTGTCTTTTTTGACTTTTTGGAGTAGGGGTTGGGGGCTGGCTATGTTGGGTGGGGCCATTTTGAGGCATGGTCCTCCTGGCCATGTGGATGGGGGTCAAGCGGCCATTTTGAAGGCAGGCAGTGAGCTTTGTGCCATAGGCCTGCACCTATCTTTCCTTGCTTTCACCCCTTGTGCCCAGGTTGAGTCAGTGGTACATGAAACTACAAGCCTCTCTGTGGGCTCTCTTGGATCAATGTTAAATTCCTGTTTCCCAAAAATGTAGCAATTCTTATTTTTGATATTTCCATATTGTGGTGTGCACGTGTGTATTCGAAATTTGATTTCACAAGTAAGTTGATAATAAGTTGATTTTCTTTGTGGTGATTTTTGTGTGTGTTTTCCGACTTTTGCGGTTGTTTTGGTGATTTAGCGGGTGTTTTGCCGCGTTCGCGTCGTGAAGCAACAATCTCGCACTCGCTAAATTGCAAAAAGTGCAATTCTGCACCAGAAAACCACCAGCAGGCAGCATAAACCTTCTGAAACTTGATGGATGGCATTGGATTGTGGTGATTTGTGTTGTCTTTTTTGACTTTTTGGAGTAGGGGTTGGGGGCTGGCTATGTTGGGTGGGGCCATTTTGAGGCATGGTCCTCCTGGCCATGTGGATGGGGGTCAAGCAGCCATTTTGAAGGCAGGCAGTGAGCTTTGTGCCATAGGCCTGCACCCATTTTTCCTTGCTTTCCTTTCACGCCTTGTGCCCAGGTTGAGTCAGTGGTACATGAAACTACAAGCCTCTCTGTGGGCTCTCTTGGATCAATGTTAAATTCCTGTTTCCCAAAAATGTAGCAATTCTTATTTTTGATATTTCCATATTGTGGTGTGCACGTGTGTATTCGAAATTTGATTTAACAAGTAAGTTGATAAGTTGATTTTCTTTGTGGTGATTTTTGTGTGTGTTTTCCGACTTTTGCGGTTGTTTTGGTGATTTAGCGGGTGTTTTGCCGCGTTCGCGTCGTGAAGCAACAATCTCGCACTCGCTAAATTGCAAAAAGTGCAATTCTGCACCAGAAAACCACCAGCAGGCAGCATAAACCTTCTGAAACTTGATGGATGGCATTGGATTGTGGTGATTTGTGTTGTCTTTTTTGACTTTTTGGAGTAGGGGTTGGGGGCTGGCTATGTTGGGTGGGGCCATTTTGAGGCATGGTCCTCCTGGCCATGTGGATGGGGGTCAAGCGGCCATTTTGAAGGCAGGCAGTGAGCTTTGTGCCATAGGCCTGCACCCATTTTTCCTTGCTTTCACCCCTTGTGCCCAGGTTGAGTCAGTGGTACATGAAACTACAAGCCTCTCTGTGGGCTCTCTTGGATCAATGTTGAATTCCTGTTTCCCAAAAATGTAGCAATTCTTATTTTTGATATTTCCATATTGTGGTGTGCACGTGTGTATTCATAAATGCCTACTTGCAAACTATTAATTGAAGCGCCACATATGCAACATATATTTAACTGATGTTCCTCTGTCTTCGTTTGCTTTTAGGTGCACAAAGTCAAGAACTCCGCATCATCGTTGAGCATCAGTGCCAGGAAGAAGTCCTGCTGAGGCCTGCTGTTCCGACATCTGAAGAAGAATCAGAAGATGGGTCCGAAAAGAGGTGTCCGTAGCTCCTCTTGCAAGAAAGATGTCTCTACTAAGGAGAAGAAGAAGCAAGTGGCACCACTTACCAAGGAGTCTGGTGCCTCGACCAATAAATTTATGTGGAAAAAAAAACATGAGTGCTGCACAGGTAGCCTGTTTATTGGTTCAATCACCAACGACCAGTGATGTTGGCTCAAGTACTATTCAACAACCAAAGCCGCAACAACAACTGCATGAGCTAACAGTACAAGCACAAGTACATGCGCAAGGAGCTGTCCGAGAAGGAGCTGTCCGAGAAGGAGCTGGCCGAGAAGGAGCTGGCCGAGAAGGGGAAGGCCGAGAAGGGGAAGGCCGAGAAGGGGAAGGCCGAGAAGGAGAAGGCCGAGAAGGAGAAGGCCGAGAAGGAGAAGGCCGAGAAGGAGAAGGCCGAGAAGGAGAAGGCCGAGAAGGAGAAGGCCGAGAAGGAGAGGTCCATGGAGAGTTGCAAGTAGAGGTCAGTGAAGAGGGCCATGTAGCGGCGCATGGAGCGGTGCAAGTGGCCACAATGGTTGTTCTTCCCGAAGTCGGGGCACAGGAGGAAATTGACTTTGGACCCGGGGTATCAAGTCAGGAAGACGAAGCCACTCCTCCTGATGATTCATTTTCTCCCAGCTCCCCAGCAAGGAAAAGATCAAGGAGGGTGTGTAGAAGTTCCTCTTCAAGCCCCGCTCCTTCAGATGATCTGCATCAAGATTGGCAACCATCTCCGACGTCTGAGAGGGAGGCACACCATGAGCTGAGAAAGATATCAAATGTTAAAAGGAAGGGCCCCGGAAAGCTCATACTTATGGATCCGAACGTCGGACTTGATGAAGTGGTGCATTCTGATGTTGATGAACAGGATGACAGCAATGACCTAGTCATCACACACGTCATTCCAGCCACACCGGCCATGCAGCAGACAGACATTTATACCCTATCCCGACGTCATGCTGAGCGTGACCCTGGCGATGTGGCACTGGTAGCACCACCAACGCAGTCATGTAGTACAAGTTCACCAAAACCTACAGCTCCCATATTTTCTCCCCAGAGGGGAACTCCATCCAGCTCGACTCCCTCAAGTAGGGTTGCTGCAATAATTGCACAACCCAGTAGATGTCTGCAAGGCTCATCCACCACTGCTTCATCTGGCATTGGCAGTATCATCACCTCGTGCGGCAAAACCAGAAGTTTCCAGTCCCCAGTTTGGAACTATTTTAGTGTCCATGCAAAGCATGATAACCTAGCCGTTTGTTCCATTTGTACGACTACAGTTAGCCGCGGTAAGATTGGTACCAACTATGGTACCGGAGGCCAGATAGGTCATCTTGAAAGAAGGCACGCTGTAGAATGGTTTGCGCACCTAGCAAACATCAAGGCAAAGGAATCCCAAAGGGCAAGTGGCCAAAATAAACCTGTACTAGGTGTTTCATCTGAAGATGACGGGGAGGTAGAAGAAGCGTCAGACATTTATCCGGGCGCACCCAGTACCCCTGGCAGCACCACACCCTCCGGAACACATAGGAGGCACACTGAGAGTCTGGGAGACACACCAATGCGGAAAATGTCAACACTGAGCAGAAGTGGGTCGAAGAAGGCATCAGCATCATCCATTAAACTTGTCCAGCGCAGCATTGCAGACATGTTCTCCTCAGATGCGCCATTTCAACGCAACCACCCAATTGTGCGCCTGTATAACACTAAGCTGGCTAAAATGCTAGCGGGGGACCTTCTCCCTTTTTCGTTTGTCGAAGGTGTGGGTTTTCTTGAACTCGTGGCAACACTGGCCCCTAAATGGAAGGTTCCTAGCCGGTTCTATTTTGCCAGGGTTGCTGTTCCAGCACCACATAAAGAGGTGCTTGAGTTGGTTGGGGCAGCTTTGCAGAAGACTGCTGTTCACACTATACACCTGACAACAGACATGTGGACCAGTTGCCAAGCCCTTGATTACATGTGCATCACTGCACACTGGGTCTCTTTTTCAGGGGTTGCAAAACGGATAAATGCAGGTGGTGACTTGGTCGACATTTTTAAGGGTGCTCGTAAACATGCAACATTAGCCATGTTTGGCATGGAGAAAACTCATACTGCAGACAACATTTTGCATGACTTTAACAAAAAGGTCTTGCAATGGCTGCCCAAAAGAAATTGCAAGGTTGGTTATGTTTCTACTGATAATGGCAGCAATGTAGTTAAGGCCATGGCGGACGGTGACTATTTCAGAGTGCCGTGTTTGGCGCACTGTATGAACCTTGTCGTGCAAAAGTTCTTGAAAAAAGAACCTGCAGTCGACAAAATACTGACCATCTGCAGAAGAATATTTCAACCATTCTTTTAAGGCCCAGAAGGAGCTGAGGCGCCAGCAAAATGTACGTAGAATGCCAGTGAAAGCACTTATCCAGGAGGTGGCAACACGTTGGAACTCAACCTTCTACATGCTTGAGCGTCTGCATGAGCTGTCTTCAGTAGTCAATGAGTATTTCTACAACCTGGGTGGTGATACGACAGAAATGATGCTAGCGGTGGAGCAATGGCAGCTAGTTAAAAGCCTGACAGACATGCTTCGTCCTTTTGAGGTCTTCACGCGTGAAGTTAGCAGGGAGGACTGTTCTTTGAGCAAAGCTATCCCATTGTTGCTGAAGCTCGAGCACCAAGTCAAGGTGGTGTCTTCAGAATTAAAGGATGCGGGAAAGAATGAAGCATATGAGTTGGCGCAGAGATTATTACAACGCCTAGTTAGCAATAAACGGCTTGTAAATATCAAGAAACAACAGCACTACATTTGTGCTACTATTCTGGATCCACGTTACAGAAAGCCATTGTTAGGAAAAGTATTAATTCCTTTTGAAACTTCAGATGTTACAGAGTACAAAGGTTGGCTAGCTCGGTCAGCCATTCGTTTTGAAAGAGAGAGGAAGGAAACTGTAGGAGAAGACAGTACTAGTGAATCAGCAGGCCAACAGGCGTCGGATAAAAGCACTTCTGTGCCTGTGGCAGAAGTGAGTGTCTTTTCCTCTGAGCCGTTAACCACACCAGCAACCGTATCATCTGCACCAGGCACAGGCGATATGTCTGAAGAGGATTGGCTAAGTCAGCTAGGGTTTGCTTGTCCCAGAAAGGACACAGAAGTGCAAAGTACAGGAATGCGGGAGAACATTGTTTCAATGGTGCAGGCCTACCTGGATGACTCAGCAGCGGTCAATATTACTGAGGACCCATTGGCGTATTGGCATGGGAAAAGAAACATATGGCGAGAGCTCACCAACCTGGCTATCAATTACTTGTCTTGCCCACTCGCAAGTGTGTCTTCAGAACGTGTTTTTAGTTCTGCTGGTGGCATTGTGACTTCCAAAAGGTCCCGCCTCTTGCCCGCAAATGTGGAGCGGCTCACCATAATAAAGATGAACCAGCACTTCATACCACCAGATTACAAAGTACGAGAATGCACGCAGGAAGAAGAGGACACCGACCTACCTGAGGAAAGTTCTCCTCAGTTACCACAAGTACTACCGACTGAATTTGCAGAGTATGAGGACGAGTTCATTTTTCCTGACACCGAGTTCTGAAAATGAGTCAATGATTCATTAACTTTATTTTTAGTCCGACTCCTTATTCACTTTTATTCCTGTGTGTCTGTCTTTCTTTCTTTACCAAGTGCTTGATCCCATTCACAACAAAACTGTAATCACCCAATCAAAGAACAAGCCCATCAGCAGAACTGTCTTGATTTTGATGCCGCAGCATTCATCAGGTTCACAAGTTAGTTGCCAAGAACTCAGTCCTGGTCGTCTATCCTCCTCCTCCAGACTCACCCTATCCATTTCCCGTAATGCTGATGCCTGGATTCCGCACAATGAAGAAACTTACGTTGACGAGTCCCCTAAAGAGGTACTGGAAGTAGTGAGTCCTCATTTAAATACATTTTTCTAAGTGTGGCTTTTTTCCCGGATTTGCTTTTTGGCTGTTTGGGGGGTGTCAAACTTGTTTGCGCTTGGTTTTATGGGTCTTGGCTGGGCCATTGCTGGCGAGGTCTATTAAGGGATGAAATTGGTTAAGAGGAAATGGGAGGTGAAAACGTTTAGGCGTTATTGCTCACTTGCCTGTCTTAGGGGTGCTGTCTGTGGGGCTTCTAGGGTTTTGGGGTCTGTGAGCCCCGCTGGCACATTCCGAATGTTGATTGCTTTTGCTAAGTTTTTTGGGAAACTCCAGTTGGGGCCCTGCTGCAGAACGCTTTAGGACACTGTGAATTCCAGGTGGAGACAACCCTCAACAAACACAAATTACAGGTAAGATAAGCGTTTGGATGGGAGGTAGTATAATGGAGTATTAGGAGGAGAGGCGAGAGAGTGACAGTGGTACTACTAGTAAACTCCTAGGACTCTTGATTTAGGAAACTCTGTGACAGGCATTTAACTTTGGAAAACATTTGGCCAATTACAGGTTGCTTTTGCTTTGCAGAAAATCCACGCCGGGAAACTCCAGTTGGGGCCCTGCTGCAGAACGCTTTAGGACACTGTGAATTCCAGGTGGAGACAGCCCTCAACAAACACAAATTACAGGTAAGATAAGCGTTTGGATGGGAGGTAGTATAATGGAGTATTAGGAGGAGAGGCGAGAGAGTGACAGTGGTACTACTAGTAAACTCCTAGGACTCTTGATTTAGGAAACTCTGTGACAGGCATTTAACTTTGGAAAACATTTGGCCAATTACAGGTTGCTTTTGCTTTGCAGAAAATCCACGCCGGGAAACTCCAGTTGGGGCCCTGCTGCAGAACGCTTTAGGACACTGTGAATTCCAGGTGAAGACAACCCTCAACAAACACAAATTACAGGTAAGATAAGCGTTTGGATGGGAGGTAGTATAATGGAGTATTAGGAGGAGAGGCGAGAGAGTGACAGTGGTACTACTAGTAAACTCCTAGGACTCTTGATTTAGGAAACTCTGTGACAGGCATTTAACTTTGGAAAACATTTGGCCAATTACAGGTTGCTTTTGCTTTGCAGAAAATCCACGCCGGGAAACTCCAGTTGGGGCCCTGCTGCAGAACGCTTTAGGACACTGTGAATTCCAGGTGGAGACAGCCCTCAACAAACACAAATTACAGGTAAGATAAGCGTTTGGATGGGAGGTAGTATAATGGAGTATTAGGAGGAGAGGCGAGAGAGTGACAGTGGTACTACTAGTAAACTTCTAGGACTCTTGATTTAGGAAACTCTGTGACAGGCATTTAACTTTGGAAAACATTTGGCCAATTACAGGTTGCTTTTGCTTTGCAGAAAATTCACGCCGGGAAACTCCAGTTGGGGCCCTGCTGCAGAACGCTTTAGGACACTGTGAATTCCAGGTGGAGACAACCCTCAACAAACACAAATTACAGGTAAGATAAGCGTTTGGATGGGAGGTAGTATAATGGAGTATTAGGAGGAGAGGCGAGAGAGTGACAGTGGTACTACTAGTAAACTCCTAGGACTCTTGATTTAGGAAACTCTGTGACAGGCATTTAACTTTGGAAAATATTTGGCCAATTACAAGTTGCTTTTGCTTTGCAGAAAATCCACGCCGGGAAACTCCAGTTGGGGCCCTGCTGCAGAACGCTTTAGGACACTGTGAATTCCAGGTGGAGACAACCCTCAACAAACACAAATTACAGGTAAGATAAGCGTTTGGATGGGAGGTAGTATAATGGAGTATTAGGAGGAGAGGCGAGAGAGTGACAGTGGTACTACTAGTAAACTCCTAGGACTCTTGATTTAGGAAACTCTGTGACAGGCATTTAACTTTGGAAAACATTTGGCCAATTACAGGTTGCTTTTGCTTTGCAGAAAATCCACGCCGGGAAACTCCAGTTGGGGCACTGCTGCAGAACGCTTTAGGACACTGTGAATTCCAGGTGGGGACAGCCCTCAACAAACACAAATTACAGGTAAGATAAGCGTTTGGATGGGAGGTAGTATAATGGAGTATTAGGAGGAGAGGCGAGAGAGTGACAGTGGTACTACTAGTAAACTCCTAGGACTCTTGATTTAGGAAACTCTGTGACAGGCATTTAACTTTGGAAAACATTTGGCCAATTACAGGTTGCTTTTGCTTTGCAGAAAATCCACGCCGGGAAACTCCAGTTGGGGCCCTGCTGCAGAACACTTTAGGACACTGTGAATTCCAGGTGGAGACAACCCTCAACAAACACAAATTACAGGTAAGATAAGCATTTGGATGGGAGGTAGTATAATGGAGTATTAGGAGGAGAGGCGAGAGAGTGACAGTGGTACTACTAGTAAACTCCTAGGACTCTTGATTTAGGAAACTCTGTGACAGGCATTTAACTTTGGAAAACATTTGGCCAATTACAGGTTGCTTTTGCTTTGCAGAAAATCCACGCCGGGAAACTCCAGTTGGGGCCCTGCTGCAGAACGCTTTAGGACACTGTGAATTCCAGGTGGAGACAACCCTCAACAAACACAAATTACAGGTAAGATAAGCGTTTGGATGGAAGGTAGTATAATGGAGTATTACGAGGAGAGGCGAGAGAGTGACAGTGGTACTACTAGTAAACTCCTAGGACTCTTGATTTAGGAAACTCTGTGACAGGCATTTAACTTTGGAAAACATTTGGCCAATTACAGGTTGCTTTTGCTTTGCAGAAAATCCACGCCGGGAAACTCCAGTTGGGGCCCTGCTGCAGAACGCTTTAGGACACTGTGAATTCCAGGTGGAGACAGCCCTCAACAAACACAAATTACAGGTAAGATAAGCGTTTGGATGGGAGGTAGTATAATGGAGTATTAGGAGGAGAGGCGAGAGAGTGACAGTGGTACTACTAGTAAACTCCTAGGACTCTTGATTTAGGAAACTCTGTGACAGGCATTTAACTTTGGAAAACATTTGGCCAATTACAGGTTGCTTTTGCTTTGCAGAAAATCCACGCCGGGAAACTCCAGTTGGGGCCCTGCTGCAGAACGCTTTAGGACACTGTGAATTCCAGGTGGAGACAGCCCTCAACAAACACAAATTACAGGTAAGATAAGCGTTTGGATGGGAGGTAGTATAATGGAGTATTAGGAGGAGAGGCGAGAGAGTGACAGTGGTACTACTAGTAAACTCCTAGGACTCTTGATTTAGGAAACTCTGTGACAGGCATTTAACTTTGGAAAACATTTGGCCAATTACAGGTTGCTTTTGCTTTGCAGAAAATCCACGCCGGGAAACTCCAGTTGGGGCCCTGCTGCAGAACGCTTTAGGACACTGTGAATTCCAGGTGAAGACAACCCTCAACAAACACAAATTACAGGTAAGATAAGCGTTTGGATGGGAGGTAGTATAATGGAGTATTAGGAGGAGAGGCGAGAGAGTGACAGTGGTACTACTAGTAAACTCCTAGGACTCTTGATTTAGGAAACTCTGTGACAGGCATTTAACTTTGGAAAACATTTGGCCAATTACAGGTTGCTTTTGCTTTGCAGAAAATCAACGCCGGGAAACTCCAGTTGGGGCCCTGCTGCAGAACGCTTTAGGACACTGTGAATTCCAGGTGGAGACAGCCCTCAACAAACACAAATAACAGGTAAGATAAGCGTTTGGATGGGAGGTAGTATAATGGAGTATTAGGAGGAGAGGCGAGAGAGTGACAGTGGTACTGCTAGTAAACTCCTAGGACTCTTGATTTAGGAAACTCTGTGACAGGCATTTAACTTTGGAAAACATTTGGCCAATTACAGGTTGCTTTTGCTTTGCAGAAAATCCACGCCGGGAAACTCCAGTTGGGGCCCTGCTGCAGAACGCTTTAGGACACTGTGAATTCCAGGTGGAGACAACCCTCAACAAACACAAATTACAGGTAAGATAAGCGTTTGGATGGGAGGTAGTATAATGGAGTATTAGGAGGAGAGGCGAGAGAGTGACAGTGGTACTACTAGTAAACTCCTAGGACTCTTGATTTAGGAAACTCTGTGACAGGCATTTAACTTTGGAAAACATTTGGCCAATTACAGGTTGCTTTTGCTTTGCAGAAAATCCACGCCGGGAAACTCCAGTTGGGGCACTGCTGCAGAACGCTTTAGGACACTGTGAATTCCAGGTGGAGACAGCCCTCAACAAACACAAATTACAGGTAAGATAAGCGTTTGGATGGGAGGTAGTATAATGGAGTATTAGGAGGAGAGGCGAGAGAGTGACAGTGGTACTACTAGTAAACTCCTAGGACTCTTGATTTAGGAAATTCTGTGACAGGCATTTAACTTTGGAAAACATTTGGCCAATTACAGGTTGCTTTTGCTTTGCAGAAAATCCACGCCGGGAAACTCCAGTTGGGGCCCTGCTGCAGAACGCTTTAGGACACTGTGAATTCCAGGTGGAGACAACCCTCAACAAACACAAATTATAGGTAAGATAAGCGTTTGGATGGGAGGTAGTATAATGGAGTATTAGGAGGAGAGGCGAGAGAGTGACAGTGGTACTACTAGTAAACTCCTAGGACTCTTGATTTAGGAAACTCTGTGACAGGCATTTAACTTTGGAAAACATTTGGCCAATTACAGGTTGCTTTTGCTTTGCAGAAAATCCACGCCGGGAAACTCCAGTTGGGGCCCTGCTGCAGAACGCTTTAGGACACTTTGAATTCCAGGTGGAGACAGCCCTCAACAAACACAAATTACAGGTAAGATAAGCGTTTGGATGGGAGGTAGTATAATGGAGTATTAGGAGGAGAGGCGAGAGAGTGACAGTGGTACTACTAGTAAACTCCTAGGACTCTTGATTTAGGAAACTCTGTGACAGGCATTTAACTTTGGAAAACATTTGGCCAATTACAGGTGAATCAACACGATGACAGTGTTCCGTAAAACAAACTTACTGCAAAACCACCACCCACCAGGCTAAAAAGTAGTAAAAAACAGCTATGCTCAGATAAAGTTTGAAAAAGTATATTTTTATATCCCTAACAAAATAAACTCCTGCAAGACCCTCCCTAACCCCAACAAATAAATAGTCCATCAAAAGTCCCCAAAAACCCCAACTCCCAATTCCCACCCCCCAAAAGTCTCTAAAAAAGGGGCAAGGGACACTCTACGGATGCAGGTTGTTGAATTTGGCCTCCAGGGCATCAAACTTCTCCTGGATGATGGCTTGATCTAAACGGAGGCCCTCCACCAGATTATGATACTCCTTCCATCTCTGGACCTCCGCCTCTAGGTTGGACACTCTGCGGAGTGCAAGGCGCAAGCGAGCCTTTACAGTACTGTGAGGAGGTGCAGCCTTTGCTGCTCGGCAGTGGCGTCTTCCAGCACGGCTCCGGTTGGCTGGAGCACTGCGCTTACCGGCAGAACGTGGGGTCACGGAGGAGGATGCAGAAGATGTTACACTGGAGTGCGTGTCGTCCCCCTCCATTTCCACCAGCCGGCGATATTGCGCAACAGTGGCATCCAGCCTCCGTTGCCGGGCAAGTACAGCCCGCATACTCCTGCTCGGTTTTGAGGTTTTAGTATTACCAACTATAAGAAGAAAGAAAAACATAATCTGTAACGAATGCTCTTTAAGAATATGATTAACACAAAATGATTCAGCAGGAAGTTGTGTCACAGTACAACTAGCAACTAGCCAGCTATTGAGGCCAGTATCATGGGCGTCCGCATGGAGGGGCAAGGGGGGGCGCTTGAATCACCATTTCCCTTCCCACAACTCACTTGTATCCTTGGTTTGGTGCTCTTTCATATGAAAGAGATCTGGCAGAAGTGAGTGACTTTTCCTCTGAGCCGTTAACCACACCAGCAACCGTATCATCTGCACCAGGCCCAGGCGATATGTCTCTATCTCTCTCTCTCTGTCTCCCTCTGTCTCCCTCTACCTCGCTGTCTCTCTCTCTGTCTCCCTCCCTCACCCTCCCTCTGGCTCCCTCCCTCTCTCTCTCCTTCTGTCTTCCTCTCTCTCTGCCTCTATCTGTCTGTCGGTCCCATCCTGCTGTAATTACCATATTGTAATTTGTCACTGGTCCAGCACTGGATACACATCATATGCTATCTAAGAGTCAGATAGTACCATGATCCAGCTTACCTGAACTCCACACCACCGGTGCCTGCTTCCTCACAGTCTGATTGTCCACTTGCGCCGCATCCTGCCCAGAGTCGCCCTCAGACTCCGAGTCGATGACGATCACGTCCGAGCTGGCCCCGCCACCAGCTGTTCCACCTAAAAAATATATTTAAGACTGTTAGATTACACCACTCACTAGTATTTGGTCTAGGAATGAAGAAATTTGAAAACAGAAAAAATAATTGACTGTCTACTCTAGTCTAAAGTAAAAATGTCCCTCCTTCCAGGGAAGGCTGTTGTCTTGCTGCACTTTTTTGTCACAATTGATGAATGCTTGCTTAATTTTAACACACATCTTTTTTCTCTGAACAGACAGACGCTGGACTTCTACGGACAAGAGCAACATCAACTAAACCAGGTGAAGGCTCGGCTCGACCACAAGACATGTGTTCCATTACTCATCAACTCAGCACCAAGCACTTTTCCTTTTCCAGCTAACTTTATTTTAATATATGTGTTTACTTTTACTTTTTTTAATAAAGCTTTTAAACTTGAATAGACTCTGTGGTTTTTGGTCCTCCAAGCTAGAGTGACTGAGCGAAAGGTTTTGTAATTTTTGCAAGGAGGAGTCCGTGCCGCTGACACTACCAAGTTTATACTATAGTATACAGTGTGCCAAACACGCCACTCTGAAATATTATTACTCTGGTCTTTGGTGTCCATAGTAAGGTTTGTGGAGAATTGTCCCTGCAACAGTAGTATTATTGATTTTGCTCCTATCTAAACACTGTTTCGAAAAATTTAAATAAGGAACGCTTGGACAACAATAGGTCCTCTATATTTAAATGAAAACTTACTGGGGCCAGCAAAGGAGCACTCGCCGCCCTGGCCTGCATCATCCTCCTCCTTTGGAGCCACTGCATCCGCTGTTTCTGTCCGCTTGCCCCTGGGCGGACCTGACGTACAACATGAAAGAAAGAACAGAAAAAATTGATGATTGCTGCTTGTCGATGTCCTTGTCAACCAAATCAAACATTTAGAAAGAACAAGAACCAACTATTTTAGCCAAAAAGAGGGCTACAAAGGAAGGACTGCACCTGAGCCTCTACTCAGTCATTTAGGACAATGCTGCGTCACTGAAACCCTGCGCCTGCATGAAGCAGGCTTACGGCTTGACGCAGCATTGCTGGAGCTGCGCCATCGTTGCAACGCAACTCCATCAATGAGCCGCCTTTACGGCACCGATGCGTAACGCTTCGGTGACGTTTTGGCACCATGGCGTGCCGCATTGAAAATACGGCGCACCATGGGTGGTGCTGGCGTGCCTCACACTTTGCAGGGATGCACAGGTAATTGCTAATCTGACACTTAGGGGCATACTTACGAGTTCTGGGCTGCACACCTCCAGAGGTGCACCAGAACAAAATGCGTAACTCAAAACTAACCTTGCGTCACGACAGATGCGCCGCAATTACAATGCGGCAAACCCTGGCGCAAGGGTAGGCAGATGCGTGATGCATCTCGTGACGAAAGAGGGGCGCATCTCTAGAGTCGCGTCGCAGGCGCGATGCAACTATAGCAATGCTCAGGGATGCCCAATACTCAACATACCGCATCAGTCCTTACGCCTGCTTCAAGCAAGCAGGCATAAAGAATTGACGTAGCAGCGTCGCGGAAGTGCCTGCGTTAAATCTTGTAGATTTCACGCAGGCACTTTTGCGAGGCGCACATCTGCCTGACCGCCACCCCCCCTCCCCCTGCGTGGGAACGCACCCATTGTGGCGCAGGCCCAGGTCTTAACGTGGCGCATCTCCTTAGAAGCATCACGTTGTACATGACTCGCAGGGATGCGCCACGTTTACGTCGCTGTGCGTCAGGTAAGGCAGCGTAAACGTGGTGCAAGGGGCTTGTAAATCTGCCCCTTTGTGTTTAGCATTACGCAGTTCTGTAAAGTACACTCATACATTACTCAGCCTAATTAAATGAACACAAAATAGAAAACAAATAAGGAGTTGCACCGCCACAGAGAAAGAGAGCAGTGCACCTGAAATGCACAGAAGATTTTGAAATATTAATTTAGCTCTCCTATCAATGTAATCAGCAGCATTATTGCTCTTTGTAAAAAAGTTAAAGCAAACATTTGCAATATTAACACACAGAGCAGGAGAAAAAACAGAGTAGTGAGTGATGAAAAAATTGCTACTACTACTCACCAAGCCCGGGGACCTCCACTCCCAGCAGATCGAGCAGGTCGTGCTCCCGCTCCAGAATATCGGTCCAGCGGTGGGTCACCTGATTATAGGTGCGCTGGACCCCCGTGATCTTAAAAAGGGCCCGGCACACCTGCCCCCACCGCTTCCGACGCTCCTGGCTCCTCGGGAGACGGCGCTGCACAAAATAAACGAGTGTGCCCACCTCCTCAGGGCTGAAGATCTCCCTGGGCACCACCATTTCCGCCCTCAAGCGGCCACACGGGAGCCGGGCACGGGCTGCGGTGCCCGGCTTTGGCAGCTTGACAGCTGTCTTCACCATGTTCTGGGCAGGTAAGGAGATAAAATGAAAAAGAATAGGAGTAGAGAAGAAGGAAATAAAAGTTTAAAAAGTACTGAAAAGTAAACAAAAGTAGCCTAAAACACAAAAATATAGACCTAAAAAACAAGAGGGATAGAAAAAAAGTTTAATAGATCAAAAACAAAATAAAATAAGCAAAGGATGGCAGAGATATACAGAGGATAGAAACACCATGCCCAGACACATAGGAATGAATGAAAAACAAGATGGCGGGCGATCACGTGAGCGTAAGTAGGTTCTCACGCGATTTCTCTCGCGAACTCGTGCGAACTTGTATTCGCAAGGCGCTCATCGCGCGAGACTACACATAGCGGGCGGAAACGGAAATACGTCACGCAAACAAAATGGCGGCGCCCGTAAACCTTGGGGTAACTCGCACGAGTTCGCGGCTTACACGATCGATTTCGCACGACGCCGCGCCTCGCGAATAGTGCGAAATTACCGAAAAACGAGTTTTGCAAAAAGAAAAGCTATGAGCAGGTGCAAAAGTTCAACATCATCATTTGTAACCATTCCCTGTAGTGCTTCCTGAAGGGGCCCTCCAGAATTCGGTTAGGTTCCTATTAAAAAAAAATTACATTGCAACAAATAGGAAAAGGAAAGGAAAGGGAGCAGACAAGCAGGTGCCAGCCTTCATTAATGTCAGTTGGGGCAGGGCAGGTGTTGTTGTAATTTAATTATGCAAAACTTAAGGCACTTAGCAGGTGTGCTTTGCTTTGCCACAATAATGTACACTCACTGGTCAACCAGAGGGTGCTGTGATGACACCGAGGGTGGCATGGGTGTGACAGCCAGAGGGTGGCATGGGTGAACCAGAGTGCCAGTGTTGACAGAGGATGGCAGTGCTTTGTTTGCCCCAATAATGTACACTGGTGAACCAGAGGGTGCTGTGATGACACAGAGGGTGACATGGGTGAGCCAGAGGGTGGCATGGGTGAACAAAGAGAGTGCCAGTGGTGACAGAGGGTGGCAGTGATGAAGAAAGGCTTGCAAACAGGCTGGGCACGTAGAAACAACAAGTTCGCAAAACTGGTGACCTGACAAGTAAGTTCGCAATTTGCGAAATTGCACAAAACCCTCGCTAACTTGCAGAAACCCGTGCGAACACCCCAAAAAAAAAATCCGCGAGGATTCGCGGATTTTGCGGATTTTCGCAATCCGCAAATCCGCAAATCCGCAAATTCGCGGATTGCGAATCCGCAAAATCCGCCCATGCCTACTATGGGCCTGTGAGTAGGTGTTTGAGTGGTTTTCTGGGTGTGAGTGGGTGTGTGGGTCAGTGAGTAGGTGTTTGAGTGGCTGTATGGGTCTATGAGTGGGTGTCTGAGTAGCTGTATGCATCTGTAAGTGAGTGTGTGAGTAGCTGTATGGGTTGGTGATGGTGTGTAAGTGGCTATATGGGTCTATGAGTGGGTTTTTGAGTCTGTATGGGTGTGTAAGTGGGTGTGTTAGTAGTTGTGAAGGTGTGTGAGTGGATTTGTGAGTGGGTGAGTGTGTGGCTGTATGGGTCTGTGAGTAGGTGTGTGAGTAGCTGTGTGACTGGGTTTGTGAGTGGCCCCCCTCCAAGGCTAGTTGCCTTTGGGGGGTTGGCAATAGGGTTTGGCTATTACAAACCTCTCCATGCATGGCTGAAGGTCATGTGTGGCAGGGAGTTGACTGCATGCGGATGATTGTTAGCAGGGATTGGCTGCCGCAACCTCCACCACGAGCAGCAGTTTTTGGATTAACGTATTGGTAATTAAATATTACTTAACATTAAAAAAACTGAAAGTCACTGTAAAACAAAGGTTGCAGAGAAGTTATAGTTATGTTCAAATTTTGCACCCACAAAACGATAGACATTCAGCAGTTATAGTTAGTTATGTGAAGAAACTATAGCTCTTGCTGTAAAGTAACTTTAGGCCACTTGTAATGACTTCTCACCAAAAGTATAACTATAACTGCTGAATTTCTATGGTTTTGTGTGTGCAAAAAGTGAAACTTACTATAACATCTCTGTAATCCTTGCTTTTTTCAGTGAATAAATACATATATTCACTGAAAAAAACAAAGTTTACAGGGACGTTATAGATAGGCTCAGATTCTACATTCACAAAACCATATATAATGTCAGCAGTTATTGTAACCTGAGCAAACTATAACTTACTCTGCCGCAATGCACTGCTTAATACCTCACATATTACTTCACTTATGACATCGTCATTGACATCACTCATGACATCACTGTTGACATCTCAAATTACATCACAGATGACATTATCCAGTGAGTGTGTTTCTTAAATGTTTATGAGACTGAAAGATATATACTGAGAAGCTACTGCATTAGATACATTACTATTTGTTCTTGATTACTAATAAGTGATACCTATTTCTAACATATGTCATCTGAGTCGCTGTCTCACTGTCTGTATCAATATGTGAGTGGGTGTCTTAGTGGCTGTATGGATGTGTGATTGCATATGCGAGTGGCTGTATCGATGTATGAGTGGGTTTATGAGTGGCTGTGTGAGTGGCTATATACATGTATGAATAGGTGGTTGAGTGTTTTTGTGCATGTGAGTGACCATGTCAGTGGTTGTATGCATGTGAGTGGATATGTGAGTGGTTGTATGGGTGTGTGAGTGGTTGTATGGATGTGAAAGTGTATGTGAGTTGTATATTAGTGTGTGAGCGGGTATGTAAGTATTGTATCAGAGTGTGACTGGGTGTTTGAGTAACTGTGGGTGTGTGAGTGAGTATGTAAGTGGTTGTATGAGTGTGTGATTGGGTATCTCAGTGGTAGTATGTGTGTGTAAGGGGTTGTGTGAGTAGTTGTTTGTGTCTGTTAGTGGGTGTGTGAGTGGCTGTATGGGTGTGTGAGAGGGTTTGTGAGTGCAATGGATGTGTGAGTGGTTCTGTGGATGATGTCATTAGTGATGTAATTTGAGATGTCATCAGTGATGTCATCAGCAGTCTCACTGACCATGTCATGAGTGATGTAATATATGATGTAATAAGGAGTGCATTATGGGGGTGTAAGTTATAGTTAGCTCAGGTAGCAATAACCGCTGAATATTTATGGTGTTGTGTGTGCACAATCTGAGCCTAACTATATTTATCCATGTAACCTTTGATTTTTTCAGTGAATTTCTATGTTTTCGTATGTGATTTCCTAACTTTAATGCACCTGTAACCTTTGCTTTTTCTAGTGAATTTCAAAGGTGTTAAACTTTCTTTTATTAATTGTGACCTGTAACCTTTGAGAGTGGGTGTGTAAGTGGCTGTATGGGTTAGTGAGTGGGTGTGTGAGTGACTGTATGGGCCTGTAAGTAGATGTTAGTTATTTTCTGGGAATGTGAGTTGGTGTATGGGTCAGTGAGAGGGTGGGTGAGTGGTTGTATGGACTGTGAGTCGGTGTCTTAGTGGCTGTATGGGTCTGTGAGTGGGTGTGTGAGAAGCTGTATGGGTCGGTATGGGTGTGTGCGTAGGTGTGTGTGTTTTTATGGGTATATGAGTATATGTGTCAGTGGCTGTATGGGTCTATGAGTGGGTGTGCAAGTGGTTATATGGGTATGTCAGTGAGTGTGTGAGAGACTATATGGGTGTGAGAGTAGTTTTGTGGGTGTGTGACTGACTGTATGGGTATATGAGTGGCGGTGAGAGCGGCTGTGTGGGTCTGTGAGTAGATGTGAGAGTGTCTGAATGGATGTAATTAGGTGTCTCAGTGTCTGTGTGAGTGTCAGTTGCTGTGAATGACAGTGCCAGAACAGAACCTCAACTTCCCCTTTATTTAGTAAGAGTCTACTGTTTTGCAAAACATGTCTCCCCAACTGGAGTACTTTCTAATGTTAAATTAATAAGTGTTAACTGGTTGGGTAAATGTCTAGTGCATATTCTGCACTAAAGCTGTGTAATGGACCAGGAGGAGATTTCTCCAGTAACCTGTGTGTTTAATTTCAGCAATGTAATTGTTCCTCAAGCACATTCGTCCAGAAATCTGTAATAACAAGAATTATTCTATAGAGAAGATGATGAGACTACAAATAGGTGTATCTCCATCAAACAAACAAGGGTACTTCCTCTTAACTATACAAAGTAAGTGCTTCTTGTTTGGTAGAGATGTCGCCATATTCATCGCAACAAGAAGGCATCTGCAAGATCATCGGGAAATGCGCAGGGGACCTATTGGCAAGCTGTTTATCATCTTGGCAAAAGGCAGGAAGACCTTTGCATACTACTAAGGTGGATGTGGCGGGGCAAAACAGGTGAGTCTTCCAGGTGGTTTTGCATATTTGAATACTCATAGTAACTTAAAGGGAGAACCATGGGTTTTTCTCACACTAGGAGAGGACAAGAAAAGCCCACTCGTCACTACAGATTACACTCTGATAGATCAATGATGCAGTCACCTCCAAGAAGGATTTCAGATACTGTTTTAATGTGGAATTGCTAAAAAAACACATTTGCTTTACCATCGCTAATCCTGGGGAGTTTCTTTACAGGTGAGGTGGGGGCTGTGCAACCCCCTCCCAAGCCGACTTGTGCCTTGGGGGCCTCATTCTCCAGGGCCCAGTCACTTGCTGCTGGGTGCCCTTGAGGCAAACACTGGGCACGCATTATGCACTGTTGGAGACTGCAAGGGAGCGCCAATGCCCCTGTGATCCCTCCCAGCTCCTCACCTCCATCAGGAGCCAGCATTGCTCCTGCATACAGGGAGCAGCAAGAAAATGATGCTCCACGCGTGTAGGAGAACTGTTTATGCCCACTTGACAGCAGGAAGAAAAACAGATGAAAAGTCCGGTCCAAGTGACCAGGAACAGTTTTCCTGTTCCCATCTGCTGGGAGCAGCCTCACTGTTTGGTCCCACTTCCCATCATTCAAAAGCAAGGCAGACATATGTCTCAAGAGTGGGCACCTCGGAATATATGGAGTCAGCCCTGGGGGTGGTGGCAGTTCTCAGGGCCATTAATGGCTCCAGGAGGGGGGCAGTGCAGCTCTCTTCTTTTTTTATTGTAGGGCCTGCCCGGGGAGGGAGATGGTTTCTGGGTCTGTAATAGACCCAGGAGGTGGGTCTGCAAAATCATCCTCCCATTAGCAAAAACAACAAATGACGGACGGAATGCTGAACAAATCAAACATTCACCCTCAGTCACAGATCTGGTTTTAATCCATCATTTTTTTGCTCACCAAGCCACTCCAGTTTGGACCCAGCCATATGCAAAGCAGTCTTGACCCTGCTTATGATGGGAACAGTCCAGCCTGAACTGCCAGGCCAGGCCCTCCATGGACCAGAAGCAAGCATCCTAGGACTGGTTTCGGGGTATCACCCCTCATCAGTCAGGCTAGGTTGAATTCAGTGGCACGGTGAGCACGGGACCCTTCCCACTTAGGGCAACAAAAGCAAAAAGAACAAATGTTGGATATAATGCTGACCAACTCAAACATTCACCTCCAGTCACAGCTGTGGGTTTAATCCATTGTTTTGTTGCCCACCACGACACTTCAGTTTGGACCCAGCCATATGTAAATCAGTCTTGACCGTGCTCCCCATGTCCAGCCCGAACTGCCAGGTCCTCCCTGGACCAGAAACAAGCATCCTTGTTGTCAAGTGAGGAAAAAAAGTCCTTTAGCTGAGTATTTAAGATCTCTGTGCACCCAGGTCTAACTATAACTACCTACTGGCATACATTATTGGGATATTGCAAGTCACCAAGGAGTTCATTAACCATATAGAGGAACAAGGCAGAAGGACGAAGTTATGGAACTCAGAAGTGACATACAATTTCCTTCTCATGTGTGCCAGGGGTTACTTTACTCCAAATAATACATGGTCACACTGGGAAACAACCTTTACAATGCAGTCATTACTTCGCACTACCTTTACGTAGCAGTCATTACATCGCAACATCTTTTACATCGTATGTCATTACAACACAGCCATTACATTGCATGTCACTACAACGCATGTCATTACAATGCATGTCACTACAATGCAGGCATTACATCGCAAGTCATTACAACGTATACCAATACAATGCAGTGCAGAGTACTCTTACACTATCCAACACTTATCCTACTGTTGCACTCACTGGAGTTTGAATAGTAATTTTTACCCCTACACTATCCAACACTTACCCTACTGTTGCACTCACTGGAGTTAGAATAGTAATTATTACCCCTATACTATCCAACACTTACCTTAAAAGCCATGTAATGGTATGCATTTTAATGGTATGCGTTGTAAAGGTATAATGCAATGTAATGGAACTTGTTGTAAAGGTAGTTACTGTAAATGTGATGTAATGGCATGCTATGTAAAAGAATGAGCTGTAAAGGATGTTGCAATGTAAAAACTGCGCTGTAAAGTCATGCATTGTAAATGTATGCATTGTAAAGTCATACATTCGGTCACACTATCACCTTTCCCACAAACCACTTAAAACCTTGGTGTGTAGCTCTTTTCTATGAACTGTTAGATATGTGTTGCAAACAGATATTAGAAAGAGTCAATAAAAGTCAGTTTAAAAAAATGCTGTGTAGCTCGGAACGTGTAGAAACATGCTGAAAGATTCTTGCTTTTCTCTAGCTGAGGAGTGGAAAAAATAAACCTATTCCCTCTGCTATTAAGGTAAAAAAAACTGACCAGAAGAAAGAAAAGCAATGTTCCATTACTTGCTTTAAACAGCTGCTTCAATTGTGCTCTGTGACCTGATTTTCACCTCTGCTGCTGGCAGCGGGCATTGTGACGTCAGAACTCAACTGTAATAACCATATATTAGTCTAGTTCTGATTTTCTGTTCTTTATAATCTCACACTTAGGGGGTCATTATGATTGCGGTTTTTCCGCATCCTCGGGGCCGGCGGAAGCCACCGCCGGCCCCGAGGATGCGGAAAAAACACAGCGGACTGACCAAAGACCCACCGCCACATTAGGATGGCTGGTGGGTCCTGTTTTCCGTCCGCAGCTTTTCCGCCGCGGTCGGATTACAACCGCGGCGGAAAAGCTCTAATATGGTGACGGTGTCTTCCAGACACCGTCCACTATATTAGGATGGCCAGTAAATTATGCTTTTCCGCGGCGGGTTTTCCGCCGTGGAATAGCATACGGAACTTCATTGCGGGGGCCCGTTGCGGGCCCCCTAGGTGAAGGGGGGGTGGGGGGTGCACATGGGGGGTACCTATGGTACCCCCCTGCATTTGCATGCAGAAAGCGGCAGGCACCGCGCGGTGCCTGCCTCTTTCTGCATGAAAATGCAATGCGTGCATTTTTAACATTGCCGCGGGTGCAGCTTGAAGCTGCACCCGCCGCAATGTTAAAAATAGAGGATGTGACCGCCAGGGTGGCGGTCACATCCTAATTGCACAGGAGGGAACACCGCATGCCATGCGGAGGTTCCCTCCTGCTCTGGGGTTGCGGACGGACGCAAGTCCGTCCGCGATCCTAATTGACCCCATAGTGCGTCACAAGTCGTCAACTGAAAAGAAATAGAGACTGCCGTTTATACAGGGATTACAGAGTCCTATGTAGTATATATAAATGCATATATTCAGTGAAGACACCAAAGGTTAAAATGGGGTTATATGTAAGTAAGGTAGTAAGATTGTAAGGTATGTTAACAATAAACCTTAGAAATTTACTTAAAAAGGGCTTGTGAGTATAAATGTCACTATCATTGCACCAAGCAATTCCTTTTTTCACGCAGGTTACTTTTCCTACCCTTTTTTTGTATCTAGAATGTAGACTGATGTGCTTCTGCCCAAAAGAGACCCATGGACTTTTGGCTATTTTAGGGTCGAAACTTGAACTATATATAACAGGTCTGAGTTCTGGATTAATCACACATATCGAGTTCTAGGGATTACTTACAAAATACTCCTTGACAATATTGAGTCTCAGACTATTATGGACTTTTGGCATTTGGAACTACATGCATCCCAACATGAGCACTACATACACCAGGACAAACTTTTGTGAATATAAACTTTGAGATTACGTTTATATAGAAATATGTGTAAATAAGTGAGAACCATTGGCCATTGAAATTATTTACCTGTTTTTTTCCGATGGATGCCTATTAACAATTCACTTAAGAAAATGTTTCAATGTGTTGCATCCTATGTTATAATTGAAACATGGATGTAACCAAACATGCTTCTATAATGTAAACACACATTGATGATGAATGAAACCCTAAGAATCTATATAATATACTTGTAATATTTTGGTAGCACACTACTTTTAAATTATTTAGCAAAATACTGCATGGATTCCTGAGCAATGATGTTGAACCCCACAGGAAAACATGCAAGAAAAGGTTGAGGTCACCATTATCAACAGGGTGCCTTTTACCAACCAGATGATTGCTGTTTCTGTTTTACATCATGGTATTAAACAAGATTGATATCACTTTGGAGGACACTGCATGTGATCTTTTTCTAGAAATAGGTGACAACTTCTTTCTCAAGAAATGAAAGGTGTGCATAAAGTGGTAGTTTGCAAGACTGTGTATGTTTAGTTTTATGTCTACTGGTATTTATAAAGCCAAGACTATTTTTTTTTCAGGAATACCCTGGTGTTCGGGTCTCTGAGAAGATAAATAGTACAAATTACACCTAAAATCAAAAAGTATCGGCTGTTGTTCTTTAACTAGGTGGAGGTAAGTGGATTGTACAAGAAAGTATAACAACATAGACTGAGGTAAAGCCAGATCTTAAGACTTCTCCCCTCTCCTTAATGTAAGGACATTAGTCTCTTTCCTGTGATGTAGAGGTAGTCTAGTCCACCTTTTGACTGCAGAGATAAAAAAAAGGCTTGACCACGCTGTGGCACACAATAGAATTGAGACACCTTCAACACAGATTAATCTCTGTGTCTGAGTGATTGTGAAGGGTAATACCTCTTAAGGGGCATTTCAAGGACACACAATACGCTTCTTGATTGGGTGTCAGTGAAGAGATGAAGGCAACTGAAGAATAGGTTCTCAAGCTTTTAAGCAAAATATTAAACTTGCAGACATTTTTTGCACTAATTATGAGATCGAGACAGATCGCATTACAGCAGTACCATTGAGTTGATATAAACTGATTCAAGAATATCAGCTTCACATTTGTAAATGTTGGATTAAATGCACCCCCCCGACTTTTTTAGATTGGTTAAATTCTGTTAAGTATGTAATGAAATTGGATATAGCCATATGGAAAAACAAGAGCAGGAGATAGAAAGATTTTTGGCTGCCATGCATGGTCTGGTTGGATAACTTATAAAATCAGGGGTATGCATGTCCAATGATTATACCTCTACATAGAATTACATTACCACTGGGGTCAGTTCTGGGGGCCTATCATTAAACAGACCAAACACAAGATGCTCTGTGCAAAGTGCATCCATTCAGATCAGAGCTCTCTTGCTGGTGCCAATCAACTGGGGGGCCGCAGAGTAATTCAAATCGGCTCTGGATACATCGAATGGCGTATGAGGACAAAAAAAAAGATTATCCACTTGAGTAAAAATGAGAATCGGCCTAGTAGTCTCTTATTATTATGCAACTGGAGCAAGCAGGAGCTAACCATAGATTTGACCCATTCACCTTATGAAAGATTTGAATTGATTTTCACTCCTAGGTTCTTGGCACCTGATGTTGAAAGGGCAGAGAACATCAGTTTTATTTATGTTCAGCTTCAAATGATTATTAAGCATCCAGTGTTCAATGTGAGATGTACAGATGAACATTTTACCAATTAGATCCTTATGTCATTTCGATCAGTTTAGATTTTAAGTATAATCTGTGTATCATCTGCTTGTATGAAACAGTCAAATCTTCATAACTGAATGAGCACCGCAACAAATTAAATGGTAAAAGGGATAATATGGAACAATGAGGGACTCTGAAATGTAATGTGTGGATTAATGATGAATACTCTTCTGTAGTAATTGAAAACACCTACTTAAAAGAAAATCACAGACCAATTCCCATTAAAAGTCTTCAATACTGAGAGCCTGCAGATGATATAAGAGAATTTAATGGTTTGTAACAATGCAAATAGAGCCAGCAAAATCTATGTTGCAGAGATACTGTCATCTGGACACTGGCGTATGTTAGCAACAACAGAAACTTCAGGAGGTAATGACATATTTTTAAGAGAGACACGATGTACAAAGCAAGAAGCAGACAGGAGAGAGCAACCCAGAAGGCAACACAGAGGGTTGGGGAAGCAAATGAGGGAGGGGGAGAAGCACATGAGTGAAAGAGGGCAATGTGGAGGATAGGATCAACAAGCAACCAGGCTAGAGAGCAATGTGGGATAGAGTGAAGCACACAACTAAGTAAGAGCAACATGAGCATTGGGGAAAAGAGGAAAATGAAAAAGAGACCTGAAAAACATGTGCACTCTTATGGAGTGCTTAAGCAAAAAGGAAAAAGTTATTCCCTAAAAGTGAGCAGTGGAAGGACACAAGTAAAGAGGTTACGCTTCAGGCGAGGAACAGATACAAGGTGGACAATGAAAGACATTGAATAGGAAGCAAGCAAATGAGAGTGGCAATAATGACAAATAATGGTAAGCAATGGGTGGGCTTTAAGCCCACTGTAAAATCTGGTAAGCTGTCAATAGGTAATTTCTAACCAGACAGCTTCGCTATCTGGTAGGTTTGCCCTAAAAAAATGATTTAATGTCAGCCACTGGTATTCGCTCTGGGCCGCATCCCAGTCCATCGTCTTTAGCTTAACATACCACCTCAGTTTGGACTCATCCATATACAAATCAGTCTTGACTCTGCTCCAATATAAACAGTCCAACCTGAACTGCCAGGCCAGGACCTCCCTGACCTGGAACAAGCAACCCTAGAACGTTTTTGCCCTGATTAGAGCTCATCAGTTGGGTTTAGCTTGGATCTAGTGAGACAGTGAGCACATGACCCATGTGTGGGCATACCCATCACAATTAGAGTATCAACTACAACAGCAGAATGGTGATGGATGGAAGGCTTAAATTAATCTCTGCCACTGGAAATCACTTAGGCCTCATCCCTGTCCATCTTTTTCCAACCCCCATGCCACCACAGTTTGTACCCAGCCATAAGCAAATCAGTAGTGACCCTGCTCCAATAGAAATAGTCCAACACAAACTGCCAGGCCAGGTCCTCCCTGAACCGGACCACAATCAACCCAAGACCGATTTTACTCTGATTAGGTTTCATAAGTTGGGTATAGCTTGCTTCCAGTGGCACAGTGAGCAGGGGACCCATCTCTTGACATACCTATACCAATAGTTGATAGTGCTGGAGCATTTTTATTTTTTAAATTGTATTCTACATTTTTTTTAAATATAACATTCATTGTATTTAATATTTAATCTAAAATATTTTAAACATGTCCTAAAATAGTAATGTCTGATGAATCTGATGGTCATGCTACTTCTAACATGTTTGCTAGCAGGCAGATGAGGTGGATGGCTGAATTACGTCATTTTGGACTGAAGCCCCCATTTTCTGCCAATCCTGGTGCATGTACTATATATATATTACCTGAACAATAGAATATTTAATTAATGCACAAAAACTCTTTTGTACAGATATCTGCACGTTGAATAATTGCTAACTATTGTTCTGTGTACAACCCCTGTTCCAAATACCGCACATTGGTGCTCATACCCTGCATGATTTGCTGTTCTGCGGCACCACCATTTAGTATTATTATTTTCGATGGTTCTTGGTGTGCTGAAGCAACTGAAGCATGCATCCTGCAGAGCATACTTTCCCGGCAATGCTCCCGAGGTTATTTACTACACGAAATACAATCATGTGATCCTTAACTTACAAAGTACCTCTTTCACATTTCTCACGTTATCGGATTCTGTATAAAAAGTCCAGCTGCTCTAAAAGGTTTTAACCAAATTGCATACCAATAATGGAAATAATATTGTGTGATCTAAACAAGCAGAATGCCATTGCAGTACACAGGTATTCTCTTACAGAAGTACCATCTCTTCGTCATATCATATAAATCTAGACAACACTGGTGATTTATTTCATAATCCCAGGAAAAGTCTCAGTGATTCGTTGTCCTAATGGATTCCAGCATTTATGTTTAAAGTAAGGACTGATACTTAGTCAACTTCTACTGTGTTTTACACTGGTTTATAAAAGCCCACCTCCCTATTAAAGCTGATTTAGCAGTTCTTCCATCCTGACTCTTAAGGGGATATGTACAAGGAAGTGGCGGAGCATGCGGTTAGCCTCCTTGTCTTAACAACACGCTCCACCACTTCTGAAATGCAAGGCAGCACCATATATATAAGAATGTGGTGCAGCCTTGTATTTCCCCCGCGATGGTGCTAAGTTTAACAACTTAGCACCAACTCAGACACCCTTGCACCAGAGTGCAAGGGTGTCTGTGTGCAGGGGAGGATTGGTTATGTGTAGGAAGGTGTCCCTTCCTGCACATAAACAATCCTAAAATGCAATTTTGTAACGTGCAAATAACTTTGCGTTAGAGAAAATGATGAAAACAAAGAATATTAGTTACTGCTTCATAAAAGCATGCAGTAAAAGAGTAGTCTGAATGATATCATATGTATAAATAACATAGGGTGTGAAGGATTAAAACAAAAAGTTATTTGTTTTCTTAAAGTGTGGTAGAAATGTGTAGATGGTGAATTCTCATGTTACTGAGTTTAATTCTAATCAGTTTAAAATTGCGATTGCATAATAGAATAACAAATTAGATTTTTGAATTAGTATGATTAAAACTTAATATTGATAGTGAGTTTTATCAAATTCCTATATTGTGTGATAACGTGTGCACCAAAATGATAAAAAAATAGATGCTACACCTTTTCCCTAAAAGGTGCATTAGTAACATTTTCAGAAAATGGTCTTTACATATGTGCATGTGCTAATAATAATTACTTGAAATGAAATTGTTAATATTTTAAAGTGCATTTAAAAGTTGGTACTTATAAACATGGTAGTACCCTATTTCTAGTAGAATTAATTTTGACTATATTAATTGTCCTCAAGTGCATCAGAAATTTCATTAGAAACTCAGTGTATACCTTTTTCTGTATAAATAAATGTTCATAATTCTATATGCTATTGCATTTTATTAGCCTAATTTAACATCGGCCAAACTGTACTCATGAAGATTTCTGCTTCGCTATGCAAACTGAGCATTAGAAAGTTACTCGATGTAACTTTTGACTGTAAAAGTTCTTTGCCCGCTTGAGATTCTCATGTATTGTATATATATTTTGCTATAATATGTTACTCCTTGCAGGCCATTTGTCTGAGTTATTGCCCTTTAGAACTCTAAAATGTGGTCTAGCTAAAGGGACATTGTTTAATGTTTCATTTAGCAGGATGACTTAAGGACTCCGTAATTGTTCCACCTATTTCCTCTGCGTTTTGTGTCTTGTTTATGTCACCTGATCTACATTCCTCATAAACTGACCAATGAACTGAGTGGTCTGATCAGATGAGGTGAGACCAGGAGGTGTCATCCCGGGATATGCAAAGACTATAATATTGGCTGATGAGAAAGTTTAGAGGGATTATTATTTATCTTTTTTTGGTGACTAGTGCAGTTGATGGTGGAGCCAGATAGCTGCTGTTCTGCTTGCAGGCCAATTACGAACTGATTGATGCAGACTCATCAGGTTTCCTTTCCGAATTTGTGCAAAGGGTTCTCACAGTGGTCCCTTCCTTCTCGTATCACCACACTGGCATTTCACGTTCTTTGATGAACTTTGTGAGCTTTGGGTATTGATCTATTTTACTAAATGTTTTATTCCTATATGTTGCGCTTATTTGCTGAAAATGATTTGATGAACTAAATTTTATTAACTAAATTGACTCAGTCATCATGTTTTAAACACTTCAAAATGAATGAGCATTCTCATTTCTAATTTTTATTTTTGACTAAAGGTGACCAGATTAAAGTGATTTCATGACATCAAATACTAATGGTGCTATTTTGCATTGCTCTATCTGAACTCATAGTGTGTATGGGCCCGATTCACAGAATGAACTTAAGACTCAATCTTAAACTTACTACTATTTTGGCATTCACAGAATGTATTTACTACTTTTGGCATTCACAGAATGAACTTACTACTTCTGGTATTCATAGAAGTTAGGATTTTGTCTTAAGTTTGTCTTAAGACAAATTTAAGACAGACTTAAGTTAGGATTTTGTGTTAAGTCTGTCTTAAGTCTGTCTTAATTTTGTCTTAAGTCTGTCTTAAGTCTGTCTTAAGTCTGTCTTAAGTTTGTCTTAAGACAAACTTAAGACAAAATCCTAACTTCTGTGAATACCAAAAGTAGTAAGTTCATTCTGTGAATACCAAAATAGTAGTAAGTTTAGGATTGAGTCTTGAGTTCATTCTGTGAATTGGGCCCAATGATTTTGGTTTATCTTTGTTTCTTCAGGAGATTTGGCCCAGCAGTATTATTTCTATATCTTTATAGCATTAAATTGAGAGCAGTTTACATGAGTTTGTTTTCATATATATAGTTAGTTAGCCAATTCCTGTTCCTCTTTGGAGGACTGCTGAACCCCTTATATCCAACCCCTCTAGGCACTTAGCAAGGCCCATTGGAGGACCAAGAGAATGGTGATGACTAAAACGTATACATTACATTGTGCAAATTTGTAGTTAGATCCCAGCTTACACTACAGCAATTTAATAAAATAAAACCAAAAAACAATCACTGAAAATCTACAACAAGATGAGCTGGGTGCAGGGACTAACTGAAAGGTTGGCACATTGCCCAGAGTCGACCGTGCATAGTCAAAGAATAACCCCAATGGACTATCGGACTCTAGGTTAAGGGATGTCAAAGAGGGGCCTGACAAACGTTATGCTTGCAGTGTCTCTTAGCAAGGCTAGCTATTGAGCTTAATAAACATTGAGACAGAGATATGCTAAACTAATCAAAATCTCTATAGTCTGCAATTTTAAATTGGCAAAAATAATTCAGTCGCATCTTTATTTAATTAATTGAATCTCGTTGGAACCCACATTAAAATTATTTCATTCTTCTGTGCCATTCTCAAAGGCATGAATAGCAAAGCACAACCTTGAAATAGAATCCTTTTCTGTAAAGAAACTTAAACAAAAATATTTTTTTACATAGTTGAACATATCCTTCTCAAAACAAGAGCACCGCTCAATTGCATATGTGTAGAATGGTAATTTCCTTTAGAAATTAGCTGGAAATACACTGAACTCAAGCTACTATCATATACTCCCAGCCTCAACACTACACTAAAATGAGAACATTAGCCTTCCATTCATATAGGTTGTGGTTGGAGCAGTGTAATTTTGCCTCCACCCTTATTACAATTGATAAGGCAACATATACGTGTATTTTGGTGCTTATTATTCATGTGCTATGATGTGCTATTGCAGTGAAGTGCTCTTAAAGCCATATAGAAAGTCCATTTAACATGCAATTTTGACATTTATGTACATGTGTATGCTAATAATGCAGTTATAATGCATATTGAAATCTTAGCTTTACTAACATGACCAAAGGGCCTTAAGCATTTGGACTCTCAAAGTTTAACCTTCAAAGTGAAAATTTCTTTTGGTGTAATGTTTTTCTTTCTTCTGCATGCCCCAGGATAGTATTAAAGGTGTAGAAAACACTGTGTTGTAATTGTCTGCTAGAGTATTGTGGAGCTTGTCGTGAAATATCATTAGCAGCCCAGTGAGACAGGGACTTTATCTTTACGTGTAATAGAGAGGTACGATTAGTATGATGGACCTTTTGAGCAGAGGGATACTGTATTGATCAGGGTGATTCCTCTTAGGTCGGGGTTTTACTTGAATGTGTGTTGGAAAAGTATTTTTTGTGTGATAATAATCTGTTGATTTCTTTAGTAAAGCAGATAACTGTTATTTGTTGCTATTGTAGTGCATTTGCTTGTGTGCTTGTTGTTGTAGAATGTTTGTGAAAATTGGGAAAGAGGGTGTACTGCTGAAAGTAGTGATATCAGCATCACAGTGTACCACTCTGGGTTAGGTTGGTTGGTGTAAAGCTGTGCCTATTGGTTGGTTACGTCATAGGGTGTCTCAATGGGATTGGCTCTTGATTCTGAAAAGCAAATTGTATGAACATTGTTGGTTCTTTGAAAGAAATAATTTTAACAGTGATTATTGACATATTAAACCAAAAATGAATTGTTTTAAAGTGATGCAGGACTTGGTTAAGGGAGATGTGTCCATACCTGCTAGAAAGGAAGAAGAGGCTCCACAGAGGGATAGTGCAAGTCATTATATGGCTGTTTACGTAGGGCCAGATACAAGGGGATAGAGGAGCACTCAACTCTTTAATACTATACTGTGTTAATCCCACTAAACCAAGGGGTGCGACACTACTAATTGTGTTGGCTGCACAATATGTGAAATATAATGGAAATGTAGACTTAGGTCTACAAGCAGTGTGCACTGTTCCAAGTGAAAACATTCTCAAAAATGTTAACCAAACTCAAATAAAAAAATAGAAACAAAACTGATCTTGTGTCAATACCAGTTCCTTTTAGTACTCAAAATGCTTTGTTCAGTATCACAATTCAATTAAATTCATTGCAATAATTAATAACTTTATAATCAAAAACAACAGATATCGCTGTACATTAAAGATCATAACAAGATACTGTTAACATTTGAATTAATCCTTTACATAGTTCACATCTTGATATATATATCACATCTTTTGTCATATGTAAATTACAAGTCAAGTTTGGAGAAGCGCTGCCCAATGCATTTCGGGAACCGACATTCTCTTCTTCAGGGGAAAATACCTGAAAATATAGAAAATAACGATTCAACCTATATGCATGGTTTACATGGTGAGTAGACACTGGGGGGTTTGGTCCTATATGGCATACTAGAAACCTATTATATTTAGAATAGAGGAGAATAACTATCTTCTCCATTACAGAATTAAAATAACATGCCGCTCGTTATGGTGTACTGCACAGCAAATTTAAGACATTCCTCTCGTAAATATAAGCCAACAATCACCCACTCTATTGTAGGTGTACAAATAATAGATCCTACTTGGCTAATATACTGAAGTTATGGCGTTGTAATTGTTGAAAACCTAACTGTCAGATTAAAATGTAAGAATCAATGTCTATAACACCCATACTGAGGGTGCTATGAAATATGCTTAAATAATGCTGATTACCAACAAAATTATTTTGATTGAAGTATTTATTCTCAGCTATAGATGCTGACTTTATAAAAGTGTTACATTGTGTCACTAACCTGCTGTTTTAGAGAAATCCCCGAGGTGAATGATGGTCCGTATAAACTGTATCAATAGAAGGTATCTACATAAGGTAAACATAGCACAGAAAATCTATTTAATATAACCTGACTTCACTTGAAGGTCATTGTTTATGACTGGATAAAAGTATGTGCTCATACCTTACTAGCATAAATTCAATCGAAGAAGCGCCTGTAAATGACTATGTATGTCTTCAGGGTGCAATTATTATTTCTAAAATAAACATACATATTGTGGTCAGTATGCTGTGCTAATAACAACTGACAAGAACACAATCGGTCAACGTAGGGCTTCACAATGGCACAAGATCACTGAAAAGGAAGGTGCACTGCTGCTTCTTTGCTATTGTACATTTACCATACAAATTATTGAATATTTGAGAAGTATTTTATTTGAAATCAATCAATCAGTGACACTTATATAGCGCGCTACCTACCTGTAGGGTCTCAAGGTCTGAAATGAAACCACAAACTAGACCTACACAGTTTGGAATGCTCAATTCTTTGGACCATGCTGCCCATGCTAGGGAGAAAGAGAGATCTCAAGGAAGAGCCAGAATGACAGTATGCATGTATGCAGATAAAGGTGAGATGCAGACCAGAAGTGTTGGGGGACAGATATGATAGAGGAAGATACATGATATCCGGTATTGATGGGAAGGAGTTTGGGAAAGAAGGAAAAGAGAAGAAAAAGAAAGTAAGAAGAAATGGGCCAAAGGAATCAGTTGAGCGAGGTAAAACTGATTATAGTGACACTAGAGAAAGTCTTTTAGATGTGTTGTTGTTGGAGCTTTTGCCTCTGTACTATAAAACACAATCAAGGGAACATGAAAGTTTAATGGTTATTGTAAGTTCAGACATTGCTACTGCACCAATGAGTATGGGTTCTAATGCAGTGGGGGTTAACCCTATGAATACAAATCAAAATAATATACAAGGAAGTGCAGTAATCTGTGGTACTAGTCATCCCATGGCCCCAAATGATTTTCAGCCTAGAATATTCCAGATACTCTTATGGTCCCTTTTACTATTGGTCCTGTAGTACTGATATATAATCTCAGTTATATAATCCCTGTTCTATAGGAAGCATTACATGTGATTTGACTGTTTCAAACGAGTAAAGAGCTTCGAAGAAGACTTAAACCAAACCCAATGTGAAGATTATTCGCTTGGTCCCAAAGAACGTGAGTTCTCCTTGTGGTGCGAGTGCAGATCCATCAACAAGTCAGGGAGGATTTAGACCTTAAAGGTCGTTTGTTTGATTACCAGAATTAGATTCCCTTGTATGGGAACAACCTTTGAATGTGCACAGTAGTAAGCCTCAGTCTAATATGATATCTAAAGCTTCTGAAACAAATCAGATATTGAATGATCAAATTTTAGGTAAGTGGTTAGAAGCTCACAATGGCCTTACAAATGAGACTGAAAGTATGGAAATAAGTCAAAGGATGATTCAGTCAACGTTAAAGGGGAATTTGGTAGATGTAGTAACATGAAAACTTGAATTGGATGAGATAATAAATGGAAGTCTTGAGTTGGCTCGACTAGACACTTAATAATAAAATTAGCTTTTGTTTATGAGCAAGGATGTTACAAGAGGAGCGAGACAAGGCCATGAAAAATTATTTGAAATATCAGAGAAATATAAAGTAGATGTAGAATAGACTAAAGCTATACAGAAAAATCATTGACTATGTTTTTCTGACCAAGATCTGGAAAAGAATATACCAGAGGTAAAAATGAAAATTTGGTAACTAATTCTAAGAATCCAGATTTGGGGTATGTGGATAAAAGGGAAGTTAAATGGTTGGAAAAAAAATCCTAAAAGATTAATGTGGAAACCACCTCCTTCAGGAGATGGAAAGGCGGGTACTACAATTTTACATAAACAAATAGTGCCTAGTAGAGATTAAATTAATCTACCATGGAGCAGAAGTGATCTTGCATCATTAACCAATTATTCTCCCAGGTTAATTGAGAAACCTGTAAACTGGTACAATCAAGTTCAACAGTTTGTGAAATTGTCGAGATTTTTTTAACTAATTTGAATACTCTGGGGCATATGTACAAGGAGTTTACGCCGCCGTAGCATCACTTTTTTGATGTTACGGCAGCTATTTTGTTATCGCCTTATTTACAGGTTGCTGCTAACTGCAGTTAGCAGCACTTTTTCAGCAAAAACGTGAATTTAAATGATCGCCACTTCTGTTAGCAAGAGTTAATGAAGAGATGCAAGGTGGGCTTTCCCATGCAAAAAGTGCTGCTAACACCCCTTCGTGTTATTTACAAGGAAGTGCTTGTATGGTGCAAAACTCAAAAAACTGTCTCTAAGTTCAGTTAGAGGCTGTTTTTAAGACCAGAAAATAGAAGGTCTTAAAATTGGTGCAAACACTTGGGGCCTCATTTCAGACATGTTGGTGCTGGACAGCACTGCAAAGAATATTTCTGCACTGCCCTGTACCAAAACAAATGCCCAGGAATGCGCCCCACAATAAGATAGGGTGCAGTCCTGGGCCTCATTCTTCAAAACATTGCATCGCTGTAACAAAACAGCATTGCAACACTTTTCACTGCCCCCTACTTGCGACAGCATGGATGCACCGTATTTACTGTACGGCGCTCCATATCACAAGGATTTACAGATATATCAGTATTCCTGCAATTGTGTCACAAGCATGACACAACTCCAGCAATACATGGGGCAGGACTATCCCTATGGCACTGCGTCACCCTTATACCCGCTATGATGCAAGCGTAAGGTTTTGACACAGTGGTATCCTAGAATTGTCGCAGTAAAATATCCTAGATTTCACTGCACCACTCCTATGAGGCTGTGTTGCATGGGAATGCCCACCCTGCATACATCCTACCTGATGCAGGTATAATGTGGCATATGGTTCACAAGGTCACGCATATGCCTAGATGCGTCCCTTTGTACAAAGTCTAGTTTGGCGTTCAGGCTGTCTGCTGTCACCTTCTCTGGTGGCCAGCGACCCCTAGATGCTTGGTCCACTGACACGGAGGAGCTACCAGGGTGTCAGCGCAGTTGGAGCTCCATCGGTGAACTTTGCATGCTGCTTGACGGCATCTGTAAGCATTGGCAAAGTGGTGGTGCTGAGGGAGTTACTGAAAAGTTCTTTGATGGCCTTGAGCCTTGAGGGGGTGATGATGGCGGTGGTGTACGGTGGGTGTGGTGATGGCGTGATGTATACTATGATGGTTGGTCCAGGAGAGTTCGGGGTGTGGCTGTAGTTGACGTTCCCGCTGGCAGAGAAGACGGGGTCAAGCAAGTGTCTGGCTATGTGGGTTGGTGTAGTGACTAGCTGCTTGAGTCCAATGTTGGGGAGGTTCACCAGGAGGGTGGTGGTGTTCTGGTCACTGGGGTTGTGCAGGTGGAACTTGAGGAGTCTGAGTAGGATGTAGTCAGTGGGTGGGAGAGCCTGGGGTGAGATGGGGTCTACAATAGCATTTGTGAATGGGGGTTCATCGGGGTCTGTAGACGAGGGTGTCGTGAAGGGTGAGGTTGGGGTTGGTCTGGATCTGGAAGTGGAGTTGTTCCATGGTAGCCATCGGGTCATTAGAGCGCGTGGTCTGTCAGAGTGTGCTTTTTTAGACAATGACAACACCTCCTCCTGGATACTTGAGGTGGTCCGTACGAGTGAATTTGCAGCCGTCATGTATGGTGATGGTGATGGCGATGTCCAGTCCGGAGCATAGGTTGGTCCAGGTTTCCGTGAACAAGGCAATGTCTGAAGGGGTGGCATCAAGGAGGTCCCAGATTTCTGTTGAGTCTTAGAGGAGGATGCAGTTGAGCTAGTCTGCTGAGCTGTTGTTTGGCTGGGTAGCAGGAGGCACTGCCGTGCTGTTGTGGCAGAGGTGTGTTTGCAGTTTTGGCAGGCGCAGGGTGCAAGGGAATTCTACAGTGATGCTAGATGGCAGGTGGTTTGGCATCCAGGGCTGATGGCAAGGAGGATGCTATCACCGTAGCGATGAAGTGTCCGAGAGGAAGTGTCCTTGGTTGTAGTTCGGATTGGGAGCTATAAAATCATCTATGTGAACTGTTTTTCTGTTTTGCCCTAAATCCTGTGCAGCTGGTGGTTTGGATCGTGGCTTGTGCCAACCACTATACTTTCATAAAGGGGTTGAATGCTAAGGCCAGAACTCATACCTCAAAGTTCTAACCTGAAACTCAATTAGAGCCCTAGCAGAAGGCAACAGACCGTGTTGCTAGTGCTTAATTTGAGCCAGTGGTTACAGGAGAAGTCTAGGGGCTAAAAGGTACTGGAGTGGTTAGTGTTGTTTTTACTAATAAGAATGTATTTCTACCCAAACCAACCCTTTTTACCATCATTAGTGTAGTGAAAGATAAGGAAAAAACATAACTGTTTAGCCTATACCATGCAGTTTACAAGCAGCTCTTTGACACTTCATACACATTTTTGTAACAGCCATATTAACCCTCTTTACTACTTTATGATGATTCAAAACTGCAACTAGACAAACAACTCTCTCCAGCAGAAATATTAATCACGGGAAACCTCCTTTACCTCGCAATCTCAACAGCGACCAGCCTTGCAAAGCATTCACTCCCCCGATTGGGACTTTACCACAAGTTACTTTAACCCAGAAGTTGTTACGACAACTTTTCTGTAGGGGGCTTGTTTTTGGACTGGTGACCAACTATCTCTGACAGGAAAGCAAGACATTACTCCATAGCTTGCCCATCAAATTGTAGATATGTTATGTAATTTTGTATATATGTGATCTTGTATAGGCTCCCAACATTTCCCCACCCTAGGAACAGTGCTCGAGTTGAGGATCTCTAGTAAAATCGTATTACGGTACCACCATTGGAGTCCTGTGCTTTTCTAAAACCAAAGTGTAGTTGCCTGTGTAACTAATTCATATCATTGCGTGTATATCAAAATTGAAAACCTGCCTTAAGACACTTCATGTGACACTACATGTGTGGAAATGCACTCTCTTTTAACTTTTTTAAGTAAAAGTTTGCAGTGATATTTGGCGCTTCATCCACACGCGCGGTCTGGTTCCCGGCGCACATAGCCTTAGTTGCAGCACACAGAAGCCTTATACTGCAGCACACAGACGAAAAAAATGAGAGGGAACATTGGTCTTGAGACATCTCATTTTGGATGTAGTTGAGTTTCCTTTTCTGGATTCAAACGAGTTCCTGTGTTAGTTGATGAACTGAAACATTTAGTTGTGGAACTGATTTTCAGTGAACTTGAGACTTTTATCATTCAAGACATTAGTTGGACTTTGTAGGGAAGAATGAAGAATCACAACCACTTTGTACATAACTTGCTGCACATCATTTGAACTTGGTTTTGCTGCTTGCATAGGTAGTATCTGACAGAAAAGACTGTAGCTGTTAGGTTCCACCCAAATGTTTAGATTCTAGTGTAGGAATGGAAGCCAATACCAATACAAAGACTAGTTCTAATAGGTGTAGATACCTCACAATAGGCACATTAATATTTGTAGTTGTTATATTAATTACAATGCCCATAGGGTTGTCTCCAGCTACATACAAGCTAGGAGAAATGAGACCTACCATTGCTCCCACTGAATCGCATCCTGCTGACATTAAAATACAGTTGAGGGGTGCTAAAATGTTTCACTCAGACATATCAAAGGGAGATTATTCTTCCAATATATATTTTAGATTGCTTTTTGAATACATTGACACTATGAGTGTGAGAGATTGTTATGTGTGCACACAGTTGCCAGCTTCTGTAGCTGAGGGTATCACCTACCATCAAATGTATTTGACTTATGGAATTTCATGTAGTCCTTTGCTAAGCTTATTGTATAGACAGGGCAATTTCCAATATTATTTTTCAAACTTTTACTTACAACCTGATTACGAGTCTGGCGGTCCATGGACTGCCAGACTTGCTGTGGCAGTGTTCCATCTGCTGGATTATGATTCTCTGAGTCATTCTGTCGGTATACCGCCAGCTGCTGTAGGAAAGAGACAATCCCCTGCGGTGGCGTGGGGAGGGGCAATGCAATATGCTAAGCAGCATTGGTGCAGCCCCGCTGACCATATTACGAGCTTCTCTCACCACCAGCCTTTTCATGGAGGTGAGCCCACCACGAAAAGGCTGGTGGTGGATACATTTTCCCCAAAAACTTATCATGTAGAACATTTTGATGATCGGTGTGGGACAAGAAACAAAGGAAACAAGCATTTACAACGCAATGGTCTCGTCTTTGTTAAAGTTAGAGCTATTGGCATTGCATATGTCATTTTTTTCATTTATTGTTTTTTTTTTACCAATAAATATATGGTATTGTTATTTACAATGGCAATAGGTAAGCATTAGAGAGTAGTAGAGAGTATTAGCAGTGATTAATAGTTAGTAGAGAGTGACTAGTTGATTAATAGAGAGTATACTTGTATAGAGTAGAGTAGGAGTGAGTTTTAGGCAATAGTAGTAGTTAGTTAGCGGAGCGCGGCCAACCCCTGGTGCCGAGCGGGCTCAGGCAGTCTAGCAGCCCCGTCATGGTTGGGTGCCTAATTTCCAGATACTTACTGAAAATATTACTCTTGGTCCAAATCCCACCGCTGAGAGATGAGGGGAAGCTTCCTCTCCACCAACACTACTGTCATATGCACGAACCCAAAAGTTGAAGTCTACCAGTCAGACGGTGCTTGTTTAAAGAGACCAGCGACTGCCATATTGTTAGAATGCTACAAACTCATGCATTGCTCATAAAGTACATGTACCCCACCTACGATCTAAATGACAACAAATAGGGAGGCTCCGTGGAGAACAGAGACTCTGGCCTGGTTTGCATGCATAGTGAACGTATATTAGTCATACTCAACAGGCTCTGCTGGGGCAGAGACCAGAATAATCATTGGAATCGTCATACGAAAAAAGAACATGTAATTGTTGTTGGAGAGCGCATTCCTCTCCTGGACTGTGGAACAGCCGGTGTCTGCCGAGGCCCAGAGACACACAGAGCAGCAGGCTGACACACACACACCACACCTTGCACACATGCTGACTTGTGCTTGCACACACACTGACACTTACACACAACTTGCACACACGCTGACACTCTCCCTCACACAACATGCTGACATACACACACCATAACTTGCACACACACTGACACACATGCACACACTCATACTTCCATGCACACACAACTTGCACACATGCTGACACACACACACACCATAACTTTTGCACACACTGACTCATGCTTACAAAAAACCAACACACACAACTTACGGACACACAACATGCACACAGGCGACACTCACACCCACCACTTAATCACAAGCTGACACTCGTGCATGCACCCATACTTGCACACTGGCACACTCATGCAAGCACCCACAACTTCACACACACTGACACACCTACATTTTGCACACACACGGACTCATGGTGTACATACACATACACACACAGACACACCTACAGCTTGGCACAGCCTAGGCTCTCACATGCTGCTTAGAAATATGGATAAAAGGAGAAAAGGAGAAACCGAATGAAAAAAAAGAACATGCTGGAGAGAGATAGAGACATGAAGAGGAATTCGGTGGATGAACAGGGCACGAGTAGGAATCAAGACCAACCGCTTTGGTATTCAGAGAGCCTGGTATCTGGCAGAAAACTTTACAAATTGCCAAATTAGGAGCGTTCCCGCCGAGCCCCGACTTACCTCACACTCTCTGGACACCCTTCCCCATTCTCCTCACACAATCCAACGGTTCTTCCGACATCCGCAGTAGACAGCACCACTAGGAGACGGCAGAAGGTAACAGACCTTGGGCATGAGAGAGTGCGCCAACTATCCGGTGGCAGATGGGAGCCCCGATCCGGGCTCCCGCGCGGAGACGGTCCCAAGGGCAGTGAGACACCCCTGGGCAGGGGAACTTAGACACCCATGGGCAGGCGCAGTGACACCTCTCGGAAGAGGTTGTCCGTGGGTTCCTCACCTCACGCAGACCCACTGCCAGTTCCTCTCAATGTAGCTGCTGTTAAAATCTAGTTTGCGACATCAACATTATCGTCGCCATCTTGTCCCTTTTTGGGCTCATTCGTGCGCGTAAGTGGCAGCCATTTTGAATGCCATGGCCTCTCTGCCCACTGCCGATAGCCAGCGCGTCTCTCTCTCTCTCCTAACCTCGCAAGCATCCCCCCGCACGCTGACAGCCCCCGCTCTCACCCCTCTTCAGCGCAACCCTGCCTCGGAACCCCATCCTGTTCCCAGCTCAACACCTCCCTCCATTCCTTTCATGATCCCGTATCCTTTGATAAACCCCCTTTTCCTCTGTGCCCGATTGTCCTGCTCGTTCCCAGGCCGCCACCTGGCCCTGCGGATGCTGTTTATTGCCCCCATACAGTAGGAAACTTCCCCCATCAAAGGATCCACAACTGATCAAAGCCCCCACCCTATGAGATCCGATCAACCACATGCATTCCGGGAATCGGCGGAATGCCCAGCTGCGCGACAATCGTCACCTGTTGTGACCGGGGTGGGGACTTCTACTGTAAATGTGTGTGGGAACGGGCTTGAAGCAGGTATTCCGAGGATGTCTTTCCGTACATCAAAGTGTTGACAAGGATGTGTTTCATGCAATAAAGCCATAAACCTGTGTATAAGAGGCCAGGCCTCAGAGATGCGGTTAGAGCACCTCAAGAAGATATCCTGATGTCTGAGTTGATGTGTTCTGCTCCGTCGGAATAAAACTTCTGTTTCCTGCCTTCCAGTCTCCAGTGCCTGCCTCTTTGTTTGAAAGATTCGAGTGGTATGAGAGGCGGTTAGCGCCGGGCAATACTTAAATGGTTCTCGGTCAACATCGGCCCTACCTTTTTCTACAATTGGCGCCCCAAACGTGGGGCCCATCAGTGACATGTGGATCCAGTGGGAGAGGTCCTGACGACAGAGTGAACGACTGCAACGATCGGGAGAGCTCCTGTCCGATAGACCCTCGTCTGACAGCCGTTTAACCGAACTTCACTGGTTCTGAACAGACCTCTCTCGAGTGATCTACGGTCCTGACTGGGAACCATCAGGAGTGCCGCGACGGTCACGGAGAATAGAGGACGATCGGGAGCTGGATTCGGAAGACAAGAAACTGTCCTTGCGGTCCGGGTAAGATCGTGTAACACGACAAATTGCGAAATGATTGTTTGATTGTTTGGAAAATACTAGTATTACTCTTCGATTGTTGGTTCTTTTTGGAGATTCTCTGTCTGCAAACGGAGAAGAATAGAAAGATTCTCTCTTCCTTTGCAGGTAGTGAAGGGTAGGTAACGCGGACTTTTGTCCCCCGTTGTAACCCGTTGTGCCTATTTTTCTCCCCCACTGATTGATTGTTTGCCCGAACATTGTTTGTTCGAGGATTGTTCTCTTGAGATTCTCTCTGTCTACAAACGAGGAAGAATAGAAATATTCTCTCTTCCTTTGCAGATAGTGAGGGGTAGGTAACGCGGACCTTTGTCCCCCGTTGTAACCCGTCGTGCCTATTCTTTCTCCCCACTGATTGTTTGATTGTCCGAACATTGACTGTTCGAAATTGGATCTTTGAGATAGTCTCTGTTTGCAAATAACGTAGAATAGAAATATTCTATCTAGTCTTTGCAAGTAGTGAAAGGATAGGTAGTGCGGACCTTTGTCCCCCGTTGTAATCTGTCATGCCTATCTTCTCCCCACTGATTGGTAGTTGGTTCGCTTATTAGAGATGAACCATCCAGCTCCACTGGAAGGCACCCCTAATAAGGACATGTTCATGAAGCATGGATTAATCGCCATAGCCTATAGCAAACTATGGCATAAATATACGAGAAAGGATCAGAAAAGTCAATGGCCACTGATAGGATCCTTCGATGAAGATAAAATAAGCGCGCTGGAAACAGCCCTTTGTAACAATAAGACAACGCCCACTATGCTTGATAGTCTCGGCATGTGGCGCAAAGAAACAGAACAACGTAAAAAGAGAAACGAAATTAGATTAGAGAAAGAGCTACGAAAAGCAGCTAACTTTGCTGCTAGAAAATTAGAAGAGGAGATAAAGGAGAGAGAGGAAGCCAAACGGAAGCAAGAATCCGAAACATCGAGTCAGTGTCCTGTTAGAACACCCTCTACGCTCTACCCTGAATTACCCTCGAAACAGCGAGCCAACGATGATCTTTTATTAGGTCCTCCGATCATCTACATGCCCCCTCCATATGCCCCTTCCCAACCTTTAGCGCAGCACCCGCCGCCCCTACGTACAGGCGAGAGTAGTACCAGGGCCTCGGTCCCCATGGCATCCGCGCCGGCCGAACCCCTTGTACTAGATACAGCACAAGCAACAATGTTAGATGACCCTGAGGCCCGAAAGACAGATTCCACGAGAACAAAGAGGTTGAGCAAAGATGAGCGAGCAGGGATTGACAAGGTAGTAAGGTCACTAGTAGAACGGAATGAGAGTGAGGAGCACATCATGGATATGTTCAACTCATATGCTGGGAGCCACAGACGACACTCTGTTGTACGATTATGTTATCATGCCCTAAATGCGTATGAGGACAGATATCGAGACAAAGGTCCTGAGAGCCTAACGACTCTGTATAGAAAGGTCGATATCGGGGATGAGGGCGAGTGTGACGTGACGGACCTCCTTGTGCGTACGCTTGAGGTTTTCTGCCTTCTCACTGAACAAGGGTTGGAAGCTAAACCTACGACTTCTGTAGCGACCGAACCACGAATAGAGCAAGCTGGCGCCATGATGCCAATAAGAGAGGCTGCTCCCTACTGGGTCCCCCCACAAGGTCAGGGAACCACGATGACGTTAACCACCAAGATGCAAGAGGGAGGGTAGTGTATAACTGGGTCTACCAACCATGGGATCGGCAAGATATTCTGATGTTCCAAAAATCTCTGCCCGATTTACGTAAAAACCCCACTGCCTTCTATACTGAACTAAGTACAGCCTTAGGTTCAACGATTATGACCCTAGCTGACATCGACTTGTTTTTCGGGTTATGTCTGCCAGCTGATGTGTGGAAGCAAATCCGGAAAGTCGACCACCTTGAGCTGTGTGGACATACCTGGTCACAACTCGATGGCATAGATAGACAACGAGAGCCTGGACAGAAGCCTTTGAAATCCATTTTAGAACTCCGAGACAAAATTGTGCAGAAACTGAAAACCCTGATCCCAGAAAAGAAAGTAGATTGGTCGATAGTAACGGCCTGTCGTCAGAAACCTCAGGAAGACGTATCAGAATACTTCTCCCGGTTTGAAACTGTGTTCTCTGATTACAGCGGCCAGGACATGACTACTGCAACCGGACACCATCTGTTTGTCCAGAATTATGTCAAAGGTCTGTCACAAGAAGTCTCTCAGAAACTGCAGGCCAGCGAGAGTAGTTGGGCAGCCTCCAAACCCGCGGCTATCCACCAGATGGCCCAATATTATGAGCATCAGAAAAACGAAAATGATAGGGCAACTGAGAAAAAAAAAAGGACTTGAAGGAGAGGGTGATGATTGCAGAGTTGCAAGGGGTGACTATAGGACGAGAGCAGTACAAGGGAAATTACCAGACAAATGCCCCTAGGAACCCACCCCCTAAAGACCGTACTCCTGCACCCTATGTTGGACGTAAAGATATTAGTGAGGACCAGTGTGCATTTTGCAAGGGATTCGGCCATTGGAAATCCCAGTGTCCGGTTCTGTTGGAGATGAATAAGAATAGGGACCCCAAAGACGTAGCGGGTGGACCAAGAAATAGAGGACAGGCACGAGGGTCCACGAATGACACGACTAACGACAGATCAGGCAGACCGAACACATTTGACCGTCCCGACAGAACCAGTACCAACAGTCAGACTGCGACGACACCCACAACTTCGCATAGGACTGCCAAGGGCAAGGGAGGGATCCAGTCGAGCTCTATGTTGACCAGCAAGGTCCTTATGTCACCGCTAAGGTCCTGGGTACGAAGTCTCCATTTCTGGTAGACACTGGCGCGACACGTAGTGCGTTATCTAAACGACTGATTCCAAGGGCACCCTTGTCTGGCTCACTTGTAACATCGATAGGTTTCGATGGAACGCCCTCCACTAACCCCTTGTCCACACCGATCTCCTTTGACTTAGAAAATAACATCACTGACACAACGTTTTTGCTTTCCTCCAATACCCCTGATGCCATTATGGGACTTGACCTGCTGAAACATTTCCGAGCTACTATTAGGTGTTCACAAGATGGAGGTCGGGTCTTGCTGTATGACAACCCGGCACTGCTCAGATTTTGTTCTCCCCAATGCATGTTTTCCATTTCTGGCGCTGACTCGTCCCTACTTAACCCTCTGCCTCCGTATCTGTGGGCCAAAACTGACTCAGACGTAGGACGCATGATGATCGACCCAGTGCACATAACTGTTCGACAGAACGCAATACTCCCAAAACTTCCACAATATCGGATATCGCCCGAGGGCGAGAAGGCATTGGTAAAGATTATTCAGTCCCTGATAGACGCAGGAGTGGTAGTAGAAGTAGTTAGCAATGTTTGCAACAGCCCTATCCTACCCATCATAAAGAAACAAGGAGAGGGCGGATGAGAAAGCGTACCGCTTCATCATCGATATACGAGAGGTCAAAAAAATAGTTGTACCTCAGTACCCCGTGGTCTCAGACATCACCACTATTCTAACTCTGATTCCTTCCACTGCCAACACCTTCACTGTCATTGACCTCAAGAATGCTTTCTTCTCTATCCCCATCCACCCAGATAGCCGATACCTCTTTGGCTTCACCCTAAAAGCCCGCTCATATAGATTCTGTTGAGCACCCCAAGGCTACACTGAAAGCCCCAGCATCTACAGTCAGGCCCTCAAGAGACAACTGGACGCAGTCCAGTTACCAGATGGAGTGGTATTGATACAATACGTCGATGACATCCTTTTGGCGGCCGACACCACTCCACTTGCAGTCACAGCCACCATCCAACTCCTGCAGTTCCTCGCGGAAAATGGCCACAAGGTCTCCAAAAAGAAGCTGCAATTCTGCCAACCCCAGGTCACTTACCTAGGCCACCTCTTGTCCAAAGACGGAAGGAAACTTACTCCCGACCGAATCCAAACCATTCTAGAGACCCCTGTCCCTAAGACCCAGAAACAAGTCCGCTCCCTACTAGGCCTCACTTCCTTCTGCCGACAGTGGTTACCTAATTTCAGCCTCATTGTGAAACCGCTGCTTTCTCTGCTAGCTAAAGATGTTCCCTTCCCACTCCCTTGGACCCCTGAATGTCAATCCTCCTTCATAGAACTAAGAGATACCCTCTGCTCGGCCCCTGTCCTAGGAACCCCCGATTACACGAAGCCCTTCTCCCTCTACACTCACGAAAGGGAGGGATGTGCTTTGTCTGTCTTGACCCAGTCCATTGGCCCGAAGCAACGCCCATGCGCTTACTTCTCTGCCACTCTTGACCCCGTAGCCAGAGCTTTGCCTGCCTGCCTTCGAGCTGTAGCTGCCGCTGCTATCTCTATCCGACAAAGTGAGGGGATCGTACTCTCGAACTCCCTCACGGTGTTAGTGCCCCATGCGGTTGACACCCTCCTGAACCAGACTAAGACGCAACACCTGACGAGTGCACGACTGACTGGATACGAATTGACTCTGCTTGCACCCCACATCACCCTGAAAAGATGCACCACACTGAACCCAGCGACTTTGTTACCCCTACCAGAGAACGATCCCAATGTGTCCCCTGTACATGACTGTGTGACCCTCACGGACGAACAGACTAGGAGTAGGGTCGACCTCAGAGACACAACTTTCCCTGACCCTGACGGAGAGCTGTGGGTGGACGGTTCTTGCATCAAACTCCCCGATGGCACCACCTCAGCTGCTTATGCAGTTACCACAGCCCGAACTGTAGTAGAGACAGCCCGCATCACACAACGATCTGCGCAGGCAGCAGAACTGATTGCCCTCACACGAGCTTGTATCCTGGCAGCAGGAACCACCGCAAACATTTACACCGACAGCCAGTACGCCTTCGGGGTGGTTCACCATTTTGGGCTCCTTTGGAAGGAGAGGGGATTCTTGACCTCACACGGCACCCCCATCTTACACGGAGACCTAGTCTCCGCCCTAACTGAAGCAGTCCTCCTTCCCAAACAACTTGCGGTAATAAAATGCCAAGCACACAAAAAGGTGACGGACATCATTGGACAGGGGAATGCACTAGCCGACATCACTGTCCAAACCACAGCTGAGAATAGGACGACGACACGCATGTACGTGACCAGGTCACAAGCAGAGAAATGGACAGACGCTAGGGAAACTATTAGGGACATCCAAATGGCCAGCTCACAACACGAATTGACTGAATGGGCACGGGTGGGACTGAAAGACGATGAAGGCTGCTGGCGGACAAAAGACACAAACAAATGGTTGCTACCCGATTCATACCTGATCCCCATACTGACCACGGCACACTCCCCTGCACACATAGGATCAGCCCCTATGACCGAGCTTGTCTCCAAAGTTTGGCACAATGACAAGATCGCAGACTCCGCCAAACGTCTGGTCCAACAATGTCTGATATGCCTGCAACACAACCCTGGGAAAGGAACTGTAGTACCCCGGGGAGGGTTTGGGGTTCCCAAACATCCGTTTGAAGTCTTGCAGATGGACTACATCCAGCTAGAAAGATGCCAAGGTCTGAAGTATGTACTTGTTGTGGTGTGCGCATTTAGCAAATGGGTTGAAGCCTATCCAACCTGTGACAACACTGCCATTGCCACTGCAAAAGTACTACTGAAAGAATTCTTCCCTCGTTACGGCCTTTGTCGAATTTTGTGGAGCAACAATGGCCCCCACTTCGTTGCCGAAGTTATCCAACTCATTTTGAAGGGGTTGGGTGTAAAACAGAAGTTCCACACAGTCTTCCACCCCCAATCTGCTGGACTAGTTGAACGACCTAATGCCACACTGAAACTTAAGCTGGCTAAAATAGTGGCTACCACAGGACTGAAATGGCCAGACGCTCTCCCACTGGCATTGCTATCAATGCGTTCCACCCCCACCAAACACCACTTGACACCTTACAAGGTCGTTTTCGGCCGGCCCATGAGCGTCTGGTCTGCACCAAAACCGGCTTCCATTCATGACGTCCCGGACGTCCTAATGTCTGATTACTTGTATAAATTGACTAAGACACTGTCTGTTATCCACCAACAGGTGCTGCATGCCATTCCTGATGCTTCCAGGGGTCCCGGACACGATATCCAACCCGGGGACTATGTGTTGATTCAAAACTTCCAGCGTGCAAAGAGTCTGGAACCCCGGTGGACGAGCCCCTGGCAGGTCTTGATCACCACCCGAACAGCTCTTCGGGTGGAGGGGAAGCGCAATTGGGTGCATGCACACCACTGCAAGAAGATCTCCTCGACTCTGACGACGACCGAAGACGTGGCCACCCAAGAAGAGCTCCTGAACAAAGACCGACCATCCCTGAACTGCTATCCTGATACAGAGACGCTCGAATTAGCAAAATTTCACGATCCCACTGTGCCATCCAGAGAAGGGTATAACCTGCGACGAATGGAGGGAGCTTCGGCTAAGCAGACCACTGACTAAGTCATAATTCTCAGAGCGGTGGCCTAACACTACTAAGGCTGTCAGGAGAGAAGCCAGACGAAGTTTGTGGTTCTGCTCGCTACCGAGCCCCCTTGAAGATGATGGAAGCACCCGACAAGAAGATGATGGAAGCGCCCAACAAGAAGATGATGGAAGCACCCGGCACGAAGATGATGGAAGCAACCGGATATCCGAAGATTCACTACAGAAACCCAAAGACTGACAAAATCCACAGTTCAAAGACTATTGCACTTTTTATCGCCCTTCTCTTTTGCCTCCTCCTCATGACCACCCACTGGATTGTGGAAGAGAGTGCACCAGCTCATGAGACATTCCTGACCACTGCACAGCCTACCACGATGAAAGAACATTATCCGATTTCTCTTTCACCCCAACTCCGAGAAAGGCGTAAGGAGTACTCCTTCGTGCAACTGCTGCACCAGCACAATCTTGCCACCAATGCCACCAACTGCTGGATCTGTGGGTTGCTACCCCACGCCACTGGACATTCTATACCCTTCATCCCTTCACCCTTCTCAGTTCACAGCTCCTGCCTTGCTTGGCTGATCCTCTTGCAAGAAAGCTATAGGGATAATGCCACCTCCAGCAGAACTATGACACATTTCTTTCATGAGGTCTGGCAGAACAAAACAAAGAAAACTGCTGCACACTTTTGCCCACAGACATCCAACGACTCTATCCACATGGACATCCCCGTCAAAGAACGGATTGAAATGCAGATGTTCAACAATCCGACCAGACCCACCTTCTCCTTCCTCCGGAAACGAACAGCTGCCACCCTGACTGTGGCCCTATCCGTCATCAACGTCACAGGCCTTATGTGTATCGAAGGGCTTGGGACACATCTGGTAGGCCGCAGCGCTTGCAGCATCACCAGAACTTTGGACTCCACTGATCCACCCTCTTTTGTCACTTCTCCAAACATGTACTTTGTTTGTGGTACAAAGGCTTACACCTGGCTCCCCAAAGGCTGGGGGGGCACCTGTTATATCGCCTTCATCCTTCCTCCGAACTATGTGGTTCCAGCGAATCATCACAGACAAAAATGAGCAAAGGACATTGAGCAAGCCGACTCCACCGGAGCACAGTTCCTCGATGCAATGAAGGGACTTGTTCCACTCTGGGGTCCGATGGCGAACAGTCGTGCCATCCGACATTTGACCCAGGCAGTTGAAACAACGATGAACATTACAGCTGGCATCCTTGCGAACAATACAGCCGAGCTTCAAGCAGTCCGCCTGGTGGCTCTCCACAACCGCCTTGTTCTAGATGTGGTTCTAGCGGATCGTGGAGGAGCATGCCGTATCATTGGGTAAAGTACTCAATCGCCCTTATGGACATCTCATACCCTAATTCTAGAGATGTTCACCAGCCCAACATATTGACAGGAACCAACATCATGGCATTACCTGTTAATTTTGTAAACGTTTGACGGATAAGCTCCATCAAGCTGGACAGACATGCTTCAATATTTTAATAGCTGGAGTTTGCTTTTGAAAAAAAGAAAGCAAATTACCCCCAAGAGTGTTGCGTTAAGAGATGCAGACATTGCAATTGTGAAAATGAGGTAGCCATGCAAGGGAGCAACAATTGTACTAGCATAAAAATATAGAAACGCTTTAAAATTAATTATGGAAAGCTGTGGTGTTGCTTAGTTACCAGGAATGCTTGTCTCGCAAGCATTCTTGGAATATTTAGGTTTGACAGCAGCAGTTTCTCTGGGCAGTTGGAAGAATGGCACTTGTAATCTGGTTGTGTCTTTCTGTGCTTCTCAGCCAAATAAAGACATTACCTTAAATTGAGTCCATTTCATCTTTGCAACAATTGCTGAGGAGCTACTGGAGCCTACGTGTGCACCAAGTCAAGAAGATTGGAGAAATTGCATTTAAAAAAATTTGTTTTAACTAAGATCTACTCTTGATCCTAGTGGAGTTACTTAGATTCATTGCGAGGTAAATGGATTTCCATCCTTGAGAGGAACCCTTCTTTGCATTATTGGGAGGTTGTGTCTTTTGAACATCACCCTGGAAATGTTACAGTTTGGATGCTGCACCAAAGTGATGTCACCCCTCTTCATCTGCTGTGACCTGCTGGTGTGAGAGGCCTTGCCATGCAACGGTTGAGAACGTCAGTGCAGCTGTTCTACATGGAGCACTGCAGGTAGTGCGTACCTTGTGTGTTGAACACACCGGAAGATACATCATCTCGAGAGTCACGTTGTGTGACCTTGCAGACGGCCATTTTGATTTCTTCACTGTTCAGTTACCGCAGCGACTTTCGGCGTTCAGGATCAACGTGCATCAGAATTCAGGAGCTACACGCCTCTTCTTGAGTGAAGTAATTGGTATGTATCGTAAGTCATATATTTTGAGAATTACTTCCACAGTATTATTTCGAATTAATTGATTCTTGAGACACTGCATCATACTTCAGCAGCATGTCTGTGTGCTCATCCTTGTGGTGAAGAACAGGACTGTGAACTAGGCTTTTAGTAAAGAGTGGACATTGGACAAGTGCCCTCATCATGAGCACTCACAGTATTAATGTTAGCCCTCCTCAAAGCATTCTGGTCAGCTGGCTCAGAACCATCACTTAAATGGTTGGAATGGAGAGCCTATTTCACCAACTATATTGAGGCTGTGGATGAAGCTGGAAAGATGGCAGCTGCACAGAAGAAAATACTACTACTACACTCTTTTGGACCAGTTGGGTTAAAAGTGTATAATCAAATGACAAAAGTTACAGTTGCTGGTGATATTAACGTGTATGAGTTAGTCTTAATACAGCTAGATAATTACTTTGCTCCCAAAGTATGTATAGGCGTAACAAGATTTAAGTTTTTTCAAAGGAGACAAGGCAAGTCAGAACTTATCCATAACTATGTTTCAGAGTTAAAGAAGTTAGCCTTAGATTGCAAATTTGGGAATTTGCATGAAAACCTAATTAGAGATCAAGTTGTCAGGCAAGATAGTAATTCTGTTATACAAGATAGGCTGTGGGTTAATGGAGATGCACCCTTGGAAGACATTCTAGCTATTTTCCGTAAGGTAGAAATTTCAAGCAGGTGTGCTGTTGTTTGGAAGGATGAGGCTCAAGATTAATCTTTAATTGGTAAGATAAACATTAGTACAGACAGACAAGGAGCCTCTAAATTTAGTAGAGAAAAGGCCAGAACTGGAGAGCAGGCTAGGTGCTACAGGTGTGGTAGTTTTGGTCATTTGGCATATAGCAAGAAGTGTCCTGCTGCAGGACAAAATGCAGTAATTGTGGCAAAAGTTTGTAGGAAGAGGAATGCAAGAGTAACATTTGTGGGAGAACTAGAACACAATGTAAATGTGACTGAGGGGAGTCATTCTGAGTTGGAGAGACTTCTATAAAAAAACATGGTGATGAATGTGAGAGGTAATCTTGTTCTCAACATCAAGGACATCTTATTTAGTAACAACCCTGAATGTTGGATGGTGGTTGGAGGGGTGGGTTTGAAAATATTTGCTGACTCTGGATCACCTTATACCATCATCAATGAAGATCTGTGGAAAAATTCCTTTGAGGAAAAAGTGGGGGAACACTTACTAGAGCCTGATAAACACCCAGAAGGTTATAGTGGTGAGAAGATTAACTTGCTGTGGGTATAGGTGGTTCACATTTGAATTCAAAAATAGGAAGAACCGTGGTAAGTTGTATGTTGCCAGACTGGTACACCTTTTTTAGATTGGTTTGGCCAGAAAATGTTACACGTCATCTTAGATCCTAATAGTAAGGAGCAAGTGTTAGTGGTCAACGAAGATAGTTCATTGGGGGATAGGATGCTTAAACAGTTTCCCTCAGGTTTTAGTGGTGAATTGGGGAATCTCCATGGATATGAACTTTTAATTCATCTTAAAGAGGATGCCATCTGTAAGATACACAAATGTCGCTATGCACCCTGTTTTGTTAAGGATGATGTAGCTAAGGAGCTGGAGAAGCTAATGACATCAAAAGTAGTTGAGCCTTTTGAAGCCACTGAGTGGATTTCTTCGGTGGTTTTCGCCAGGTGAAGTAATAGAAAAATCAGACTTTGTGTGGACTCCTGCCATTTAAACAATATTATGGGTGACAGGTTCCCCCTACCTACAATTAATGAAATTGTTGCTTGTTTGAAAGGGGCTAAGTGGTTTTCCACTATTGACCTTTTGTCAGCTTACCACCAAATGTCATTATCACCGGAATCTAAGAAACTCATATCCTTTATAACACCTTTTGGCTGCTATGAGTTTAGTCGTATGCCTTTTTGCTTAGCTCCAGCAGCAGCAGTTTTTTAGTGTCTCATGTTTCAGTTATTCAATAAGGAAGAAGGTGTCACCTTTTTTCAAGATGATATCTTGGTTTTTGGCAAAAGTAAATTGTAACATGAGTCTAGGCTTCTCAACGTTTTAAGGATTTTAGAGAGGAAGGGTCCCACTATTGAACATTCAAAATGCAGCTTTGCATTTAAAAGTGTTACATACTTGAGACATGTGATTGATGAGAATGGAGTCAGACCAAAACCCTCTCTTGTAACAGCAATCGAGAATTCGCCCACACTTCCCAATAAGGATGACGTAAGGTCCTTTTTAGGACTTGCAGAATTTTGCGGAAAGTATATTCCGAATTTTGCTGATAAATGTTACAACATTCACCAGCGCTTAAAAAAATTAGAAATTTGTAATGGACGTCAGAGTGTGAGAAGGATTTTGAAGTTATCAAAACAGCAATGGCAAAACGCTCCCACCTTAAGTAGTTTTGACCCTGCAGCCATCAGCATTGTCACCACTGATGCTAGTAAGTAAGGGTCTTGGAGCAGTTTTGTCTCTGGTGGATGATAAGGGTAAGGAACACATAATTGCATATGCATCCAGATCATTGTCACCGTGTGAAGAAACGTACCCTATCATCGAAAAAGAAGCTTTGGCTTGTGCTTGGGCATTAGACTATTTTAAGTCATTCATTTGGGGGAAAGTTTGTATCTTGAGATGTGATCACAAGCCATTGGTAAAAATCTTAACCCCAGAAGGTTCAAGTAATGCTTCCTCTAGACTGGATAGAATATCAATGCATATGCAGAGTTTTACTTACAAAATGTTTTGTACTCCAGATAAAGACAATGTTGTGGCTGATTTTCTCTCTAGAATGCCTGCAATGTTGGAGGAATGTGAGGATAACAAATGGAACAATTTTCAAGTGGCTTTGATTCATGATCATGGTTGCTCAGCTATTAACAAAGAGGAGTGGGAAATTGAATTTCAAAAAGATAAGATAGTGCAAGAATTTGTTCCATATGTAATGAATGGTTGGCCTTGGAAAGATGCCCTCAGCGAAGCTGCAAGACCATTTTGGCAAGTGAGATCAGAAATTACTGTGAATTATGGATTTTTGCTGAGGGGGAGAGAATGGTCCTTCCAGAAATTTTATGTCCAGCAATTGTTGAGTTATGCCATGAAGTGCCATCAAGTACACCCACAAGTGCATTACGGAATCAGCAGAACCAAGTCTGTTTTGAAGAGTTTGTTTTGGTGGCCAGGTTGGACATGGCTGCTGAGCGAGCAGTAAGGGAGTGCAATGGGTGCTGTAGGGCTGATAAATCTTTGAAAACCTTAAGACCTCCTATGTGTGATCAACTTGTTTCCAAGGAACCATGAGAAACTGTGGCAATTGATATCATGGGGCCTGTTCATGATCAGTCTTATGGTTCACAGAGGTATGTGATCGTACTCATGGATTCTTTCTCTTGTTGGCCTGTCGTTATGGTTGTAGACAGGGCTGATACCAACACTGTTTTGGAGTATTTGGATGACGTTTTCACATCTGAAGGTATTTCTGCATCTCTTGTAAGTGATAACGGAGTCCAATATATGTCCAATAAGGCTAGAGCTTACTTTGAAAGATTAGTCATCGAGTACAGGACCACGTCCTTGTACAACCCGAGCGGGAATGGAATGGCGGAAAGGTTTTATCATGTTTTGAAGGGTATCATCCAATTGTCCATGAGTGGGTGTGAAGATTGGATCACACAAGTTGGCAAGATGGTCTGGGGCTACTGGGTTACCCCCCTTTGTTATAATGCGTGGACGCAAACCAAGGTCCAAGTTTAATCCTGGTTGGATGTGTTCGTCTGGTGTGGAACAATGATCTAAGGATGATGTAAGGAACAGAATGAAATGTATACATGACAGGAGCAAAATATTTTTTGATGTTAAACATGGCATGAAACCTTATAATATTGAGGTTGGTGACTTGGAACTTGTTAAAAAAACAGGATTCATTAGCAAGAGGGAAAGTTTTTTTACGCCGAAGAAGTAGTGGAAGTTTTGCAGAATAATGTCAGACTCAGGAATGGAGAAGTTTGGAATCTTAAAAGCATGGCCAAGGAGAACCATGGGAGTGAGAAGGAGGTTAAAGGTACTGGTAGTAGTTTTGAGTGGATGGATGATTGTGCAGTCAGTGAGCCTGGTTTAATTTCAGAATGTAATTCTCCACCTTCTTTGGGGAACTCAGCCCCTGTGAATATGTTGGGACACCTGTGTTAAAGGGGAAGGAAGGGGAGCAACCATCAACCCTACCTGGTAGGTCTATCCCCCTCCGCACAGCACTGCCTGTGTGTCCGTGCCCCAGCTGCCGCTGCTGAGGAAGTTTGAGGCCCTCCTCCACCTGCATGCTACCACCTGTGCCTCATCCCTGGTGGCCAGTGGTAGGCCGTAGGCTTGCTCATCTTCCAATGTATTGCCTGTATTTTTACTTTGCTCTCGTTGTACTGCATGTATTTTTCATTGCTCTTGTTGTACTGCCTGTATTTTTTCATTGCTCTCGTTGTAGTGCCTGCATTTTCATTGCTGTGTCTGAGACTGCTGTTGTCTGTCTCCCCCGCTGCCAGTACGTGGTCTGTAACCGTTCTCTCCCTCTGTTCCCCTCGCTGCCCGGTGTCTCTCTGCCCGGTTTCCCTTCTGCTCCCCTCTCTTCCCCGTGTCTCACTGACCCTTTTTGCCTTCTGTTGCTTAGCTGCCTCTGCATTTCTGTGACCTTTTATCTTTCTGTGCCACTTGCTTCCCTCCGATTTCTGTGACCTTTACGCTTTCTGTGCCACTGGTTTCCCCTCGTTTCTTGTGACCTTTTGCCCTTTCTTGTGACCTTTTGCCTTCTGTGCCACTCTTTTCCCCCCGATTTTTGTGACCTTTTTGCCCTTTCTTTGACCTTTTGCCTTCTGTGCCACTCGTTTCCCCCTTGATTGTTGTGCCCTTTTTGCCTTCTGTTTCCTTCGTTGCCCTTCACTGCCCCCCTGACTGGCCATTCACTGCCCCTGCCTCCCAGCTGCTCCTCCCTCCCACCTCCCCATATATGCCTGTGCGGCCGCGCAGAAGACGCACGCAGCGGGCGCGCCGCTGGCAAGCCTAAGGCAAGCCCGTCTGCCCCCGTCCGCGCCTGGACCACACCTAGCTCCAGAACCCCTGGCCCCCGCACGCACCACAAGGACCGCCACCACTACGACGCAAACACTATGCATGCTCTCAACCCCGGACGGTACCCCAACTGCTTCAAGGCTGCCCGAAACGCACACATGGTTCTTCAAGATGGAGATCCTCATCCTCGGCCCCAACCCGTAAGCCTGGGACGACTCCTGGTGGCCAACAGCACTGGGGGCAGCCGGACCCCCACAGACCACGCACTCAACCTGGGAATCATCCTCGAATCAACGCTCTCAATGACCAAGCAAGTCAACGCCGTCTCCTCCTCCTGCTTCAACACCCTCTGCATGCTCCGCAATATCTACAGGTGTATCCCGACAGATACAAGAAAGACGGTCACCCAGGCCCTCATCAGCAGCAGACTCGACTATGGAAACACCCTCTACACGGGACCCCCGACCAAGCTCATCAATCAACTAGAACGCATCCAATACGCCTCGGCAAGACTGATCCTCAATGTACCACGACACAGCCACATCAACCCCCACCTGAGAAACCTGCACTGGCTCCCCGTCAATAAGAGGATATCCTTCAAGCTCCTCATCCACGTACACAAGGCACTCCACAAGACCGGCCCAGCCTACCTCAACAGACGGCTCTCCTTTTCCACCCCCAACCGCCAGCTACGCTCTGCCGGCCTCTCACTCGCCACCGTCCCGCGCACCCGAAGAACAACCACCGGCGGGAGATCCTTCTCCCACCTCGCCGCCACGATACTGCACGCAGAGTCGCTACACGGACCTCCTGGTCCTCCATGCGCACGACTTCTCAGTCCGCATACCCGAACAGGATGGGGGAGGGCACTGATGTAGGGCGAGCGTCCCCATTGAGCCTCATGTCATGGAATGTGAGGGGTCTGGGCGACAAAATCAAACGAGGGCTGGTCCTGCAGAGTATAAAAATTATAAATCTCGCCCTGGTCCTACTACAAGAAACACACCTCACAGGCACGGCCACAAAGGCCCTAGACAGGAGGGGCTATAGCATGGTGGCCCACTCTGAGTTCACGAAGGGGTCCCGGGGCACCGGGATACTAATTCACTGTTCGTCCAAGTTTGTAATCCAATCAGTGGCAGTGGACACACAGGGCCGCTTCGCAGCGGTACATGGACAATGGGAGGGAAAACCACTTAACGTAGTATCGGTATACATCCCGCCGGCACTGCACGCTATAGCCTTCCCGGAACTGGGTAAATTCATATTAGACCTTCCAGAAGGGGCTCTTGTACTGGGCGGGGATTTCAATGCAGTGGCTCAAGACTCCCTAGATCGATACCCAATACGTACACAAACGCCGGCACACTCCAAATTGCATGACTTCATGGAAGCACAGGGCTTAGTGGACATTTGGAGGCGGCTCCACCCAGTGGACCGGAAATACACATACTACTCAACAGTTCACGACAGCCTGTCGCGGATTGACTATTTCCTGACGTTGGAAGGGGGTCTCCTCGCTTTCACTGACTCTCAGATTAGACCGCGAGGGGTCTCTGACCACTCCCCGCTAACACTGACTCTCTCCAGTCAGGAACGGACCAGTAGGCGAATCTTCCCTATTTACCCGGGTTACCTTGGGGTGCCTGACATAGCCAAGGCCTTGAAAAGAAATACACGATCTTACCTCACCGAAAATGTGGGTTCAGTGGCGTCGCCTACGATCCTGTGGGAGGCCTACAAAACGGTACTCCGCGGGCAGGCGATCTCAGTGATCACACAGCACAAGCACACACAGCGTCAGGAACTGCTAGATCTGGAGGGTCAACTTGACAAGGCAACACAGGACCACGAAGGGAACCCAAATGGGGACACACAACACGCGCTCGGAATGGCCCAGCAACGCCATACCGACTTTCTGCGCCGCAGAGTGAGGGAACATATGTCAGCTACTACGAGTCGGGTATACGACATAGGCGACAAAGCAGGGAAACTTCTGGCATGGTTGGAGAAAGCACGGGGAGGTCAGAGGGCCATACTCCAGTTGAAAGACCCCAATGGCGAGATGCATACCAGTCCGGCAAAAGTAGTGGAACTCCTGGCAGACCACTTTCACTCCGTGTACACCCCTGAGTATGAGGTCACACGGGAGATGGCAGAGAGCTCGCTCATAGGAGTGCAGACCCGCACTCTCACCCCCGACCAACGGGACGAGCTTGACTCCGACCTGACAGCGGAGGAAATACAGATGGCCATAACAGCACTACACCTAAGGACAGAAGGTAAAAGCTACTAAGACATGCTAGCCCACATTACTGAGGTATGCAAACTGAGCCGGACACTCAGAATGCAGGGCCTGGGCATGATAAACATTCAGCTACTTGGTAATCAAAATTTAAACCCTATAAAAACCTCTGACTTTAAGGTATTGTTGAGGCAGACACTTCATCTTTTCATTAAGAACACTTCGCTTTACTTCAAATATTCTCTTTACTTCACTGTTTAATTTACATATTTCTTCACTCTGCTCTCTTTATTTTATAAATAGAAAAATCACTACATAAGATACTAGTGTGTGTCCAATATTGCTCATGATATAATCTCACTGGTAGTACATTGCTATAAACCACAGTTAGAGTGCAGTGGCATAATGAAACTTGAGGGCCCCCCCCTGAAAATTACGTGGAGGGGCCTGCTCAGTACCCATTCAGGAGGTCTCAGGCCAGAGTACTGTGCTTAGGCGGCCCCCTGTAGTTCAGGGCCTCCCGCACTGCGGTGTTTATGGGGCCTTTATTACACCATGGTTAGAGTGAGTATGTGAGGATAACTCTATGCCACTGTTGTTCATTGAACTGATCTTGATTGTTTATTCACGATTACAAGCGAGCAAAGCAGCAACAATAGAAATCAAGAGCAGCTACCTACTGTCATACAGCCTTACATAAAATGAGCATTTGTAAAGTGCATGTTCACCCTAACGCACACTGTGGCTCTCAATAATAAATGTTTATTATTACTTAACACAATGGTGATTATTTTGTCACCATCAGAAGGATCAAAGACAGAGCAGACCCACTAGGATTAAACCTATTACCAGGAGGTCAATTACAGATTCATGGATATGATGCATTTGATGCATTAATCCCCTGAGCCACAAGACCCTGCTAGCACATGTTCTTTCTCTTGATGGTTCAAGATATAATGTCCAGATCTCTCACCTTGTTCCTGTTACCTGGAACATCAAGGCCTGCACTGGTGATGCCTTTATGGGTAATATTCCTGAAAGAATCTAAAATGACTTTTGTATCTACTTTCAATTTAAGGTGGCCAGTGGCAATGAGTGGCACTTGAAAAATGAAAAAAAATAAAGAATTAGAAAAGTCAAAATGTTTCCCATTTTAGGTTTCACATACATGGCTCTTATGCGATGGTTGCAAAATCTCTTGGAATGAAAAACAAATCTTAAAAGAGGCATAGAGCCCACCTATTACTTACTTTTACTTACTAATGGTCAGCTCCCACATCACTCTCATTTTCTTTCCCCCTGTTGGTCAGCACCTCCTCCTGCTTCTAGCTTCCTGATTGTCTTCACGTCTTCATCCATGCTGTGGACCTTGGACCAAGTACTGTTTCCAGCAACCAGAGTCTATTGATTGGCTGTGCACTAGTAACATACTTTATTTATTTTATTTGTTTACTTTCCAGCATTCATATTCTGTTCATTGCTTGCCCATCCCTACCAACACCTCACTGCCATCACTGCACGCCCCTTCCTCGTTTTTTGATGGACTGTCCCTCCAACCACCTGGCTTCCATCAATGCATGCCCTTTTCTAACATGTTGCTGGTAGTTGCGTACATCCTACCTCCATCTTAGCTTGTTTTATATAGCAGGAAGTCGACTGAAAGGACTTGGAGCACTGTACATGAGAGCCAGTTACATTACACAAGAATGTCAAATGGCAAATGTCAAAGGCTTTTGTATAGCGCAACAATTCACCAGAAGAGGTCCCAGGGCGCTTGGCAAAAAGAAGGCAACAGCCTTGAGAAGAGGGAAAATGGCCGTGAGGGGAATTAATTAGGAAAGAGCCAAGTTTTCAGACTCCTGCGGAACGCTTGGTGGTTAGAGAGAGACAACAGATGAGAGGGCAGCTTGTTCCAAAGTTGCGGTGCCAGGTAGGAGAAAGCCCTACATCCATTTCTGGAGGTGCGTGCCTTTGACTGGGAAAGAAGGGACTTTGAGGTAGAACGCAGAGTTCTGGACGGTCTATACCAGACTATTTTTTTTGCCAGGTAAGAAGGGCCTGTACCATAGAGGAGTTTATGAGTAAGACTTAGGATTTTAAATTGACATATTTGGCGCACGGGGAGCCAGTGCAATCTAACACATTCATTTTTACAGGCACAGTGAGATTTAGTGATTTGCCCAGAATCACAGGATGCTGAGCCTTCGACAAGATGCAAATCTGATTCCCCAGCTTCAAAGACAGCAGCTCTGGCCGTAACCCCACAGCCTCACCATGCTCAGTGTTCCAGCTAGCTACACTTTGAAACACTGGTAAGTGTAATTGGCTTTGTTCAAAAATATAAACTGCATATTAAGTATAGGGAAAATGATTTTAACTTGTTTGTACTTGTGATTTGTTTTTACTTTCCAACATCTGCATTTGTTTGTTGCTTGCTCGTCCCTATCACAACCTTAATTCTGTTGCTGCATGCCCCTTCCCCATTCATTGCTGGCCTATCCCTCCCACCACCTCACTTCTGTCACTGCATGCCCCTTCTCCTTCTCCACGCTGCATAGCTCTTGTTTTATATAACACAAAGTCAACCAGAAAGACGGAGTGCTTTATATGAGCGGCAGTTACATTGCATAAGAACACAATTATTTTTACAGGCACTGGGAGATTAAGTGATTAGCCCCAAATCACAGGATGTGGAGCGAGCACTGAGACTCAAACCCGGTTCCCCAGCTCCATAGTCAGCAGCTTTGGCCGTAATGTCAGAGCCTCTCCATGTTCAGTGTTCCAGCTTGCTACACTTTGGCAAGCTGGTAACAGTAATGGGCATTTGTTCACGAATATAAACTGCATATTAAGTATAGGGAAAAGGAGCTAGCCTAGTAACACCCAATACTAGGAAACACGAGACTGCTGGTGCTTCAATACGCTGACGATACCGCCATAATGGATCACACAAAGGTGGGCCTACAAAGAGCCCTAAGTTCATTAAATCACTTTAACAACATCAATGATCTGACAGTAAACCAAGGAAAGACAAAGGTTGTCATCTTTGGGACCTACCATCAGAAAAAGAAGCACAATGGCATTTGAGCAACTTGTAAATCATGGCGGCGGAGTCATACAATTACCTAGGGGTTTGACTGACGAAACGGGCTAAGGAGTTTGCCCATTTGAAATATCAGAGAACCAAGGCTAATAGGATCATACATCTACTCAAGCAACTAAACCATCATCTGATCAGCCCGACTCCGGGTCCAATACTGAAAGTTTCAAAAGTGAAACTGCTACCAGCAATCAGCTATGGCCACCAGGCCTTCCCCGGGTCACAGCACGCGTGCTTAAACTCAGCACAATCTAAAGCATATAAAACAGTTCTCCAAATTCCAAGGTCAGCAAGGAATGCAATGCTAAGGCTGGAGCTAGGAGTGGTGAGGCCAGACTTGATGTGCCAGGGCAACATCATAAAACTCTATCTCAGGATATCATGGGCCCCATTTAACACTCTAAAATCCCAATTAAGATCAATCTTTGAGTAGCCATGTACGCCCTGGCACTCCCCCCTTGATAAAGTGATCAAAACATTGAATATAGTGGAAGAGAGCATATTGAGACCGGAGATCCCTCTAAACACATGGAAAAGAGTGATGAGCAAACAAGTGAGCAAAATTTCATTTGATCTGGACTGCAAATCCCTCTGTTCAAGGCCACTCTTAGACCCGCTGAATAGATCTTACACAGCAGGCAAAGCCCAGGCTTACTTAAGTGACGCTATCACTCCATCAGCCCGAAGCAAAATTCTGTCCATGAGACTAATCAGCTTAGGAATCACGGATTTTAACCCTGCATGGGCTCGAAGGGGGGAAGCCACAAACTGTAGACTCTGCCCATACAAGAGGGAATCGTGGCTACACCTTCTATGCTGTTTCCCCAATCTTATCAAGGAACGAAGGCGACTATTGCATCCGATTTGTACCATCAATAGAAAAAAATCCTGCAGCGAGGTGTCAGCCATCTGTTTTTCCAAGCCTAGCACAATGACCCTAGCTGGACTCGGGAAATGTATCCACCACATCAGAACTGCCCTAAAAACGGCAAATGAACGAAATAAAATTCTGGAGAAGTACATTACAAAACCAACGCAAGGGTGTTGGGGTGGTCTTGACAGTGGATTGATGCCTGTCTGTATTACAGCTTCCTCTCCAGAAAAGCGCCTCTCATGGTTATTGGATCAGAGGCCAATGGGAATGAATCATAGCTCTATAATTCTATGCATAGAACAACACAGGACTCTGGACTGCCACCAAAGCCACACCTCCATAGACACAAATCCTGGGGAAGATAGACTTTGGTGGAATTGGGGAGGGGAGTCAAATTCTTTTTATCAAAATATGTTTTAAACTTCTGTTACAAACAACAGTTTTTAACTACTTGTTTTAGCTGCAATATGTTGAGCTTTTTTAGTGTAATGATATTAATTAATTGTACAGTTAATAATAATAAAGATACTTTGTATAGTGAAAACAACAATTTTAAATGTCGTTTTTTTACTTTTAACTGTATAGCACACTAGCCAGCACCGCTGGGCAACATTGAAAAAAAAACATTGGCAAAGACAATAGATTGTGCATAGGCGAAAACAATTGGTTTTGCCAATGCTTGCTAAAACTTGCAATAGCAAAGCTATCAGGCTGGCTTTTACTTAGTAATACCACTTTATAAAAGGAATCTAACATAATGAAGCAGTCTGTTTGGCTACAACAGTAAACAAAGCAGGGAGTGCACCCCTTAGTTGAACAGACTGCCTTAGCAGAGTAAAGCTGTTCCCTCAAAAATAGTGTTATTGAAAGGAGCCATATTTTTAGTGCATGCTTAGGAAAGCCTATGTGCTTGCATATCATAATTTTGTGGACACGAAAAGCTGTACCTCTAGCAACATGTTACCAAAAAAGCAAAATAAGGCAAATTAATTTGCAAGGGTGATTAGTGACAAGACAAATGGCAATAGGCCTTGACTATCTAATGAGAGTGCCAAGCTGTTGGCTTTTTCAATGTTTGTCTTTTTCGTTTAAAAAAGAAGGTAAACAAAAGAAAACATTTCCAAATATTGGTGGTAAAGCAAGCATATACGGTATCTAAATTTGATATTGCATTTAATGTTTTCAAAGTATGTAAATGTCATATTTTATTTTTCGAATATTTTTCACATAGGAATAGTGTCAGAATATAAAAAGGCCTTATTTACTTTCCTCAGAATCGTGCCATTCGGTCTTCTGCAGAAGATCAGGCAGCAGGTTTATGGGCCTTCAGTAGAAGTTTTGTGTTAGATACACTTTCTGCCTTAGAGGCCTGCTGAGTGTATGCAGCATATAGCGCTCTTCTCACTGCACCATTAAGCCTTTGTGTGCCAGCGTGTCAGTTGCGGCTGGCATTGCTCGTGGGTGGGGGTGCAGGGGCGGTGAGCGGGAGGGAGCATAGAAAATTAAACATACCTTGTGGCCGGGTCCCACATCTTCTATTCACCCGCCTGCTCTCAAAGGGAACATAAATTGGTAATAACTGAAAAGTTTTATAATTTTATGTTTTTGCCTTCTCGCACTGCAAGAAAGCAGTGGAGCGACTCTCTTCCACCACAGCGGAAGAGCCGCCACTGCAGCGTGTGCTATAATTTCTGCACTTCCACCATACCCCAGCAAAAGAAAGTCATGCTGCTGTGCTTCCACCAACAAGTTGGATTTGGTGGGGATTAGTGGTGGGGAAGCAGCACACGAGGGAGGTAACAAGAGAACACATGCACTTTCATGGAGTGCTGAATTGAAAAGAAAAACGCAGTTCTCAAAATGTGAGCAGTGGAAGGATACAAATCTGGCAATCCAAATGACTGGAAAGAGGCTTCGCTCCAGATGAGTAACAAAAATAAGATGCAAGCAAATTAAAATAACAATACAAGTAACCAATGTAAATTCCCAAGAGATCTTTCGCAATCTGCGCTGTCTGGCTGATGGGATCTAATATGCAATAATCCAGCAATTAAGATGGCATGAAGGAAATGCATCAAAAACAGACTCTGACTATGAATTACAAGCTGCACGTTATGTGGCTTATACCGCATAAGAAACAAACCTACTTGAAACCCACCACCAAAACCCATTATGAGTACAAATGGGACAAACTGCTATGACCTTGGTGGTCAGCCCATTCAAACAATGGCAAACCATGAAAACCCTAGAATGCCAATGGCTGATGTGAACTGACCCAAAGGCATCTCTCTCTGTACTACTTCTTACATGCAGTTTTTACAAAGTATTGGTAACACGAGATCTTCCATTTAGCTAAAGTTCTCTTAGGAAAGAACTAATGACTGATGCCCTAAGACTAAAAACAATAAGATGCAATTATGGACATACAGAGGTGGTGAATAGTGCTGGTCCATTACTGAACAGGGCTTTGTATTCCACAAGTTGTCTTAAAGACAGAGATCTCTGTACACTGTGGAACTGTGGCAGTGGCCCAGCTGCATCTCTGCATGGCTCTAGAGATGCTGTCAGTGCTGTTTCAAATGCAGAATGCTGGGCATTCACACCTGGGAACTGCATGCATGCAAGCCACGATTGTAGAAACTTAACCCGGACACATTTAAAACCTATAGGTATGTTTAAGTTGCAGACATTTCAAAGTTAATATACATGCTTTGTGCATTTTAAAGTAGGCCTGAGGCTGTGGAAAACTAATAAAGATGTGAAACACAATCGGAATACTAACAATGGCATGGTAAAAGTAAAGACATCGTGTAGAAATGTCATGACATGTAATAGTTTTAATCAATTAGTTGACCAGTTCTGTCCTCAGTGGGAGCTGGGTAGCAGGTGCCAGAGGCACTCAAAATTGCATCTGTCCAGATATATAATTCCACGCCAAACACCATTACAAGGCTTGCTAATACATAGAAGAAAAGAAAGGTGTATGACAGGACAATCAGGTTAGACAGGCAACAGGGTTACCAGCTTGTATTTCTTGAAATTGTCAGAGTGAAGACAAGTACTGGTTTTACCGCTGGTGGCGCCTGTGTCACAATCTCCCCCCCCTCCTCCATTGACCTCCTTTTCCACTGATTCCCACACTACCACCCTCCAACAGTGCCCCTCGCCTCGCCTTTCCATAGCCCCTCTTATATTTATTTGTTTCATAGCTACTCATGACAGTGTAGGTTGTCAGAGAAAACTTTACAGCACACACATTATAGAGAGAAATAAATCTTACCTGTGTAAGTCAGTCTATAGGAAATATTACATAAGAATATGATGATTGCAAGGTGTAGGAATCACAAGTCATTCACACTAGTAGGCAGTATATTCTAAAAGTGTCTGGTCTGGCGAAGCATAAACTCAGGATTTAAATTGTGCCACCGTTACTGTTCTTACTAAGTACTTTGTTTTTTTTAAGTATTAATTTCTTTGTAATGAGTTTAACTAATTGTACAAAGGCCTAGTATTACTATATAACGCACAAGAGTGATTGGGGTTGGCTTTACTAATACGAATGTATTTCTACCCAAACAAACCCTTTTTAGCAACTTTGGGATAATGAAAGACTAGGGGAAAACCTACTATTCTAACCAACACCATGCAGTTTTCATGCAGCTCTTTGATGACAGGTCACAGGTCGCTGAGCTATATTAGGATCATGACTTATGAACTGCAAAAGGATCTCTGTGACCAAAGCAGTAAACCACTGAGCCAGCCACATAGAATACAGCTCTGTGATCGCCATGGTAACGTTCTTTACAGCAGGCATATTAACCTTATGTGCCAATTTATGATGAGTCAAAACTGCCCCAAAAAAACCTAGATCACTCCCTCCAGCAGGAACATTAATCAGCAGAGTTATCTAGACATTTTTATTGTCGTCAGAAAACTGCTGACACACAAGGAAGAGCAGGTGGTGTTCTACCGATAAGTAATTTCTAAGCACAGCCCCCCCCCCCACCCCCACACCCGAGTTCAGTGCCAGTGCGGCGGCACCGGCTACACCGCCCTGAACTGCCACTGACTCATAAAGCAGATTCCGTGGGAATGGTAAAACGGCTCATTGTATATCTATTTCATCCTTTCGATTTACAATGCAGTGAGTAGGTTGGATTCTGTCACTCCTGATGGTAGAGCTCCATGGAGTCGGGTTCAAAATGCCCATCAATAAGAAACAGTATGATTAAAAGCCATATTTCCCACACTCCCTGCAGTGTGCTCCACAAGAAATGCACTGAATTCCTCTACTCCTGTTCCAGTAGAGTGGTGTCTATGTCTACTTCACTATGGGGCAGATGTAGCAAAATACCTATTTGTGATTCTCAAATAGCGATTTTTTGAAAATCGCTATTTGAGAATTGCAAAATGGTATGTATCATGCAGCCAGATTCATCAAACTAAAATCGTCTCGCAAAGGTCCAGATTCTGAGAATCTGGCCCTTTGCAAGCGCTATTTTTGCATTTGGGATTCATCATCCAAAATGCAAAAATGGCAATTCTAGAAATCGCTAAATTACGATTAATTGCATTTAAGGAATCTCAATTTGATTCCTTAAATGCAATTCATGAACCATTTTAAAATTGCGAATTCGCAATCTGGGACCGCTATTTACCGCGAAGTCTAACTACGTGGTAAATAGCAAAAACATTGAAAAATGCACTAAAGTGCATTTTTCAAAGTTTCATGTTGCGCACACACATGCCCTAAGGGCATGTGTGTGCGCAACATATGTGCACACATCAATTTCAGGGGTGCAACAGGGTGTCCTTTGGACACCCCTGCACCCTTGAAATCGCAATCTCAATTTGCGAATCGCTAATTGCGATTAGCAAATTGAGATGGTCTTCCCATTCATTCCTATGGGCCTCTAGGCCCATAGGAATGTATCGGGAGAAATTCCTTAATTGCGACTCGCAATTTGCGAGTCAAAATTATGGAATTATTAGAAATCGCTATTTTTTAAGTGATTTCTTGATGAATAGCATTTTGCTATTCCTTAATAGCGAATCGGTATTTTTCGCTATTAAGGAATCGCAAAATGTTTTCTTGATGAATCTGGGGGTAAAAAATCACAATTTGTTAGCGATTTCTTAATATTCCTTATTTGCGAATAGCAAATTGCGAATTCGCAATTAAGGAATAATTTCCCATTCATTTCTATGGGCCAGGAGTACCATAGGAATGAATGGGAAGTTATTCTCAATTTGCGATTCTCAATTTGCGAATCGCAAATTCAGAATAATTTCAAGGGTGCAAGGGTGTCATAAGGACACCCTGATGCACCCCTGAAATTTACATGTGTGCACATATGGTGCACATACATGCCCTAAGGGCATGTATGGGCCCCAAATGGCACCTTCACAAATGGCAAAAAGTGCATTTGTGAAAGAAATCGCAAATTGCCACCAACCTTAAGTTGGTGGTAATTTGCGATTTCTTAATTAGGAATCACACAACGTGGGTGCTTCATACATAACATTTAAGGAATCGCAATTTGCGATTCCTTAAATGCTGACGCAAAGTTAAGGAATCTCAAATTTTACGATTCCTTAATTTTGCGATGCGATTTCAATAATACATCGCATTTTCTGATTTTTTTGTCGCAAACGCTGCTATTTTGCGAATCGCAGCGTTTGCGACAAAAAATCATTTGATACATCAGCCCCCTAGTTCTTTAATCTAATGACATAGTAAAGAATATAGACTGGGCAATTCAATAGATGGGCAATTAAGACATGTGATATGTGAGTTGCATCTGTGATGAAGTTTGCTTCATGGGCTAGAAAAATATCGACATAAAAACTGCCTGCTTTATATTTTCTTCTAAGAATCATGGTGCTTATTTAAATTTGTGGATGTCCCGTCAACGCTATCAAGAGTTCATCGATATCAATGGTACTCTAAATGAGGCAAATGAACATCCGCCACTTTTTAAAGGATGTCTCACTCCGCCACGCTCGGGAGGAATAAGGCAGGTGACAACAATTATCAGAAGGACAGGTAGTACCGAGTGCACGCTACTGTGGAATGTGTAAGTATTCTTATAAGATTTTGATATACCATGCTCCTAACACTTTTGGCAAGAACACTTAAGGGAGGAGAAGCTTAAGTTTTGTCCTCCCACCTGATAGAAATGATATCTCATTAATACACAAAAGCTGTTCCAAGAAAAAGACATTCTAAATGGATATTTGTGGTTTTATCCTTTAAACAATTTCCTTTTCCATTCTCATATTATTATTTTGGTTATGGCTATTTGAGAAGAAAATGTTAATCTAACTGCAGATTCATTTCAGTCAAATAAATCTTATTTTTTATTAAAAGTAAATTATATCTCACACAGTAGATCACGTCACACTCAGGTATTCGAGAAGTCTTACTTTGTCATTTCTGATTTCTTCCTATATTTGCTTGCATGAAGTTTCGAGTTAGTATAGCAAGTCTGTGTCAGTAGATCCCCAATAGGTGGCTTCCCATAGAAAGTGATTTATAGCTGTATTTGCAGGAGGGTGCAGAGTCTGTATTCATTTAACATCGGTGCAATACATTTTGTAATTTGGCTCTGTAGGTTGTTAATTGCTGCAAACTTTTGAAATAGACTCATATTTGAAATAGAAGAATAACTTGCATGATTTCTGTGGTATAACTAATTAAGGCCGGACTGAATCCTTTAGCTTAGAACATTGAATATTTTGATGACATTTGATTGATTCAGAAAATAAGGATTAGGGGGCGTGGCTTGGACGGCGTTGGTGATGGCCGCCTAGCCTGTTCTCTGCCGCGCAGAGGGAGCGATCGTTTTTACTTAGGGGGCGTAAAACACCTTTTCCACGCGAATGCACAGCGGAGCTGGGCTTTAGACCTCCTGGGGCACACTCGGTGCGAAGTTCGGCACCTAATACCGGCGGGACGTACCTCTATGTCGACATGCTGCCACGCTGGAAGTGAGCCCGGAGAGGAGCGCTGAGCGCTGACAGCTTGCACGTCTCCTGACGGCAAGCGGGAAGCGGCGGACCTGAGAGCCACACACGGAGGGAAGGTGAGCTTTGTGGAACCACCAACCGAGGCGAATTTATTAAGATAACCGGTGTGATGTGCAGTTACCGGTGACTCTGTGTGCCCGCCTGCCTGTCCCTAAGATGGCCGCCCGCCAGCTACCTTGCAAACAGAACTGATACAATTGCGCTATTTACAGCACCAAAACCCAGCAGAATGACCCAATGGCACAATATCTCGGCCCTAAGCCTTCCTGAAGGGTGCCCCTAATAGCGAGAGCGCACTTTTCAGCGACATTACAGCCGAAAATAGTGCTGATTGACGCCTGACCCCAAGATGGCGACCCTGCTGGTTTTTCCACCCTTTTTTCGGCGCGAAAAACGGGAAAGATAAGCAGTTAAGGATAAGCACCCTTGATAAGATAAGCAGTAATAGGGATCTGTGAAATTTAAGGAAATGGGAGGTTCGCTCAATCAGCCCTGCAGACCCAAGGTGGCATAACCTAACCTACCACTCCGGATGACACAATTTCACTTGGAGGTGCAGCCACAATGGAATTACAGCCACAAACAGAGATTGACATATAAACATTAACCAGCGTTAAACGCTATATCATTGAGTGCTAATAGCTTTCTTCACGTCCAATTGAAAACCAAGGTCCAGCGCAAGAGACCCAGACCTTATTTGAGCGCACCAACACTATCTGCTAGATCTACAAGCTTTAAGATCACAACATTGGGGATCTTCATTCGATGACCTAACTCTACCAGCGCTTTAGCATCCTTTCGGCCACCCTGTCCTTTCTCGCAAACTGGAAGGCCGTCGCAATAGCGTCCTACACACACGAATCTCCTTCAAAATGACGGACAGGGATGAGAAGAAGAACAACAAAAAGGTAAAACCGGAACCCTCATTGTCAGATTCTCCTATTAAATCGAGGGTGGACGTCAGCAGTACCCTAGAAGTAATTCTGAAAAAACTGGCTGAGGTGCACGACCTAGCAAAGTCAACCAAAGCTAACACCGACTCTATGCAGCTGGAACTTACTGCAATTAGAGCTGACATGAACTCTGTGCACAAAAGCATTGATGAAGCGGAACAGAGAATTAGTGACTTAGAAGACAAATCCAATACTGCGTCCACTTCCATACAGCAACTCCAGGGTTCAACGGACCAACTCAGACGCCAAGTAGCGGAATTGGAGGACCGAAACAGAAGGGGCAACGTGCGCATCTTCGGAATTCCAGAAAAGGCAGAGAAAGATGCGAATTCCTGCGTAGACTTCCTAGAGGCTTGGATCCCGAAGATAACAGGGATTTCCTTCCCCCACGAATTTGAACTCGACAGAGCCCACAGAGTTCCCAGCTACATTCCTCACGGATACAGAGGCCCACGTCCACTGATATGTAAACCACTAAGGTAACATACGGAAGCTATACTTCAATTCGCAAGACGCAATCACAAAATTACTTCGGAAGGCCATAATATAACCTTCACCCAGGACTACTCGAAAGACACACTCGAAGTTCGGAAAGGCTTCCTGGCCCTGAGGGAAAAACTTAGATCGAAAGGCATTCAGTACTCCTTTGTTGGTCCGGCGAAATTCAAGATCACCATACAGGACAAACCGAAATTCTTCACAGACCCCAAGGCACTGGATCAATTCATCGGAGACTCTCCACCACAGAGCATGGACTTGTCCAACGGTGCATCAAACAAACGGAAGACAAACTCACAAGAAAATAAGGATTAGGGGCCATGTGTACTAAACCTGCTGTTGCACAAAGCAGAAGTACCAATTTCTGTGACCAGTACATTTTTGTGAGAACTGACCTATGTATTAATTAGTTGGTTTGTAAAATAACGATTTGGATGGTGTTTTAGAATAATCTGCCTCATAAATATTCATTAGGCTAAATTAAAATACACTAGACAGTTCTTAACTTGTGACTCCCTCCGAGTGGCTCTAAACGCACAAATGATGACCTACAGGAGATAGGAAACCACACAGCCTCTCTTTGCATTTCAAAATTGAAAAAAAATGTTTTTAAACCAGCCCGATTTCCTTTATGAAAATTAGGCTGCTTTAAAAAAACAATTGTTGTGCAGAATATTAATTTTTGCACAATTCTGACATAGATCCACATTTAAACCAGAAGAGTAACTTGCATGATTTCTTTGGTATAACTAAGCATGGGCTGAATCCTTAAGCGTCCCACATTGAATGTTTTGATGACATTTGAGTGATTAAGAAAATAGGGAATGAACAGTCATCTGTACTAAAACTGTGGTCACAAAAAGCAGTCTCAATTCGGGTCACAGCTTCAAAGAGAGTAAGCAGTGGTCCTCGGGCCACTGCCTAATTTCCCTAAAGCTGCAACCCTAACTCACAAATGGGAGGGGACCCCAAAGTGGCCCCTTCCATTCTTTGGACCTTTTTACTTTTGTCAATGAGTTACAAGCTCAACTTGGGAGTTGGTAACTTATCAATGATTTGCAACCAAACCTTTGATCTCAAACCATTGAAACATAGGATACCGATTCTGAATTTTGATGGGATGCTCATAACTTGCCCCTACCAAATATCAAATTGGTAACAATTCCTAAGTCATTTTGCAATTGAGAATAGCTTTTCCAAATCATAAACGTACAATACAAGTGTTTTTGCAGTCAGAAACCCAGGATTTTAGAAAGTCCAGGGGTTTGCGATCACACAAACCCTTAAAACCTCTGGTTTTAAATCTCTGAAAAATGATTCAAAGCAAGATTTGACTTATGATGATGATGACTTATTCATAATTGAAACATTATTCAAGCTGAATTGGTCTTGAAACACATCCTTAACAATAAATGAGGTATATAAGTTGAAGTCAATAGTCCACTTCTCTTACACTAGATGAGCTATCAAGAGTACACAAATAATCCATACCTGTGTGTATTTCTCTATGTCAACCATCCCATATTAATTGGCAGGAATAACTTACTCCTGCGGCCACCCGTTTCAACTCATCTTTCGTTTTGATGGGAAGCTTCACCAACTCTGTTTACTGACCGAGGCCTGTAAGCTGCTGAATTTGGATATTGACGACCTGCCCTCTCCGCTGCCTTGGGGTCAGAGGCTCCCATGAGGTCCAGACGTGGCCCTTGTGCTGGCTTGTGGCTGGACTCCCTGGACACTAGCGATTGAGGAATCGTGTGGATCGGTCTTGGTTTCTCACGACTGGGCCTAGCAGGCACAGGGCAGCTTCCTTTACAGTTTGAAACGGTTCCTTGCTCTTTGGGTTGCCCCCACTATTACAGGCCCCCTTTTGGGAGGGACAATATGTGCTATTTCACACTGTTTATGGTTTTTTGATTGGATTGTACTGTTTTTGGGTTGGGTGTGTCCCCTCTCCAGTGTTCTCTCTTACAGAGGTTTCTCAAGGCTGGTTTGTCATGACACTCATATTTGCCTCATATCTGCCTAGGTCTGTCCAATATTTATGATGTTATTGTCTAATAGACATAGAACTTCCGCCTTCTCGAGGCAGATGGAGGTTAAGATAGTCAGTTTTAATGTCCGGGCCTCAATAACCCTAACAAGGGTAAGGCAATTCTTTCCCTACTCGAGCATGCAGAAGGGGATATATGTTTACTTAAAGAAACCCATCTGCTCTCTAAGGACACACACAGGATGCAATCTAGGGAGTTTCCCCTTCAATTCTGGTCTTCGGGGAAGGGCAAGAGGGTTGGGGTGTCCATACTGTTTTCCAAGCACTTCAAGGGTTCCATACTGGACTCAGTGACAGAAATCAAGGAGAGCCTGTTGGCTGTGAGACTTCGGACTGGTCCTACTAACTACACAGGAGCTTCCATCAACTCCACAAATGAACATCAAGAAATGTTTTTGATTGAAGCTATGGCTGAGGTTCTCCATACACCCAACCCAATGGTAGTGGTGGGCGGGACTTGAACCTAGTGATGGACCCGGGGCTAGATCATTCTAGTGCTAGGACGAGAGGAGCAGGGGCACTTCCTGCACTAAGTAAGGACTGGATGGAGGAATGTGGGATTAGTGATGCTTGGCATGGCCTACACCCCGGCGAAAGGGACTACATGCACTATTCAGCTGCCCATAAGTCATACGCACGCCTGAATCACTTCCTTGTCACCCATGCAGCTTGGGAATGCTGCCAGGCCTCATCCATTGAAGCCCGTTCTCTTTCAGATCATGCACATATTACTCTGACACTACATTTACCACCCACAGCCTCCTCTCCTTTGCAGTGGCGCTTGAGGGAGTCTCTGTTGTTGCCCCCCTCTGCGGTGGATGACGTAAGACGACATTGACGGACTATAGTGCACTGAATGATAATTGCTTCACAGCACTGGCTTCAGTCTGGGAAGTTCTTAAACTGGTTTCTCGAGGGACATTAATTGCAAAAGCTGCATATGACAATAAGACACGAAAGGTCAAGTGTGAGGAGCTAGAGTCCAAAGTTAAAGAACTTGAGGCAATTCACAAATGCACGGGAGTGCCCAGTGATGGGGGCCAACTAGAAAAGGAACGACTCCAGTGGACATACCTTGATTTAGATAGGGCTGAGCTTGCGGTGCTTCGCCTGAAGCATAAGTACTTTGTGGGCACAAACAAGGGAGTAAGCAACACGCGCAGGCGGTAGAATCGGTGCAAGACGCCCAGGGATCAGAGCTCATGCTTTTCGGGCTTTTATTCAGACCTCCATTCTGCTGAGTCCCTTCCCTTATTTTACCCCCATAACTACGTGAATGGAGCATCGATCAGCCCTCTTCTATCTACCGTCTATTGAGGCAGAGGGTACGGATGCACCTATACGATTAGAAGAGGTGATTTCGGCTATAACCCGCCTGAAACCCCTGAAAGCGCCGGGCCCAGATGGATTCAGCGCACTTTTTTATAAGCCTTTCTGCACTGAGCTAGCCCCCTTGCTCACCCGGTTATTTAATTTGTTCACCAAAACAGGCACCCTCACGGCCACGACGTTGCAGGCATCTGTTACAGTAATACCTAGGCCTGGGAAGGACCCCATGTCTTGCAGTTCGAACCGCCCAATTTCTTTGTTGAGTGTGGATGCCAAAAATTTCTCTAGTACCTTGGCTCACAGATTGAATCCTTTGATTCACGGTTTGCTTGATCCAGACCAGGCAGGATTCATTCTGAGCTGACACTGTGGGAATAATATGAAGCAGATCTGCCACCTCTTCGATGAAGTACAGCGCTCCAAGGAGGAGGTGTTGCTGTTGTCAGTCGATGCTTAAAAGGCATTCGACCGGGTTCATTGGCCATACATGTTTGACACATTAGAACATTTTGGCCTGGGTATATGGTTTCACAGATGGATTGCAAGTATTTATAGCTCACCAAGTGCTGTGGTTAGAGTGAACGGAGTACGCTTGGACGGTTTTGCGGTTGGGAGAGGGACTAGGCAGGGTTGCCCCCTCTACCCTTTGGCTCAAAGATTCCAAGATAATCCCAACGCGGAGTGTTATGTTTCCTGTAGGTACCCTTTCACCTACATGATATCCCCTACACTACACAGTAACAAGCCTTTTTAGGATTGAACCTTTATCTAGTTCTAGTCCTCGGCACACAAGGAGGGTTTCCCTGAACAATGGTGTTCTATGATTCCATCTTAGACTGACACAGTATGAATGAATATTCATAAGGATTCTTGGAAACCAGGCTGGGGCTACACCACCTTCCTCCCCATATTTATGTACACAGTTTATCCCATACTTCATCCTCATACCCAACTATGGCTAATATAAGAAACAAGGGACAATAGAACCTCAGATACTTTCTGTATAAATACAGCACCTCTTGCTAGTGATAAGCAGCGAGAACCGAGACTTCCGGGCCGACACACTGACAAGAGACTCTGAGGCTCCTGCATGCAGACGCTCCAGCTGACAGTGGTCTAAACATCCGTTGCGGGGTGTCCAATTCGAGAACAGGACGTGGTCCTACTTTCTCTCACTCTTTAGGTAATGGGGTTAGACTAATCCTAGAGGGATTCTTGGATTTACACCGACTCACTTGCTAGGTATTGTATTGCATTGTATTGTAATTGCATTTATATAGCGCTTACTACCCCTGACGAGGAGTCAAAGCGCTTTTTTTACGGCGGGTAGCACGCTACTCCGGAACCCATAGAGGATTAATGTTGAATTAGTATAGTATAGTGAAACATGCAAGTACATTTTAAGTGGTGGATAGGTTAGTCAGTTATTTGGATTTGGAAATATAGCAGAAGGATAGAGGAGGACAAAGGTTTGAATTTATTTATCGCTTGTTGACGCCTGCTATTCAGGAAGCCTATAAAGGATTAGTGGTGAATTAATATGGTGAAATATGAGGTAATTTCAGTGGTGGATATTAGTCTGTTACTTGGAGTGGAGGGGAAGAAAGATTAGCATTCATATAGCACTTGTTACCACTGATGGGTGTTGAAGCGCTTTTCTGGCGAGTAGCACGCCACTCCGGAACCCATAAAGGATTAGTGTTGAAAATTCATATAGAATAAATATGAAGTAATTTGAGTAGTAGATATGTTATTCAGTTATTTGGGCAGTATATTAGTATAGTTGAATATGGAATTTGAGAAGTGAACATGTTAGTCTGTTAATTTTGATTGAAAAGGATAGTGGAGGGATAAAAGAGTGAATGATTTTTTTTTAGGTCTTAGCAGTAGGAAGAGGCTTTTGGATGAGTAAAAAGGAGTTTTGGAGGGGAGTAGTCAGAGGGGAGAGTTTAGAAAGGTTTGTTTAAGAGGATCGGTGTAGTAAAAGAGGTGTCAGATGATGCAAGGAGGGGTAGAGCAGGAGAGAGTCTAGAAAGGATTATTTTGGCGATCATAGTAGTGGTGTGGTGCTTGGGATAAATGAGAGAGTAGATGTAGAGGATATATTGATAGATGTATAGGATGAGAGATAGGGTAGTGCATTGGAAGGAGTAGTAGAAAGAAGTTTGAGATGATTCAGAAGGTTGGGCTAGAAGATATATTGAGCAAAGTATAGGCTGAGAAATAGGCTACTGCATTGGAAATGCTAAATTAGAAGAAAGTGATAAATATATAGATCCATAAGTACATTGAAAGTATATAGATACATAAAGGAAGTAAGTATATTTAGATTAAATATATTGATAGAGGCACAGGATGAGAAAAAGGGTAGTGCATTGGGTATGCTTTTTCAGGAGAAAAGTAACTACCTTACAGATCCAAGTACATGGAATGTACATAGATGCACAATGGACGTATGTACATGTAGACCAATGATGATTTTTATTTATTGATTAATATTATTATTATTATTTTTTTTTCTTTTCTCTTAACAACATAATTATTTTACATGTTTTATAAAGTAATACACAAAGATAGGTACATATCTATAGTGAAAACAAATGCTTATATACAGAGGGATATGCTGTAAATTTCTGTTTCCGTATGTTGCTTATTTGGGGAAGAGCCAAATCTTGAGTAGTTTTCTGAAGATAAGGTGGTTGTCGGTGGATCTTATGTTGGGGGTAAAGAGTTCAATAGTTTGGCTGCTTGTTCAGAGAAGGATGTGCCACCCATGGTTTTTTTCTTGTATGGTGGGTGGGTGGGTGGTCAACCCCACTGACATCCAAGACAGGACTGAAACAGCTGGATCACAATCCTAATATCCTGAACTCTCTTCTCTGGGGGATAGTCACCAAACTGCACCATGTCCAGAATGGCTTTGCTGAATGACAGTTTCTGTTCTTGAGCCAGGTGTGATTTTGGCACATTGATAGTGAACCCTAATGATGTTAAAAGACTCTCTGGAGGTGGGAGAGTTCTACCTCGGGTAGGCTTGATGTCAGTCAGTCATCTAGGTAGGGGAAAGGCTTTGACCCCTGACCATCGAAGATGTGCAACCATCATCCCTTTTGTGAGCACCCGCGGTGTGCTGGTAAAGACAAGAGGAGAACAGCAAATTGAAACTGCTTGTGGTCTACCATCAACCATTGGAAAACACCTGGGGGCCTGCAGGAGGGGTATGTGATATTAAGCGCCCTGCAGGTCTAACACTATCATCCAGTCTCCGGGGTTGAGGGCAGATGAGACCCGGGCAGAGATGAGCATCTTGAATTTGTCCTTCAGCCTGGACGTCTCCTCAAAAGTAAGCAGGCCACATCCAAGTATGCCGGCAGAGGTTACACTGGTGCCAATGGCTCTGACAGGAGAGTCAGTCATACAATGCTCATGAACTTTGCCATGTTACGGCAGTCCTAAATGGCCTGTGACAGTTTGAATGAGCCTCCTCTGAGACAATCAGAGGAACCTAGGTGATTGAATCCCACAAGGCGTGGGCATATCAACCCAGAAGACAGCTAGGGCTCATGACGAGACTCGTGGAAGAGAACACTTGCTTTATGACAGTCTCACTCCATTTCTATTCATGATCCAGAGGAGTAGAAGGAAATGTATTTGGGTGCAACATACTAGCTGAAGTTTGCACTACTAAGCTGTCATGTGTGGGATGGTGTGTTAGAAAATCAGTATCTCCAGGTGCAGGTCAAGGACAGCAGGCAATCTGCTGGTTGACCAGGCCCCTCAAACAGGGCTTAGCCCAGGTCCCCAAGGGGGTGTTGGTAAGAGCCTCACATTAAAGTAAGTAAAGGCTTAGAAATGGTCTGATCCAGTTAAAGCACCTGTCAGACAATGTTTACACCTCTTGGGTGGGGAGCTGTAGGCCTAGTAATCTTAGCTGTCTGCTGCATAACCATGACAAATGGAGGGCTGTCCTCAGTAGCCAGACCTGAAGGTGAAACAAGGCTAAGTGTAGAGAAGTACCCAAATACACTGGCACCCTCTAGGTCCTCATACCAATTGATCTCCAGTATCTTATATGCCAGTATCTGGCGTATACCAAAAAGGTCAGTGATAGGGACCCCTGAGATAAGGGAACCATGTCAATGACAGATTTATTGCCTGTATTTGAAAGAAAAAGAGGCATTTGAGCGTGGCCTTAGTCTAGATTGATGAGGAGCCGACTTGTAGTCAGACAGAACTATGGGTTGGCCATCATCATCCAGCGCCGGTGGATCTAGTGCTGAAACAGGTAAGGATCCAGAAACGGATCCAGAGAGCCCAACTGGCACCGAGAGGTGTGCCGGTAGCGGAAGTCTCAATGGTAACCCTCTCAGCTTCTTAGGGTCTGTAGGCGCACCAGATAGGGCCAATGTCGCAAAGATGAATGACACCGCCTCATGAAACTCCTTCAATTGTTGAGGAGTAACTTCAGGGCTGGGAAGTACTGGCTGACACGGGCCAGGAGCTGAAGCCCATTCCTTGGAATGACTTAGGGAGTAGGTCCTGGAGGCACAATGACGCCCTCACGCCTACTCAGGAGATAGGGTGTGGACCGGGGCTGGGCCCCCTTGGAATACTTCCAATACGTCTTGGGATTACTTGAAGACTTCGATCTAGATGATAATCTGCATAGGAACGGCTTCAGGTGCGGTACCGGGATATTGCTCATGACTTTGACCGACACAGCTTATGAAATATTTCTCTCCCACGGTGAGGTGATCAGCTGTGCTTGATCTTCCTGGTCTTTCCCCAGTACTCTCCAAAGAAATTGATGGAAACACATACGTCAGGTCCTGTGACCAACTGAACCTGAAGGCATCATCCAGGGAAACATTTAGAGGCAAACGTATGGCCCAAAACTGTGAACATTTCTTGTTCTGGGTTGTGTCAAAGAGATCCACATACGGACACCCAAATCTTGAGATCATTTCATCGCTTGTGGCCACTGATGAAAGTTGACTCATAGGATTCGCTCTCACGTTCAGGGTGCTTGTGAGGCGAGCCATTATCAGGAGAAAACTCAGTCATTGGGCCAACTGCCACACAGATTAGCCTTCTATCATGGGGTCCAAGACGCTGCAGTCTCCTATATGTGTAGATAATGAACAGTGGTGGTGTTGTCCTACACTTAAATGGCACTCTCTGCAATGGAGGGTCTTCATGGCTAGACAGACCACCTGCAGCTCCAGTAAATGTATGTGTAGGCGCTGTTACAACATGGACCAAATGCCCATCACTGACCTCGTCCAGATAAGTGCTCCAGCTGAGGTGCTCATATCTATGCAGCCTACAACTGTGAAGTACAGCAGGGATGACCCGGGAACTGAGTGGAGGGACACTGGAGGGATACATCTACCAGTGCCAATCTGGGAGAACATATTTGTCGAACTGCCCCCAAGCTGAGACGTTTGGGAGCTATTGTTTGAATCGCTTGATGGTACTCATTTGCAATTTGGTGTGGGCCATCAACACGATGAATGAGGCAATCAGGTATAGATGAAAAAAGAACAATTTATGGACAGAATGCAGAACAATGCCACACATTCACCCCGTACAGAAATATGTGCCTAAATCCACCATGTTTTGCTCCCCATCACATTCCAATACGAACCCAGCCAAACGAGTCCCGACCCTGCCCACCACGGGAACAGTCCAGCCCGAACCGCCTGACCAGGTCCCCCCCCGGACCGGAAATAAAGCACCCTAGGACCCTCCCCGGGGTTCCACCCCTCATCAGCCAGGCCAGCTCGACTCCAGTGGCATTGATAGCACAGGACCCATGGCTGTGCATACCTGTCCCACTCAGGCTGACAAATGCAAAAAGAACAATTGAAGGACAGAATGCAGAAGAATGTTATATAGCTGGGTCTGAACTGGGGTGGCAAAGTGAGCTAAAGAACGATGATGGATTCAACCTAGATCTGTGACTGGGGCGAGTGTCTGAAAAGTATCAGCGCTCCGTCCATCATCTCCTTGTGTTTGCTTTGTTCGCCCTTAGTTGGCAGGGTATGCCCTGATGTGGGTCCCCTGCTCACCACGCCACCGGATTCAAGCCAGCCTGGCCGATGGTGGGCGTCACCCCATAACCAGTCCCAGGATGCTTCCCTCCGGTCCAGGGAAGACCCGGACCGGCAGACCGGGCTGGACTGACCCCACGAGGCACAGGGCCAAGACTGATCTGCACATAGCCGGGTCCGAACTTGAGTGGCAAAGTGAGTTAAAGAACGATGATGGATTCAACTCAGATCTGTGACTGAGAGTGAGTGTGTGTCAAGTATCATTGCTCCATCCATCATCTCCTGGTGTTTGGAATCAGGTATAGGGCATGCAAAATTGAGATTGATGTCAGCCAAAAATATCAGAACCATATCTCAAATGTATGCAATCCTTTAAGAAAGAGGAAATGCTTTCATTCATGTTGGGCCCAGCACCACTCATAACAAGCATTTGCAATGCAATGTGTAAATGTAAATGTAGGTATACTTATATAGCGCAACCTGTCACCACAAAGAGCATCCTGGCGCTTGCCTAGGGAACCCGTCCTGGTATTCCCCTGTGAGAAGCCCTGACAGGGTGTCCACAGGGTGAAAGTCAGGCATCCCGCCGCGAGGGGCCGTTGTGGAGATTAAGCAAGCTATTGCCCAGAGTCGCAGAGTGTGAACCCGTGAGTCGAGGAGGCACCGGGACGAGAATTATCGAGTCCGTGGAATTTTTAGCCCAAGACCCGCCGGGGCGGGGAATTGAACCCTGGTCCAGGACCGATCTCAGATTCCGGGTCTGCCGCCTCTAACCCCTGAGCCACACTTCTCCACAGGTCCAATGGTCTCGGCATCATTAAAGGTAGAGCTATTGGCATTGCTCATGACATTTTTTTTCTTTAAATCAAAAATAAATGGGCATTGTCATTAACATTGCCAATACACAGCACTCTGCACTCAACAGCACACAATGCTCTGCACACTTGCTCTGCACTCACTGCTCTGCATACTCACTCTGCACACTCACTACTCTGCACACACACTACTCTGCACACTCACTACTCTGCACACTCACTACTCTGCACACTCACCACTCTGCACTCACCACTCTGCACTCACCACTCTGCACTCACCACTCTGCACTCACCATTCTGCACTCACCACTCTGCACTCACCACTCTGCACTCACCACTCTGCACTCACCACTCTGCACTCACCACTCTGCACTCACCACTCTGCACTCTGCACTCACCACTCTGCACTCACCACTCTGCCCTCACCACTCTGCCCTCACCACTCTGCCCTCATCACTCTGCCCTCACCACTCTGCACTCACCACTCTGCCCTCACCACTCTGCACTCACCACTCTGCCCTCACCACTCTGCACTCACCACTCTGCACTCACCACTCTGCACTCACCACTCTGCACACACCACTATGCACTCACCACTCTGCACTCACCACTCTGCACTCTGCACTCACCACTCTGCACTCTGCACTCACCACTCTGCACTCACCACTCTGCACTCACCACTCTGCACTCACCACTCTGCACTCACCACTCACCACTCTGCACTCACCACTCTGCACTCACCACTCTGCACTCACCACTCACCACTCTGCACTCACCACTCACCACTCTGCCCTCACCACTCACCACTAAAAATACAGAAAGCGGACACCTCCCTGTTAGAATCCGAGGGAAGCGAAGACGCGCCCAGAGATGACCACGTGAGCTCGTTCGCATGGGGAAGGAACATCGCTTAATCTTAAATACCATGAAGTGATTGTACTGTGGAAGAACGCCGCTACTCGGCCAGCATGGGCTCCAACTTGTTAAGCTCTTGAGATAACTAAATTAATTAGCGTGAATGCCCTTGTGGGAAATCAGCCCATTCTTTTGTACAAGCCGCCCGTGAATACAAAGAGAACACAGGCTACCTGATGTATGGCAGCCAACCAAAACACCGGCGGAAAGCAATTACTTTCCGTCAGGCCCGTACACTTCTCATAATAAGCGCCAATGGACGCGACATAAAGCAATCTGCAATGCATCTTTATTCTGCGAAATAACCGCTCGTGGCCCGCATCGCTATTGTTTAGGCACTAATCAAATGCTACAGCTGGCTGCGCCGCACGACGCCCCCTGGCGGAGCCGCGCCTGTGACCATCACCGCTGTGCACACTGCACACCCCGAGAGCGAGAAAGGCCTCTCGGGTGTGACAAAGGGCTCAGATAAATCACTGCATCAGCGTTTTCGCTCAATGCTGATCCGTCTCCAGAAAACAAGACACACACATACTACACACACACACACACTCACAGGCGCGCGCACCCTCCCAAATAACCCAGTAATTAAGGTATGCATACATAACTCACTTATCACTTAACTGGGATGCACGATAGCTAAATTCCATCCTGATAGTGTACAAGGGAAGAAAATGTACATTAAAAGCAGGAACCTCCGAACCCTAGGCCATGAGATGGTAGTGTCCCACTGACACAAACTCGGCCTCAATGGGGTAGAACCTCCTCGACTCATGGCCCCCAGTTCGGGAATTCAACCCCATCACATATTGGGGTGTCGCCAATGCAGTTTTATCACAGTTTATATTGCATTTATCACAGGCAGATGTTCAGTGTATGTGAACAGCCTGTTGCTTTCTATGGGTCTTCTTTAACACGTTTGCATTTTAGGAGTTTTGTGCTGTAGATCTGCCCATCCCATCTTCTCTGTGTGATAGATACTCAGATTTTTAAGTTTAACCTTGTTTTTATCATTAAACATAAATAAGGTCGGCACTTTCACACTCACCCCTTGCTTGCAGCCATTGTAACTCCACAGACCACACTTTGTCCCCAGCAGTCTCTTAGTATCGCGGCCGCCCCGGAAGTCAGGCACGGTCGACTGTGACGGGGGCGGGGCCACGTTCAGACCGGAAGAGGAGGCAGGCGGAGTCGTTGCGTCTCGCGGCCCGGGGCTCCTGTGAGCGGTGTAGAGCCCGGGGCCCGCGCCAGCAGGAGGTTGGGCGCCGCGTGCTGAGGTAAGGTAAGTTCCAAAAGGCTGGAGCGGGATTGGTGCACGTGTGTGTGTGTATGCTCGTGTGTGTGTGTGTATGTATGTGTGCGACGGTGACGGCGGGAGGGGAGGGGGGGCCTCGGTGCACTTGTGTGTGTGCGCGCGTGTGTGTATGTGTCAGGGGTGGTGTCTCTGTATGTATGTATGTGCGTGCGTGCATGGGCGCTTGTGTGTGTGTGTATGCACATGCGTGTGTGGTGCTTGCGCTTCCCAGGAGACAGCGCCTGGCCACAGCGCGCGTTCAAGTTACAAATCGCCTCGAAGGATGCGCGCGGCCGGGACTGTCTCCTGGGAAGCATAGTCGCTGACAAAAGATCTCGGCGGAGACGCGCTTCCGCGCGTTGACGCCGAGACCTAAAAAGGGAAAAACCCAAGCTGAACCTCAGATAATGCCTGCGACCTAGAAAGATTGGCATATGAATGTAGGTATTGGGTGGTCCTGGGGCCACCAAAACTTGCCTCAAAGACAGCATGTTGACCTTAACATGCCAAATTAACAAATTCAAGAGGCAAACATCCAGGATGGGTGTCAGATCTCTGTCCTTCCTGGGAATCAAGAAGTCGATGGATGCCTTTTTTTCCAAGGGCACCACTTCTATGACCTCTTTGCTCAGAAATACAATAACCTTTGGCTCCAACAACCTGCGCCTTAGGCAGAGAGCAAACCCTGACAAAAGAAGTCCACAGAGGAAGCTAAGAGGGGGTATCGGGCATAATCCTCGCGTTTCAGCTGGATCACACAGATTTTCAAAGTTAACTCACAGCAGGTGGAGAAATGAGAGCCCCTTTTTTCCAGCCGAAGGTGGTTGTGTAAAGGTGAGGGAGTGTCAAAGATGTAGATACAGTGGAAGATGGTGTGCTGCTGCTCTGGCTGGAATCCTTTAGATCCACCCCATTCTAAAAAGAGATCTCCTTTTGTTGGGGCATCAAGACAGGTTGCGGGCGGTAGTGCTTCGTAATAGGTCGAAATTATCAGGACTGCTGGTGAAATTATTTCAGCAGGGAGGCAGGCCCTCGACGAAGACCGTCCCTTGGGGGCGTGGCTACCAGCCAACAGGAATGTCCGCACACTAGCGTGGCTCCAGAGCCCCTGCCGGATATTCTGCATTTATCCTGATGTTAATTTTGTGAATTATCCCCAGGTGGACCCCAACTCCTCGGGCGGCGATTTGTGAGCAGTTTCCATCTGAATAGCAGCAAAAGGCAGAGGAGAAGGTTCAGCGCACCCGGAGATTGGGAAAACATGGTGGCGCACCCTCGTCTGACTGCCTGAGGCCGTGGAAGAGACGGTGAGCTGGAAATAGTAGATCTACGGCAGAGCACTCCAAAATCATCGGCGGAGCCTGGGCACCATGGGCCGGCCGCTGTGCATGCCAGGAAAGAACATTCTGCAATTCCGGCACGAGAGAGTCTGGCCTGCAACGGCAGGCGAACGAGAAGAGAGCCGGCTGGAGCCATAATCTCTGGTACTGTCTAACGGTTGTCACAGCACATATATTTTACACTAGAAGAACAACTCTGGGGAGAGGATGTAGCCTTAGGGCTAGAGTGGTCGACGTCGAAGCTGGGCAACCAGGTTTGAGTCACGGTAAGGATGCTCAACATCCTTTAACTCTAGGCAAATCACTTAATCTCCCGGTGCATCGCAAAAATTAATGTGTCCTCATGTAACAAAACTGGTGCTATGTAAAGCGCTCTGATACCCGATATCTTCGGTTCTAGTTCAGGCTCTATAAAACTCTAAAAAAAGAAACAGTGCAATAAATACCTATCCTAACAATGCCCGACTGTTCTTTCTATGTAACTCTCTGAGTACAAAGTAAGTGAGCATGAGTGACTGAGCAAAAGGTAGTACATTGTTTCCACGATTCTGAGGGATCAGGGTTGGCGTGTTCTGAGGTTGCCAGAAACTATTCTCTCCCCAATAAGAGTAGATTATAGTGGCACTGTGAGCTAGCTAATGCAAACAGGCTAACAACCTTGGTGGGGGTGCTCAGAGTTAGTCTGCCACCAAATCTACAGTTTATGTTATCCAAATGCACAGGTCCTGCATGGGTAATATAGGAACTACACTACAGCAGGGAATTCCCTTTGGAGCCAATCAGTCTTTATGCCGATGATGTCATTTTCTTGTTGGCTCATCACTTGACCTCTATGCCTGCTGTCGTCAGGGACCTGAGGGCCTTTGGTCAAGTTTCTGGATTCAAAATGAATTTGCAGAAGTCACAAGTACTAAACCTGACTACTAATCAGAAAACGGTGGATACCTTATGGGCATGGTTCGACTTCGACTAGGTGACCGACGGCATCTCATACTTGGGGCTGGTCCTCCATAAGAACCTCAGCAAAACATCAGAGGCAAATTACTCCGCCTTACTTTCTCTCATCCGCAAGGATTTATCCCAGTGGCAGCGTCTGCCTCTATCTTGGCTGGGCAGGTTAGCCGATCGCAAGATGAATGTCCTACTACGTGCACGTTACATCTTTCAAACCCTCCCCCTGAGGCCATCTCCCAGCATGCTCCCCAACATTCAAATTTGAGCTTTGACTGGAGCCCGGTCTCTCCTAGGTTACAGAAGACCATGTTACAAAATTCCAAATGGGAGGGATGCCTCGCACTACTGAATATCACTCGCTAATTTCCAGGCCTCTTTATTCATCTACCTGGTGGAATGGAACTGTTCATTGATGGAGAAACACTGGGTATTCATGGATCAGACTGTTGCTTGGGGTCATATTTGGAGGGAGGCGTGGCTACCTGGGGCATCAGCGCTCGTGGGGGCTGTACTCGTCCCCACTCACCCTACCATCAAAGCCTGGGACAGGGTGTCCTCATCAGCAGATCTCACAATGTTTCCCTCACCCTTGTCCCCTCTCTTCTCAAACCCAGATATTCCTCCAGGTATGGTAAAGGGAGTTGGCTCATGCTGAGTTTCCGGGGGTTGCAAGTGCCTGGGCCATCTGTTTGAACTCAAGGGCCACATTCCCTTTGATCAACTCGCAGTTGATTATAACCTTGCCCCTTTGGAGCGCTTCCTCCATGTATAAATGCTGCACTGGTTGTCGGGCTCTCACATATGCCCAATGGCAAGTTGGCCCTCGCTTCCATTCGAAAAATGGCCCCTACTGGAAAAGGTTTAACACAAAGTCATCTCTGAAACATACGCGTTTCTCTTTCGGAGTATGTGCAGGGATCGGACTGCCGGGCAGAAACCTTGGGAGGCGGAAATCAAAAGTACACTTTTGGACAAGGAGTGGGAGGATGTTTTTTACAGGACTCACCACACTGCACACTCCATGGGCCACATAGAAACATCATATTATAAAATGATATCTTAATGGTACTACACACCGGTCGCGTAGCAAAATGGAAGTCTCAGTGCGATGGTCTCTGTTGGCGGGGGTGTGGGAGCCCTGGTACCCTTCTTCACCTGCTGTGGAACTATCTGAAACTTACTAGATATTGGGAAAGAATCCTCGATGAGATAGACAGGGCCTTCAATACCACTATTCCCAGGTTACCCGCATACACTATACTAGGAATGCCCAATGCTTTGACCTTTCCTTTGCGTTCTTTAAGGGGTAGGCAAATGGCCTAGGCCCTAAATGCTGCTCATCGAGTGATCCTAACGGGTTGGAAAACAGCTAAGGTACAGGACCATACACAATGGCTTCACCAGCTATGGTCTCTCTTAGGTATGGAAAAGTTGTCCATGGCTACCCTGGGGGATAAATCTGACTAGGCAAAGATATGGGCCACCTTTATCTCCATTTTTCTATGGAGTTCCGGGAGTTGACATGCCCTACTTATTTACATATTCTGAAATTGATACCGGTCCACTAGGAGGTAGGTAGGGACGGGTGGCTTAATGAGTTTCCTCTGGTACTTTTCTCTTTCTGCCATAAGTCCCCATGTTGGGCCACATCCAGCCCATGTACGTAGTAAGCGGTTCTCCAGGAGAGGGGTTGGGAGGGAGGTGAGTTGGGGTTGTTGGTCCTTTTATTCTGGACCTTTACATGTTTGTTTTTTTCTTTTTTTGTTGTGTTTTAGTTGTTTGTTTTTGGAAAACGCAGACTAAGCTGCCCCGGCCTTGAAGTAAAGGCACTGGGTCACTGTCACATGCACAAATAGGTGTAACGCTCTGCAGGTCTCTTTTATTGTTAATATAAGTTCAACCTTGGCTGTCTTTTGCTTTCTTTCTCCTTATTGACGCGGCCGGCCCAGGTTGGGTTGTAGGCGGCTTGCTATGTTCTTAACATATAGAGATTTAATGTACTTTACAGGTTCTCTTTCCCCGTAATGACCCTTATGTAGCTGCTCCCTTGGGATGTCGGCAACGATGCAACGTAATGACCTGCTATGTGTTCTGCTAATAAAAATTTATTGAATTCTAAAATGAGTAATGGAATAATTAAAAACCACAATATAAATTGATATGGCAAAAGCTTCTGAAGCGTAGGAACATATCGAATACCAGATTTTTAAAAACAACCAGCTCTCAGACACACATCCTCACTACTTAATTTCTGCAAATAAATTAATGCTGCTCTACATTTCTTTAATTGCATCCTCCTTAAAATTGAAAAATTAGCCTGTAACAACTGCTTATCAAATTTGCAGAAAAATAGAAAATGTAACAAGATTTGAGTGGAGCTCTCATCACAAGGGCAACTACAAATTGCCACCACTTCATATTGCGACAAAGGGAACCAAAGTTTTCTTCTAATGGACCCCAAACAAAACCTAGTGAGTATCAGGGAAGAGGTATGGCTGCGGCCAGGGCGACTGACACCAGATGCTGGGGCTCACGGTTTGATCCCTGGCACCGGTGGCAGGTCAGCCTAGCACCATGTGACTCTGGGCAATAGCTCGCTTAATCTTCCTGTTGGCCCCCAGCGCCGGGATGCCTTTGGATAGTTGTGTGCTTTACAAAAACTGGATTTACATTCATTTGTTTTATCTCAAAAATGTACAACCCAATCCAGATAAGACTACAACCCAAGTGAGATATGTTTCAGAGCATAATCTTTACAAGAGGATTTTTCTCACTCAAACAGTGCCTAATCCTTGTCCCTATCAGCAATGAATGTAATGGAGAGTCAGCTGTTTTCCTTAACATGGGTTCAAAAAGATGGATGTTCCTCCCAGTTGAGGGCGGAAACATGAATAAATTGCAGCTATGGTATCTTGTGGCCCAAGTTACAAACAAGCAGTCTTCGTTTATATCTCTATTTAAATAAGCCTGATCACTGCACCAGATTGAGGTCCAAAGTAACACAGGTGCCAATGTAACGTAGTCCTCGACATAGTCCATGCCAAGTTCTTGATGAACTGAAAAATGAGGGTTATTCATAAGAATACCCAGAACGCGTCTAAGCGTGCTATTTTTATCCATCTGTAGACTTTTAGTGTAACTGTAACCCAAGATTCATGTACCACAATTCAAAACAGGATAAACGTCTTTTTATAGATTTACAGATGTGTATGATATACTGAAACATGAAAATAGGCCAGAATGTGAAGTTCAATATCGCAGTGGTGCTGATCCAACCTATCAGATGGTATTCTCCATGAATCTCGAATCAACAATATGGATGGGAAAGAATATCAAAAATAAACAATCGACAGTTAAGTAAGTCTGGAAATTCTAGCCTTATCTCTACAGTTTTGTACCTATACAGTAAATATGTCTTCCATCAATGTAGTTGTGGAGTCAGGAATAGTAAATCTTTATGTCCCTATGTGCACTTGCTTTTTAATATTTTGTCCCTCACTATTTTTTCCCTGTTATTAGTATGCCACAGTATTGTTCGTGTCAATATTCAGTAATACAATTCATTAAATGAGAACCAAGAAAGTAGACTTGTAAAGATTACCATCCTTGAAATATATCATTGGTATCATCTAATTTCTCTACTATTACTGGAACTCTTAAAGATCTGTGGCAGTTGGTGGAGGTAATCCTGAAACTTTGACAAATTTGATAAGGATTCTGGCAACTGCTAGTGTAGTGGGTTAAAGAAAGTAAACCAAATAACACTCATTTTAATGGGAGGTACAGCGGAGGAATGGTATTTCCTGAAAATACATTTTTCGATAAAAAAGATTTCCCACCCCTAAGAATGTCTGTATATGTGCTGTAAAGACGTGGAGCAAGAGCACCTATCTACCCCATCTTTAAAAGTCTAGTAGTTGAAGGAAAGACTATTTTTTTAAAGCAGTTTCCATCAAAACAATAAACAAACAAAAATGTTATTTTAAAATATTTCTACTATCCTGGCCATACACATTAGCGGTAGTGTAGGTAGTGTAAGCAGGGGTGAACTATCTATAGTACAGCAGGTACTATTGCACTGGGGCTCTGGACATAATAGGCCCTCTACATCCCAATTAGTGGGAGGGGGGGGTTTACTACTAACATTGTGTGTTGGGGAGATGGGGCAGATGCTTGCTTGCTTGCATTGGGGCCCACGGTGCGCTTGCTACGACACTGTGTGTAAGTAGCTGTATGTCAGGCCAGATTATGTGAATAAAGTATCTACATGAACCCATTACAAAAACTAGGCTCCATAAAAAAGGGAAAATAGAGAATTCCTGAAGGCTATACTGATAACAGCTGCCACTTCATCTATGACCATTTAAGCATTCTGATAGATTATCAATGACTCTTCTCTGTCCATTTCTCTCATTGTTCTACTCGAACATCTACTATTCATGTTGGTCACTTGCTATGTTGTGATGGATCTGGGGACACTTTCCTGGCTTGATTCTCAAATACTTAGTTGTACATAGGACTGACTTATAAACAGAAACATGCTAAGGCTTTGCAAGTAAAACCTTTCTTGATTCATAAAGCCTGAATCAGTCTAGTTGTGCATGTAGACATGTTATAACTGCAAATGTTCTGACAAGTCTGCTGATCTTTTTTGTTGGTAAGCAACATATAGCAGGCATTCTGAGGGCAATATTTGGTTTGGTCAAACAAATTTATTGCAAATGAGGAACCATTTAAAAAGTTTAAACGTATAGGTGTTGACATCTGTACCACACTTAAATTTACATCCAAATGAGCCAAGTATACACAGTGTAGAAAACGTAGAAATTATTTTTTTCAGAATATGTGGGGTGAAAGGAAGACTTTACAAATAACATATCTTACCTGTGCAGTAATGAGAAAAAAGTTTTTTGTGAAATTGAAATCTTGAAAATAAAGATTATTTGAGAAAGTTTACTTAGTATCACTGTACCTTCAACACCCTTAACCTCCCTCATTCTGTCACTGAATTATGTATTTCCTTTTTTAAATAAAATTATGTTCAGTTAGTTTACATTGCTCAAAACCATATTCACTCTTCCCTGCTTTGACTGCCTTAGTCGTCCTTCCCTCACCCCTTTGTTTTTTAGGTCTCGCCTAGGCAGCGCGCATGCCTAGAGATGACCTTTAGAAATTGGTCAGCTCTTTTCAAGCACTCATGCTTGTGCTGGCAATCACATTGTGGGAGCGAGCAGCGGTGCACGCGCTAATTGAAAACAGAAGGCCAGCGTGCCGCTGCTCGTTCCCGCAAGGTACATGCCAGCACAAGCACGAGTGCTTGAGTATTGTGGTAGAATTGTCTGCTTTCACTTGTGCTGTTGAATGTCTGTCTTTGGAACTTTTTTTCCATTTAGAACACAAGCACTTATTATAAGTAGGATTCCATATCCCGCATTTGAAATCCGCAGCATAATCTGGGCCCCCACACGCCCGGCGTTTTCAGTGAATTGATCCCACACTGTTTCTGCCAAATCTCGTTCTTACAATAAGGTAGAGACTGCACAGCTTCAACATGGGCGCGCTATATTTTTAAACACTTTAACTCATACAGTGTGTTTCCATGTCACCGCTTTTAAAAACCCTGGTATAATCTCGAGCCCCCACACGGCCGCTGTTTTTTATTGAATTGGTCCCATGCCGTTTCTGCCTAAGCTCTCACTTACGGTAAGTTAAAGATCGCACAGCTTCAACATGGCAGCGCTATATTTTTAAACACATCATGGGATTTCTTCCCAGCCCATCCTGATCAACTGAACAGCCCTGTGTCTGGGATTGTATGTCTGTTCATCTCTATCAGCAGGCTGCCTGCTGTGTAGAGGGTCTGTTGGTGCTCGTCTCTATAAGCAGAGCTAAGAGCTTCAGCGTGTATACCCCCTCCACCATGCTCCGCACCCATCAGCCTCCACTTCTGTCAAGAGCAGCCTGAAGTGTGTGTCAGCAGGTACCTCCGGGCTCTGCTCTGCCCATGAGCCCTGCTCCTTACATGCTTCTTTGTCTTTAATACATGTCTGTGTTTTATTTTACCTAGGTTGTATTTATTACCTCCAACAGCGCCAAAAAGCCCTGGGTAGCCGAGCGCTCTATACTAATATTATAATATAACAACATAACCTCCCTGAGAACCCTCGGAAGCCTCTCTCGTTAGTCCTTCCCGTCCATCTCCCAAATCCCTTACAAAGATCTCTCTGCATGCCAGACCGTTGGTTCTTTTTGTGCCACCCGAGGCATGCTCTCCCCCTCCACCTCTTCTCGCACCTTGGTGTGTCTGTCTAGAAACTGTTACCCTGCCCCACCCCCTCCATACCTCTCCCTGCTATTACAGGCCACTTGTCGGTCTCACTTAGGGTCCACATCTTTCAAAATAAACGCTGAGAGTAGTGCAAATGTCAGGGGTGGCCACGGGTGAGTCCATCCATTAATTTTAGAAAGGGGACTCGTTCACTTGGAGGCTCAAGGTAGCAAAGACGTCACTTTGTGACCCGGCACCGCAGCTGCTTTAATTTTCAAACACTGCCAGTGTGTATAATCTGGCCTCGATGTGTTTTTAAAGCCCCCTTCATACAGGCAGCAGACCATTTATTTGTGAGAGAGACCCAGTGGGGGGTTATCTTTGAATCTCTTTTCTGAGAAGAAACAGGCAACGTCACACCATTTTTTGTCGTACCGTCACTTCCGGTGAAGTCATTCTGAATTGCGTATGCTAATTAGTCCCTCCACTATTTTTGTTAGGGCTTTGGCCCTGGTTGAGAGCTATTTTATGAAAAGGTCCAAAACGCCGTTAAGGACATTGATAAAGAAGATAATAATAATACCGGGCCAAGGGTTCCGGCGAGGGCAGGAGTGGTTCAGCTGGGCACCAGCAGCCCGTACAGTCACCGGGCAGAGATGACTGTTAATGGGCCGTGCTCCACGGACTCAGGCAGCTGGAAGCATAGCCAATAGGTCTCGCCTTTGGGACCCTATAAGTATTTAGTTATGTAGCTCAATATCCTTGGTGCAACAACATCAACTCTTTCATGGTTAAACACTTATAAGGTCCCAAAGGCGAGACCTATTGGCTATGCCAATGCTTGTCCTTTGATAGCAGGGACCTTAAAAACTCCACCAAGTCTTCGACTACAGCAATTTTTATTAGATGAGTTTATTTATTGCCTGTCCCATGTTCCTCCTTTCTCCATTTTTCCCCTTTCCCCATGTTGTACCCTAATTTCTTCCTCTTGAATTGACTCCTTACTTCTGTTTTGCCTGTGAATATTAAAATTATGCTCCCTAAAATGTGTTTACTACAGAGTTTACACTGTGTTTTCTCTTATGAACTACTTACTAGTGAATAATTTTGTATTTTATTTTGGACACACTATATTCCTTATCGTTTGTTTTTCCACTGAACGCATTTTTGATTTGTTACTTTCTAAAAAAAGTATTTTTGAATAATTTTATTTTCTAAGAATTTACATACAACCCACAGCATATTATAAGTATTGTTTCAAAATGCACAATCAATGTTCCTTTAATTTCATTTTAAACACTGAATCAAATAAATGTTCTACTGTCAGAGACAAGGGTACTAGAGCGTTATAGCATTAGTGCGGTTTTGTTCAAGAAGCCCACTAAACAGGAACGCGATCGAACAACATTGACCCATCAGCGAGTCATGAGTCCCAGCTTGCACAAGAGGGCAATATGGATTTGATGTAATGTGTCAGCACATTTGTCACAGTGGGATAGCCAGAGTAGTAAAACAGTGTCCACAACTAGGGTGGAAAGGCTTTACCACAACCATGTTGGTGAACAGTGTCCTTCCTGTAGTGGGAGGGTGAGGTGGGTCAATTGTGCTTTTTGGCTCTCTGCAAGTTGGTCTGCATAGAACATAATGTTAAGTGGAAACCACTGAAAGATCTGAGCAACAGGTTTTTCATGTTTGACCACTTCATTCCCACAAAGCCTTGCATGAGACAAGGTAGGCCTTTTCAAAATACAATCTGTCATGCTAATGTACCAGCAAAATCTAAAGGATCTTCATGATTATGGGGACCAATTGGGACAAACTACTTCACTTAGAAAAAGAACTCACCATATTTAGCTGACAGTTTATAAAATATAAAATATATATTTCACTGAGTGAAATGGACAGGCAGTTGATGGGGGATGTAGCCGCTAAGATGCCTAGTTCTTTTTAAAATTGCTTTTAAAATTGCTTTAATTAAATTGCTGGATTGCCCTCTGCACTTCCTTGTCGCACGTTTCACTTTACCTGTGCTCTTATTGCTGCTTCTTAATTGGGAACTGTCTCTTTCTGTATATTTTACACGTTGCACTCTGTTGTTTTGATTTGGCACCTTAGCTCCAAGGTTCGCTGCTGGCTCCATTTGGGGGGAGTGAACTAAAACGAATAGTCTTTTTTTGCTGTATCGCTGCGACCTCCATTTGGAATGGTCTTGGTCCAGCAGATCGGCGTTATCCTGAGTTCCCTATATATTTACAGCCTAGAGCTGATGTGCAGCGAACCTGTACACCAGGCATGCCGCCGACATGCCAAAGGCGTTCCATAGGTAAGCCTGTCTGTGCCTGTCTACACCTGGATGGCACCAGGGTCCAGGGATACTGCCAGTTTTAAGACCCATCACAGTACTAAGCTAAAACGTTACTTTTATCCTCAACTCATGGACCTTCAACCTTTAGACATTGAAGGGCCCTGCTCAGACAAACTTAGGGCTCATTAGGATGGCGGCCGGACCTGTGTCCGTCCTCCACCCCCGAGATGGAGGGACCGTCCGCAGGGGCAGCGGGGGTCCCTCCGGTGCAGTTAGGATGTGACCGCCACACTTGCGGTCACATCCCGTATCTTTAATCTTGCGGCACCCGCCGCAAGGTGAAAAAAGCATGTCTTACCTTTACATTAATGCGCGGGTCCTGCCGCTTTGTGCATGTAAATGCTGGGGGTACCATAGGTACCCCCCATGTGCACCCCCCACCCCCGACACCCTGGGGGCCTGCAACGGGCCCCCAAACACAAAAGACCACATGCTTTTCCAGGGCGGAAAAGCCGCCGTGGAAAAGCATGTATCAATGAACATCTTAATTTGGCTGACGGTGTCTTGCAGACACCGTCACCGAATAGCCCTCCAAAACCCGCGGATCAGCGGCGGACGGACCTGCCATCCGCCGCTGGTCCCACTGGAATCCCACCGCCATCCTAATCTGGCGGTGGGTGTTTTATGTGGCCGCGGCGGTGAATCTGCATCCTCCGGGCCGGCGGTGGCTTCCGCCGGCCCGGAGGATGCGGATTCACTGCCATCCTAATGAGGCCCTAAATTTGGATAACAGCACGGAAGGGATTTGTCATAATTGCATGTTTCATTTTTATACTCTGAATGCTCCCAGCATATCCCTGCTGCCTGGTGAAGAAAAAATAGATTGGGAAACTGCTGGAGCTAACCCTGACAATCAGATGGATATTCGAGGAGGGTAAATAAACTACTGCTCCCTTATTAAACATGAAATTGAAATCCACAATTTCATTCTTCAATTGCCGATTGATTGTTTGTTTCCCACTAGAGGGGCATTCCCCTGTGGAAATAGGGTGTTGGAGCGTGTGAATATTTTAATTGTTTGCTCATTTTTATCTGTGTTGCTTTTAGGGTAAAAACTGATTTTTAACTTAGCACTGTTTGCAATTAAGTGGAGCCGTGTTCAATGCTCTGCTTTTTCTTTTTGGCAGACTGGGAGAATGTTCAGTTCTCCATTGATTTTCCCCCTTCACTTACACTTTCAGGTCTCCTCAAATACCGCCCTCTTGGTGCACCAGGCCAATTTTGCAAATCCCTGTTGGAAACATCCATTGATCTCGCAAGCACCAATGCTAACTTCACTCTCTTGGGAGATTTTAATCTTCACTTCAACGACCCTTCTACCCTGGTTGCTAGTGACCTTGTTCAAGACCTTGTGTCCTACCAGCTCCAGCAGTAGGTCTTTCAACACACCCATATTAAAGGACATCTCCTTGACCCCATCTTTTCCAGTCTGGAAGATCTAAAGGGAAAACCCCCTATTCCTCTCCCTTGGTCGGACCATTTCTTAGTCCCCTTCTTCTGGTCCCCTGCTATTACAGGTTAAAACACACAGTTGTCTCATACTCTTAACCATCCTTGGTCTAGACTGCCCTTGGAAGAATGGTCCCATGAACTTGGAAAGTCCCCACCCACCCCATACTCCAACTCGGTGACCGCCTATAATCGCTTTACTTTCTGAATTGAAGGCACACTCAATTTAGTGCTCCCGAAAAAACGTATCCAGAAAAAAGCTGGATCCAATAAATCAGCATGGTTCACCCCTGAATTACGCCTTCTCAAACAACAATGTAAAAAGTTGGAGAGGCTATGGAGAAAAGACTTTTCCCATATCAAGAAATCAAAATATAGAACAACTCTACGAACATACACAGGGGAAATAAAAAAAGCTCAAGCCTTATACTTTCAGGAAAAGATTTCCCTCACCGCCAACTCTCCCAGAGATATTTTTCGGATTGCAAAAAAGCTACTAAAAGTCCCTGACTGACCGATAATTCCTGATTCCTCCGGACACCGGTGTAACAATCTTGCACAATTTTTTTCCTCTAAAGTGCAAACAATTCTCAAGTTCCTCCCAGTGAAAGACAATGTTTTTATAACTAACAGCATCGTCTCCAGCCGAGTTGAGAATGCCCCTCTCATGGAGACTATTACCCCCCTGACCCTGGATTCTCTCCTACCTATCCTAGCCTCTGTGAAAAGTGGATCGCCACTTGACCCCACACCTCTTAACATTTTGAAAAGGGCAGCTCCTATAGCTGCCCCCTCCATCCTTAGCTTAGTGTGATCAATGCCTCCTTCCCCTCAGGTTTGGTTCCCCCAGAGTGGAAGAGAGCTATGGTCAAAGCACTAATAAAGAAACCTCATCTGGATCCCAACAACCTAGGCAATTACCGGCCTATCTCGCTCCTCCCTGGAGTGAGCAAAATTGCAGAAAATATGTGAATTATACACTTTCCGTATTCCTTGAGTATCATGATTTGCTCTATCCATTACAAACAGGCTTCCCTCCCCGTCATGGAACCAAAACCGCTATGTTAGCGGTGGTGGAGGAATCAAAAAAGATTCTTGACTACGGAGGCTCATCGGCGGTTATCCTCCTTGACCTGAGCGCAGCCTTTGACACGGTGAACCATCAAATGTTGTTTCACTGTCTCAGGAATGTAGGAGTGTCAGGCCAAGCTCTCTTCTGGCTCCAATCCTTCTTGGAAGGAAGATATGTTCAGGTGTTTGAAGATGACATCACCTCAGATCCCTTACCCTTGCAATGTGTAGTTCCTCAGAGCTCTTCCTTGTGCTCTACTCTTTTTAATATTTATATGGCTCCACTTGCAGATATCGTTGCCCCTTTCGGAATCCATATAGTGTCTTATGCCGATGACACTCAGCTGGTCATAGCACTGAATCAAGCTGACCAGTCGCCCACTGACGTCCACTCATGTCTGGAAGAAGTGGCTAAGCGGGTGAGTCTTTCCCATCTTAAACTCAATGGCCACAAACCCGAGCTGATGACGCTCGCTAACCACTGAAGTGTCAATCTCAAGGCCCTCTGGCCAGTTTGCATGGAAGACAGTTGCATCATGTTACGGTCTGCTTAAAATGCTCCGTAAAGTACTTCCCTTACTTCCTTTTCTAGCAAAAAAGTTATTGATACAGGCTCTGATCTTATCTAGGATAGACCTTGGCAGCGGCCTTTATCTTGGAGCCCCCAATGCAGTGGTCGCTAGTCTCCAGATTGTTCAGAATGCGGCGGCAACTGCACTAACCATCGCTGTTCTGCAAAGCCCGCATTGCGCTCCCTGCACTGGCTCCCGATGCAGGAGAGAATCAACTTCAAAGCTCTTTGAGTGGCCCACAAATCTCTGGAAGGGAACGGACCACCCATCATTAAAGCTTTGATCCATACATATAAAGCCTCCAGAAGTCTTTGCACTGACACGCTTTATCTGGCAGAAGTGCCTATAATCAAGTCAGCTAGAAGCGGGGGTAGGATTTTTTCATACAATGCAGCCAAACTCTGGAATGCTCTCCCGCTGCACCTCCATAGGGAACCTATCCACTCCGTCTTCTGGAAGCATTTTAAGACCTAGCTTTTCCCATAATTTTTTGGTTGCTCACTTTGGTTTTCCGCTCAGTGCTGGGATGCTTCTGAATAGCCATGCGCTTTACAAAACTCATTCCATTCCATTACTGAAACCTGGGCCAGAGAGGACTCTGGTCCCAGTTTGGTAGACGTGGGTCCTCCAGGCTATGCCATTTCTAGACTTGATTGTCAGGGATGAGAGGGGGTGTGCTGGCTATCATTGCTCACGGTGTTTTCAGCAAATACCCTTGACCTGATGGCCAAGAGTACATGGGACTCCTTGGGGTAGCCCTTTTAGGCTTAAACTCTCACACAAGTACACCTTTTCGGGCCTTCTGTTATATCACCCTGAGATCTGGTGGCAGACCCTGGAACCTCACCTGATGCACTCTCAATTTACAATCTTAAGGGATTTCAATTTTCATTTTGATGATTAATTAAGTAAAGACTCAGTCTCTTTGCTCAAACTTATGTCCAGTTTTGTGTTTGGCCAGCTGGTAAAATCTCCTACTCATTCTGCAGGCCACACTTCGGATGGGATTTTTACCAACAATGGTGACTTGGCTATTAGCCCCTTAGGTGGGCAGATCATCTGGTGAGTCTTTTGAAAGTCCTCCCTCCCCAACCCACATCTGGGAAAGGTTCACCCCCCACAAACATATATTGTACAGGGATTTAGGTAAGATCACCTTGAAAGGCATGGAGTAGACCCTTAAAACCACTATAGGATAGTTCTTTTGCATATAATGTAAATGGCTTCCAAGCGTAGGTCACTGCAGCTTTGGACATGGTAGCACCCTTCCAAGTTAAGACTGCAACCTGATGCAAGCCCTCTGTTCCTTGGTTTTCCACAGAACTTATATCCCTTAGGCAGGAATCGGAAATGGAAATGGAAGGCTAACCCAGGCCTTAGGGAAAAAGGGAAGCATAAAGACCTTCTTTTGGGTTATAAACAGACCATTGTGTGGGGTAAAGCACCCTGCTTTATGGAGAAAATGTGATCTGATAATAATTCTTCTAAGCAGTTGTACAAGGAAGTGCAGTAGCTCTCCGATCCACCCTCTCACCCAGCGCTCAATTCCTCCTAAGAATTCTGTGACAAAGTAGCACTCTACTTTCGGGATAAAATTCCTAACTTTTTTTTAACTTCAATGTACCTTTTCCAAATGATCCCCTTTTTGATACTCTCGTCACCTGCCCTCCAGATAATCTCCTCTTTGCATTCTCCCCTAACTCCATCCAGTAAAAAAATGATTTATTGATGAGCTTAAAATCAGGATTTCCTTCTGATTCTTGTATGTCTAAAACACTTAAACTTGCAATGGACCCTATTGATAGTTTTCTGCACAAGCTGTTTATTCTTACCCTTCAATCTGGTATCTTCCCCACTGTCTAGAAGGATGTTGTTGTCACTCCGCATCACAAGAAACATAACGAGGATCCTCATGATATGAAATCTCTGCCCCATCTCTCTGTTGTTGTTCCCTGCTAAGATCCTAGAAACGTATATCAACCAAGAACCCGTCAAATTTATTGATACCCATGGTATCCATGATTCATCTCAAAATGTGTTTCAGCCTGGCCATAGCACTGATACTGCCCTTATTGTGGCAGCAGACAGTATTCACTGCGAGCTCAATCAGGGAGGGGTGGCTATCTCGATCTGTCTATAGCATTCAATACCGTCTCGCCTGTACAGATGGTTCAACATCTGCAGCAAGCAGGGTTTGTAGGATTGCTTCGCAGCTTCAGCACTCTTTTTTTATCTAACAGGGTGCAAACTGTCAGCTGTGGTGGCTTCAAGACAAAGGCATTTAGCTTTTCTTGTGGGGTGCCTCAGGGCTCATTTATTTCGAGTCCCAACCTCTTCAATCTGTGTGCGGCCCCTCTGGCTGAATTGGTATGCTCATTTGGGTTTCAAGTACTATCACACGGAGACGATACTCAAATTAATGTATCTATTTCAAAAAACCAGTACTCAGTAGCTGAGGTCAACCAGTATATGTCTAGCATCAGTAGCTGTATGAGAGATAAAATTTTGGTGCTTAATGCATACAAGACTGATGTGCTATTGTTCTTGTCTCAAGGCTCTATCTGGTCTAACATCTGATGGCTGGAAGCCTGTGGACCCCTCCACACTCCAGTTAAGTCAGCAACAAATCTTGGTGTTATCTTTTACAATACCTTGAGTTTTGACACACAGGTTTGTCATACTATTAGCACTTTTTTTTACACTATAAGGACTTTGAAAAAGATCTATCCCATTATCCCATCAGAACTTCACAAATCAGTCATCTTTGCCCTTGTCACCTCGTGCCTGGATAGCTTTAAAGCGCTGTACATTAACATCAACGGTTCTTCCCTTAATAAACTTCAGATTGTGTAGAATGCAGCTGCCTGCCTTATTTTAAATATTCTCAGTCAGGGACGGGATCCCCTCCCTTCACTGGCTTCCAGGTAGGAAGCAAATCGCCTTCTAGGCTCTGTGTACAGTCTTTTTGGCCGTGCGCCAGAACGGCCCTAGCCAATTGAATGCACTATTTCACTGGTACATACCAAGTAGGACTATCAGATCTTCTCACTGTAAAAAAGTGATAATTTCCAGATTTTGGAAAGATAGATGGGGAGGGTGTTCCTATTCGGGTTATGCAGCCAAACTGTGGAAAACCCTGCCTCTTGATGTCACTGATGGAGACTTCCTTATGCCTTTCAAAAACCATCTGAAACTGGCTTTATTCATCATAAATTCCTTGATTTCTTGGTTGTGCTACTGTGTTGACCAGTCAGTCTCTCTTCAGTGCTTTGGTACCTGTAGGTTTTAGTTCACTCTATAAATCATATTGCATTGTATCGTATATTAACATACATCTTTCAAACCACTAAAGATAAAGATGTGAAGGTTGCAGCCACCCTTTTAAAACCAACAAATAAACAAAGAAGATGTCTGTTGAAGAAAAAGTTAGTCTATGGGCAAACTTACCTTTATCTATTTTGAATGGAATTGACTAAGCAGTTACTGTTATGCTTTAATTTTAAATAAACTGTCCTGGTTCACAGTTAGAACCTTACCTCATATGGAATTATTCTGTCTGGATTTTTTTATATGAGTTTATTATATTTGTGTCCAGGGCTCATGTCTTTTTGGATTTACTGGTAGCCCTAAAACATCAAATTTGCCTTGAAGAAACTAGAAACAGTCAATTTTACCAGAAGCCACTGAACTCTCACAAGAGCTAGAGATTCAGTGACAATCTTGGATAGCCAAGTATAACTTTCCTTGTGTTTCATTGCATTCCTGTTAGACAATCAAGCTACAGTAACCCTACACTAGTTGCTTAGATGATTGTGTTGCAAGACCAATTATCTTCCTTGGGAATTTGATGAAAGACAGTCTTTATTCCTAGAAGTGTTCTGAAATCAAGTTGAGTGGAAAATTAACTTTGTGAAAAAAACTGAGTAATTTGAGTATTTAACATCATAGTTGATGAAATGCATATATAAAGTGTTTTAAAAATACAAACATCCTGTAATAATTGGTTTATATTAGGAAACACTAATAACTAATGAATGTTGATTATTCTTAGTTGTGCCATAGTGCAATTATAACCGAAGAGAATTAATATGAAACAGTGTATGTAATGAGGTTCGAGCCAATTGCCTTGCCAGTAGGGAAGGGAAGAAGGTTAATGACCATTTTAGTGATCTCTAATACAATAATACAGTTACATTTGAGAAAAGTCAGTTTCACATCAAGAATGCAGAGGGGTGAACACCATGAAAACTTCAAGATATATCAATGTCACTTTGAGAGCTTGATGCTGAACACTTATGACAGATTAATAATACCGTAGAGGCCGGTGCTAATCCCATGATCAAGGTGCATAACAAAGGAACGTGTACACAAGTTCATCATGGTGCTAATTTCTGTACATGTTGTGCCTCCACGGTGGTCTGATTCTGAGGACAACCTGCATTGCCTGTTATCATGAGAGCTCCTGGTGAGCAATTAGTTGTGTAATAGGATTGGATCTCCTTGTGCGATGGAAACAACCTGAAGAATGGAAAGTAAGCAGTTTGGATCCAGGTGAGAGCTTTCAACTAGCAGAGGGAATCTGGGTAGTTTTCTGAAAAGCATCATGCACAACTAATTCTGGTGGGGTGTGGTCTTTGGCTTTTCTTTGGTATTGTGTTATGTACTTTGAATTCTGACTGTATACAGGGGCCCCAGTAAGCAAAGTAAACATTGGAGAATAATGAGGGTAAGAGATATTTAAAGAGAAGTTGTACATTAAGTCAAAAGAAATATTGTTACTATCGAAGCTTCAGCAATGCACATGATTTAGCATTTATAAGAGATCTCAATAGAAGCGAGAGGAGAAAAGAAGGAGCCAAACATGGGGTAATTAAAATGCAGTATTACCAACAAGAGAGTCAGGGTTATTACAGTCACTCCTGTACCCCTATTTAAAGTATATATGAAACAGCCAAAGAGTGACTTAGTGAATGAATAAGATTAGTAAGTTTTCTTAGACAGATTTGGACAGACCACCAAAGGTAAGCTATTCCTTACTGTCACAAATAAAGATTATACACCCACAACAAGGCAAAACACTCCCATTAAGGGCATACCATGCCCTCGTGATTAGAAAAATGAAAAAAACGTTTTTCCTTTTAGAAGAACCCACACTCACCACTAAATGGTGACATGCGCCATCTTTGGGTTCCCACTGGGGGGACCGAATGTCCACCCCAGTGTGCTACTACTCCTGGTTACAGCGGAGCTGGTTCGTGATGTGTGAAAACAGTGCGAAAAACTAATGAGTGAATTTAAACTGTGTGTGACATTAAAAAAAATCCAAGGTTGTTACCTAGATAAATTTTAATAAAGGTCAACCAGCATTAGGTTAAAAACATTGTAAAACGGACTATACAGGGTTCTGTATTATGAAACCCGTGTCCTTAGTCAAAATTGGTCAACATATTTCTGCTGTAAATTAGCAATTTCGCTCAGCATTCGTCAGGACCCCAAAAAAATATCCTCGGGTGGCATGCACTCGCTAAGGTGCACCCTCCCGTGAGGATTTTATGTGAAAAATTCATTCTGTGATTTACTCACGGACATTACCCGTAGAGGCTCACCAGACTTCGCTGGAACCAAATGTAGCGTTGCCGACGGGCCATCGGCAAAGCTACATTTAGGTAGTCGACGGGGAGTCGCTTGTGTACAATATAAACACGGCGTGAAGGTTACCTGAGCCGCTTGAGCCCAGGAAGAGGGTAGTTGCTTCTGATAAAGTATTTGGCTCATTTGACAAACGTGAGGTGGCACCTTCTTGGGAGAACCGTGTTACCGGACTCAACCTTCAATTTCGGTGGTAGGAAGACCAGATTCCCCAACCTCTGTTGCCAAACGTAGAATTAGAGATTTCCATCTTTTCAAAGGAGATGGTGTGCAATCAGAGGGTCAATAAAGCTATATAAAAGCAAAGGATAATTTGAGGCTTATAGAAACTGAACCCAACTTCCTGCGTGAAGGAATAAATAGAAGTGCAATGGAAATAGAGGGATTTAACTCTAGAGTCTGCATTGTTGGAGTAATTGTCCACAAGTAGAGAATCGACTCAAGAGAGAGGGATCTATGACTGAAGATTTCTATGTACGAGTTCCTTTCTTCTTGTCTTTCACCCTCTGCACCAAGAGCAAATAAACGCGAGCTCTTTTTCCCTTCATTTAGTTTACTGAGTCCTTGGCACATCATAATACCATCTAGATATGATTATATATTCTGCATTCCAGTACTGTGTACGTTGTCAGATGTATTGCAGTTCCTTTCTTGTTGAATATGTTATTCTGCCGACGGTCAGGCGCATGAAGCAGGACGCTGCCTTATTGATCAGGGCTAGCCAAAAACAACAAAGTCAAGGGGAAAACTGTTCAGAACACTGCAAAATGTTTATGTCTTTTAATCCCCACCACATGAATAAATACATCTGACAAACTGCAGAGTACCTCGCCGGGACCTTTCCTGAACTTTCTAATTAAAGTTCAATTGTAAGCCCAGTATTTAGAAGTAAAATCTGTTCTTGCCAATGTTTTAAAATAACGCCCCTGCTACCAACTGGCCAGCAGGAAAAAAAATGTGAAATGCATTAGAAGTGGTATTTCCAAGTTATGAAGATATTATTTTTAAAGGACATCATTTTAAATGATAATTCTTTTGACTTCATCGCGTTTTATATTGTATTTTTTAAATAGATTTTGATTAGTTTCTAACATTTGTCATATTTTGAATTCTATTTCCAAAAATGGACTGAATACTCATTAGTTGGATCATATTAAGCAGAAGCATAAAATATCCAAGTTTTATGCTATTTCCGTGTGCACAAGTGATTAGCAGCTAAAAGTAGATTCCAAAGCCAAAGGACAGAAAAGGCATGGGCTTACACTGTGCACACAAAAGAGGAAATGTAGGATGTGTGAGATAGAGTGATCTGAATTTGTAGGGTGCACAGGAGACTTTTACCCTACAGAAATATGTCACTCATGATGGCTTCATCATTGCTCAATTTGTTCTGACTATGACAGAAAATATGTGTACAAAATCTACTACTGGCGAGTTAGGGAATTCAAACAGCAATGTTGTGACAACAGGGAAGGAACCTGAGTACAGCTTGAATCCACCATTCATGACTGTTTTCAGAATTATGTGGTGCGTGTGACAATATCCTGGTAATAAAAGGTCAGCCCCAAGAGATCTTTGCAGCCATCTACGAGCATATCAATGACATGCTTAGATACACAATGGAAATGAAAACGTGATAAAAGCTACCATTGAATTCCAGTAAACTTCTTCGTCTGTAATTTATATTAGACATATTCTAACGTGATGTGGTGTTTGATTCATCTCAGGCCTAGGTACATGGATTGGCATAGCCCTTTATGAAGACTTCACTTTGTTGTGGGAACATATGGAACACGAGCCTGTCAACAAAGGGTCAGCATAACTTTTTTCCATCAAGCAAAAAGTGTAGTTAATTTTAGGGAGGGTAAAAGGTATATCGATGTAGGGTTTTTAGTAAGACAGGAAGCTTGGTGCTCTGGCTGATATGCGTAATGCGTGGGTTGAGGAGAGTGAGTACGGTGCTGCCAGGCTGGGGGAACTACCCTGTAACCCCCGTGGATGTGTGGGCCGTGAAACCCGCCCCAGTAATTGAGAGAAAAAGTCCTGGGCACACGTGATGAGAATAACAATTCTTTTTGGTAGAAATGTCTCGTCTTTGCGAATCAGCGGTCGACACCAGTAGAATGATAAGAATGTTTTTTTAATAATGCGACAAACAAAGAAACAACCAGCCGACACGTGTTTTGTCGCATGCAGGAAGTATCCTGTGACTCTTCAGGGCTGGGAAGGATACAAGACATTGGTCGAGAGACTACACTGGTGACACAGTAATGATGATCTCAGACAAGACTTTAAAACCCACAGGGAGTGGATCAAAAAACACCCATATAACGTGAAAACCCTTATGTGCAATGGTGTGGACATAATTAATGGTGACTTCGTGTCTTGCAGTGATGAAAATGGCATTATTAAAGATGAGAAATCGGGAGAGAAAATTTATGCGGCACAAGAAGTGACATCCTACGTTATGCATAGTGTGATGGTGTAAGGTGACCTCCAAAATTGAGACTGGGCAGGATAATAAGACGTATCATAAAATTATGAGCGCAAACCAAACAGTACAATGTCTGACCCAGATTTGTTGGGTCTCTCGACAAAAAACGCATTATTGGGATACAACCAAAATAATGAGCTGAAAGAACAGCATGACCCTTATGTGAGTAGTCGCTTGACAACTTGATCAAAAACGATTCTAAGTAATGAACCATAAAAGTAAAAACTAAGTATCAGCACTAGCCGTGTGTTGGAGCCTAAAGGAGAGCGGCTGATGGTGCACATGGCATATGTGACAAAAAATGGAGGCTTATGGAAAAGGGGAAGAAGGCAATGAAGTTGTGAGTAGGAAGTGGCGGGAAAAGGAAAAGCATATATTAAAAGACCAAAAGGTTCTGGTGGGTGAAAATGTAGAAAGATGGCAGAAGTGGAAGGGACATGCCAGGCAAAGGTTGGTGGAGAGAAAACTTGGCCGTGTGGATGGCGTGGCGGAATGGGGACAATGGAAGGAGGGATCGGGAACAGGAATGCTGGAGTGGTCAGCAAGAGCCGAAAGTGCTGATGGCGAGGGGTCCACCTGAGAAAGGGTGATGAATAAGGTGGAGGGAACAGGAACGATCCAACCGATCAATGGAGTCATGTGGTCATGCGGCCTGAGTGGTGGGCGGGTAAAACTTTCAGAAAGTGACGGTAGAATGGAAAAATGAATGGGTGGAGGAAGCGGTTGAAAAGGGATTGTGTGCAGGAAGATAAGCAGAGCCGGCAGAATGCAAGAACGGGGGCCGCCTACAACAGGTAGACAATGGGATAGGAGGAATGTGATGGATGTACGAACGGGGAATTACCCACGAAAAGGTTAGTGAAATGTCTGCAAAAACCATCGGGATGCAATCGTACTGGTCCACCGAATGCAATGGAAATTGGGTGCTACTTGGGACCATGGGTGTGAGGTCCTGTGACTGGAGGGTTCCTGGGAGAGGATAAGCCGGACACCTGTGAAGAGGAAGGGTAGCGGGGAAACCAATTAAAAAATGACGTGGGAAGAACTCTGAAAAGGGTTGATGCTGGGTGGATGAGAGCGGCTTACCTTACGTGCGCTGTGGAGTCATGAAGAAGACTGGGTCAATGGGAATTACAGATGCGGAAGTCTGCTGACCCAGTCAGGGGCTGTACTAAGTACATGGTGGAAGCTGAACACTAGACTGCCGAGATGGGAACTGTCAGTGGCGTGCTAAGCGTAGGGGGTCTGGCGGGTTTAGAAACTCTGACAACATTTTTCTCATATTATTTAACATATATCACCGATTTAGTAGCCGCCACAAGCTATCTGATACGGTAACATCACTATCCAACTTTCTTGATACCTCAAGGAAAGATTACTACCTCATCGTCGCTGGTGATTTTCACACAAAATTTGAACCAGTTGACTTTGTACAGTAATAGTGCAGGATGAAGAGCTCCATATACCTGCCATAAAAAGATGTACCAAGGTAGGTCAACATGTACTGTCTTTTACTCTCGCCCACGGAGTACGATCCTGTAATGGGAGGACACATTCTGATGCGGAAGCACAGTTTACGTTTAAGAGGGGGAATGCCAAAAGCCGGATGGACTATATTCTGGTAGACCTCGACCTTTGGTCAAATGTTAATGACATGATTGTAATCAACAGTGAGGATAGCGTTCATAATGCCCTTTCATTGACGCTATCCGGTATACCAATTTTGTAAGGTCGATCCCAACAGAAAGTGGCCCTTGTTATCACTACTAATAATAACAGAAGAGCTAAATGTCCCCAAATATTGGCTGATGGAAATCTCCTCCTGAAAATGTATACAGAGGTAGCTCAGAGCATTCCGGTCTTGAGTAATCTTAATATAAGTGATGCTGGTATTATGGCTAGTTTCCAGCAATTAACATCTAGCCTAAGATCTTTTTTTAATAAACAGTGTAACTTTACCACATCTAATCGGAACACCGCCCCTTGGTAGCATGAGGCTTGCAGGCAAGCTAGGGATGATCTAATTGTGGCAGTTAAGAAAGGGATGCAGATAGATATTAATAATAGAAGAAAGATGTATAAGAAGGCACAGGTTTAGGCAAAAAGGAAATGGGAGACAGAGAACTGGTGCACACTTGTAGAGGCTTTAAGCCTGAAGGACTGCCAACTATTTTGGCACCTTCTGTCGAAAGCGAAAACTAAGCAGATCAGTAAATCCGACTTTCACATATAGCCCCATGTCTTGGAAGAGTATTTTTTAACTCTATTCGGGCATGGTCTGTGACCCCCGGGGATGTCTGCAGACTTAGCTGATATCTGCAACCTAGAACCAGTACTGGATGATGCAGTTTGTTTTTAAATTGAGGAACCTGTCTCAGCTATTAGTTCTCTGCAGACTGGAAAAGCCCCAGGGCTAGACAGACTCCTGGGAGATTTGTTTAAAGTGGAGCCCACTATATGGGGACCACTGTTACAAACAGTTTTTAATGTTATTCTATGAGGAGGGATATCCCTGTGACCTGGAAAGGCGCTAAAATAATCCCCATGTTTAAAAAGGGCGATGGGGGGGCGGGGCGGGGTTCAGCTAATAATAGGCCCATTAGCTTTATAGATGTTACCCAGAAAGTTTTTAGCAAAATAAGTTTAACTCAGCTACAAAGCTGGATAGAGGAGAATAATATACTATCCCATCTGCAGGCAGGATTTAGGGTTTCTACAAGTACTTTAGATCAGATGTTTAGATTTCTCCTGATATTTGGAAAGAAGTGAAAATCAGGAGAGGTCACCCATATGTTGTGTTTGTTTATCTCAAAACTGCATTTGACTCTATAGACCGTACTAAACTCTGGGTTGCCCTTAGGGACCTACGACTCCCTAATGACATACTGTAGTAATGAGGAAACGATATGGGTAGATAGTTACTTTAATTTATTAAGTAGAAACCTTAACGATGCCGCCAGCTTGTCAACACGGGACTCGGCCGCTATCTCAACATTCGATAGCAAGCGCCGAGCTGTCAGAACAGACTGTACCAAAGTGCTGGGGAGTTCAGGGGGAACGGGGAAAGAGCGAGAGGAACATTCTAAGTTACAACACATCATCCTCCCTAGGGGAAAGGAAGGAAAGGGAAAGGGGAAGGGTAGGAGCCGGAAGGACAAGGGGTAGAGGCAAGAAGGAAAACACCCCACCCATAATCCTGGCCCATGGTCTTTCGCAGAAGACCCTCAGTAACTCTAACACACTTTACGTTCACATTGCAGATCACGATCTCATTATGTATTGTTTGTGCCAGTGAGGGGAGACCCTTAGTCTATCACTCTTCCTGTACTGTCTAACACCTCTGTTGATGTCTCCACCCTCCATCCTTCTTGTGCTTGACCTAGCTTCTTCCCCCCCTGCTGGCACAACCTGGTCATGGCTCCATAATTTTCCATCCTCCATGACCACAGTGTTCTTTTTTGGCATTCTGATGGTACTGGGGTCACCTCCTTTCCTTAGTCACTCCGGTTTCCTGACGTAGACATTTTGTCCTCGCTGGAATTCTCTCTCCTTGACTCCCCACTTCTTGTCGTACCATTCCTTGTATTTCCATTGATTGGTTTCGATCCTCTTCTTGATCTCTTCTGGATCAGTCTCTTCTATTTGCTTTCTTCCCATCCAATTGGGAGTCAGCTTCGTTCCAGCTTTCCTCCCTCTCAGTAACTTGAATGGAGTGCGTCCAGTAGTGGACTTTGGCGTAGTGTGATATGCCCATAGCATGTCTCTTATTGCTTCCTCGATGTTCTCCCCAGCCTGATTGGCCAATTGCATGCACTCTTTCAACATGCGGTTCACTCTTTCCACCTTGCCGTTTGCCTTGGGGCAATACAGTGGCGTGCGGATATGAGCTATGGAGCAGTCTTTCAGAAATTCCTTCATCTCTTCAGAGATCAGTTGTACCCCATTGTCCGTGACCAGTGTTAATGGGATGCCTTCTCTCGAGAACACCTCTTTTAAGAACTCAATGATTGACTTTGTGTTCACATTGTGGATGATCTTGCAGGTTATCCAGCTTGAAAAGTAGTCCACCAGAACTAGTAAGTACCACTCCTGGGGCCCCTTGCCATGGATGGGCCCGGCTATGTCGAAACCTAACTTGTCCCAGGGAACATTGGGAACTTCCACCGGTGACAATGGTGCTCGTTTAGTGACTTTAGACTTGTCACTCAGGCTGCATGCGTAGCAGTCCCGCACTTTGTCCTCCATCTCACTGTCCATTGCTGGAAACCAGTAGTCCATTCGTAGTCTAGCTTTGCTCAAACTACGGCCCAGGTGTCCTTTGTGCGCTAGTTCCACGATCTGGCTCCTTAAAGCTTCCGGAGGGACCAGCTTCCCGGACATGAGTATAAAATTCCTTTCAACTGATAGATCTTCCCGCACATTCCAGTACGGTTGGATCTCGGTCTCCATATCCTTGTATTTCTTTGGCCATCCAGTGAGAATATGTTTCTTCACTTTCTTCAGTACTTCATCTTGTTCCATCTGGGTTACCCATGCATTCTTTTCCACCGCTGCTAGACCCATCTCCAGGATTGAGTCACCATTCAACTCTTCAACCTCCTCCCCTCCTGCTGGTGCTCTCGATAGGAAATCTGCAACCCTATTTTGTTGCCCTGGAATGTAAGTCACTCTGAAATTGTAGGCTTGCAGTCCCACAGCCCATTTAGCTATGCGGGGCATCATGCTTTCCATGTCCTTCTTAGTAAAAAGTGAGACCAAAGGTTTATGGTCAGTCTGTACTTCGAAGGGAATACCCCAGATGAAGAACGTGTAGTGTCGGATGGCCCAGTAGACTGCTAGTGCCTCTTTTTCAATGGTTGAATAGTTTGTTTCCGATGAAGTGAGGGTTCTTGACGCAAAAGCCACAACTTTGACTTTGCTCCCCTCTCTTTGCGCCAATGTGGCCCCGATACCTCTGTTGCTGGCATCAGTCGAGATGATGGTGGCTCCATTCGGGTCGAATTTACCAATAAACGGGGCTTCAATGATCGGCTTCTTTATGCTCTTCATGGACATCTCTTGTTCCTTCCCCCAAGCAAAGACACTGTCTTTCTTGATCAATTCTCTAAGGGGCTGCGACACCATGGCAAAGTCCTTGATAAATTTAGCCATGTACTCAGCAAGTCCTAAGAACGATAGTATGTCCTCTTTGTTATTGGGTGTGGGAGCGTCTCTCACTGCTCTGACCAAGTCGCACTTCGGCTTGATGCCTTCCTCCGATAAGGTGTGTCCAAGGTAGTCCACCGAGCTTAATCCTAGCTTGCACTTGCTTGGTTTGATGGTGAACCCAACCTCTTTAAACCTCTCTAACACCTTCCTTGCCATCTCATTGTGTTCTCCATCACTACCACCATAGATCAGAATGTCGTCTTGGAAACATATCGTGTTCTTGCAGTCTTTCAGCACATGTTGCATGACTCGTTGGAAGGCCGCGGCCGCCGACGCCAAACCGAATGGCATTCGCTGAAACTTGAAGTTGCCAAAAGGGGTGGTGAATACTGTTAGGATTTGCGAATCTGGATGTAGCTTAATTTGGTAGTATGCAGAGGACAGGTCCAATACACTAAAATACTTGGCCCCCCGGATTGTGCTTAACATTTCACTGATTCGGGGAAGAGGAAACCTGTCCACCAGGATATTGGCATTTAGATCTCTCAGGTCCACACAGAGTCTTATGCTGTTCCCTCCATCCTTTACCGTGATCACAATTGGGGCCAACCATGCTAAACTCTCAATTTCCGTGATAACTCCCTGACTAACCAACCTTTGGAGTTCCTGCTGGAGAGGTTCTCTCATGCGCAATGGTATGGATCTAGTCTTGTGTACCACGGGTAATGCCCCATCCTTAAGAATAATCCTGAGCATATAGTTCTTAAATACACCCAACCTTTCGCTAAATACCTCCTTAAACTCTTCGGTGAGGTCCCCCGCTATGCCTACCGGGTTGATAAGTAACACCTGCTCCTTGTTGTTCGGGTCTAATTTCATTCCCAACTCCTTCTGATGCTTCCAGCCCAATAGAGTCGAGCCGCTAGTGGATATATACACTTTCCCCACTGTGTGCCTGTTTTTTAAATTAAATTCTCATCGTCAGCATGCCCTCTAATGACATGCTTTCCTTGTTGTACCCCTTTGGGCTGATATCAGCTTGCATCATTTTAACAGGATGATTAGCAAATTTTTCCTTAAACACACTTTTGTCTACCAATGTGTAGGGTGAACATGAATCAGCATACATACTGAACTTTACCCCATCAAGTAAAACATCACATTTAGGATAGATATCATCATTATTTTCATCCTCCTCTCCCACTTGGAAAATATAAGATTTCTCCCCTGCCTCTTCCTGGGGAGACTCCTCTATGGCATGTACTGCTTTGCTGGGTGTCTTACACACTTTGGAGTAGTGCCCCCACCTGTTACACTTCTTGCATTGTACATTTCTCGCCGGGCACTTCCAATTGTTGGCTAAGTGATTGGGACTACCACATTTAAAACACACCATGGTGCTGGTCTTATCGCGCACTATCTCCTTACTCTTGTCCCCTACTTTGCAAATGGTTTCTCCCTCAGTGTGGGTCTTGTTCTCCGCCCTCTCTTTGTTTGTCCCCTCCTGTGGTTTCATTTCCCTCATACATCGCGCGGTGTGCTCCAGGCCCTTTGCTATATTGATAGCTTCCTCTAAGTTTGGGTTCTTGGTGAGCAATTCCTCTTGTGTCTTTATATCGTTGGTGCATCTCACGAGTTGATCTCTAATCAACGAGTCTGTGAGTTGCCCAAATTCACATGTGGCTGATAAGCCTCTCAACACTGCTATGTAAGCACTCACCCTCTCCTCACTCTTCTGCACCCTCTTAAAAAACTTATGTCTTTCCATCACCACATTAGTTTTTTCCTTGAAGTGAGACTCCAACTCCCTTAATGTGCACTCATAGACATTGATTCCCTCCACTACTTCTTCTTGATCATCCTCCACCAACCTCCCAGTAATATCTTCATAAATTTTCCTTCCATGTGTGCCTAAATTGTGAAGTAGTATGTGTTGCTTCCGTATGTTTGAATAATATATATGATATAATATAATAATATAAATGAGATAAGATTTAAATATGCCTTCCCACCTCTTCCAGGGAATAACCGGTTCTCCTAATTCATTCAGGAAAGGTGGAGGCTGACTCATGCCTGATCCAGCCATTGCCATGAACTGCCTTTAAATTCCCAATTCACTAATCAAAGGATAAGAAAGTGGAGGGATAATTGCTAGAATCTGAAAAGGTGTACACAGAATAAATTTCTCCTATAAACAAGCCTGTAAAACTACAATTTTCCCACAACAAGAGCACAGTTTCCTAGACCTGGATATTACTTCTGCTAACCCCAATGTTGGTTCGATAGTCCCCTTTCTTTTACCACAGATTTTAGTCAGAGGAACCAATAGAAATGCAGCCCCCCTCCCCTTGTTGGCGGGAACTTCCTGTGGAGAAGTCTCTGAGGAGAAAGTTCCTGTCTGGGCGGAGCTGCTGGTGGAGAGGTTGTCCCTTGGATCGCTGTGGAGGTAAGGTCGTTCTGCTTCCTCCTAATTTTCCTTTACATTTGAAAAGTTCCGCCTAGTTTCCTTAATCGAATACTGAGACCGCTAGGATTGGGGGAAAGGACGTCGGGGAGAACGCTATTCTGACGGCAGGGAACCTGCTACAATTCGCGCTGGCCTTGCGTAGCTGTTTCACTAGGATGACGTGTCTCCTGAGCGAGCATTGACTGGAGATCTGAGCGCCGTGAGGTGACGATGGCGCAGCGCATGTATAGAAAGTCAATCCATCCAACTTCGCTAGCCAGCCCCTTGCCTCGCTGCTCTCCTAACGCAACTGTGCGCCGCCTCAGTCCGTTTATTCTTTTCCCTCGACGCTACTCTCAAAAGCGATCAAACACCACCTGTGCCCGACCTGACACACGAGTAGACCTCCTTCCCCACTAATCCTTCCGTACTTTCACGCAGCTTCCTCACATAGACTCGCATTCTCCTGAGTCAACATCTTCACGGTCACCTTGTATAACTCCTTCACAATATTCATTTAATAGTCTGTTATTTCTGCGTCTCACCACGACAGTTGTTTCACTTAGCTCTCAACCGCTGATTTCCGTGGACTCTCTCTCCTTCAATTCTTCCGTCGACAAGCAATAAACTCACTCCAGGGGGACGGCATCCACTGTCCCTCGCACAGTCTCCTCACCTCGTCGCCATAAAATGTAGTAATGAGGAAACGATATGGGTAGATAGTTACTTCAATTTATTAAGTAGAAACCTTAACAATGCCGCCAGCTTGTAAACACGGGACTCGGCCGCTATCTCAACATTCGATAGCAAGCGCCGAGCTGTCAGAACAGACTGTACCAAAGTGCTGGGGAGGTCAGGGGGGAACGGGGAAAGAGCGAGAGGAACATTCTAAGTTACAACACATACTTAAACTTCTGGTTCGCCTGCACTGAGACAACTATGCCAAAGTTAGGTGTAACTCTTATGGGAGTCTTACCAATGACATACCAGTCTCCAACGGCGTACGACAGGGTTGTGTCCTCACCCTGACTGTGTTCACCCTTTATATGAATGGGCTCATAAGCGTTCTGTTTGCTTGTGAAGGTGACCCTCTGAAATTAGCAGGCAACCCCCATACCCTCCTTGCTATTTGCGACGAGACACTGCTTATATCGAAAATGTCAATAGGCATCCAGAAAGTCCTCACTAAATTTGCAAAAGCATATAAAGATAGGGGCTTAGAAATAAATTGCTCCAAATAGAAATTCATGGCTTTTAATCCCTATAAATCCACCAAGGGTAAAGTGAGGCTGGGCTGCCAGTTTTTAGAACAGGTTAAGACTTTTGATTACCTGGGAGTCCGAATCAGTGACAGCCCAGCATGGACACTCCAAATAGAGACAAGTGTATTAACTCTTCAACATGAGGACTGTGTGATAGCAAAGAGGGTAAAAGGTTCATTTTTTTGCCACATTTCACCGATTTTAGAATTACATCAAGCAAAATGGCTAGGCGCTGCCCTATATAGGGCCGAACTGTGGGGCCTGGAGTGCCTAAAACAACTAGAGCTCACTGAGAATACATTTTTAAGGGCAATCCTTCACCACCCACTGAACATGCCCCTATTATCACTATACCTTGACCTTGGTCCTAAACCTATTAGCTATTTTGCTACTCCTAAAGTGCTTCTGTTCTGGGTAAGATTATGGACCAGTAGTACCCAGATCCCGGTTAAGGATGCAATGGAGGGATTATTAATTCTACAAAAATGATCAGGGCGTTTGTTTTGGTTCAATAAAGTTAAAGATTGGTTTTCTAAACCCGGGTTGGAGTTTATGTGGGAGGACCCAAAGACTATTACAAAAAAGATGGTACCAATGCCAAAACAAGGTCTTGGGAGTATGTTGAGTCTTCTTGCACTGATGTTAAGGCATTCAGGACTTTAACTTCTAGCTTTTTGAATGTCAAGGGCTGTTTTAATTTTGATTTGTATATGGACGATGTTGAAGCCCCACAGGCACGTGCACCTTACATCTAATTTAGGCATGGAGTTTTCCCACTAAACTCAATGAAAAGTAACTGGGTGACCTCCCTGGGCCCGTCCTGTCACTCTATCCCAGAGACTTTAGAACATTTCATCTTTTTCTTCCCTGCTTACGTAAATCTTAGGAAAACCTGGATAATCCCAGCTTCTTGTCTGCTTTCTTTTTCACGCCCCTTTTATGCCCTATGTATATTTAGGTCCGACACTACAAGATGGCTTGTATTTACAATTTCAAGATATTTGCTCCATGATTGGTGGCTGAGATCAAAAGTGGCAAAAGAATATCTTGAAAAAGATAACGGAACATGCAGGCACACTGGTCCTAGGCTAGTTATTGGAATGGTGGGGTAAAGAAAGGGCTGAATTGCATCATCTCTCTTTTGATGCAAAATAGAAACTCTCTTTTTTATTATTGTATGTATTATGAATTTAATACATTTTTATAATTGACGTATAGGTACTTGAAGTTGGTGTTACTGTATGATGTTGTGTATTTATTGTTGCGATGAATTATTGTATGCCTTCTGATTTTATTGATGGCAAGGATCATACTATTGATAAAATAATCTATATATATATAAGATACACATGAGATATGTCTCATGTGTATTTGCTGTAGAGGTAGTTATCTATTTGATTTACAAGATAGATCAGCTGAGTCTTAATGCTGTGCTTCATTAGAGAGCCAATAGATGACAATAAAAGAAAAACTAAGGAAACAACAGAGGTGTCTGTAATATAATCTTGCGCTTAGAGTGTCATAGCAGAAACAAGAATTGGCAAAGGCAATAGGTCGTATTTGTCAATGGCATTACCTGCCCTTTATGCTTTCTCAATGCTTTTCCATAAGCAAAAAGAAAAAAATAATTCCCACAAACTAATGAAATGTATGTGCAAATGCATCACTACACATGGGAATGAATGTGGCACGATCTGATGGCTATTTCATTCACTTTTAATTTAATGTTCCAAAATGAAGGATGTCAAAATTGAAATTGAAATTAAAAACATATGTGTCAAAGTTCACCAAAGATTAAGGAGTAGCCCACTATAAAACTGCAGCTGCCAGGGCTTCAAGAAAACAAAAAAATCAACAGTATGGGACAGGGGAGCAACAAAGTAGTGAATGGGGGTCCAAGTTCATGAACAACTGGCAGTAATGTGGAGTGTGGGTGCAGAAGCAGCAGAGGGGCTTGGCAGCTTGAAATAGAGAAAACAGACACTGGTAAAGCCAAAAGGTCTCATATGTTACTATATATAAAGTCCATATTTTACATAGGTAAAGTCTTTGGATTCGTTAACATCAGTAAACTATCTTTGGTATAATTCAATTCTGTTTGTTTTGTAATTGGAATTAATAAGTGTTGGTAAATCCAAGAAGTCTCCACTCTTAAAAGCTATGCTATTAAGTTAACCAATGCTTGTATGGTACAAGCAAGGTGAGTCGCTTTTAGGTCTCTGTGTGAGTTCTGGTTGTGGGGGAATGTTCACAATGGGGCACGATTTCCATCTTGGGAGCTGAGGCTGAAGGCAGTGTAAATCAATGGACCATAACAATGTTCAAATTACATGCTCATCAAATCCTTGGCCTCTCTCCAGTGCACACGTAGTGATAGCCACATATGCATGACTTGTATTTACAAATGATATTTATAACAAAATATATATTGTTGTTGCTCATTTATATCAAACTGCTAAAAAGCACTCTCAAAGTCAATATGCCTGGCTTGTTTTAGACATATGTTTGTTGTTATGTTATGCAATGTCAGCATTTTATATAAAGCCCAACATTGTAGATCACATGTTTTATACCACACCCTTAATTACTTTAGTCCATATTTCTTTTAGTGACCCTCCCCATCTTTGTTAAGTCACTGAAATCACTGTGGTCCACAATAGGTTTTGGTCGACAGACAGCTAAAAGATGTCTCATTGTCAAGATCTAAAAATAGTGATGGAGTAAAACTGTGGAGTCCATGGGGTCAAATCTAAAACTTGTGGAGCAGGAATAAGGAGTGACTGCTTTGCCCCACTGCAGCACTCACTCAGTGGCATCTTTGGGAGGCCCTGTACGGTCAGACTGGGACAAAAAAAGGCCTGGGAACCTAAACAATAGTGGCTCCCATTGGCAGAGCAGATAGCAAAACATTTTATCATCAGGGAAATCAACAGCAACAAAATGGCCCTCCTGGTCATAATATCAAACCCCAACTGCTAAAATACCATCCCAAACAGTGATCTGTCAGACCAGCCCATTGGGCGCTGCCTGATTGCCCTACAGGCCAGTCCAACGCATAGGACAGGAGGACAGCTTGTGTTATGTGTCAGAAGGAGGAGCACTTGGTGTAGTACCCTTGGTGTAGTTACCCCCAAATGTTTTTGCCTTCACGCTTCCTGTTTTGCTGGTTATGTTTTTGTTGGCTTTAGGTGTCTGCACACTTGGTAAAGTGCTTCTTCCCTCTCCTTTAAATATTGTAAAATTGGCTTGCAACCAATTGGGACATTTAATTTACTCATATGTTCCTAGTAAAGAGGTACTACATGTACCCAGGGGCTGTAAATGAAATATTACTAGTGGGCCTGCAGCACTTATTGTGCACCCACTTAAGTAACCTAAAACGTCTCAGGCCTGCCATTGTGCCATGAGTGTTAAGTATTAAAATGCAATTTCGACCTGAAAAAATAGACCTTTCACCAAGCCTAAACCTTGGTTTTTAAAACATATAAGTAAATAGCCTGTAGGGCTAGGTGCATTACATCTAAAAAGTAGGAAATGCTCTTCTACATTTTGCATGTCCTGAAAGTGGAAAACAAAAATTGTTTACTCTACTGTAAGGCCTACCTCTCCCACAGGACAACATTTGGTTACTTCATTGCATTTAATTAGTGGGAATGTTGGTGTGGGAGCAGATAGGAATATTATGTTTGGCGTCTGCAAACATGTGATTTAAACCTATCTTTAATGGTAATGTTTGATTTTAAGTCACAATTCTGTAAATGCTACTTTTAGAAAGTTTGGATTTCTTATCCTAGCCATTTTGCACATGCAGTCTGTTCCTGAGCCATGTAACCTGATTGGTTGCCAGTTAGCCTCTGTGTATTCCTCCAAGACAGTATCACAATGAAGGGTCTCGGGTTGGCAGGATGAGCCATCCTGGCTTGATAGGTGAGCAGATCTGTCATCTAGCACACTTGCACTTCAAAGCCACTGGCCCAGCTCACACACAAAGGACTTCAGACTGACATTACTGTGCCCAAAGGTAGAAGGACCAGGGCAGAGAGGCACATAATTCCACACACTACTGCAAAGGGAAACTCCAGATGTTTTTCACACGTCAATGAGGGAACCAGGAATAAAAATAGATACCTCAGACCCACTCTTCAATATGCATCTACCTGGCCACCAAAGCCGGGAATAGCCTCCCCACCACCAACGGACCTCCGCTTCCCTGTAGCATTTCAGGAAGGATCGGAAGACCTGGCTATATGGCTGATCCCACCCAGCAGCAGAAACCCTCAGCAACTGGATAGCCTCATGGGTGATAAGAAATGCTCTACAAATCCCATTTGACACGTGGATCTGAGGATACTACAGATTAAAGACTGTCACGCTAGCCTGCTGCATTGGGCTTGCAAAAGGACCTACCTGATGCCTGCCCTACTGTCTGAGAAGGAAGACTTGACCTGAACACTTCATTGCAGACATCTCCCTATACTTTACGGCCCCCTCCACCACAAGCGGAACTCTTCACGCAGGACTTTAGAAGGTATCTTTTTCAGCGGGACTAACCTGATCCAAGTGGCATGCGCTCCATTGTGATCGACCTAAACTTGTGACTTTCATCAGGTCTCGCATCACCAGATAACCAGGAGTGGCTCTTTGTGCTTTTAGGCTCTTTATTTCCCTTAAATCTTTGAAACTTATTATCTTCTGTTTTACTGATTTCTTTGTCACTTTGAAGTCAAATAATTTATAAAATGTTAATCTATTTTTCTAAATTGGGGTGGAATTTTTCTTGTGTTGTGTTTTACCTTATTGCTGTTCATGTGTTGCATAACTGCTTTACACATTGCCTCTCAGTTAAGACTGGCAGCTTTCATGCCAAGCTACCAGAGGGTTTATCACAGGTTAATTTAATGACTTTTAGGGCTCATTGTGAGAAATATTGTGTTAGTAGCTTGAGAAGGGCTCACACTCCCTTTAACCAACAACCCAATTTCTCACAACGTCAGTGAAAGAAAACACAGAGCTTCACCCCCACTATGACACTTTAGACTGTGATTATAGGTCCACTGTCCATTGGTACCACCTCACCCCTTTACAAAATGAACTACAGTATTTCTTATCAGGAGAAGTCGATCCAAAAGTCATGCAGATCATTTTGCTCCCTGGAAAGCAGATCCAAATATCTTAAGCTTCTTTGAGATTTATGATATTGTTGGAGTGTGCCTACAAAATGAGGTGCACATTTTTAGGGCTCGACCTCTGCCAATGCGCAAGCATTGCAGATGTTGAGACATATTGGGGCTTATCCAGAGCTTAACTAAACGGGCAATTTGATGCTGTGCCTGTGAAAAAAGCGCGTGCACAAAGCCACCAGCCTCCCTCCCACAAGCTTCCCCCAGCGTGCGCTCTGGAATTTCTCCTCCCCTAATTATTCACTGTCCACGGCCGGCCGGCACATCAAAGGCTGCCACTCCCCGTGCGTCTCGTCACCCTTACTCTCCCCTATTCTTCCGTTCTTGCCTCTCCCCGCCCCCCACTACCCACCACAGCAATGCCAAGGGCTTGTCTGCCTTCTCCCAGACTTGTTTACCTAACGTTCCCTAGCCTGCACACTAAACTTTCCCTAGCTCTGATGCCTGGGACTTCATTCCGCTTTATTTACAATGCATTTACTAATGCTTGGTGAAAATGCATTTACCAGTGCTTGTTATGTCTGCCTGTCCCTGCGCTGTGTAGGCTCCCAGTAGTCAGTGGAGCATATCTGTGGGGGTCCCTCCTTATCCTCCTCGCTCCCAGAGTCCAGAATCAATAATCAACAAACTGGTTCTAATCTCCACCCTCAGAGTACGGCATCTCACACAGGACTAAACACAGCAAACTACAACCCCCGACAGGCAGGACGCAAGCGTTGTACTTCATGGCAGATGAAAATTCAGTACACTGTCATGTGCTGTCCAACTAATGAGCAACATGGTACGGTATAATGTTCAGCATTATTCTTAAACGTCACATGGTGCCTTATGTTATTTCTAACTGTTCAGTCATGCGCATGTCTCGTGGTGCCCAACGTTGCTGTGTTAGTGAACTAAGTCAAAAGCAGGCGTGGCACATTGGGCACCTTTCTCAGAAAAAAACACCGGTCGTTTATTTACATTCTGATTTAGGAGAAATATATTTTTTACATAGGAACTATGCATGTTTGCTACTTTTTAAGTGAGTTCTTCTTGTTTTCAAAGACTCGTTTTAACTAGTGTTACCGTACTTTTATTTGAATATAACACACTTTTATCTTTTCAGGGGGCTTTCTGTAACTTTACATGGCTGTGAGCATTTGCAGGCATATTTTCACTCAGCGTCCTACTTTGCCTAATACTTTCTAACTAGTAAGCTTTCTTTGTGCGTTCATTTCAAGCATGGTGGCAAGTTGCATACTTTTATCTTGAAACAATGAGTGTGGGATGCAACCGATGCACCCACCACACAGCTCCACCGAGGCACCCACCACACAGCTCCACAGATGCACCCACCACTCAGCTCCACTGATGCACCCACCACCCAGCTCCACCGATGCACCCACCACACAGCTCCACCTACACAGCTCCACAGATGCACCCAGCACCACCGATGCACCCACCACACAGCTCCACCGACACAGCTCCACCGATGCACCCACCACACAGCTCCACTGATGCACTCACCACACAGCTCCAACGATGCACCCACCATACAGCTCCACCGATGCTCCAACTAAGCTCCACCAATGCACCCATCACACAGCTCCACCAATGCACCGACTAAGCTCCACCGATGCACCCACCACACAGCTTCACCGATGCACCCACCACAGAGCTCCACCGAGGCACCCACCACACAGCTCCACCGAGGCACCCACCACACCGCTCCACAGATGCACCCACCACTCAGCTCCACTGATGCACCCACCACCCAGCTCCATCGATGCACCCACCACACAGCTCCACCGACACAGCTCCACCGATGCACCCACCACACAGCATGCTCCAACTAAGCTCCACTGATGCACCCACCACACAGCTTTACCAATGCAGCCACCTCAGAGCTCCACCGAGGCACCCACCACACAGCTCCACCAAGGCACCAACCACACAGCTCTACTGATGCACCCACCACACAGCTCCACCGATGCACCCACCACACTGCTCCAGAGATGCACCCACCACACAGCTCCACAGATGCACCCACCACCCAGCTCCACCGATGCACCCACCACACAGCTCCACTGATGTACCCACCACCCAGCTCCACCGATGCACCCACCACACAGCTCCACCAACACAGCTCCATCGATGCACCCACCCCCCAGCTCCACTGATGCAACCACCACACAGCTCCACCGATGCACCCACCACACAGCTCCACTGATGCACCCTCCACAGAGCTCCACCGATGCACCCACCACAGAGCTCCACCTATGCCCCACCACAGAGCTCCACCGATGCACCCACCACAGAGCTCCACAGATGCCCCGACCACACAGCTCCACCAAGGCACCCACCATAAGGCTCCAAGGAACCAACGACACAGCTCCACCGATGCACCCACCACACAGCTCCACCTATGCATCCACCACACAGCTCCACCTATGCACCCAACACACAGCTCCACCGAGGCACCCACCACACAGCTCAACAGATGCACCCACCACAGAGCTCCACAGAGGCACCCACCACACAGCTCCACAGATGCACCCACCACACAGCTCCACCGAAGCACCCAACACACAGCTCCACCTAAGCACCCACC